>NC_089823.1:75326024-77726024 GCF_035046505.1 Tiliqua scincoides
GGCTCTCCAAAATTAAAATGGGATATTTCTTTAGCTCTCATTCTTACCTCTCGCTTAAGGGTAGCTTTCCTACAGACGGGACATAGAGGACCATTCCGCGAAAACCGAAGAGGAAGTCGGCAGGTACGATTTCGGCATGTCTGCTCCTCACACAACAACCAGCTCTAAAGGAAGAAACGGTCAAAAAATTTTAAAACGCATTTTCAAACTACTCCCTGTTTAAACTGAATATTATATTATTTGCCACAGTATCTATTAGATAGCAGTTTTATTATTAGTAAACTGTATTGCTAACAGAAGAACTTAAAACCAGTTGGGTAGGATTAGGGATCAATAGAACCAGAGAACGTTGCAAGATACTGTTGCAATGTTTCAGAATGTGTATTGAAAAAACAAGAACAAACAGCATATTTGTGTACACTCTATCTACATAAGCACATATATATTCACTGTATAAACACAACAGATTTATATTATGAATGTTATCTTACAATGACTTTTTAAAAAACTGAGTCTGTTCAGTTTTCCCTTCCTGTAATTACTTAAAAATGCTCTATACATTCTGAGCTCGACGTGCCGGCTTATTGCCAGCGCACACTGTAGCAAAATGCTATAAGGCACATTTGCGAGCTCTAACGCTGGGCGAGCGCCTGTGCTAGCTGGCGCTGGGCTAACGCTGGGCAGGTGCCTGGCCTCTGCTACTCAGCGGTCGCACAGACTGCCAAACAGTGGTGAGGAAAGCAGGGGTGGGGGGAGGCATTCTGGGGAGGGGGGAGGCGGGCGGAGGGGAGGGGGAAGCATGCTGGGGGAGGAAGCAGGGAGGGAGTATCGGCGCCTGACATGAAGGCTCTTACCTCACCAACGACACTTTGGTCGGCAGTGAATCGAGTAGCCCCATTGTGGGGCTACTCCCTTTACCCGGGGGAAGGGGACAAAAGTTCCCTTCTCCCAAGGTGCCACTGGCGGCTGCCGCGAGTGTGTAGGATGCAGCGGCAGCCGTTTTCGGTGCCGCCACAGCCACGTGCTCCAGAAGCTCAGGATTGGGCTCTATGTCCTCTATGTATGTACGGTTAGTTTGCTAACCGTATAGTTTGGAAATTATACACGTGGAAATGTACATAACCTGAAACAACTGGCTCTTGACAGTCCAATGCTAGCGTGCCTGCACAAAAGTGCCAACAAAGGACATACTCTGCTTGCTCCACTGCACCTATGCTGGGGCACAGATACACCTATATTATACTGTCCATACCTTTGTTCCTCTGCATTTTAACATTTGAGTCTGCATAACATTTTAAAGGAGATTTTAAAGGTATAAATAGCATTATGCCATGCCTGATGCATCTTTAATTAATTATATTTGCCTTCTACATTTTTGAATGACTTTGCTGACTGAAGTCAACTTTTGATTGCTCAAGACTGATTGCTCAACTGACTAATATGTTCATTACAACCAGCCGAAGCTAGATAAGTGCAGCGAACCCTTCGTATCTGCAAGGCACCCAAATCAGCAGCCAGAAGTGCCTTTCCCAAGTGTTTGGGAGGCCTCCCCATACCTCACGATGCCTCCTAGACATTGAGTCAAATCTGTGGATGCTGAACTCACAGATCAGGAGGCCCACTGTAGATTCAAATGTATGGCTGAATAGAATAGAATCCTTTAATGGCATATATAACAAACAAATCTGCAGACTATATACATTAGGTCAGCCAGAAAGCAAATCAACTTCTTGATTGCGCAGCTCGGTGGGCTGATACAGGAAGGTTGCCACCATATCAGTTATTTCAGCAGAAGAGTCAGTTAAAAATGTATTTTTGCCACATCAGTAAAATTGTTCTCAAGATGGGGTCCAGATGTCTTTGAGGGATCTCGATGTAGAAGGGGCAGTAAAGAACAGAGTGGACAATGGTTTCAATACATCCCTGCCCGCAAGGGCAGAGCCTGTCAGCATGGGCTATTTTATAAAATTTTCCAAATAAGACAGTGGACGGGAGGACATTAAATCTAGCGAGAGAAAAAGCTCTCCTTTTTTGATAGCAGTGCAGCAAATACAGATATGAGGCTACCTGACCATAAACTATAGGGATATCCAAGCTTAACAGGGAGCATGCTCTATTTGCTGCACTGCAAAGTTCCTGCCTTTCAATGTCAAGAAGTCTACATTTGATACACTGAAATGCTTCTCAATATGGAAGCGAACGTAAGCATTCAAAGGATAGCCCTGATAGAGTTGATTATCTTTTCCAGGACAGCTAAACAAGGGGACAATTAGGTTCAATGCACATCATACGAAGCAAGCTACGGGGGTCATAGTTGTAATATAGGCGCAACCAATATTTAATAGCCATTAACCAGGCCCTGGTTTCCAGCAATGATGGGCCTGTTTCTAAATATAGGGATGCATAAGGTATGCAGTTCGGTAGACCCAGGATTTTTTGCAGCAATTTACCTTGGACATACTCGAGAGCAGGCGTGCTCAAGAGTCGATCGCGATCGACCAGTCGATCGCGAAGCAAAACCCAGTCGATCGCGTGCCGAGCCTCCCGTCCGCCATGTTGAAAGGGGCAGGAAAGAGCCCCGGAGCTTTCTGATTGGCCCGCCATGTTGAAAGGGGTGGGAAAGAGCCCTGGAGCTTCCCAATTGGCTTGCCATCGCATCCGGGACACTCGGCGGCGCCGGGCCAATCGGGAAGCTCCGGGGCTCTGTCCTGCCCCTTTCAACATGGCGGGCCAATCGGGAAGCTCCGGGGCTCTTTCCCGCCCCTTTCAATCAATGAAAGGGGCGGGAAAGAGCCCTGGAGATTCCCGATTGGCCCGCCATCGCATCCAGTGCGAGAAGCCGTGGTGGAGATGAGCGGGAGCTGCCCCGGCTGTGGCGCATCCCCGGGGCGGTGGCGCAGGAGCCCGTGGCTGGCGGGGACACTGTGGTTGCTACTGCTGCCCCGCGCGGGCACTGCCGTCCCCAGCTCGGGCGCTGCGAGGCTGCGGCCGGCAGGAGGGCGAGCGCCGCCAGAGGCGCCGCCGAGACCCCCTCCCTGGGGACAGGTAAGGGGAGCCCGGGAGGAAGCGCGGCACGGCTGCGCTGCGCTGCCTCGCGTCATCGCCTTCCTCCCGAGGCTGGGATCGGCCCTGCGGCGCCCTCGGAGAACTTTTCCTGCTCCCAGAGGGTGAGCTGAGCAGGCGCCTCAGGGCGGAGGGAGGGAGGGCGGGCGGGGAAGAGGGTGTGGGGCTGCCCCCAAGTTACCCCCCTGGAGGGCTCCCCAGCCGCTCCCCTGGCCCCACACCTGGTGTCCCCCTACTTCCCATCCCCCAAGTTGCTCTCCTGGAGGGCTCCCCAACCCCTCCCCCTGGCCCCACACCTGGTGTCCCCCCACTTCCCATCACCCCTCCAAGTTGCCCCCCTGGAGGATAGATCTCCGGGCCTTGCTGGGTTTCAAAGTAGCTCTCGAAACAAAAAAGTGTGAGCATCCCTGCTCCAGAGTATTATTTAAAGCTCCAATCCATAAAATAATTCGGGAATCATCTTGGCATTAAAGGTCTTCAAAGCTGCTGTTATATAACAGTTAACTCTCTCAAAGAAACAGTGAGCAATAGATTGAGAGGTAACATTAGCTGCATTAATTGCCATTTTCTGGTGAACAGTCCAGGAAGAATTATAATGTAAATTTAGATCAAGGTATTTAAACTGTTTTACTTGTTCTAATTTATGTCCATTAAGTTGCCAGGTATATGGCTTCCAAGTTCTAGAAAACATGAGTATTTTAGACTTGTCAAAGCTCAGCTGTAATCAATTTTCTGACAAGTACTCCAGGCATTTTTTTAGAAGGTGTTTTAAACCCAAACTGGTACAGGACATTATTACGGCATCATCGACATATAAAAGAATGGGGATCTGAGTGGATCCTAATCTGGGACATCGCATCAGTGAAGGAGAGGGCCAGATCATTAATAAATAGGGTAAATAGGGTGGGGGCCAGTATACACCCATTTAACTCCCTAGTTTGACATGATTTTTCTTGTTAGATTCCCCGCAGAAGAACACTTTATCTGACAAGTGGTATTTTGATGGAGCCTTCTCAAGAGAAATAGTAGTCGCTTATCAATTTGTAACTGATCGTTTACGCCAAAAGCTGCTTTTTAAGTCCAGAAAGGCCGTATAAAGTCTTGCCTTTCTAGTATATTTCTCAATTAGATATGAAATGATAGTACAGTGATCCAGGGTAGACTTGCCCTGCTGAAACCCTGCCTGTTCAGGGTCCAGGATCTTCTGGTCTGACATCCAGAGCTTGGTACATAAATATTTGGCATATAAATTACCAACAATCGACAGCAAACTAACCGGTCTGTAGTTTGATGCGATCCCAGTATTGCCCTTTTTAAAAATTGGAACCAAAATTGCATTTGTCTATGACTCTGGAAAAATTCCTATTCTGTTGACCACAGTGAACAGGGCAGCCAAGAGAGGCGCCCAACAGCTTGGATCAGCTTTTAGGAATTCAGCTGGGATCATATCTGGTCCCAGTGCCTTCTCTGTTTTTAACATAGAGATTAGATCTCTCACTTCTTCTGATGATAATGGAGGCCAATCCAGAAGATAAACAGAGATACAAAAATTCAGTACTACGTATGGCAGAACTGTATCTTATGCTCCCTGTGTGATGTTGGACCAGTCGCTATCTCTGAGCCTCACCTTTCTCATAGAATTATTGTGAGGACAAAAGAAGGGAACAATTATGTACACCTCCCTGAGCTCCTTAGAGGAAGGGGGTGGCATAAATAGGTGAAAATAAATTTAAAAAATCTTTGGATGTTGTCCCCCAAAGCTGTTTTGGGTGCCCCATGGAGAGAAAAGTGGGAAATAAATGTGGGAAATAAATAAAATCTGGGGCTGAAATCCTAAACACACAATGGAATAAGTCTTACTGAATGCAGCAGGACACACTTCCAAGAAAACAGGCATAGGACCGTACAGCAAATCATAATTCACAATAAACTAGTTTCCAGAAGCTATATGTTCAGCTATGGTTGATGTGGGTCAATATTGTTGGGATGGCCATTAATCATGTACAATTAATAAAGTCTAATAGTAGTTTGTTTTTCATCAAAGCAAGTACAATTCATTGAAAAGTCACAATTTGTACGTTTAAGTTCTCTACTCATCTTGACTCATGAAACTGTAAGAGTCTAGGCACCAAGACATCCGTATTCAGACTTGAATATCACTGCTTCGATGTGAATAGATTTGTCAACCTATATGAATATCTTTAGTTCCATACTCTTAACATAACATAGTTTGTAAACAGAAACACAGGTTAAAAGGTTAAAGCTGAGTTGGTGGAATCTGTGAGAAAATGGATATACTGTAAGGATCTCATGGCTGACAGGTTGTGCTGCAGGAAAGAGAAGGCAAATTTCTGTCAATCACAGTAACTTACACTAGCCTACTTAAAGATGACAGGACTGTAGAAGATTGAGTGTGCAAAGCATCAGAAACTTATATTGGTCAACAGGTGAACACTTCAAACTGATTACTCTCAAAATTCCCTCCAAGAGTTCTTGTTGGCTTTCAATTATGAACCAACATTCAGGATCTTGTGATTGGTCACAAAGGCTGAGAGGGATAAAATAACGGGGGCAGAAGAGTTAGCCAGAGAAATTGATTGGTTGTGGTAGTTGCTAGGGTTCAAGAGGCAGTGTTGCCAGGATCTTCCTGGCTTTCCATAGAAACTTTCCCATACATGAATTTGACTGGGGTTAAGATAGGCAGACCCATTCCTATCTGACAGCCTGATCCAAACAAAAAAACCCCACCAGACACACTGCGGCTGCCAGAACATATACTGTATCCTGCAAGGGGGAAGTTTCAGAGGCCTCCTTAAGGTAAAGGAACACTTGCTCCCATACCTTGGGGTAAACCTTCACTTCCCAAAAGGTCTTGGCTAGCACAACTCTGACAGGACCCAGAGATGTGGATAAAGCCTGGAAATGGGGATAAGATACTGGCAGAGACTCATTTTCCACCCCATGCTTCCTCCTCCATGCCCCGCACTCATGCCCCCCACACCAATTTACTGACAGCAGGGCATCCTGGAAGGCTGCTGTTGTGCAGCCACTGCCACTCACTGTTTCTGATGGTGGCCCGGATGTGTGCAAAATGTCACATTTTGCAACACCAAAAAGGCCACTGCACTGCTGAAATTCATTTCTGTTCCTTCAGTCAAGTTATACACCTAGCTTATATGTTTGCTTTTTTACACAACTGCCATCTTCTCTTTCACCAGTTTTGGACTAGCAGGTGCGAAGGATGACACCCCCCCCCCCGTTTGACCTCAGGTAAGTGCTAATAATGGCCTCAGTTGACTCTGCAGGCTCAGCCTCCATTACCCAGGGGAGGGGAGAATTTGGCTTCTCAGGCTCAGCAGGGGCGGCACCCACTTCTCTAGGGAGGATCCCCGTCTCTCAGGAAGCCCAGTCACATGCTATGTTGTGGGCCCAGAACCTTGTAGGCAAAGCTGTGGTTGAAAAATTAGGCCCTGCAGCAGAACCTGTGCAGGAGCCTCAGTCGCTGGGCCCCTGAGTAAGAAAGCTAAACGACCTGAGCCTTCCTCGGACTCCTCGCTCTCCTGACTTTGGAGGCAGAGGAATCATCCCCCAAGCGCTAAGTCTTCCTCACTTAGGAGGTCTACCAGGCGCAAGACTCCCCCACAGGAAACATAGCTTGAAGGGGTCTGGGGGTGGACAGCTTGGTGAGTCAGGCTTCTCAGTCTCCTCTTCAAGGGAGAAGGACAGACTCTCCAGAAAAAAAGACACCAGTGTGTGCCACCACTTAGGCTCTTTCCTGTGGATGCTGGAGTTGGTGCAACTGCTGTCCAGAGGGCGCAGGATGCTATCCAGAAGGGGTCAAGCTATGGCCCAGTGACTCTGACCTTTCTACCTGTTCTCTCTGTGATCCTTGTGGGGTGTGGCCCTAACCCTTTATCCTTCCCTTCTCCTCTGAGCACTTCCTCTTGTCCTCTGACCACTGACCTGTTAAGATGGTACACAGTAGGGCTCTGATGCCCACGCCATCTTGAGCACATGGCATGCAGGGCGAGGTAGCTCTAGGGCCTTGCTATCTAAGTTATAGCTGAACCTCTGATCCTAATCAGATGCTGTAAATATACACTCAATGGAACTGTAAGTAAACAACTTCTTTTTTGCAACTTTAACAAGCCATTGCCTCTTTGTCTTTTTTCATTGAATAGCAATCAGCTGGGTGAGGGAGGTTCCCTGGGGTGATACCCCAAAGGGGGGGTTCACTGCTTAAGCTACTCTGCTTCACCCCAAAGAGGAAACTACTTTTAATTTCCTCCAACAGTGGGCACTTTCCTTAGATTATGTCCAGGGCAACCAGAGCTCTTAGCCTTAATCCCAAGACTGAGCGTACTACCTCTTCTTCTGCCACTCTTAACAGAGCTGGGGGTGAAGATTTTTGTTTCCTCAGGGCCCTCGCAGGACCGCAGAGGTTCCCTTCCCTGGTGCTTTTGCAACCGGCCATGGACTCAGAGTGAGCAGTACCTGCACAAAAGAAGCACACACCAAAATTATTTGGTAAGCTTTATTCTTTACCACAGTAAGCTTTGGAAACTGCAAATTTCCAAAGTAGATGTACCGGTGGCTGCTTTATCATCCCATGCCATCACTCCTTCTGAGGGGGAACAGGGTCCTAAAGACCCATGCAATAAGAGAGTTGAAGTGACACTTAAAAGAATGTTTGAAAACTCCTCATTTGTGCTCAGGGCTAGTGCTGCCAATGCTAATGCCCAGGGCTACTTATTAAGGGCAGAAAAACTAGCTGGTGCTGACTCTTCTCTCCCTAAGCCTGGGACAGATACTTTAAAGAAGCTAGCTCTATCAACATTCTTGGCTGATGCGTCCCTTGATGCACTTCAAATCAGTGCACGTTCCGTGACCTCTTCCCTAGTTGCCATGCACAATATCTGACTTAGGCACTGGGACAAAAATGCAGCATCCCAAGCCAGGCTTGCAGCCCTGCCCTTTATGAGCAATAAACTCTTTGGTAAAGTTCTTGATCCTGTTTCAGTCAAAAACAAGGATAATAGGAAAATATTGCCTACTAATCGCAAAGTGAATGTTAACACTCAGTTAACTCAGTTAACAAATCAGATCTGGCTTCCCTGGGGAAGGCAGATTTCCTCTGTTCCATAGACATTTCAGAGGCTTACCTCCATATCTAATCAGGAGGGCCCACAAGCATTAACTCAGATTTTGTTGCACAGGCATCACTTTCAATACAGAGCACTCACACTCAGGTTGACATCATTCCCCAGGGTTTTCACCAGGATCTTGGTGACAGTTGTGGCTCATCTGCGACAATAGGGGATCTTTGTTTACCCCACCTGGACAATTTTCTACTCAGGGCACCTTCCAGGGTTCAAGTCTTGAACAATGTCCTGACCATGATTAAATTCCTGGAATTCCTGGGATATGTGATCAACCGTACAAAGAGTTCCCTTGTTCCTTCCTAGACCCTGGAACACCTCAGAGTTCTCATCAATACAAGATCCTTTCAGGCAGCACCATTTCAGGAGTGTTGTCTAAAGCCAAAGGGACTCCTGAAATTAGTTCTCACATCCAGCTCCTTGGACGTGCTGCAATTATGCAGGCTGCTAAGAATACTAGTCTCTCTCCAGGACCTAGTAACTTGGGCTCAGTTTCACACAAGGTGGCTTTAGAAAGTCCTCCATCCCTTTTAGCTACAAATAGAGCTGGGTTCACTTACACATCAGAATTCCCCTGCTTCTCCCTTGCTTCCACTGATGGTTGCAGAAGGAACGACTCATGAAAGGAGTGAGTGTGGAGGTTCCACACAGAACCATCACAGCCAGCTTATTAAGATGGAACGCACAGCGTTCCACAGCCATACTACCCTGAACATGCCTGATCTAGTCTGATCTCGGAAGCTAAGCAGGGTCAGGCCTGGTTACTACTTGGATGGGAGACTGCCTGGGAATACCAGGTGCTGTAGAAAAAAGAAACACTGTGGGTCTTTTCACTCAGGGCAAGTGGACACCCCAGGAGGCTCTGTGGAGAATAAAGCTAGAATGGAAAACCATTTACCTAGCTCAGAGTCTTCCACAGCTCCCTACAAGATCACCATAAACTTGGCAGGACAATGCATCAGACAAAGCTTTTAAATCACCAAGGAGGCACCAAGGCCTGAGGCCTAGCTCTAGAAGCCTCACTCCTTTTTCACTAGGCCGAGGCAAATTTACTCTCCTGACAAGCAGAACACCTAGCAGGAGTCCAGTACTCTGACATGCACTAGCTCAGCCTCCAGAGGCTCAGGGAGGCGGAATGGAGGTTTTTAACCCCAGGCTTTCAAAGACATGATTCTTCACCTGAAGCACTCCAGTCCTGGTTCGGTTCACATCAAGCAACAATGCCCAACCTTGCAATCCTTTTCAAGGTATCATCAGTAGGGTGTAGAAGCACTGACCACACTTATTCCCAAAGTAAACTCTTTATCTCATAGAGAGCAGGAAATCAGTCTTCCCTTCTTTTGCAACAACCCAACCCATCCACGAGAGAAACTCTGGCACAGGTTGGATGTGAGAAGAGCACTCCATTTTTATATCTAACATACCAAGCTGCTTCATAAGTCTGAAGCTCTGTTCATTGACTTTCAGGGAAGCTCCACAGGAAAGAAAGTCTTCTCCATTTTAGCAAACTGGATAGTGGAATGCATAATAAAGTGCATTGGAGCATTGGAGGTCTCTCCTCCGGAGGGTGAATACAACCTCTCAGAGGCGCGGTTACCTCAGGTGAGGCTACCTTTGCGAGGTATGTTGCAAAGCAACAATGTGGACTTCACATCTTCACCAAACTTTATCAAATTGATACTGCTGCTTCTTCATATGCCTCCTTTGCGAGAAGGATTCTAGAAAAGGGTCCTTAATCCCTAAGCGAACGTCCCTATCTCCTACCCAGAGGGGATACTGCTCTTGAACATCCCATACTAAGGAATGCACCCTTCCTCCACTGAGAAAAGATGAATTCCTTACCTGGGAAGTCTTGTTCTCTGTGGAGGAAGGGTGCATTCCACCCAACTCCTAAAACTGGGGACGTTCTCTTTCCTTGGGATTTTTGGGGGCCAGGAGAAAGTAAAGTCAAAAACCTTTATTGGCATAAATAATAAAACCAGGGGGTTAAACAGAAAAATGTCCATATGCATTAATTAGACTCAAATTCTTGAGTCAATTCTTGTATAAATGCAATAAAGGTACTCTGCCATGTTAGATGTTAAAATCTCATTCCTACTGGTTAGTAACTGGACGGGAGATAGTAGGGTGCTTTCCCCTCTATTCCCCTCTCTTATACTATGCACCATTTAACTTGACTCGAGGCTCTTCCTAGTTTCTACTTCTGATTGTGCCTGGAGATTTATTTTCCTATCAGGAGTTACTGTGAATTGGTTCTTAAGCTGGACATACCGTCTGGGAAATGAGAGCCCTCTGTGTGGAGGAGGTCATGTGACTTGATTAGACCCTGCCTAGCCACACAAGGGCAAACCCATACTAAGGAATGCACCCTCCTCCACAGAGAACAAGACTTCCCAGGTAAGGAATTCTTCTTTTCCACTGTTTCCAGAAGGTCAGATCCACATCCAACCATTGTTATCTTCTAGACATATATCTGTACTTTCATATGGCATCCTATCACCATAGTAACTGTGCACCTTTCATGGTTTAAAAATATACCATAAGCTTTACTGAATACATTTAAGAAAGCAATAATGAACTTCTTAACAGGTGCATGTTAAACTGCTTCCCCTATTTGAATAGAAGAGTAAAACAATTGAAACCTATCCTATCCTTACGATGGGAAAAAGTACTGTTGGGTAAACAAGTAGAAGAACATTAAACTAAGACAATGGCCTCTCTATACTGACTTAACTTCAACTGATGACTCTTTAAAAAAAATTTTTTGTTTTATGCTTACATTGTAATAATAGTTTTGCTGTAAAGAGGCCTGTATTGGCCTCTTCAAGATTCTCCCCAAGATTGGATGTCCACCCAGGCTCCTCAGCATCATCAGATCCTTCCACAAGGACATGAAGGGCACTGTTGTCTTTGATGGCTCCACATCAGACCCCTTTGACATCCGAAGCGGCGTGAAGCAGGGCTGTGTTCTTGCACCAACCTTGTTTGGGATCGTCTTCGCTGTCCTGCTGAAGCAGGCCTTTGGAACTACAACAGAAGGCATCTATCTCCGGGCCAGATCAGACGGAAAGCTCTTCAACCTCTCCAGACTGAGAGCAAAGTCCAAAGTCCAGCTGAAATGTCTGCGTGACTTCCTCTTTGCTGACGATGCAGCTGTCACTACCCACTCTGCCAAAGATCTCCAGCAGCTCATGGATCGTTTTAGCAAGGCCTGCCAAGATTTTGGACTGACAATCAGCCTGAAGAAAACACAGGTCATGGTTCAGGATGTGGACTCACCTCCCTGCATTACAATCTCTGCACATGAACTGGATGTTGTCCATGACTTTGTGTACCTTGGCTCAACGATCTCCGACACTCTTTCTCTCGATACCAAGCTAAACAAACACATCGGTAAAGCAGCTACCACGTTTTCCAGACTCACAAAGAGAGTCTGGTCCAACAAGAAGCTGACGGAACATACCAAGATCCAGGTCTACAGAGCTTGCGTCCTGAGTACACTTCTGTACTGCAGCGAGTCATGGACTCTTCGCTCACAACAGGAGAGGAAACTGAACGCTTTCCACATGCGCTGCCTCTGACGTATTCTCGGCATCACCTGGCAGGACAAAGTTCCAAACAACACAGTCCTGGAACGTGCTGGAATCCCTAGCATGTATGCACTACTGAAACAGAGACGCCTGCGTTGGCTCGGTCATGTCGTGAGAATGGATGATGGCCGGATCCCAAAGGATCTCCTCTATGGAGAACTCGTGCAAGGAAAGCACCCTACAGGTAGACCACAGCTGCGATACAAGGACATCTGCAAGAGGGATCTGAAGGCCTTAGGAGTGGACCTCAACAAGTGGGAAACCCTGGCCTCTGAGCGGCCCACTTGGAGGCAGGCTGTGCAACATGGCCTTTCCCAGTTTGAAGAGACACTTGGCCAACAGTCTGAGGCTAAGAGGCAAAGAAGGAAGGCCCATAGCCAGGGAGACAGGCCAGGGACAGACTGCACTTGCTCCCAGTGTGGAAGGGATTGTCACTCCCGAATCGGCCTTTTCAGCCACACTAGACGCTGTTCCAGAACCACCTTTCAGAGCGCGATACCATAGTCTTTCGAGACTGAAGGTTGCCAACTAGAAAGCCACTTTGAATGATGGAAAAGTGAGATAAAAATATTTTAAATAAACACTTGCTTGTTCCTACCTTCATTTCTTTCTTTTTCCTCTAGTCTCTTTTTATCTATCTAGGTAACTGGTATTCAAAGTGGTGGGTCGCAACTCACCATAGGAACAAAAAACAAGTCATTTCCTCTTAAGGGTAGTGATTCAGTGAAGGGTGCCCTGGCGGTGGCACAGCAATCATGGCGCCACGGAAACCCAGAAGCTTGCCAGCCTACCTGAGGGGTCTGCAAACCTTGGAGAGGGTCCAGGAGGCCTGCAGCCCCCTTGGCGGGTCTCCCTCAAGCTTCGTTTCGCTCCGATCTGAAGGTCGGAGCGACTAGTGGTAAATTGGAAGTCACTCTGACCGTCAGATCGGAGCAAAATGAAGCTTGAGGGAGACCCGCCGACAGGGCTGCAGGCCTCCCGGACCCTCTCCAAGGCTTGTAGACCCCCTCAGGTAGGCTGGTAAGCCTTTCAGTGCCTGAAGCGCTGCAATGGCTGCTGGGGCACATCCCTCTCCAAGTCCCCACCCTGCAACCACGTACAAGCGGCTCTCGGACTCCCAGTGAGTATGAGAACTGTTGATCTAGATTATAAATACTTGCAAGGGGCAAGGTCCCACTCTTTCTGCCATATGCCCCAATGGCATCAGATTTCTGAAACATCACCTTACTTGTTCCTCCATTGCTACCTGAATGTTCATTAACATTTCACTGTTATGTTGAACATTTCACTGTTATGTTGAACACTGGTTACAAATCATAGCATTTTAATGTACAGTAGTGAGCATACTGTAGATGCTATATACAAACAAAATAACCAGTAATCCAAACTACAATACTTGTGCAAAAGTGTCAAGCATAGGTTTCTGCACATGCACTGAAGTCTGTCACTTATTTCTCCATAAGAAATATTCCACATGCTTCCTCCATACATTCATTGATCATAGGGATATTTCAGAATGGCATGAACATTCTCTCAACAAGAATATGGTAAGCTGTTTTGAAGTCACTATCTTTAATCTGCTAAAGGGAAATTTGTTGCATTTAGATTATGGTGGGCATTTTTTGGTCTGAGGACCACGCTGTAATACAGAAACAGAGAGCCATAAGACACACTTGAAATAATCACCATTCTAACTGATTCTAGCTCTGTCATTCTCAATCAAACACATACTATTCATTTTTCTCTCTTTTTTGCAGTACAAGACTGACCTCAGATTCCCGCAAATTCCAAAACACATGGATAATTAATTGTTTGTAGACCAACAGACTCAAAACATGACGGGAATCTTATCCCAGTAGAGGTTTGTAGAGGCTGCACATGGCCTCGAGGGGCCTCAGAAAAGCCCCACAGAAGCATTAGAAGAGCATTTTCTGTTTTCATGAAAACCCAAAGTGCCATTCCGACATTTCCAGGGCCCTTTCCGAGACCCGTAGAGGCAACACATGACCACTACAGGCCTCGGAAAGCCTCCCAGAAGTGACTAGTATGAGGTTCCAGTTGCATTCAAGAGGTCCTTGGTGGTTCTTCAGTCATGGCTTCGAAACCCACAGTAGGTTAAATCTCCAGGTCCCAAACCCACAGATAAAGAGGACCCACTGTACTTATTTTTGAACTGGAGGAATAAAATAGGAAAGCTTTCTAAATCTGTGCTACTTCCAGACAGGACACGTGCTTGCTCACATTCAGTAATAGCAATTGTTGTTCAGTCAGCACACGCCTTCATCCTTCTCCCTCACACACACATCAGCCCTGGGCCCAGGTGCAAGGCAACCTTCAGGTGGACAATGCCGACATCGCCATGTGTACAGGAGAAGGATCTGAGGCTGGTCAGTTATAGCCATGGATGGGTGAGGAATTGGAGGACTAGACTGGAGAGTTGCGAGCCGGATCTGGCCCTTCCTTAGCTCTCCTCAGATTTAGATGGTCCTCTACAGACGGGTCCTGGAAGCATACTAGGGTAATGGGGATATGGCTATAAAGTATCCTACTTGTCTTTCTTCTGTGGTGTGAAAAAGGCTGAATAATAAGTGGTCCACTTTTGGGAATGTATGAAAAGTTGTCTAGTGCTCATCTTTCAAATTCCTTTATTGCCCTAATGCAATGCCTGTAATTTCCTGATGATGACATGACAGAATAGAATGGTAATGCAAAACAGGATGGCAATGCTGACCATGGAGCAAGGGAATCTTCCCAATCTTTCACTTTTGTTCTTTGGGAGGGACCAAGAAATCACAAAGAGAAGAGCGAGACAATATCAGCCAACCAGTCTACCTTCAGTTTCTTCTCAGAGAACATAAGGCAACAAGCAGAGCATCTGGGACTCATCCAGCTTTAAAATGCTTTAATAATTACAAGGTCATACTGCATTTTTAGATTCATATTTCTGCTGCCACTTTTTAAAAATCAAAAATGAAATCTGAAAGACTGAAAGCATCATTCATGGTTGGTTATAGAATAACTGAAGTATCATATTTCTCTTCAAAATGCAATCCCTATTATAGTTCTTGATGTTACAAAACTGTTTTCCTTGCTTTCTGCCACTTATTGATGAACATTAAACATTGTAACACAAATTAAACTGTCACTTTGACAAGCTTTGTTCTAATTAATTTGTTATACAGAGTAGCAACTTAGTTTTGCACATAAAGTATAACTTCATCACTTATCACAGTGTGTTAAAACTGGGTGGGGGAGTGATAAGTCAGGGGCAGGTAAAGCAAACACATAAATATATCTTTGATACAGACACCAAGTGTCCTTTCAATTCATGTAGAAAATAATGTAATTTGTCTAGACTTCCTAGCAATTATAATTAACATTAAAGTGGTCTTTTTTCTTTGTCACCTCTGCATTCAGTACCTATTTGCATTTATTTGTACTTACTATCTCTTAATCTCTTTTTTTAAATGGTAACAATAACTGGTGTTATTAGGCATTGAAATTGACATGTAGATAAGTGTGTGATCAGTGGATTTTTTTAACTGTCAGAAATATGTAGCTCTTTATGCCTCTTGTTTTGATTTTATAATGAAGCCCTGGTCTTGATTTGCTTTAAAAAAAACTTTATCAAATTCAACATATGCACTGTGTTTCAAATGAATGCATTGAAGTGTATTATTGTTAACCCGTTTGATTAATATCAAATCTCTTCGAAAAACAAACAAAGTCAAGCCTTTATTTCTTTGGATAATCAAGGTATCCTGAAATTCAATTTAAAATGAAAGTGTTTTGAACTTGTATTAGCGTAGAACAGCAAATAAAGTATAATTTATTAAAACTAACAAAAACATCTAGCCTAGTTGTAAGCTAAAAATTATAAGAGCAATAGACTAAATTTATAGCATAGAACAATGTAGTCCAACTTCTGAAAGCTAGAGGGCTGCATGATCCTGGCATGAAACCCCCAACTGTGCAGATGTGGAAGTAGTCGGTGGTGATGTGATGATGTCACCACTAATTCTGAATTCTCAGTTGCCAATATCACTCGGCAAGCTGATTTGGAAGGAGGCAGAAGAAGTTGTAGGTATGGCAGGGCGTTTTGATCTCCTTTGTGTCCAAAGGAGAATCTGGAATGGTGTGACAGGGAGATTAAAAAGCTGCTAAAGTATGAGAAGGTGGCAGGTGGTGGCTGAGGCAGGGCTTTTAGAGGCCACCAAAAAGGGTCTTGCAGGCTGAATGTGGACCATGGGCCACATATTGGACCACCCTAACACAGAACATATCTGCATTACACTGCATTCACAGTTAAGATAACCCAATTATAGATCTAAGAGTGAAAAACAGAATTCCATTCTGAATTCATCATTTGAAAGTTAGTTTTTTTAAAGTTAGCTATAAATTGTGAAATATACTGAATGTGACCAAGATCATGTGCGTGCAACAGGCACAGGGAAGGCAAGATGCAGAGGATCCATGTGCATAAGAGTATACCTAAGGGCATAGTATTGGCACTGTGGCAAACATTAGCCTTGATCAAATCTGGAACTATAGGCCTGAAGATCCTTCCCCATCCCAGACGCAACACAGTGTGGGCCCAATCTTATCCACCTTTACAGTGTCAATGTAGCTGCAATGCAACCCCAAGGTAAGGGAACAAACCTTCCCTTACTTTGAGAAGGCTTCTGTGACTCCCTCTGCAGAATGCAGTGCAAACCCTGTTGGCATAGCTGCATCAGCACTGTTAAGTTGGATAGGATTGGGTCCTGGGACACAGTAAAAGGAATTCTGCCTCGCCCAATCAACAGAGTGTGCCCTCTGCTACAGTATAAGGTATTTGCTCATGGAGCACAGGAACCAACAACACTGGTTTGTTGAATTTGTTTATATACATGTATACACATATTAAGTTCAAACTCGTTTATAATTTGTTCTCCTTCCCATCAGAAATGAATTGTGTCAGTATTGTGATAAAAATCACAGTTAAAAGACAGTTAAAATACTGTCTGACATGTGAGAGCTGTTTTGTGCATACTATAGGACTGGTCTGTAGGCCCAATACCACTGGTATGGTTCTGTTGGTGTTTTCGCCCTTGTCCTTTATAACCATGTAATGTACGATTGGAAACACCAACAAAAACACACCAGTCACATGGAGACCTACAACTCAGTCCCATACCATGCACAAAACAGCTCCCACATACTAGACAGTATTTTAATTGCGAAAGCAATACTGACACAATCAGATCAGTTAGTTAAAAAACACCTCCTTTAAAAGCTTTTAAGTAAGTTAAAAAAGAAACACCTTTTAAAAAGAAACAGTTAAAACAGGGGTGCTCAATAGGTGGATCGCGATCTACCGGTAGATCGCGAAGAAAAATGAGTAGATCGCGGAGTGCCGACCCCCCCTTCAGGTGCCTCTGGGAGGAAATGCCGGGAGTAAGGCCCATTGTACTCAATGGGGCTTACTCCCAGGTAAGTGTGGCTAGGATTGCAGCCTCACAGCCTAATCCTAGGCATGTCTACTCAGGAGTAAGTCCTGTTATACTCAGTGGGGCTCAAGGTACACCAACATACATTGTACACATAAATGTTATATGTTATGATGGCGCAAACATTGTAAAAAAAAACTCTGGTAGATCTCCGGGCCTTGCTGGGTTTCAAAGTAGCTCTCGAGCCAAAAAGGTGTGAGCACCCCTGAGTTAAAAGCTGTTTTCCCAGTACTAATCTCAATGGCTACAAACTCGACTACACTTTTCCAGCCTTTACTATGGGTTAGACTTAAAAGTAGGTTTCAAAACCATAGTGATTAATACAGTTGTAGCTCTATAGCTACAGAAAATACAATAGCAGGAATTGCTGTAGTCACTGCGCTCGAGTCGCCAACCTCCCGTCTTGACTAGATTTGCGAGTCATGACAGGCAGCTGTCACGACTCTACCTGAGCCACTTCAAGCATGCACACACAAAAACGAGTCATCCCTCAAGTCAATTAGAATCATGACTGATTTCTGAGTCACTGGCCGCAAGTAAGTGACTCCAGGTGACATGTAGTGAAAAATCAGCCCTTTCATGACTTGAGTCAAGTCATCATGACTTGAGTCAAGTCATCATGACTTGCCCATCCCTGTGCAAGTGTCATCAAGGATAACTGAGAAGCCTGCAAGTAGTTTATTATTTACTGTGTTTATCCTAAGTTCACCTGGAGTACAGTTCCACCATTAGAAACTATTTCCACAAGTAAGAAGAGCAATGCACTCATGGGAGGACACTTGCAGAAATCGCTTCCAATGAGGGAATTGCACGTGATCATACAATAAAACCCAATACTTTCTTATGATGAACTCCTATTTCCCTAATGTCAAATAATGATTTACTACTATAATTTTGGCTTCAGACACTGAATATTAGATTTAAGGAAGTAAGAGATTGAGCTCAACCAATTAGGAAACTAACAGGCTAATAACACGAAAAGATATGAAAAACTTTACAGAACTACTATACAGGGCAGCATACATACATATGAACAAAAATATGAAAGATGAGCTTAAGAATAGTAGCTATCAGGAAACATGGTCCGACTGTGAGATCTATATACTGTCATATGATCTCCAAGAAAAAGGGCACAAGAAGATATAGTGCAAAGAACATTTAAAGTTAGATTATATAAAGCTTCAGAAAATATCCTGGAAAGAAACAATCTTGCCCTGAAAGATTGGCACAGTTGTACTTGTGTGACAGAGGGCAGACTGGCAGAGAAGGCTAGTTGTAAAAAATAATCAAAATTGTTTTCTATTCTGGATCCTGACCTCTCTCATCCAACATAGACAAGAATTCTACAGCAAAGAAGGAACAAGAGGAATACAGAAGTAGAGGCCTGCTACTGTGGAAGAAATATAAGGTGGTCAGTCTCAAATGTTTCTCTGTCAAATGATGCTTACATAGAACATTCTTACAATGCTTCAAAAATAAGAACAGTATAGTACAGTGGTATTCAAACTTGGGCGTCGCGACCCCCAGCCTGAGGGTCCTGATCTCTTTCCCCTTAAGGGGTGGGGGCAGCCCGGTCAAAAGGGGAAGAGGAGCGATCGTGCACTGCTTCCAGTTTAGCGGAGCGGGGTGCGATCACTCTGTTGTCACCTTCCCTGACCCGGGGAGCCCTGCCGAAGGTCGCATAGGGCTCCCCGCACCCCCGGCAGGCTGCAGGGGGCTTGGACAAGTGCACCAAGCCCCTGCAGCCCCCCTGAGCAGCCTCCCCCCACCCCCGCAAAGACTTACTCCGGGATTCAAACTCCCTGCGAGTTTGAAAACCACAGGTATAGTACTTACTTGCAGATTTTGAAATGGGTGGGATTTCACCTGCTGTTATAATATGCCATTTTTTCTAGTCTTATTTTTGGTCATTAAATGGTCAGGGTATTCTGGTCAATAAAGTTAACATTGTGCACATGGGCGATCCTGATACATGAACATATTTTGGATAAATGAGGCCCAATCCTGATGCAACGATTCCAACTTACTTTCTCCTTATAAACTTAGCTGGACATTATGATAAAATTACAGGATCTAGATTAATTTTTGACCATATAAACTAGGCAACCCAGTCAGTTTGACCATACAAAATGAGTAGATGTGAGTGGGTACTAAATCCTATTATTAATAAATGGAACCCAGTCCTGACAAAACAGAGGTGCTGTGGGTTGGTAGTTCATTGTTTGGGGAGATGTTCAGCTTGGGGTTGTGATCTTCCCCACAGGATCATATTTTCAGTCCGGGAGTACTCTTAGATCTAGCACTGTCACTGATGGCCCAAGTAGACTATGTGGCATAGTCTGTCTCTCACCAGCTGAGATGGATATGCTAAATATCTCCTGGACTGAGATAAACTAGCCACAATGACCCATGACTGGTAACCTCAAGAATTAAGCACTGTAAAAGTCGGGTTGCATTCAAAGGCAGTTCAGAAACTAAAGTTAGTTCAGAATGCAGCAGCCAGGCTGCCAGCTAGAACTGCAGGAACATATTTTGGCTTTGTTTAACAGTTAAAGTTGTTCTTTAAAGTTGTTTAAACAGTCCATTTCCACGTGTGATCTAAAGTGCAAGTGCTCATTTCTAAACCCCTATGCAGCTTGAAATCCAGGTACCCAAAGGAACTCTTGTTCCAACCTGTGCATACAGGCCATTTTCAACAGCTTGCCCGTGCGTACTTCTGGCCTTTGGAGGCAAGAAAGGTGGTGACAGCACTGTCACAGTTGTGAACCTGTTTGTGGAATGCATTTCCCAGGTAAGCTCACCTGATGTCCATGTTACTATCCTTCAGGTACCATGCGAAGTTCTTTTTATTCTCCAAGGCCTTTCAAGAAATATTAAAGTAGCACTAAAATGAATAACTGTTTTAATGTCTTGCAGCCAATTTTGCTGTACTGCTGCTTTAATTTTTTTTTAAAATAAAAGTAGGCCAAAAATAATAAATGAATACATAAAATCCAGAAAAATGTTTCATCTTGGATTTGTACTATCCAATTTTGTATGTCTCAGGGCGCAATCCTAACTTTTGCTGGAACAGGCAGGCAGACTGGATACTGCACAAGTTCGGTGCAGGCTGGAGTTCAACTTGGAGTAAGGGAACTTTATTCCCCTTACCCCTAGAAATGCCCCAGGCAGCCCTATGGGGCTACCGGATCTGCACCTGCAATTTTTTGAGCTCAAATCCAAGTGCCCTGTGTAGCACTGCTTCGGTCAGAGATGGGGGTTAGGATACAGCCTACACAGTCACGATCGGTCCCACCCCCCTCCTGTGCCCAATTCGCCCTGGGCTGCCCTTCCTCCACCCTAAAATGCCCCCACACTGTTCCTCCCTCCTTCCACCCTCTCCCATCCCCTGTGCCAGCAAAAACTCACTCTTCCGGTGCAGGTCTGGCCCCTCTAAGTCAGCGCATGTTCATACGCTGGCCTAACCTACTCCCAAGTAGTCACAAATGTGCTTTATGGCATGTTCATGACACTTGGCAATCCGTTGTGCTGGTTCAGGGCAGTATTAGGATTGTGCTGTTAGGCTAACCCTGATGGAGGATGGCAAACCACATGTGAAATAGCACCCAAAAGAATCTTTGGAAAGTGGAAGAATGAATGATAATGTATCAGCAAGGTTTGCATGTACAATTACACTACAGTAGCCAGATTTTTAAAAAATGAAATTTAGATTCAATATCAGCCAGATTTCAGTGCTATGTTGAACAGGCTCCCAATGCTTAGGCAATAGTGACAACAAAAAACTCCTTCACATTATTAATGAATTAATGAACAGAGGCAATAAAGGGTAGAGATAGGGTGATAAAGACAGATGAATAAGAGCACTCTACTTTTAGCAAAGGTGTATATGTTGAGGAAAGTTATACACATTTGCCACTATCAACTGTATTGAGAAAAAATGTTTTTCATATTATGTTGGCATGTTTCTACAGCTCACCACTTCCAACAGACCAAAACGCATTCTAGTTTTCCATAAAAATACTGAAATGTATGTTAGGTCTGGTTGGTTTGAAAAATGAGGAATCAAGAAAGCATTACACCAATACCTACACGATCTATTGCAATGTCCCCAAATGAATAAAGTCTGGTTTTAGAATGTCCTCAAAAACAGCAACTTGATGTCCAACTGGTGCTATGCTATGTAACAGTAAGTGTGGGAACTCACTAGAAAAAAAAGCAACCAAATATCTTTTCTCTTAAGACACACCACACTGATAAGGGAAAACAAACTGCCAATGGCTAAGATGGGTTGAAACTAGGGATGGGCTGTGACTTGGACTCAAGTCAGGAAAACATGAGTTTTTAGCAACTCCAATCCTATCCAACTTTCCAGAGCTGATGCAGGCAGGCAAACAGGGTAAGTGCTGCATCCTGTGGTGGGGAGGGTAGTCACAGAGACCTCCTCAAGGTAAGGTAAGGGGATATTTGTTCCTTTACCTTGGGGCTGCATTGCAGCTGTATTGGTGCTAGAAAGTTGGACAGAATTCGGCTCTAAATGAACAAGTTAGGAAATAATGAAAAACATTCCTTATGTCATCTTGCAAGGATGAGTCCGTCTGGAAAAAGATAAAAACTCACTCTGTCACAAATACTCAGAATGGTAATTTTTACACAATGCAAAAGGCCCTCCTATGTTTTGATAATGTTATTGGTGTTATATGTTATTGATAAAACTGCTTTGTGAACTTTTTGTTGAAAAACAGTATATAAATACTGATAATACTAATAATAAACTACCTAAATAGAAACAAAGGCACAGAAAGCACAGACAACACACTGCTTACAAAAGTTTGCCATTTCATATATTCCATAGGTTCTTTACCTTGCACATTTTAAAATTCACAAGCACATATATGTGAATTTAAAAACGGGCAAGGTAAAGAACCTTGCAGTTACAAAAAGGTGCAAGTTGAAGAACCTTACAATCACAAAAACAATGAGTGCCTCTCATCATGAAAAACATTGTATCAGAAGTAAACAACTTGTTAGCACCTGCATACTGGAGATACATTATGAATATGAGCATTGCAGTAGATTTAGATACATGTAGTTAACGTTTTCACACCAGTTTCATTAACATTGCAGATGGCAACCTATAATTGATGGATATATTGCATTTACTTAAATATCCTTATTCTGAGGGCCAATTTAAAAAGCTACAGCCCGCATGTAGAAGCTGCCAAGAAGTGTTGGTGTTCCACTCGGCAGGTATAATATTTAAAAGCCTCTTATCCTGTGCACCAGCCCATACGCATGCAGTGTTTGTGTACTTGTACTCTATATAACTGGAGATGGCTGCACTGGAATGTGGATGTTGCAGGGGGAAGAGGCTTTCAAACATTATGCTGACTGCATGGAGCACATAGGCATGAGTAAGAGCTTTTCAGTGGCCTTTGCATGGGGGTCCTAACATTTAAATTGGCCCCCCATACGATCAGTTCAAATGTAGAATTACTTCAGCCTATCTTTAAAAAATATGTTTGAATAACGTGTGTTTGTTTCTTTAGGGATCCCTTGTTTTAATTCAACACACGCACAATTCCATTTTCAAACTTTTCTCTACAGCAATGAATCATTTTTGTTTAAGATGAAAGCTGGGATTTCTGAAATTCACACTATGGCCTACAAACTACATAAAATAGCTTTCAGAATGGACACTGGCTTAAGGGATTTATGTTGCTCCCAGGGTACATCATGTCCCATTTAAAAAAGAAAGAAAAAAAGAACAAGACTTCTAACTATTGATATACTCATGTGTATGACAGAGAACAAACCTGTAAAATGTTTAGAGACCCAACAGGTATTCATGTTGTGTGTTCTCTAGAAATGTTCAAAACCTAAGTAGCACATTATAGCCATCATCTGGCATTCTATGGTAAAAATGTGACATTGTTTTTGTTCTGTTTTGTTTTAGATGAGGTTTCTCGTTTTTGTTCTGCTCTAAAGGGAGCCATAGGAGGCCCAAGAGGTAGTTGTACGGCTTTATGTTGAAAGGCATAGAAGGAACAGAATTACTGCTGGAATCAAGGAAATGTCTGAACAAGAAAGAAAATGTGGAATGTATCAAAAGTTCACAACAACTGGTCACAAAAAAAAAAAAATCAGCAGGGGACAAGATGGACTTTGGCTGCCTAAGGTGATGCAAAGTTAGTCTTCAAACATGACTATTTTTATTAAATGCATAGTTTTCTTTGGTATCTACCTCTACTCCTTAAAAAAAATTCTGCATAGCAAGATGAATTGTTACTTCAGGAAAGAATGGGAGTTAAAAATTCACACAACACATTTTCACATTACACTATTGTAGGTTATGTTTGATCTCATTATTTTGCAAGCAGACGGAATATGCGTTGTGTGGTATTTTTCAACATGAACACATTTTCTGTCCCAAAATGGATCAGAGTTCTACCATTAACCTTGCACTTCATGGTTTGTAAATGTATGTTCCAAACATCAGCACATGCTACCTCTCTCAGACTTCAGAGAACTTCAGATGCAAAGACAAAAAGTTAATGTACAAATACTTTAAACAAAGCTATCAACAAGACTGAATGCAAGCTATATTGTAGGTCAGCGTAGGAGTTTTAAATGTTATTAACATTGATTTTTTAAAACATCTCTTTAAACGTACAGTCACATGTCATTTCATACAAGTTATTTGAAACTTATTGATCTTCTCATTTGTGCAAAGACTGAGTTCTGCCATCAGCCTGGTGAAAGGATAATAGAGCACTCTAAACACTTATGATAGGTTAGATGCAAACAGTGGTCTGCATTTAAACAGATGTAATAGCACTACAAGTGTTTGCATTCCAACCTTTGCAATTGTGTGTTATGCAATAAATTAACAAGTGTGTTCTGCTCTGCTTCACATCAAGGCCAATATCTCAGTCTTGTTGCCTTAATTTGCAATCAAGGCATGAGCACCAGAAGATGCATCTAAGGATGGAATATAAGCTTTCATAGTCTGCCACACTGTGCACAAAGAAAGCCAACAATTACCAGCAATTTTATTTTACCACTGTGGGACAATACCAAAGCCGTTAAATTTGGCTCCATGCAAGCAATTGGGGAAAATATATTTAAAATGACTATATATGGAAAATTACATTTGAAAAAAGCTCAATGGAGGATGTATATGCATTTCTGTATGGACAGCTAAAATCTCTGGAAGTATATTCAAGTCTATTCTGCAAAATACCCTTCTATTCATCCTACTCAAAGCTGCATTCTCAGGCTATAATAGGTCACAACTAAGTACAGTACCTTCCTTCAAGAATAATTTTGCTTTGTCTGTCAGCTGTCAACAAAACACAAAGAACTCATACGGTCCAGTCATGTATTGTACATGTAAGAGAATCTAACAAAATACAAAGATAGTAAAAAAAGAAAAGATTTCATGGCAGGTGCAGTTCCATGTTTGCCAAGATAAGAATTTCATATACCACATTTCATGAACTCTATTGTATTCATGAAATAATTTCAGTGGTTGCAGTGCTTTCCTTTTGGAACATGTATGTAGAGAAAGCCAAGATACAATTAATGTCCAGCCACAAGAACATGTGGCAGCAAAAAATAAAAGATTACTATTATAAGAAAGGGAGAAAGGTCAATGATGGCAGATGCACTGGAAATGGGTGAGCACTTCAGAACATTTATCTGAATATTAAAGAAAACTGAAATTGAAGTTAAACATAGAACTCAAGTCTGTGTCCTTATAAGATGAGAAAACCCTTCTGGCATTGAAAGCAAGGTCTTGACAGTGGTCACCTCAAAACCAGTAAAAAGAGTTTAAAAGCATTACCAAGCAATGTTTGTTCATTTAAGTTTAATTATTTTCTCTTTGAGAATGGTACTAATGAAACTGAATATCTTTCATGGTTTCGAAGGGCAGTTTGAATAGTCTGTAAACAAGACCGAGGGTAGACAAGTGAGCTGACTGAGCCAAGGGGTTGCTAGGTGATGCAGAATGTAAACCCACAAACTTGGTAAGGGTTATTTTGCTTTCATTCCTCTCTCACACAGGCTGTCCCAAGTCTCAGGCATTACCTTCCAGGTAACTATGATAATATTCCCTTTGCTCTTTTACAATACAATATTTTCCAAACGCGAACTCAGAATTGGGAGACAGAATGAGAAACATTTTTGCAAGATTACAAGAAATATTACAACAAATTTAATCATTTCTTTTTAAATAGAAAATTGATAAGAGACATGAATACAATTTCTTGTCATATGGTTTGAAGAGATGAAGGTTCACCATATCCTCTCCTTTTTTCCCCTTCTCTCCACTACAAAAAATTGTGTTTTTTTCAAGTATCTGATCAGAGATTGTCCAGTAAGAGCACTTTATTAGATCATCAGTCAAAGGGTTTCACAAGCACTGAGAGCAATGGGCTCAAATGCAGCACATCAGTTTTAATAGACCACAGACTAATAGTAAACTGCAGATACTGCTGAGAACTTTCCATGCACTAAACTCTTGAAAAAGCACCATCTCTCCAGCTTAAATGCAGCTGCCTCTTTCAATGCCGCAAATGGGTAAATTTGACAAAAAAGCCACCATTAAGACTACATGAAAGGCTCAAGACAACATCCTTTCAATGCTTTGTACTTCAGTAATCAGATGTACTTACTCACCCCCTCCCCCAAACCCGATCAAGAACTATTTCTGAATGGTAGGAAATAATTCCACTTTGTACATCTTTTAGTTAATCAAGACTTTCTATTCAGCAATTTGACCTTTTGTTCAAAACAGGATTATCAGTTTTTTCGCCAGTTACCAAGGGCGACTCGCATGGTGAACATAATTGCAATAATTTGCAAAACACCATGGCAACCCACATTACAACTAGGTAAATACTGGTCTTTTGTGCTACATTGTTATTTTCAGAGATGCTGAAGTCAAAGAACGAATGACAAATGAACACAAAATTTATATTTGCTTTGTCTCAAAAGAGAAGAAAATTGATAACAAGAATTGGGGGGAAACCGACTACAGCTGTAATTTCTAACTTGATTAATTAGGATGGTAACAGTCCTTAACAGTATATTCAACAAACAGCCCTGACTTAGTCTCTCCACCCACCTCTCCCCCTCACTACACTACTACCACTATCCCCCCACCCCAGACAATTTTTTTCTTCTGCTAGGAGAACAACCAACCCCATTTGCTCTTTTCTTCATCTTAATGGAATCCTTAATTACAGAATATTGTCCTCCAGCTCTTCATTACACATTGAAAACTGAGTGAGGGAGAATACGAGTGCCAAAGCAGACAGGGTAGCTACAGTCGTCTTGTCTGCTTTTTTTGGACACAACAGGCCTAATGATGAGACGGCATTTTTCTGGTATTAGCAGCTGTTCTGCTGCAGACAATTAAGCGCAAACTATTTAGCATTTCAGAAAGCTGCTTCTTGCCTTGGCAGCATTAGGTAAGTGTGCAAGCTAAAATGAACTTACAATTTAAATACCAAAACATCTGATAGGAAGTCCCTACTTACACTGTAATTACCATTTTGGGTGCAATATCTGCAGCATTCCAACATCTCTCTATTGATAGTATTTTTATTTTAAAAAAATACTTATATACTGCTTTTCAACAGAAAGTTCGCAAAGCAGTTTACACAGCAAAATAAATGACTACTACATCATGTATGTTGATATCTAGTAACTGGTTCAATGTTTTCACAGGGAGAAACTTTTCCTACCCTCTCCTCCTTTCTGTTGGGATCTCTCAGGGTTCACTGCGGGCCTCTAGCTGTTTTCCCTGCCCTTGGATGATCACACCAAATCCCACAGCTTCCAGTACCACCAATATACAGATGATACCCAGGTATACCTTGCTCCTCTTGAACTTTCTTCCTCCAACCAGTCTTAAGCTTCATTGTGTCTCAAACTCAGTATGTTCAAGATTGAAATTCTTCCTCAAGCCCTCCTCCCCTCACCTTATCCATTGACAATGTTGCCATCCACTCTAATGAAGAGGCACAAAGTTTTGGCTTTGTCTCCTTTTTCTCCATATTCAGTCTGCTACCAAATCATGTTGCTTTAACCTTCACAATACTACAAGAATCCAACCCTTCCTCTTTGTCCCTTTGGTAAAGTCTTTGGTCTTCTGTAGGCTAATCTTGGTCCCTTTGCCTCTACCCTATACTCTGCTAAGGTCTTCATGTTATTCACTGCACAGATCATATCATGCCCTTCCTTAAATCCCTTCACTGGCTTCCTGTCTGCTCCTACAGTTAGCATAAGCCCCTTGTTTTTGCATTCAAAGTGCGCAGTGTCCTGTCCTTGCCCGTGAGCTTTGCTTTTGCCACCCCCAGTCAACCATCTGCCAGTCTCCTGCTCTCTCTCTCTCCCCCCCCCCCCCCATTTTCACCTGCAGGATGTTCCCTCACTTACAACCTTCAGAACCTGCCTAAAAAGCGCTTTTCCAGGAAGCCTTTGGCATCATGCTTTAGTCACCATTGCTGACTATAACCAAGCTTAATTACATGAAATTGAACTGCAGTTGCTGCCCATTTACCCCTGCCTCCATTCCAGTTCCACTCTCTGCTGTCTCTGTTCAAATTTCTTGAGCCTAAGCTGACTTCTTTTTCACTCTGTGTAAAGCATCATGTACACGGATGTACACATATATTATTTTATATAAATAATAAAATACTGACCAAGTAAGATATAGATTTTATGTAAAATTGCTGTACAGCAACAAGGCCCTAAATAGGCAAAGAAGTGTTTAGATAAGAATCTCCTTAATTTAACACAACAATGTGATGTTCTGGAAAAACAGCTAAAGTTGGGGCAAGGTAGATAGAAATTCAAGCCTCCACTTAATTAGGAAGCTCACTTGATAACCTTGGGCAAGACACTACTGAACAGTCAACCTTCATCATATGATGAAATAAGGATACATTGTAATTTGCCGGGTGGATTTCCACTCATGCAGGAAAATCTTCCTGGAGTGTTGGAGCAGACAGTAATGAAACAACTTCAGGAAGGGTTAACAAAATTACAGTAGATGAGGAGATGGCAAAGCAGTGGTGTACCAGTCAGTGGCTCCTCAGTGCTTACCTCCTAGCTGCTAAGTTTCCTTTAAAGGCTAATAACGAGGTAGAGGCAGATGTATCAAATATTTTCTAAATCTAGGAAAGGAAAAAATGTATCTGGCACCCAAGAAGACTACCCTCTGAGAGCAGTCAATCCTGAAGTGGCGACTGGTGGAGAGGATGCCCGCTACAAGCACTTTTCCTTGGCAGCAAGCTGTCTTGTTGAATGGTAGGGAAGTCATACTGTTTTGTTTTCTGCCAGTTGCATAGCTCCTGCCGCTACTGAAAGGAAAGGGGCATAGATCATAGACCAGGAAATATATTCTGTCCTTACCTGTCACTTAACAAGAAGGTACAAAGACACTGTGCAAAGTTAGGTTGGATCAGCCTCTAATTTAATGGTCCTCACTTCCAGTATATCATGCATACACCCTCTTCCTGGTTCAAGTCCTTGAGATAAGAGAAGCAACTACCCTAAACAATTTCAATAATTTACAAATTGTAATAGGAATGGAACGTTGAGCAAAGCCCGTTTACTGTGAAATCATAATTGGTTCATTAGGGCCTATACCCTAATGGGCGCATGGATGATTAAGTGATATTCCATTTTTTTGTCCAGTGTCCATTTACCCCAGAGCCAGTACCCCATACTGTGCATTATGTTTCAAAGCAGCATTACCTTGACAGGGTATGGTTCACATGCGGCTCCCAAGCATATGTCATCATTAAGAATGCAGAATTTTTTTGGAGCAAACAGTCAAACAGGATGGATAGTATCTGTAACACCCACTACTTGCATAATTTTTCATGTAAACAGTAGGCAAGGCACTTTGAATTGCATTTTCCTGTACAACCCACTTAAACTGATAGGTACTTTGGGGATCCCCTGCTCAGAAGATCAACTAAGGCCTGGTGCACAGACTAATACTGGTGAGAAAATTAGGCATCTATCAGTATCTCAAAGCAACCACAGATAAAAGCTGCAGGTTGGATGACTTATGGCCAGTTTGCTGGAGCACTTGGAACTGTAATTTGTATGCCTTTATTTGGCCTTATGGCTCCACAGTAACTACACCAGCTGTCCTGCTTAAGTAAAGGTTAGGTTCCAGGGGTCTCTGTATTTAAATTCAACATCACTATTTTCAAAAGCAAACATGTTGTAAAGTATGAACAAAGATGGCAGCTGTAGAGAACCCAGCTCAAGCTCGGTTTTAGCCCTCCCCTCCAAGGAAACCATTTAGAGGGAGAGCAGCCCTCAGAGGGAGTTGAGGCACTTCTGTAACAAGACTGGCATAATTCATAAAACACCACAAAAACAGCAGTAACATTAAAAAAATCAATCAAATCAGCACACAAGTCAACAGAAGCTTCCTCTTATGCACCAAAAGCTTGAGAAAATGGATGAGTCTGAATACTTATCCAGAGCCTGGAAGAATTAGGACAGTACATACTTCCTGAGAGAGGGAGTTCCACAGGCTGGAGAGTATCCCACATACTTGCCAACTGCATCTCAGTGCGCATCAGCATACAGAGGAGAGCTTCCCCTGATTATCTTAACAGGCAGAGAAAATCATGTGGGAAAAGGCAGTCCTTTCATTGTTTAATTACCATGTTGTTAGCCACCTTGAGTCCTTTAAAAGGAGAAAGGCAGGATATAAGTATTTTAAAATAAATAAATAAGCAAGCAGTCTGTGCAGTGGTCCCTCTGGTCCTGTAATAGCACCCTGATTCCATGACCTAGTATGTCCAATGCTGCTAATAATAATAATAGTAATAATAATAATAATAATAGTAATAATAATAATAATAATAAGTAATGCACCACATTTTTTTTCTTCAACAATTATTTATTGAACACAATGAAACTTACACACAAGAAAGAATGATGTTTCTTCTACACTCCCTATTTTCCTATTTTTCCACGTAATCTCCGTCCAGTTCTATGGCCTTCCTCCAGCGAGACACAAGGGCATGTATGCCCTGTCGCTACCACTCCTTGTTCTGGTCACGAAGCCATTTCTGCACTGTGTGAATCACCTCTTCGTCATCCTCAAAATGTCTTCCACGAATGGCATCCTTTAATGGCCCAAACAAGTGGAAGTCTGAGGGAGCTAGGTCAGGGCTGAAGGGTGGATGGGGTAACACAGTCCAACCCTGTTTAGTGATGTGTTCCGAAGTCCTCAAACTTGTGTGACCGTAAGACAGCGCGGAACCCATCGTGCACACACTTTTGAGTAATCAAGAGCACGGATGATTGCATCCACACTTCCTTTGCTGATTGACAGCTTCAGCACCAACTGCCCAGTTGTTATGTGTCGGTCCTCACGAATGAGCACATCAGCAAGCTGCGTCTTGTCAGGTGTGACAGCCATGGATGGCCGCCCCGAACGCTGCAAATCTTGGAGCTCTGCCGAACCGCCTTCTAATGGCCTCACCCTCTGTGCCCAGCGACTAACCGTACTTCTGTCGACTGCAGATTCTCCATAAACTGTACACAAACGTTTGTGAATGTTCCCAACAGTTTCTTTCTCCGCAGTGAGAAATTCAATGACGACACGCTGCTTGTAAGATACATCACTTACAGATGCCATTTCGAAACACTGCTGCAGCTACGCTATCTGTCTGAAGAAACCAAAAATTTGTGTGCGCACTCCTGAAAATTCAAATAATGTATATCTAAAGTTTTGCATTCGTACCATTACTGTAGGCTGAGAAAAAAAATGTGGTGCATTACTTTCTGGGCGACCCTCGTAGTAATAAAATAATAATAATAATAATAATAATAATAATAATAATAATAAAGGTATTTATATACTGCCTTTCTTGGTCTTTATTCAAGACTTTATTCAAGGTGGTTTACATAGGCAGGCTATTTAAATCCCCGTAGGGATTTTTACAATTGAAAGAAGGTTCTATCTCTCAAGAACCACAACATTCAGATGTTTCTTTCTGATCTGGTTTCACATTCTGGCCTCCATCGTCCCACGCTCAGAGCAGATGGAATAACTCGGCTCAGCTTGTCAGCTGCTTCAAGGTCACATGGTGCCGGTGGTCTCGAACTGGCGACCTTGTGGATGTTATCTTCTCTAACCTCTAGACCAGACCTCCTGCCTACAAATAAGAGTATCTGTCTTCTTGCTTCCATGTATTCTCCAGATCAGAACATGGAAAGATGCTGAGCTGGGCTAAGACAAATTGTTCTCTTTTCAGGGGATGCCCACTCTTCACGTGGACTGTGTCAATGAGAGGTTCAGAGAACAGCTGAAAAAGCTATTGCTGAAAATATGAAAGCCAGTTCTTAGATGCTAACTCTGTCATATACAGCATAAGCAAGTAACTGGATGTAGAATGAACATGAAAATGAGGAGGGGGAATGACTTAGAACACCCACTGAACATTAAAGAATAAATCAGAGGGAAACCTGAAGGAAGAGAAAGGAACCTACCCAGTAGTCAGTTATAGGTATGAAAGGGGGAATGTTTTGGACTTTCCCAACTGCAGCAACCGCCCCCCCCCCACACAACTCAGTGACTCCCACTAACTTATAAAGTAAGCACATTGCCATCAGCAAGACTCTTGGTGGACGAAATTTATCCTTGGCCTATATGGGCATCAACTGGGGCAGTGGACAAATTTAGCCACTCTCCAGTGATATGCCTGAGTGGATGTCGTTCATGACATGAATATGAGTAAAATTAAAAACATGGAGCACTTAGGGGCACAATTTTGCACATTTCCCTAGAGACTGGCAGTCTTGTTCCAATAATGAAAAAACCTCAAGGGGCATGTGTGCAATTTGTGTGCTGCACAAAAATGCGCTGTCCCTTCACAGACACCCCTCAATAGTACTCATATTATATAAAAACCACTATAATAGTTATTGGCCTTCTGCTTATAACAAAATACACTGGAAAAGCAACTGTGTTTCACTCCATACAAACTTCTTTATCTGTTTTCTGGGTTTATTTATCCAAGATGGCAATGAAAAAAGACAGCATGGTATTTTTAGCCTCATTGGACAGTAAAAACGGAATGAGAAAACCTTGCAGTATCAATTACACATGAATGCTCCTTTTATAGACAAATGTACAACACTGATGCAGTGTGATCTAGTTAACACAAAATCGTGTCCATGTGCAAAGCTTGGTAGACTACAGCCACTTAGTCTCCATGTAGCAGCAGGAGATTCTGATTGCAGATTTTCAGGCAGGACAAGAACTTAAAGGCTAGGACTTGTTTCCACAAAAATGCAATGGCCAAGATCCCATTCACTTTGATGGCCTAAGATACAGGTGTACAATGAGTAATCTGGAATGCTCAGTCCCCTGGACTAGCTCCAAGGAAATGCAAACTCATAATTGCTTTGACAAATAAATGCATCACCTCAAGTAAAACCACTAGCTAAATATAAATTCTGGGAAGAACTTCATTTTTGTCAAGGAGTGTGATGTTTTAATAGACTAAATAATTAAACCTTTTGTAATTCATACCAGTCTTTGCCCCAAGTTTAAAACTGTTCTTTTAAATATAGAGCACTTTCTCCTCTTTGTGTTTACTTCAGAAATATGCCAAGCAAAAAAAAAAATTATATGCAGCAAAATCTTAATATACTGTTTGGTAAAGTTCAAGTCAGCCTTTGAAAAACACATTTATCTATCCAGTAAAGCTTGTGTTAATGCGATGTAAGAGTTTGGCAAATTCAACTCTAATGGAGCATAAAAGTGCTTTTGCTTGAAAGTGAGATCATTTTTAAAAATTCAAAGCATGATCACTTTTCCTTTTTTGCAGGAACAATCTGATACAAGCAGCAAAGCTTAAATAAACTAGAAACATTTCAAATGATCCATAAAGGATTAATAAGCACCACAGGAAGTCCTATAGGCTCAGCGTATACATTTTTCCATCTTTTTCTCCTGTGATGCACATGACATGAAATTCTAAGCAGAACTCAAGTTTCAAAGTCACTGAATGTTAAGGTTCTCAAGGTTTAACATGGCAGTGGAGAAGGGTCACCACCCTGAATGCTTAATCTAAACAAGTAATAAAAGTGCCGATATTGTCAGTACACGAGTGCCGCCAAATCATGACACCTGGAAAACTCTTTCCTAGTCACAAATACAAAAACAAACAGCAGCAAACTAAGACAAAAAGGATAGCAGTAGTGGTAGGAGTAATAGGTAATAAGCTACAACCCACTAATATAAGAGCAGCAAAATGACAGCTGTTATGTTGGCAGAGATAATCTATGCTCAAAACACAAAACACATGCACACAATTTCTTTCAATACAATTTTCTTGTCTTCCCACTGACTTCTGTGATTACCAAAGAAAGCAGGGTTCTAAACATATTTCAGTAGAATCTTCAATCAATAAGAATAAAAAAATCAGAAAGATACAGGAAAAGGCATTATAGCATTAGTAATCGTTGGCAAAATATACTGGACTTCTTAATATGTATACAGCTGACAAGAACAGGCCAACCTATTCCACCATAGCTGCAAAAGTAGAATGTCTTGTCATTAAATAGTCATAGCTCAGGTCAAACTATATAACCCACTATAGTTTGGACACAGTAGTCCACATGGTTCAGAACACTACCAAGAAGGTGATTCTGAAACAGCAGTCTTGAATAAGTAGCCCTTGACAATAACCAGTCTTTGAAACAATGGTCTAAACCAGGGGTCTCCAAATGTTTTGGCCAGAGGGCCACATGAAATATCTGGCACAGTGCCGAGGGCCGGAAAAAAATTTAAATATAAAATTTAAATAAATTAGAGATGAAACTTAGATGAATTAAGAAATGAATTAGTGGACTCATTCACTCAGCCTCTCTGGCCCTCAGAACACCCTCCAGATGCAATCTGAGCACAGCTCTGGTCATGTTCAGTAGAGTGGGTCAGAGACTTTCAGGGGACAAGAAGTTGGCAGCGGGCCGGATATAGGCTCGCTGTGGGCCGTATCTGGTCCCTGGGCTGGGGTTTGGAGAACCCTGGTCTAAACAAAGTATTCAATGGATTTCTTAACATATGCTTATTTCACCAACATTAACTTAATTGTTGTCTACCCATACAATTTAGTAAAGTTATAGTAGAAAACATTAGTCTGAAGTCATGAGACTTCATGAAAAAATAAACTTCTTTTGCTTGGGAATCTCCATGCTTTATAGAAATGAAATATTTACCATTAGTACCCTCAAGCATTATACATAAGACAAACATTTAAAAAAATCTTGGAAACTCAAGAAAGATGTGTATAAGTTTTTGTTTTCCAGATGCAGGGGCTCACGTTGGCAAGTAATCTAATGCAGCATGCATATTCCCAGAAAGAAACCTGCTTCTGAACCACAAAATAAAATATCCTGTTTGGTTCTTTGCACTAACCCTTGCTGTCTTTCTTTCATTCTTTCAACTGTGCTAAGTAGTACCAATAATAGTTCAGCAATAGCTGTTTCAACTATTATAATGGCGTGTCATACCCTTTCATTTGTTAATGTCTTTTTTGAGACAGAAATAAAACAGAACGTAACATTGAGCATCCTTATCAGTTGCCACCTCAACTAAGAGCTAAACTACATGTTCAGAAGTATCATGATATAAGCTTTCTGGGACTGTTCCACTTCATTCTGGCAAAATCACAAGCTGGAGAGCACCCATACATTAAGAAAAAACATCTTTGCATGTGAACAGTTGGCAAGAAGACAACTAGATTAGTACCACTTGCCCCAACAGACAAGTATTTTATCATGTTTGTACACAGTGGATTTTCCCCCTATAAAGAGAAATATTGAGAAATGTGATTGCACAACTACAGTATGAAGTGCAAATCCAAAAGGAGTGGGGAGCGTTGGTTAAGGAGTTGCTTTTAAATTGAAGTCAGATTGTATGTTTTGAAACATCACATACACCTCTGGTCCTCTTAGTTAGTAGCTCCTAAGTCAATGATTCTCCTGCCCTTAATACAAAGACTGTAGGGTAATTCTGACCGTATGTATGACTTAGATTGGGTTCACGTGCTCCTCGCTTTGCTCATGCACAGCAATACTCTAACCCTTCCCTGATTTTCAGCAAACAAGATGTGATGAAAATCTTGTTTTCCCTGTTTTTCATCTCTGAGACTTTAAAAAAAAAAATCATCTCAGAGGTTTTTGTGATGCCTTAGCATTCTGAGGGGGCAGCAGAAGCATTCAGATGGAGTAACCATTGCTCCTTTCAAGGTGGTTATGTGGTGGGAGAATTGCAGTGAATTCTGCAGTGTAGTTTAGTCTGGGGATGATGAGGACCCAGTAGATCATGGGTCTAAAACCATCATTCACCAAAACATGTCAATATGTTGTCAGATTTCACAGTTATCGCAGGCAGCACCACAAGCAAGGTGCTTGTCAGTCTTGTCATACTGCCTTGTCAGTCCCGGATGGGCTTTAGAAAAGACGAACTGCATTCTCCTTTGGAGAAGCAAAATGTATTGTTGCCAGGACTTAGAGCAAGAGGTTTGCTAGTACCTCTAGTTAATGCTTCGAGACAGAACCTTAAGGACTTTCTTCTCTCATACATGCCTTCTCATACAATGAACTCAGAAGGATTTGCTCCAGAGGCCTTTACTATTGGAGATGTGGTAAGCAACCAAGCACAACCTTTTCAAGGGTAGTACTATTCTTGTGAAATGACCTACTCAAAGGCCCATATAGTTTCTATTCTTCATTCTTTTTGTTGGATGGTTAAATATGTTTGTTTTCTTTTCCCCCCAGTGTGCATTTGGCATGCATGTTGGCAACCCTCAGTCTTGAAAGACTATGGTATCGCGCTCTGAAAGGTGGTTCTGGAACAGCATCTAGTGTGGCTGAAAAGGCCGATTCAGGAGTGACAATCCCTTCCACGCTGGGAGCAAGTGCAGTCTGTCCCTGGTCTGTCTCCCTGGCTATGGGCCTTCCTTCTTTGCCTCTTTGCCTCAGACTGTTGGCCAAGTGTCTCTTCAAACTAGGAAAGGCCATGCTGCACAGACTGCCTCCAAGCGGGCCGCTCAGAGGCCAGAGTTTCCCACCTGTTAAGGTTCACTCCTAAGGCCTTCAGATCCCTCTTGCAGATGTCCTTGTATCGCAGCTGTAGTTTACCTGTAGGGCGCTTTCCTTGCACGAGTTCTCCATAGAGGAAATCCTTTGGGATCCAGCCATCATCCATTCTCATGACATGACCAAGCCAATGCAGGCATCTCTGTTTCAGCAGTGCATACATGCTAGGGATTCCAGCACGTTCCAGGACTGTGTTGTTTGGAACTTTGTCCTGCCAGGTGATGCCGAGAATGCGTCAGAGGCAGCACATGTGGAAAGCGTTCAGTTTCCTCTCCTGTTGTGAGTGAAGAGTCCATGACTCGCTGCAGTACAGAAGTGTACTCAGGACGCAAGCCCTGTAGACCTGGATCTTGGTATGTTCCGTCAGCTTCTTGTTGGACCAGACTCTCTTTGTGAGTCTGGAAAACGTGGTAGCTGTTTTACTGATGCGTTTGTTTAGCTCGGTATTGAGAGAAAGAGTGTCAGAGATCGTTGAGCCAAGGTACACGAAGTATGCATACCTCTGCAATAAAACTGCTTAGGATACCATACAATGGATACCACATTCAGTTACATTTATTTACTGCCTTGCCAGCTTACTGATCTTGGACTGCTTAGCTTACTCAGTGGAAAATCAATCCTATCCTAGACTTCCAATCCTGGATGAATAATTAGTATTGAACCACAGCAGGGGTGTTCAAACTTCTTGTCTGGAGGGTCACATCTCTCTTGTGTCAGGGGCCAGGAAAAAAAAGAACTAATTTATATTTCAAATTTGCATAAATTTGCATAAATTAATACATTAGAGACAGCACTTTTATGAATGAATGAATTTTACTGAGCTTATTTATAATATACATAAGAACTGTAACATCAAGCCAAAAAAGAGAAGGAGGGTTAAAATAACTCCTGATCACATACGTCTTGCCCAAGGATATGTGCCTAGACCAGTGGTTCTCAAACTCTCAGGGAGAGTTTGACAGCCTGTAAGTTCTTGCGGGGGCAGGGGGGAGGCAGCAACGCGATCCCCAGAATTGCGTCGCTAAGAGGGCTGCAAGGACTGGGATGTACTCACCAGACCCTGCAGCAGCCTCCCTGGGGTGTGAGGAGCCCTGTGCAAGCATCTGCAGGGCTCCCCAGATCTTCAAAAGTGAAAGTGCAGCAATCGTGCTCCACCTCTGCAAAACCGGAAGTGGAGCATGATCGCTGTACTTTCACTTTTGAAGTGCAGACGCTCCTGCAGGGCTCCCCACACCCCAGGGAGCCTGCTGCAGGGACTGGTGACTACCTCCTGGTCCCTGCAGCCCCCTTAGCAACCCAATCCTGGGGATTGCTTCACTGCCTTCGCCCCTTAAGGGGGCAGAGGCCAAGGCCATCCAGTTTGAAAAGCCCTAGGCACATGGGATACCACAGCAACCTGAACGATGGTAATCTTGAGGTCCAAGACCATTAAGGAAGATATTTCTGCCTTCTGACACAGAGGAAGCATAAGAACCTAAAAGTATTTTTTTTGGGGGGGGGGGTAGTTCATGGATTAAGGAGTTTGGCTAAGCATCAAAATGTAATGGTATGGCTTCCAGATTCTGGAATGAAGCAAGGAAGGGTTAAGGTTCCTTAGATCACTAATAAATTCACTTATTTATTCCTTAGATCACTAATAAATTCCATTGGGTCTTTGGATATTGAGACTGAGAGAGAAAATAGACGATGTAGTTGATTAAAATAGGATCAACGCCCTTCTATAAACTGTAAAACTCTGTGCATCTATGGATCTACTCAGTGTGTAACTCTGAGACCCTCACTCACAACTAAACAAATTATAAACACATCAATCACAAAAATAATCCTATAACTATTCATACAATTATAAAATAATGAAATACAGTTACATCAGTATTATTGTCCAACAGCTAATAGTAGTCCAATTTTGTATTTATAATAAACATCTGTCTAGCTCTGGACTTACTGGGAACTGACTCCCATGGCAAATTGACTGGCTGTAGTCCATTGCTCAGCACAGGCAAGGATGCTGGACTATAGGCACAACAAAGAAAGCCCAGGATGTGAAAAGTTCTTTCTTGCCCTGAAAGGTAGGTGTGATGGTTTATGGGGCCTGATGAGGGCAACTAGGCAGATAAAAGCCTAGGCCTGTGATGAGCAGGATGATGGCTCCAGACTTGGGAGCTGAGATTATTAGTCCCAAGACAGAGAACTATTTTATATTTATTTTATTTTTCACATTTTTATACCGCCCTTCCTCCAAAGAGCTCAAGGCGGTTTACACAGCTGCTCCTCCCCTCTTTCTTGTCTTCACAACAACCCTGTGAGGTAGGTGAGGCTGAGAGAAAGTGACTGGCCCAAGGTCACCCAGGAAGCTTCATGGCTAAGGGGGGATTTGAACCTGGATCATCCAGGTCTAAGTTCATCTCCCAAACCACTACGCCACCCTGGCTCTCTAGGGATAGGACCCTAGGGATAGGAACTAGGGATAGGACCCTTCAGGGAGGAAAATGCAGCCAGCCTGAAAATTTTTCTCTGACGAAAACTTTATGCTGGCCTGATTCAGTGTGAATCCCTATTACTCTAAAATCTCCCCTTCCTCCCACAACGAAGTAGGCTGGGGCTGCCCAAGCTGGCTCAAGAAAGGGGAGGAAAAGCCTTCTCCAACTGAAGGTCAGGCTAAGGGGAATCACTTCAAAATATCATTTTTTTTCTTGCAAGAGAACAGAGAACTAGAACTGAAACCAGATCATCCTATATCAACAACTTGCCTCTCCTTGGAGATCTAGATCACCTGCTCTTATGTCTGCTTATTTGCTTTTGAACCCAAAATATAAGCATGAACTCTTGGGTGTTCCTCACAGGGATGCTTTTGACACCACTTTTAACAAAAAAGGTTGGGACTACATAGGCCAAGGATAGAGCAAGGGCAGATACATAGCCTTCTCTCTTCTGTGTTATTCTTCTCTCTTTTATGTTATTCATCTCTATGATATTCATTTCTGGCTAGGACTGACTGGTTAGGGACATGGTCAGGAGGTGCCATCTCAAAAATGGTCAGTTGCCACCACATCTTGTAGTTGCACAAGTCTTTCAAATGCCACACTGTGTGTTAATGTTTCCTGTCACCATATGTGGGGGAAGGGGGAGAATCCAGGTTACCCCACCATCTCTGAAGTTGGGGAAAGGGAAAGGTGAAAAGCACTTCTCATGTGTACAGTAGGTAATTTGGACTTCAAACACACTCATCCATACCTGCAGTTTTTGGTGGGGGAAGGGAACCGGGTCATAGAGTGGCTGAGGGAGAGTCAGCATGGCTTCTGTAAGGGTAAGTCTTGCCTCACGAACCTTATAGAATTCTTTGAAAAGGTCAACAGGCATGTGGATGTGGGAGAACCCGTGGACATTATATATCTGGACTTTCAGAAGGCATTTGACACGGTCCCTCACCAAAGGCTACTGAAAAAACTCCACAGTCAGGGAATTAGAGGACAGGTCCTCTCGTGGATTGAGAACTGGTTGGAGGCCAGGAAGCAGAGAGCGGGTGTCAATGGGCAATTTTCACAATGGAGAGAGGTGAAAAGCGGTGTGCCCCAAGGATCTGTCCTGGGACCGGTGCTTTTCAACCTCTTCATAAATGACCTGGAGACAGGGTTGAGCAGTGAAGTGGCTAAGTTTGCAGATGACACCAAACTTTTCCGAGTGGTAAAGACCAGAAGTGATTGTGAGGAGCTCCAGAAGGATCTCTCCAGACTGGCAGAATGGGCAGCAAAATGGCAGATGCGCTTCAATGTCAGTAAGTGTAAAGTCATGCACATTGGGGCAAAAAATCAAAACTTTAGATATAGGCTGATGGGTTCTGAGCTGTCTGTGACAGATCAGGAGAGAGATCTTGGGGTGGTGGTGGACAGGTCGATGAAAGTGTCGACCCAATGTGCGGCGGCAGTGAAGAAGGCCAATTCTATGCTTGGGATCATTAGGAAGGGTATTGAGAACAAAACGGCTAATATTATAATGCCGTTGTACAAATCGATGGTAAGGCCACACCTGGAGTATTGTGTCCAGTTCTGGTCGCCGCATCTCAAAAAAGACATAGTGGAAATGGAAAAGGTGCAAAAGAGAGCGACTAAGCTGATTACGGGGCTGGGGCACCTTCCTTATGAGGAAAGGCTACGGCGTTTGGGCCTCTTCAGCCTAGAAAAGAGACGCTTGAGGGGGGACATGATTGAGACATACAAAATTATGCAGGGAATGGACAGAGTGGATAGGGAGATGCTCTTTACACTCTCACATAATACCAGAACCAGGGGACATCCACTAAAATTGAGTGTTGGGCGGGTTAGGACAGACAAAAGAAAATATTTCTTTACTCAGCGCGTGGTCAGTCTGTGGAACTCCTTGCCACAGGATGTGGTGCTGGCGTCTAGCCTAGACGCCTTTAAAAGGGGATTGGACGAGTTTCTGGAGGAAAAATCCATTATGGGGTACAAGCCATGATGTGTATGCGCAACCTCCTGATTTTAGGAATGGGTTAAGTCAGAATGCCAGATGTAGGGGAGAGCACCAGGACGAGGTCTCTTGTTATCTGGTGTGCTCCCTGGGGCATTTGGTGGGCCGCTGTGAGATACAGGAAGCTGGACTAGATGGGCCTATGGCCTGATCCAGTGGGGCTGTTCTTATGTTCTTATGCTTGCTACCATGTCACTGCTACCCCTCTAAGCAAAAAGCAAACTCCTCTCACAACTTTCAAGGCAGGCTGCAAAGCAAAGTGACCCCAGTGTGATGCACAAGTAGGTTTTGAGAAATCTCTTCCTCCCTAACCCAAACCAATGATTTTTTGGGAAAGAGAGAGCTCACCACCACCACCACCAAGTCCTTGATGACGTGGGAATCCCAGAAAATCTTGCTGACTGAGACAGATCTGGTTTGCACTGAAGGAGAACCCTTGTTCCTAGATGTCATTATCTCGATGACCCAGCCTGTTGCCAGGAGAAAGTACAGTACAGAGCAGAATAGAATGTCCTAAATCAGCATTTCCCAAACAGGTACACGTACAACCAGTGCTACAGGAGATGGTGCTGGCAGTATGCCTGGCACCCCCAGACACCCACTGCCTGGCAGCAAGATCACAACAGCAGTAGGAGGCTTGGCAAGCAGAGGTTTTATTGCATTTAAAAAAGGTCTCCCGTCCACTCCAAACCTCTTACTGGTGTTTGTTATGTCACGTCTGGTCTCCCAACCTGGAAGTAACTTGCAATTATGTTCTCAGCAGTTACTTCTGGTGGTACTTCTGATAGGTAGACCATACAAAATGGTACAAAGGGGAAAAATGGTTTGGAAACGCTGCCCTAGATCCATTAGGAAAACCTTATATATTGTCTGTAAGTTTGGAAAATAAAAGCAATGATCAATGCAGGGTAGAAAGAGGGACAAAATAAATATATTTTCTTTTATTATTGGTGGTTCCTTGTTACCAAAAAGGCAAAAACTATTAGGTCTTCAAAAAACAAATGTGAATATTTTCCCAAAGGCATTATTAACAATTAATAATCATTACACTGCTGCCTTGTTTACCTGACCTTCTGTAAATTCAGCTGCCTTGTAATTAGACCCATATTTTGCACATTTATATATTTGTATGCACAGATTTGACTCATTCATTCATCCATTAAAATTTGCTTGACAGACCTAGATGGATAATCAGGGTACAATTTGTATTTACTGGATTATAGAAAATTGCCCAAACTGTTAAGTTCAAGGAAAACGCATTCTTGTCTCTCTCTTGTGACTGATGTAAAAGCAATTACATATCAGAGGATGGCCCCAAGACACTCTGAAGGAGCAGCAAAGCTTTTACAATCTGGTGTCTTTAACAGTATTTTGTTCTTTAAAATGGTGACTGGTTTTTAAAGACTATCTAAAAAGAAAAAACAAAAAGTCACCTAGCACATCTTGTCTAAGCAATGCATTACTCTGTAATTCAAATGGTAAAGTAATTTCCCAGAAAAGTTAAAATGTTGTATTTACTACTAACTTTGTCAAAAATGAAAAGATTAATTCCTTTATGTGTCAGCTCCTCTCATACAAGACCTCAGGGTCTGCTAAAATGTGACATATGGAGAGGATTTTCTCTCAGAAAAAAAAAACTGAATTTTGTACGATCTGGGAAAGTGGAATGGAAATCATCATCTACTCCTTAAGGTATCTCCATGTTATTTCTCAAACAATATCACTGGGAAATAAATAGTAAGATGCAAATACTCTGTAAAAGGAAGGGTTCAAATAGGTTGAGGGGCCAGATTATCCAACCAGCAAATACTCAGAGATCACAGCCATCATTTTGAATCAAATTTTCACTGGTTTTGATGGGAGAGGGAATCAATAGTCAGACTAGTGATTAGCTTTTCAATAGCCATCTGTAACTCCCAACTTTTCTCCATCTCGCTGGCCCAAATCCTTTCACCAGCATCAGTAGTGCTCCCCATTGCTACTTCCTGTCTTTTACTGGGCTGACACACTTGCACCTCCCTCATTCCCACCATGTAAGCTCTCCTTCCCATACTCCACTGACTTTGAAAATCCTCTGTCATCACTGTACTGCCAGTCTAAATTCCTACTTCATCCAAGTTTTCTTTGCTACTGATGAGATGACATCTCTACCCACTCCACACCCTGCCTGTGTCCACAAATGCTAGCAAGTTTCAGATTACACACTATCCACACTCCATGATTTCTGAATTAACTAATTTAAGTGTAATGAAGGAATGGGTGATGAGGTGGCATGTACCCCCACTACTGGTAGGTCAGACCTCATTTCATACCTCTGATGATTTAATAATTTCTGTGGCATGTGTCAGGGTGGTGCAGACCATGGTGGGCACTCCACAAGCCAAACATGTCAGCCCTGTTCTCAGATAGCTACAGAGTAGCTTATAGGTCAAATTTTTAAATGAAACATATCACAAGACACAAAAAGATTTGAAATTCTAAAGCAGAGAAGATTCAACAGAATTACAATATCATGGAATGAAAATGTTAAAGACCTATCAGATGAATGAAGGAAGAGAAAAGAGTAGACAACTGAGGTCTTCCTGATATGGTAGCAAAATGGGAGTTATCAAGGTGATAAACTAGTTTAGAGGTCAAAATGGAGAAAATTTTCAGAAAAAACAATTTTTAAAAGTTAGTAAAGGTGGAGTATTCTTTTCTTTTTTTTAAATGCTTGGCACCAGAAGTGTTTTGGATTTTTATATAGATTTTGGAATATTTGCATATATAGGTGGTGCCTTGGCATCCACAGGTTCTGTTCCTGGAACCCCCGCAGATGCCAAAGTCTGCAGATAACGAAATCCACCAGTCAAGGCACCCAGTTTTCCAAATGCAACCAGAGCTGTGCTCCGGTTGGGTCCAGGAGACTCAGTGGGTCCTCAGCTGTGGGTTTGAGAGCTGTAGTGGGTCAAATCTACAGGTCCCAAATCCACGGATAGAAAGGATCATCTTGGGGATGGGACCCAAGTCTAAACACAAAAATCATTTATGTTTCACATACACCTTATACACATAACCTGAAGCTAATTTCATATAATATTTTGCATACAAGTGTCTCCTTGTATCCATGGATCTGGGTGCTCTCCCATGCCCATACTTTTGTTTTTGTTTAGTATGCTGGAAGGAGGGTGTTTATTGCTTTGAAAAAAGAAACAGTTTTGCTTTGCTGAAGAATGTGACTGCATGTAACCAGTCTAGCGGGAGACTAAGTAAATGTTAACAGGAAGCATAAACTGTCCTGTTAACATTCAGTCAGTCAGTTCAGTTCCTAGGTTGCCTGCAGTCAGGTTCTTCAGTGAAGCAAGACTGTTCCTATTTTAAAGCAAGAAACACCCTGCTTTCAGCAGTACTAAACAAAAATAAGGGTAATAGCATGGGATGGGCCTATGTTATCAATACATCTAGAGTTGTGGCTGGATCAGCACCAATACCATGAAGGATTCAAAGCCACTCCCCAGAGAGGATAAACTGGTATGGTACGGGGAAGTAGGCTGCCTTCAAATCAAAGCATGATGTACTCTTCTTAGAAAATACAGAAAATAGCAAAGTCTATAATGGTTGATGTTTTGGAAGTTTAAAAACACAGGCTTTTCTGGAAACATTGGAGGGATATGGAATAGAAGCCCTACTCCAAAGCTTTTGCTCCATTGTGAAGTAGGAATTCTTTCTGTATCATCAGTGAAATATGGCTTCTATCAGGCATGAAGGCAAATTCTAGGAATATGACTTGAGTTGCACAAGAATAGCGTAGCACAAGTAAAAGCACACCACAAGTTAATTTTGTTTTGTGAACAGCATGGTAGAAACTTTCAGGAATTCACTTTCTCAAGACACTTTGTAAAAATCAGCAGACACAAGCCAGAAAAACTGGCTGTAAATCAGGTCCCTGTAAATCAGGGACATTGCTCAGATTTAGTATAGAGATTGCTTCAGCACACTTAACAATGGCAGAATGGGCAAGTCTTGGCAGATAGTTCTACTGGGAATGTGGATAGCATTGAAAAAACTGGTTCTTTCAGGTTAAGGGCTGACCTCAAACAACCATAATAAAGACACATAACTTGATCTGACCTGACTTATATTATGACCTTACTGTATGTGGTGGGTAATGTATAAGAGTTAATAGATCTCCCTGAATTACTCTGACTCTTTCCCCACAGCTCAGTGCAGCTGTCAACAGGGGACTGCATCAGGACAATTTTAAAAAAGTGATATTCCTATAGTACTAATAAAAAATGTAAAAAATTCATAGTTCAAAGCACAATCCATCTCCACTGCTTGACAAGTATCTGCTAAGAGAAGGAGAAGGATCCCAATTTTTCATAGGAAAAGATTGGAGTTTTTCCTTGGGGAAGCACTACTCCCATAGAGTTTTGCTTACTGAAATTATTATTACTTAAAACAATTATATGCCACTTTTTAAAACAAAAAAAGTTCTTTGCATAACAAAGTGAATGGGGGGGAACTTCCCTGTCCCAAAGAGGCTTTCAATTTACAAAAAGATATGAGCGAGAGAAAAGCAAATAGCCAATAGAAAAGATGCTATGCGGGGTTGAATGAAAATGATCCCCCTCCACTAAATATAACAGAACCACCACTTAAAAGGTGCCTCTTTACCCAGTTAACAGGGTGAAAGGGGAAATGTCTCCTTTTGCTATGAAAATGAACCCTATGAAAATTAAGTTCAACTCTAGAGTTCATACAGATCACATGCATCCACTCAAAAATAAACTAAGTGGTCAGTTTTTTTGGCTCTAAAAAAATTATCATACATTCATGTAAGATATATCTCTGAAAGCATATGGCTGAAATACATCCATGTTCAGAGGCATTCTATGCCTAATTATCAGAAGCTGGGAGCAAATGTGATGACTATCACCGTTATACTCTGCCTGGAATCTTTCCAGGGTCATCTGGTTAGTTTATTTTGGACAGAGAAGATTGACTAGGTAGACCTTTTGGTTTCATTTAGCAAGGAAGTTTGTATGACAAGGATAGCAATTTGAAAAGTTACCAGCATGTAAACAATTTCATTTAAGAAATCTTTAACTGGACTTATGCTTTCCACTTCATCATAGTGAGAAGATGCTGGACTACACCACAATTAAGAAATGAGGAATTTTGAGGTCTACTGAGCACTGAATTTTCATAGCAGCAGAGTAAAAACTTATTTAATAATCTTCAACAGTCTTCTAATTCAGTGGTTCCCAAACTGTGGGTCAAGACTCACCAGTGGGTTGTGACCCAATTCTGATGGATCATGAAACTGAAAAGCTGATAGCTGACAATGAAAATGTATTGAGCCTTATGGAATCAAACAGAGCAGCATGTGCATATTTACTAAAGAGTAGGCAAATGTGCCATGGTTCACTTCAATCAATAATACCTTTATTGGCATATAAGCAGGTAAACAAGATCACAACAGTCACTAAAAGGATAAACATGATGGGGAGGAGAGATAAGAAGTGATTTAAGAGAAAAGGGAAGAAGAGAAAGGCAAAAAGTAAAAAAAAAATTTTAGGAAGGGAGAAATATTTTAATAATTTGGGGTAGAAAACTAGCAACTGCTATAGTAATGTTTGCCTGATTGTCACTTAGCAAAACAAAAAGGGGATCAATAAATGGGCCGGTAGGATGCCTTAAAAAGGGATCCAAATACAGCTTTCGAAGCCATGGTTCACTTCAAAGGCCAGGCTGAGGTGAATGCAACAGAACCAGAATGGTCCTGATCCTATGAATACAGGACCCAATAAACTCTTATGAAAGAAGTCACCTCCCCAGCTGACAACGAAAATGTATTGAGCCCTATGGAAAGTGAAACTGAGCCACACGAGCATGTCTACTCACGAGTAGGTGAATCCGATGACCACAGAGTCAAACAAATGCTCAAGAACCCCCCCTCCAATAGTAAAAAAGATAAAAACAGAAACTTAAGCAACTAGTAAAGTTAATTTTTTTTTTTTTTTAGTCTTAAAGTTAGGTGAGTCCCAATAGGGTGACATTTTTAGAAAGTGGGTCCCAGTGCTAAAAAGTTTGGGAACCACTGTTATAACTCATTCTCATATGTGAAGAATTGTGGCCTGTTCAAACAATACCAAAAATAGTACACAGGAAAGTTTATTCATCAGCTCTCTTGGAGCCAATAGGGTTTTTTTTTTGTTAGATTTATAAGCATACTTTCATAAACTATGTGAATCAATTATGCTTGCTGTTCCTGTACTTAACACTTTCTACACAATATAAAAATATACCACAGGGACACATTATCTGGTAAAAATAGCATAGCTGTATGACAACACACACAAACACTACAAAACAAGATGGGTACTTGTAGTCAAACTCAAGATCAAGTACTTATATATTCAAGATTGAGTACTTTACGTTAAAAAAATAAGCCTTTTTTCCCTTATAGGATTAACAACGAACAGCAATGAGATGTTATACAAAGTGATAATCACAACTATTAGCCTTTATACTTTTCCCATGGATAAAGACTGAATGAGGCGGCTAGTATTTCATTTTAAAAATAGAATGGCTATCCAACATATCAATATTTAATGGGAAATGTATGCCACTTTATCATGAGAATCAGATGTAGAAGCCATCAACCATATATGTTGGGTACAGTTCACTCACTTACCGCAACGCACTTCAGAACAAGCTACCCTAAACCACACATATTTCATTGAAAGCTCCGGGTAACACTTCAAAAATGAACCAGCTAAACAAACTTCCAGTAGCACTTGACAGAGCTACACCTATTCTTCCCATTTCCAAAGCAGTACAGAATTAATTACCAGTTCTATGGATCTATTGTAAGTATAATAGACTAAAGAGCTATCACAGACACATTTATTGTAAAAGCACAATCCCAAGAGTGTCTAGTAGAGGGCCAAAACGATTAACACAAATGCTTTGTCAGATCAAAGATAAAACCTGCACCACCCAATTGAGGGATGAATTAGAACAGTGGGTTATCTTTCAAATTAACCAGGGCAGTTAGTGAGGAAAATTTCATGAAAGTGTAATTCTTAGCCTTTGTGAATCCACACAGCAGGCATTCTGCCAGCTGACAAGATGATGAAATTTTCATGCTTAAAAAAGCCTTCTTCATTTCCCAATTTAGATTAGCTAGTATTTCTCTTTTTTTCTTATTTTCTCTTCTACAGAAATTGTTTAAAACCTAGATCAATCTTTCAAAAGAATAATACATCTATAGAAAGAAAGACAAAAATATAAGGATGTCATCCTTTTAAAAAAGTTTAATATGTGTGTAGATAAAAATGAATAGTTAGAATTATTTGGAATGGCATTGGGAATATTAAGGAATTTACTAGTGAAGTTGCTGCTGAATAGTTTGAACAAGGCATTCTATTGTTTCAATGGAATATGTTTGTTAAAATAGCAAAAATGCTACAAGATTGCAAAGACAATTTTCTAAGCAAATTTAATCTTGACATTCTCAATCTGCATCATGGTATGATGCTGGGTGCCGTCACAATTGCATGACTTTTAATAAGTACTTCAGCAAAATAAGGAATATGAGTGCAAAATGGTCTTATTACCCCTGCGCCAAATGTACAACGTCATCATTAAGAGTCCATTCACGTGTTACCTTGGGCTGCTTTAGTTACTTCTAGGAGTAACACAACATGCAAGCTGCTAGCCACCAGTCTGAACCACAGTAACATTATCTAAAAACCTATCCCAAACAGCTTCAGTGCAATGATTGAGTCAGTCCAACTGTCACTTCAGAGGAATACAGATGCTACAAGCAAAGGTGCCCTGCTCAGATGATACTCTCTCCAGGTATGATGAAAGTTATGCCTTCCTATCTTATCTGAGTGCACCCGTCCTTCCCAATATCTACATATGGGTATAATGTTTGAAGAGACTATACATACAAAAAAACATCTTATGTATGTAGGACTGAACATAATGATCAATATCCCAGCTAATATCTGGATTCACATGTTTGCACTAAATTCAAACATTATGCCCATGACATGTGGGTGGAAAAGCACAATCATTGACCTTATAGAGGACAGAGATCAGGCGATATCATCATCCTAATTAAGTCAAGGTGAAAAACAAGTAGGGAAAGGGAACTACCAAAAGAGGAAGTACAAATCTATATTCCACACGGAACCATCTCCTTTCGTTAAGCTTGAAGCATTCTAAATCAGTAATGGAAGGCAAAATTCAATATGCCACCCCACTATGGCTTCATTTCCTTCAAACTGGACTACTTATGATAGGGACAGAAGTAAAGCTTCAATATACATGTGTGTGTATATAAAAACAAGCTAAACATTACCCACATCACTTGTCTACTTGATGATCTTCAAAGCTATTGAATGAATTACACCACAGCTGTGGAATACAGTTTTCACAACCATTCCAACTCAGCACTGAAAATAAAAATATCAGTTAATAACTTATACCCTGATCCAATTGCCTGAGCCTTCCTGCACTCCACTGCATCTCTCCTATTCCATCAAACTTCCATGTTCTTTCTTTCCATGCTCTTTCTTCACAGAAAGTGGGGAGAGGGTAAGAAAAGAAATGCTTATCTCTATATCCACCTTGACTGGGCCACAAACATATAGTATAGAACACATTTTAATACATATAAGCCCAGCTGGATCAAGCTAAGGACCTATCTAGACCAGCTTCTTGTATCTCAGCTTCTTTACTCAGCTTCTCAGCTTCTCAGCTTCTTTATCTCAGCTTCTTTACTCAGCGCGTGGTCGGTCTGTGGAACTCCTTGCCACAGGATGTGGTGCTGGCGTCTAGCCTAGACGCCTTTAAAAGGGGATTGGATGAGTTTCTGGAGGAAAAATCCATTATGGGGTACAAGCCATGATGTGTATGCGCAACCTCCTGATTTTAGGAATGGGTTAAGTCAGAATGCCAGATGTAGGGGAGAGCACCAGGATGAGGTCTCTTGTTATCTGGTGTGCTCCCTGGGGCATTTGGTGGGCCGCTGTGAGATACAGGAAGCTGGACTAGATGGGCCTATGGCCTGATCCAGTGGGGCTGTTCTTATGTTCTTATGTTCTTATCTCAGTGGCCCATGAGATGCCTCAGGGAAACTGGAAGGAACTTCCACTTTACTTGCAGATGTGACCAGGAGGTATTTGAAAGCCCACAGAGGCCAATGAAGTGGGTTGCAGGCCCAACACAACCCATAAATGGCCTCCTGGGGCTCCCAGAAATGCTTTTCGGAACAGGACTGAGCACTGGTCGCAACCCCACTGCACATCAGATAGCTTGCCACCCACAATTTGGCAAACACTGCTTAACTTGTTGCTAGTCCTTTGCATCTGGCATTTAGAAAATAGTTACCTTTAAAACCCAGAGGACGAGTAGTCATTAAGGCTTGCAAGCCTTGATGGACTTTTCCTCCATAGATCTTTCTAAAGCCCTTTTGTAGGCATCTAGGCTAGGTTTCATCACAGCATCCTGTGATAAGGAGTTCTACAAATTACACATTGGTTAAATATTTCCTTTGCTAACTCTCCCACCACACAGTTTTGGTGGATGTCCCCTGGTTCTGGTGTGGTATGAGGGGGAAAAGAACTTCCCTCTATCCACTCTAGCTATCCCCTGCATAACATATGCCTCAATCATGTGTCCGCCCCACCCCCGGCACCATCTGTCTAGACCAGGGTGGATAAACATTTTGGCAGGAGGGCCACATTATCTGTCTGGCAATGTGTCAGAAAAAATAAAGAATCAATTTACATTTCAAATTTGAATAAATTTACATAAATGAATACATTAGAGATGAAACTTACAGGAATGAATGAATTTTACTGAGCTTATTTATAATACATATGAGAACTATAATACAGGCATATAGAATCACATGAGATTATGATCTGGTTTGCCGCACACCTCCTGCACACTGAAAACATACAGACCAAGCCAGAAACACATGGAGACGCAAGTTGCTCAGAGGCACTGGGGGGGGGGGGTTTAAAATAATGCCCAGGGAAAAGGAGAAAACACAAGGAGACTATAAAAGACCTTGCTCTAACACAGCCTACAGTTTGTGTCTGGCAGTTGTGACCAGCAGTCGTGAGCTAGTGAGAACACCAACAGTCTCTGATAGGCCAGAAGCTCTTTGGAGACTGGTGGCTCCCTGCAGGCTGGATTGCGGGTTCCCAAGGGCCACAAATGGCCCTGGGCCAGGGTTTGCCCACCCCTGTTCTAGAATGAAGAGCCCCAAACTTTGTAGTCTTGGGATGTGACCAAGTCAACTAATCATTTTGGTCACTCTCTTCTGCACCTTTCCAGTTCTGCTATGTCCTTTTTGAGATGTGGTGACCAGAACTGGACAAAATACAGTCAATTCTCTTTATATGCAAATTCGCTTACCTGCGAGAGGCAGAATTGCTACCTCTCTCTTGTTATCTAGACTCTGTTCTCATTATTCGCGAATACTGTCTGGACTGGATCAATTTTCTGCATCAAATGGGCATTGTATTGACCCATGCAGAATTGTCAGTCACATTTGTGTCAGCTTCCAGACTTGCCCCACCATCTTGGGCACTATCTCGGAGACTTCAGCTTAACTTTCACAGCCCTGGTGATGATAGGAGGCCTCTAGAAGGCTACCTGAGGGTTGCTCTGGGGCTGGGGCAAACCCAGGGAAGGAGCCAAGAGACAAGTAGAGGAGGAGGATTGGTGAAACAACCTCATTCCCATTGCTGAATTCTGAGGCCTCGTTGAACCAACAACTTTCAATGAGTCAAGGGATAGCCAGCACAGAGAAATTGCCATTGCTACAACTATCAAGGGATAGTTGATCAGCACAGAGGAAGAAGCATAAGATGTTAATGAGCCCTCACTATCATTCAGCCCCATAGGCTTCAAGATTCAGGCTCACATAAAGATTGTAGAGTGTATGGTGAAGGGGTGTCCTTGAACCTAACCCTATTTTCAAAGATTCAGTATCTGCTAATTCAGTATCCACTAAGTTTTCCAGCAACCGAACCCTAGCAGATAACAAGAACTGACTGTAAGTCAGGTTTTGTTTCACCATCTATTGTACAATTGCATAACATTGGCCATTTTATTTTCAATCCTTTAAAAAAAATAAAAATGATCCCAAGCATGGAATTGACTTTCTTCCCAGTCGTTACACCCTAGGTCAACACTTTCATTGAGCTGTTCACCACTAGCCCAAGATTCTTCTCCTGAACCATCACAAACAGCTGAGAACCCATCAGCATAAATGTGAAATTTAGCGTTCTTGCCCCAATGTGCATTACTTCACACTTACTTACATTGAATCACATCTGCCATTTTGCTGCCCATTCCCCTGTTTAGATAGATGCTTTTGGAGCTCTTCACTATCTCTTCTGGACTTTACCACCTGGAAAAGTTTGCTGTCATCTACAAACCTGAACACCTCACTGCTTATCCCCAGTTCCAGGTCATTTATGAACAAGTTGAAATGCACCAGTCTCTAAACTGATTTTTGGGACACACCACTTTTCAGCTTTCTCTACTGTGAAAATTGTACAGTAACATCCACACTTTGTTTCCTATTCCTCAACCAGTTCCTAATCCATAAGATGGCTTGCCCTCTTATTCCTCAACTGTTGACTTTTCTCAGGAATCTTTTGTTGATAAAATTTCTGAACTTCTAGTGTATGTTTTTTGAGGACAGAAATATATGCACCAGGCAGAGAAAGTGAGGAGCTGAGTAAAAAGCTAAGAATACAAGTCTAGGCAGGTCTACTCAGAAGTAAGTCCCACTGAGTTCAGTGGAACTTACTTCCATGTAAGTGTGAAGCTTCAGAATTTCAGGTTGTAATTCTATCACCATCTTGTGGTGGGGCAGCAGTCAGAGGGAGCATTTGCTCCCTTACCTTGGGGTTTCATTGTGGCTGCACCAGTGCTGGAAAATTAGATAGGATTGGGCCCTAAATCAGATGGATTTAAACACACACAAGAGGGGTAAGCCATGTTATTCTGTTGCAGAAAAAAAGGAATATTTCATGACATTTTAATGACTAATAAAAATACTGCTTCCATGAGACTGAGGGTCCAACTTTCCAGTGCTGCTGCAGCCATGCCAACTGGGCAAGCACTGTATCCTGTTGGGGGGGGGGGGGAAGAGTCATGGAAGTCTCCTCAAGGTAAGGGAACATTTGCTCCTTTACCTTGGGGCTGCATTGCAGGTGCATTGGAAAGTTGAATATGATTGAGCCCCAAATCTATCAGATGCAAGAAGTTGTCACCTAAGTAGTAGAATGTATATACCCTGAGTACAGAGAAAGGAAAAACCTTTTATTTTTAATTTTTACAAAGTGAGGCCAAAAGGCTAGCAATGCAAGAGGCAGTTAAGTTTGCAATCTTATACATTCTTACCTGGGAGTTAAGTCTCATTGAAGGGTTTAGATATATCATGCACTAACATTCTATCTTAGACAAAAAGCTTCATCTCATACACACTTGCTCTGGAATTTGCCAAAGCAAGGAATTTGCAAAACCAATGTAACAGTCCTAGCAAAAGTTCAACTGCTTAATTATCCTTCAGCAAATGAGTTCAAAGATACTGATTCGGATATTCCTCAGGCAGTTACTGGGAAATGACCATGAACCTACAATACAAAAATTTATAGTGTACTTTGTAATAATTATGTTACCATAACTAACTCTCATCACCAATTTGGAATCTGCCTATTCTGAAGCAGTGGAACTAAAATAATTGCACAGACTATAAAGTTGCTTGACAATACTTTTGCAAGCATTAATAAGATAAACACAACCAAGCATTTTAGCTTGAGTATATAACTGGCCTTTACTAGCTTGGTATTAAATGACAAGATCACAGTGTGCCCAAAAACCACATGCTGGGAATAGACTTCCCACCCACCCTGACCCTCTTACCCTTTAGAGGCTTGCAATGTCCTCCAAACCCAGAAATGGCAGTGACATCAATGCGTGACACGTTTTGCGTCATCATCACTTCCTTCCAGATTTTGAGGATGTCGCAAGCTGGGTAAGATTCGGAAGCGCTGATCTAGCTCATTGGTTCAGTTCCAAGATGTACTATAAAAACAAATGGCTAGAATGGTGCTTTCCTACTACTGCCACAGTGTGAGAAAGACATACTATTGCTTCATACAGATACAAACTGAGCACAAAAGTTTATAAATTTGAAACAGACTAATGCACTGATCCTCATGCTAAATATAGTTTCTCTGTGTATGTTAATATTGAGCATACACAAGTACTTTGAAGAGTAAATAGATATAGATGAGAATAAGCAGTAACATTTGAAAACTTCATCTTGAGTTACTATGCAGAAAGGAAAAGAATGAATCCAAGTTCTTTCTTATCTGTTTCTCGTGCTTGGACTTAGATACATTGCTATAAAGCTGAATTTCAATTACCTCAATCTAAAACTATTCAAATTCCTCAGTATTTCCCCTTCCCAGCTATATATAGTTCCATATAAGATCATGAATAGTGATTCTTTGGGTCTAAACTTCCTATTCCAAATGTTCTATATCAGTCTCTCTCAACCAGTGGTACTCATACCACTAGTGGTACTTGAGCTGATGTCCAGTGGTACGCGTAGGACCCCCAGACCCCTGCCACCTGGCAGCGAAACCAGAAACGCAACATGACAAGCAGCAAGAGGAGGCTTGGCTTGGTGGGCAGAGCTCCAGCATGAACCTTCTGCATGTTTGGAAAAGCCCTCCTGTCCCGTCCCTCCCAAGCCTCTTACTACTGTTTGTTGCACTGCGTCTAGCCTCCCAATCCAGAAGTAACTGGTGATATTGGTGGATATCATCACCAATTACTTCTGATGGTACTTCCAATAGGTGGACCATGCCAAGAGGTACAGCTGGGGACAAATGCTGAGAAATGCTGTTCTAGATATCACGAAACAGATCAGGCAGCGTTAAATACAGTGCCCAAAATATTAAAAAAGTTGTCAAAGAAGTACTAGTTTCCAATATTTATTTAGATAGAAAACCTAAGATGCTTTTTGCATACACAACTCTTTAGAGATTAATCTATTGGTAGTCTCCCAAAGGCATTAGCTTGTAAAACATTCTAATTTGCTTTCCAAATATTGTACAAATCCACTTGAATCAAGGAGGTTGCATAGGCAGAAATGATTAGCAGCCAAGTCATCTTCATTGCAGTTCTCTAAGATTATGAACTGACTGATAACTTGACTGGACTAGTTAGCCAATTTTTTTGTTTTTAAAAGGCTTTTACTGAGCAATACATCTTGGACAATTATACAGTACACACAATGAAATCATCAACTATGTCCACTAACACTTTTTCCAAAGCAGTGATTTGTTTAACTGATCGTCAACATGCTGTCTTCAGAACAAACTCTATAGAGTGCAACAGTTAAACACTGTGCAGAGCTTAGGGGTAACACTTCTGGCAAAAATCCTATAGAAATAAGTGCAGCTTGCACACTCGACACCCTTCACAGATTAGGCTGCATGACAGCATCTACGTAATGTAAAGAAATATTTGAAGTATCTCTTGCCATGAGAAAATCACATTAAAACTGAGAAGCGTTTTTTGTATCTAAATCATGGAAAATAGATCTAAAATATATCTACTCAGAATACAAGCATTTGGGCAAGGAAAAGATGTCCTTCAAGTAACTAATATAAAACTAAAGAACAAAGTTACTCACGCTGTAGTACTTTTTAATGAATCGTCTTATATCCAAGATTAGCTTGTTGTTAATTTGCTTTACATAATTTAGCGGGGATTCATCACATTCTTTTTTGCTACATTGTAGCAAACTGGCTTCAATCAGCAGGCCCTACAGATTTAAAAGTAAACACCATAAATGAACATCCTGAGCATAGTTGTTGACACAAGCTTTGAAATCACTCTTATGCAAGTATGCAGCTTAAAGACATTCAAAGTCAAGAGGTACTTTTTATTTTATTACTAATTCCACAGGGAATAAAAGATCACATATACAAGAATAGCCTGCATGTTGTACTGAAAGATATGCAAACTTTGTAATCTAACATAACAAAATTTTCAGTGTATACACAGATGAAATGAGCTAATAAAATGTCCCATAATACAGAAATGCATTGCAGGGCAGCATAGTGAGTCCCATGCCCCACCTCCCCTTCCCATTACTTTTGTGTAATGGGAACCCCTACTTTTGTGATCCTATCCAACTACTCCCTCACAACATTAAGCAATTCCAGGTGGAAGAGATTGCAGAGCTTGACATCCGCTCTTCTTACACTTAGCCCATCTGTAAGTTGTCAAGCCTCCATGCAATTAACTATCTTATTTACAGCTGTAATGAAACAAAGTCAAGGATTTACCAAGTAGTGCTGATCTGTGCCTGCCTTTTCCTCTCACGTGCTTCCAACAACTGCTTTGTTTTGATTCAAAGAACCCAGAACATCTGCTGTTTGTCCAAATTAACTTAAAATAATTACTTTTAATTTAGATAAAGCATTTATTTGCTTTAACTTTCAAGGTTTTCACTACTCCACAGCCTGCTAATTTGTGAATAACTGGTACACGCATAACATTGCAACAGAGTTAAATAGTTGGCTGTGTTTCAAGTTCTGATCCAAGGTCACAGATACATTTTTTGGCAGCACTTCTCAACAGGAACGTACCCAATGACTTTTTATGTCTGATGTACAAAGACAGCAGGGGAGATAACACAGAAGAAACTTCTGTATAAAAGGGAAGGGGGATGTAAAAATACAAAACAGAAGTTTTCAAAAATGCTCTCTTCCAATTAATTTGATTTAGGATAACTAAACGTTATTGAAACGACTTTATTAAATTGATAGTTTCAAGTTGTTAATTGTGTGGAAAATTCTGAAAAAAAAATTTCAGAGTAGTGATGCCAATAGCACATGACAAATTTGTCCTAAGAATAGTATGCAAAAATGAATTTGGCATCAATGTACAAACGCAAACATAAATAGAACTGGCTCTTTTCCTTCATAAAAGCATCTCTTATTCAGAGAATCTGTTTTCAAATGGAAAATATGACATACTAACCGAACCATCAAATACATTGTCATAAATGTTCTCTGTCCCGCATTTTGGGCAGGCAAACTTGAATCTTTCACAGTCTTTATATTTTTCTTCATCAGTGAGCTGAACAGGGCCACCAAGCAAGACATCATTCTCCTCATCTTTATGATAATGGTGATAGACTTTGAACTGTGAGGGATCCAACCCTATTAATAAGAAATATATATTCAAAGTCCAAAAGAAAGGAATTCATCTAAGTTGACACATCAGCCTCAAACGGGAGTTACAAACTGCAGCACCCAAAGTAAACTGAATCCTCAGAAAGAGGATGCTTAAATACATTTTTTCCACTTTTAACCTAAGACGAAGATCTGAGTAACATGAAGAAATTACTTATCTTTTCACACAAAATTGCTTTATAAATAAAACAAGCACAATGCATTATCTATCATGGGGAGTATGCAATAGAACATTTTGTTTATGAAGATGCTACTCCTAGAGAACAGCTTTATTGCTATTTTCTTAAGTTACACAGAGAATATTTGAATAAAATTGTGCATCTTTATTAGGAAAGTCTTTAAACCAAAATGGCATCATTAAAATGAAAGAGAGAATATAAAAACCCCATTAAAAGAAACCTGGTTGTACTGCTATTACCCACTCCTTCAAGCCTGTACACAACTGCCAACTCAGACTTCAATGCAGTGGTCGATTTCATTTTGGCTCAGTGGTTAACAGCATGTAGGTTTCAATCTAATGCAGTCGTTAAAATTCAGCAGCAGCATTTAAAAAGTCAGAATTGGAGACAAAAAAGCACTTTTGGTTACCTGAACCTAGAAAGACTGCAAAAGATGTGCAACTCAAACACAACTGAATCCCCCAATTATTTATTATTGCACTAATGTGTTTTATATTTAGAGATATTCCTTAAGCAGCAGGTGAAATCAATGATGTTTATTAAATTAGTAACCTTTATTTGACAAGCACATAACAAGAGAGTTTGATTGAGTGTTGTTTGAATTTTATGTAACACAAACATTTTTAAGGAACAGCAGCAACAAAAAGGAAGTTCAGCAAGAATGCTATCCTCGAGAGAGAATTGTTTAAAACTTACCATTTATAACAGCAAGGGAGTGGAATTTATCATTCTGAGTTAGTAACAAAAAGAATGAAATGTTTTTGACAAAGCAAAAAACATTGTCTCAGACACCCTGTACACCCCTAATCAAATAAGTCAGTTCAATAAGACATCCAATTGACTTAGGGTATTACAGTATTAATTTCAGCTTACATTTTAGAAACATAAGATTGGTGAAACAATGTTTCATCACCCTGTCTTTCCAACGCCAATGAGCGTTGGACAGTCAACTAAAATTAGTTCATACATTCATTATGGCTACAAGCCACATGCTACTACCACTGGAGCAATTCTAAAGCACTCTCCATACATACCACAATGACTTCTGATACTATTCTGGAGTGGCTGATGGATTGAAGCCTGAGAAGCTATGCCCATTTTAGCTACTTAATGCTTTAGAAGGTCACTGCATTCAAAATTATTATCTAATTTGAATTCTTGAAAATAGAATTTTTAATAAATGCTTAGAAATTCTCCAGTACTGACCATAAACTACTCTATGACACACACTACTTATAGAAGAGAGTTGCTAGAAGTCCAAGTCTATGTTGGTTTATGTAAATACAAGTTTCACTGAGTTCAATGAGGTTTAGGTAAGTGTACACAGAATTGCAGCCTGAATATTTATATACTACAACAGAAGTATGCTAGATGAAAAGTTTCTGAAAATATTTTTTGTATAGTAGTATATATCATATTGGGAATATGTCTGAAGGAAAAATTAACTATTTAAACACAAATAAAAGTTTTTTCTAACAATCTAGCATGATGCAAAATATTATATAATAGAAGAGGTTTCCCATAACTTTATCTAGTGCCCTTCTGCTAGATTGAAAAAAATCTCAAATAAGTTTTTTATTTCTAGAAAGTTCTAGTTTGGACAGCCTTTAAGTCTTGAGCTAAGATTTTAAAGGAGATTGTTTTTACTTATATATACTTTAATATCAAAGAGTAAGACGATCATACTTTGTTCTTATTAGTGCTATTTCTCAAAAAAAGGAAATATTGGGGCAGAAATATAACAGAAAGATACAGGTAAGTTTTCTGTCTCTTTTAATGGGATTCAGATACATATTTTTCCTCGACTTCCGTCAACGGGGCTCCATAAGAATCAATTTACACCAGTTTTCACTTTAGCATTAGTCTTTATTTGGTCTAAAAAATTCACAAAACCAGCTGTAGTCTCAATTCAGTAACATTCTTAAACTCACAATAAGACAATCTAGTCAAGAGGCACGTTTTCAAAGAAATCTGAGTAGATAAATGAAATAATATCCTTGTATTTGCTTCCATAGCCTACTGCCTAGTTTAGGTAATCATTTTTCAACATGACTTGAAGCTGTTGCAGCACTAAAAATGTCAAGATAAAGGGTAGCAAGGATCACATTTCATGTAAGTAATGTTTCATACCATATATAATACATATTTGAAAAAAGAGACCAAGACTCATTTGTGCTGGAATAATATATCTGTCTTATATGTAAAAGCAATCAAAATTAGTTTTGATTTATTTTCTCACATAATGTGTTAAAACAAAAAAATGAATTTCAGCTGTTGAAAAGCTAAAAAAAACATTCAACATGTAATCAGCATTACTTAGGTTAACACAAGATTTATATTTAAAATTTTGCAGAAGTATTTTGCACATAAAAATATCCAAGTAAATAAACAGTATCAGCTGGCAAGTTCATAAGCTGTATTTTAAATAAATAACCCCCCCCCCTCAAAAAACAAAACAAAACAAAAAAAACAATCACCTGGAAAAACCAACAACCCAACCCACTCCAGGACCTTGGTCTTACTTGGGTAATATGCAAGTTTAAAAGTTAATCACTTTGCAGCTTAACCCATTAAACCTTTTGAGAAATAAAAAGAAAATAGTGTCTAGTGCTGCCACCTAGAGGTTTCCAATCCGAATCTCTTTTCAAAAACACAATTATACTTTGCCAGTTTTATAAATACAGCTGTTTGATGCTGAAAATTTGGGCGCATAAAAAACATTATCAACTCTATAAGCATTTTTTCATTAGCAAAAATCACTGCCTAAAACAATAAAATATCACTACATAGCTGCATAATTTTAAGACTATTTACAATAATTTAATTAGTGAAAAGTAAAGTTGAATTAGTTGTATTTATTTGGTTAAAATTCAAAGACCAACAACATTTTGTAGCTTACTCCTTTCACACTGGATAAAAGTCCAAACACTGAGATGTATCAAACAGCAGTCATCATAGGTTTGTTGGAAAATTCTACCCAAGGCAGAATTCAGGAAATATTTTGGTTGCTAACTCGATAGAACATGCATGTCGTGCAATATAGAAAAACAGCTTACAGAAGAAGGTTCATCTGATTTTGTAAAGCTTTGGATTGTCCAAAGCCCTGCTTTAACATGTACAGCATGGACGGGGCTCTCATCTCGTCACTGTGGTGTTCCATAATGTAGGTAAACCATGACTGATCTACATGTGTTTCTGTAGAAAAAAGATCCCCTCCTTCAAACCAGTCTAGTTCATTCCAGTGTCCAAAGCAGGTCTTGCTCGACTAGCATATAAACAAGTTCCAAATTTTATCATGTACAGTCTGAGAGGACCTACTTATAAGGAGTCCCTCATAGACAAGAGAGCCAGTTAAGTCAAACATACTGGGTTGGATTTTAACTTGTGCAAATTGAAGAAAGCTCACACAAGGGATTGTCCCTACTCTTCCCCCTTTCTTAGCAATCCCTGAAAACCTCTCCTGAAATCTGGAAAACCCTCAAGAAGGAGATGCAGAAGTCTGCAGGTGGAAAATCACCAGAAAAACATGCACAGGCACTTTCCACAAACAAAGCACTTCTATCTTCCTGAAATACTGAATCCTAATCAAGTAGGAATGGTCAGAACTATGTGCTTCAGTGCTATTATTTATCTTTACTATTAAATCATTTCAACTTGTAATTTTGCATTGCCTTTCCTAAGGATGAGTAAAAGTGAGACAGAATTATGGCAGATTTACATCCTGTGATCTGCAGAACACACAGGTTAATCTTCAGAGTAAGAAATGGGACAGGCTTTGCCATTATTCCTCCACCTTGTTCAGATACAATACCTTAATAAACATGAGCTGGATCAATGTTCCTGCTAACAATATAGTGGTTGAGAGGTACTCAAAGCATTGGTTCAAGCAGCAGCACCATTCAAGTGAATAACCTGCTGAGGTTTCTTTGAAACAATGTACCTTAGGAAGTGATGCCACTTCCTTAATAGAGCTTCATATGTGAAGGGCTAAGAACCTCTTTTCTCTCGCTTCCCAAGATGACAGATAAGGTAAAGACTTTGTGTCTCAGAATATCAGTACTAAGGCCTTTACACTCCCGCACACCTGTCTTGTTGGGTTGTATATATCCAGATGTGCACCAGAAGATTAATATGTACACCGACATATCTTCCTTCTTGACTTCTCTCAGGCACACTCTTAATATCTCTAGGCAATATACATTTGTGATGGTCGAAATAACTCATCCAGACTGTTCCAGGGGATGCTTGATGGAAAAAACAAATTACTAATAACTACAAACTGTGCCAATGTGCACTGCTTACCGAGCCATGCTGCAATAAGGACAGAATCAATTCCATCTATAGGTTCACAGATACGAGCCACTACTGGATGAATTTGTTGTGACAGATAATACTGAGTATCAATTGCAAGGTTTTCTTGTTTTTTCAACTGTTCTGGAGCATATGCTCTCTGGCAGGCACTCAGACCTGATCTATCCTACACCAGAAACAGACAACAAAAGATAATGTCACTGATTTTATAAATCATATGAAGATCTATGCTTTTTTCTTCATTTAATACATTGGTTAATATTTATCTGCAGTTACTGTACATCAAAGTTAGGCAACTGATAAACATTAAGTTAAAAAAATGAAAAACTATGCTAAGTCAGACAAAATAAACTGAGTATTTGTACCTGACATATAACATATGACACAGTATCTCCAGCTTTCAGCTTTCTACCCTCTTGAGAATTTATCCACAGAGCAACATGCACATGAGGTAGACTTTTTCTGTCTGGGTAATCCTGAGGATCCTTTGTCAATGCCTACAGATCAACAAAGAAAAGTTATCTGGCTGAACAAATAGTTGCAACATGAAAAAGAAAGGAAGGGCTCTCTTTAAAATACCATAATAATTCATCAGGCTTTGAAATAGAGAAATATCATACTGGTCTATGTGCATGGCTTTTCATGAACTTAGTCAAGTAGGAAATCATTTCATTTCTGCTTGCCACTTTCTGCTATCAACAATGTAAGGAGATATTCAGATTTATGCAAGGCTGGGTTGACCCATTCTGTTCTGTCTTCACTCTAACAGTGCCTCAGAAAATGAGGCGATTAATTAAAATGAAGTTGAAAGGGATAGTCAGGAAGGTCTATTTCCTTCAAAAGGCCTGTAGGTTATTTTAAAGCACTACAACACTGATGCAGATCAAGTGTATAACACAGATCAAAAAAGATACAAACAAGTCTAAGAGGATACCAATATGGCTACATAACCATGTAAGGAAACAACAATAGACAGTACAGTTTCCTTTAATAAATGGGAATCTTGTCCAAATTAGAAAAATTAAAAAATGCAATCTCGAGTACAACAACAACAACAAAAAGACAGCCAAAGGAGAGCTAATGAGGGGGCGAAACTATGAGGTATGAAATCAACATTGATTAATTCCTCAGGACCAAGGTCCAGGCAGACTATAGAATTCTTTGAAGGACAAAAGATATGAAAGTAGACCTGAAGCAGAAGAGAGAAACTGCAGAGAGGAAAAATGAATTAACTTCATCAACCTTAACCATGGAAAGTGTTCAAGAGATATCTACGGTATTTCTGAAGAGGGCATTTGAGGAGATGTGTCAAAGAGAGATGACAAAGGATGAAGCTTTAGACCTAACCGATACATTACAAATTAATGTTAATGCATCAGGATGGCATCTACTCGAGAGCTCTTTAAAAAACTCAAAAGTGAAACTGCTGATTTTAAAAAATGCAAGTTGTCATTAAAATCAACCTCTTTACCAAAAGATTGGAAGGTGGCTGAGGTAACACTAATTTTTTTTTTTTTTAAGAATTCAGGAAATTACAGACCTCTCAGCCTTCTTCTGTCACAGGTAAGCTGGTAGAGAGCATTATTAAAGTTACAACTATTAAAACACATAGCCTTCCTGGACAATAATTCTGCAGAAGGAAGCCTTGCATTAACAGGCTTTTTCCTGTTAAAGTATAACTAGATATACAAATAGAGATTATCTTGTAAACACATATTTGGATTTCCCAAAAAATTCCTCACCAAAAATTCTTGAGAAAACTTAGCAGTAATAGGATAAAAGGATAGATAACTGGCTAAAGAACAGGAAGTGATGGGAGAAAAAAGGCAGTATTAACAATAGACAGAAGTAAGCAAGGAAGTAAGCAAGACAGAAGGTTCTCTCAGGAATCTTTACTGGACTAGACTAGTTTATTCAATCTGCTCATAATTGTTCTGGATTCAGAAGTGAGCAGTGAGGTAGGCAAGTTTGTGCAAGATACCAAATTATTTGGGAGGAAGAAAATCCAGGCAGACTGAAGATTCCCAAAGGATTTCTCCAAGCTGGATAAACAAACAACAAAACAACGAGGTTCAATGCAACCATAAAGTTGCATAAACCATGGGGACAAACATCCTAAGTTCAATATATGCCTACACTGAGAATAGGCTGCAGCTACCCAGGAAATAAATATTAGGGTAATGATGGACAGCTGACAGGGGGGAAAAACTTGGTGTGCAGCAGTATTATTTTTTTAAATGCAAATTCCACAACAGAGATTATTATGAAAGGAACTGAAAATAAAATGGTCAGCATCAAGATACCTTTATGTAACAGTATTGTGCAGTTACATTTAGAAAAGGATACAGAAAAAGACAGATGATCACAATGATCAGGATTCACTGATCATGAATCCTACCAGAAATGTACTTGGGTTTTTTTAGTTTAAAAATGGATGGTCGAGCTTGAAGAGGCTTACAAAACAACAAATGGAATGGAGAACATTTTTTCTTGCTTTCTAATGATACTAAAACTACAAAATAACATTGACTGGTAATAGAATTAAGGGCACAATCCTAACCTGCACTGGAACAGGCAAGCCAAGAAGCTTGCACTGTATCCAGCGCAGGATTGTGGCCAGAAGCGGCTCAGCCAGAGGTACGGGGAAACGTTTCCCCTTACCCATGGGTAAGGGCTGCTGGCCACAATGGGTCTCCTCGGACTTGCGCCACCTCTGGAGGTGGCACAAGTCCAAGGAGAGCAGAGTGGCTTAAAGTCGCTCCATTCTCCCTGGGAACGGGGGCTGGGATCCGGCATAACTGCCAAATCCTAGCCCCAACTCCTGCTCCCCGTCCACCCACCCCCAGGGCCGCCCATCACCCACCCTCCCTCCTCCCCCATGCCCACCTTTTCCGCTTGTGTCAGCTTCTCAGAGCACCAGCCTGGCTTTCCCTCAATGAGGTGCAAAAGTGCTTTACGGCACGTTTGCAACCCTCCTAGGCCGGCCCAAGGGACCAAGGGATCATTTATCATCACCATCTGGTTGCAAAAAACTTTAGTGATCACCTGCACAAGTCATTACGCACTGTCATTACTGCAGTAAATAAAATTAAAGCCCATGCTGTTAACGACTGACTGTCTGGGAGCTGTGTTGAGAATGATGATTCTGAATGTTTGCTCCTTCATAATGAAATTCATTGGCTATCAAAAGGCAACTGCATGAGATGCTTTCATGACCTTTTTGACAGTGTAAGGGAGACTAAAAGTCTCCCTTTAGTCTTTTGAGACTAAAAGACTCAAATGCTTTATTCAGTGCTGAATTCACAGTACTGAATCAGGCATGACATTGCTTACTTATCAGAACTATTTGCGAAGTCCAGTGAAATGAATTTGCAGTCGCAAGTCAATGAGATCAGCCTCCAACTCTAAGGCCAAATTTGTTGTCTTTATATTTATTTCAAAGCTATATTCAAGGGAACATAGGCCATCACAAGATAGAACAAATCCTCAGCCTATCTGAGCTAGAAGAGAAACGTGGGATGATCAGCAAGTGTTTAATGACCATTTGCTATCCTGCATGAAGTTATGTATGAGTGATTTTCTTCTTTCAGTGGAAATTCCAGGTTGGGTGATAAATCAGACATTAAAGTTGGGGTAGTGGAAGAGAAGCTAAAGCCACAGTTTAAGAAATTGTACCAAATGTTCTGGGCACAAAAGGAAATTTCTGATTGCTATCCTGCGCTATGGATAGTGGTCAAGAAGCTCCTGGTTGCATTTCTAACATCATATTTTGGGGGAAATGGTTTTAGCGTGGCCATCCAACTTTTCTCCAAACAAAGAGATCTACTCCTGATTACTAAATGCGATGATTTAAGACTCCTGCCAAGTGACTTTAAGCTGGATGTTGAGAAACGGGTATCACTTCATCAAGCCCGCCTACCACATTGTTTACTGAACAATGAAATAGTTGTTAAAAGTGATATCTTGCTAAATGGCTATCAGATTCTGTTGGTATCACTGGATCAAGTTCAACAATTTTGTTGAATTAAAAGTTTTAATTAGATTTTAAATAAATGTGCAATTAATTGTGACTATTGTTTTGAATTGTTGTTATATTCATGTGGATCATACAAACTGCTATTCTGAATAATTCTTTTTATAAGGTACGGAGCACTGGGGATGATTTTATGGAACCAAGGGGGTGGTGGCCCCCCCAAAATTTAGGAACTTGTGTTTTCAAAAGTTAACAACTAAACTGAGAAACAGCTAGGCAGCCAGTGTAGCTCATACAAAATTGGGAGTGCTCCACTCTCTGAATTCCAGTCAACATTCTGGAAGCTACTTTTTGAGACAGCTGCTGTTTTGCAACAGTCTTTAAAGGCAGTCCCATGTACAGAATACTGGAGCAAATCAACCTAGTTGCATTAGGGCATGAGATTTTCAAGGCCATATCTCATTTGTCCAGGAAAGAGCACAGCTGGAAAGCAAAATGAAACTGCCAAAAATCCTGAAGAGCTGTTCCCAGTCACTGTAGTTACTCGGACAATGCTGATAAGGTGGACCAATGGTCTGATTCAGTTCTGATTCTAAGGCAATTTCTTATGTTCAAGACACACTAACATTCTATGTAGCTGTTCTTCAGACATGTCCAAAATCTTGCACCCACTATGAGAAGGGACATATCCAAAAATATATCAACATGTATTAATGCATCCTAACTGATTTGTTAATCAAGTGGGGTGCAGAGGAGCAGAGAGAAGTTATATTGTAATCGAAACTGCTCCCTCACTGATGATTAAAAGTGCACTTTTTTCCTCCTTTGTTCAGTGTCGCAATTCAATAAACACTTCCAAAACAGCATGAAATAGCAAAAAGGAACTAGGCTTCCATACACACAAGAAATGGGAGCCACAAGCATGTCCCACAGAATATGTTCAGATTGTGGTACAACAGTAACAATACAGTTTACCTTATTGATCTCAAATTGTTTTATTGGCACCTTGCCATTTACCACATTTTCTCCAATTTCAATTAATCTTCTCTGGATGTTTTCAACAATGAGATCTCGGGATTGGTCAGAGAGAATTTGGCCAATTACATAACTGTAAGAAAAGTGCAGCAAGGTAACAAATCTTATAAATCTGTAAGAGAAATCCACAGTACACACATGCACTTTACCACATGCCTCAGAAACCAAGGAATGAATTTCCCAATTATTATATTGTGACCCAGCAGAAGATATGAATAGATTACAGGTTGCCCTCAGTATTTTCACCTAGGTCCATGAGGTAATGCACAAACCATAACTCAAGCATTAAAATTTCAGCTGGGCGTGTTTTTTATAAGATTAATTTTCTCATTAAGTAATTCTATATTGTGAGTGCAGATTTAGTCAAATACACCAGAAAAGAGTCACGTGTCCACCATTTCATCTTTCAGTGATTTAATCTATTTAGGACAGCAATCCTAAACACACTTAACTGAGTGTGTCCCACTAAACAAAGTGGGACGTACTTCCAAGCAAACATGTATAGGATTGCACTGTAATTACTTCTAGCTTATCTATATAAGCAGTATAAAATATTATTCCAAAGACAGGTTAATCTATTAGTAGTTCAGCAGGTTTTCTAGTTTTCAGGTTGAGCATTCATATCGGTTCCCATTACAATACAACTATGCCAGTGGTTTCCAAACCTTTTGGACTGGTGGCTCCCTTGACATACTGAGCCATTGGCTGCAGTTCCCCATTAGGGCTACAATTCTATTCAGGGCAGCAAATTTTCATATAGGACGGCAAGTTTTTTGTGAGAAAAAAACATGGCTCCTGGCTGGTTTCCACGGCTCCTTAGGGAGCCATGGTTCAATCTGGGAATCACTGACCTATGCAAATAGTCACTGAATTGTTCTTTCTGGAAATAAGCTTGAAATGAAATGATGTGGATTTAAGTCAGTGTTATTCAAACTGTGAGGCGTGGCTCCTTAGGGAGGCGCCAGGAACTCAAAGGGGAGGCGCGGGATGTCCTCTCGCAGCGATACAGTCACACCCCTGGGTAGAATATGAGCCCATCTTCTGCCCATCATCTGCGCTTTTTTTTTAAAGCAGAAGAAATGGGAGTTGCTCAGCTGCTCCCTCCGAGAGTGACTGCAAGAATGGCTGTTGCCGCCCCACCCTCTTCTCCCTCCACTCCAAGGCTGCTGCCTTCTGTGTTCGCTGCATGTTGTTTCCAAAGCTCTTGGACTCCAACCCCCATCTGGCAAGTACCAAGCATGCTCAGCTTGCAGTCCTTGTCCTTGCTGACCTTCAGAAAGAAAGCCTCCTTGATCCTTGTCTGGTTGGTTCCTAGTTCCCAGCCCAGCATCACTTCTCATCAAAGTGAAATCTCTCTTTTCAACTCCCTCCCTCTTCCACTCCCCCTTTTCGATCTCCAAACCTTTCCTCCCCTCTCCAAATAAAACACTTCCTATCTTACCAGTTACCAGGGGTCTTAAAGTTGTTTCCATGCAAGTTGGCAAAGGGGGGGGGGGGGAAGAAGAGAGAGAAGCACACACTTTACTTGGCCAGGAGCAGAAAAAGGGTGCTGTTTTTAAAGTGATTTATTAATCTTGTTGTTTGACTGAAGAGGAGAGGCTGTATTTTTAAAGTGATGAATCTTGCTATCTGAAAGGAATACTTATCAGCCATTGATGGCCAGCCCAATCCTATCCATACTTTCCTGGGAGTAAGCCCCATTGACTCTAATGGGACTTACTTCTGTATAGGCATGCGTAGGATTGGGCTGTGCATCTCCTAGCATAGGAGACAAATCAACTTCCTAACCAAACCCTTATCAGCTCTGACATATTTTCATGGTCTATTTTTGTTTTCCCCACCAGCTGCTGGAAAAATTGAATTAAATTAAATTAATAAAGGGTTCAATCCTATCCAAGGAGAATGGGAGAAATGACTAGTTGGATTGGGGTCCAAAGTGGTGGGTGGGTGTAATGTTGGTTAGACTGGTTGTTCACAGAGTTCATTTGATAAAACAATTCTATTGGTATGCTTACAATGTTTAAATAATGACCATTATTTAAACATTGGACCAGACAAAAAATCTACCTACTCCAGCATCCTGTCTCCAACAGTGATCAGCAGCTGATCATTTATAAAGCATGTATATTTCTGTGTATTAATAATATATTTTTAAGATTTGCATTTAATTAATGATATGATTAATATAATTAATATTAATATAGTTAATATTTCTGGTCACTTCCTGTTTAATGTCACGTCCATGGGGAGTCATGGCCAACAGCCATGGGGGGTCAAGGAAGCCACTGGCCAGAAAAGTTTGAGTACTACTGATTTAAGTGAAAACTCATTTTCAAGCAAATGTGGTTACGATCACAGCTTTTGGGAAAAAAACAAAATATAAGCAGGTGGTATTTTGTGGGATGGGGAGTGTTTTGGCCAACTTTTGGCATAGCATCCCCTGTAACCCTACAGCAACTAAGTACGTGTACGTGAAATAATCACATATTCTTCCTCATTTACTCTGCCGTCATTGCCCGTCCCTTTTGTTGTCACATTTGCACCTTTATACTGTGAGCCCAATGTCTGTATTCATAAAGAGACAGGGCAGGGGACCAGTCTTTGCATCTATTGTAAAGTGCTACTACATCAAGCGATATATCAATAAAACATAAAGCTGTTCCTAAATATTGAGGGGATTAAGCACAAAAACAAGTAGAACTTACTTTCCAGTCTCTTTCGCAAGATCACACCAGTCTCTTCGCACTATGTCCAGTCCTTTAAGTTCTTGCTTGGTAATGTATTTGCCATCTCCTGTTGGCTCCACAACCAAAGCAGCATATTTCTTCTTTTTTAACAGTAGGAGGGACTTAAAAACTCCATCGATATCAATCTCCAACAATTTGTACAGTTTGTTCACTTCAGTTTTAATCTGCAAATTTAACACCAATGACATAACACACACTGCTGGAGAGAAATATATCTTGCAGAAGTAACACACGTCACTTATTTTCCATGCTTACAAAACTGACTTATGAAATATGTACCAAAGGTATGGGAAACCACAAAACATTAAGTCAAAGCCAGTGGTAGAGCATCTGGTTGCACAGATGGTCCCAGATTCAAGACTCACTAACTACTAACTACAAAGCAGGGTAGACAAAAATTCCAGATTGAAACCAAGGAGAGTCACTCTCAAGACAGTATCAACAATACTGAGTCCGGTGGTCCAATTTTCTGACTCAATAGGCAATTTTGTATGTCCCTATCAATGGGGATTCTAGACCAAGGTATTGGATTCTAATCTAGACCAAGGTATTCCTTCAACAGATGCTGCCTTGTTCTTTGCTCAGAGATGTAGCAGATGCACCCATATTTGAGCAGAAAAAACAGGAATGCATTCCATTCATAATCCATGCTGATTAACACACAATGCAGGTTGTAATGAAAAGATCTTGTGGTACTTCTAGACAGGAAAAGGGTCATAGTTCTGTCTATACCCTGGCTTGCGATTCCTGAACAGCTTGGTTGATCCCCAGCTCATCAAGAGGCAAAGAAGCAAAAAGACATAGCTGACTGTTTATATGCTAGAGTTCCAGTCACAGTGGCATACTTATACTTGGGGTCTTGAATTTCAAATCCTAAACAACTTTTCCCAGCAAAGACTTTCATATAGATATTAAATAGCTTGGGGGACAGAATGGAACCTTGCAGGACCCTGAGGTGAAAGGCCAAGAGGCCAAACAGCAGTTCCACATAGTTATCTCCTGTAGCTACCTACTGTAACCTACCTGACAGGCAAGAGTAGAACTACCACAATACCATGCCAGAAGAATACCATAGTGAATGCTCTCAACAACCACAGAGAGAAATGATTGTGTACTCCCCTGTGTCTATTCTGGGCACAGACCATCAACTAGGGTTGTTTCGTTTTGAAATCCAACCTGGATTGAAAAGGGTAATCAGTTTCATCCAGAAAAACCTAGAGCTCCTACCTGTTCAATCATCTTGCCCAAGGGGCTCCAAACCCTGGCACGGGGGCCAGATGCGGCCTGTGGCAAGCCTCTATCTGGCCCGCAGCCAGGCTCTTGTCCCCTGAAAGCCTCTGGCCCACTTGGCCAAACATGACAGGAACTATGCTCTGGTTGCGTCTGGAGGGTGTTCAAGGGCCAGAGAGGTTGAATGAATGAGCCCATTCATTTATTCACTCATCTAAGTTCCATCTCTAATTTATTTAAATAAATTTTATATTTAAATTTTTTTTCTGGTCCTCAACACCATGCCAGATACTTGATGCGGCCCTCTGGCCAAAAAGTTTGAAGACCCCTCATCTTGCCCAAGAATAGCAAATTAGAAGCTTCCCAGTAAATTTCTATGGCAGTGGGATACAAATATGTTTTTTAGAGGTCTAATGATAGTGCATTTCAACAAAGACAAAATCTCTCCCTATCACAACATGGCCATTCAGCCAACCAGAAGTGGCTTCTCTGAGACCTTTTTCCTCAGGAAGAATGCTGGAAAGACACAGAAATTTGTACCCATCAATCCAAACAAACTAAAAGCCTGCAGCACATCCAATTTATGCTATCTTGTTTCCTGCTGAATGGGCAATTTCAGCTAGCTCTTATAGCGACATAGGAACCCTGTTTCCTGGTGGCAAGACAGAGCCATTTTGGAGAACTGTTGGACCACTCCCAAGGTGTCAGTATTGAGTAGCCCTGCTTTCTGCTGAAGTGAGAGGTGTGTCACAAAGTATACTAGACACCCTTCTCAAAACCCTCAGAAAATAATCACTTTCAGATGTAAGGAGTATGGCTGCCAAGAAGAGAGTCCTCTATGGTCCTACATGACTAATGAAGAGGTACCATTTAGTCATCAGGTAAACACTCTCCTTTTTGCCTGGCCATTCAAAATTAATCTGTACTAGTGAAATGTACAGGCATGCCTCTGTATCCGTGGGGGTTCCAATCCGTAACCCCCCCCCCCACTTAGGATAAACCATGTATACAAGCAAATGCCTCCCCTCCACCCTCCGGAGCCAAGGGGAGCTCTACTCCCCTTACCTACGGAGAGTCCTCTGGGCAGAGCAGAAGCCGTGGACATCCATTCACAGACTCTGCCAGGCTCAGATGGAGCCTTTCGGTGAAAAAAAAAGCAACTTCAGGTTTCTCCATGAAACTGAAAGTGACTTTTAAATGCCTTATAAAGCACTAGGAGGTTCAGATAATGCCTTATAAGGTCTTATATTAAATTAATTAATTGATTGATTGATTGATTTTTAATAGAATTTCTATCTGTCACAGTAAAGGGCACTCAAGGCAGCTTACAAAAGAAATCATAAAAACATAAAATATATATGTATAAAAATAAAAATTTAAAAAACAAAACTTGGAACCCAAAATTAAAATAAAAAGTAAAATTTTTAAAAAGTTCACTCACCCTATTCACTCATTCTATTTATTGTGGCTGCACTCCCGCCCCCCAACTCCCTCGAGATGTCAAACACATTACCCTTTGGCAGCGTTGACCCATAAACCACACAACCTCGACCACACATTCCACTCAGCATTCAGTCACTCTCACTTCACTATTAAATTATTACTACAGATCCAGCCTTGTTATACACGGATTTTTTATACACGGATTTGACTCAACACAAATGGTCCCTGCAAATGAGAAAGAATGTGCTGATCCCTGGAGAAGGAGAAAAATGCACCCCTTTAAAATCACAGTTTAAAAAACTGCTTTTTACTGTTGTAGAGACATAGTCATGCAAGTGATTACAGGTATAACTTAAGTATCCACAGATTTTTCTAAGAGCTGATGAGAAGGGCCATTTAAATTAAAGTAAAACAGTTGCAAATTAAAGGAAAGCAGAGGGCAGCCAATCCATCAAACATTCTCTCTGCAGGCTTCACTCTTCCCTTCCTCCTGAGCCTATGAACTAAGGCTAAATGGCAGCAATGATCACCTTTTACATTCTTTCCCCCTTGCTGGGGCTCCTGGTGAAGGGAGGGATTGCTGCCTCCTAGTGAAGCCTAAGTGCCTGGAGAGACACTGATTGCCTCTGCGTGTATTACAAAGGTCAGCAAGGCTGTTTTTAAATCACCAGATCAAAGAAACTTTGTTGTTTAAATTGATTTGCTATAGTGCAGTTTTTTGCCATCCAGTTGCCATTGAGTTCTTGGAAGGGAACCCTCCCAAATAATGAGACTCAACCTGTACATACAACACCCCCTCTCACTGAACTCTCTCACACCCTGTCCCCCTCTCACAGAGCCAGAGGTCCCCACCTTCTCCCCTGTCCCTCTCTCACAGAGTCAGAGGTTTCACCTTCTCCCCTGTCCCTCTCTCACAGAGTCAGAGGACACCAGCTTCTCCTTGAGTTCCTTAATCCAAGTCCAAAGGTTAACACTCCTGAATCACAACCAAAACTCACTCACATGACACCTCCTCAACTATCCACTCACAATCCTGCATTCAGTCTCACACAAACCCTAATGCTGACACAATGCCTTCTAACTCCTCCCAGAGGCCCAATCATTAAACAGCACAGAACTGCATAAAAGGGGAGGATATAGTGCTGGGGATCCAAAGACGATGAGCTGCTCAGCAACAAGAGCCATAATAAAGAGTCATACAGCCTCCTGATCCACAGTCTTGATCCACTGTCGAAGAGACATGGGCAAAGAGCTCAAGCCTCTGGCACTCCAGAGGCTGATGTACCTGAAGGCGTGGGGAGGAGGAGAAAAGGCAGTTGGAGTCCAGCAGCCGGCCCCACAGGTGTTCCACTCCTTAAAAAGTCACTTCTGGTTTTACTGTGAAGTTGTGTTTTTGTTTCCACTGAAAGGCTCAATCAGAGCCCAGCAAAGGGCAGGAACAGACGTTAGCGGCCTCTGCTGGGTTCAGAGGACTCTCCAGACGCAAGGGATGAGGATAAGTGAAACCACGGATACAGCCCCCTGTATATTCTTCTCTCACTTTGCTTTTCTGCAGTTCTGTGCTGCAATAGTTTTGCTATTTTCAATTGTTTTCGTTATCTTATGGAAATATAATGAATGGTAGAACTGTCTCAATGCAGTTGATAGGCAGGATAAAAATATTTTAATAAAACTAATTTAACACAGTTACCACATTAAAATGGTAATGCGGAATATAAGGCATAACACTAACTTGTCTATCATCTTTAGATTTAAAAAATCATGTGATCCACAGGGTATTCACAAATTCAGAAGGTCTGCCTTTTTCAGATGAAAAGAGGGAACTCTTCATACAAGGAAAAGATAGGAACATCAACAGAAGATAATATTATCCCCTCTTACCAGCACTTCATATAAGAAAACACTTGGATTTCCTTTGTAAATCTTTATGCTACTGAGACATCCTAAACTGTATGAGAACCAGAATGCTACCCCATTATAAAGATATTTAAACAAATTATCAAGTCTAACCACCACACAACATTTTCTCTTGTAAAGAATATATTAATGATGATATCCTGGAGGAAAGTAATTAACAGAGGGCATGTTAGAAGCTCAAAGTGTGATAAAATACCAAATGTAAGAATATATTGTAAGTAAAAGGACAAAGGAGTTGCAAACCGAAGACAGAAGTCAGGAATTTGAGAAACACTAATTTTTTGGAGAGAGAGAGAGAGAGAGAGAGAGAGAGAGAGAGTGTTTAAAATAAAGAAACCTTTTCCAGGAATCAAACATCATGCACCATGGATCCTCAGCATCAAGATAGCTGCAAATCATTATACTAATAATAAATGCATGTTATGCATAATAAATGCATGATACTAATAAAGTTATTGCTCACTTGTACTTATTAATCAAAATATACCGTAGATACTCGCCTATAGGGCGATAAATTTGTCCCAACAGATAGCTCCTCAATCTACCCTTCGCCTTATCTGCAGGGCCACTCGGGGTCAGGGCTGTTTCAGGCACACTGCAGAACAGCTGTGATGCTCCTGGGGAGGGTGAGGCGCTACTCGTTCCCCCACTGCGCACAGGGAGCCTGCTGCTCCCTCCTTCCCACCTGGAGCAGGGAGCCTGACGGAGCCGCTCGGCTCGCCTGCTGCTCCCTCCTTCCCACCTGGAGTGGGGAGACTGACGGAGCCGCTTGGCTCGCCTACTGCTCCCTCCTTCCCACCTCGAGCGGGGAGCCTGACGGAGCTGCTCGGCTCACCTGCCACCCTGCTGCTCCTGGACATTGCAGTCCCGCCCGCTCAGGCTCCCCGGAGCCTGGTTTCCTTGGCTCTGACTTCCTCCTCCTCCTCCACCCCTGCTCATCTTCAAAAGGACAGGAAAGGGGATCAGGAACCTGGAGCGTGTCCCATGCCTGTTGTCAGTGGGGCTTACTCCCAGGAAAGTGCACGTAGGATGGCAGCCTTTGAGCCCAAGCCTGTGCATGCCTATTCAGAAGTAAGTTCCATTATTGTCAATGGGGCTTACTCCCAGGAAAAGATTGTAGCTTGAAGATGGGGCGAGAAATGGGAGGGCTTACAGCTCTGCATCTGCTTCTTCTGAGGAAGAGGGACGAGGAGAGCCCCTCACACAGCTTCCCTCCAGCCCCCACTCCTGCACTGCCTGCTTCTCTCTGCCCTTCAGCCCCAGCCCCTCTCTTCCCTCCATGAGCCTTCACTCTGTTGTACTGTTTTCTCCCCCTTCTCCCTTCCCCAGTGTCTCTCTTTCTCTGCCCCCTATTTACAAGCCATGCAATCAGGGAAACTGACCAGGAAACCCCCTGACAGCCTTGATCCTGCTGTAAATCAAGAGGAGGAAACAGCCCTCAGACCAGGTGATGCACCTGCAGGATGCAGCTGCAGGATGCACCTTCCCTGAAAGTGGAAACACTCCCATCAAATGTCTCACAAACTACAATTCAGAGCACCATTACTTAGGAATAACACCCAGGGAAAGCAATGGGTCTGCTTCTGAGTAAATAGGGTTTCAGTTATGTGCAGCTGCACTTGGTCACAGCCATTTGCTGTTGCTTATCTCTGCTGTGAATTGAATTGCACACTCCCAGTTGTGTTCTAAGTTGTATGTTATATGTAGAGCTTCTGGCTTAAGAGCAGAAGACTCTGCCTTTGCACTGTTTTGCATCAGAAGTGTCCTGAGAAATTCTGAGTGATAGATCACTTTTTTTATGTTTTAGTTTTTTTCCTATGCTGTCTTCAATCACTGGTTCATACATGAACTGATCACTAAAAATTGGCTATTGGTGGGGCTTTCACAGTCAACTAGCTATCTCCCTTCTTGCCTTGCTGGCCCTGCAAGGCATTCTGGAGCACTGCCATTACTCCATGCTCTTTCAAGTACCCCTAAAGGTCCTGTTGAGCGCCCCTGGGGGTGCATGAACCCCAGGTTGGGAATCACTGTTCTATTAGTATGTTGTTTACAGTGCAGTTACTCTTTGATAGTGTTTACAAAAAAATGGTGAAGACCAGAATTTAAAAGTTTATGAATAAAAATGAATCTTATGATCTTTTACTATATTTTTAATAAATTAGAGACTGTCAGTTCTTAGGTAACAATTACTGGTAGGTTATTTTTCAGGATCTGGCCTAGGGTAAAATCAGACAAAACTATAATCAGACACACACACCCCAAGTTTATGACCCCGACTTATCGGAGGATCATAGAAAATTCTATGATTCTTGCCTCAAAACCTGCCCTTGTCTTATCTGTGAGATCAACTTGTAGGCGGGTGTCTGCGGTAGATATCTAACACGGAACTATATAGAAGCTTCAAAGTAAATGAAAATTCCTTTACCTTGTTCCCCAGTTTAAAGACTTCTTCCAGATTGGTAATGTTTGTGTTTATCATAATGGAGTCTGTATCACCATAAATTACTTCTAGATTCATCTAGAGAAAAAATATTGAATTCAGATTACAACTGTGAAGCAAACACACTTTTCAAGAAGTCTGCAATGGATCAATTCATTTTGAAATTAAGCAGAGTACACAAGGAGAGGAGAAAGTAAGGAAACCAGGAATTTGTTCCTAAAGCACTCAACCATAGTTTGGCGGTATGTGTGAACTGGCCCAATGTGCTACGACTGGATGGGTGGCTGAAAGATTCTTCAAGCACTACCAATAGCACCAGGTCAGTGCCAGGTTGCTACTGGCAAAGCTCTGCACTTGGTCCTGCATGTTGCAGGCCTGTCTCCCCCCAATGGTGCATTGGGGGTACTACTGTTGCCACCAGAACAGTAGCGTTTAGGGGTCAGCTCAACTAGGTGCACTGTCAGCCAGTGCCTAACCTGGCCTTCCTCCAATACCATCCCTGCACCAGTAATCAAATGGAAGATGATGTAATTTTGTAAAAACACAACACTGTGTATCTTCTGAATGTAGAAGACTACTAATTCTACTCACTGAAGGGCAATTTTACAGTTCAAGCTAAAGCACTGCACTAGAAAAGTGAAACTAAATCCAAAAAGTGGCATTCTGCTTGCTCAACTACCTGTTCAATCAGAAGCATGGGAACTGTCCTAGAGCCTATTTGTCATAGCACTGTGTGAACTCTTGCACAAACATTTCTGTTAAGTAAAGTGCTTTGCAGAACAGTGCTTGCTCTTATTTTTCTTCTAGTCACAGTTCCTGGATTCAACCCACAGAACATAAATATCATATTCAAAGTCTGCAAGAGAATAAGGGGTGCTTAAAAAAATTCAGTCCCAACAAAGACATTAGAACACACAGTTACTGGCCTGTGACTAAACTCTAATTAGCACTGTTACTAATTTGCCTAAAACACTCAAGTATAGGCTTCAAGCAGGGATTAGATCATATCTACTTTACCATATGGGGGGAAAAAAAAGCTATAATCCATTAGAAAGGATTACATTTGTAAACTAGGCATCCTGAGTAGTGATTTCAATTTTGTTTGGGTTACAATTTTTGTAGAATATAAAAAAATGCAGTAGGTATGCTATTTAAGGGTTGCAGTATAATGAAAATGCACATTACCTTCTGTACCATCTCCTTAGTATGCATCAAAATCTGAGGAAAAAATGGATTATAATTATTATCTCATTACAAATTATTATATGCACACATTAATCAATGAACTTTATATTTCTGATCTTACAAGGAAACAGAGCAACCAAGTCCATTGTAGACTCTAGTATTATATAACAATTATACTCTGCTCAACACATAACAAAGTTCTAAAAATGTCATAATAGCAACACTCACTTCTATGCATATATGATACATCACAGATGTCTCCTAAGCACTATAAACAGTCATTGCGTTCCAAAGAAGGTTGACAACACCAGGAAAAGAACTTATTTTGGTTCTAATGTTTCAATTGTATGCACCCCAATTTGAAAACAAGACCCACTTATTTTGGTTCTAAGGTTTCAATTGTGTGCACCCCAATTTGAAAACAAGTCCCACTGAAACAAGGAGAACTTATTTTCCAGTCAATACGCACAAAATTGCACTGTAACAAATGTCCAGAATCAAGAAATGGTAGTTAACCCATTTCTGCCCAGTCCACAGGTCTACACATTTGATCCCTATTGCGTATATGCAACATTGGGCAGAAATGGCTATTAACTGGGAAAACAGTGCTTTATTCAAGATAAGGAAAGTGTAATCCAGGCTTTCTGGGAATCATAACAGTAATAATTTCACAAAGTAATACATTGCATAGTTCAGATGGTGGGGAATAAAATAGAACATGTTTATCCATATGGGTTCAGTGGATGATCTTAGTCAGAAACAGAGTGGCATCACCTGTGAAAACTTGTTACACTCTGATTCTCAGTATAACATCATACTATATGTTTATGAACTATTGTGCTGCAAGATAACCAATACAGATATTTTTCTCACAGTTCTTTCATTATAAAGGAAAGCAGCTTTTCATAAGTCATAACAGGGTTGTGAGTTCAGTTTTAAAATATTATATGTTTACATTAAGTGCACAGTTCATTTTAACCTAGGCTATTTTTTAAAAAGAGAAAATTATAGCTGAAGCAAATCTGATTTAGATCTAAAACTCTATTATTTTAAATTACTGACTTTTATCCATCATGGGCAATACCATGGCATTCTAGCTAAAAGTATTTTTAGTAACACATTTCTCCAGGATATATTCTATCCATATGATTTGGTGCAAACTAAGCCCTCTTACCAACACCTCATAGAATCCTCTTGTTGCAAAATGTACAAATATCCCTCGGAAAAGGGGATGGGTGTTTAGAGGATGTTTAATACCAACTAGGGCTTTCCTTCATAAAGAAAGTTTTCCATCCATGCTAGTTTTGCCAATTCCCTTTCCCTCTGTGACCCTCAAAATCTGTCTTAGTCAAGAGTGAGGTACAGGCGGCTGCAAGGGAAGAGGGAGATCAGGAAAAATGGCCATTCCCCTCTATATGCATAAAAACTTTTTTTCATTCTTGTTAATACTAGTAATCGAAATTATTATAATTTACATACCACCCACAAGAACTCATAAATACACACATTATATTAAGCATACAATAAAGATAATAAGAATATGAGAGCAGTCTAACAGATAAATGTGCCATTGAAGTAGCAAAACGGGAATGAAAAGTCAGGCAAACGTAAAGTCTTCACCTATCATTAAAAATATTGAATAAAACCGGAATTAGTACAAACTCTCTAGTTCGCACAGGATTAGTTTTGAGTCCTGTGTGCAGTCCCTTTTTGGGGTAGGGGGAAGAGTTCTACAAGCAAGGTAAACCAAGGTATACTTTATTACAACAGAGGACAAACACTTCTTCAGAGACTCCTAGACTGATAAGGTTACAGTTACATAAATTGGCATCAGTGCTCTGGATGTTCCTGGAAGACAGCCACCAGGGCCAAACATGACTGCTTTCCTGACACATCTCCCTTGCATATCCCACAAAGATGAGGCACGACATAAGGCCCAACTCAGATCAGTTGGGTTTCAGATCTGGATAAGAACAGCAATCTCATAGGTATGTCACAAGAACCCAGGCTATGACCACCTTGTAGCCCAAGCGGTTACTGAGTGTACATAACTGTCATTTCAACATATTCGACCAATGCCTTTCTGCAAGCTTGCCTGAGAGAGTGCGAAGTGACTACATAATCTCATAATTGGATCACCAAGGAATCCTTCTCCCTATCTTTCTCTAATTCACACAATCACACACAGAATTAGTACAGGAAGAACTTCTAGGATAGCATGATCCAACAACCAGCCCATGGGCTGCATGTGGCCTACAAGGCTCTTTTTGGCAGCCCCCAAAAGCCCCACCACAGCGCTCCCTCCCACAGTGTCCCTTGTGGGACACTGGGCAATATATGTAACTGCCAAGAGCATCCCTTTCCAAGCGATTGGCTTGGAAAATGAGCGGCACCGCGGCAGAACGGTAAGTTCCGATTGGAACAGGGAGAGCTTTTTCAGATACAGGAGTCTCCAGTTTGGAGCCCACTGCAGTAGAGGATACTATCCAGTCTTGTGGGATATTTGTGATATATCCAAAACTATTAAGATTGAAATTTCTACTTCAGATTAAGTAGAATCTATTTAAGATTCTAATTAGGTTGGTTAATCATAGTTCCACACAGGAAATGTACTGGAAGACTCACCATATTTAATATTTTTCAAAAAAGTAGCTAAAGAAAAAGATTACGTAACTTCTTTTCCTCCAAAAATGCCCTAGCTATTGATAATATGTTGTGTGTGTGTGTGTGTGTGTGTGTGTGTGTGTGTGTGTGTGTGTGTGTGTGTGCGCGCACAATCTCTAGTCTCCTGAAAATCATATGCCAGTAACAACCAGTAAGATAATTCTGACCAAGTTATCTTCATTTTTAAAAACCCAATGCTTCACTATTTTCAGTGAATTTTCAGAGTATTTTCAATTGGTCATAAGGGCAGTAGTAAATATAGGTAATTACAAGAGGGTCACAAGACAAGTAAAGTTCATCTAGTGACAGGCATAATGCTAATATTACCCATTCTGATAGAGAATTGCTCATTAAGTGCCAAGAGAGAATAGCTTAAAAAGGCATGCTAACTTCATTAATAAATCAGTTGGCAGTTATCATATTTCACAGAAACACCTGCATATTTATCTTCTCATTACCAATTGGATGATAATTTTTTTTTCAAGCACATTTCAAAAATCTGCCAACTTCAAAGGAAAAAAAATAAACTTTGTGGTTAATTTTTCCCTTAACAAAGTACAGCTGTTGAGAATAATTGTTCAAGATCTTACCCTGTAATGTCAACTGCAGCAGAACAAAGAGTATTTAATTAGCAAATCTATCCAGTAATTCAACACCTATTATATAAAATGCCTTTGTGATTTTATTCAGGATAATTTGCTAAGAGGGTTATTACTGACATTCAGATGAAATTCAAAAGTCCTACGCAAGGAGAGTCATAATAGCAGTAATGATCCCCCAATCAGGAGATCCTGTGTCACACAAGGCTCTTTTGCAAGGCAGCAGCTGATTTCCTGACTTCTTAATTCCTGAGCTCAGCCCAGTGAGAGCCCTTCATGCCCATATTTCAGTCAGCAATATATGTTTAATGGGAATCTATTAAAATATCTAGAACAAAAGTGACTTTTTGTTAAAAATGACAGCACTGTGATCATATCAATCATTACTGGTTTTTAGAACTGTGCAATGAAATGACAGTTTTATGACGAGGCAGGGAAAAGGAGAGAATCAAAAATTTGTTCCTTATTGTTTTGTGATTAATATTTTGCTTTTCATTTGAATTCACCTATTTCTCAGCGAAAAACTTAGAGCAGAAGAAAACTACCTAAGACGGTATTTGATCCATTGAGCTTCGTTCCCCTGTAGTCCATCACGTTAACGACTGACATCATTCTTAAGTCGAACTATAGTTCTTAATGTAAAAATGACAGCACAACTCAGAACGTGTATGAATATTGTTGAATTCTTGCACATACAGCTAATACATGACCATTGCCAATTCCAAATGAATGTGTGTAATATTCAGAGAGGCATGGCTGCTATGAATGTATATTACATTTAGAGAGGATTGAGAGCTTGTTGTGCATTATTGATGTGGCAGGTACACCTTCAAAGGCATAAAAACGCCATTTCTGGTTTCCCACGGGAAACTGGAAGTGGCATTTTTTTCACCTCTACAGGCACTGCATCTCTGGGCTTCAGAAAGCCCGCTGGTCCCATTCGGAGACTTCAGGTGGGACCCAAGTCTGGCTCAACACGAGTCCAGGGGACCCGCACTGAGCCAGACCTGTGGATAAAGGATCCACTGATAGAGGCCCCCCCCACCCCACCCCGTAATTTTGAACAGTGGGACTTGGTGCTAATAAGTGCCAAATCTAGAGTGTATTATCTCAGACACTGTGCCACACATGCCAAAAAGGGTTTACCACTCACTGGAGGTAGTGTGTGTGTGTACACACAAAGCCTCAGCTCTGCTTTCTGGAAGTTGAGATTTTGGAGCCAAGGTGCTCCACAGACTGGGAAAGAACAAAGAGAAGCTTGCTTTGTCATTTGTGTGAACATACAGTTTGGATTCTGGAGGAATATGTAAGTCAGGGTGGCACCCTCTAACATGGAGATGGATGTATAACTCGGTACACCAAAAGATTGTAAGTACAAAAGGAACCTGTGGAAGACACTGACTGTAGAGAGGTGATATCTCAGGAGGAGTCAGAAATTAATGCAAAGCTCTGTTATGAAATGCCAACACAAACTTAACAGCAGTAACAAGCTCTGCCATTCCTGCTACTTAGCCCAGCCACCAGTTCCTTGGGGTGTGTGAATGGACTGAAACGCGCGCGCACACAGACCCCGAAGGAGCAGAAATAACACGGGATAGCGATCTCAGAGCCAACAGAGGAGAGGGGACGGAAACATTTCTGGATAGCAGCAAACACAAACACTCACCCAGAGAAGCCCACCACAACCATGCGTGCTACGCGGCATGAGAGAAGCAAGTATAAGTTTCTCTTCCCCTTCCAAGTGACCAGCTGCCAGCCAATCAGCTCCTGAGGAGGTGGCAGCAGCCCTTTGTCTGCCACAAGCTATCCCAAACACGCAAGCTACTGGTTGCCTACCTGCGATCTAGATGCTTGGACAGTCTCTGGGACTGTCAAAGCACATCCAGCTTTGAGGTGGCCTATAGTGAAATCATGTCTACTCAGAAGTAAGTTCCACTGAGTTATACAGTACTTACTCCCAGGTAACTGCATACAGAATTGCAACTCCAGTCACAGAAAGAAGTCTACAGGTTGCTTCAGAAGACAGAGTCTTCCTGCAGCCAGACCTAAAGGTTTAGACCACCAAAGCAACTCTGCAACCCAGCCTCTGAACTCTGCTATACAAACCAGTGGTTCCCAAACTTTTTAGTGCTGGGACCCAAGAATGTTCTTAAAATGACATTTGATCAGGGCCCACCTAGGCCTAGCTTTACAAGACTAAGAAGAAGTTTCACTCTATCAGCTGCCAAAGCATCTGTTTTTATGCCTTTTACTATGGGGGCAGGGACCACCTTCTGGAGCACTTATTGAGCTCCACATTCACTGGATCGGGACCATTCTGGTGGTCTTGCGTTCCCCTTTTGCAGTGGACCAAGGCATAAGAACATAAGAACAGCCCCACTGGATCAGGCCATAGGCCCATCTAGTCCAGCTTCCTGTATCTCACAGCGGTCCACCAAATGCCCCAGAGAGCACACCAGATAACAAGAGATCTCATCCTGGTGCCCTCCCTTGCATCTGGCATTCTGACATAGCCCATTTCTAAAATCAGGAGGTTGCACATACACATCATGGCTTGTAACCCATAATGGATTTCTCCTCCAGAAACTTGTCCAATCCCCTTTTAAAGGCATCCAGGCCAGATGCCATCACCACATCCTGTGGCAAGGAGTTCCACAGACCAACCACACGCTGAGTAAAGAAATATTTTCTTTTGTGTGTTCTAACTCTCCCAAAATTCAATTTTAGTGGATGTCCCCTGGTTCTGGTGTTATGTGAGAGTGTAAAGAGCATCTCCCTATCCACTCTGTCCATTCCCTGCATAATTTTGTATGTCTCAATCATGTCCCCCCTCAGGCATCTCTTTTAAGCATGCCCATGTGGCTCAGTTTCACTTTCTATAGGGTTCAATACATTTTCCTTGTCAGCTATCAGCTTGTCAGTTTCGCGACCCACCAAAAAGAGGGTCACAACCCACTGGTTGGTCCCAACCCACAGTTCGGGAACCACTGATACAGACCATTAACACCTACATCAGTATTTTCCCACACAGAGATAGATGAGGGAAATAGGTTTTTCTACAGCAGGCACTTGTATCTGAAGTGCAAAAAAAAAAATTTTTTTACTGAAGAATGTTTACTGAAAAATACTGCTTTACAAAGCTTAACAAATTTCTGGTCACAGTCTTGTTCCAAAACTCATGACAGCAAGAAACAGAACTCTTTGGTGTTTATTGCTTTCTTCTCCCCATCCATCCAGCACACTACATTACAGCTGGAGTAGGGGCTTTCCTAAGTCTTCCTGTACATCACCTATTTCTGCAGAAAGCACAAGGGTCTGGAAGAGAATTAGTCTTATGAGAGTGTTTCAGACAGTAAATGCAATAAGCTCACTTCCAACATGGTGAGAGAGTAAAAGGCTATACTAGACACATTCAGTACCCTACTCTCTGCGGCCAGAATAAACAGGACTATGCAATAACTAGTAACAACTAAGTTCAAATATTATCCAAAATATAAAAACCAAAAGAAGAAATTGGGTGGTTTGTAAACTTTACAACAATTTTTTTAAAGACACACACACAAAAAAGCCCAAGTGTGTGGTGGAATCCAACTGCTGCTTGGAAAAATCTGAATCCCTGACTAGAAAAGAACCACTCTAACTAATTTATAAATTATGTCTTTTACTGCGTGCTTTCAATCTGCTGATACGTATTTTATCTTGTTTTAATTGTTTTTAAGTGTTTTGTATTTTTAATGTTTATCTGTTGCCTTGCATTTTAACTTAATTGTTAGCCGCCTTGGGTGCCCTTCGGGGAGAAAGGCAGAATACAAATCTAATAATAAATAACCAAAATTAATTCTGATAGCCAGAACTCCTGGAGTAAGTTGATAAATACCAAGGATGAACTCTTTAGAAGCTGTTGAAAAAGTAACTATAGTAGGAAGCTATTAGTCTCTCATCTTGCTTAGGTCACCAGTAATAACCAGTAATTTAGGTCTCCATGTGAAATATACATACATTTCAATATTTATCTTATATCAGCTTCATTTATTCAGGTTAAAATAAACTCATACTTGGTTTCTCCGTACATATTTTACATTACCCTGAGAAGTGGAATAATTTATTCACTTCTTAATTGCTAAAAGTCAGAATATACTGAAGATTAGCAAAACAAACAATGTTTAATCTTTGAACTTTACACTACAGGAAGCCATTCTGAATACTGGCTTGTCATTGGGAAATCGGATTAAAATTTTCAGTTTTCTTACTCTTTCAATCCACCTACTTTGAGCAGAAAGGTAGTGCTCAATGGGAATAGACTATTTCCTTTAATGGAAAAACCTTAATTACAAATCCAACTAAAACATACTTCCTCTGTAAATCCATTACTGCAAAAGACATGCTGAGGATTTTTTTAAATCCTTAATTTGTCATTTAGACCTACTGTTATCTCATTTGTACAGAATCCCAACTGCTTTAGCATGAAATCAGCTTTCCAAAATATTAATAATGTTTATGAATGTCTCAGTTACTCATCTAGTTTGACTGAATTAGTTGCCAAATCTGAATTCTTTTTCAGTTCTCAATAACAAGAATATGCATCACACAAGCAGTATTACTTCATTTAAGACTACAGTTCAATCACTTCCTAATTATCTTACAAACTCAAAAGGTAAACTCATGTGTCAAATAAAAGTTTCCTCAATTAATGCTTTCTTACTAAACTCCACAATTCAATTTTTGCAGAATACACCAATGCATTTATTTATATAGAGCAGCACTACTCATCCAATGCCCTAATTAGAATTATATATGAAACTAAGCATTGGAAGGAAAAATACCATCAAAAGCAACTGGCTGGTAGAGTCCCATCCAACAGCTAACTGCAGGCGTTCCTCACTTCGAACAGACTGCAAAGAGTTAAGGCAGTACAGATCATAAGAACAAATAAATTTTCCTAAGGAAATTCTACCTTTACTTTTCAACAATAATTTACAAAAGCCATCTTCTTTACATTTTTCCTGTGAATGTCTTCATTTTCACTTGGGAACTGGGTAACATACTACCACAAACGGAGCAGAAAAGCAAATGAAGCATTCTTAAGCAATACTGCAAATGCAGCACATTAACAAAATAAAATCCTGCAGCACCTTAAAGACAAACCAATTTGTTGCTATATAAGCTTTTGTGGATTATGCTCCACTTCAGATGCACACACACACATACTAAATAAGTAAATAAAAATGTCAGTGCAGAACTTCTTCAGCATCTTGGTTACACTGAACACAAGGTGCCAGCACACCTCCAATTTAGGCAAGGGAAACAAAGGGGAATGAATGCCATGTCTTTGTGATTACCCCGGGACTGATGTACTAGAAGCACCTGTTGTGGTCAAAATGCAGAAATTTGTGATATATGTCCCTCATAAGGACACGTAAGCATTCTTCTAACGGATCAGCGAATGCCAAAAAGTCTAGTCAGATTAGTCAAAACCAGTGTGATTCCATGTGAAACTGCTTCTTCCTCAGGAATCTGTTCAGTCATTTAAGATTCAGGATCACCCCCTCACATCCCCATTCTTTTTTTCAGGAGCAAGAAGTGAACAGAAAAGACTCCCTTTCTCCTCTGGTCCTAGAGAAGTGGTACTACAGTCTGGATCTCCAGTAGACGGTGAATAGCTTTCAACATTGCCTGGTATTTTTTCAATGACCATGCCCAAGGGATTGGAATAAACTTGTCTCTTGGAGAGCAGCCAAACTCTGTGAAATATCTTAAGGATACCGTCTCTAGCACCCAAGCATCTGAAGTTGTTCTGGTCCAAATGTGGGCAATTTTGACTTGATGACTACTCACCATGGAAGGCTATACCAGACAAACGATGTACAAACATACTTTACTGGCACATCAGCAACAGAACTTGAAATTCAACTGACAGGCATAGGATGGGTGGTCCCTACCTCACTCCCTCTCCCCTCCCCAAGATCCATCTGACCCCTTCAAGGTCCACGTTGTCCTCTGCATAGTGGGGGGGCGGCACAGGAAAGATAGAGAGTGGGCGCACTTCTCCCTTTGCAGGTAAAACCACTGCATTAGGTGGGGGTAGGTGACCTGCCTGCTCGCAGAGTGAATTTGGAGCTGCACGAGTCTGGAGGCTTCCGCAGCAGCACAACGCTGGGGCTGCCACTGTCACTAGCTCCTCCAAAGGTGTTGCGGCAGGGGCATGAGTTGGGGCTTTCTGCCATTTGCGGTTGTGGACTACAGCACATGTCCCCAAAGCCCTGATGTTTGGCTGCAGCTACGGCTTGTTTTCGTGGTGCAGAAGTGGCATTATGGCTACTGCTAGCTGTTGCTCTCCTCCTGCTTAAAGGGTCCTTGTCCTGACTGAAGTAGCAGGTGGGAAAGGAAGGATAAGTGAAAATACTGACCTATGGCTCAGCTTCAACAAAACACAACTGTTCTCCTGCAAGGCAAGGTCAGTCTGGGAAAGGGACACACCAAAGAAGGAACTCAATGATCTAAGTCCAACCCAGCCTCCAGAGGTAAGAAGCTTCCCACAAGTAAGAATGCCACCTTTCCTCTCCCAGAGAAATAGCTGTTTCATATAGATCCCATGAAGAAGAAAGTCCATTCCACCACAAAGATGCATTCCACAACATTAAATGACTTAAAAGCTCTTAGAAACTTCACATGGAAGGAAATATTCAGTGGTAGCACGGCAGTAGGTTATTTCGTGCTTTAGGGTCATATCCTTTCCAAATTTCCAGCACTGATGTAGCTGTGCCATGGGGTATGTGCTGCATCCTGCTGTGGGGGGGGGGGGCAACAGTCAAGGAGGCCTCCTCAAGATAAGGAAGTGTTTGTTCGCTTACCTCGGACTGCATCAGTGCTGGAAAGTTGGATAGGATTTCCAACAAACAGTTGGAAACAGTTACCTCAAACAGTTACCAGTCCTTTAAACCAAGCCTAGAAACTAACTGGTAACCAATGGAGTTCATTTAAAACTGCTGATATATTCTCTAAGCAGGTGGCACTAAGAGGAGAACATATTAGGCTCAGGTAGGGAAAGAAGGAAGAATTTTTTAAAAAAATTGACTCAATGACTCACCTCACTGATTTGCAAGGCAATTAAGATGTAGTCAAATTCTGTATTGTCTTAAAATCACTGCTGAAGCGCGTTAAATGCAACTCAATTAAAACTGGACTAAAATGTCTTTAGTAATTGTTTAGAGAGAATCATTTTCTTCATTAGCAAGATCAAACATACATCTGGCCTCTATGGAAATGAAAAAGGTTCCTAGCAAGGGGATTGACAAGTCCAATATATTAGGTTACTGCTAAAAATATGTACTGTTTCTCTTCACCCTTTTAATTCACTGACAATAATATTGTACTGCAGACTATGAGTTCAAGGGTTTTTTCCCCCCATTTTGGCCCCAGGTTTAATACTGTAAAATGAGTTTACAGCTTCTGACCATATTTCCCTTTGTGAATTCATGAACTAGATTTTTTTTTAATTTTCAAAATTAAAAGAAGTTTAATTGTGGCAGATAGGCCACAATTTTTAAATTAGCACAAAAGAGTCTTGACCCACAAATTTAAGAACATAAGAACATAAGTTTCAAAATTTCAAAAGTTCATTTGAAATTTGAAATACTATACCACAGAATCAAAACTTCAGTTTATAAGATATATACCAGGCATGTCCAATAGGTAGATCGCGATCTACCTGTAGATCCCGGAGGGGTCAGAGGTAGATCGCCAGCCCCACTTGGCTCCATCTCTCCAGCAGCTCGCCCCGTTGCTAGGAGAGAGCTCGTGCCGGCAGGTCATCTGCCAAGGGCTTGCCGCCGCTGCTGATCCTTTGCCTGTCTTTTTTCCTGCCTGCGGGAATCTTGCCTGTGGGTGTATTGGGGACGCTTGTTGTTTTCGTGCCAATAGTTTGGGGGTACCCCAGGGGGCCGCCGCCCGCACCCCGCGACAAGATGCCACAGGCCCGGCGTCATACCTGGTTTCCTGCCTCTCAGAATCACCCATTCCTGCCCCCGCCCCAACACCCTTTAGAAGTCTGTTATATACCGGGTGATATCCATTCGCCTGGGCTTTAACTGAATACACTTACCGTATTACGTAGTTGTGTCGTGTGCTGGTCGTTGGTCGCTTTATAGTTCACTTTCATTCAACGTTTTCGGGCAGACACAACAAAGTGTCAAGAATTTGGTGATTTTGGTGGGCTTTTCCAAATTTGTTCTAATTTGCCTATGCCTAGCCTTTGAATTGGTTCAAACCACTGTGACTTTTGCTTGCCTCTGCAATTTTATTTTGCCTAGCCTTTGCGTTGATTCTACACTGCAATTTTATTTCACCTTGCCTTTGCGTTGATTCTACACTGTGTGCAGAATTTATTAAATCACGTGTGGTGGTATTTGATTTTATCTGGTTTGCTGGACAGGTGTTTGAGTTTTTTTGATGATTGCTTGGTGGTATTTGATTATTGTTGTCAGTATGATGAATTCTTATTTTTACTTTTAGAACTGCTTGTGTGGTTTTGGCATCTCCAGTACTTGTATTGCACATCACCCAGAGGTCTTCAGTTCCTGTTGATCTTTAATACTTTGTGACAGTTTTGGACCAGATTCAGCCAGTGTTTATACTAACTTAGCAGATTTGGCCTTCTTACATCCAGCCACCCAGTATAACGAAGATGAGTGTTCCAAAGAAGAGCAAAACCTTCCACTTTCATGTTGAATGGGAAATGAACTACTTCTTCATCATGGTGAAAGACAAGTGTTGTTGTCTAATTTGTAACACCCCAGTATCCTTGCCCAAAAAGGGTAATCTGGAACGTCATTAGAATGCTCTGCATAGCAATAAGTTTGATGCTGATTTTCCACCCAAAAGTGAAATTCATAAACTGAAGCTCAAAGAACTTAAATCAAAATTGGCTACTCAGCAACAGTTGATGGCGAAGCCAAGGTCACATTTGGTCAATGCAACCATAGCATCCTTCCAGGTTAGCAACCTGATCGCAAAGAAATGCAAACCTTTCACTGAAGGTGAAAGGGAATTTGTAAAAGATTGTTTTCTTGAAGCAGCTGACAATCTTTTTAAAGGATTTAAAAATAAGAAAGAGATCATAGCTGCTATTCAAGATGTACAATTGTCAAGAAACACCGTCATGCGGCGAATAGAAAAGATGTGTGGAGACACACCTGAACAATTGTTGGAGGATGTTTCAAATTGTGTTGCTTTCTCACTCCAACTGGATGAATCTACAGACATAAGAGACATAGCCCAGTTACTAGTCTTTATCCAGATGGTTTTTGAAGACTTCAGTGTTAAAGAAGAACTACTTGGAATTATTTCTTTAAAAGGGAGAACTACCGGTCAGGAAATATTCAGTTCTTTCCATTCTTTTGTGACAAAGTGTAATCTTCCATTGCATAGATTTGTTTCCATCACTACTGATGGAGCAAGAACAATGACAGGTGAGGTTAACGGTTTCATAGCCCTCTGTCGACAGCATGACGACTTCCCAGATTTCCTTTCTTACCACTGCATCATTCACCAGCAAGTTTTGGCAAGCAAGAGACTCAATACCAAGACTGTTATGGACATCACTTCCAAAAATTGTAAATTCAATTCATGGAAGATCACTTCAAAGAGAGCTTTTCAATCTTACTCTTAATGAAGGGGCAGCGGAAATCTTTTTGCACACAGATGTAAGGTGGCTAAGTAGGTACAAATTTCTGCAAAGATTTCGTGATTTGCTGAATGAAATAAGAAGTTTTTTGAAGGAGAGGGGAGATGCCCAAGCACAGTTGGAAGATGAGGAGTGGTTATGTGATATGCACCTTGAACTACAAGGTAAAAACAAATGCATTGGCGAGATGATGAGTACAGTTTCATCCTATAAGAGAAAATTTGAGCTAATGATGACTGACCTTGCAAACAACACTTTTGATCATTTTCCTAATACGCAGGACCATCTGGGACAATATCCAAATTTTGTTTTTCAGAATGAGAAGTATGAGACAGAAATCTGTTATGTTATTCAGGAATTCGAAAAAAGATTCTGTGACTTCCAAAAAATTGGAACAGTTGTGGAGTACTTGTCATACCCATTCAAAGTCGATGTGGACATTAAAGAAACTGCAGCTGCTATCAGTAAAAATTACTCATTGAACAAGCCATCTCTTGAAAACGAAATATTAACCCTTAAAAATGACATTTTTCTCAAGACCCGTGCTGAGCAAGAATTGTTTTGGAAGCTAGTGCCTAGAGACAAATTTCCCAACTTGAGAAGATGCAGTGAAGCTGTACACTCCTGTTTCGGTTCAACTTATTTGTGTAAATCTGCGTTTTCCCATCTGAAAATGACAAAGAGTACACAACGTTCCAACATGACAGATGAACTCATCTCCAGGATTCCCTGAGACTGGCCCTCACTCAATATTCACCCAACTTCAAAAAGCTGGTGGATGAAATGCAGGCTCAGACGTCTCACTAATCAGCAAGAGCGAAATATTAAAGATTGTGCAAGATCAGCCTGGATCAACACTCGACCTAAATTTAACACAAATTACTCAATAAAAGTTAAAGAAAGTTATTAAGACAGTTAAAGAAAGTTATTACTCAATAAAACTTTAAAATGTACTTTCCATTTCCCTTCGCAGTTCTTACTGGATCTTCGTCTCTCTGTTTTGTTTTTGCTTAATTTGCTTAACAGTTGATCACAACCAAGTAAATGACAGAAGGTTCATTAAAAATGGGGGGGGGGAATCATCCAACTTTATTGGGTTAAAATTTAATTTGAAACTAATTTGAAACTTAATTTTCATGGTGGTAGATCACTGGAACTTTTGGCCAGAAAAAGTAGATCATGACCTGTTCAAAGTTGGACATGCCTGATATATTCCATAACAGACAAAAAAATAGAATTACAGATTCTTAAGTTTCTCATATGATAAGCAACTTGAACAAAAAAATTTCAGAGCTTTTATCTAACAAGAACAACATAGTAATAATAAATAATGCTGGCAGAAACCCAGGCAAGAGAATTAGGGATTCCCCCCTCCCCGTACTTCTTTTAGATATTAGTGTCACATTCTTTCCTCAAACATTTGTCTACACAAAAACAGTGCCCAACAAACCTGATATAGGGCTGTTAAAGTCAGACAGCAAGGCACCGCACAATGACCTTTAGAAGGAATGATACGAACAGGTGGCTGGTGCTTTACAATAATTGTATTATACTTTAACAATGAGGACAGCGCACTGTCTTGTCATTTACAACTGAAGGCTGCAGGAGTATTACTGGGCACCCCAAATAAGTGAACACTCTCCCAAAACAAAAGAAAACTATTTCCGTTCCTGTGGTGATAATAACCGAATTGCTCACCACTCTTCTACTTCATAACTTCATAGCAATTACTGCCATTGAAGAACTATAAATCACTTCCACATTTCAATCTGAGAGAGAGAGGAGTACCTGTATATAGGAAGTATAGCTTTTGAAACCTGAATAGAAAAAAAAATCCTAAAAACTGAGGCGATTGGATCAATTGACCTTGCTAATTAGATTTTGTACATCAGGCAGCTCAACTTACAGTTGTCATCAACCTTTAACTCTGAAACAAGCCTCTGCTTTGACAGCTGAAGAGAGGCTGCTGTCTTTTCCTCTCAAACAAGCCTTGGCCCTGCCAGGGGAATTCCACGTGGTCAAAGAAGTCATGTCCACACAAAGTAGCCACTCATGCAGCCAATTAGCCTGTAAAAGGGGGACTACCATAACTTGCTGGAAATGGCAGACCCCCCTACTCCCCCCAGTCTCCACCAACACAGCTGTAGAGGAACCAGTGCAAAGGGCACCTCTGGTTTGAGCTACATGCCATTAGTGTATCAGCACCCACCGAAAAGGGCCAAGCAACAGATCAGTTTCCTGTCAGCTGCAGAACGAGCTGACACTTAAGCTGTTTAAAGGTTTCTCATTCTTCCTTTAAAAAATGGAAAGGCAGGTTCAAGGACACATTGGTTTGTCAAGTAGGCTACCATATACATAACTTACACTGGCAGCCATGCAGTCAGCTCAGTTCCGCACAGCATGATATGCAAATTCCAGAAAGCTAAATAGCTTTAGATCCGAAATCACCCATAAAACACATACTCATATTAAAGCCAGATTATAAGGGGGGAGGGGTTTAGTCGTTGCTTTGATTCATGTATGAGATGAAAGGCACTCTGTTGAGTACCCCAACAGAACCCGTTTGAGGACAATGTTTTCCCAGAACAGTAGGCAGACTGTTCTTTGGGTGTGTGTTACTTCAGAAATAAACCAACTTTTTAAAAAGTGGGGAGCCAATACCTTAGACCAGGGGTGTCAAACATAAGGCCTGGGGGCCAGATGCAGCCTGCGGAAACTTTTTATCCGGCCCTCAGGCTTTCAGCTGCTGAGCAGTGCTGAGGAGTTGCTGCTATAAGGATAGCCCACATGAAAATTGGGTTCTCCCGTAACTTGAAATAGGATCAGGATTTGTGTATTTTCTCTTCTCTCATTTGCAGCTAATGAGTTCCTAAGTGAAAAAGTGCTTATTTTTGGTTATGACCTGATTAATGACATCATTTCCTGCCGAATGACATCACTTCCTGCCCTCAGCAGGCACCACGAATGTTGTTTGGCCCTTGGTATGAAACAAGTTTCTAACTAACTAAAATTAAGTCAATAGGGCTGGACACTGCAGAGTTACATATGATTGGTTGTGATGCAGCTTACAGAATTGTCAAAGGAAGAATTCTGGATATCGAACAACAAGAGCTGTTTAGTGCCGCCAGAACCACTTGTTCTCCATTCCATCTTCATATTCCAGTCTGTTTTGGGAAACCGGCCTCCTTCTTTTACCGCCTGGAGTGCCCACAGGCCCGGAGAGCTTTCACACTGGCAAGGTGTAACGCTCTTCCATCAGCCTTGTTAACGGGCAGGTTCAGCGGTATCCCCTACTTAGAGAGGAAATGCAAGTGTGGTAGGGATTGCGTTGAGACTTTAATGCATACCTTTTTTTACTGCCCGCTACATGATGTGTCACGCAAGAAATTTCTAGGTCCATTGTTAGCTAGGATGCAGGGCTGGGAGGATTCAACCATGCTTCAATCTCTCCTTTCCACTCCTGATCCTGAGACTCTGGATAATGTTGCTTCCTTTTTATCTGGGGTAATAGCCAGGCAGAGCCCTGGGACTCTGGGCAGCGACTGATGTTTATGCTTATGTTGTGCTGTGTTGTCTTTGTATATTCCTGTTTTGTTCTGTTCTTTCTCTGTATTTTATGCCAATAAAGGTCTTACTGAACTGAACTGAAACAAGTTTGACACCCCTGCCTTAGACGGTCACTTCTGGTTTTTCCATACAACTGAAGTGACATTTTAAGGCCCTAAATGACCTTGGGGGGGGGCCAGGGAAGCCCTCGCCAGCTTGAAACCTGCAGGTTTCCTTATCCACAGGGGTTGCTGGAACGGAACCTCCGCAGATAACGCGGGAGACCTTGAACTTAAAAGGCTGGTAACCTACAAAAGGAAGTGGCTGTGAGAAATGAGTGGGCAGGATTGATACAGGCCACTAGAGTCAAGGATTCAGGTCGGTTTTGGAGTCTGATAAAGAACACATCTAATTATGGGCCAACGGATATAGCAATCCGATTGCTATATACAGCCAGGTATCTGGGAGAAGCACTTCCATGAATTATATAATGACCCAGACTTTGTCCCTAGTGAGACTCCAAGTGATCAGGAAGAGACTAATCCTTGGCCTCCAGTCGCCGCATAGTTTGATCGCTCAGTTGAAGGATGGAAAGGCTCATCTTATTCACCCGGAGTTAATTAAAAACAATCTAGATTGGTGGGTACCAGTTCTGGCTTCGCTATTTTCTTATATTGATAAAACTGGTCACATACCAACAGACTGGGGGATGGCAATTCTTGTCCCTATTTTCAAAAAGGGGAAGAAAAATGACCCCTCCAATTTTAGGCCTTTAAGTTTACTCAATATTATCAGCAAATTGTATGCGAAGCATTTGCAGGAGAAGTTCAAGGACTGGTTAAATCAAGAGAACATAATAGCAGATGAGCAGGCAGGTTTCAGGGAGGGTCGATCCACAATTGACCAGTGCATGGTATTTCAACATTTAGTAGAGAAATATATGACCTCTAGAATGATCTCCTTCTATGTGGCCTTTATAGATTTAAAGGCTGCTTTCGACTCCATCTCAAGAACTAAACTATGGGAGAAGTTGAAGGCTACTAACATTGATCGGCGCCTGCTTTTTCTTATACAGTTCTTGCATAGAGATACTGCACTAAAAGTGAAATGCAGCCTGCAAGATCACCTCACTAAAGTGGTACCAACTCAAAAGCGGGTAAAGCAGGGCTGTATTCTGGCCCCACTTCTTATTAATTTCTATATCAATTCGATGGTTGACCATCTACAAAATCCCAACTTCCATCCCCCTAAATTAGCTGGGAGGCCTATTGCCATCTTACTTTATGCAGATGATGCAGTTATTCTTTCTAGAACACCTACTGGCCTTAAAAGAGCTCTGAACTCTCTGAATATATATATTGCAAAGATAATCAACTGGTGATAAATTTTAGTAAAACTAAGATCTTGGCCTTCTCCAGGAAACCAAAAATTTGGTGCTGGAAGATCGATGGCCATAAAGCATAGCAGGTGTCCCACTTTAAATATTTGGGGGTGGTATTCCACACAAATTGTTCTAGGAAAGCACATGGAGCATATGTAGCAATAAGCGGTCAGCAAACCTCTTCTGCTACTCTCCAATTTATGCAAAGCAAGGGAGCCCAGTATCTGCCAGCAGCCCTTAAATTGTTTGACGCAAAGATGATGGCCCAATTATTGTATGGAGCACAGCTGGGACCTTTTCCCAACATCACGATAATGAAGCGTGTCCAGTCAAAGTTTATTAGGGCTGCCTTTAGTGTATCTAGTACTGTCTCAAACACCTTTTTACATCTCGAATCAGGCCTGATTAGAATAGAGGCCCGTGTCTGGATAACCATTTGCTCTTGCTGGTTAAGACTGCACCTATACCCACTAGGGATTGCTCCCTTAATCCTCCAAGATGAGTATAAATCCATGTGGATTAAAGGGCTGGAACGAAAACTGTCCTCTCTGGGATTTTCCATGGCATTGTTGTTTGACATGGGACTGGCTCAGGCAGGAGTTAGGATTAAGCAGCAGATCTTTGACATAAGAGTGCCAGGAAGACCTTAATAATGTCAGAAAGTTTTGTAACAAGGAGGAGCTCAGATATATAGCTGCCCCAGCTCCCTACCTTTTCCAGTTGGAAATCCCAAGCCACAGAAGGGCATTTACATTGGGGCGGTGTGATAGTTTGCCCTCAGTTGTAGTGGGAGGATGCTTTTGGAAGGTCCCATTTTTGGAGTAACTGTGTCCTTGTGGGGCAAACCAACCAGAAACCACCAGTCATGTTTTGCTGGATTGTATTTTTTATAAGGATATATGGTTATCCCTTATCTCCCCACTGTTAGAAGAGCTCACCAAATGCCCAAGTGAAGATTATAGACATTCTCTTCTATCAGATGCAAATCCAGAGGTAACGCGGAGGGTGGCTAAATTTTTAGCTGCTGCAGTTAGCATCAGGAGGGTGGATTATGGCCTTCCAGGTTGCTCATAGAGGAGTATTTATATTCTGAATAAGTTTTTAATTCAATATGGACTAGAAGACTTTCAGAGGTACCTTCCTCAGTTACTGTCCTCCGTTCAATCCACAATAACTAGACCAAACTTAGTCTTATCTTGACTTAGATCTATTAATTGTTAGTATTTTATGTTGCCAAGAGCCTATGTTAGGGAGCTGTGATTGTATGTACGTTCATGTTGTATGTATGTTCAGTTGTATACTATGAATGTATTGTTATTTTTATGCTGGTCAGTGAACATAATAAAACTGAACTGAACTGACCCTGAACTTCCCTTTACAGACATAGCAAGTATTTTGCCTTGAGGATTAAACTGTAACAGCACATTCCTATGCATGTACAGGTGTCTCCCCATATTCACAGATTCAGCTATCTGCAGATCCAGGATCTCCCCCTCGCACCCATAGCAGTACCTTAGTTTTTGTTTAGTAGTGCTGGAAGCTTGGGTGTTCTTACTTTAACAAAGACACAGTCTTGCTTTACTGAATAATGCAACAACCAGCTTATTTCCAGAGCTACTAAACAAAAACAAAAAGGTAATGGGCATGGAGGCTACTGTTTACATTGGTATCTGCGATTTCCATATCGGTAGGCAGACCAGAACCCCTGTAGATACAGTGGTATTCTCAGAATTAAGTCTCACTGTGTTCAGTGGGGCTTACTGTCAGGAAAGTGTGGCTAGGATTGCAGCTTAAGAGATTCAGCATAAAAGAAAATAAAAAATAATTCACACATGCATCTTCACTTGATATTATTAAAACATGCGGAGTGCTGAATAGCAATTATATAGCATCAATTAAGCATTAAAGACGACAATGGAAATGCTTCAGAAGTTCATGAGCAACTCTTAAATTTCACCTGTTTTTCCACTTTTCTTATGAGTTTTCATCATTGTTTAGGACCCATATTCACAATTATTTGTAGACACTCACCACAAAAACAGATACACTGTAAAGGGAGCATGTAATACACATGCTTTGTATCTGAGGTCCGACTTACCCAACCAAAGAAGTGACACGCTCAATGAGAAAGGGCCGGGAAGGGTTAGAAACGCCTCAGCAGGGCAGGATGTGGGTCACAGGCCCATTGAGGTCAGTGCACCGACCCCCACTGGAGCAAGCAAGGAGCAACAAATGATTGCAGGAACCTTCTGAGCTTAAACATCTTTTAACACCTGGTTACAGGCACGGGTCCTTTTAGAAACTATTGCTGTTTGCCCTTTTTATACTTTTTTATCTGGTTGCTGTTTTTAAGATGTTTGTTGTAAATATGTTTTTATCTTGTTTTTTAAATCATGCTTTTGTATTTGTAATCACTGTTGTAAGCTGCCTTGGGTTCCTTGAGAAGAAAGGCGGGGTATAAATAAAGTAAATAAAAATAAATAAATAAGAGAGTCAGAGATGAGAAAGGACTGGCTGAGGGCTAGAATGGAGGCTCCAAAATGCCCCAAGGCTGAGGAGGATAGGGTACTGCATGTCCCTCCCTCCCCGCCTCTACTCTGTGATCCAGGGAAAGAAGAGGAAGATAGCCCAGAGAGATAAGCCAGCTAAGCGTGGGCCTAGAAGCCCCACTGGGCTACTGCCACTATACAGGTGGGGACCCTGGTGACAGACAGAAACGAAGACCTTCCCCTTTCTCACAGCATTCTACATCTGGAAAGGACAGGGGCACACTAAACAACAGGCGGTGTGTCACACAGAAACTTTTCCAACTGCTTACTGAAAAACTTGGCACAGATAAAAGAACAATGGTCTTAATATGCGCCATACGAATAAGCTAAAATCTGTATAGCCAATGTAGGGATACAGACAGAAAAGTATATGAACATTTACATTCTAACTAACAAGCACTTCATTTTCATATCATGAAACTATTACTCTGCCCAGTAGCTATCAGATCTTGTTTTGCCCTTTCAATGGCATTTCGTTTCTGTTTGCTACTTTGTTTTTGTGAGGGTGGGCCAAGCCAAAGTGAAGTAGAAAGGAGCAAAACTAGAAAGAAGAAAATACAAAAAATTTCCACTGTACTTTATTTCCTTTTCAAGTGCTAAAGTCAGGGACCTCCTGTAAATGTGAAAAGTGTGTCACATTTAAAATAGTTCAGTTTAGGGCACAATCCTAACCAAGTCTACTCAGAAGGAAGTCCTATTTTGTTCCAATGGGGCTTGCTCTCAGGAAAGTGTGGTTAGGATTTCAGCCTTAATCAGATACATTATGTGATGCTTTTGTGTGAAACTTCCTTTGAGTGCGATTAATATTCCTAAAGAACTACAGTTTGACACATGCAAGCAGCAAAGTTGTCCACTTAAGTAATGTTCTGGAACATGTCCTAAAATTAAGAAAAAAATCAAGTGTACAAAGCATCTCCTCTTATGAAGCATAAATGATACTCTGTCCAGTTGTACATTAACAGTTTAGTGGTCAGATTTGCATCACTGTTTAGAAAATACACGTGGAAGTGTCAATGGAAAACTATTTAATGCATTGATTTAAATCTGTCCCTTCTTGCTGACTGAAATTATGATTTAAATCATCTACATTTAAATCAATCCACCCTGCTGGCATACAATTTATTTTGGATACCACATGAAAACTGTTTTATTTATTTAAGTATTTTGTGGGTTTTTACTGAAAATGGCAGTTGGTTTGTTCTGTGTTTTAATCTTATTTTGTATTTATTTTTAGTTCTATTTTGAGTTCTATATTGGCTTTTGGTTCTTTTTTAAAAATAGTTTTTTAATTCACAAAGAATTATTATTATTATTATTATTATTATTATTATTAACAGTATTTATACACCGCTTTTCAACTAAAGTTCACAAAGCGGTTTACAGAGGAAAAAAATCAAATAACTAATGGCTCCCTGTCCCAAAAGGGCTCACAATCTAAAAAGATGCAAAAGAACACCAGCAGACAGCCACTAGAAAGGACACTAAAATAAAGTAACAGAAAAGAGCATTACATGGATATAATGTTATAAATTACATATTAAGGAAAAAAGAAAAAAATGAGGGAAAGAACACAAATATATACGCAATCAAAATTAATCCATATATCAACACACTTCATGCTGCTTATCATATTATATCAAGGACTGGCTTCCAGATACTCTCAAATATGTCTGTGCCATTGTACAAATTGATGGTAAGGCCACACCCTGGAGTATTGCATCCAGTCCTGGTCTTCACATCTTAAGAAGGATATGGTGGAAATGGAAAAGGTGCAAAAAAGAACGACTAAAATTATTACTAGGCTGGGATACCTCCCTTATGAGGAAAGGGTACAGCATTTTGGGTCCTTCAGCCTAGAAAAAAAGATGACTGAGGGGAGACTTGATTGAGACATACAAAATTATGCAGAGGGTGGATAAAGAGATGCTCTTTTCCCTCTCACATAACTCCAGAACCAGGGGACATCTGCTAAAATTGAGTGTTGGGAGAGATAGGACAAGTCAAAGGAAAATATTTCTTTACTCAGCGTGTAGTTAGTCTGTGGAACTCCAACTCCTTGCCACACGATGTTGTGATGACATCTGGCCTAGTTGCCTTTAAGAGGGGATTGGACAAGTTCCTGGAGGCAAAGTCCATCATGGTTTACAGGCTATGATATGTATGTGCAACCTCCTGATTTTGGAAGCGGGCTACCTCAAAATGCCAGGTGCAAGGGAGGGAACCAGGATGTATGTGTCCTGTGTGCTCCCTGAGGCATCTGGTGGGCCACTGTGAGATATAGGAAGCTGGACTAGATGGGCCTAAGGCCTGATCCAGCAGGGCTGTTCTTATGATATGCCATTCACTCAAATACTGATAAACGCAAAATAAACACATTGAGTATATGTTGGTGGGCATCTTTCCTTCCAGTTAAATAGTACAAGGCTTTTGGTTCTCCTTAAGTTGCCTCAGAACAATTTGTAGGGAAGTGGGATAAAAACCTTAAAAAGGTGGGGGAATCTGACATCACAGCCTTTTAATTTGTCACTTGAAATGAACAACTCAGTATGTTCTTGGTTGCTAAATGTGCTTATGACCTTAAATCATTAGCATACTTCAGAAGTTGCTGTGCTCTCATAGCTCTCATGAGGTCAAAATGCTCAATAAAAGGGAGGAAAAGAGACATGGTCAGGCAAGATGACAGCTCAAGTTGTAAGTTTCACCAAGTTATAAGTTTCCAATTTTAAGAGGCCATCATGGGGTAGTAGAATGAGTGTCCCATTTGGACTGGAGTAGACCTGGGTTTAAAATCCCTTTTTTAAAACACGTCTCAGTGGTTGATCTTGAACTAGTCATGATATCTTAGCTGGCTGAGTCATCTATTTAATTTTTATAAGCTAGATCAGAGGTGCCCAAACTCCGGCCCGGGGGCCATTTGCGGCCCTTAGGGACCCCCAATCTGGCCAGTGGGGAGCTCTTAGTTTCCAACGATCCTTTGGCCCTCCGGAGAGTTGCTGGAGCCCATGTTAGCTCAATGCAACAGCTTGCAGTGTGAGGGCAACTGTTTGACCTCTTGCATGATCTGTGGGAAGAGAGCTCCCTCCATTGCTTGCTGTTTCACATCTCTGATGCCAACCTTGCTTTGTGCAAGGCCTTTTATAGGCCTTGAGCTATTGCAAGGCCTTCATTCATTCATATAAGTTCCATCACTAATATATTCATTTATGCAAATTTATTCAAAATTGAATTATAAATTAATTTTTCCCTGGCCCCCAACACAGTGTCAGAGAGATGATGTGGCCCTCCTGCCAGAAAGTTTGGATATCCCTGAGCTAGATCAATATGAAAACAACTTCTTAAATTTTGACTAATTCACTTTGCTTCTAGTTTTGCACAACTAAAATAGAATCCAAAACACAAGCTGCAACCTATTAATTACTGAGAAAAAAGGGATCAAATCAGAAAGATTAACACCTAGCTCAAAATCACATAAAGAGGAGCTTCTGTTTTTTATCAATCAAAAGGTACACTTAGCACTTGCAGATCAGTTTAAAGCAGTTTTGATTATGCTTTTACATGCTCTAAATCCTGACATGGAAACTGATACTATTCAAAGAGGACACTATTATTGTGACTACAAAGAAATGCAATACTCACAGCAGAATTCCACAGATGCTTCCTATAAAAACACATTAACAAGACTAGTGGGGCTCGTCACTTGTCAAGCCATACATGAAACTGCAATGACATCAGTCAGCTTCAAATAAAATGTATTCATACATAAAACACCTGCATGAGTTCTATCAGCCTGCAAAGCATGCAGTAGGAGCCCACTACCTTGAACTTTAGAACAATAGCACTCATTTTATTTCCATTTTGGCACTCAAGAGTCAGCATATGTGAAATCCACAAGTGATTAGCAAAATTCCGCATGTGCTGTCAGATTCAAACCATGTGTTGTGATAGCCATGCCACACTGCAATTTGGGTCTCACTTTTACCTCTGTGTAGCAGCCGCACTAGGTTGTAGTTTTGTTCGGGGCCCTGTATTTAGCCCATTATTTTCACCACCCTCTTTTTCTAGTTGGTGGTGGTAAAAGGTGGCTGTATGTCACTATTCCACTGGATTTGCATCCAGAGTCCGCTTTTTCCACGCTCCCCTGTGCCTTACAATACTTCCGCTCTTCCTGTAGCCATGGCCAAGCTGACTGCTTCCTTTATCTTCTCCTGTTCCCAGGAATCCTCAGATATTCAATGTCACTGAGCTGTTTTTCCCCACTGCTACATCAAGGGAGGAGTCCACTGTTTTCATAGTTATTGAGCTGCTCAAGTTGTTTCCATGGAGCTTCCAATGTCTTCACAGCTGTGCCAGCTTCAAAGCCCTGACCAAGCCCATTCATAAGTCAGATGTTTGTAACTCAGTAGGCTCCCAATAATTGTCCCAACACTGTGTTCCTCAAAAGGATAATCTGGTTCATTTTTCTGAAACTTTTCTGCTATAGTCTTTCCTGGAGAAGCGCTTTCTCTTATTCTGTCCTCATTCAAGGAAACGATCTTCCAGAGATCAACTACCTCATATTACAACTACTAGAAATATTACCTGACTATCCATTGTTTTGCAAATACATATGACTGAGCTTGTATCCCAACTACAGGTATGCACCCCTTAGCAACGTTCCAGTTAATGCCGGGATCGTATATGCAATAACCGTGTGTGGTCAAGTGGTCGTCGGGGGTGCACACCACCACCCTCCAAATGTGAGGGGAGCTCAGCTCCCCTCGCCTCTGGAGGGTTGTCTGAGCCTCCAAGAAGCAGTCCAAGTGCTGCCTCTGCAAGGCTCAGACTGAGGGAAATTGCATCTCTCGATACAACTGGCTACAGACATTCAAAAATTGAGGCAAAGGTACAGACCATAGATGGCAAATGCAAACATTTAAATGAAATCTTTTATTTTGTTTGCCCATTTGATTTCTTATGCTGTTATGATCTGTTGGCTAAATAAACTAAACTTGAGTTGACTCTTTTTTTTAATGGCGTTCCAGTGCAGAAAAAGTTTCAAAAAATGTATAAACAACCATATGAAACAGCCACTGGATCAGAATAAATTGTTATGGTGTATACATCTGAAATACAAGCTCCTCTGTATGCATTCTAATGTATTCTAATTTAGAATGTCCATTTAACGTTTTATTAAAATATTATAAAATGTTATAAGGAAGTGTTTTTTGTTATGTTCTTTATCTGTCTTCAACTTTGTCAGGAAGGGTGGCTAAGCAATGGTGACTTGTCCAATACTGTTATGTGAGAAGTACCACAGACATCTGAACCCAGGTTTCCCATATCCAAACTACAATTGATCTTATAATATAAGTGGAAATGTCAAATGCCATTAGATTTTATATGTATATCAGTGGAGCATAACGCCTATCTAGGCCATCTATTCAAGAGCATGAAATCAGAAGTGACCTTCATGCCAACAACTGGTGCATAAAGCAGAAGTGTGTGGACAAAGGCATCCTGAGTCTACTTTGATCACTTCGACATTCCAGAAGTTGTATGTCACATTGTAGCCATCAACATAGTTATCATTCCTAGCCAAAGAATTTATTAGCGTATTTACTCTTGTTCCCCATTGGCAAATTTCCCTCTTGCTGTGGTATGGTAGGGCAAATGCATCAAATAGAAGAAATAATAAATATAACCTCTCAGCACCATTCAGTAACTGCGTACACAAAAACTTAATCCTGATAGGCTGGCATCTTACCAGCACTAAGCCATTTGTTTTGCATATTTCATCTACCACTTCATCATCACAGCTCTTGCAAAATAGTTAATTAAGTTGTGCCCGGCAGGTGGGCAGTCTGCCTTTACCATTGGGACTACAATTAGGAACTTGCTCATTAGATATTACCCACAGTGCCAGAACCAAGACCTGGCAAAGTTCTTAGACCTCTTGCAGCTGCTGCCTTTACTCCTAGCCCTCTTGCTTTATCGTGCCTTTGCCCTCATCACCCCCATCAAATCCTCACAGTCGGGATGAATTGATTTAAACTGCCAAGAGGTGTGAGCACGGGAAGTAACCAGGTCATGAGCCCCTTCCCACTGCACATGTCACTGAGAAGCAGCCATCCATATTGGCAAATGTACGTCTAAATGTAATGCATAACTCTATTATATGCCAACCACAATAGTGGCAACACTAGCAAAAGATAACGAGGTTCCACCAGTAACAGTGACTGGTTCCACCAGTTACTAGTGAATGTGTATTCTCAACAACAGACACACACACTAAGCAAGTTTCTCAGTATCCTCTTCAATTTGTTACATGGCCATAATAATTTACTATAACATATCTGTACAAGTTCTTACATAGCCCTGGTGAAGAAACTGGCATGCAATAATTTAAAATATTTTTCTAGTCCTGCCAACATAAATTCACCCAGTATTATTTATTTATTTATTTTTAAGCAACTTGGTTTTTCCCATAGCAGACAATCAATTTGGTTTGGCGCCATTTTATTTAGGAGATTTCTACTTCACTTTTCCATTAAAGATCAAAGTGGCTTGCATAAAAAGATGCAAAACAAATCCAAAAAAACAATTAAGCAAAGGAGTTAGAAAGCAGCAACACACACGAGAACAACCTAATACCAGCAGGAAAAAAAATTCACTGATAAAGTAGACAGGTCTACAATGAGCAAAAAAAGATGGGCAGATCGAGAATTCGAAAAGTCTCCTGGGGGCCACCATGGAGAATATCCTCTCACACCTCATTGTGCGTGCCACCTCTGAGAGCAGCAGGACATGCAGAAGACTCACCAGTGTATATTTATGAAGGGAAAGATTCATAAAGGGAAGCAAGAGCCCTCTAGGTAACCTAGTCCCCAGTCATTTACAACTTTTACAGTAATGACCAGCACTTTGAATTGTACTCCCAAAAAAATGGTGCTAGTCAGAACTTTTATCAGCAACATTTTGCCATTTCCAAACTGTCTTCAAAAAGCAGGTACAGGCTGAGCCTCATTATTCGCCTGGGTTCTGTTCCAAGCACTCACTGGATGGTATGGCAAAAAATGCACTATAGCACATCAATTTAAAAAACAAAATTTCTTTGCTCAGGTGATTTAAAAACAGCTTTGCTGACCTTTGTGATGTAAGAGAAGAGTCATTAAGATGACAATCAATCCATCAATTCTCCAAGCAAGCGGACCCCTCCCTTCCCCCTGAGTATGAAAGAAAGGTGATCACTTTGCATTGGTGAAGGATTGATGGATTGTCAGCCAGCTGCCCTCTCTCTCTCTCTCATTAAGGAAGCTACTGTTAAAGGACTGTTCAGTTTTTTAAACTGATTTTAAGGGGATGCATTTTTCCCATTCTCCAGGGATCAGCACATTCCTTCTCATTTGCAGTGGCCATTCGTGTTGAGTCAAATCTATGTATAAAAAAATCCGTGTATAACAAAGCTGGACCTGTAAATTGAGTGCATATTGAGTGCACCGCAGCCATCCAACGAAGGCAGAACCAAGGCATGCAAAACTGTGGCCAGGTCCAGGAGAGCTTACGTAGCAAGCACATCAGCCTAAGTTGAACAGTGGAACGTATGTACACACACACCCCAGAACAGATGACACAAAATAAAGAGCTACAACAGGGAAAAGGCCAGGGACAAATACCCAAGTTAGTACTGATACTTGATAATTGTGATAATCTGCTTTCATGCATGCCTTACATGCTCCTCACGGTAATTTAAGTTGCCTGCCTTGGCAGAGATTATTATTCCCTCATAATGGAGACCGAGTAAAATTACAATGCCAACTGTGCTCTCTCAGGATCTAAGAAAACTCTTGGTGCTTAACCAGCAAGTGTTTACTCTCAGAGAGCAGAGGCAGGCAACCATGACAAAAAGACAGTTGTGCTAGAAGTTAAAGCTTAGTCAATACAACTGTGGACATGAGTAAAAAAGGAGCAGACAGCTGCACAAGCAGGGCTGTAGTTCTACACAAACTCCTTTAACCAAGTAAACAGCAGGTATAGGAAAATGGTATACTAATCCAAAATAATAAGTCTCAGTTCCAAGAAGTAATCATAATCTTTTTAGTGTTGATTATTATCATGTATGCATCAGTACTCTCATGAAGATTCTTATGCTCAATAAGCATTCGGACTGATGAAGATTTCCCAGTTCAAACAACAATCTCCTTTACAAGCTTCCTCATTTGTTTCTGTTTTGTGATGCTATCCCTTTGGTGTGTATACTTAGCTGAGAGTAAGAACCACCAAGTAAACATGCTTAAGCTCAGGTCATAAAAATTAGAATTTTAAGAGAAGGACAGAGTTTGCTGATAATGAAGGATACATTACCAGCAAACAGTGAAAAACCTAGCAACAGGTCAAATCACTTCCCTAATAAAAATGAATATAAGAACTCCTGAAACCAGCAAAAGCCTAATTAAAATCACTCACTATAATACAGTCTCACAGACAAACATTTTTAGTATGAATTCCTATTTTACCATAATACAATACTTTCGGTTACAATTGCATAGCTACTTGGAAGTCCCATTAAAATAAATGGGATTTATTTCCAAGTAAATATAATTAGGAGGCTTGGGCTACTAGGAGGCTAAATCAACACCATCTATACTAATCTATGGAAAAAGCACTTCTCCAATACAATGAAAAAAATTTCATCTCATCCATGCATTAACCTGCTCTAAGTACACAAGAGATGGAAGAAGGTTTTTTGCCTTCAAAATTTTCAATATGTGCTTGCTCCAAATATACGTATATTTGATATTGTACTACCCGCTACTACCAAAAAGAAACAAATACAGAACATGCAAAAAAAACAAGGAATGTGAAAGATGGCAAACTCCCATTGATTGAGCCCTAAAGTATTACTTTGTGCAAGAGGAAGTTAATTTTCACCAATTCCTTCACCCCCTGCTCCTGCCCCAAATCTGCTCCTGTAACTGGGAGGTCCCTCCCCCCGGGAAGGATAGCATGCAGAATAAGCATGCAGCTGGAAGGGGAGATCAGCAAAATTATCCCTTCTCTCTGAAGCGCCTTCTATTGCAGAACACAAATTGCAGAACCCAAATATTAGTGGTGCAATTTTTCTATAAGCAAGTAATATTTAAATAGCTATAGTCTCCCTTTAATCCCTTAACAATGAAAGAATAGCAGTTTCTAAATTACTGCTCTGTCATCCTGACTTGCTGCCAACATTGACAGGTGTTGTGAAGCAGCCAAACACTGTTACTTGGGCAAAGGGGCTTTTAGTGTAGAAAAAAATAAAATCTATAAACATTAAGCAGAACGTGTCTAAACATCCTTCAAATTGATCAGAAACCAAATCTGTGTTTAATAATAGACTTTTTTGCATTTTCTTTTTGGTGTGTTTTTTTTTTTGCACAAGGGCTAGGTTTCATCAAAACATTGGTACAGGGCTTATGTTACTTACTAATACATTCAGAATATAGCCTATATATACACTGTGCTTTTTTCCCCAGCTCTATCATATACAATTAACACAAAGAACTGCCCATCAAGCATAAGTGGATTCAAGCATTTGTCTCTCAATCAAGACTTCGAGAAAGGTGCCATCTAAGCACTTATTTTTAATGTTTAGCCAATGAAAAGTGTCAAACGTTGCTGTGGTCTATTTCCGAAGTCCAAATGAAACATTACATTACATAAAATAACAATGTTGTATACGTTAATTTAAATTGCTTATGCTGAGCAGTGGGAAGGAAGAGATGAGTGGAAGTAAAGTGAACTTTAAAGAAATCTGAACTCTATTAAGATATGCAATACTCCATTTCAAATGGAATTTCAGAAGCTTTGAACACGTAACAATAAAAAATTCAAGTCTTGGTTGCAGAGTAATTCATCTGTGGGATAGGATCTAATCTTTGCAATGTATTTAACAGATTGTACTTCATTGGGAGGAGCTATACCCAGTTAGTTCCTCAACAGATCTTTTCTTATTATAGGTTGAGTCTCATTGGGTCCTATTCCCAGAACTCACCACGGATGGCAAAAAACACATTAAAGCAAATCCATTAAAAAAAAATGTCCATTTGCTAGACAATTTAAAAACAGCCTTGCTGACCTTTGTGATGTAAGAAAAAGTCATGAGGCAGACAATCCATCAATCAGTCTCCCTCCAGGCGTTTAGAAAGGTTTCACTCCAAGCCAGCAAACCCCCCCCCCCCCAACCACAGTGCAATGCTGGGGAAAGAATGCAAACTGATTATCATTCTTTCACATGCTCAAGTGGAATGGAGGGGCCGCTTGCCTTGGAGTGAAGCTGTTCTAAGTGCTTGGAGAAAGAATGATTGATGGATTGTCAGCCGGCTGCCTTCTCTCGCATTAATGAGGTTATTGTTAAATGACTTTTTTCCTTTAACTTAAATGACCCTTCTCATTGCATTGAGATAAAACCACAGGTAAAAAATTTGAGGATAATTAGGTCATACCTGTATTGAAACATTGTTTCACTTGACACTTCAAGGCAAATACTAAAACAATTTAACATACTTTACAGTTAAGTTGATTTTTAGAAGTTTTTTAGCAGTATTCATTAAAAATAGGGTCCATAGAGGAAAAGTTAATCCAGGGGTTCTCAAAATGGTGGGTCACGACCCACCAGCAAGGGAAGCCTATCTCTGTTTCCTTAAGGGGTGGGGCAGGGAGATGGCCCAAACCCAGAAGTGGGTTCCAATCATTATTTTTAGCTTTATGGAGGCTTGGGGAGTCCGGTAATGGCATCCACAGAGCTCCCTGCACCCTCTGAACTCTGGCGCTGGCTGAGGTAAATTGCAAAAAAACCAAAAAAACAAACAAAACACTTTTGGCCCTGGCAGAGATATGATCCTGGCAATCACATTGCTGCCTTTGCTCCTCCCCTGTACACACTTACCTTGGTTTTCAAACTCCCAAGCAGTTTGAGAGTCACTGAGTTAATCAATTAGCAATATACATAAGACGCTCATAACTTTTTTGCTCTGAAAAAGGCAAGCTTGCAGAAGTTTACATTCCCTAGAGATTAGCAAGCAGTTCTCCAAGAGAGGGGGGAAAGGGGCGCCAATAACTCATTGCTAAAATCCTCCAATCATAGTTGGTAGAGAAGCTAAATATAAATTGCAGTTGCCACTTGAACTTCACATCCTTATCCTGTAGCATCTTACAAGACACTCCGCTTCCCACTCCAAATTCCTGCTAGTCACAGGAAATAATACATTTTAATGTATGTTGTTTCAGAATGAGAAAAGGCTGATTTTTATTTTTTCCTCTATAAACTATGAACACATTAAGACAGCTTGCTCTTAACAGATTAAAATTCCTTTGCAATTGAACACTACAATAAGGTTCTCCCCCCCCCCCCAGCAAGAGCTGAGAGAAAAACAAATGCCAAAAAACTGCCTTGATTCAGTAAAAAAAGGTGGGGGGGGGAGATCAGAAGTTCTCTTCTGCTGGAATTTCTCTGTAGTTTATGAAGCTGAGTCAAATCAGACACTGTGTAATCAGTCAATATTTTGTTAAATCATCAGTGACTATCTTTCTAGCAAAAAACTTTTCTGCTTTCTCAAATAGCAAGTGGATTGAAAACTATAATCTCAATCTCTTGTCTGCTCTTTTCAGTGCTGGTTACTGACAGAATGAAGATAGAGGTAGAGATCTCTAGTTACATTATTTTCAATTTTCAAACAATATTTTCAAATTTTCAAAATATGAACAAGTCCACCTTTCAAAACAGTAGCTGCGTTATCTCATATAGCAAGAACCAAGAGTCCAGTGGCACTTTACAAACACATGTTCTGAAGACCTTGTCATAAACAAGACCCTATTTCCTCAGAAGCTTAAAGAGGACAGAACACATTTTGCGTCCCAGTGATAGAAAGTCTGTTATACTTTTCAATAACCTGTTCTACAAGGCAATATTCAAAGTTGAAAGAACAAATCCTGAAAGCTACAATATCATATAATAGTGAATGGACTGTAGTTAACCTCCACTAGGAGGTTAAATCCTTCCTAATCACATCCCAAACCTTGCTGGCTGGTACTCCATTTACTTGACACTTCAGAAGTTATGAAATTAATCATTTTACAACATCCAAAAGTGCACTAGCAACTCCTACAAATGAATACTAGTCTTATTCTACTGCCCGCTATACCTATTGCCACATTTGTCTATATAAATGAACATTGTTTAATGACAGAGATACATTCTGCAATTTCATCCTTATGAGGACATTCAGCCTACTGTATCACATGCTAGTCAATTTCACACCATTGCCTTACATAGATGCTATACCACATTCAGCCACTAGATGGGGTTTAATACAGGCGAGCACCCCTTTACAAACTTCCAGCCAGCAACGGATCGCATATGCGATGGCTGCCACTACTGGTCACGTGATCAGACCTGCATGCATCCCCAAAGCCTCCAGAGGTTCTTCTGAGCCTCCTAGTGTGTGGCTCAGAATGCCCCAATCGCCCAAGGTAGGCAATTTCTGGTTTCTTCTGAGAAACTGGAAGTTGTGCCTCTTGCACAATTCTGGTATTCTGAGCCTCACAGAGGCAGCGCATGGATGAACACTACCTCTGTAAGGCTCAGAAAAGCCTCCAGAGGCGAAGGAAACAGAGTATCCCCTTGCCTCCGGAGGCTTCACATTACGTCAAGCCCCGCTTGATAACAGGGATGCTGGTCCACATCCCTGCCGTTAAGTGGCGCATGACTGTATAATGGAATGTAATTACAATCAGTGCCATCTAATCGATGAATGTGTTACAATGTCTATGTAACATAATGGAGTGAAATGGTCTAGAATGTAATACAGTAGGGCAGAGGTTCCCAAACTGGAACATCACAATGGCGCAAGGCGATGGTGAAGGCAGTGTCGCAATTGCTATGATCATGCCACTGCTGGGAATAAAAGGGTTTTTTAAAAAAAAAAAAACATATCCGAGGCAGTGCCTGCATCCTGGGGGGCCCAGGGAGCCTGCAGATCCTTCCTCAGGGCTTCCCAAGACTCCAAACTGCTGAAAATACAGGGGGGGGGGGAAAGCTGGTCGCTTTTTGTCACGGAACCAGAAGTGGTCTTTCTAAAACTATTTTCAATAGTTTGGAGGCTTGGGGAGCCCTGCAGGGGCATCTGTAGGTTTCCTGGCCCCCCAGGAGTCCAGCACTGCCTCAGGAAAAAAACCTTTTGCCTCCAGCAGTGGCACCATCATAGAGATCATGTCCTTTTCCCCTCTCCTACAGGAACTTACAACGGTTCCCAAACACCTAGAGAGTTTGGGAACCACTGCAGAAGGGTAATTCTGCAGAAAGACTGACATTCTAAATGCAGTCAGATCTTAAGTAGAATGTTGCTAAGTGATGCACATCTGTACTGCATGTCTACCCTAGGAAAGATTCTGTGTAGATGAACATTGCAAACATGGGTGGATAGGACTACAGAGCACAGCCATGGCAGAGCTACAGAGCACATATGGATAAGGGCAGCGCTTGCTGACACATTTCCCAACATTGTGATACTGTGGAGATTATAATAACACAGGTATTTATATACTGCCTTTCTTGGTCATCAGATTTCTGCTCAGACTTTAATCCAAGGCGGTTCACATAGACAGGCTTTTCTAAACCCCCGCAGGGATTTTTTTACAATAGAATAGTTCTAATCTTATCTCTGGTTTTAAAATGTCTGAAGATGGTGCACGTATGCCACAAGATTACTGTTTGCAGCGAGCAACTCAACTCACTCAAGACTGTCCAAATTTAAAAGAAAATTATATCAGAGCTGTCAATTAAATTCAACTCTGTAGTCTCACACTCTATTCCCTGAATATGTTTTGCTTAAGTATGGCATAATCTCACAGGATATTGAAGAAATGACTGATCCACATGTTCCTGTGCTTTATCCTCTTTAGCACCTTTTTACCATCACCCTGTTGAACTGTTCGAACTATATACGCCAAAGAAGGTCAGTGCTGGTAGGCGTTAGCATTATACATAAGTAAAATGATCCCTTATTGTCTGTGCCAACTACTGCTTTCTGAAAAGATATAGGAAGAAAAGTAGAATTTATTACATGGTTCAACTCCTAGACCAAACAGAGACACTGACCCAGAACAGCCAAATTGGGTGTACTGGGGAGCTGCCAAGTCTGGCCAGGCCTTGAACCAAGGAATGCATCATTTTCTAGGCTGGGTAGCACATGAGGATATGGTGGAAATCTTTAAACAAGAGTGTGCACATTCTGTTACTTTTCCTGCTGGGTCTTTTGGTTGGTTATTTCATCACTTTAGTGGCTGAGCACTGAGAAAACAATTCAAGTTCTCTGGGTGCAAATTCCTGTTCAGGGGATGAGAACACACAGTCCTTACAAACAGCAAGGCCTGGACCTTGGGACTGCAAGTGGGGCTCACTTCATTGAAAGCTCTTATATACCAGAGGTTTTCCTCCACCCTTGCTAACTGGGTAAAGAGGTGCTCTTCTTATCAGCGGGGGAGAGCAAGTGTCCCTCTTCACTCCCAACATGGCATCTTTTCCAGTGGCTGTTGCTGGTGTCTCTTCTGTATTTTTTAAGATTGTGAGCCTTTTAGGGACAGGAAATCATTTGATTTATTTTACTGTGTAAACTGTTTTGTGAACTACTCTTGTTGAAAAGCAGTATATAAAAATGAATATCTAGTTTTCTATGTACAGAAAAACAATCATCTAAGTCCCTACCTGTTGGCTGAAGTGCTATAGCTCAGACCCAGGTATACACTATCTCAGTGTTTCTCAGCCACCACCAGTGGTACCACAAGCACCAACAACAGTACTTGAGGTAGTATCTGGTGGACCTCACAGGACCCCCGCCACCTGGCAGTGAGACAAGGAATGCGATGCATCAAACAGCATTAGGAGGCTCAGCTCAGTGGGCAGAGCTCCAAAGCATGCTTTTCCACTCTCCAAAAAGCCCTTCCATTCACCCTGAGCCTCTTACTGGTGTTTGTTGTGTCGCATCTGGCCTCCCAATCCTGAAGTAACTGGTGATGATGTCCTCAGCAGTTAGTTCTGATGGTACTTCGAATAGGTAGACCATGTGAAGTGATACGGTGGAAGACAAACCTTGGGAAACACTACACTATGTCATGGTTGGTTTGTAATAGCTATGCCTCAGTTACCGTATCCATAAATGTTAACATGAAACAAGAGTAAAGTGCTTCTTACAGGTCTTATCTTTTGCATTACCTTAACCATAAAACATCTCCACATTTAACAAATGTTTCTGACACCACAATTAAACAAACTTGTTCTCAGTGAAGTCACATTTTTATAATGTACTAACTACAATACAGGAAATCTGTAATCCTTCGAAGACAGTTTTAATTACATGCGATTTGAATTAATTTTGAGTGACCAAAACAGTCTTAATTTTGCTAATGAACACAAGTTCTCTATCACCATCTAGTGAAGAAACTGCATAATTACCACACTACTACTTTACAAATTGCAGTAAACAAACACCAACATGTATATAGTGTCAGTTTCTGTTAAAAGCTATAGTATTTCCATTTGGCACTATTTATTAATAGTAGAACCAGAATAGTTAAGGTTCTGAAAGGAAGCCATAAGCCATTTATATAGCAAATTATTATTCATTTTGCAACAACAGAAGATTCAAGGTAAATGTTTACCATTAAGTGTTAGGTATAAGGCAATTCTGAAATATCAATTGCCAATGTTCAAAAACAGCAAATTTTTAAAAAACAAATTTTTGAGGCAAATGCCTAATTGTGTATCTATTTCACTCAAAGCATCCATCTACAATCTTTTCCACATCACTTTTTTGGCCTAGCTGACAAATATTAAAAAATGATACCAATTGTGTATAAACCTCATAAAAACAAATAAAATATGAATTCACACATTACTGTATTGGGCTCCATATTCAAAATAAAACTCATTCATACAACCAGAAAATGTGTCAACAGTAGCATGCTTTTGGGGGGGGGGGAGGGTACATACAAGGCTTGACTAAGACAAACAATTACATCCATCCTCACCCTGGCCCCATATCTCCTGAGGCAAGTTCTCCAGCCCTTCACTAACTTTATTATGTTTATGTTAGTGATTCCTACACTATTCCTTACCACTTTACCTAAAGCTGCTTGCACCTTAAAGTTGAATTTCATAAATAAATTCACTTCTAAACTATTGCTCTTCTGCAAACTCAGCTAAAATTTGGGTCCCAGCAACATTCCACACATTTACCAGAAACTATTCAGATTTACTCCCCCCGTCATGTTAACACAGCATATGTTATGCAAGGAATTAAAGGCTTCTGTGAGCCCAAAAGACTATCTCATAGAAGATGCTACTCAGGTCCTATACATGATTCAGTGTTCTGGCCTCATATGCATCTGAACTAGATAATTCTTCTACACATTCCCACTGGTCAGCAGGTGAGGTTGGCATCACATGAGGGCAGGGGCTGAGTTTAGAGATCCAGAGCATTATGTCTTCAGCAAGTCAGTAGGATTAAGCAGCAGCTCTTCTTCAGCAAGGAAAAAAAGCTTGTTTGGACAATCAAGACGGGCACATTAGAATACTGGAAGTGGACAGGGCTATGCCTTAGTCTTGCCTTAAGAGGATTCAGCAAGTAATTCTGTTCCAATTAAACTAACTACCCATGCTTAAAATCAAGATTTATACTTTATTTATAGGCGTGCCAGTTTATTAGGGACCTGAAAATTCCACAAGTTAGGTCACATTGTGCCACAGATGGGATACTGCACTCATTTCATGATAGTTTCCTCTTTGGCAGCTGAAGATTAATATCCAATGCTGGCTTTTATCTCTAGATCTTCTGGTTTCATCACTGACAGCAGATGGGGCAGATCAGTCTTTAGTGGGTCCAGCTGACTATGCCTCTCACAATGGCCACAAAACATGAACTGTCCAGTGAGGAGCAAAGGTAAAGTCACTGTCATTGCTCTACCTGCTGGTACCTTTTAAAGTTTTGTGAGGAGAGGAAACCACAGGAGCCACAGAACCATCAACCACCCTATGAGCAAAAGCTTCTGAGGTATACTTCGCCCACACGCAGACTTTCTTCTGTTGTAATGATTTCCCATTGCTCAATTTTATGTAAGCTTCTCTGGGAGGCTTGCTGATCACAGGTGGGATACAAATGCTTTAAACAAACAATTTAACAGAATCAGCCTGGTCTAATGCTGCATTTTAAAATTTAAAAAGCAAGAGTTCTCTCTTAACATATACAGCACAACTGATTACAATTAACTGGTCCTAAATATGCACACCTTCGTCAATCCTGCCCCAGTAACCCCTGAAGAATTTTGGACTTTTGACTTGGAACTCTCAAAAGGCAGGTCATAATTTGACTTTGTAGCTGTGAGCAATCTTTGTATAAGGAAATGCTGTGACCTGCTAAAAGTTGCTTTGAGAACACTGCTGTTGTATCTTGTATCCCTTCATCCTATGCACAGCTGATAGGGTTACAGTAACACAAAAATGAACACAGCCAAGGTGAAGTGTTGGCACCTAGACACTTCTGGTGGAAGATGGTTCAGTACATGTAAATATTTGGGAAACAAGAAGAATTTTGCTTAAGTTTGTCATGTCAACCGCTGAAATAAAAGCCCTTCCTCAATGCCAACTTGCTTAAGGATTTGTTAATTGCTTTGCTCCATCAGTCTAAGCTTCAAATAGTCCAGCATTCCTTGCAAGGAGCCAAATGTTACTTGATGATCCAACAGAAATTGGCCACCTAGCTATCACTAGTGGATCATGAGCTACCTTCACATCTATCCCAGATCTATAGAAGTTATACGAGTAGTTTATTCAACTGTAACAATGTTTTTGGGAATATCCACAAACAAAATGGCAGTTTTCTTCTTTGACTCTACCACATTCTGTCAATCAGAAAGGCAAATATTCTTTGTCTAGGCTATTTTTGAAACAGAAAGAGGTAAAGAAAAACCAGTATACAAAAAAAACACACTGATGGAAGAATGCTTGCAAATATCATTCATGGTTTCATCCCCATCCTCCACCTGCACACATAAGCAGTATCACTGACTACTGACTCACCTCTCTGCCTTTGAAAGTCACCAAAGCAGCTAAAGGCTTTGCATAGAATCTGCTGAAGGAAAACCCCAGGCAGCCGTACATGCTATTCGCTGTAAGCTTCAAGGCCTTCTGTCTGATATCATACTGAAGAGAAATAAATCACACATCATAACTGTTACAAACAGGTAATAAAACAAAATTAATAAAATGTCCCTGTAATGGAAAAGAAAATGCAAGGCCTATTAGATACTTTATTAATGAAGCTCTAACAAAGTCCTATTTGAACTTTGAGAAATAAAAATATACTGGGTACTTATAAAAAAAGTTTTGATATTGTAATCTCATTGGCAAAATTCCACCTGACTGCTTGTGCATTATTGCCACAACATGAGAAGCAGTATAAGCCTGTAGTTGTTGGACTGACTGACCAGAACAACATAAGTTAGTGGTGAGCTGTGGCTCCCTGGGTAGCAAAAGAAACCAGCCAGGGGAGCTGCAGAATTCTTGGGAAAAACCCACTGCCCTGTACAACATATAGGATTGTAGCCCTAATAGGGGTCTCAGTCAATGGCCAGTAAGTCAAGGGAGCCACCAGTCGAAAACGTTTGGAAATAATAAATAACGGAGCCAAGGACATTTTTTAAAGATATGGAGCCCAATGGAGAAGTCTTGCTTCTCTAAAATGTCATGTATTGATATGTTTTTCCAGCAAATTTCCATAAAATGAATCAGTTGTGTATTAACTATGATAAGTCTGGCTGTCTCGCACTGAAACAAGTATTTATGTTCGGTGAATCAACCATCATACTATAGCTTCTAGTCCAGTCACATCATTACTTAGGCATTTTTTTTTCCCCAAACAAGCTACCAGGATGCAGGACTCCTGTTGTCTTATGTGCTCCCTGAGGCACTGATGGGCCACTGTTAGATACAGGAAGCTGGACTAGATGGGCCTTTGATCTGATCCAGTGGAGCTCTTCTTACGTCCTTATTCAGCATTAGACTGAAAGTTCACCCTCAAGAATGTTCAGAAATTTGAAAATACCTTTTATACTCTTTTACATTAAGAGCTATACCATTTATGGAAGGGTTCCAGCAAGGAATCAAGACATTTCTTTCATAAGGCTTTTAGAAACAGGGTGGGATGGGTGGGTTGGGCTATAATGTTAGCAGGACGGCTATCCGACTTCTCTCTACTTGTTAGGTTTGTTAACTGATCCATGATCATTTATTTACTTAAGTTTCATTGCTGGCTGTTAGTTATCTACTTATTGTGCTTGTTTTTCTGTATATTTACAATGTTACTCATGTATTTTACTATGCTTTAATTTATGTATTTTAAGTATTTTATTATTGTAAGCTGGTTTGATTTTTTTTTTTTTAGAGAAAATATATAAATCTTTTAAATAAATTATCAAGGGCTAGAGCAGCGTTTCTCAACATTTGTCCCTTCCCTTACCACACTGCATGGTCCACCAATTGGAAGAACCACTGAAAGTAAAAGGCAACGAGGCTCCAAAAAAGTTTGTGCTCTGCCCATAGAATCAAGCCTCCTACTGCTACTTGTCGTGTTGCATTGCTGGTCTTGCTGACAGGTGGCAGGGTCTGGGGGTCCTGTGTATACCACCAGACACCACCTCAAGTACCACCAGTGGTACAAGTACCAGTGGCTGAGAAACACTGTGCTAGAGGCTAAAACATACACCTGAATGCCACACAGTGATAAAACCTATAGACACTGTGATACTTCAGAATTTAAGTGTAAGATATTGTGATCTTATTCAAAATTAATAACTTTTTAAAAGCAGAAATGGAATATTTCTGACTGAGTTGAAAACTGATTTATGTATTTTCAAGTTACTGGCTCAAAATTCAAGTTATGGATGAAGAAAACTCTACCAGAACTCTATGTTAAATTTCCCTAAAAACAGCTTATTTCTGAATACAGAACTCTCCTGGATTTTCTCAAGGTTTATTTTCTTCTTTTAAGTCAACAACTAAAAAAAATAAAATCCTAATTTAGATTGAAGGATGCCCTACTCAGTACATTCTGTCCAACACAGCTAATCAGATTTGGTTCCTTGGTTCTCTGACAATCTATCACACTCTAAAAATTATATCTTGGACAACAGCATGAGGAACCTAAGAGGAACCTCTTCTACCTAAGAGAAACTCAAACACTTCTAGATTTTTTTTTAAATGCCGACTGCTGCTCTACATGGATTCCTCAAGGGCATTCCTCACAAATTAGTCCATTTTTGCCCAGCCTACAGGTGTACACATTTGGTCCCTCTTGCGTATATGCAACATTGGGCAGAAACGGCTTAAGCATCTTTGGTGAAGTCACTGTGGATATATTCCCATTATTTATTTTGCTATATCATTTATAACAAAACAAGAGCATGATTTCTTATTTATTCTGCTTACTCCTTTCGACTTTTGGTTAAGCAACAGGAAATGTTGTATGTTCGCAAATGGGGGAGGGCAACAAAAAAGGTTTCCCCCATTACCCTCAAGGCAGAAATACTGGGGGGAAATTCCCAAGATAGTTATGAGATAAGTCATTTTCAGAATAACGTTTTATGTTTTTTTCATCTATATGGATCTTGTCTATGGCCCATGATTAAGCTAGTCAGCTGTTTTTGGGAAAACTACAACCATGTCCTCCTACTGCTCCATTAAAACAAATGCCCTATTCTCCAGATGAAACAAGGATTTCAGCAAAGTTATACAATAAAACCATGAGTACTTTTATTTTGGAAGTACCTGTAAGTAGAGGTCAGAATTTAAGTCTGGCTGTTTCATCAACTGTTTCACTTGACGCCTTCGCTCAACCAGCTTCCTGATCTCTTTTGGCAAAATACCCATTTCTAGAGTTGGATCTGGCAATTCTGGAATTTCTTCTTGTTCTCCATCCTGTGAAACAATATCTTAGTCTGACATCTGTTCCTCATTGCTAGCCTTTAAGGCAGGCAAGATATGGAAGTCAAACTGTTTCATTTAGATATGAACAGAGGAGCAGTAGCCAGTATTCAATACAATAGGTGAGCCTAACATTGTTTGGCATAACATAGTACATTTATTTATTTGAAATACTTTAGTCCCACCTTTCTGTCCCATTTGAGGGACCCCACCCCAACGTAGCCAGGAATAAAAATGAAAAGCAACTGGTATCAACAAAACAACCATCAAATAGATAGCAACTGATTTTAAAAATCCAGCTTATCTGGCTTTATAATGACTCCTGGATGAAAAATCACTCCGGAGCCACATATAAGAATTCTCAGGAGGAAAAGTAGGGTAGCAGTGTAACAAACACACCCGTAGGTCAAAATCCTAACCAACTTTCCCACACTGTGCAAGTGAGGTATGTGCTGCATCTTGAAGTTGGGAGGCAGACACAAACGCGTCCTCAAGGTAAGAGAATGTTTGCTCTTATCTCAGAGCTGCATTACTCTTACCTTGGTGCTGAAAATTGGGTTAGGATTGTGCCCTTGACCACATATAACAGTGGTTATTAGACACTGTCCCTTTGGACAATGTAGTCAGTCTGCACCTTACATGCGCTTTACTAGTGTGAATTCAAGTATATATGCTCAGCCCCTGCCCCCCAAAAAAGAGAAAAACAATTTAAATAGTGCAGATGATTCCAGCAGCCACGCCACTTACTCATGATATGACCCAAAGCAAACTTAAAATGGGAAAATGAAGTTGTTTCCTCAGTCATCTCAGTTTCCACATCTCTCATACTGTTATTTTGGTTCTTAATGAGACCGTACATATTTTGAATTTAAGGTAGTTTTGACTACATGCAATTTTGACTTTACAATCTAACCTTGGAATGTGACCTTCACGTAAGATGCAGGCTGCCATATTCTGATATTTGCTGTCATTACTGCTACCTTAAAAGGCCTGCAAATGAGTTTTAGAATGTTCTGCTATCTCCCTGGAACTCACAAATCTATTTGTTATTATACAGAATTAGAGGTGGATGGTTCAACCAAGTCAAAGGTTTGAAATATTTTTCAGAGGAATTGCAAGAAGGTAGAGAAAAATAAACAGAACTGATTTTGTATATGGAAGTAAACCAGGAAAGTAAGCTGAACAAATGAGGACCATTGAAAAGTTTGTTTTTTTAAAATACACTACAGGTATAACCTAATTATCCATGGATTTTTTTACCTGCGGTTTTTCTCAATGCTATAAGAAGGGCCTTTTTGATTAAAGGAAAAAAGTTGTTTAACGATAGCCTTATTAATGCGAGAGAGGACAATCCATCGATCATTGTCTCTCCAGCACCGCTGGGGGCTGGGGGATAAGAATAGGCCCTCAGTTTGGGTGTACTTGCCGTAAGAGGCGACTAAACAGCCACCGGGTAGATGGGACTCCTCGGCCTGGGAAGGCAGCTCATCTGAGAGAAGGAAAACTCTGATCCCAAACCTCCACTGCCTTGTGGCTATATCCAGTTATGGAAGAGGCTTCACGAGTCAATCTCGAGGAGAAATCCAGAGCCAGAGTCCCTGAGGCAGTTCATGGCCAAACACAGTCACGTTCTGGCAACTCCTGCGACGCCGCTGGAACCAACCGTATGGGCTTCTGCCTTTCCATTGGACCATTTCAGCAACGTGGAGAGGGGCGATTTGCTGCATGGGAAACAGTCTATCCTCCATATCTACTCTACCCAGGCTTTGCGCACTGGAGAGGACACTCTGTTCCAGAACCACCATTCAGAGCACAATACCATAGTCTTCCGAGACTGAAGGATGCCAAACACAACTGTCTCTCCAGGCACTTAGAACAGCTTCAAGGCAAGCTTCAAGGATTCCTCCCTTCCCCCTGAGCATGTGAAAGAATTAGATAATCACTTTGCATTCCTTCCCAGTGCTGAGCTCTGGATGAAGGGAGGGATCGCTGGCTTGGAGTAAAGCCTTTCTAAGTGCCTGGAGAGAGACTGATTGATGGATTGTCTGCCTAATGCCTCTGTCTTACATCACAAAGGTCAGCAGGGCTAATTTTAAATCACTTAGCAAAGGGATATTGTTTTTTAAATGGATTTGCTTTAATGTGATTTTTGCCATCCATGGTGAGGGAGCCCTTGTGAATGATGAGATTCAACTGTATTGCTAATGTTAGCTTACATTATTCTACTCCATTGCAACCAAAGTAATTTACTTAGCTCTTGTCATTCCCATTCATTGAAAAGTTGTAAGTACATACTGCTTAACCAAATATCTAGCAATGAACATGACTAGCGGTTCTTAGGCACACTTTACTGTTTTTTGTGAAAATGAATTTATTTTTTTATACAGTAATCAGAAAATAAAGTGGACATTAAATACACACCTCTGTCTTTTTTAGCACATTTGAAGATACCCTATCAACTGTTGTAAAACAGATGTTAAACTCTTGGATAATTGAAGGGTACAAGCTATTGAAGTCTAGAAGCAAAATGAACGTATCATAAAAACCTGAAATAAAAGACACATGATTCAGTTTACAGTGTGTAACTGTATGGTGCATAACAAAACAAATACTTTATAGAACAGAGAAATCAGAAAGGGTGAAGAGCAAAGGAGCCTGAGGTTTCAGCAAGGAAAAAACATCTTGACCTCACTGAGCGAGAGGGTCAAAGCTGAAAGACTGCCATTCTACAATGTATTTTATGCTGTTTCAAAAGGTGCTTTGGATTATATTAGGAAACAAAAGTTAATTCACATGATCCAGTCAGTATTTATATATGGTACACAACACTATTTCAAAATATTACACTATAGTCAACCATGCAGATGTGTCAGGAGTGGAACGATCCAACCCTGTTAACTATCCAGGGATGAACAGATAGCTCCTATGTTACTGTAGGATACTTTTGTTCAGTTGTCACCACAAAGAGGAGACACCGAAATAAGTTAAAATATCCACTAATTAGCAATGGCAGACAGGGGGCTTGATTTTATGCAAGTAATCCTCCTACAAGCAGTGCCAACTGTACGATACAGAACTACACATTTTAAGGTGTATATACCTATCTATACATCTGCAGCAATACGCTACATCAAAAGCTACTTGTCATTTCCAAACGCATTTATTTAAACCAGTGTTTCTCAAACTGTGTGTCGGGACCCACTAGGTGGGTCACAAGGCAATTTCAGGTGGGTCCCCAATCATTTCAATATTTTATTTTTAATATAATAGACTTGATCCTACCATGGTTTGTGACTGCATTTGGGGAAATGTTACAGATCTGTACTTTGAACAGGCTACTCTGTATATGCTTTTAACAATGATAGTCAATGGGACTTACTCCTCGGTAAGTGTGGGTAGGATTACTACCTAGCATTGTTAAAAATCTTCCTGCTTGATGATGTCACTTCCAGTCATGACATCACTTCCTGTGGGTCCTGACAGATTCTCATTCTAAAAAGTGGGTCCCAGTGCTAAAAGTGTGAGAACCACTGATTTAAACGATTTATGTTCTACCTTTTCTATGTCAGAGCAAATGCTCAAGATGGCTTACAATGCTCAAGATTATAAACACACTAAAAATATACCATATATAAAACAATAAATAAAATCATAAGGGCAACAACAAATTGGAGGAGGGCAACTATTTATGACCAAAGCACTGCTACAGAGACACAGGAGACAGACAATGACACATCAACCAAATGCAAGATGGGACAAAAATGTTTTGAGCCCTCACCAAAAGACTATGATGGAGGGGGAAGTTCTTAGTTCCCCCAGTAGGACATTCCATAGTTGTGGTGCCACTACAAAGAAGGCACACTCCCATGACGCCATCCCTCTAACTTGGGATATTGGCAGTACTTGAAAGAGACCCCCTGTGATGACCTAAGAGAATGGGCCAGAATGAATGGGAGAAGGCAGTCCCTCAGGTAACTAGAATTCAAACCATGAAGAGCTTTAAAGGACAATACCAGGACCCTGAATTGGGCAAGAAAACAAATGTGCAACAAGTGCAGGATCTGAAGCAGCAGTCCAACACTTCATATTTGAAATGTTTGGGTGTTCCCACCCATTTCATTTCAAGAGAGATGAAGCATAACTGGAGGGAAGAGGGTAAAACAAATTAGATCCTCCTAAGTTTCCTCAAACTCAATATTCTGATCTCTCATACAGATTCATTACTGCTGTAAGATTTATTTCAGTGTTAGCTGACATTCAGAGCAGCCTGAGAGTGGCTTCTATGAAACGAGGAAAAGATTATCTTCACAAGTACAGTACTGGAATACACATTAAAAAAAGATATAGAAAGAGTAAACTTTTCCATGTTTTCTATTACAGCTCTATTTGTCTATCTACCTATATCAAGGAGATGGCTTAAATTGAAGTCACCAATTATTTGTCTTCATTTTGCATATTATATACACTTTACATATTTGACATTTAACTTCAAATTTGTACACAAAATTTCTCATCCCACATGCTCCACTGATATAAGCAGAAAACAATTTCCTTCTATTCAACAGCTCAATTAGGTATAAATACCATAAGCATGCATTTTCCTCCCCCACATTCAACAGAAATGATACTATTCGCTCAATTAAGGCTAATTTTTTCCCTTGTATTCCCAAAATGGAAACAGCAGTGGTATCTGTACATTGTGTAGCATTATTCAGCTTATGGAATGTTCTGAGCAGATAGAATGGCTTTCAAATAGTTCAACTCATCTGGATCCTATCCATGATTTGATCTCAAGTAGTGAAACTGAAGTGTCTTACCAACTTTTGGATCCAGGACCAACCCTCCAGAATATGCTGCCTTTTTTCGCCCCACCTTTGATTTATCCTGATCACCTTCAAAGTCTTCATCTTCATCCAGCTGTAAAAGACATAAAAGTAAAAAAATAACTGAACTACAGAACAATTGTAGTAATGGATTGTGGGAATATTGTATAATAAAACTGAGTGCAAAATCAATATAATTCACCAAATGTTACCACACCTTGGAATATTTTAAAAAATACAGTGATGAATAATGCAAGATTATTAATATATGATATTGGAAAACAAGATGTACTAATAATTACTTATTTTTAAAAATTTATATACTGCTTTTCCAGGAGCTCAAAGTGTACGATATAACAAATGAATAAAAATAAAAATATAAATACAATAAAAATATAAAACATAAAATTAAAATAAATACAATAAAATAAGAATGATCAGATTAAAAACGATTTGAAAACAGCAATAGAACCATAAAAATAGCACCAAAAAAACCTATACACACTGACTTAAAAAGTGACCCCTAGGAAACTCTTTCTTCTTCAAAAGATGTGCTTTTAAAACCCCGCTGGAAAACACAGAGAAGAGGCTCTCCTCAGAACTTTGGGAGTTAATTCCACAGATATGGTACCACAACAGAAAAAGGTAATGCATCCTGTAATCATCACCTTGGACTTTGGATTGTGGTTGTATCCCAACTGTAAGGGAACATGTGGGATTATGCAAGAGAAGGAGGTCCCCTAATAGGCAGAACTACTAACCAAAATATTAGCTTCATCATATATGTTTTCCAAGAAAGGAAACAGTGCAATTCAGTGCAAAATAGATGCATCTTGAGATATACTGGATTGCTAAAATCACTGACTGCACCATTTCTAATCACTGCTAGGATCACTGACTGCACCAGTTTAGATCCAGAAGTAACCATGCATGAAAAGAAGAAGACAGACAAATTTTGAGAACTAAGCTTTCTCATTTGACAGGACAGAGAACCTTTGGGCTGTGAATGTCACTGAACTGTAAAACCCAATGCCCTCAGAAAGCAGCATGGAGAAGTATTCCTGTGAGAAGAGTCTTTGTTTGCATACCCCTTCCTGCCAGATAAAACTCTGCTCCAATTATCAGTTGTCCTAGTACTGCAAAAATTAGGGAAAAATATAATAGTCTGGTCTCCGTCAGTGAGGCTAAAAATAATGCTATGAGCACACTTCCTGCTTACCCAACAAACCACACAGGTCAACACACTTTTTGTTGTCTTAAAAGTTATACCTATTCTGGGTATATTTGAGATGCTGAATCTGAAAAAATGGTATCTGTTTTGCACGACTGGCTCTAGTATTGTGGGTATAGCATAGCCACCCTGTATGCTGATTGTGAGGATTGTGAGTTTCCTTGTGAAGAAGGCTTGGCATCAGAAAACTAGAGCCAATCAGGTAAAACCGATGCCATTTCTGGAGTCAGTACCCCAAAAATGTCCTAAATTTGTTCAAATATCCTTGTCAACTAAAAAAATGTTTTGTTTCTTGTAGGCCTATATACAAAAACTTTCTAACTTGAAGAGTAACTGCAGAGAAGTTAAGAGAAAAAATCTTTAAAAAAATCACAGAGTGCCTTATTAGTTTTTAAGGGGGCAGTGGTGGCAACTGGAAATCACCTTTCAGGAATAGTTTTACAGGACAAGCCTGTTGCAAATGCAGGATTTTAGCTGATAAACTGTAGCTTCCTTTGTAGCAGTGTAAATAGGATTCAAAGACAGTGTGCTAAAATTCTTCTAACACTCTTCTAAAATATTTTTAAACAAATTCTTAAGAGATGATGAAAACCAAAAACAGTATACACTAAATACTTAGCATATGAAGAGAGAGGGGGAAAAATTATATTACACTCACCTGTTTCTGCGGGAGCTTTTTAAAGATTTGCTTATCAGGCACAATATAATCTTTTTCATAAAACGCATGAAGGAGCAAGTATTCATTACGTTCAGCTCTCCCACCCATCAGAGTCCTTGACTGCAGGAAACAAAACAAAAAACTCACAGATAGAGACAGAAGTTAAAATGCCAACAATACTGTTTGAATGCCAATAATACTAATCACCTTGGGAGCAGATCCTTTTCCATTCCCCTCCTCCCCACTGCAGCCCCTTGCAAATCAACTCAGGGGTCAGGAAGCACTCCAGACTAACAGGAAGGTGGCTGTAGCAGGAGGAGAAAGTAAGGGCTTGTGCAGCTGGACATGCCTTTTCATTCACATAAGGCACCTTTGAATCCAACTCTTCAAATTTTTAATCCAAAATGCATGGCCGACCTTTAGGGGTGCTTAGTGTTTGCTTCATTTGGCAAACTTCACCATATCAAACTGATCTTTTTGACTCAGTGAATATAGCTGTATTAGAAGCTACAACTAGTGGTTGCACATTCACCTGAGACAACTGGATTTTAAATCTGTTTTAATATGCACTGCATTCGCTTTTGTCACTTCGAAAGAGGAATCAGTTTTCAATGAAAAACAGCATACTGCACATTTAGATCTATTATAAATCATTGAAAGAGATTTTGGTAAGAAAGGAAGTTAAGATTTACCATAACATTTCCAGCAATATTTGTGATCTGTAGGGCTAGTGGAAGAACATTCAGTTCACACATTATTTGTAAAATGTACTTGGCATCGATCCAGGTGTTCTCAAGCATATGAAGCAAATGAGGGGAATCACTAGGAAAAAGGAAATAGCCATTTAACTAAATTCTCCTCCATTTTTTAAAAATACAGATTCAAATTACCATTATGTGCCTGTAAAGCCAGAGCTCATAAACAACTCTCTATACCTCAAATTTAATACATGTTCCATTTGACTCCAAAACTGACACTGACATTTCCCATTTTGAGTCATACGAAGAAAAAGGTGGTGGTGGTGGTAGCTGCGAGATAGCATCTGCAGAGCACTCCAGGAAAGATATTTATCCCCCATTCTGTAAGCTGCCTTCCTGCATTTTTTGTGCTTTTGTGGAATATTTTCATTTTTATTATGTACACTTTGAATAAATAACCTATCAGATGGTCCTGATTTGGAATGGACCCTATTTCTTTGAAAGGTGTGTTATCAGTATTTTAGTTTAAAATATCTACAGTGGCTTAGATTATATCACCTTCATTTTATTTACATAAGCATCTACAATTTGGCACTAAGCATGAGTGCTTAGTGAATGCTTAAAATGAACAGAGCCCTTCCAACAGACTCGCAGTGAAAAGACATGGGTTTATAGTCATCAACAAGTCTAGTTTTGTGTTTCAATGTAGCTCCTAATGAATAGCTTGTTATTAAGTGTTGAATGTTACTAAGCTACTTGATATTATATTCCAATTGCCAAAATGATAGTCAGGATCACTGAAATAATTTTTACTGAGGGAGGGGAAGAAACTGTCCTGTTTGTAGCCATTAGTTATTATACCTAAATCTTTCAATTAAGATAAACAGCTTTCCTCTATCTACGGAATCATCTGGGAGACGAACACCAGCAACAGAATAATGAGTCCGCATATATTGCATTCTTTTTGTCCAAAGAATAATTGATTTTTATAAAAATAGGGTATCAGATTAGTTCGGCATAATTATTCTCTAGTATTGGCATTTATTTCATATTTATTAATTATCCATGCCACATTTTGTCCACATCTAAAAAAGAAAGAATCTGTAATTGCCTAGGTATTTTTATTTTCCACCCACGCTTCACACCAGCTGATTAACTAAAAGTCATTGCTTATGAACTTGCCTTTTCACAACAGAAGCACCTAGCAGCATACCTGTACATATTGCGCATCTCTTCAGATGGAATTGCTACTCTTTCCTTTTTCAGGATCTGATTTACAAGTTCAGACAAATGATAGCTCTTGCAACGAATCAGTTCCTTTGCCGAAATTTGAACATCACAGATCATTCGACCGCAGGCTGCATTTTTTTCAGCAAATCCGCTACGACCCTTTGTTGCCATGAAAGGAAAAAAAAAACAAAACTATCTTCAGAGCCTGTTCACATATTTCCTTTCTTGACAAATTACCAGTTTTTACATGATAGAGATAGAGACGTTTGTCATTTCACTATCCCACAGACAAGTAAGCAGGCAGGCTAAAAGGAAGAATGAACGTTAACAGGAAGCAGGAAGTTAATATTCACTCTCCCTTCTAGCCTGCCTGCTTGCTTATCCGTTAAAGCAAGAGGCACAAAATCATTGCAAAAGGCCATGGGCCTGCTTGCTTGCTTGGTTAAAGCAAGAACCATTGTAAGAACCATGTAAAGCAAGAACCATTGTAAGAACCATTGTAAGAACCATGTAACTGCAACTGTTATGAACATAAACAAAGGCAATGGGCCACAGGATTACTGCAGAGATAAGATACCCCCTTATCTGTTGTTTCCGGTATCTGCGGGGGCGACAGGAACATATCCCCCATGGATACGGGGGACACTTCTATAGTAATAGTGAAGCACTTCTGTCTATTGATGTTTCTAACAGCCAGACATTCCAAGTTACAAAATTCCAAGATTTCAGAACATTCTATTCAGGTTTTTCCACTACAAAGACACTACAAGCAAGTTAAACATCAGATAAGTGTCATACTTGTGACTCACGCCAATATCATATGATGGAATCTATTGGTTTTAACAAGCATGTTTTCAGAAAATAATGCTGCAGGGCAGTCAAGATGCAGTTGCAATAAGATACGATACATATTTGTACACTTCTTAATGAAGTAAGAGGATTACTATAGCTTCTTTACTGCTGGTGAAGGCATTTAAATAGTTTGTGGCAATAAGTGAAAAAGAAGTAGCATAAGTAAAATCTATTCAGATGAGTAGAAGAAAACAAATATTTTATAAGTAGTGAGCTACATACAGCAGAACTAGGAAACTTTATCTATTCTCTGAGAAATGATTTGCCAGTCAAGCCAACATACATTTTCTCCACAATTTACTATACACAAAAGCACCTCTATTAGTCATTAATCTGCCAATATCTCCATCTTGCTGAGACAAGTAAACTAAATTTGCTTGGTTATGTCTCATTATTGAAATAAGACTCTTAACGACGTTACAGAAATTTAAATTGGTATGCAAGCCACGGTACATGACTAGTCAAAACAGACTGAGCAAGGCATTCAAAATACAGCAACTAAAGTAATTCAATATTTAATCAGATACAGCGGAGAAATGAGACTTAAGCAACATTTACCCCAAGCTTTGGCATGTTAGATCTCTTCAATCGACCAATTTTGGACCAGTGAGGTACTTTGCATAAGTTTATTCTCTGCAGAAGGAGTTCCAGATCAAAGCCATAAATATTGTGCCCCTTAGGAAAGAAACAAAAACTAATAAGTAAACAAATGAAAATAGAAAAGAGATTTATTTCAAGTGCACAGAATACACTTGAAATATCTTATGCATACAACTGGAAACAAGACATACTCTGTGTGTGGATGTATTTTTTAAAAGGTCTGTTCCACAAGAAACTGTATTCAGTGTTTACATGGATGATGGCATCCCATACACATTTCACAAAAAACTCATTCCTGAATCTGAGTATTTTCAGCACACAACTGTCAAATGTTCTGGGGTATAGGTAGAACCTTCTCTGTCATAGCACTGCACTTATAGAACTCCCTCTCTGGTGTCTCTCCCTAGACATGTTCCAATGGAGACGAAACACTTTTGTTTTGGTTAGCTATTTCTTTGTAAGGGTGAGTGGGGTATGTTGGGATTCACAATTCTTATTTCTGTATGGTGACATTTTTGCATTTTGCTTGCACTGCTTTAATCCTTTTTTGCTCAATGCACAGGTGTACACATTTGATCCCTGTTGCATATATGCAACATTGGGCAGAAATGGCTTAACCAGTGGCTTATGCATTGGTTGTACCTTATCTTAGACTTCAGTAGTTGCTTGTAAATGATGGCTTTTATTCTGCTACTTTATTACTGGTTCTCTGTGTGCTGATGGTTATACATTTATTAATAAATATTAATGTGAACCAGTTATGGTGCAGAAAAGTTGAATCTTTTATATTTTAGCGTTATAATTTACACTTATCAAATCAACACATCACACTTATCAAATCAACATTTTGGTAAATGTCCAAAAATGTTTATTTCATTCAGTTCACACTGATGTGAATTCATTACTCTTCACTCCAAAAAAAAGGTTACCCTATCAGACTTTTCTTGTTTCCAGTCAAGTTCATCCTTTTCAGCCAAATGTCTACTATGTCCTGTTTCCATTAAACAGCTTCTCAACCTTCTTTCTATTCCATTTTTCATCATGCCCAGCTTTCTTTCCTCTCCTAGCCCAGGGCTGGGCAAACTTCCAACTTTAAGGATTCTGGACCTTTAACAATTGTGTACAATTGTTAACTCCACACAATTGTTAAAGGTCCAAGATCCCTAAAGCTGAAAGTTTGCCCACCTCTATTCTAGAGAACCACAATTATCCCTTGTTCCTTCCTCAGTTCATTTATCCATCATTCTTGTATACTACTCAGCCCTTGCCTAAGCTTTCCCTCTTTTCTTTGGCTACACTACCTTCTTTCCAGCTTCTTACCTCTCATACTTCTGAAAACTTCTGATTTGAACTATCAGTTCAAATACTAAATGAAATACTAAATCAGTATTTCATTGTCCCAATGTCAATGAAATATTGTGCCAATGACAATGAAATACTGATTTTTCACTCCATTGTTTGTCAGTGTACCATTGGTGATGTATTCATCCTCAGAAGTTAAAATATTTGCTCACATTCCATTACATCAGAGTAGTTTAGCACTACAAAAAGGGTATCAGTGACAGAAACTGATAGTTACTTACCACAAGAACATCTGGATCAATTTTATGAACCTTTGCCAGAAAAAAACCCAGTAGTGTCCTCTCTGCTGTGGCAATCTCTATTTTCGCGTTCTAAGCAAGACAATACAAAATGCATTTTATTTGTTTACTGTATTTAAACCTCGCTTAATTTCCCCAAACGGCACTCAATTTTCAGCTATCCAGGTGTAAAAGAACTGGACTGCAATCCTGTTCTCTGTTACATATCCTTAAATTCTACTAGAACCAGTGAGACATAATTGCAAGCAACTAAGTGCCAGACTGCAACATACAGCAGCCACCCCTGACCACCACAGTGGAAATAGTCATACAACAGAAACATATACTTAAATTTCAAAACTGACTGCATCTTGCTTTCATACAAGCCATTTTCCACACATTATTAAAATATAATTTAATTTCATCACCTGTATAAAAGCCTTGTACGTACTGATTTAATGTTGTTTCAAAATGGTTCCATGCCTACATTTACAACTCTTAAAGAAAGCTCTCCATTATTTTTTATCAAACTTGTTGTCTTTCTATAAGATCAGGAAACGATGGCTTCATACTTTCAGAATAAGCCTTGGACAGCGAGGTTCACATGTAAGGGGAGATGTATGGCTCACAGTTCTGTTTACCTTACTGGAACTGTGATTTATCCAAGCAAGAAAATCTTTTATATCCAAGGGTGCCTCAAAGCTTAAAGTCACCACTCTGGCTCCTTGTTGGAAGTACAAAAAAATATAGCAAAGTAAAGCTAGAATCCTATATACAGTTATCTGGGAGCAAGTCCTATTGCTCAAAGGGACCTACATCTGAGTAGACATTTCTAGAAATGCAGTACAGTGGGCCCCCTGTAACTGTGGATGCAGAGCTCACAGCTGGGTGGCCTCAGAAGGCCTCCTAAACACAACCAGAAGTCACTTCCAGTCACTTCCGTGATGTTCTGTTAGCCTGCATGGCTAACGAGCCAAGTTAGAGAGGCTGTAAAGGGCAAGGAAGCTTCCTTTCGTAAATGGAAGTCTTGCCCTAATGAGGAGAATAAAAAGGAGCATAAACTGTGGCAAAAGAAATGTAAGAAGGTGATACGGGAGGCCAAGCAAGACTATGAGGAACACATGGCCAGCAACATTAAGGGGAATAATAAAAGCTTCTTCAAATATGTTAGAAGCAGGAAACCCACCAGAGAAGCGGTTGGCCCCCTTTATGGTGAGGGAGAGAGATAAAGAGACTTAGAGATGGTAGAGAAATTAAATGAGTTCTTTGCATCTGTCTTCACAACAGAAGACCTCGGGCAAATACCGCTGCCTGAACATCCCCTCCTGACCCAGGAATTAAGTCAGATAGAGGTTGAAAGAGAAGATGTTTCAGACCTCATTGATATATTAAAGACCAATAAGTTACCGGGCCCTGATGGCATCCACCCAAGAGTTATTAAGGAATTAAATAATGAAGTTGCTGATCTCTTGACTAAAACATGCAACTTGTCCCTCAAAACGTCCACGGTGCCATAGGATTGGAGGATAGTAAATGTCATATCAATCTTTAAAAAGGGAAAGAGGGGGGACCCTGGAAACTATAGGCTGGTCAGCCTAACATCTATACTGGGTAAGATGGTGGAATGCCTCATCAAAGATAGAATCTCAAAACACATAGACGAACAGGCCTTGCTGACGGAGAATGAGCATGGCTTCTGTAAGGGTAAGTCTTGCCTCACAAACCTTTTAGAATTCTTTGAAAAGATCAACAGGCAAGTGGATGCGGGAGAAACCATGGTTATTATATATCTGGACTTTCAGTAGGTGTTCGACACGGTCCCTCACCAAAGGCTATTAAAAAAACTCCAGTCAGGGAATTAGAGGGCAGGTCCTCTCCCAGACTGAGAACTGGTTGAAGACCAGGAAACAGAGAGCGGGTGTCAATGGGCAATTTTCACAATGGAGAGAGGTGAAAAGTGTTGTGCCCCAAGGATCTGTCCTGGTACCGATGCTTTTCAACCTCTTCATAAATGACCTGGAGACAGGGTTGAGCAGTGAGGTAGCAAAGTTTGCAGACAACACCAAACTTTTCCAGGTGGTGAAGACCAGAAGTGATTATGAGGAGTTCCAGAAGGATAACTCCAGACTGGCAGAATGGGCAGCAAAATGGCAGATGCCTTTCAATGTAAGTAAGTGTAAGGTCATGCACATGGGGGTAAAAAAACAAAACTTCACATATAGGCTAATGGATTCTGAGCTGTCTGTGACAGACCAGGAGAGAGATCTTGGGGTGGTGGTGGACGGGTTGATGAAAGTGTTGACCCAAGGTGCGTAAAGAAGGCCAATTCTATGCTTGGGATCATTAGAAAAGGTATTGAGAACAAAACGGCTAATATTATAATGTCGTTGTACAAATCGATGGTAAGGTCACCTGGAGTATTGTGTCCAGGTCTGGTTGCCACATCTCAAAAAGGACATAGTGGAAATGGAAAAGGTGCAAAAGAGAGCAACTAAGATGACTGCTGGGCTGAGGCACCTTCCTTATGAGGAAAGGCGACGGCGTTTCGGCCTCTTCAGCCTAGAAAGAGACGCCTGAGGGGGAACATGATTGAAATATACAAAATTATGCATAGGAAGGATAAAGTGGATAGAGAGATGCTCTTTACACTCTCACATAACACCAGAACGAGGGGACATCCACAAAAATTAAGTGTTGGGAGGGTTAGGACAGACAAAAGAAAATTTTTTACTCAGCGTGTGGTCAGTCTGTGGAACTCCTTGCCACAGGATGTGGTGACAGCATCTGGCCTGGATGCCTTTAAAAGGGGATTGGACAAGTTTCTGGAGGAAAAATCCATTACGGATTACAAGCCATGATGTGTATGTGCAACCTCCTGATTTTAGAAATAGGCTATGTCAGAATGCCAGATGCAAGGGAAGGCACCAGGATGCAGGTCTCTTGTTATCTGGTGTGCTCCCTGGGGCATTTGGTGGGCCGCTGTGAGATACAGGAAGCTGGACTAGATGGGCCTATGGCCTGATCCATTGGGGTTGTTCTTATGTTTTTGAGAAGGCCGTGCATGGCCTCCAGAGGGCTGAGTGTGGTCCCCAGGTAAGTTATGGCAGTGGCGCGCCTGCCCCCCCTCCCAGATGTAAGTCTCCACAGACTCTGGTATCCACGGGAGGTCCTGGAACAGATCCCTCATGAATACCGAAGGCCAACTGTACACTGACTATTGATTACATGATCTTAGCAGACATAGTATAGATGAGAAAACAGACCATCTGATTCAATACTTTCACCTTTAAAATCTAGTTCAAGAAGCTCCAGCTCTGTCACCATCAGACTACTCTTTCCTGAAACATAAAGACTACGGAGTGCAAAATAACGTACAAGAAGAAGAAAAAAATTACCTTAGTCTTAACAACTTCTTTGAAGTCATATGGAAAAATGCAATCATTTGGTTTGGAAATAACTGTAAGAAAGATAGCCAGGAGTCAACCCAAAATATGCAACAGAGAAGATATTAAGCAACAGCTGATGTTCTGTAGTACCATGACCACTATTACACCTAACTTAAAAAATGATGTGCTTTCAAAGACCCAACAGCAGATTATGCATTCTCATAATGACCAAAACAAAAGGTAGAACATGCCTTTCAAATTATATCCAAACCCGATCCAAGCTATCTGTTGAAAAACTGGAAAAAAATAACTACATACACGCGCACCACAGTGAGGCCCTACTTACCACAAAAGTGGGTTTGAAAAGGCGGTTCTGGTGGAGCTTTGTCCAGACAAAATTTGTGATGGACTAAAGCTGAAATAGCCACAATCTGTACAAACAAAAAATAAATTTAAACTGTGTTTAACTAGCATTGTCAGTTCAATTTTCTTTATCTCTTAAACAGTCCTTCTGAACAAGACATCAACCATTATTTAATGAGTTTTGTAACCGATTCTGTAAACCAAATCATGTACCACTATTCAGTACATGATGGCAGAACATGAACTAGCCTGTCAGGATATGTAATCCCCCTTTTTGTATACTAAACACAACTCCTATGGACACCAAACTAATTAAAAAGACAAGATAATCCCATATCAGAGTGTCATAATTTTATTTTTTCACATCTCAGGCAAGTACACCCTGATGAAAGTCAAATTACCTGAGAATGTAGTAATTAAAACATATTTTCCCAACTTGCTTCATCAAATGATTTCTTGGAAAGACAAGAAATAAAGATTTTTTAACAAATGAAATTATTATAGTAGAGCCTTCAGAACATTTATGTGAAGTCATCTTGATTAAAAATTTATTGTGACGCTTCAATAATGAGAAGAATGGTTCCACAGGTATAGAAAATTGACCATCTGTCAAAGCTTGCTTTCAATCTGAGGAAACTGGGAGTTCCATTTTGGATTGCTATACCTTAAACATCACTCTAGACCACTTTCAACTCTAGACCATTTTCAACCACTGTGCCGTGGCACACTTGCGTGCCACGAGAGTTTGGGGGAAGGTCATTTATTAGTAGGACGATTGGGGGAAGTGAGCCCCTCATCAACAGCATGGTGTGCCTTGTCAATTGTCAAAAAGCTGATGGCATGCCCTGATAATTTTGGTACCTTATCAGTGTGCCATGAGACAAAAAAGGTTGAAAAATCACTGCTCTAGCTGAACAGTGCCAAAACTTGCTGGGGCTGTGACACGTCCGGGACCAGGAAGTGAATGATGGTGACACAAAACATGTCCCGCAGTGACATCACTGCCATTCACTTCTGGGTTCAGAAGCTTAGTGCAAGACTTCAAAGAGCAGGAAGAGGGTCAGATGGGCGGGAGGGTTTTTCACCACATGTGGTTTTCATGCACTGCAGCTCTTCCCATCACATTGAGCCTCCTGCCACTCTCTGCCAGAGCAGCAGGTGCCCTGCAACACCCCAGGTCATCACAACCAGAAATTGGGAACTGCTGCTCTAGCCCTTCCAATATAGTTTTGTTTGTTCATTCACGTGTTGTTGGGTTATTGTTGCATGAATTGAAACAGACTAATCAGTGTGAAACAAGATGCAATATATTCTAAGCATTTAATTTAATGCCCTTCCCATTCCAAGGAGCTCTTACCGTTCCTCTGCTCTGCTGCTTTATTCTTCACCCATGTGGGCATAAGGATGCTCTGGGCAGTCTATGTCCCTGGCGCAAAGCCTACTGTGATGCTGGGCCATAGATGTGACTGCCCTGAACATCCCTATACCTGTATGGGTGAAGAACAAAGCAGCAGAGCACTGGAATGGTAAGAGCTGCTCACAGAGGGGAGGAATTTGAGCAAACACCGGATCTGGCCCACAGACAGGCTTTAATGACCCCTGATTTAATAGAAATACGAATGCAATGCAGGACAACCAAGAATTAGCTGGACATTTACTGCTCCTGAAAAGAATAATTTCCTCCAAAAAGTTCTTGAGCTTCAAGAATACTGGATTCAGCTAGTCCAAAAAAATCTCACTCTGATTTCTCCCAGCTAAAGTGTACAAACTGATCCAGGGGTTTCAAAGTACCTAACACAGAATGCTACTGAAGGGTTACTTGGCTTGGGAAGTACTGGTAAAATGGAGGATTGTTTTTCTACATATAGTCAAGTTCATCAGGAAAGTTCATGACTCACTTCATTCTGATGAGTCTTCGTGTTCTGAACTGTTTTCATACTAAGAGCCATAATCACAAGAGGTGGTGGGGGAAGATCTTTCACTACATTCACCAAATCAGGATTCAGTACCTGAGCTTCTACCTTACACCAACTGACAGGCTGATTCAAGAGCTCTGGGGGAAAAAAAACACACATAAGCCAATTACACCAACCAAGCAATCATAAATGAATCCTAGAACCTGAACTTTAAAACCTGGTAATAACTGTTACTCAACAAATCTAGCATTTAAGAATGAAGATAAAAACAATAGGCACCGCACAATATGATTTTATCACTTAAAAAAATTAAATCTTTTAATTTTGTCTAGGCTTTGGTATTGCCAGTCACTACAGTACGGAGCAACAAGAGTTCAAGTGTTTACTCAAAAGTCCCACCTACTGCACTGGGATTTGTTCCATATTAAGTATGCTTAAGATTTCAGTCGTAGGCTCTCATCTGCTAAGGTTAGTTAGGACTAAGCCCACTGAAAGTAATGAAACTTACAGGTTTGTCTTGTACTTGTCCAAGGTTACTATGGACAAGTTTCAATGCAGTAGTCATTCAATGCATTAGCTTCAATGCAGCAGTCATTTTTGTTGGATCAAGCCCTGAGCCATTTTAAAGACAAAAGATAAACCATATATTTAACTTAAAATGTGCCCACTAAGTTCTACTATGGCAAGACAAACAATACTATCCTAAGCATGCTTACCTAGGAGCAAGCCCCACTGAACAAATTTGGACTTACTACTGAGTAGGCATGCATAGGAGTGTCTTTTCTGAAGCAGCAATTCCCAAAAGATGCAACTTGCAGCTTCCATGGGTAAACTGAAGCCAGTGTGACCCAAGTCGTAAAGAGCCCTATTAAAATTAAACTCACAAATCTACAACCATGACTAGAAGTAGTACGCTTATCCAGAATTCTAACAATTTGGATTTCAGAATATTTCCCTATTCTTCTCAACAAGTTAAACCTTGTCCTGAACACCTCCAAATTCACTTGCAAATTCATACTGATTCATATTAGATAAGAAGATATTCTACACAAAACACGCATACGTGGACTTTTTATTTCCAGCCAGCTTGGTCCTTTGATCTTCCTGTTCATCAAGAATAGTTCTAGACTAGAAGTGTTAGTTCCAAATACATGAGAAAATGTTTCTCCTTTCAAGTCTTGAGGAAGTCGACAATATTCAGCCTGAAAATTTAAACACAGCAATGAACAATTGTCCTGTATGTGGCAACAGTTTTCCTAACTTGCAAAGGGTGGCTTTATTCCTGCTCTACATTACATGACATGCTCTACATGACTGCAACAAAAAGACAGACTAGACTACATGAAAAAGAAACCCACAAGCCTCTTTAAGCAAGACATGTAAAATTCAAAATGCATGAACCAAACACAGCCCACTAGGTGCTCAATAAGATCACCTGGAGCCTCAAAAACAGGTATATCATGAAGCACTTGGGGGACGATAATGCATGCATGGTGTGCTGCAACTTTAGAGGCCTACTCTACATATACAAATATATTCCAACATTAAAAAACGTTGATGCCAAAAGCAAACAAGCAAGCACATCTTGGCCCATAAGATAAACCAGGCCACAGGTGAAGTGATGGGGCAGAGAGTAATCCTACCCACACCATCCTACAACAATACAGATGCACCTTATTTTAAATAAATATATTCTACATTTAAAAAAGAGCCTAACTCTCCCTTGCAAACCAGGCATTCAAGGCATTGATATACCAACATGCAGCCATTTCCTAACCACATACAGACATACAGCACTCATCCTGGTTTCTGGTCCAACGCGTCATGGAATTCACCATTTACCTATGAACATATGAAGCTATCCTGTCTGCACAGTTTTTCAAATTCAAAAGCTGTGATGAAAAAAAGAAGCATGCAGACTATTTTCCTCAATTTAGGAGGACACCTTTCCTCACCTTCCTCAATTTAGGAGGAGGAGATAGCTTTACTCACTGAGTATTTGACTTGCAGGTAGTCAGATTTTGCAGGTATATCTGGTATCTCAAAAGCATAATTCCTTTCCACTTTCTAGAAAAAACACACATTTTGAAATAGTCACCAGGAATCGATACATAAAACCAGCGGAAGTACTGTATACAAGTTTTTTTTACCCCCCAAAACCCTTTTTTCATTTAAGCAATACATTTCAACTTGAAAACCTCACCTGCATAGGTCATTTTATGACAGCACAAACCATCTGATCCTTAAAACCGGCATATAATCTCAACACTGCAAACATGCAAATAATTACATGAACATTTGCTCAATCTGAATATATTTGAATAATCTACCCTCAAAAGATGCAAATAGGCAAGAAATACTGCTGGTTAACAAATCCCTGATCCTCATCCACTGTAAGAAGATCACATAATAGACATGCTGTCTATAGGGGGTGGGGGGATAATTTCTACACCTTGCTTTCTGCTCCTCCTCCAAAGTAAGAATAGTTTACAATCTAGGTTTTATAGGTAGATTTGTCTCTTGGAACATACAATATGGCACACTTGTTAGGCTACTTCTATATTCTACTAAAATGTACTCTGTAATATTCCAAAACTTCCAACCTTCAAATAATAATAATAATAATAATAATAATAATAATAATAATACAGGTATTTCTATATCACCTTTCTTGGTCCTCAGATTTCTCCTTAGACTTTATTCAAGGCGGTTTACATAGGCAGGCAATTTTTAAATCCCCGTAGGGATTTTTACAATTTCTAAGAAGGTTTCTATCTTTCAAGAAACCACAACATTCAGGTGTTTCTTTCTTGATCTGGCCGCACATTCTGGCCTCCATCCTCCCACACTCAGAGCAGATGGAATAGCTTGGCTCAGCTGCTTCAAGGTCGCACGGTGCCAGTGGCCTCGAACCGGCGACTTTCAGATGTTATCTTCAGGCAAATGGAGGCTCAACCTTCTAGACCAGACCTCCTGCCCCTCCTGAAGGTTGAAGTTCAACCTTCAACTATTGTCCATTCAAGTCATATAATAGTGCAGTTTCCCATCCACCCCTTTTTACTTTATGTCATTTATTTTAAACACGTGATAGATCAAAACATAGTGACTTATTTGGAACATTTGAGTCAAAACTTGATATTCTGGTACTCTGAACCTCTGCCCAAACATATAAACAAACAGCAGCAGCACTGTGACTTTCCTGTGTGACATGCAAAAATGGGATCATACATTCCCAGTAATTCATTGCACCCAGTAAGATGACTTTTTCTGCACTTAGAAGACTTAGTTTCCACTTGAAGAGTGCCATGATGAGTTTAGATATCAGACACACCAAAGTGAAAGGAGTCATGTGCAAGCCTAAGCACATGAGATGAAAGTGCAAGGTTTGCTTTTCCCTCTAAAAACAAAACTGCAGTTCCTTGATATGTATGCACTAGGAGCGATGGTTTGTCAACTAACTGGAATCAGAACAAACCAGGATATCGAGTCAGGATAGCAACTGTAATTTGTTATTAAAGAAGCTTTTACTCTTCTTCCTCTTACATGTTCAGACAAGAACATAAACAAATTAGAAGTTATTTTGCACAGCCTGAAGGCAACAACCTTTTGTCTGTTTTCTCAATTTGCTCTTCATGCTGCCCCATATCGGCTCTCTCCTTTATCCTTGCCCTATAATTCATCCACCATTTGGCAATCTAATTTCAGAATCAAAAATCCAGTCAAGTAGGTTTTAAAACCAATACGTTAGAAACTTGCATGAGCATAAATTCTCGCGACCAGAGTCTCATGCCACTTCTTAAAAGAAAACTCTTAAGACATGATATGTGAGGTTACAAAACAGATATTCAGCCTTCCGATGGCCTTCAGTTTCCTCTTTACATCATCATTTTATTATTTTAAGTTTGATTCCAAAGAAGTTTTTGGCAACCTAGTGTCACCATTTTAACTCTTTACATTTTAACATGAAGCTCTTGAAAGGGTGAACTATTTTCTTGTAATATAATTGACTCTTGTCACGAAGAAAAACAGTTCACCCTTTTGATGCCGTGAGTCAAGAGCTCTCAATAAAGTCTGGCCAAAAGTAACACCATTTTAACATCAGCTCTGATTCTGCCTCTGGACCCAAAATGCTTGTTAACAAAAAGCTGTGTGCCACCCCTCACGCAGTCCTTTACAGTGGTAACACAGCCTCAGGAGTTAGCTTCCAAACCTTTAGCCTCATGTCATCACTCAGTGCTTTTAGTCCCAGTTCCCCAGTATCTTGGTCCTTGAAGAGCAGACAGAGCCAATCTGCATTATCTTGAAAAAACAACAACCAATAGGAGGGGTAAAAGGGGAGTTTGAGTGAGGCAGGGATGGAAATTTACTGAACTTTTTGCCTGTTGAATGTATTACTTTGAACTGAGTATAAAAAGCTAGCTGCGTCTAGCTGGCACTTGCGCATGATCTGAGGCAACTGGTCTCCTTGCTGCCTTGCTTTAGTAAACAAGCAGTTATCTGCTACACCTTCCTTCAGTGTGTAACTGGATCTTGCACACCAGGTTACAAACCTCACTGCCTTTGCGAGTTCAAGGAAACACTTTCAAGAGTTTCATGTTAAATGCAAAGAGTTACTGGGTTGCCAAAGCTGAAAACACCAGTGTCCATTCCATGAAAGCATTTCATATTTAGGTGCTGATGTCAAGTCAAGTCCTCTTATAAATCACTGCTAAATATAATGTTGACCATCCATTTGTATAGAAAGCTACATCCAGTACTCTTTCATCTCTTACTATACTGACAGTAGCTAGGAGAAAAGGGTTTACAAAAAGAACAAAATTATCTGAACTGCTTTCCTTACAAATTCTACTATACTTATAAGTATATACTATACTATACTCATTTGCTTGCTATCATAAGGATATACTTTTGCAAAATGCTTTAATCTGTTAACTATAAAAGCATCGCTCCCAAAGATATAAATGCAGCACATACGTGCAAATATCATATGCCACATTGGTAAGCCATGCTTAATCTGTATCTAGATTCTGGTAAACCGGTAGTGAAAGGCAGCACAGAAATTAGGCAATGTACACAAACACAAACCACAATCCCCTTTAATACTTATTGTCAGCCATCAATTCAACCTGAAAAACATGCACTCTCCACACTTGGAAAAATGAGATTGGGAGGAATAGGGTCAGACAAACCTTGGACTTGAACTTCATTATCTTGTATTTGCCTGCAAACTTGTCATTAAATTCTTCATAGATATCCATCATGGTCACAGGATTCTTAGTCTCTTTCCCAGAGGATAAATCAACTTGCTTTAAAGAAATGTAGCAATCATTATAAATATGTTTATAAAAAGGTCAGAAAAACCATTTGGTATGAGTGATGTTCTAACCATTCATTCAGAAGTACTTCATGATCAAATCTCCTTCTATGGACAGGAGAACTACATGCACACAAAGGATCCTTCCATGAGCACAACACTCTTTCACAGAACTCTTCTGTTCACAAGAGAAGAATGCATCCATGGAGTGTGTCTATGCCAGCAGGCAGGATGCTATGCTTTAATTTTTAACTTTATTATTCATACAGCGGTTAAAATAACCTAAGCTACAAAGAAGTGTGGAGATTGGGAGTGGAAAGAGGTAAGATTATCAACAGACAATGCAAGTACATGCAGACTTCTATATTTAGATTTCATTTAGCTTGGCATGAGAAGTAATGGGCTAAGCCAATGGTTCTCACACATTTAGTACCGGGACCCACTTTTTGGAATGAGAATCTGTCAGGACCGACCGGAAGTGATGTCATGAAGAGAAGCGACATCATCAAGCAAGAAAATTTTTAACTATCCTAGGTTGCTATCCTACCCACATTTACTCTGGAGTAAGTCCTATTGATTATCATTGTTAAAAGAATATACATAGTAGCTTGTTAAAAGCACAGGTCTGTAACCCCAAATGCCATCACATACCATAGCATCAAGTCTAATATATTAAAAATAAAATATTGAAATGAATGGGAACCCACCTGAAATGGGCTCGCGACCCACCTAGTGGGTCCTGACTCACAGTTTGAGAAACACTGCGCTAAGCCAAAGGTTTCACCAAGCGATAGCATTATCCAGACATTCTAGGAACTCAGGTTGAAAGTTCCATCGATGTTATGCAGCAATTTTTGGGTGGGGGGAATGATAAAACCAGAGACTTGAGAAAAAATCTCTCTACTAACTCCCCCACCCCACTGAATGTTCGTGTTGTTGCTTCTTTGGGTATACTACCTTTTATATCATTTACTGAGAGTACTAGTCTTTTAATTCATTACTACTCTCTACAGTTCCACAGTCCACATTATACAGGCTGTATTCATACTTTATAAATAAATCATTGGAAGTTATAAATATGTTTCCCATAATGCCTTTTGCTTGAATAGCATCCTATTAATAGACCATTTATGATCAACAACAGTCTCTCACTGTCAACATAAAAGACATACCAACTCACGTGGCAGTAGGTAAATAGTTCTCTCAATATTTTTTACTGTCACACAACAGCTCACATAGGACTTCGCCGATTCAATCCACACTTTACCAAAGAGAAACACCACTCCTAGCATGAGAGAAAGGGTGAAGACAGACAATGCGCATTAATCAAAACAGTTCAGCACAGCTGCTAATGGAAAAGCTGCAATACTAAAAATTACTGAATAAACACACTAATTCACCCATGGGAACAGAATGATTTCCAATTTGTAGTCTCTAATTGACAGCTCCATCTGCTGAAAGTCAGTACTTCACAGTCAAGTGATTGCTTGAGTCTTGTACCATGCCGGCATACAACGCAACAGTATCAAAGTATTAAATGCCACATTTTTCTATCTAAAGTGTCTTGGATCTAGATTTTCCCAGAATTCTTCTAATGCCTTATTATCCGTTCAGAGCTATGTTACTCCTACATAATATAAAGGAAGGAAATTCTGAAGTACTCTGACATCACTAAACTTTTCTTAAAGTTTAACAGACCTCAAATATTTGGGATAATGTCATTTCTCAATATTCTGGGTTGGATTAACACTACTGTTTTTACATAAATATAGATTTACATGTATCTATTCTCATTCAACAAACATTCTAATGACAGACTGGTATTAAAAACAGTAAGTCACAACTGCCTAAACGGTAAGCCGTCATCAAAATCACATTAACAAGATCAGGAACCTCACGAATCACTCTCACAGGATGCCTGTGAAAAAATACTCTGACAGCAAAAATGACAATATAGATTCATGCCAAATTAACAGTATGTTACATGCCGATAGTAGCTAGGAAGAGTTTGAAAGCCACTAAGTCTTTGCATGGGAGTGGGGAAGGCAGCCTAGGCAGGGGGAAGGCATCCTGGGGATCACGTCACTAAGGGGGCTTCAGGGACTGGCATGCACTCACCAATCCCTGCAGCAGCATCCTGGGGGTGCAGGGAGCCCTGCGCGAGAATCTGCAGGGCTCCCCAGCCTTCTAAAAGTGAAAGCGCAGTGATTGCGCTCTACTTCCGGTTTTGCTTTCACTTCTGAAGACATGGGTAGCCCTGCAGATGCTCACGCAGGGCTCCCCGCATCCCCAGGACACTGCTGCAGGGACTAGTAAGTGCATGCCAGTCCCTGCAGCCACCTTAGCAATGCGATCCTGGGGATTGCATCACTGCTTCCCCCCTACCCCAGCACCTTAAGGCGGCAGACCCTCAGGCTGGGGCATCATGACGCCCTAGTTTGAGAAGCCCTGGCATACACAATACAAGATTTCATGCATTTGCAGCTTATCACATGGGGAACTCAATCCTAACTTGCCCAGGAGCAGGCAAACCTGCCCTACTTCTACAGCAGGGTTGGGGCCAGTTGCGACCAGCCCGGGACAAGGGAAATTCCTCAAGATGTTGCGCAGATCTGAACAGCCTGAAGCTGTTCTGGGATGCCCGGACCACGGTTAGGCTCCACCCCCGCTCACCTGCCACCTGTCCACAGGCCCATCCACCACCCACCCTCCTCCCGAAATACCTCCACCCCACCCTCTTCATGCCCCGCCAGAACCCTACACTGGCCTGACTCAGCCGGCACGGGTTTACCTTTTCACCAGCCCAACAGGGCTTGGGCCAGCCTCCCTCCTCAGATGGCAGTGCAAAAGTGCTTTACAGAACGTTCACAACACCATTGGGCCAGCGCAAGGGACTTGTGCCAGTCCATCTTGGGGGCTGGATTGTGCTTTCAAAGGCTTACTATACATGATTAAATGCAGCTATTCCTGTGGACAGTTTACTGTTTCAGAAGAATTTTTGATCCTCCATCCCACAGGCTACTACTGTTTCCTGCCATACAGCAGCTACAAGAGAAAGGCAGGTACAAATTCTAACCTAGATCTTTATTAGCATATACTCACGCCATATGAACCAGTGAATATGAATCACAAGTATGTAATCCAATATGTAAACTATAAGTAAGATATGTAAAGTCTAGGGATTAAGCTGTTTGCCATTTTACCCTATAACAATTAAGGGAGTGTGCAGAGATAAAATGTTTGAAATTCTTATTCCTCCTGCATTAACACGATTCTTCCACATAATACTGTTAATACTGTTAATGTCTCATTTGCTATAACGATCATGATTCTTTTAAACAAAAAGTAATGCCAAAATTTATTTTTCCCTACATTACTAATTGAAACCAGGTGCAGTCTTTATTATTCATCCTTGAAAAGTTATGATGACAGGATCTCTTTTCATAATCAAGGAACAGAAATCTTTTCATAATTATGCAATATTCAGAAACCACCATACAGAATCCAAGATGAAAATGAAACACTAGACAAGGGTCTTTTGGAGTGTAGACTCTTTTTGCTGGTATTAGTCACATTTCACCACAGCTTCAGGAATAGTCATCCACTATAACAAAATTGTTGTATATTGTCAAGAATACTAAAAAGGTATTATATTTATACCCACTTTCCCAAGTTACAGATGATTACTTGGGGTGCAGTCGCCATCCCCATTACACTCCAGAACTAACACATTAGCTATTAACCTCCATTCTACCCACTCATTAATTCAATGTGCATACAAAATTAAGCTAAATGGCAGTATAGACTTTGATAAAACGAGGCTTTAATAAGCCTGTTTAGGTTGTGGCTGGAGATTATTAACAATAATTAGCATTTTTGTATTATGAAATACTACATCCCCAGCAAGTTTCCAAACTTGTGTTTGCAATATAGTTACATGGAAAAACTGGTAAAAAGATTAGAGCAGCTCTCTCACTACCAGATTGCCATCTCCTGACACCACACTGCAGCACTAATACCTTATTCCAGTCTCTTGTCTAGACCATCCAAATTCTCTGCTAACATAGTTCCATAAGCCAAACTCTAAAGAAGCACATAAAGTCAAAAGGACTGAGAGATACCTGTTAGATCAGTGATTTTCAATCTTTTTCATCTCCCGGCACACTGACAAAGTACTAAAATTGTCAAGGCACACCATCAGTTTTTTTACAACTGACAAGGCACACCATACTGTTGGCTGGGGGTTCACATCCCCCGATGGCCCTACTAATAAATGATTCTCCGCCAAACTCCCATGGCGGAGTCATTCTCCCTGCAGATCATTCACGGCACACCAGTGTGCCACAGCAGTGGTGAAAATGGCTGTGTTAGATAAAAAAAACATGGTGGACACTGAGCCCTTTTAGAACAAGAGTGCTTTACACTCTTTAAAAAATTAATCGAGTGAATAAGAGGGTAAAAAAGGATATAACACAATGGTTTTCACATGTGTACGTACCAGGTTGACTATACTGATCTTCATAAGCATCCAGCCAATAAAATCTGAAAACCTGTTGCCCATCTTCCCCATTTATTAGTGGAAGTTGACTGGAATCCATTTCAATTTCAGAAGCTAGAGGAACATCTTCATTTTCATCCATTCCATCCCAACAGGAAACGTCAGAAGTAGAAGAGCTTCTGAAAAGCAACCCATGAAGGACAAAAAAGGTCAAGTTTTTAATCTGAAATGAGCACTAATTCAAGGAATCCACTTTTCTTCACAACTCTTAAAAGGTATTAAATACAGAATACAATTCAACTAACATCTTTTGAGGAAATTTCAGAACTTCTATGAGCCCTTGACTTCCCATGAGCAGCTTTTCATACAGAGATCTCAGCAGAAAGACCACAGTGAAGACCAAAGAGGAAGGTGCACCTTCTCTAACATATGCTTACATGAAATACGAGCCTGTTTTCACACTGTCCACTTGTTTGGTGTGTGTCTCTTCTGATTTCAGCAATTCCTTCAAGGGTGTAACTGTTTCTGCCACAATTCCCTCTTCCTCCATAGGCTCATCAAAGTCTCCATCAACAAAATCCATTACAGCCTGTTCATTCTCTGAAAGCAGAAACTTTTATAAGAGCCTTATATAAGAGCACATAACTGAATTGCAGATATAATGCTGAAGTGCAAAAGAAAGCATCAGTTCCAAAACATACTTAAGCCATAAAAAAATATTGTGTATTAATAATACTAATACTGATAATACTGTGCTGTATTAAATGATGCACAAATTATCAGAATGTCTTAAGTACCTTTAGTAGCTTCAGCTTGTTTATCTTTTACTTGTTCTCCATTTGCTACAATCTGTATTCCATTTTCAAGATCACCATTCTCTTCTTTGACTGTCTGTGGTCTAGCTGTGTACACTGAATGCTTAGACTTCTCAACATCTTTGACAGGCATGACTGTTTTCCTCACTACAGGAGAAGGCATCTATAAGCACAAGTAATTTTAACTAAAAAAGGATCACTGATAGTACCGATAGTAAACATCTGTTTAAACATTTATAATCCTTGGTGTCTGAATCAGGTTTTTCTCTATTTAGATAGTTCGCCAAAAAAAGTGTCAAACGAATGCACTAAGCCAGAGCTATTCAAACTGGGGTGTCATAACACCCCGAAGGCAGTGACACGATCACCAAGATCCTGTCACTAAGGGGGGCTGCAGGGTCTGGGAAGCACTTGCCAGTCCCTGCAGCAGCCTGTCTGCTATAGGACCGCAAGGACCCCCCGCAAGGACCGCAGTAAGTCCTTGCGGGGGAGGTGAGCGAGGTTCGGAGGAAGGGGGAAGGTAGCAACACAGTCCCCAGGATCGCTTCGCTAAGGGGGCTGCAGGACCTGGATGCACTTACCAGTCCCTGCAGCAGCTTGTTGGGTGCGGGGAGCCCTGCGCAAGCGTCTGCAGGACTCCCCAATGTTTCAAAAGTGAAAGTGGAGCGATCACACTCCACCTCTGCAAAACCAGAAGTGGAGCGCAATCGCTCCGCTTTCACTTTTAGAAGGCTGGGGAGCCCTGCAGACGCTCGCGCTGTGAAAATGTGAAAAATAAATAACAGAGCAACTTCACTGAACACAGATATTGGACTGAAATGTGCCATACACATTCAGGGCACAATTGTACATCTCAAGCTTGAAGATCAGCTCAACTCCTGCACCAGTTTTCTAAGGATGGAAGAATACACAACATAATGCAATAATGCATTATTGCATAATGCAAGTCTAAAACATTAAAATGAAAACTGTTCTGCACATTCAGGACAACATTATGCATGTACAAAACCCAGCTCAACCCCCATATACATATTCAAGAATACTAACAGCCCAATCCTAACCTGTGCTGGAACAGGCAGGCCAGCAAGCAGGGTTGGGGCTGGCTGCAGCTCAGCCAGAGGCAAGGGGAATTCCCCTTACCCCAGGTAACGTGGCAGCAGCTCCAATGGGGCTACTTGAATCTGTGCCACCTAAAGAGGTCTCCCAGTGCAATGGCACCAAATTCAGCCACCCGACTCCTGATGTGACGCAAAAGTGACTTAGGGCACCTTGAACGCCCAAGGGCAACTCATGAATATGCCCTAAGTCTTTCAAATCCTGTGCTTTATTACTATATCCTGCTTGAAAGGGAAAAGTGTAAATGAAACCAACAGTCCAATCCTAACCTACACTGTGCACAGTGCAGCTAAGCAGCAGGCCATAGGTTGCCTTGGGGTAAGGGAATATTTTTTACCCTTACTCCAAGAAATGCTCCAGTCTGCCCAAAGGAGTTACTTTGATCTGCGCCAGGTAATTCACTGGCACAAGTCCAAGAAGAACAAGCAGTTAAGATTGTGCTGCGAGTCAGACTACAACGCACTTATTACTGATAAGAAGAGATACATTTTTCCAAACCAGGTGACAATATTAAAAATTAATAAAAAATATTAAAATAAAGATTATTATAATTATAATCAACCATTATAATTAATGGTTGAAAAGCAGTACTTTTAATTACATAGCATCACATGTTTTCAGTTTTGTTTACTCAAGAACATGCCAAACATTAAAACATATTAAGAACCATAAGACAACTTTAAAACAATAATGAAATTGAAGAAATTTTAGAAATAATTATTCAGTTTGGAAACATTACCTTGGAATTCTGAGATTGCACAGAAAAAGGATTCATTGATGTCCCAGAAAGCCTCTTCTTTTTCAGCATCACAACAGGTGGTGGGGTTATATGAACTGACTGCAAAAAAAGAAACATTTTTGTATACTCTGTCAAGGAAAGAGAAATTCTGTATTTTGCATTACAGTGTGCAGTGCCAATATTCAGAGGTAGTCCACCACCACAACCAACCCAGCCATTAATTACTTGGAGAAGGGGAAGAATAACGTGTACTTAATAAATCTTGTACCAGAGCTACCCTGTTATCTAACAACGCTCCCCTTTAGATAACAGACAACTGTAGCTAACTAGGTGCTGAGTTAAAACATTTCATGTTTTCAGACACCAGTACAAGTATTATCAGGCTGCATTTAGATTTCAGAAATCAGTTTACAGCTTATATTTTGATTTTCTTCAAAGTGGCTGGAAATAAAAAAAGGCATTGGGTTCATAACCTCAATACCTCTACCACTTCCCCCAACATATGTATGCATTTTGTTATATGATCAATATTTCAATTGTTTATTTCCTTTAAATCAAGGCATGCAAGAGACGCACAACTAAATACAACAGTGGTAGGTGCCTGCCTGGAGAGTAGTGTTGGATCGGTAATATGACTACTCACAGGACTGATGGCCAGAGGACACAGATTCACAAGCCGGGGAGGTCTAAGTTCTATTTGAACCATGTAGCCACACATCCCCTCCACTTAATTGATCCATGAAATCCAATCCAACAAGTCAGAAAGGGAGTTTTGTTTATTCTTTGCTTCAAATTAAGTTTGCACATTTCCAAAATGTAGGTGAAGCCTTCCACCTCACTGTTAGTATAGTATTGTGATGTCCATTCCTGGGGTTGACTCCCTCCCTGGGGTGCCCCACCGCTTACCCGCCGTTCAAGATGAAGTAGAGGCAGCGTCCAAGTTCTGTTTATGCGGTTTAATTTGGTAAGTATTTTGACATTCATGGGTCCGTGTCTCTCCCTTGTCTTAACATGAATTTCTCCTTATTGCCTGCCCCTCACAGGTCTTTCCCAGACTGGACGTAAGGGATTGTTAGGTCTAGATGACTCCGGGTACCACCTTCCCGTGTTCGGGTCTTTCCCAGGCCAGTCTAGGCTTCCTCCGGGGTGATAGGGCGTCCCCTTTCCACACCCTCTTCCTCGCCCTCCTGAAGGGACTAGAGCCAGGGCGCTCCCCAGGTCACTTTTTCCCCAGGGCTCTCCCACCCTCTCCTTGTTATCCGTCTCCTCTCTGAGGCGGAGGGGAGAGGCCTCGTTCCTCTCACGGACCCTTCTTCTCGCCTCCACTCTCCCACCTCCTTTTATCCTTCCTCCCCAGGGCTTGCCTCCGCCCCCCTCCGGGTCAGCCGGGGTCTCCTCTCTCCAGCCTTCCGTTTCCACCCCGCCAACTCTCAAGCCGGTGGGGAATCCCCGCCCCTCCACGGCGCGCCCATCCGCCGGACCGCCGGGTGCCTCCATCGCCAGCCACCCCCAACTCCCGCCGTCACCTGAGCGGTCGGTAGGGGTGTCCTGCCTCCCCGGCAGCGGCGATGTTTCCAAGTGGGGTCGCGTCGCAGTGGAGGCGGCGATCCCCGTTGCTGCCGTCATCCACCGGGCTGCAGGCCCAGGGCATCTGCCCCAGCCGCCCATCGCTCCGGAGGAGGCTGCCCTGGCTTCCTTTCCAGGTGAGCTCCTCCTGCCTTGCCGGGTTTCCACGGGTGCATTGTCCCCCTCGGGGTTTACGCCCCCATGACAAGTATATTGGGAGTCACCTCCCAAGACTCTTAAGTTTGAGAAAAACAACTTTTATAAGATAAAGGAAAGGTTCCACACCTCCAACTGCCCTCATCAGCCTGATGACTTAACCCCAATCTAGGAGAAAGCCAACAGACATCCAAATAGTTACCACACCTTCAACTGGGTGGGAAAACAAAGGCAGAACAAAGCAGAGTCCTCAGCTAAGGATAGAGAACTCTTGTAACTTAAGAATCCTATAGGGTTCTATGGGACAGAAGTCTATAAAAACTCTGAACACTAGAGCCTGATGTCCTTTGCTTCCCCATTCATAGTCAACTATCCAGATCAGTGTTTCTCAAGGTTTGTTCTCTACCGTATCACTTAACATCATCCACCTATTTGAAGTACCACCAGAGGTAACTGGCAATTCCATCATTGCCAGTTACTTCTAGGTTGGGAGGCCAGATGCGACGCAACAAATACCAGTAAGAGGCTCAGGGTGGACGGGAGGGCCTTCTCAAGTGCTGAAAAGCATGCTTCGGAGCTCTGCCTGTCAAGCCAAGCCTCCTACCACTACTGGTTGCATTGCATTCCTGGTCTCGCTGCCAGGCAGCTGCAAGTACCACCGGTGGTGCCCATTCCACTAGTTGAGAAACACTGATCTAGTCCATTAAGCATTAACCTGCTGGTGCTGTGTCAAGCCACCCACATTCCAGCCTTCATCTGAGAACCACCATGCCAGCTAATTCCCAGGACCGGTAAGAGCCTGCAATCCCCTTTCTTTTCCAGCCTTCTTTTCCTCTATCCTCCCAAGTGCTACTGAAGCTGCTGAGTCATCATGGTTGGTCATCTAACCATGTGGGGCTACAGCTCTTTCTCCCAACATCCTTTTCTTCCTTACTCTCAAGAAAGGCAGCTCAGGTCCCTTGCCTGGCTCCCTTTCAGACTATCCAATGATAGGGCCCTCTTCTTGGTCTTTGAAACCTCTCTTTGCCTAGGGAGATTCACCTGATCAGCCCTTTTGCCAATACAATCCTTGCAACTCAGGGCTCTCAAGTTTCAAAGAAAACAGGATAATGTGATCTGTGATGCAGCGATGCCTAAGACCCACCAAATCCCCCTATTTTCTCTGTCCTGTGTGAAATCAAATTTACTACATGCTTAGCAATTGACTCTCTGCAAGCGCTCTATGGTATATGAAGTGTTTTTTTCTGACTTTTGTACTGTTTTACAAGAGAGCCAAGATCTGCCTAAGCTGCCTTCTCAAAACAAAACCCTGTAACCAACCCTTCAAGTACTCCAAATCAAGGAGCATCTCACAAACCTATCATAATCTCCTTCAGAGGCTTAGGCAGTCAGTTATGAGAATTTATTCACTGGGGGGGACTATCCCAGTGCAAGTAGGAGAAGTACATTCACAAGCAGTTCCTACAGAGACCTATTCTTCCAAAACCTCCCTTCTCTCCATTTTCATTCTCCTTTCTTTCCGACACCTCAAAACCTTTGCTTCCTCTCCCAAGTTCCTCTGGAAGGCCTAGCTTATCTACCTACATCCTTACTCCCCCCCTCCACTCTTCACTCTGTTCCTTCTCCTAAGGAATTCTGCTCTCCTCCCCCTCTCGTTTCTCCTCCTCATAACCACTTTCCCCAGGACTCCACTGTGTATGACTTTTAGCTGCAGAATCCGCTTTGTCTAGAACAGAGGTGCCCAAACCCCGGCCCTGGGGCCACTTGCAACCCTCGAGGCCTCTCAGTGTGGCCCTCAGGGAACCCCCAATCTCCAATAAGTCTCTGGCCCTCCGGAGATTTGCTGGAGCCCGCACTGGCCCGACGCAACTGCTCTCAGAGTGAGGGTGACTTTTTGACCTCTTGCGTGAACTGTGGGATGAGGGCTCCCTCCACTGCTTGCTTTTTCACGTCTGTGATGCAGTAGCGGCAGCAAAGAAAAGGCCAGCCTTGCTTTGTGCAAGGCCTTGTATAGGCCTTGAGCTATTGCAAGACCTTCATTCAATCATATAAGTTCATCTTTAATATATTCACTTATGTAAACATATGTAAATGTATTCAAATTTTAAATGTAAATTCCTTTTTTCCCTGGCCCCCAACATTGTGTCAGAAAGCTGATGTGGCCCTCCTGCCAAAAACTTGGGACACCCCTAGTCTATGCTTCTCAAACTTTTAGCACCGGGACCGACTTTTTAGAATGAGAATCTGTTGGGACCCACTGAAAGTGATGGCATGACCAGAAATGACATCAACAAGCAGGAACATTTTTAACAATTCTAGGCTGCAATCCTACCCACATTTACCCAAGAATAAACCCTCTTGACCATCATTGTTAAAAGCATATACATAGTAGCCTGTTCAAAGTACAGATTTGTAACATTTGCCCAATGCAGTCACATACCATGGTCGCATCAAGTCTAATATATTAAAAATAAAGTATTAAAATGAATGGCGATCCACCTGAAATTGGCTTGCAACCCACCTAGTGGGTCCCGACCCACAGTCTGAGAAACACTTGTCTAGAATAATCATATGTGAGCTCATTCAATTAAGCCCAGTTTGAACATTATTTTATTTTTGAGCTCTTTTCATTTCCTCAATGAATTATACAGTCACATCATTGGCCTTTATACTGGGTCCCTGCACACAGTTGTTTCCCCCCTCCCATGTGCTTATGTTATGTGTATCATAAAAGACACTATCAGTTAAAATTCCTACCTCAGCATTCAGATCTTGCAAAATATCTCCTAGCAAATCATCCTTAGACAGGTCCACAGCTTTCTGTAAAACAGGACACCTGTGCTCAGTAAACTTTTGGACATATTTTAGATAAAACAATCAACTTCTGCAAGCTAAACAGTCATTTTCACCACAGTAAACAGAAGAAGTATATCAATAAAAAGAGTCGTTAGTAAAAATGCATTAATATGAGTAGCCTAAATTTGAGAAAAGAATGTCTGCATTAAAAAAACAAAACTTACATCAGAAATTTTCTTCCCTGTGCTGGCCATAAACATTGATTTAATAGTGTTTGGCTTTGATACGACAGCCTTCTTCGCAATTTTCTTGTCATTTGTGGAAGCCATATCTCTTTTCCCTAACAAAAAATATATATAATGTCTTAATAATGACAGGTGGAGAACAGTATTTAAATTGATGGTTTCATTCATACAATGTTAGAACTAATTTCAGTTCTTGAAACTGCACCTCTGTGGACATTCTCCTTTCTCTGCAACTTTATATAGGTTTTCCACATCTCTGTCCTGCTTGCTCTTGAGTCTGTTATTCTTGAGAACACTTAGAATCCCAGGAAAACCAGCCTCAGCATACATGTTGTGTCACAGAAGCTCACAAATTCTCCCACAGATGATGCAATTTCTACTTTTTCAAATAGCATCAGTTTTCTAATCAATATCAGTTATTAACACTATGTGGCTTTTACAGGCTTCTACCCCACTCCCAAGTATTGTAAAGAATTCCGTCAAAAACCAAGTATTCATTTCAGTTCCATTCAGGCCAGCTGAGTTTTCCTCAGCTACCAGGTTCATAACTCATGGTTAAAGATCTCTCAACACATTCATTTTGCGGTCATATGCATTTGCTACCACAAATGTCCTGAAGCAGTTACAAGAGCAGAAGCTGCTTCATACCAAGTCGGGTCCTTGGTCCATCTAGCTTAATATTGTCTGCAACGTCTAGTAGTCACTCTCCAGAATTTCAGACAGAGTCCTTCCCAGCCTTAATTAGAAATGCCAGAGAATAACCCAGGAGCCTGCTGAAAGTAAACTACAGGTTGAGCCTCATTATTCGAGTTGGTTCCCTGGATGGCAAAAAACGCACTATAGCAAATCAATTTAAAAAACAAAGTTTCTTTGCTCAGGTAATTTAAAAACAGCCTTGCTGACCTTTGTGATGTAAGATAAGAGTCATTAAGAAGACAATCCATCAATCAGTCCTCCTCCAAGAGCTTAGAAAGTGCTTCACTCAGCCCCTCCTTTCACCAATGCAAAGTGAGCACCTGTGCTCAGGGGGAAGGGAGGGGTCGCCTGGAAAGAGAAGGATTGATGGATTGTCAGTCAGCTGCCCTCTCTCTGTCTCTCTCTCTCTCTCTCATTAAGGAGGCTATTGTTAAACGACTGTTCAGTTTTTTAAATTGATTTTAAAGGGATGCATTTTTCCCCTTCTCCAGGGATCAGCACATTCCTTCTCAATTTGCAGGGGCCATTCGTGTTGAGTCAAATCCATGTATAAAAAATCAGTGTATAAATAGGCTGCATCTGTATGTGCCTTATCACAGAACTATGGTCTTGTTCCTCAGTAACAAAGACCACATTCCCTCCCCCCAAATAATCTAAACTTAGTTCTGATTCCAAGGCCAATATTAAGCATTCAACTTGCCAGCAACTCACTCAGGTTCATTAAACCGGTCTCAATGAAATCACATTAGTTATTAGATGCCATGGAGACCTACTGCCAGGCAGATTATAAGCATGTTGAGAACCATCCTTGAACAACATAACCAATTCAAAACAGAGAAGCTCTTCAAAAGCAACACTTACGAAATTCTGCCTCATGCATCTGTAACCCTACATAAATCTTTTACTTTCCAAACAGTTACTGTGACTATGCTTCAGCCCAATTTTTATGTATCATACCTTCAAGAGAGTCGCTTAAAAAGTTGACTTACTTTTCTTGTTGGAATCCAGAGCATCATCTTCTAAGTCTTCATCAAAAATTTCTCTGCCATCTTCTACATAACCAACCCCGTCTGTGAGGAAAGATAATGCACTGCTGCTATTCTTATAATCCAATTCTAGACACATTGCATTAATTTGTATAAAAACTGTAATGATTTACTTTGTTTAGTCAACTTTAATGGGAACATGTCCTTGTTGAAATGATTTATGGATCAAAGTCCAACTATATACATCTGCTTCAGCTATAAAAGCATAAACAGAAAACTAAGCCTGCAAGTCAATACATGCTTACTTGGGAGTAAGCCCCAATGAATTTAGTGGGACTTCTGAGTAGACATGTATAGGACTGTGCTATAAGTCTAGCAAGGCAGGTGAGAAGTTCAAATAGCTTCAAATTGCTGGCTATGTCAGTTTTTCATTCATTCTAACTATCTACAAGAAGCACAGTTTGCTTATGGCAAGTGGCTAGTCTTGTCCTTCAAATGATATATCAGTTCTGTGAAAAACCCACTGCTCCAAATACTGAGCTAAGCACCACTACCCACATTCAAAGCCATAGGATCAGACCACAATTTATTTTGCAGATTATCTCCCATCAGTCCACAAAACAATTCTCAAGACAGCAGTTAGGCCCAATTACATCTGTATATTGGTCATCATTTAATAATCCACTGTAGATGGGCACAATGACATCTAACTTTATGGAACTTCTGTTTAATTTTGTCACACAGTAACATTCTAACAACCACATCACCAGCAACCTAAGGGAAGAACAGCTGTTTCAGTGCAATCTCAAAGAATGAAAACTTAAATCCATTTTACAAACCATCATCCACAATCCAGTCATCATCCTGTCGTTGCCTGACAATCCTGGAATATTGATCCTCATCAATTTCATCATAAACACCTGTAAACTCCTCAACCTGCAATAAAATGAAGAATTAGCAAAGTATCTGTACCTCTTCTTCAACTGACCAAAGAACATAAAAAATGTGCAGATGCTCAGATATTCTCATAATGTTTATTTTTAAACTGAGACTTATTGACATAGGAGGGCCTAATACATTTCCATAGAACTGCACAATTCTATGCTAAATTACTCAGAACTAAATGCCACTATGGTCGATGGATTTTTCACTCTTCTTTTCCCTCAATGATCACAGTGGTGACATGAAAGCCCGTTTCCCATAAGGCAGAGGTTCCCAAACTGGGGCAGCATGAAGCCCCAGTCAGGGAAGTTCTGTCTCAGTCCCCTTAAGGGGCAGGGTGAAGGTGACAGGATCCCTATGATTATGCCACTGCCAGAGACAAAAGGGCTGTTAAACCTGGCACTCCGGAGGGTGCAGAGAGCCTACGGCCACTCTCTGCACAGCTCCCCAAGCTTCAGAACTGCTAAAAAATGTGATCACAACCCACTAGCAATCGCAAACTGGAAGTGGGTCACAATCAAATTTTTTAGCAGTTCTGAAGCTTGGGGAGTCCTACACAGGGGGGCCACGGGCTCTCTACACCCTCCAGAAGACCAGCACTGCCAGGGGGTAAGTACAAGAACAGACTTTTTGTTCTTGGCAGTGCTACGATCATGGGGATCACATTGCTGCTATCATCCCTTCCCTGCAAGCACTTACAATGGCCCAAACTCTCCAGGAAAGTTTGGGAACTGCTGCCATAAGGCAATTCCATGATGCTAGAAATATAAAGAGAAATAAAACCAACTAAGAACACTCACTTAGTTACCTCATATTTTATTTTCTCACCAGCCTTTGCCTTTTTCAAACGCTCTAATGCTTCCTGTCTCCCTTTTTTAGATTTTTTCTCACGTCGAGTACGTGAAGCTGCAAGATTTCCAGAATCAGCATTTTCTGAGAAGAATACAAGATTGTCGCACAAGTTCAAAACAACTGACACAAACATACAACAGAGAGAAAGAGTATTAAACACACCACCAATTCGTTATCATATGTACAGTATTTGCAAATAGTAAATATTTTCCTGAAATTGGTTTAAGTTGCTATCCATCAATTAATTTTCTTGCAAGAGTTCCATGTAAATGAGTGAGAATTATTTTCATCTTTACATTTTTGTTTCATCATCACCTCATCAGTTCCAAGGCTGATTTCTGGCAGGAAAACAGTGCAGAGAAAAAAAAACCTCATAGTACCCAATATTCCCACATCAGTACCAGGGGAGGAGGAGGCTTTAAAGAACCAATTCCAGGCCACTTCTAGCTTCAAAACCATCTGTTTAAAGCAAAAATCTAGTTTGACCCCTAGGGCCAAGTTAGATGGGACTGGAAGCAAGTCCATTTTACAAGCCCTAATACAATGTCAAAGTATTCCAAATAACTTATCACATGAAAGCTGCAACACTACTAACAGTATATGCAGCATAATATTACCATATTTACAGTATGTTCACTCAGAATTTGTAATTGAATACAAATGCAAAAAATAGTAATTGAGCTCAATAGGGCTGCCTTCAGTTAGGAATACTGCCTTAAGGTTTAAGTTCTCCTGTCCCAGTAAAATGTTATGGATCTCTCAAGATTTTCCCCCCTCTCTACCACTTGTTGCATTATTATAGAAAGAAGAGGTAGCTGAGGCTGCAATAAAAATCTGATACCCAGGAACATATGTGTAAACAGAATTAAATTACAATCTTCTACAGCAGCACAAAAAAATAAAAAAGCTTAATACTATTTCTTTTCCTTTCCTCTCTTATCTACCAGAATATCCCAAAACCTTAAGCAGTTGTGTTGGTCCAATAGAAAGATTCCAAAGGTCAGTCTGATCATACCTTTATTAGGACCAACCAGTTACACAAAGTTGTAAGAAGCAAGCTTTCAATTCAGTATTTTTATACTTTCAGTTGGTCCTAATAAAGAGATGACAAAACTGTGGCTTTGGGATCTATCAGATTGTAAGCTTCTGGGCAGAGACCATGTTAATTTTTGTACAGTACCTAGAATGTTTCAGACACTTCATAAACAACAACTACTGTACATCTGTAACACTGGAAAATGGGGAAGGAATAGATACATTTCATTTCTCTTTCACAATACTCCATGAGGACAGCTCAACCCAGTATAAGATTAGCCTGGTTCTGCCAGCGGTTACAACAACTGTCTGAAATTATTATTAAGAATTTAACCAGTGTATCAACCATTCACAAGAACAGTATCTTAAAGACAACTCGGTGCAGCAGATTGCTGCCTCCAGGAACCAAGCATTTAGGGAGATAAAATTTTTATTTCTTGCTGTGCTGCCCTTGCCCTGGAGCTGTCAGTCACAGCAATTATGGAGTTTCCAAGGGCTCTAGCAATTCCTGGTGAACCAGCTGTCAGCAAAATAAAAGTGACAAGACTGGAATCTGTATCTCTGGCAGCATTCAATCTATATATATACCAAATGAGTCATAAAAGAAAAGATGCTAAAGCTACACTCTGAGCCAAACTCACTTGGAAGAGTCAATCCTACTGATCTTAATGCAAGGTTTGTTCCCCACCCCCAAAATGAAACACTCAGGATCAGGATGCAATCCAAGCAGGGTTACCAGATACAATGGAGGACAGAGTGCCTGTACCTTTAACCATTGCATAAAAGAGGGAAAACCCTTGCATGTTGAGCTGTACCTGCCAACATTCCCTCTTCTATACAATGGTTAAAGGCACTCTGTCCTCCACTGTATCTAGTCACCCTGAATCCAAGGCACACACACCTGGAAGTAAACTCTACTATAGAGAGTATTTCCAAGTACTCAGGACTGCATACCATGAAGTATCACCAGACAAGGACAATGGAAAGTATAAATTTGCATCAGAAAATCCTGATTGGTGATATTTGTTGTAAGCCACTTTGGGTGGTAGCAAAGGACCCGATCCCATTCAACTTTCCAGAGCCAATGCAGTCACAGTACACCCCCAAGGTAAGGGAACAAACATTCCCTTACTTTGAGCCTCCATGAGTGCCTCCCCATTGCAGGGTGCAGCATATGCCCTGTTGGCAGGGCAGCATCAGCCCAGGAAAATGGTATACGATTTGGCCCAAAGTGCTACGCTTTCAAAGGAGTATTTCCCTTTTCAGGCTGCTGGTTTGTCCACCTTCCTGGTTGGGGAAGGAACGGAATGATTCCAGGCCTGCATTCTAAGGTAGCAAAGGCTGCAACCCTAAGTACACTTACCTGGGAGTAAGGTCCATTGAGCATAATGGGACTTGCTTCTGAGTAGACATGCCTAGGCTTTGCCTTGCCCACGAGGCAAAGACCAGGCACCACCCTCTCCTCCTGGGTGCAAGATTACCTACAGCCAAGCCTAGGCATGCCTACTCGGAAACAAGTCCCACTATGCTCAATGGACCTTCCTCCCAGGTAAGAGTGCTTAGGGTTGCAGCATTTGCTACCTCCCCTTCCCCCCACTCGCTCCTATATGTGGGTAGCCGCGCAGCAAGGATGCGCATCCTCCACCGCACCGCACCGCGCGAGCGCTCCATCCGTTCTCTCACCTCCATGGCAACCGTCGCCAGCCCCGTCGCGCGGCATCTCCATGGTGGCGGTGGGTACCACTCCTGCCCCCCCCCCCGAGAGCGAGCGAGCGAGCGAGCGAGCGAGCACGCGCGCGCCTTCGTTCCAACCCGGCCCACCGCTTCACGCTCTCGCGCCAAACCGCCTGAAAGTGGCGCGAGAAAGGAGACCCAGCTGCCCCGGCCAGTCAGGCAGCCAATCAGAAGCCATGGTGACGATAACCGCGTCCTTCCTATTCCGCTTCAGGGTCGAGAAAGGGGTTGGGTTTGGCGGAAGCGGCGTCGAAAAGCATTCGCGCGGTCGTGACGGAAAACTGTGCATTTTTTTTTGTCTTGCAGTTTCGTGCCTCCAGAGCCTCATGAAAGTGGCGCGGGCGGGGGAAATTCCAGAATGAAGAAGTGAACTGGTGGCAAAGGCTAATATGCGGAGGCGGGACAAATTAACAGCACAGCTTATGTGACAGTGTAAGAAGGATATAGACGTGTGTAGTAAGTGATGTGCAGAGCAGCAGTCCTGTGCATGCTTGCAGAGAAGTCCCATTGAGTTTGGTGGCTTGTAGCACTTGATTGCAACCCTAATTTAGTAGCAGTTGGGTTCTTGATCTTAAAAACTGGGGCTTTGGTTCCTGCACTTTTGCATTCTGGGGAGACTGCTCTGACTTTTGCAGAGGCAATACTGTCAGTAGAAAGCGTTTGCCCACCACTTTGCCCATATCAGATTTTGTTTTCCTTGGATTAATATTCTCTCACTTACTAATAAAATCAGTTGACTAGAGCAGTTGTTCTCAAACTTTTAGCACCGGGACCCACTTTTTAAAATGACAATTTCTCAGGACCCACCAGAAGTGATGGCATGACCAGAAGTGACATCATCAAGCAGGAACGTTTTTAACAATCCTAGGCTGCAGTCCTACCCACACGTACCCAGGAATAAGTCCAATTGACTAGCATTGTTAAAAGCATATACATAGTAGCCTGTTAAAAGTACAAATCTATTACATTTCCCCAAATGCAGTCACATACCAGGGTAGCATCAAATCTAACAGATTAAAAATAAAATATTGAAATGAATGGGGACCCACCTGAAATTGGCTCATGACCCACCTAGTGGGTTCCAACCCACAGTTTGAGAAACACTGGACTAGAGGTTATTGTGCATTCTAATATATAGATGGGCTCATTATTATGCACTGTTAGTGAGTGAGGGGGTACTACAAAACCCTGGTTATTTGTGGCCATCTAGTACTTTAGTAATTGAATGCGTTCATAGCTTCGCAGTTTATACTCCAGTCTAGCCAAAGTTTGTCATGACTATGGGTGCAATCCTAACCAACTTTCCAGCACCAATCTAAGGGCAATGCAGCTCTGAGATAAGGGAACAAACATTCTCTTACCTTGAAGAGGCCTCCAGGACTGCCACCCAACTACAGGATGCAACACATGCCCCATTGGCACAGCTATGTCAATGAGGGAAAGTTGGTTAGGATTTGGGCCTAAACCTCAGTGGTGGACCTACATTTTGGGAGCCCTGAAGCTTGAACTGTAATGGTGATCCCTTCAGAACCAGGTCGAGGTAACCACTGTTATCCTCTTGGACAGGTTGTTCCACAACAGATCACCACAAATTTTTTAAAAATGTAACCGCTACTGTAACAGTAGATCCAAAATTTGTAAGCAATGTGGACTAAAGTCGCTCCTGGGGCCCTGAAGCTTAAGCTTCATTAGCTTCATAGTAGATCCACCCCACTAAACCTAAAGTCCTAAGCATACCGTAAAACAACCATTGGACTTACTTGTGTGTAAACGTGGATATGAGAGTGACTTGTATGCCCCATTGAAAACCTTAGGCCTTGAGTCAGTCATGTGTTATAGTTAATTTGTTCCTTTGTAAAATTTGTTCCTGTGTACAAAATAAGAAACTAGAATTTGAACCAGACATCCTGGTCTTTTCTTGCAAATACAGAAGAATGACACTGTTAATTTTTCAAACCAAAACTGTTGCCATAGCTCCAGTGCAGCTTAAACAATAGTCTTTTCTTTCTGGTTCTGAACATGGTTGTCCAGAAGTTAAGTCCTAATTATTTCTTTCTTGCTACTTCTTTCCAAATAGGCATGCTAGCTGTTTGTGACGTATAACTCCAGTGGAATCTCAATAGATTTCTTTCCCCAGATCTTAGTTTGTGTGTTGTATAAAGAAAACTGACAGGCAGGTTTAGGTCATCCTATTGCAAATAGTATTATCGCAAGCAGATTGTGCTGACATGCTCTTTAAACATTGTTGGGACAGTGACACGGAACAGCTTGGCACAACCTTTGCCCGCTTGGAGGGGAAATGTATAAGTCTGAAATTTTATCAAGCAACTCAAAATGTGCTCAGTTTGTGACTGAAAACTGGAGAGGGCAAAGTCACAGAGAAGCACATTGACAAGAATGGTTGGTCATCAAAAGCGCAAGAGAGAAGAGGAAACTCCAGCTATTCATTCCTACAAATATCTGCGAAAGGTAAGCAAGGCTTTTATTTTCTCTTAATCATACATGTCATTAAGAAATCAAATATCTCCCCAAAGCATTTTCTTCTCTTTACATATTTATTTCCATGTTTATACACCCCATTCTCTGCCAAAAATGGCACCTGAAGCAACAATGTGAAGAAGCCTCAGTATAATAAATACAAAGTTAGGTTTCTTAAAGCAAGATGACTGATTCCCCCCCCCCCATGTGCAAAATACTTGAGGTCATAGACGTGCAAGATAATAAGAGTCCAGTAGTGAAAGATAATACTGGGGGGGCGTATCTTCAGATTCACTTATCTGCAGATCGGGTCCATGCCCTCCCCCCATTGCTGTTTTTTTCCAAAAAACCTGAAGTGACTTTTTTTTTACCTCTAAGGATCAGTGTGAGCCTGGCAGAGGCTGTGGACAGACATGCACGGCCTCTACTGAGCTAGACGACCCTCTGAAGGCAAGGGGAGCAGAGCTCGGCCATAAAACAGAACCCCTGTGGATAAGGGGGACACACCCGTATGTTCAAAACTTAGTCATATCATCTTTTGTTTATGTGTGCGCCATAAACAAGAATGTCCCTCACTACAAAAACGATCAACGACCTTGACTCAAAACACCTCATGTGTGATATAAGCATATTTATTAACCCCACTGTCCCAAGGGCAGGAGTGGGAGACTCTGCTATATGGTTTATTACAGTCACAACGCTGTGCTAGATAGATAGGATCAGAGAGGTGGTGACTTGTATAAGTGAAAGGAATGGCACTAGGATGTGTGGTGCGTATGGTTTTCCTCTTGCTCACTTTATCTTACCAATAACTTTATGAGGTAGGTATTGCTGAGAGATTTGGTAACTGGTCTATGATCGCTCAGAGCTTAATCTTAACTGCTATCTGAGCCAGTGCAGTTGTCCTGCATCCAGCTCAGAGTGTCGCAAACATGACATAAGGCACATCTGCGATGACTTGAGAGTAAGCAGCACTGGTGGGAAGGCCTGTGCCAGCCCACCAATGCTGCATTCAAAGCCATCAGCACATGCAAGTAAGGCACCAAGTGATGTGGGGAGGGTGGCTAGGAGATGGGCAAGGGCCATTTCTGGGTGGGGAAGAATGGAAGAGGGTGGAAATCTTGCCTGGGAGGATGGTGGGACTGGCGGAGACCTCCTCTGCTGTATCCTAACCCCATTCCCAGGCCACCCAGCATTACAGCAAGTGTCTTGAATTTGTGCCAGCTACACAACAGGTGTGGATCCAAGAAGCCCCATAGGAGGAAATATGAAGAGGCCTTACCCTGAAGAGGCCTCCAGCTGCCTCCTAGTCTGCACCAGCGTAGACTAGGAGGCAGCTGGAGGCCTCCTCGGGGTCATACAGCACAGGCTATGCAGCCTTGCTGTGCAAGTGCAGGTTAGGATTGGTCTGTCAGTGAGTTTTTTTGGCTGAGCAGGGATTTGAACTGGAGTCTGCCAGGTTCTAGTCTAGCCTTAACACCGCACTGTGATCATCACAATATCTAGCATGTATGTAGTGCCTTATAGTGTTCAATAATCAAGGTGGCCCTTGCAGGGATGACAGCATGGGATACAAATTTAAGTAAATAAATATTAGTATTTCTATATAGAAGATGTGAGGACTGAGAGAGGGGGGGGGCTAGCCTAAAGCCACCCAGTGAGCTTATGGCAGATGTGAGATTTGAACAGGATATTATTTTCCAGTCTCTATACCACATCAGCTCTATTGCTGACACATGATAAAAGGCTCTGTCTGGGGACAGCTGACGTGATTAAAGTACCAAATGGCCAGGCTGTCATGTGCTAGTTGCTATTCTGTGTGAGATATGAGGTCATGCAATTGCAGCCTTAGCTTCTTGCAGCCACTACCTGAGCTTGGATAGCAGATGATCTCCAGAACCATTATTAAAAGAATTTTGTACAAAGTACACAACACAGAGTTAACAGAAACTTTAGAGCAACTTGTTTTTCCCCTTCCATGTTCCGCTCTTTATTCTTCATGGCCCTGCATTTTGGCCTCCAGAGATAACCTGCTGCTATTCTTCTTCTTTACTATTTACATGACACAAGTTGTGCACTAGGTACTGCAGATTTATGATCTCTGGCTTAGAGGGCTTGCCATTAGTTAGGCATAGGGGTTAAGGTGGCTACTGAGAGCAGGACTCAACAAAGGAATGTAAAGGTTAAAGCATCAAAAATTAACTTTTTGAAAGCAAAGATGAAACTATGAGTGTTAAGTAAAGGCTTTGTTTGAAGCAATCTAGGCAACAAACAAACAGTGTTTCTAGTAATAAAAGGTCAGCAGTGAGTCATGTGGCATTTCTTACACATATAGAGTTCCTAATGCTTCTAACTGAGATTAGGCTTGTGATTCATTCTTGGACTCCCACAGAGAACTACTGCTAGGCCACAAGAATTGCACAGCCTCAAGTGTCTCTAAATGGCACTGTTTCTCTCAGTAGGAACAGCTGCAGTCCTAGTGAAAGATAGCTGGAGTATAATCACCAAAGAATAGTACCTGTTGATTTAATGAGGCATCTAAGTTAATCATGAAGGACAGAGAGAACAATGACTCTCATGGGATCTTTTAAAATTAATTTGTTGGAAGAAATGGTGGGAACTTTTGGTGAATATATGTTATTCTGTTTTGCTGGAGTAGAAGAGATGTTGCTTATGTTGCCTGCCCTGGCAACATAAGCAACAGTATTATACATCTATTATATTATACAGCAATATACAGTATTATACATCTAAATACTGTATATAAAGGAACAATAAAATGCAGCAATTTACCAAGCACACAGATCAATTGAGGCCATCAGTCCCAATTCATCCATGAAGTGAAGTGGTCACCTCAGGCAACAGATTGGAGGAGGACACCCATCTCTGTCTGCCAATGTCTTCTTTGCTCCACTTTGTCCTTCCACTCCCTTGATTGGAAAAGAGGGGTACAGAGAAGAAGAACAGCAGAGGGGTACTGAGCTGGAGTGCTGAGCTGAAACATCAAAGAGTGTTTCACTCCCATCAAAGAGTGGGAGGAGCAGAAGCTGGCACATCTTCAAGTAAGGGGGACATCATTTGACATGCTGCCTCAGGTGTCAAGAGATCTTGGGCCAGTCCAGGGGTACCTTGGAAGATAAACCAAATGAATACACTAAGAGCTAAAGTAAATAAGAATCAAGAAGAATCAGGGTTGAGCAGTGAGGTGGCAAAGGTTGCAGACGACACCAAACTTTTCCAAGTGGTGACCAGAAGTGATTGTGAGGAGCTCCAGAAGGATCTCTCCAGACTGGCAGAATGGGCAGCAAAATGGCAGATGCGCTTCAATGTCAGTAAGTGTAAAGTCATGCACATTGGGGCAAAAAATCAAAACTTTAGATATAGGCTGATGGGTTCTGAGCTGTCTGTGACAGATCAGGAGAGAGATCTTGGGGTGGTGGTGGACAGGTCGATGAAAGTGTCGACTCAATGTGCGGCAGCAGTAAAGAAGGCCAATTTTATGCTTGGGATAATTAGGAAGGGTATTGAGAACAAAACGGCTAATATTATAATGCCATTGTACAGATCTAAGGTAAGGCCACACCTAGAGTATTGTGTTCAGTTCTGGTCGCTGCATCTCAAAAAAGACATAGTGGAAATGGAAAAGGTGCAAAAGAGAGCAACTAAGATGATTACTGGGCTGGGGCACCTTCCTTATGAGGAAAGGCTACGGTGTTTGGGCCTCTTCAGCCTAGAAAAGAGGCACCTGAGGGGGGACATGATTGAGACATACAAAATTATGCAGGGGATGGACAGAGTGGATAGAGAGATGCTCTTTACAGTCTCACATAACACCAGAACCAGGGGACATCCACCAAAATTAAGTGTTGGAAGAGTTATTATTATTATTATTAACAGTATTTATATACCACTTTTCAACTAAAGTTCACAAAGCAGTTTACAGAGAAAAAAAATCAAATAACTAATGGCTCCCTGTTTCAAAAGGGCTGACAATCTAAAAAGATGCAAAAGAACACCAGCAGATAGCCACTAGAAAAGACACTGCTGGGGTGAGGTGGGCTAGTTACTCTCCCCCTGCTAAACAGACAAAAGAACAGACAAAAGTTAGAACAGACAAAAGAAAATATTTCTTTACTCAGCGTGTAGTTGGTATGTGGAACTCCTTGCCACAGGATGTGGTGATGGCATCTGGCCTGGATGCCTTTAAAAGAGGATTGGACAAGTTTCTGGAGAAAAAATCCATTACGGGTTACAAGCCATGATGCGCATGTACAACCTCCTGATTTTAGAAATGGGCTATGTCAGAATGCCAGATGCAAGGGAGGGCACCAGAATGAGGTCTCTTGTTATCTGGTGTGCCCCATGGGGCATTTGGTGGGCCGCTGTGAGATACAGGAAGCTGGACTAGATGGGCCTATGGCCTGATCCAGTGGGGCTGTTCTTATGTTCTTATGTAAGAATCCTGAGTGCTGAATGAATGAATATGATGTCTAAGCTGAAAGTTTTGCTGAAGCACTGAACATGCGGTTCATAGGTTCCCAGTGTCCCACTAAACATAGGTTCCCAGTGTCCTAAATCAAATATGGTGTATAGGCAAATGGAACAATTTTTTCCCCTAATGAAAGGAGTGCCCACATTCTTGTTCAGATCCTGAAAATACACCAACTATCAGCATATCCTATTGAGATGGAGAAGTCACAGCAGCTTCACATATCGTAACAGCGCTAGACTGACCTGCTGACCCAGTTAAGTCAGGAAGGGAAGGGCAAAACAAAAGCAGGACAGGGATGGGTTTCAGAAAGGGGACAGGTTTGGTAGTAGTGGGCTGCGGAGAAGCCACAACAGCTTCACACGTGGCAGCTTCACAGAATTCAAACCATTTCCTATCCTGGATCCTTATATATCTGTGTCAGCAATTTTGCTGGTGAAGGTCCAAGTAGATCATTCCATGCCACAAAGGCTTACCCAGATGAGACCCCTTCCACAGAATGCAGGGCAAACCATTTTGGTGCACCTGCACTGGAAGTGTAGCATTGGGTTGTTTGTTAATCAGCTTCTGCAGACATGCACCAGTTGCTCTTTGAATTTTTTCTCTTTGTAACTCATTGTTAAAATGTTCAAGTAGATGAAAATACTCACTCCCCCAAAGTCTGCTCTGCATTTTTACCATCTGACTTGTCTATTCATATGATGTGCCCTATTAAACTGTGTAAAACCCTGAAGAGCAGTGGTAAAAATCTAAGTGAATGCCATATTTTTTTTCCATGTTTTTATTTTATGAGATACAAATATAAAAAAATTAAAAAATAAAGGTATTACAAATTGTGTGCCAAGTGCAGAAATCTCAAACTACATTTCTTTGTTCTACTACAAAATCATACAAGAAATTAGTTATCAAATCTTAAACAATCTACACTTATTAAAAAATACATTTTCAACACAAAAAGAAAAATGAGAAAAACATAAAAGTTAAATCCCCTATCTACTCATGGGCAGCCCAATCCTGAGCTGCCTCGGGCACGCAGCTGCAGTGGCACCGAGAACAACTGCTGCCGAATCCTGCATGCCTCAGCCTGCTGTGGGCGATGCCTCGGGAGAAGGGGACTTTCGTCCCCTTCCCCTGGATAAGGGATGGGGCCCCGCAATGGGGCTACTCACTTTACCTACTCACTTAAGGTAAAGGTGTTCGTGTAGGGCACAGAGCGCTACATGAATGGACAGGATCCGGTGAAGCTGAGCTCCACCGGACCCACCTCCTGCCTCCCCGCTGCCTCCCCCCAGCACGCCTCCTGCCCACCCTCTCTGCCTCCACCTCCCTGTCATGCCTGCTCTCTCTCCACCCTCCCCACGCCTCTCCCCTCCCCGGAACGCCTTCTTCCTCCCCTGATCCCCGCCCCCGCTTACTGTGCCGCTTACTTAATGGCTTGGCAGTCATTAGCGCTAGCTAGCTAGCATGGGTGAATGCCAGGCGGTAAGCCTCGCAGACGTGCCTTACGACACGTTTGCGGCAGTATGCTGCAGCGGAAAGCCAGAGCACCGAGCTCAGGATTAGGCTCCAAATCCATAGATTATTTAGCCCAGTATTTCTTGCACATTTAGCACCGGGACTCACTTTTTAGAATGAGAATCTGTCAGGACCCACCCTAAGTGATGCCATGACCGCAAGTGACATCATCAAGCAGGAAAAATTTTAACAATCCGAAACTGAATCCTACCCACACTTACCCAGGAGTAAGTCCAATTTATTATCATTGTTAAAAGAATATACATAGTAGCTTGTTAAAAGTACAGGTCTGTAACATTTCCCCAAATGCAGTTACATACCAGTCTAACATATTAAAAATAAAATAGTGAAATGAATGGGGACCCACCATCTCAAACTACATTTCTTTATTCTACTACAAAAGTGAATGCCATATTGTTGAACATGCAAATGGATTAGTCTATCTTCTTAAATCAGACATTCATGGAATGTGTCATGATGACTTTATCCTGTTGTTTTTTTCTTCACTGTTAAGGCAACTGTGTTAAATATGTGTTTAAAAAGCAACACAAGCAGCAGAAAACCATAGCCAGTAAGTAGAAAAGTTATTGATAATAAAATGGCTAATATTATAAATTGTGCAAATCGATGGTAAGGCCACACCTGGAGTATTATGTCCCGTTCTGTTTGCCACATCTCAAAAAAGATATCATGGAAATGGGAAAGGTGCAAAAAAGATTGACTATAAAAAGATTACTGGGCTGAGGCACTTCCCTTATGAGGAAAGACTAGTGTTTGGGGCTCTTCAGTCTAGAAAAAAGGCACCTGAGTGGGGACATGATTGAGACATACAAAATCTTGCAGGGGATGGATAGAGTGGATAGAGAAATGCTCTTTTCCCTCTGACATAACTCCAGAATCAGGGGACATCTGCTAAAATTGAGTGTTGGGAGTATTAGGACAGACAAAAGAATATTTCTTTACTCAGCGTGTAGTTAGCTTGTAGAACTCCTTGCCAGAGGATGTGGTGATGGCATCTGGCCTAGGTGCCTTTGAAAGGGGATTAGACAAATTTCTGGAGGAAAAGTCCATCATATGTTACAAGCAATGATGTGTATGTGCAACCTCCTTATTTTAGAAGTGGGTAACCTCAGAATGCCAGATGCAAGGGTCTTGCAGGTCTTGCACAAGGATGCAGGTCTGTCATTGTCTTGTGTGCACCCTGAAGCATTTGGTGGGCCACTATGAGATACAGGAAGCTGGACTAGATGGGCCTATGGCCTGATCCAGTGGGGCTGTTCTTAATCCATGATGTGTGATAGGAGCATCTTCTCTGTTTTCCAAGTAATGCACCTTCTCCATAATAATCAAAGAAGATTTTTCATACTCGGATATCTCTTAATTCACATTTGACTTCTCCTTTTTAGATGCTTCTACTGAGATGCTTTCAATTAGCAGCTATTTCTAGAGTGTCCCAATCATCTACCTTAAGTAAACAGCATTAAAAAAAAAAAAATCTCCATGGAGCTTTGGCAAAAAATAGTTGTCAAAAATATGTTGGTTATTTGTAGTGAATAGAATTCAAACATTATTCCAGATGGAAATGTTGAAGAGCTTGGTATGCGTTTTTGCCAGGGAAGCACACACGCCCACAGAATTATATTGCTTGCTGAGCATGAATAAAGTAAATTTCCCATAATGCACAAGAAAAAATTTATCTGTGCAGTGATCTAGCTATAGTTCTGAGGATGGGCAACCCAGTCCTAAAGCCAGTGGCTACCGCTTCATCCAGCAGCACCTCCAAAGGTCTCCTCAGGGGAAGGGGACTGTCATCCCCTTCCCCCAGGGAAAGCCCTAACCCCCACAATGGGGCTTCTCAAGTCTGTGCCAGCTATTTTGCTGGCACAGACTTGAGGGACTCCATGTTGGGCCTTCTGGCCTGACACGGAGTTCAGAATCCAGCAGAACAGAGCTCCGCCGCAGAGACCCACCCCTCTCCTGCCCTGGTTCCTCCCCCAGCCCTGTTCTGTCCACTCCCCACCTCCCCCCGCCCCAATACTACTTACCGCCAGCCAGCACTGCTGAAGCATTGGTTGGCCTTCCAAGTTGTGCTGAGGCTCTGCACTGGCACTGGCCCAGCACCAGTGTCTCCTTCTCTCTGGGTGCTGCAGATGTGCCTTACAGCATGTTTGTGACTCCCAGCACTGGTGCTGAAGCTCAAAGCCAGTGCTGCTAGTGTTTAGGATTGGGCCCAAAGAGGGTTTGCTCTGTATGCATAAAGGTAACTCAAATTTAATGAGCCATTAAGAGTTCAGACAGGACCACTCTCACAGCCCTAAGATAGTCTTTTAAAGAGAGACCCTACTTTTAAGTTTTCAGCAAACATTGATTCGGGGAACCAAAAGGGTATGTTGCCATGCCACAAAAATTGACCTCTTAACATGGCCTAGCCCCATTCAGATGCTTAATCTGGTTTATGCTTTATACTTATAATGGTTCCTATTTTCTTCCCTTCCTGGATACTCCCACCAAAGTACTTTCTATTTATTTAATTGCTTTTTATGCTGTTTTTCATGGAAAACTAAAGGACCTTACAATAAAATAGTAAATAAAAAATAAATCACAATAAAACAATATCATAAAATACAAACAAAATGCAGTAAGTAGTAATGAACAATCTCCTACAAGCACAAATGCATAAAGTAATTTAGAGAGAGAAGACCTTGAAAAACAGAAATATTCTAGGTTCTTTTTAAAAACAGCTGATGAGAAGATCATTTCAATTTTTCTAGGAATGAGGTTGTGTAGCTGTGGGGCTACTGCTTGGAAAATGTCACCCTAGGTGCCATGAACAAATCTTTGCTTGTGGTAGACCAGATGGCAGGGCCTCAGTGACAGACCTCAATAGCCAGGCAGGTTGATATAGAAATCAGTGCCCTTAAGCGAGTTTGATCCCAGGCTAATGAATCAGCAAGTATTTCTAAACCAACTCTAGTAATCTGCCTTAAGTAAATAGCATCTCTCTATATTTTGCCATACAGGTAGTCAGCCTTGGTGGTAACGTTGGTTCCACCTAATATAAAACACTTCACAATTTTGGAACACATATGCAGGCATATATGAAGTGTGGCTTGCCTTCTTACCACTAAAAAGCATCCTTCCTTTTCTTTAATAAGCGAATGTGTAAGCAAACTTTTTCTTATACTTTGTTTTAAAAAAATGGTATGGCTCCTACAAACCTGATAAAAATAGCTGATAGGGAGACGAATCTGGTGACAAATGCATGAACAGGACAGTTGTTGGGACAGAAGTTCCTTTTTACTGATGTTCCCAATGTGTTTCTATGAAAATATTTGTCAAAGGAAAGAATTGACTTGTTTTTAAACCAGCCCAGTGAAACTGCAGTAATCTCTAGCAAACTGAAGAACCTGGAGACTCTAATTGAAACACTTTGGAAACATAAGTAGAATATCCTAACAACAGTGTACCATTTGTTGTGAAATTACAGGTGTTTTATCTCTTTTGTTGATTGTGGCTAGATCCTGACCCCCAGCCACCAGTTGGCCAACACTACGTAAAACTACCTAAAGATAAGCTGTAGTGGAAATCATGACCCACTTGTATTATAGTAACCTAACTTCCCATTTTTTCTGCCCCCTAAGTAACAAGTGAACAATTCTTACATGTAAAAGATTTTTCTGCTAGGCCCTTTCATGTATGTGAACATGGCTTGCATGCATATTATATTTTTGGTGCTGTTCACTGGCTCTCATTTTTTTAACCTATAGGCCATTTGAAGGTCCTTGGGTAGTGGTCTAGAAATATAAATAAATGTTTATTTATATGACTTAACTAAGGGCCCGATCCTATCCAATTTTCCAGTGCCGGTGCAGCTGTGCCAATGGGGCATGCACTGCATCCTGTGGTGAGGAGGCAGTCACAGAGGCCTCCTCAAGATTTGGAAACATTTGTTCCCTTACCTTGGGGCTGCATTGTGGCTGCACCAGTGCTGGAAAGTTGGATAGGATTGGGCCCTAAGTAACTGAGATCCATAGGGCTTTTTCCTCAAGTAACTTTGCTTCTGCTCTTTTTATGAAAAGAGAAAAGATTCAGCAAGACTGGTCCTTGTTTTTCCATTTGGTTAAGGTTGCTTTTTCAGTGCTTTATGTTATGCTTTGCCATCCAACTCCTGCATCTTGCGGATGCTGAACTTATCTCCTACTCCCCTTCATTTTACATGTCCTGTCTTGCTTCCCCTTCGCCCACTTATTCCACTACCTCCTCCGTTCTCTTTTTCTGTATTGCATTTTCTTTGTCCAAAGTGACATTTAAATAGCACTCCTTATCTGTAAAGAGTGGAAATGAATCACCATTCTGCCACAGCTGATTTGGGCTTCTATTTCCACTGAGAAGGGCTCTGTGTGTGTGTGTGTGTGTGTGTGTGTGTGTGTGTGTGTGAGAGAGAGAGAGAGAGAGAGAGAGAGAGAGAGAGAGATTATGCTTCTAAAAGTTAAAACAACTTTCATAATTTAAGGGTGCCTCTGTTTCCCCCAGTCCAAGCAGTTCCAAAGAGGAAGAAAGAGAGATCTCTGACTCAAGAGAGTGGCAGTACTGGTTTTAAGTAGTAGTTGCTATGCTGTTCACCTTTGCACTACTAATAATTAGCCTAATCAGTCCTTTAAGCATTGTGGGTGTCAGTCTTGCTTATTCAAGTGCACCTGGTACTCCCAACCTTGGAAGCACTTTATGTGGAAATTCATAGACTTTGTACTTTCCTATCTGAAAAGCTTCATCTTGTAATCTTCTTAGTATACAACAGATCAGATCAATTTATATGATCTGTTTATAGTTATCAGCCCTTTAAATTATGTGACATGAAATAGACTCAAAATCTGGTCAAAACCTCAGTTTATTAGACAATTTCCATACCAGGCGCATAAACAGAAATCTGTACTTCTGCAAGTACTGCATGCTTTGGAATTGGTGTGACAGTAAAAAGACAATGAGGTAACAAATAGAAGAAAATACAGAAGAAAAAAACTGCAGGTATTACATTTTCATAGTGCATTTTCTTCATATGAAAATGGGGTTGATGGTCAGCCTGCCTCTTTAAACTACCCTGAGGGCACAATCCTAACCAGGTCTACTCAGAAGTGAGTCCTACTTTGTTCAATGGGGCTTACTCTCAGGAAAGTGTGATTAGTATTGCATCCTGAGTATATGAGAAAGGTGGTATAGAAATACTGTAATAAATAAATATGGCAATCAGACAGAGAATGCAGCACCAGTAAAAGTTTCAAGCCAGACCTAAAAAGCACTGCGTGTCTCAGGAGCAAGTCCCTAGGTCAAGTCTCTCAGTTTACAGTACCTGTTTATCATCCCTGTTTATATTACCCATTCACCATCTATTGCTTGCTTACAAGTTGTAAGCCTGATCAAGTGCTTGGACTATTTAGCAAGCCATTTGGAAAATACAGACCAGTTTGGTGTTCGAAGTCCAAGGCATTGGTGGAACTGCTTGTTTAGGTATCTAGGCTGTTCTTGTTTGTCTCACTCTTCACTCCTACATCTCTATGGCACAGATGCCCTGAATGGCTGACCTGCCTCGACCCACTTCTCTGCATGCAGAAATTGCCTGGTGTTTCCAGATTATCATGCCACAGAGACTTTTGAAATTGCTTAGAATCCCATGTATATGGAATTGTTTTGACTCAATTCCAGGGACTAGCTGTGGCTCATGGTTCTGGACTGGCTGCTGCCAACTTGCTGAATCTCATATTCACAGCCACTCATTTGTCTCAGCTACTGAAATGCTAGATATGCCAGGAGTAGAAACCTGCATGGCTACTCTGCTGGATTTGTGTGATGTGCGAAAATACTTTTGCCTGATTACATGAATGTTGTTATAGAGAGGAGCTGTCCTTTCAGCACCACAGTATGACAGGCATTCTATATGTATGTACTTGTTTGTTTATTTTACAACATTTTTAATAATATATACTTTATTTATAATTTATATTTCTTAATTCAGCAGAACATGGAAGGTCAAAGTTCAAATCAAATAAACAATAACAACAAAAACCCTGACAAAACCATGTTGGAAATAAAACATCAGTCCAAAACTAACTAAAAAGTAATAGAGCAGTGTTTCTCAACATTTGTCCTCCACTGTACCAGTTCACATGGTCCACCTATTCAAAGTACCACCAGAACTAAGTTGTGATGATGCCATTACCTGTTACTTCTGGGTTGTGAGAGCAGATGCAATGCAACAAACACTAGTAAGAGACTTAGGGCACAATCCTAACCAACTTTCCAGCAATGGCATAGCTGCACCAGTGGGGCATATGTTGCATCCTGCAGTTGGTTGGGCAGTCATGGAGGCCTCCTCAAGGTAGAGCAATGTTTGTTCCCCTACCTCGGAGTTGCATGGCCCTTATGTCAGTGCTGGAAAATTGGTTAGGATTGTGGCCTCAGAGTGGACAGGAGGGCTTTCTCGAGAGAGAAAGAACATGCTTTAGAGCTCTGCCCACTGAGCCGAGCCTCCTACCACTGTTTGTTGTATCATTTTCCTGGTCGCACTGCAAAGCAGCAGGTATCTAGGGGTCCCAGGAGTACCACCAGACACCACCTCAAGTACCACTGGTGGTACCCATACCACTGGTCAAGAAACACTGCAATAGAGCAAATGTCACTAGAAAGGAGAAACAAAAACCCACATAGCAGAGATAAATCAAACATCAAATGGAATAAAAACAAGTCTTAACCTCCCCGTCTTTAAAATGCCAGTGCAGTAGGAACAGTTCTAATCTCCAATGGAAGGGAATTTTTCAGGCTGAACACCACAGCAGAGATGACACTATTGCAAGTCACCACCAACTGTATTTTCTGCCCATGGGGCAGGCATTTTGACATGAGGAGATGTGTGCAGATGTGAAAAAGTTAATGCATTAAAGGCCCAATCCTATCCAACTTTCCAGCACTAGTGCAGCCGTAATGCAGCCCTGAGGTATGGAAACAAATGTCCCCATACCATGAGGAGGCCTCTGTGATTACTTCTCCATCACAGGATGCACTGCAGGCCCCATTGACATGGCTGTACAGGCCCTGGAAAATTGGATAGGATTGGGCCCTAAAACTGTATTTTTTCCCCACATGTTGAACTGGCCTTTTGAGTACTTTGACTTGTGGCCATACTGTGACTTTGCCAAGTGCTGAAAAGAAAACGGAATAATGTTCTCATCTGAATGCATACTATAGCATTCATAAGAGCAATGTAACCTGTCATAATTCAGAGAAAAAATTATATTCATGATGTAAAAATGTTTTGTGTTGGTTAGGACACAATTCTGTGTTGTCCTTGGGCTGGCACAAGTCCCTTGCGCCAGCCCAGAGTTGTCACAGAAGTGCCATAAGGCACTTTTGCGACACTTGAGGAGTTGGGAGCAGACTGGTGAGTTCGCACCAGGTGAGTCAGGTCAGCACAGGAGTCTGGGGGGCAGGGGGAGGATGGAACAAGGGCATTGAGAGGTGGCAGAAGGCAGGCGGTGGGTGGGACTGTGGGCAGCCCAAGGCTGGAATCCAGCACCTAGGCCAGATCCTAAACTCACTCCAACACACCCGAGCTCAGCACCAAGCTGCTTGGATCTATGCCACTGATTTAGATGGCGCAGATAAAAGTAGCTCCATTGGAGCTGCTGTCATATTACCTGGGGTAAGGGGAATTTATTCCCATTGCCCAAGGCTGAGCTGCAGCCAACCCCAATCATGCACTGGATATGGAGCAGGCCAATTGGCTGACCTGTTCCAGAGTGGGTTAGGATTGGGCTGTTAATATGATGAGTACATAACATGCTTTCCAATAAGATGCAATAACCTGTAGTGATTTGGCCTGAGGTGTTGGATGCCAGTAGCTGGCAAGTGTGACATCCTGAGTGATTTTTATATAGAGACCAGGCATTTCTGTATCCAAGAGTGGAAGTACAGAAAGCAAATGAGCTTGCATCTTGTATTCAAAAAATAGAGAGAGAGGAGTGCACCCTCAAGAATGTGCAATTATATATACAGTTTTCAAACAAAATAAAATAATAGAAGTTAAAGATTAATACTATCCTTTAAAGAAGAAGGGTGGGTATTTTTAATAAGCTCAGAAAAGAGAATGCAATATATGCTAATTATTGTAATCTTTACTGATATGGTGAAGAGAATTTGTCTAATGCATAATGCATCTGTATCTGTGCACAAAACTGCTCAGCACCAAATCAAAGGGAGAAAAATGTTCTGGTGGCATTCGTATCAACCCGCCTCCCAGTATATATAGCATAAGTCACATAAAGTGGTACTATGATGACAGTAACCAACCAGAAGGCATCATGCAAATCAGAATACTGTATCCTGTACCAACTGCTCTGTTGCTAGCTGGTTGTTATAGTGATAAACTGAGGCCTTGCCTCTTGGCTTCTCCTTGAAAGAAAAACCTTTAATTTCTCAAGGGAAGGAAAAGAAGAGAAGGGGGAGAAGGCGGGGGAGAGAATTACATGAGGAAGGAAAACATTATCTGACTGCGAAGAGAATAGCAGAGAGGGCATCACTGAAGAAGCATTCACTGGCCATGCCAGTGCTCCTCTCGACTAATGCTGAGTCAGAAACAGGTATCCCAAAATCCCTTTCTAATGAGCTTCCTTCAGAAACCATGGAGGAGATAGAACACACATGTCCTCAACCTCGGTTGGTAAGTAAAAGACAAAGGATTCCTTTATTTGTCACCCTAGAGCTCTTTGCCTTATTAGGATGTAATGGAATCAGTGCTTTATGGTCTGAATAGGCATTTAACAACAGACTAATCCATTTTAGCTTTGTGTTTATTGTCTGTATTGAGAAGGAGGATTACAAAGCATTAATAATGCTACTGCTTGATGACAGACCATTGAGGATTACAGCATGCTTCTGTGGCCAGAAGGGTTTCAACAAAGCAAATCAAGCTGTGTCAAAATGGCACTTTCCTCTACCTTTTGCTAGGTTCGGATGTGTAAGACAACTCTTCGTTTGTTCCTTGTCTTTTCTTTGCCTTTGTGGTGACTTTAAAAAATGAAAAGATAGGTAGGAAGAATATCTCCCATCTGAAATCAAAACCTGCCTAGTTAGAGGCATATAGGAAAAGAATGGGAAAATTCAGGAAATTTCTCAGGAATTCCTTTGGAAGCATGTCTCAGATCTTACTTCCAAGCAGCTGATGACATGTGAGTTGGGAGAGTTGTGTTCGGAGAAAAGCTGCATTTCTTCAATAATTAATCCATAGAAGTGCATATATAGAAGCCAGATATAATAACACCCCTTTGTCACTGCATGGCTGCTTTCTTGTAGTAAATCTGTTCCTAATCTGTTTTCATTGCCATGAATGTTGTATGTGCATTTTGTAATTGCCAGGAATTTTGCTCATCTGTTTAAAATTTTGCTGTCTATGAAAATAATAATTCCGTTTGGTGATGCTCTGAAGTTGTATGTTCTATAACCATAAGTTACATTTTGGCTGTTATAAGAACCAGTCCTAAGAAACAGCATATCAGGTGATGAGAATCCTAGTGGAAGGCTAGTTTGACCTCTGGCTTATGTGCATGGGATGGGAAGTTTACTTCCAAAAGTGAAGATGAACTACTAAGTAGTTGAAAAAAGTGCAGTTTATTGCAATTAATCAGTGCGTGTTTCTGAGTGAGAATAGTTACGATCTATGAAGCTGAAACTATTGATGGGCAGATTAAAAGGAATCTTATCAACAGCTCTCTGATGATGCTACAAAAGTGTGGTGTTTATAATAAGAAGCACCCAGGGGCTGAGCAGGCTATTCTGAATTTTGAAATACTTTTCTTGTTCTGTTTCCCAAAGAGAGCTTTCATCTTTCACATCACTGTGTCCTAGGGCAGGTGCTTCCTGAAAGAGCAAAACCCAGAAGAGTAGCCAATTTAACAAGCTGTCACTGTGAAATGTAGGCAGCAATTTAGCACTTGCTCATTGAGAATGTTTACCAATAGGATGAAATAGTAACTTGATTCAAGTCAATTTTTTTTAATGAAAATCAACTCTGATCATTTAACTTCAGTCTTCTATTTCAAGTGTTACAGCCTTAGAAATTCTACAATAAGTGATGGACATGACCTGGGCTACAATCCTATGCACACTTACCTGGGAGTAAACCTTATTGAACTTAGGGCGCAATCCTAACCCCTTATGTCAGTGCTTTACAGCACCAATTTAAGGGCAATGCAGCTCTGAGGTAAGGGAACAAACATTCCCTTACTTTGAGACCTCAATGAGTGACACACAACTGCAGGATGCAGCACATGTCCCATTGGCACCGCTATGCCAGTGCTGGAAAGCACTGACATTAGAGGTTAGGATAGCACCCTTAATAGGATTTGCTTCTGAATAGACACACATATGATCACACTCCCAAGCTAACTTTTTAAAAAGTATCTTTATGTCACTCCCTTGCATCTGGCATTCAGAGATAGGTTACCTCTAAAACCTGGAGGTTGTATATAGTTGTCATGGCTTGTAACCTGTTATAGACTTTTCTTCCATAAATCTGTCCAGTCACCTTTTAATGGCATCTAAGGATGCAATCCTAACTGTGCCTTGAGCTGGCGCAAGTCCCCTGTACCTGCCCAAGAGGGTCGCAAACATGCTGTAAAGCACATTTCTGCCTCTTCAGGAGTCGGCTGGGCCAGCGCAGGGATGCGTGCCGGCCTGCAGAGGCTGTTTCCAGCCTCCGTGCTGACTTGGAGAAGGAGGGTTGCATTGGCCAAGCTCGGCTAACACAGGGGTCTGGGATGGGCAGGGAGGAGGTGGGAGGGAGGTGTTCCAGGGCTGCAGAGGGTGGTCAAGGGGCGGGCAGGTGGGAAGTGGAAGGCAGGGCTGGAACCTGGCTGTTATGATCCCAACACCGTTCCCCAACCAGTGCAGAGTGGCTTCAAGCCGCTCCCCTCTTCTCTGACTTATCCCACTTCTGGAGGTGGCGCAAGTCTAAGGAGACCCATTGGGGCTGTGGCAGCTTACCGGGTTTAAGGGGAAGAATTTCCCCTTGCCTCCAGCTGAACCACTTCAGACTCCAAACTTGCACTGGATGCAGTGCTGGCTTCCTGTCCAGTGCTTGCCTGCCTGTTCCAGCGCAAGATAGGGTTGCAGTGTAGGACAGGTGCCATCACAACATCCTGTATCAAGGAGTTCCATGGATTAATTATGTGCTAGCCTAAGAAATATTTCCTTTGTTCTGTTTTAACTCTCTTCCCAGTCCATTTTAGTGAATATCTCCTGGTTCTGGTATTGTATTAGAGGGGAAGAACTTCATTCTATCTATTCCATGCATAATTTTATGTGTTTCATTCATGTCCCCCCTGAGGTGCATACTGAAGACCCCAAATGCCACAACCATTCTTCATAAGGCAGCAGTTCCCAAACTGTGTGGCAATGCCCTGGAGTGTTGCATGGCACTTGCTGGGACATCTCGTGATGCTTGCTGCCCAGCAAGTAGACTGTGCCACTCCACTCCAAGTTGGAGAATTGGCACAGCAGGAAGAGCTCCAGCGCACAGTTTTCGTATGTTGGGAAAAGGGCCACCGCCCGCCCATCCAGACCTCCTTACCTCTGTTTGTAGCTGCATTTTGGGCCTCCAAACCCAGAAGGAACTGGAGATGATGTCATTGCCAGTCACTTCTGGGAGCCGCATGCTGCATTCGCAGCACTGGAGGACATTGCACGTCCCAGCAGTTTAGGAATCACTGTCATAAGGGAAGTGCCGAAGTCCACTAATCATTTTGGTTGGTCTCTTCTGCACCTTTTTCTGTTCCACTATGTCCTTTTTGAGATATGAAAAATTGGCTTTTTTATTTTAGACAAGTTTTCTGGGAATAAGACTGGCTTGTTTAAAACATGGAAAATAACAGATATTTTACTATGCATTTTGCTCATGATCGCTATTAGTGAAGGTTTTCCTGGTGAAATCTCAGTGCAACCAAACTCCCTTAAAGTATATTAATATCACACTATTATATCCTTTTAACTATAAGAATACAATTAAATCTCCCTCTGTAAGATTACTGTGAAATGTGGTTCATAAATTCTCTAAATAAAGATTCAGTCAGTCCCCACTACCTGCAAACCCCTGCGGGTAAATTTGTGGGTATGGAACCATTGATTCCATAGGATCAATAGGGGTTCCATACCAGGGATTTTGGTGGTTGTGGGGGGTGTGTGTGACTTCCCTGCTGCTGGCATTGAAAGCACTTTGAAGTGACTGGGAGAAGCCTTGGAGGCTTCTCCTAGTGCCTTCAATGCGCTGTGGGCCAATCACAGGCTCTGTTTTGAATGTCCCTTCTGAACCAGGCATATTCAAAACAGCACCTGCAATTGGCACGGAGCACTTTGAAGGGGGCAGGAAAAGCCTTGGAGGCTTTAATGTGCTCTGTGCCAATCACAAGCACCATTTTGAATGTCCCTGATTCAGCAGGAACATTCAAAACAGAGCCCGTGATTGGCACGGAGCACTTTGAAATGGCCGGGAAAAGCCTTGGAGCTGATTGGCAGCACAGTGAACTGAGTTGATTGGCAGTGCAGTTTTCAATATATGCCAGCAGAGATCTTCCACAGGCAGCTGTGATCACAGATAGTGGCACTCATCTCGCGAATGGCAAGGGGTGGTCTCAGTTTTGCTCCTCATGGATACATGAATTTGTGGATAGCAAATTCATGTATGCTGAGGACTAACTATATAAGCAGACATCTGACAAGTTAAGGAAGCATAAGTATAATGTGTGTGAGTGCGAGTGTGCATGTGTTATGATGATTATAATACCATTCCTCTGGAAGTGATTATAGCTCTTGGAATTTATAGGAATATCAAAGAAATTTATAATGATTTTCTTATATTTCCACAAACATGAATTAATGACAAGAGAGACACTTAGAATCAAGAGTCATTAATCATTCCCATCCCATGTGTTCATGGATGCAATATACCTCTGAAATGAGATTAAGGTGGGATTGTGTACATTTCTGAAGTGTAATGTAATTTCTCCATAATGTAAATCTGCTGTTAATGAAAAAGAGTAGAAAAAATATATTTTATCAGGTCACGGCTCAGGAAGGAACAGTGATAGGAGTAAATACTAAGGCTTTCGTGGCCAGGATCAATAACATTAAAAGTAACATTGTTCGGGCTAATGGGCCGAACAATGTTACTTTTAATGTTATTGATCCTGGCCACGAAAGCCTTAGTATTTACTCCTATCACTGTTCCTTCCTGAGCCGTGACCTGATAAAATATATTTTTATCATAATAAAAATAAAACAGTTGGATAAAACAGTTGTCACCTAATGTTTTGCCTACTGCTGTGGTAGGCATTCTCAAAAGATAGATACAACAAATGGCTCTTCAGATGTCTCCAGTATAACTGGCAAGCCCTAGAGTCAAAGAACCTATATATACTGATGAAAGAAGGTGTTTTTCAATTAACTCTAAAAAGCACCAGCTGTAGATCATCAATAGTTAGCTGCTAAAAGATCACTGCAGATCTTTAAGTCTCAAGTTTACAAACATTTGTATAACATGAACAGAAGAGTGGAGACATTGAATTGAAATGGCTCATGGCTACCAGCACTCAAAAATGCAACTATCTGGGGTTTTAAGATCCCAGGGAACTGAAGTAGAATAAAAGGTACTTTGGAAAAGTGTCCAGAGTAGGATAATGTGTTTTATCTAACAGATAAAATAGAGATTTAACACATGAACAATACATCACAGAAGAAGCAAGGTAAATATCCAAACGAGGGCACAATCCTAACCAGGTCTGCTCAGAAGTAAGTCCTATTGTGTTCAGTGGGACTTACTCTGGGGAAAGTGAGGTTAGGATTGCAGCCTGAATGGTTATGGTCACTTAAAACAGGGATCCCATGTGGAAGATGCTAAAACTGTTTGCTGTTTTTATTTTTTTCATTTCCCCCACCCTTCCCCTAATAAGCTTATGTTGTTCTCCTCACAGCATCCCTGCAGTGTACACTAGGCTGAAAGACAGAGTGACTGGCTCAAAGTAACTTTTGCGTCGTTGCACCCCAAATGTTAAAAAAAAAATCACTATATGAATACCTTGAATCTTGTGGGGAGTCTCCATTTCAGCAGGTATTAAGGAAAGGTATGGTGGGAAACTTGAACTTTGAGCATGGTTTTCACATGCCCCAAACAACTGCATATTTCATGAAATTTGAATTGCTACATCACCTGAGAAGGCTCTGAGTGTTGAGAAGGCCCATAAGCTCCTGGACACTTACAAGCACTGAGAAGTCAGTAGCCAAATCAACAATCAAAAGTACTTCATAATCTAGCTTTCATGCAGAGCCACAAACTCAACCCAAATTAGAAGTGAGGCTGAGCCAGTGCAGGATATAAACATTTTAGCAAGTATTATATTGCGTTTTCCTTTTTTCTCTCCCAGTTGGGATAATGCATATATCTTGTCCACAGATTTTGTAAGTGCAAATCCCATGGTTATTCATTAGGTTAATTAAAGATCTTGTGCCTGCATGAGGGAGTCTGAGTGATCACTTTGGCACTGAAGTGGCTCTGTGTGATATTGTTCTTAGAAACATCCAGGAATTTGCTGGCATAATCCTGGTAATATGAATGGTGCAAGGGTGGAAAATAAAAGCAAACACTTGATTAAATGCTCTTTGAAATATGCAAGTGACTGGCAAGGAGCGATGTCACTTTTTGTTAATAATTCTGTTTTTCTATGGGACAAAACAGCAAAAAGTAACACCCAAACCTTAGAACAGGGAGAATGTCCATTATCCAACATGGATAAATAGTAACTATCCAAGAAATAAGCAGACTTACAACTAAATCCTGATGATAAAGACATTTGCAAACATTAAAATGAATAATGAGTGTAAAAAATAGGTCAGACCATACCTTAAAATGTGCACACCAGTCTTGGCTATGCAGTTTTGCATCAGTTAAATACTTGCCTCATGACTTTTGTATGCAGCCTAATTTATTGCCTTCCAGCTTCTTTAAACAACAAAAATACCAATAAAAGAATAAAAGTTCTGCCATTCCCTTTCTACAACTGATTACATAACTCCTAATTACCTCTTGTCTAGAATACTGTGACATGTTCTATGTGTTGCTCCCTTTGAAAACCTTTTCAGACTTCAGCTGGTACAAAATGTAGTTTCCAGAGTACGAATGGGTAAGTTTATGTGAACATGCCCCTGTTCTACCAACTGCATTGGTCACTTGTTTGTTCCCGCATGATTCAAAGTGTTGTTTATTACCTTTAAAGCCTTAAACAACTTCAGAGCAAAGTATTGCAAGGACCTCCTTCTGCCACATGAATCTGCATTACTTATAAGATTCTTCAAGTATTTTACTTTTCGTACAGCACAGTTCTATGCAGCATGCTCAGAAGCAAGTATGACTGTTCAGAGGAGTGCAGTGGCGTCGCTAGCGGGGTGTGAGTGGTGCAGGCCGCACCGGGTGACGCACACAGGGGGGTGACGTGCATTGGGGGGGTGACGCGCATTGGGGGTGACGCGCATTGGGGGGGTGACGCGCTAAAATCGTGGTGGTTAGGAGTAATGCTGTCATGTTATATACAGTTGGATGTGGAATTTCCAGCAGAATGCAATGCAAAAAACCACAGTGAAATATCTCCTTTCTATCAAAAGTTATGGCCAAAAATCCAGAGAACAAAAAATGCATGGAGCCCTATGGAAAGTGAAACTGAGCTGTATTGTGCGTTTACTCACGAGTAGGCAACCTTGCCTTAGTCCAGAAGTTTTCAGACTGCGGTGTCACAACGCCCCAGCCTGAGGGCCCTTGCCTCTTTGCCCTTAAGGGGCAGAGGCAGCCAGGAGGCGGGGAGGAGACAGCAGCATGATGCCCAGGATCGCGCAGCTCAGGGACGCAGGAGCTTGGCTGCACTAACCACAGCCTCCTGCAGCCTCCTGGTGGTGCGAGGAGCCCTACTCAAGCGTCTGCAGGGCTCCCTGAGGCTTCCAAAGTGAAAGTGGGGCAATCGCACCCCACCTACGCTAAACCGGAAGCGAAGCGTAATTTCTGACAGGGCTCCACTTTAATTTCTGACAGGGCCCGATGGACTGGGATGCACTCACCAGTCCCTGCAGCAATGTCCCGGGGGCACGGGGAGCCCTGCGTGAGCCTCTGCAGGGCTCCCTAGGTCAGCAGCAGTGAAAGTGCACCCCAGTCCCTGTAGCTCCCCTGAGTGGCGCAATCCTGGGGATTGCGTCTCTGCCTTCCCCCTTCCCTGCTGCCTCCCTCCCCGGCCCCTGCAAGGACTTAAGGCGGGTTTCAAACTACGGGAGAATTTGAAAACCACAGCCTTAGCCTTAGTCCATCGGAAAGGGCAGGCTGAGAGGAATCCAACGACACCAGAATGGTCCTGATCCAATGAATGCAGCCCTCCAAAAACACCTGTGAAGGAAGCTCCTCCCTCCAAGCAGACAAATGTATTGAGCCCTATGAAAAGCGAAACTAAGCCTCATGGTCGCATTTACTCATGAGTAAGCAAACGTGCCTTGGCTGGTGGTCAGGCCAGGCAAAAGGAAACGTGAAGCCACCAGAATGGTCCTTGTCTAATGGAACTTAATTTAATTTGCCAGATTATGTCACTTCCACCATGACATCACTTCTGGTGGGTCTTGGACAGATTGTCATTCTAAAAAGTGGATCCCAGTGCTAAAAGTCTAAGTTGACACCCTGGGGTGTGTGTGACACCACTAGTGACCAAAATCACTAAAATCAAAGTTTGGAGGAATAATAACATCATGTTAGATATCAATCAATGTGTAATTTCATGCAGAATGTGTTCTATCTTTGTTCTATCAAAAAGTACAGGCAAAAAAACAGTGGGGGCAATGGTACATCACCATACCCACCACCTGGGGTGTTGCCCCGCCCACTGCATGGGGAGTGACGCACTGGCATCCCGTACCTGGTGACGTGAACCCTAGTGATGCCATTGGTGGGGTGTACTTCCAAGAAAATGTGTATAGGAGTGGTTCTCACACAGTTAGCACCGGGACCGACTTTTTAGAATGAGAATCTGTCAGGACTCACCGGAAGTGATGTCATGACTGGAAGTGACATCATCAAGCAGGAACATTTTTAACAATCCTAGACTGCAATCCTAGCCACACTTACCCAGGAGTAAGTCCCATTAACTATCATTGTTAAAAATATATGTATACATAGTAGCTTATCAAAAGTACATGTCTGTAGCATTTCCCCAAATGCAGTCACATACCATGGTAGCATCAAGTCTAATATATTAAAAATAAAATATTAAAATGAATGGGGACCCACCTGAAATTGGCTCGTGACCCATCTAGTGGGTCCTGACCCACAGTTTGAGAAACACTGGTGCCAAGAATATTCAATTAAGAATAGAATATTCTTAATAGAATATTCTTGGCATACTATAACATTTTAATATTTCAGTACCCCTTAAAAGGAGCACAAAGTTGGAGACCATCACAGTCAGTATTACCAACAGGTTAAAAACAAAAAGCAATTGCAGTGTATATTTTAAAAGAGATGCACACTGAAATGTTCTTGGTTTTGCCTTTCTTTGAAATGTGAAGTCATATATCCTTTCACTGTGCCATGTGTTACTTTCGTACAAAGGAAACTTCAAGTTCATAAGTGGATGAACGGACATTATTTTACATGAAACAGTAAAATATTCACAAGAGACATTAATATTATGACTATGATGGACAGCTGTACACTGTCCTTCTCAACCTCCAATTCTAATTACCAGATAATGCAAAATAAACATCATAGCCAGAAGTCTAATCTTCCTTTTTCATTGTTGCGTCTGCCATTCCAGTTCACTCACTGGCATAAGTATAATGTAAAAATCAAATCTGAACCTTCAAACATATTTCAGAGCCAGATGTATTGTTTGGCATTATCCTTTCAGCATATTTCTGTTCTTTGGGGGGAGGTGTCTTCTGCTATTTAAAGAATGAGTGAGAATGCTCACAATTACTTCTTTGGAAAAGTGTCACAGATATTGCCATTGCGAGTTAAACCCGCTGACCATTGTTCTGGCTTTGTTTCTTGATCCATCAAGATCACATTTTCATTTGCCTATTAAATGCACTGGCATGTCATTGCTACATCCCAAAATACTGTAATCTTAACAACTACATTTCACAATGCTTATTCGTCGGAACTACTTTGTTTTTGTTGTAACTGTTACAGACAGAATGACAGCTGGGATAACTGTTTTGTTATATATTGTGTTGTATTTCCTCTTCATAGATAAGTGGCATGTTGTTTGATCATTCCCTTTCTTAGTAATCTCTTTCTGACTGATAGCCGTTTTCAGTGGCAGTATTGTCACTTTCAAAAGTAAGGCCTGTGAGACTATTTTGAAGTGCACACAATGGCTTTACTTATTTACTTATTTTAACCCATTTTTAAAATATTTATATACTACATGTCATTAAAATTCATTCTGGTTTACATAATTAAAAGGAGCAATAATGATTAGGCTTCAAAGCTGTACAAGAATTTAAAGGTGAGAACCAGAACTTTGCCTTGGGCCCAGAAGTAAATGGGCAGGCAGCGTAGATGCTTCAAAACATCTACGCTGTAATATGTATCCGTAGCTCTTACCAGGAAGGTCATTCCACTAGGCTGAAGTTTCCAAATACTAATCTTAAAAGGGGCTCCTACATAGAGCACATTACAATAATCTGGAATGATGACATGGATGACAGTAGCTAGGTCTCTTATCTTCCAGCAGTGGGTGTATCTACTGAAACTGGTAAAAGATACTCTGGGTCACAGCTGCCACCCAGGAATTCTGGAGCAATGCCAGTAGACCCAAGCTGTAAACTTGTTCCTTGCAGGGTGTGTAACTCCATCCAGAAAAGGTATCCCCAGCCAATTATTCCACTGAGTCAACCATCATTATCCACTCTGATTTATCTGGATTGAGTTTATCTCCTGTCATCTAGTTCACCATTCACTGTTGGCATTCAAGGACCACTCTACCTCACTTGGGTTTTATGAGAAGGAGAAATAGAGCTTGGTGTCATCAGCAGACACTTGAACCCCTGATCCCCTGACAGTCTCTCCCAGCAGTTTCATATAGATGTTAAACACTACAGGAGGCAATGTAGAACCCTGAAGAACCCCCACAGGACCATTTTAATAGGGTAAACAGTCTCATAGCATCATTTCTAAAGCCTACTCCCGCACCCCCGGAAGGAGCAGAACCAACACAGAGTGGTAATTCTCACCTCTGATTCTGAAATGCATTCCAAGAGGATACCATGGTCAATTGTATCAAAAGTAGCTAAGGTATCAGGAAAATAATTAAGGTTACACTCTCCCTATCTTAATCCCAGCAAAAGTCATGCATTATGGCAAGCAAGGCAGTCTCAGTCCTGAAGCCAGACTGAAATAAATCCAGATAACAAGTCTTATCAAGAATACCTGGAGCCTACCAGTTTCCGCTCACTCAAGCATCTTGTCCCCAAAAGGCAGATTGAAAATGGACCAATAATTATTTAAGTCAGCAAGATCCAATAATGTGTTAAACTTCATTTTGATTCCCCTTAAAAATAATCTTTCCCAGTCTTCAACTGATTGCCTCTATTAGAAGACATCCAAAGATAAAGGTCACTCATTTTGCCTCATACTCTAATATGACTAACACTGTCTATAAATTATCCCCAAAGGGGCCGTATCTTAACACACAGATTTGACAGGAGTCTCAGCTAGCAAGTTGCGTGGGAGACTTTTCCCTCTTTCTGGACCTATTCCTACAATAGCTCCCTGCACTTTTATTCTGACAGGAAGTGATAGGATGAGCAAAGTGTAATGGCTCTATCAATACCCAAAAAGGGGTAGTACAAACTACATTTTCTTGGTTTGTGTCACATTTTTGCTAGCTGATGTCCAGTGCTTTATTTCTTGACTGTAAATAATGGTTTTGTGATTCGTCTGTAAACCACACTACCTTTAATTTGATTGAAAACATTCTGAAGCTTGAGTTACTGGTTCGGATGACATTTTAAAGTCATTAAGGCCCAAATCCTAACCAACTTTCCAGCATTGACAAATAGGACATGTGCTGCATCTTTCAGTTGGGTGTCACTCACAGAGACCTCCTCAAAGTAAAGGAATATTTGTTCCCTTACCTCAGAGCTGCATTGCCTTTATGTTGGTGCTGGAAAGTGGGTTAGGATTGTGCCCTAAGTATTCTTTTAGCACTTTTCTGAGCTGGAGGAATTCCCTTTGGCTTACAACCACTTGCCCAACAGTAGCCAAACCAATGGGCAGTATTACAGGTAACTCTGGAGTAAGAGGCCCAAGGATTACTTCCTTTTGAATGCTAGCGTAAACTCTTCCATGGGCACCAAAGGAAGACTTTTCAGAATTCCCAAGCATACACAATCAAGAGGCATTCCCTGCTCTACCAGCAGGAACAAGAAAAGACCTCGAAACAAGCCTATTTTCCTCAAGTTATCTCCCAGGAAACAGCCTTTCCTGGCTAGGTCATGATTACCAGTTGTAGGCCTCAGACCATAGCCATTATTGTTTTAACATTTCTCCCTTCCTCTTTATCCCAGCATGAATCACGTTGTGCTGGATGTTGTGTAACTTGACCTTGCTTAGAAATAAAAAGGCAGTTTAGCACTCAACTACCACAAAGACAGAAGGGAAAAAGACAGTGATTAGAAGATAAAGGAAACAGCTCAGACTGTATGATCATGTATAATAGAGAGGAAACACTGTGCTACGTGGTCAGTTAGTTGAAAAGGACTGAATTCTACAAATCCACACAGTCGGGTTGATGTAGCCATACAGCATGCATCATTAGTGATATGTACTTCAGATTTTTCATACATAAAAAGGTTTTGAACATAACTTTAAACATGTGCTTATAAGATTGTGGTTGCAATACAGAAGCTTGCCTTGTCAACCACCTTTTAACTCACTCTCAGTGTTGTAAAAAGCAGCCTGGGGATTTGGCACCAGAGCTCCTGAGCAATCGGAAAAATTGCAATGTATGCAAAGATGGCACCTGGCTAGATGTTCTACTGTCCAGCACACAGTAAAATATCTTGAGTACAATGGAATAAGAGTTAGGCAACACATTATTTTTTTAAAAATGGCGCAGCGCTCTTTATAAGCTTCAAAATGCAGGTTGAGACTGAAAGTTCAAATGCTCCACTATATAAAATGAAGTATTGTCATTAAAAAACTGCACATCAGAAGGGTTGTTCTGTTACCAAAAGGGCTGTTTTGTTTAGGGAAATTATTACACTGCCCTTATTGGAACCTTAAGGTCGTAGGCTGGATAACAAGACGGCGTAATGCAGAGAAATTCCCTTTAACTTAAAGAGGAGACTGAGAGAAAGATAACTTTCAATAAAAGATTATAGTTTTATTACAAAAGCACAAAGGTAAACATAATGCACATGGAGAAATGATAAGTGTATGTTTCTTGGTCCTAATACTTGAATCCAGTGTACCTAGCTTTCATGGTGGTTGCGTGTAAAGAGTATTTGGTGCATCCGAGGAAATTAGAAAAGGGAAAGGTTGTAGGGAAGGATATTAGGGGTCCCTGATCTGCCAAACCCCAGCTTGCTTCAAGGCAATGACAAGGAGGAAGTGTTAATTAAAAAAAGTTACCTTGTGTATAGACTTTCATTTATTGTCACTTAACAGCATATACTTCCCCTTTCTCCCCCCCCCCCACTCTCTTTCCAATTTCTAGACTTTGTCTGCACCTGCTCCATTTGCAGGTGAAACAAGTTGTCAGTGCAGAGCCCCTCATGAAAAGCTTACCGTCACTCAGGCCCGCCTGGGAACACCAGGTGAGTCTCAATTGATGAGATATAGATGAATTTGATGGAATACAGCTTTTGTGCCTGCCCTTGCAGTTAGGAAAATTTTATAGGCAACAGAGATAGTATTACAGTCAGAAAATACAGAGCATCAGGGATCAAATTTCACAATATCTTAAAATTGTAGGGGGGAAAGATAACATTATAGGCAACTTAGATGCTCACTGAATAGCAGTGGCATGTTGATATCTCACGTTGCCAACCAAAATGCCAAATATTTGGATCATCTTTAAGAACGTATATTTGTTATATTATTAATCATCTTTAAATGCCTCACATTTTAGAAGTCACAATCCAAGGATTTTGCATTTTATTATACAGAAATTTCACAACTGTGGCATTATGGTTAGAGTGTTGGACTTGGGCTAGGAAGACACTGGTTCAGATCCCTTGCTCAGCCATGAAGCTTTGTGGGTGAATACTATCAGGTTTTTGTGAGGATAAAAAGAGGGGAAGAAGCCGTCTTCACTGCCTTGAGATCCTCTGAGGAAGAATGCTATATAAAATGTGAATAAAAAAAATATATTATTTCAATAGTTTATTTTTACATTCCTTTTAATTTAGAGTGAACTCATTTTCTCATCTGGATAACCTTGTCAAATATGGAGTAGGAAGAAATCATGCTGAATGTAGCCATTCTGATTTGAATATAACAAGCAAATATCTCTCTAGAGTTTGACGGATTAAAGAACTTCCTTGACCTGGACATTTTCTTTGCTCCCACAGTGGACAGACCTGTCAGAATCTATGCAGATGGAATATTTGATCTCTTCCATGCTGGCCATGCTAGAGCTCTTATGCAAGCCAAAACTCTGTTCCCTAATAGCTACTTGTTAGTAGGAGGTAAGGTCACCATTTGATCAAGTCTTTTCCATTAGGACAATGATTTTCAGTAAATATTTATTTTGCTGTATACAAAGCCATTACAGGCTAGTAGGATGTGAAAGCTAGTCTTCAATCCAACTAAAACCAGGAAATAATTTAAATCTAGATGCTATGAAGAGTCAAGTGTTACTTGACCAGGCATAGTAGAAATTGTGGGTTGGAGAGGTGGTCCTGGTGGCTGATACTGCTGCCTCTTCCACAGAAAGATGTGGAGATAAATAATGAATAGATCTGGGAGAAGCCTGTTCAGACGAATAACACATCACCAAGCAATCTGTAATAAAGCAAGGCCTAGTCAAAGTCAAGGCATCAGGACCATGCATTGCATCTTAGCAGGAAAGGAGCAGAAGACTTCAAGGTACAGTTACAGAAGTCTCTATGTAGTAAATGTGCATCCATTGTATTCCCTGACCTCCTTCCTGTTTTCTATAAATAAGAGTAGTGTACTGCTTTGGGTACTCATAGTAGACAAGCAACTAAGAAATATCATAAATAAATATCAAATGGAGACTCGGATTGTTAAATGGATTTCAGGAAAATCTGATTTATGATGTGAAAGACATATAAGTTCTGTTTAGAACTTCAAGTCTACATATAGAAGGGCTGCATGGATGGCCCCAGAATCACACTCCCAAAGTCCCACCTTCCATCTGTTCAATGTTTGTCATTGCAGAGGGTGGAAGCAAGGTTTGGAGAGTGCATCATCAGCATAGTATGATCCCAGGGGCCTGCTATGCATTCCATACATATGTACTTGAAGCACTGAACAGAGCAATGGGGATGGAAGAGGGGAATTGCAAGGCACTTGTAATTGGAAGATATTTATTCATTTATATCCCGCTTTATCTCCCAAGTGGGCATTCAAAGCTGCTTACAAAAGGACAATAAAAACATAAAATACAAGAGAAAAAATATAAATATTAACAGACCCTAAAAAGGTATATAATCTAAAAATCTAATTGAAAGCCAGGAGCAAACAGCAGAAGAACCAGCAAACTAAAAAGAACACAAGGGCATAAAACGAATGCTTAAAAACTTTAAATATCCATATTAAAAAACCAGAACTTCAGAAAGCAAGAGTAGAAAGAAATGTCTTTAAGCCCCGCTGGAAAGCCTCTAAGGAGGGAGCAGTTCGTAAACTAAGAGGGAGGGAATTTCATAAAGTTCGTGCCATTATGGAGAAGACGCTACTCCTTGCTGGCACCCCACTCACCTCTATAAGTGGCAGCACCTGTAAAAGAGCCCTCTCTGATGACCGGAGAAGACAAACCAGATTATATGGAAGAAGGCGGTCTCTCAAATATCCTGGCTCCAAGCCATATAGGGCTTTAAAGGTCAAAACCAGCTCCTTGAATTGAACCCAGAAATGAATGGGCAGTCAGTACAGCCACCAAAGCAGCGACCCAGCAGAGTCACCACCCTCTAGCAGGCAAGCGGGCTGCCACGTTTTGCTTTAGTTGCAGTTTCTGAACCATCTTCAAGGGCAGCCCCACGTAGAGCATGTTACAATAGTCTAGTCTGGATGTCACTGTGGCATGGATCACCATGGTCAGGTCCAAGTATGATCACAGCAGGCACACCACCACCTCGGAATCCAGGAGCAGTTGCAAATCCAGGCAAATCCCCAAGCTGTGGACGTGCTCCTTCAGAGGGAGTGCAACCCTGTTCAGTGCAGTGCAGTTCAGTACTCTAACACCTGAATCGTGGATTTCCGAACCAGGACAACCTCTGTCTTGTCCAGATTTAATCTCAGCTTGTAAACTCTCATCCAGTTCCGAACCTCCTCCAGGCAGCCTCCAGAGCCACCCCAAAATGTGTGGAAAGGGGAGATAGAGCTGGGTATCATCAGTGTACTGCTGGCACCCTGCTCCAAATCCCCAAATGCCCTCTCTAAGTGGTTTCATGTATATGTTAAACAGCTTAGATATGATTTGTTTGGAATCATCACAACTATGATTTGTTTGTACTTGTTACACCAGAGCATTTGAACTACAGGTAGCAATTTCCACTTTAACCAAGTCTGTATCTAGGCTCTGAATTGGCACAACTATTTCCTGCTGCGTGTAGTTAGCAACCTTCTGTTTTCTAGGCAGTTCTGTTAGCATTTTACAACCCTGAATAAGTGTACTTTTGTGATTTGGTTTTCAGTTGCAAGTTTTAACTCACAACATAACTTTGAAGAATTTCCAACCAGACAGACAAGCTACAATTTATAAGAACTGTGTCACTCTATTTTCAATGTTTCTTGTGTGTTTACCAGTTTGTAGTGATGATCTAACTCATAAGTTTAAAGGCTTCACTGTAATGAATGAAACTGAGAGGTATGAAGCCCTCAGACACTGCCGCTACGTTGACGAAGTCATCAGAGATGCACCATGGACACTCACACCCGAGTTTCTGGAAAAGCATAAGGTACTTTCCTCATTCACTACAAGGAAAAAATAGGTTATTTAGCAAAGTTGCTGAAATTTAGCAGAGAACCAGTTTGGAATATAAATTTGGGAAGCTCATAAAATGCACCAATATTCTGAACTTGGCCATTCTACTGCCCCCAAGATTTGTAACGTGAGCTAGTAAAGACTCCCTCCCAGCCTATCTGTGGCAACAGCTGGAGAGAGGGAGGCTTTCTCCTCCTCTCGTTCATTATCTGGTGTTGCTACACTGCTATGGCAATACTACAAGCACCAGGGAGGTTGGAAAACATAATTTCCCCAAAGTCCAATAGCGTGATTTGCAGAGGCTGATTCCAAATTTAAGAGTGACAAGGAGTTCAGCTATTCTACATCAGCACCATTTTGTAAAATGAGTGGTGTAGGTATGTAACTAGACTCCCATGCCAATTGAGATGTTTCTAGTAAGTAAAATAATACATGCCCAAGCAGTAAAGCTCACAGATCTGGTGTCTTCCTCCTCCATTCTAAGCACATCTTAATAACTTTGGCCCAGATCCTAACCAACATTCCAGCAGTGGCATAGCTGTGTCAAGGGGGCGTCTGCTGCATATTGCAGTTGGATGGCACTGGTGGAGGCCTCCTCAAGGTATGGGAATATTTGTTCCCTTACTTTGGAGCTGCAATGCCCTATCTCAGCGCTGGAAAGTTGGTTAGGATTGTGCCCTTTGTTGCTCTCTGCACAGTGACAGAAATCCTACTCTTCTTGGCAATACAACTTATCATTCCAAAGCATCTTTTAAGAGCCAACTTTCTACACATACTTTAACAAATGATTATTTAATAAGGATCAGCATTTTGCACAAATGTAACATGAGAACTGTTAGAATTTCTGATCTAGTCAGAAGTCAAACACATGGGCCCTGCTTAAAATCTGTTTACTGTCCAACTATAATATATGGGAGCCTAAACACAATTTAACAAATATAGTTTTTCATCAGTGTTATGTCATCAAGTATCATCAAGAGTGGAATGATCAGACTTACCTACAGACATAGAACAATCTGGATTAATAGCGTCTTTCCTATTCTCTTGCTTATCCAAAAAAGTTTCTACACCTTAATTGTACCTCAAGATCTTCTGTCAGAAAATCTTTGCTCATTAAGTAGCAATCTTGGCCAGTAATTTTACCATTGGTGGTCACTCTGTATTTTTAGATTAGACCCCAGTTGAGCACCTTCATTGTATTTATAATCAAGTGCCTGATTGCCAAACATCGTTTTAGGTATGTATGGACTGCCATATTAAAGTTTGTTCAAACAGAACCAACCTTTGGCCAAGATATTTACATGGGGAAATGGCAGTGTCACCTTATGATTTTCTGTGTAGATTGGGGTGGGCAAACATTCAACTTTAGGGATTCTGGACCTTTAATGATTATGTAGGAGAGAGAATTTCAGCAGGTGCAGCTTGTCATCTCACAGATGACACTACCTGAAATTCCCTCTTCTATACAATTGTTAAAGGTCTAGGATCCTTAAAGTTGAATGTTTGCTCACCACTGGTCTAGATCAAGGAATGGCACCAGTTTCGTGGACAATTTCAGTTATTGTAACTGTTGCTTTAAAGTTTTCCACCCTATTATTGTAATTAATCTCTTGCAATAAATCATTGGTATCTCAGACACAGGTTCAAAGCAGATTTGAACCAAAGGTTTTGAGTTGTACATTTGATTCATAATGAACACACGCATCTGTTACACTAGTTTAAAATTTTCTTGCTCAACATGTCAGTCTATGAAGTTCATATGCAGGCTTCTATGGACATGGAGAAATTGTATCTTCAAAATATTAACCAAGAATTCAGAAGGAGCAACTTAATTTCCTCTCTTGTATGTCTTCCAGATTGATTTTGTAGCCCATGATGACATTCCATATTCCTCTGCTGGCTCTGATGATGTTTACAAGCACATAAAGGAGGCAGGTGGGGAACCTGTTTTTAATTTTGCTTTGTCTTTTTAGCCTCTTCTTTTTTTAGACGTCTGTTCAGCCACGTTGCTGCCTCACATAACCATTACTGTAGGCAGAGGTAAGCAAGAGAGATGCAAACTCTCTTTTAAGTGCCTGCTTATGGATGAGTGCTAATTCAGCAGAAATATAAGACTTTTATTTTTAAACTATGAACCATGATCTTAGTTGGTTTTTAACACATTTTTATTGTAATCTTTATGAAATTCTTCTGAGTACTTTTGCTTAAGTATGTATTGACATCCACATTGGGTGGGGGGGGGGTTTTGAGACCTTTCTGGAGACCTCTCAGGATCTGTATGTACCAACAGTAAAGCCAGTAGCAGCCCTTCTTTTAGTTTGCTAGTGACACACACTCAAATGTAAGAGAATAATTGTAAGCATGGTGGCACATGAGCACACCAGTTTAAAAAAAACAATCAGTTTGCCTGATACTTTAGCACTCAAACTGACCCCATGCAATGCGCACTACATACACATTCTGGCCTCTCCTCCTGCATTTGTATTAGTTTTTCCCGTCTAACAGGGTTAGCAGCATGTGCACAGGGGTGGTTTGAATCAGCCGTCTGAATATACAACTAGAACATGTAACTCGGAAAAGAGGGGAGGAGTCAGAATACGCACTGAGCATAAGCATGCACATTGCTACTCATATGGGCCCATTCAAACTCTAAAGTATTATCAAAACTGGCCCTGTGTCTTTTTCATCAGTCAACTGGAATACTGTATGCAATTATTTTATTTAATCAATGACTCCCGGACTCTGTCTATTAAGAGATTTTGAAATAGATTTGTATTTCTGTGGTACTGTTTCAGTATATGGCCAAACCTCAACATCCGTGGCCATGATTCTTTATAGGGCTGGCCACTTTTCTTCCTGACAGAGGCTATGTGCCTTTTAACTGTTGAATGACAAAAATTGAGCATTAGTGGTGTTTTTCTCAGCATGAAGATACAGTCATGAGAAAAACTGTGCCTATACAAGGGCTGTTTATCTCAGTGAGCATAACTATGTGCAAGATCGCAGTCTAAACTGTTTTTTAAAAATAGGGTGCATTTAAAGTTCAGGGCTCTTCTATTCTTCTTAAATGTTAGACTTCCTAAAACGATAATTTAAGGAGGCATGGATATTCAATGCTTCTGAAGTCATGGAAGCTTGATTGTTCATAGGGTGGAACTGTACATTACAAGAAACAGAGCTGCCACTTTCCCATGTCTCTTTCACCCTGCTTCCCAGTTGCAGCATAACATTAATAATGGCATGATGTCATCCTGGTATTTGTTTCCTGCCCACATCTTCTGACAGCTAGTTGTGTGAAGTGGGAACATGGCAACATGTATTTCAATAATGTCAAATTACGCTTGATGTTATACTGCTGTCATGGTCTCGTTTGGGGCAAAAAGAAGGCAGACGATCAGATTCTAGTGATGGTATCCTGAAGGGCCAGAGGCTGATTATGTGGTTGAAGATTGGGTTCTAAAGCAGTCAGACAAGAAGACAAAGTGAGTTGAGTCTGTTCAGCACTATCTCAGACATAAAGCTCAGCCTTGAGGAATCCAGCCTCAGGAAGTTCTTATAGTGGCCCAACAGAGACCCTATTGGTTCTCCAGGTCATCTTGACACGAAAACCATTTCTTTACTCCTCCCACCCCCAGTGGTATAGCTAAGGGGGTGCAAGGGGTAGCAATTGCACCGGGCAATAAGCTTGGGGGGGGGCAACAACTGAGCTTGACACTAGTAGCCAAAATTGTGAAAACCTTGATATTTTTGAATAATACCATCATGCTATATACCATTCAATGCAAAATTTAATACAGAATGCAGTGAAATAGATCACGTCAAAATATTTCTATTCTGTCAAAAGTTATAGCCAAATAACCAGAAAATAAAAACACAACTCCATTATGTAACAAAAACTGGATTTTCTTAACTCAAAACTGACCAATGTGACTGATTGTTCCAAGAGCCAATTAGGCATTATTATGAGACCGCAGGGAACCAGTAAGGTGTTAATATGGGGGGAAGCCTGGGGGGGGGGGGAGGCTGCAGAACAAGTGGGTGGTGAGCTGCTGGAGGAGAGATGGATTTCCCCCCATTTTCACTTTTTTTAAAACCTGGGTGTGACGTCACTTCTCGGGCATAATTTTGAGCTTGGAACCAGGCTACACTATCATTAGCTATGCCACTATCCACCCCGCCCTTTGTTCAGAGCTGGAATCAAGGACAGAGCTATGTAGTGGTAGCAGTAGTGGAGCTGCTTCAGTCTGCCACTGCTGAGGAAGACGAGGCGACAGTGGGGGAAGAAAAAGGAAAAAAAGAGGGAGTCAAATGGAGAAAGAAAGGAAAAGGAGGGGTAGAGGCTTTGAGGGGGACCCGGTGGGGCCGGGTGGGGTGAGTGATACCTTGTCTGCTGGACTTTGCTGCTGCAGTGATCTGTTCTGTGACTGCAGTGATCTCTTCTGTGTATTTTGTTTTGTTTGTCTGTGTTTAGCTGGTCGGATGACCGTAAATAAAGTATCTATCTATCTATCTATCTATCTATCTGTGACTGTCTTTAGTTTCCCTGCTGACTGCTGTCAAGGGGGTACTGCATTACAGCAAGGTTCAAGTCACCCAGTCCTCCGCCTTACAATATTTCTCAGTGGTGTAGAGAGTAACATTCCTGAGCCTTTTTTGCCAGACTTCACCTTTGAGACTCTTCTTACCTTACAATTACATATTACTGAGGAAAAGAGAGAGAGATACAGCAGTGGCAACTCTGTTTCTTGTGCCACCCTGAAAAGTGATCGTTTCTGAGGTTCCATTCTTCAAAGTGCCAGTACATTAACAATACTTTATTGTCTCATATTGATTATATACTGAAAGTATTCCTTCATTCTCCAACACTATATATATATTTTTAAAAAAGATGCTTTGCTGTCTTTTCTTCATGTTGTAATCCTTCATCACAGCAATGATGATACTCTGGATTGTGAGGCAGTGAACTCCATACCTTCTTAAGGAGGACGCTCATCTTTCCACTGTCTTTATTGGGCTAAGGATTGAGCCCAGGAGAACAAATTATATCGCTGTGTAATCTCCGAAACCTCTTTAACTTAAGTTGTTATCAACACAATTAACAGTGCCAAAGACGGAAGTAATTAAACCTTCCTCCCAGAGCTTCATGGAGAATGCCACTTCAGGCTGTTGAGCCGAGGTTTGCCTCATTTGGGAACTGAAGATTATAAAGAAGCAAAATATAATTTGTCCTTTTGATTGCTGAAGGCTTCCAGGTGGAGATTTTGATGAATGACTCAGCTTATATACTCATCTCTGTTTCTTCTGTTAAGCCATCCCTGCCCATGCCTGCTACTTGAAAAACAGTGAGAGCTATTGTTTAGGGGTTTTCTGTCCAAAAGCTTCAAGGTTTCTTTGGGCCCAATCCTATCCAACTTTCCAGTGCTGATGCAACCATACCAAAGGGGCATGTGCTGCATCCTGCAGTGCAGGGACAGTCATGAAGTCCTCCTTAATGTAAGTGAACATTTATTCCCTAACTTCAGGGTTGCATTATAGCTGCATCTGCACTGGAAAGTTGGATAGGATTGGGCCCTTTGTCAGTTCCTATAATTCTGCAGAGTATCTTTTATATGCATGGAAAACTGGCTTAAAAGGACAATGGTATTTATGTTAGGCTGAGGAAAATATGAGATGAGAACATGAGCTGATGTCATTATAATGGAATGTAGAATCTTAGAGTAAAAGTGTTGTTGTTGTTACAAGTCAATTCATGCAACCTGTGGGTGGTGATTGTTTCCACGGCTACCCAATGTGGTGAAGTTTTGTCACAACCACCTGTAGGCTATGATGACACAGCCATAGTAACCAAATATTTGAAATGAAAATCAGTATCCAGAACCAGGTCATTCTGACTCAGGGCCCAGTCCTATCCAACTTTCCAGTGCCAATGCAGACATGCCAATGGGGGTTGTGCTGCACTCTGCAGCAGAAGAGCTGTCATAGAGGCCTCCTCAAGGTAAGGGAATGTTTGTTCTCTTACCTTGGGGTTGCATTGCGGTCGCATCAGTGCTGGAAAGGTGGATAGGACTGGGCTCTCAAACAGTGATGCATACAGTCAAGTTGTTTTCTCTCTTTTAGCTGTAGGCCATTACAGTTAAATATTTGCTCAACAGGCAAGAATTGTTAACGTGAATGTACAGTACAACCAAAAATGCTCATACAGAAGTTGGAGATTTTTCATCTTGTCTCTCTTTTTCTTCTCCACTTAATCAGGTATGTTTGTACCAACTCAGAGAACTGAAGGCATCTCAACCTCAGACATTATCACTAGAATTGTCCGTGATTATGACGTCTATGCTCGTCGCAATCTTCAGAGAGGGTACACTGCTAAAGAGCTAAATGTTAGCTTTATAAATGTAAGTGCATCACCTGCTCTTCTTTTTGACTTAAGTCTTGTGCAAAGTCTAAACTGGGTTAGAAAAAAGTGAGAGATGAGCTGGAGAACTAAGATCCAGTTTGTTTTGGTATTAAAGAGATACTGTATTGGCAGTTTCCCATTCCATTTGAAATTATGAATTCATGCTAGAACTCTGAATCAATATTTCCCATTCATGTTAGACTTCTGAACGTCTTCCGTTCATTCATGATATTTTTTTTAATGGGATTTGGGGAGGCAGTGTATGCCGTTACATATATTGATATTACACCTTTGTTTTGCTAAGTATATATGAATTGGAAATCTACTTCTGTGCTCATTTCCTATTATATGTATATGTGTGAAAACAGACCCATGCTCATTCTGCACTATCAAGTGATAATGGGCAGAGATGTACACAAATTGACCTTCTTACACTCCTGTACAACTATCTAGAAAAAGTGATGGGTGAAGTTATCAGCTTCTGTTTAGGACATATCTTATGATTCCTATTCCAGCAGCCTGCCCTCAGTTATCCTGTTTTGGAATGCATAATACAGTAGGTCCCCACTTTACAGTGGGCTCACGATGCAATCAAATCACTTTACAATGGACTCTCCATGGCAAAATAAAGCTCACTATATGATAGGTTATTCGATGTACAATGGGCTTATGATTGTCGCCAGCAGAACCTTATGGGTGATAGATAAGCCAATCTGCGACTACAAGTGTTTGGTAGTGTCGCATCCACTGTGTTGGTCATGCCTTATAGCTTCTTGATTTCTTTTTATTTTCTTTCTTTTTACCAGGAGAAGAAATACCGCTTTCAGAATCAGGTAGACAAAATGAAAGAAAAAGTCAAGAATGTGGAAGAAAAGTCTAAAGAATTTGTGAATCGAGTGGAAGAAAAAAGTCATGATCTCATCCAGAAATGGGAAGAGAAGTCCAGAGAGTTTATTGGCAACTTCTTAGAGCTGTTTGGCCCAGATGGAGCTTGGGTACGTATTTCACTACTCTATATGTCAGTGTTTCTCAAACTGTGGGTCGGGACCCACTAGGTGGGTCGCAAGCCAATTTCAGGTGGGTCCCCATTCATTTCAATATTTTATTTTTAATATATGATGCTACCATGGCATGTTGACTGCTCTGGGGAAATGTTAAAGATCTATTCTTTTAACAGACTACTCTGTATATGCTTTTAACAATGACAGTAAATGGGATTTACTCCTGGGAAAGTGTGAGTAGGATTGCAGCCTAGGATTGTAAAAAAATTTTCCTTCTTGATGATGTCACTTCCAGTCTTGACATAACTTCCTGTGGGTCCTAACAGATTCTCATTCTAAGCAGTGGGTCCTGGTGCTAAAAGTGTGAGAATCACTACTATATGCTATTTTATGTGCTTTGGATTCTGTGTGTATCTGTGCGCACGCATACCGCAGTCCACGCTGAAGGGCAGTCTGAGAAGAATGCAGTACCACCAGAATTGTCCCAATCTGATGAACACAGGCCCCCCTAAAATCTCTAGGACAACATTTCTCAACATTTGTCCCCTACCATACCACTTTGCATGGTCCACCTATTGGAAGTACCACCAGAAGTAACTGCAATGATGTCATCACCAGTTACTTCCAGATTGGGAGACCAAATGCAACACAACAAACATCAGTAAGAGGGTCAGGGTGGAGAGGAGGGCATTTTCAATCATGCAAAGAGTGCACACTGAAGCTCTGCCTGCCAAACCAAGCTTCCTACTGCTGCTTGTTGCATTGTGTTACAGATCTTGCTTCCAAGTAGCTGGGATCTGGGGGTCCTGGAAGTATCACCGGATACCACCTTAAGTACCACCATTGGTATGAGTTCCACTCAAACACTGCTCTAGGAGGATTTCCTGCTACATGTGGGAGTTGGACTAGATCAGGGGTGCTCAAAGTTTTTGGCAGGAGGGCCACAACATCTCTCTGACACTGTGTCGGGGGCCAGAAAAAAAAAAAGAATTAATTTACATTTCAAATTTGAATAAATTTACATAAATGAATATATTAGAGAGGGTGAATGAATGAATTCAATCCAGTTTATGGTCCCATTCACCCTAATAAGGAGGGATCTTCATGCCAGTTTATGATCCCATTCACCCTAATAAGGGGGGATCTTCATCCCAGTTTATGATCCCATTCACCCTAATAAGGGGGGGGGATCTTCATGCCAGTTTGTGATCCCATTCTCCCTAATAAGGGGGGATCTTCATGCCAGTTCATGATCCCATTCACCCTAATAAGGGGGGGGGATCTTCATGCCAGTTTATGATCCCATTCACCCTATTAAGGGGGGATCCTCATGCCAGTTTATGATTCATTCACACATACACAAATGGAGGGGGGATCTTCCACACTTTCACATACATATACCTGCCTGCTCACCTGCCTCCTCACCCTACCTCCTTCACTCCATTTGCTTGGGCTGCCTGCCTGCTTGCCCAGCTGCATGCCTACCTGCCTGCCCATGTGCTGCTGCTGCCTGCCTGCCTGCCTGCCTGACCAGCCAACCAGCCCTCCCTCCCTCCCTCTGGAGGGAGACGTGCTGCAAGCTGGGCTGGGCTACCCTCCCTCAGGATCTCTCTCTCTCTCTCTCTCTCTCTCCCCTGCCCTCCCCTGGCTCAGTTTGCAGGAGGGGAGGGGAGGGAGGGGAGGGGAGGAGAGCTGAGCCAAACAGAACTCAGCCCAGCCCATGGGCAAGAAAGAAGAGACCAGCAGGCAAGTGCACAGGCCTTTTATAGTGGGAAGTAACGTGAGACCTGCAAGTCTCAAGTTACCTTCCCACTATAAAAGGCCCTGCGCACGTGCTGGGCTTGTCTTTCCTTCGCTGCCACTGAGCTCAGCGGCAGCGTGGGAAAGCAAGGTGCAGAGCTCACGCAGCAGGCCAGCATGGGATGGGGTGAAGGCCGAGTGCCCATTGGAGGTGGGGGGACCCCCTGGGGGCTGGATGGGGACCCTCAGCGGGCCGCAAGTGGCCCACGGGCCGAAGATTGGGCACCCCTGGACTAGATGACCTTGCGTTTCCCTTCCAACTCTATGATTCTATGAATGCATAGAATCTATTTCCCCCAGGGCCAAACTGTGTTTTACATTAAGCACCTTATTGACACTTGTGTGCTTGCTTTTCTAAATAGCCATGGAAGGTCCAGTCAGGATTAGGATTGCAATGTGGGAGGAGAGAGGGATTTACTCACTGCAGTCTTGATCAGGGTTCCTCACGACTGCTGTAGGCCCTGGTAGGGAAGCTGCTGTTAGCACCAAATAGCAGTAACGAAGTGGAGAGGGAAATAGCAGTTGTGGGGATCCAGTGACCTAGAAAAAGACTGCAGTGGGACAAAGCATTCAATCTCCTTTCCCCTCGTACATTGCTTCAGTAGTCTTAATTGCTCCTCCCACCAGCTGCTATTAAGAAAACAAAAACCAAGCATATCATGTGCTAAACAAATGTGCAGATTGCCCCTCAGCTATTCCCCCTTCCCAGTTCTTTCCACAGTTTTCCAGTTTCTTCTTTTGTAGGGAATAACTCAGGACTAAAAGTCATTTTGCATGCTAAAAGCTGCTATCTATATGTTGTATTCACACAGAAATGAATCCTGAGGAGGTTCAGGTTCCTTTTATGGATTTGGCGGCATGCTTCTTTTTAGACTGAAAATTCAAAGTGAAAAGCATTTTTGTTTCTCCTGCGACTGATAGCAGCAGCAGCCACAGAACAGCAAACTGGAAGCGATTTTACATGAAGGCCTTTGTAGAGCCAAGTCATGTAAAATTATCCAGTGAAGAGTGAAATCAGAACTGGCATTGTTCCAGAGGAAAGCTTAATGACAGTAAAGCTGAGGTGTTGGAGGGGAGAGGGAAATTAAGTCCATGTCAGCAACTGTAAAAGGTGAACTTTTAACGATAACTTATTATTACTGTCAAAATTATTATTAACATGTCCATATCAGATGTTGTTTTCAGTGTTGACAAGAGATATACAGGAATAGTTACAAGCATGTTCATTTCTCATATCAGAAATATGCATCCATTAATATGCTATTATTCTAATAATTATTTGTGAAATATATAATAAGCTCATACCACTTCTACAAGGCAGCATGAGGAGTGTGTAGCGCATTTTATTTAAAAAAAAATCTTAGAAGCTTTTATTGTACAATTAGCCCACATCTTTTGTGAGGGTTACATTCTGAGGTCAGCACTAAAAACATGGTATGAGAGGCATGTGGAAACTGAGGAAACAGCAGCTTCATTTTCCCATTTCAGGTGCACTCTGGGGCATAAACATAGAATGGTGGCCAGTGCATTTTTTAAACTGTTGTTTTCCTATCTTTTGTGGGGGGGGGGGGAGGATGTCATGTGCATATACTTCAATCTGCACAAGTCTATTGCATGTACAGTGCCAGCCAATTTAAAGCTTCCTGTTGAACCCAAATGCCCACCTATAGAGGACGCTCCCTGCCCCTTCTCTGCATGACTGACTAGTCTGTCTTTGCCTTCTTCCAGTTAGCCTCTACTGGAGCAAGTAATTTTGTTGCACCTATGCATCAGGTGCAATTAGATCCTTCAATTACTCCCACTGCCAGGATGCAGTAGAATGAGGTCCTCGGAAGCGTGTCTGGAACATATGAAGAAACACTATGAGGTTGCAGGCTGTTCTTACTCTTCCAAACTCTAAAAGTAAACTTGTGGAGGGGGGTCAATAAATGAAGAACGTTTCCCATGTTTGTTCAGGAAAAGTCTGTCTTGAGCAAAAAAAAAAACTTACAGGTGTATAGACGCAAAACAATTCTGATAAGAAAAGTCTTTTTTGGAAGAGTGAGAAGGACTGGAGGGGCATTTTACATTCACACACACACACACACACACACACACACACACACACACACACACACACACAGAGTGTTTTAGAGCAGTGGTCAAATGTTTGGCTTGTTGTGAATATTACTATCCAGTCTGAGTATTTTTGCATATGACACCAAAAGCTGCCTTTTGTTTTTAAATCTACAATGCAAATACACATCCTTATTTAATTTAGAAACAGTTTTCTGTTCCACATGAACAACAATCACACAGCACATGAATACCATGAAAAAGCCTTTCACATTTACAGCAGGAACATTACTAAAATAAAATGTTTGGGCTTGGGAACTGCGTGTGAGCAAGGATGAAATCTCTGGATCTCATTCTGCTAAATTGCCCTAGTCATTTTTGCAAAATAAACTGCTGATCTTTCCCCCTCAGAGTGACTCTCCTACTCTATTATGTCCATGCATGTCTGTTTTACTTTTCTGTTTTCCTTCCAGAAGCAGATGTTTCAAGAGAGAAGTGGGCGCATGCTCCAAGCCTTGTCTCCCAGGCAAAGCCCCACAAGTAGTCCAACACGTGGACGATCCCCATCAAGGTCTCCATCTCCCCCTTCTCCTTGGCTTTTCAGGAAGACTTCACCTCCTTCATCTCCAAAAGCTGCCTCAGCATCCATTAGTAGCATGAGCGAAGGAGATGAGGATGAGAAGTAAAAAAAAGTAATAATTACAAAAAAGGGACAAGAGACACAGATGGCCCACAGATTCACTCATGAAGCGGGGAGAAGCAAGAAAATCAATGCATGGGATGTTTCTGACAAGGGAAGAAGTGCCACATGGATACTGGATCACTGAAGGTCTCAACTATAGCACAGGTACATGCTGAAAGGGAGTTGCAAGACCAGCAGCAAATGGTGAAAGGATGTGAAACACCTGACCTCTTTCCCAATACTTATGAACACGTTACTGTGCGATTGCTGCTGCTGCTGGAGCCACTGAAGGAGTTCTAAGGAAACTTGCACTGAAGAAGAACCTGACACTTTTTTTTCAGAGGACCCAAGCTGGTATGTGGTATTGATGGCAATTCCTTTGGCTAGACAAGACACAGTTACTTTTGAACTCCATGTTTGCTAAAACCTGGGCCTTACAAACAAAAAATGACACTGTATAAAAGCAGCAAAAGCTGCCACAAGGGAGAACAAGAAACCCCCAACTCAAGCCATGCCACTGGAACTGAACTCCCTGTCTTTCAGAACTGCCATACTTTGGATCTGTTGATTTTGTTGAATGTTGCTTGTTGAACAGGCTTTTGTACAGGGCAAGGTTGTTTTAAGGTGAACACAATTTTTTTTTGTCCACTCTTACTATGTTTTACTAGTGCCTCAATGCAAACATTTTTCCTGTGTTTTCTCCCTAGCTTTGCTTAGAAAGCTGTATGTCAGAGAGTATTATTCTTGTTGCAGTTCCTTATCTGGGAAAAATCCTTTATTTTAACATTACTCCACAGTAAATCCAAGGTCCAGGCTGGTTCCAATGTAATATTTCATTGCTACAGAGTGGCTTTGTTCAGTCATTTTGAGAGATACTTGCCTATTCAAAGACAAATGAGAAAATGGCTCATCCATAGCACATGGTCAGATTTTCTTGTAAGCCAAAGCTGGGCTCATGAAGAGATCAAAGTCATGGGGATGCTGACCCATTATGTTGAGATGAATCCATAGGAGTGCACAGGTAGTCCCATGAAAGTAAAACATTGCTTTAGAATTGGCTTTTCATTAGGCAAATCTCTGGACTGGAACATCTCTGCAGTACAAATGAATCTGATAATAAAAAATGTTTTTTTAACAGGAAAGCATGCCCACATCATATGCTCTGTACACTCACTTATGCAGTGCATAAGTGCACAAAAGAAACTGAATATTCCTGTATAGACCCAGCCTAGGTTCTTTTTTGAAATTGCAGTAACTTTTCTTGTTGGGCTTTCCATGCCTGTCAGTGATGGCAAAGCCAAACATGAGAAATCTGCCTTGTAAAATCATGTAAATGGGTAGAGAGTAATGGATATTGGGGTTTTGTTTTTTTCCAAGTTAATTCTCATGTCTCCTAAGACAACAGAATTAAGAATGGCTCTTCTCTTATGTGTAATATATTCAAGTCACCATCATGTTAGCTATGCCACATGGAATAGGAACCTCTAAGAGAGGTGGCGGTTATTGATCAAACACAGGGCTTCTCAAACTAGGACGTCACGACACCCCAGCCTGAGGGCCCTGGACTCTTTCCCCTTCAGGGGCAGGGGCAAGGGAGAGGCAGGATTGCATCACTAATGGGGGTGCAGGGACTTGCCAGTCTCTGCTGCAGACTCCCAGGGGTGCAGGGAGCCCTGCTCAACCCTCCCTAGGACTCCCCAGCCTTCAAAACGTGAAAGCGGAGCAATCACGCTCCACTTCCAACTTTGCAGAACTGGGGCTTGATCGCTCCATTTTCACTTTCTGAAGGCTGGGGAGCCCTGCAAAGGGTCACACAGGGCTCCTCACACCCCTGAGAGGCTGCTTCAGGAACTGGTAAGTAAATGCCAGTCCCTGCAGTCCCTGCTGCCTTCCCCCGTCCCCACTGCCTTCCCCGCTCCCACTCAGGCACTTACTGTGGTCCTCAAACTCCTTGAGAGTTTGAGAACTGCAGTTCTAACTGAACTGAAGTGTAACTGTAACAGTAACTGAAGTGTCTCCAAGCTGCCTTCCAAGTTCCTTCCTTTCTGAAAGGACCCATCAAACAGAATGCAACCCATCATCTACCTATAGCAGCCCACTAGGAGCTCTGGAAACCTCCTATTTTTGCTGCCTAGCTTGTAATGCACGAGCTCAGGAGTTGTCAAGCATCTGTCACATTACGATAAATGGTTACTGGCTTGTGTTTGACTTTGTAGGTCACATGTTGTGCAAGTTTGTTCTAGAGATTAAAGATTTGGCTCATACTCACAGAGGTTGCTATACATAGTGTAGAAAAAGGCAGAGATTTGAAGCATCAAAGTCATTTTAGGAACAAAACTACCTAGGCAGGACTCAAAACAATCTATGGCCAACTGGTTGATCCCATTCTTATCTCAGAAGTCAAATTCTGCATTGTACTACTTTATCCACACAATAGAACCTTAGGGCAGCCAAATGAAATAATAATGAGCCCCAAGCCAGTTAAACATTAAAAGCAAAATTGGGGTGGTATTTCAGAAAAGCAAAAAGAGAAAATGCATGTGACAGTTGTAAAATTCCAGTGCCTAACTGGTGTGGTTGTACACCTCAAGGTAGTGGTAGCAAAAGAATAGCTGTTCTTTTTGGCTCAGTCCATCAATCTAGAATCAATTCATGTGGCTGGTGAGTTCTTAGAAAAGAACCCAGAGTCTGAAAATAGAAGGAAACAAGTTCTTCAGATGTCACAGAAATAGAGGGAAACAAGTTCTTCAGATGTCACAGAAGCAGATCATAAACAGGGGCAGGTTGTTAGATATGAACAGGTATCATAAGGTTAGCTCATGTTTTCTAAACATGGAATTCAGCCAGTTCTTAGCATGTGAACGCACCAGCTGCCTTTGTATACTGTATACTGAAAGGTTGTCTTGGGTTGATTCTGTGAGGAGTTACAATTCCACACTATTATAATGTTTATACAGGTGGAACCTGTTTATCCACTGATTTTACATCCACATATCTGGCTCAACGTGGGCTCTTTGGATACACGTTGAGCCAGACTTGGCCCAGTCCGCCTCCGGAGGGTTTTCTGAAGCCCACAGAAGCTGTGAATTTTTGCTCATAGCCTCTGCGGGCTTACGGGGGGGAAAAAAACGCTACTTCCACTTTCCCTTGGGAAACCAGAAGTGATGTTTTTATGCCTTTTAAGGCATTCTGAAGCCCGGGGAAGCAGCATTTTCCTTAAGGGCCATTCTGAAGCCTGCAGAGGTCGTGGGCAGATGCACGCGGCCTCTACGGGCTTCAGAAAGCCCTCTGGAGGTAACCTTTGGAGGTTTTAAGATGCTGAAAGATGCTGTGATTTTCTTATCCATGGTTTTCGTTATCTACTTGGGGTCCAAGAACGGATCCCTCATGGATACCAAGGCCCCACCTGTACTAAGAGTCTCTCTTTGCTTGGTGTCCATTGAAGACTCTGTGGCTGGCTTTAGAATTCACTAAGGAGCATAACTTTTCAAGAAATGTCCCCGAATAGCAAGAATAGGCGGAAACAGTTTTATATATATCTCTTCTGAAGATGAATCTGAGCTGTTTACAGGAATAACAAATTAACTACTACATCACTTACATTGCATCTTATGTTATTGATGCCACAGCCTTTGTGGTAATGGACATCTGCATGTGAGAGAAAGGTCTGATTAAAATTAACCCCCCACCCCACCCCCCGTGTTCACGAAGCATTCAAGGGGCTGTCATGTTATTCCTGGGTAAGGGGGACTTGCTTATACTACACACCTTTATAAGTCTTCCTATTAGAAATACTGTAAATCATGATGAGAACCTCACTGGTGCTGTTCACCAAGAGCCCTACTTGGAATGAGAAAGGAAATGTTGACGTTTCAGAATATTTCTTCTTAGCGGGGCTCTTTAGCGGGGAAGATGGGAGAATGTGCATGTGTGGCTCTTAAATCTAAAGGAAAAAAACTCACCGACTCCACCATTTAATATTTTGTATACCTCATAATCATAATGTGATTTACCCAGCAGCAAAGCCTTATATATGTACACAATGTCTTTGGCTGAGAGAGAGGCCAACACTTCTGTTGCCATGACGCTAACTTCCATAAGCAATTTCCAGCACTGAAAGAATATCCTACCTTATGTTGAGCCACATGTGATGTTTTTAAACCTTTTTGTCATCATTGGTCTTTTTTATTTTTAATGAGCATTGTCTGAATGTGTTCCAGGCTATTTATGGGCCCAATTTCCATGTGGAAAGTAAATAAAGTACAATGGGAAGTGCATTTACTCTGTTTATTGTTGCTCTGAAAAATCCTTACTTAAACACACTTACACACACAGATTGGACCAAGATGGCCTTTTGAATGTCCCATTTAATTGGCAATGGGCAAAAAGGTAGATGCAGGAGAATTAAACAAGGTTCCAGTCGTCTGGCGCTTGGCAACCTACCGCTTCAATTGACTTTTCAGTAAGTGCTGGTAATGGGAAATATAATGGGTCTCCATCAAGAAATGGAAGTTGGATATTGGCTGATGATTTTACAAAGACATCTGCCAACCAGTTAGTTTCCTATAGCCTGTCCCTGATTCCTAGAGGGCATGAGAATATTGGTGAATTTCACTGAATGGGCCACAGAAGGACTGAACAGAGTCCTTTACTTTTTTTTTTTAATTGCCTTCTCCAAAAGAGGTGAAGCACAGAAGGTAGAAACAGGTGTGTGCTTGTTTGCCAAGAGACAAATGGACACCAGAACCCTCCCCTGGCTCATACATGGGTCTCTCAAAGAGGGACATTTGTAAGAGTATGCCAAGAGTCCAACTGAAAGTGCATTCACCTCATGTTACTCCCATTGGAATTCATGCATTTCAAATACATACTGTAGTTGAACCTCCATACTTGTTTTCAGTGGAGGCCAGTAAACATGCAAAACAAATAGCTATGATGAGCATTGCCTGTGGTAGCCATGGGAGTTCTCAAGTTATCCAATAATGGAATAAACATCTCTGTTCTTTGGTTTGTACCCATTTCCAACAGGAACAATAGACAACATCCCTCAACATCCCTTCATCACCTTTTTATAATCTAATTATAAATATGCTCTGCCAGCACTAGTTAGACTCTCTAGTCGACACACTAAAAGCAGGTTATGAAGAGGGAGAAGGTTAGACACGATAGGCATACGTGGGAGGCTTCACAGGGCCTTTTGGAGACAATAGTCCCAAACTGGAAAAATGTTAAAGGAGAACCATCCAAATGATGAAGAAGAAACACACCCTCCATTTGGCAGGGCACACCTGTAGGGCATGCACAGGATGCAGATCTGAAACCTTAGCCCTCCAAGTATGAACCTGTTGCCCTCTGGTCTGTATTTGAATGCTACAACCAAAGTTCCACCACACCTGGCATCCAAGTAAGATGATCACGTCGCAAAGCAAAATGACCAGTGTTTGTTTTGCTCCTAACAAATGAGCTCACCAAGCTGAAAGAACGAATGAACGAACTAGGGTCGCAGCCCTAAAAAGTGCAAATTTGTGCTTAGACGACTCCAAAGAGATCAAGCAAATTACTCAATATGTGAGGAGGGATGGGGCTGCCTCTGTCGGATAATTGAGGAATCCCCCTATCTCAACCTTCCAGCATCTTCCTTTTCCTAAAAACATTGGTTGAATTGGGAAAATTCCAATTTATGGCTTAGCACAAAAGGCAAGTACCATCAAACAACCTGCCAGAATGCATGAAGCCCTCCCAAATTCTTTAAGGTGCACTATAAAATGCATCAGATGCACAGGAGGTATTAACCAAATATTACCTAAGCCAATTTGAATACGAAAGGTAAGAAATTCCTGGAGTTTTCCTGTGTATTGGTTGCTAAAGATGCCCACATGGCTCCCTTTGCCTTGGCAAACCAAAGCTCCAAAACCACTGAGGCATAGCTTCTCGAACCAGATGTGCAAATAGCCCCAAATTCCAAAAGTGCACCTTCAGAACACAAGACAGAATGTTGGCAGTTCCATTTTGCAAACCCAGAACATGCCTGGCAACAAATAAAGCACTAATGCACAGGCAGTGGAGCACAAAGGCCTCTGAACTACACCTCAAAGTCCATTCTGTCCACCATGGTGGAATCAACCCCTAGCCAGCCCTCACATTTGAAGACTAATGCAGACAACAAGTCTGCTGGAAGCCATCTATATCCTGCCAGTGTCAAGCTCAATGCCCAAAACATCAGGCAAGGAGATCGACCCTCTGTTTTGACATAGGCCAGTGGGAATCCCAAGGGAATCCATAAGGACCACAAAACCATCCAAAAGCCGCTGGCATTGATTAAAACAGGCAGGGTTCATAAACAAAGTACAGGTCCAGCCTTGTTATACGTGGATTTTTTATACAAGGATTTGACTCAATAAGAATGGCCCCTGCAAATGAGAAGGAATGTGCTGATCCCTGCAGAAGGGAAAAAATGCACCCCTTTAAAATCACAGTTTAAAAAACTGCTTTTTACTGTTGCAGAGAGACAGTCATACAAGTGATTGCAGGTATAACCTAAGTATCTACAGATTTTTCTATCTCAAGCGGATGAGAAGGGATTAAATTAGGATTTAATCCCAATTAGAAAATTAGGATTTTCTATCTCAAACTGATGAGAAGGGATTAAATTAAAGGAAAACAGTTGATTATACCACTAAGATATGCCCATTGCTTTTCAGTTGCAGAGTTGTTGAATAATGCCAGAGAGGCAGCCCACTGACAATCCATCAATCTTCTCTCTGCAGGCTTCACTCCTCCCTTCCCCCTGAGCACGTGAAAGAAGACTAAATGGCAGCAATCATCACCTTCTCCATTCTTTCCCCCTTGCTAGGGCTCCTGGTGAAGGGAGGGATTGCTGCCAATGAAGCCTAAGCACCTGGAGAGAAACTGATTGCCTTTGTGTGCATGACAAAGGTCAGCAAGGTTGTTTTTAAATCAAAGGAGCAAAAACACTTTGTTTTTAAATTGATTTGCTATAGTGGGTTTTTTGCCATCCACTTGAGTTCTTGAAACCCTTCGAATAATGAGACTCAACCTGTAGCATCAAGATAGTGGGCAGTAGAGCACAAACTCTGTCTACACAAAAGCAAAGTTGAAGATGAATACCAAAAGACAAAAGCAATCAGGATGAACAGGCAACAAATTAAAGGTTGACTTGATGTCACATTTGGCCATGAAGGCCTTAGAACCACAAGACCTAAGAATTGTAACTGCCTCATCAAAAGAAGTGTAACAGATGGAGCACATGTGTGACAGTATACCATCATTGACCGATTACCCCTAGGGAAGGGCAGGTGATGCAATAAATGAAATTCCTCTTGGTGCCTTTTCCCCCCCAAAGGGGGATACCTACAAATTCCTAATGGGCAGCATGAGGAAAACAAAATTAAAATTAGACTGGGGGAAAGGTGCCTCAGAAGAGCTGGGAAAACTCCAACCCAACCCCAGTTCCCCTTAAATGCCCCCCCCCGCCAACTCTCTAAATACATGTTTCCCTTTTAAAAAAAATATACAAAAAGGATAGAAGTGGCAAAGCCACAGAGAAAAATCCAGGATGAGCCTTGATCTTCCCAAAGTTCTGCTGCAGGGGTCCATGTCATGTTTGTACTCTTGGCAAAGACATGAGGCACACTGAAGAGGATGAGGGCAGACCAGTTAGTAACAGCCACTAAGTTCTACATCCTCATTCAAAGCACCCATTCCAATGCAGAGAAAATTCTCCTTGCTTCGCATAACAGCACAGGCAGGGCACAAAATGCTCCCTCAGCCTAGGAAGGCCAGGAATGGCATTCTGCTCAAATAATTCCGATAATAATCACATGTTTGCTGAACACGAGATCAGCGATACCTCCCAGAAAAGGCCCTTTGCTCTACAATGCTAAGAAATCTGGAAATTATTTTCCCATTGACGTGGAAATATTTTTTTAATGCAAGAAGAGTCGTACAGCACCTCGTTTGCTTCCTGGATTGCAACTCTTCCCAAGCCACTGTCAGTCAAGTGGAAATACAGTTACATCATTCCTCAAATCAGTCTTGTCCTGGGGCCTGCATCTCTTGGAAATCACAGTGCACAGCACTGCCATCAGCCAGGGGGGCTTCCTTTTCTCTTCTGAATCAATCAACACTTTGGTGCATGGAGTCAGCGGGACGCAGGTATTTGACTCAAGCTGTCAGCTCATTTTGCAAGGCCACCTAGGAATGTCTATCAGTGTCCCTTGCGGCACACAATTTCAAATTAAGTAATGGGCTATAGTTACTGAATTGCCACGCATTCTTGAAAGTTTGCGCCACAGACCAAGCTGGAAAGAGACTCCAAAAACAACCTAGCAGTATCTGCTAAAAGAAGAGAAACTTTGCGTTTTGATCATTTATTTCATAAATCTGATACAATATTAACCTTGTCCTCTTTTACAATAGTGTTTTCTTCTTCTCTGACCATACAAAGAGTACCATAAGTATAATGTTATGATGCTTGGAGAGTATTCTTTTTAGGCTGATGGGTTGCTGTAACATTATTCCATTATGTAATGTTCATAATTGAACATTATTCAAAGAGGAAGGCTCACATCAAAAGGACTTGGCTGGGACACCTTACTGTATGTTTGGGTGGGATAGTCTCATAAGTCAAACATGGAGAAACTTATATATTGCCGCAAAGGCCTCCTTTGTTAACCAATCCTTAATACCAGCCTGGGTTTTCCCTCAGTAAGATTATCACACCGATCTTCTTCTGTGTCCACTACTTTCCATTGATGGTGCAAACTTAGCTTCCTGGGGCTGTCCCCTCCCAAAAAGGGTCAAGCCTTGGCCAAACCCTCTCCACCATGATCCTCTCTTGCATCTGCCCCCTAGTTGGCTCAGCTCTCCACCTTCCTCTCCTTCAGTTCCTCCTTTCACTTCAAGCTGTCAGTAGCCTCATCCCTCTTTCTTCAGTCCTTTCTCTGTCTCACCTCCTCTGCTGTTTACCTCCCTCGTTTGTCCCGTTCACCTTCCAGTCTCCTTTTGTCTCCATCTTCTTTTCCTTCATGCTGAGACTCCTCCTTTTTCTGGTGCTCCTTCTCAAACAGCTATGCATAAGCGTCAAACTCAATCCCCTCCTCTTCAGCCTGATCAGTTCTCCCCAGTCTTGTTCTGCCTGCTACCTCTCTGCTCCACCTGCTGTCATTCTCCACGCTCTGTCTTTCATTCCACTATAGTTTTCCCCACATCTCTCTCTCTCTCTCTCTCCTGCTTTCTCCTCTCCCAACCCATCCCCTTGTCCTCTTCTTATACCGCCTTCTCTTCTTCCTCTGCCTCCCTTCTCAACACCCCCATTGCGTCTCTGCAAACCAGCCACAAGGGATGACATCATAATCTCACAGCTGGTCTTGCAAAACCAGCCCATCAACACTCCCCCCAAGTATCTCAGAGCCATGAGCAGAGCTGCCATTGTCACAATTTTCTAATCATGATGGTGGACAGTGGGAGCTCCCTTCAGCTTTCATAATGTGATACCCATCTGAGGCTATGGGGAGAGGCAACAAAAAAGTTTGGAACCTGTTTGAATTTGAAGAGAGCCAAAGATAAAAGACTTGAGTGTTTCTAGCAGGGATGAACTGGAGTGTAGGGGCAACTATGCTAGCTGCTTATAAGAGTATATTTGCCACCACTATGTTTGCTTGTATATAACAGCAATATTAGAAAAAGCTTAAATTTCAGTGCCTTCTTGCCCACAGAAGCATTCATTCTGCCTGGAAATTCTCACTAATTGGGGTAACAGTGTTTTATTTCTGCTCAAAGAATGTTCTTAGGGATTTTCCACCGATTTGGGCTACAAGTCTAGAAAGTGACAGCAGGTAGGCCGCCTGGCTTGTGCTGTAACTGGCACAGGGTTGGAGGTGGTTGTGGCACAACTCAGGGCAAGGGGATATTTTTCCCCTTACCCTGAGCACTGTCCCAGCCACCTCAATGGGGCTATTTGGATCTGTGCCAGCTAAATCACTGGTGCAGAGCTGAGCAACCTGGTGTTAGGCCAGGCTGCTCAAGAGGGGGGCTAAACCTCACCCCCTCCCCAAGCCCGCCCCACCCACCAGTCTGCCTGCTGTCCACCCTCCCCCCACCCCGAAATGCTCATGAACGCCCTCCCCCCTCCCACTCCAAACTCCTGAGCAAGTGGCCCACAGAGTGAGCATATCTTTGCCAGCTTGCTCTGGCACAGGGAGGCCAGCACACACCCTTGCACCAGCCTCCTGACTCCTACAGTGGCACGAACATGCTTTACAGCATGTTTGCAAACCCCAAAGCAATTTTGGATTGCGCTCCAAGAATATTATGACCACAAAGTAATTCAAAGTCATTGAAAAGTCAGTAAATCACAGAGTATAGATTTGTTAGAATGTTTCGTTATATTTTTGTGACTTTGTAACCCATATCAATCTCCTTTTCTTCCCATACTATCTTCTATTTGGTACAATTGGAGCTCATTTTTTTCCTCCATGGAACTCCAAGCAGTTGCAAGCCAGTCCCACCCCAGGGCAACTTTCTGACCTTCATGGTTGGGCATGGATATGAACCTGGATTTCCCACACCCAGACAGAACAGATCAGCCACCCTGCCCCACCAGCTCCCTTCAGTTTTCAAACAGAGGATGCCAAGAGAAAGAACATAGTTTATAAACATGGCAAAAATGTTATCGAGCAAATTACCAATTTTTTCCCCATTTCTATATCAACCTCTAATCACGTTTCCCAAATTCTTTCATTAAACAGTAAATTGAACAAATTAAATGTGAATGATTAAAGCCATCATCCACTTATGAAAAGTAGGTTCCTTATCATCTCCTCCCTATCACTGAATGGTTGGCAGTGCTATAAAAGGGTACTACTGAACAATCAATACCATCTCCATACATAGCATATGCATCTGGGGCTTGTTTCTAATCCCACAGGATGCCAGCAGACAAAAGGACAGTATCCTTTCTGTAGCACTTCTGATTTTAAGAATGTTCGCTGCCCTCAGTATGTAAGTCAAGGAGTTTCAGTTTTTTACAGGCATTCCAGCAATTGGAGCACTACAATTTATGATTACGTCAAGTGTCAACAAATCCTATTTATGCAAATCTGCAACAAATGGAATCTGATGCTTATTTTAAGATGTAAAGCTATTCATCATTACTGAGGTGATTTATGCTGAGTTGACTTTTCTGATTGGGCTTACTGAAGGGCCTCAGGTGTGCATAATATTATTGGGAATATAACCAACAAGGAGAGTATTTTTTAATATTCATACTGTACATGTTGATAAATTAAGAGCAGCAAAGAGAAGACTTCTTGCTTAAGGATGATCATTAGCCTAATCAGACTCTTTGTAAGTCAAACGGATGCAAATCATAGTACACATTTCATCAAAAGTCATGAAGTTGTACGAGTATTTAAGGAGGCCACTTGTGGTAGGCGAATCTGCAGGACAAGGCACTGCTCATCTGCTCCAGCATCATTTCATTGACAGTGTCCAAATGACTACTCAAACCAAGAACAGACAGTCTCCAAAAAGCAGACAGGAGACAGATTTAAAGTGAATTCCTTGGAATGCTTACCCAGCAGAGATATCTAATTTCCATTTGAATATTAAGCCTTCAGAAGGCAATATACAAAGATCAAATTACAAGGAATGGGTGATGAATGCAGCTGGGCTATGTTCAACATCAAAACAATTCTTCTGTCACAAAAATCAGCAGCACAGTTTAACGTCAGTTATGAAGTCTTGCTACGCTGAACAAAATCCAAGCATCAAGTGAGCTTGTGCAATCAAGATCACAGCATGGACAGGCATTTGGTAAGTGTGCATGTTTACATGGGTAACTGCCACTAACAATATCACAGGCACTGTCCTACAGATATCTCTGGGTTATTCCTGCAACAACATTTCTCAACCGTCCACAACTGCAGTAGCTTGAGGAACAAAAGAATTGCATTTTCCCCCCACACACCAAGGGCATTTCCATGCAGGATTTTAGACCCAGGCCACATGCATAGTACATCCATGGGAAATCACATTTGTGAGTCATATGCGTGATTATCAACCCACGTGGGACTTACAAACCTCACATTCAGTCCCATGTGCAGGTTTATCCATACACTAGCTGCACTAGCCCCTCCTCCTGTGCTGTCAATCATCCTTCAACTGCTCTCCTGTGTCTGCCTGCCTCTTGGCCGCACTTGTCTACCAAAAGGAGTGGGAGTTTTCCCTTAAGGTGTTGCCCTTGTAAGACCAGTAAATGTCCTAGTTAAGTAAGTGATGTGGTGGGGAGAATGGTACAGCGACATCTGCACACTTTTTGTTTCCCCTCCCCATGCATGGAAACTTTAAAAAAAATTTTCCCAACCTTTATTAGTGAGAGAAAAAATACAATCAATTTAAAAAAAAACAACGAGCATGAGAACATTACATCATGTGCACCAGATTATGCTGGCAAATTATGAAATGCACTTATCTGAAGCTGCTCCAATCTATTCTGACTGCTGTGTTGGGAGTGATAGATAGGTGCAGGAGACTGTAACTGCATTTCCACTCTTAAGTCCTGCAAGTTCTCCATGCAGCAGTTCATAGGTGCCCATCTCACTTGCCCATTGAAGGCAGTGTTGCCAGTAAGGACCACTGCAGAGATGGAAAGCCAATAGACTCCATATACAGGCCAACTCATGAGCTTCTGCCCAATAATTCTTTGGGTAATTCTCTGCAGCAGCCTTTGGTGGGAAAATCAATGTGCTTGAGGTCTGGGATGATGTCCCGTGGACAAGTGAATACCACATGTGTAGTACAGTCCACCATGGAAATTGGGGACAAGGTAAGGCTCCAGCTTACTCAGAAGTTGACCCCAATGTGGGAGATGATCACCCTTGAAAAACAAGTTGCCATGACCATTTTCAGACTGGTGTTCTATTCAAACTGCAGGACACTGTCAGGTCTGTATGCAGTCAGCATTTCAACAGCTGTTGCTCTCTTTGCAGAGGTCTGTAAGGCCATCACAGAGACCATGATGGGGTGAGTTATAAGATTTGATGATTCTAAATCAGTAATTGAGGGATTCTGCATGAAAGGCTTTGCAAATTGCATTGCGGCCCTGAATGGAAACCACATTTCCATCCTGTGCCAAAAACTGCTGTCCAACAGTTACCTGCACTGCAAGAGTACTACTCCATCAATCTCCAGGGCAGTTGTGGACTCTAGGTCAATGTTCATGGATAGTTTTGCAGGGCATCCAGCAGATGTCATAGCGCCTGGGTCCTGTGGACATCCCCTTTGTTCAAGAAGATGGTGGAGGGTGCTTAGGCGCCCAATGTGGCAGAGGAGATACATGGGGTTGCTATTCTGCCAATGATAATTGTGGGAGGGTGCTGCCTACCTACTGCAACCCTGCCTTATGAAGCCATTATCTCCCATTCCAGAGTTGAAACATTTCAGCTACATCCTCAGCTGGTGCAGGATAGCAGGGAAGAGAGTCTTTGAACAGTGAAAGGGACAATGAAGGATTCTGCTTAAAAGGGTAAACTGCAACAAATAGTTGGTGCCAGTGATGGTGACAACTTGCTGCATTCTGCACAACATTGGCCTCTCTCAGGGAAAGGTTCTTCTGGACCCAGACCCACCCCTTGCACAGAGGGATGATGATGCAAGCTGCACCCTGCCCTGAGCCTGTTTTGGAGACAGAGCGCCCGAGGAGGCTGCAGAAAAGATCAGAGATGCTCTCTGCAGCTACTTCATCAGTAAGTAATTTGTAATTCATGAAAAGAGATGGGTTTTCTGAAACAAACAAAGGTTAGATTGTTCCATTAACTTACTGTCATCTTACTTATTAATAAATGTTCCTGAACGAATCTAAAGTTCAGTTTGTGGCAAATGGATTCAAATTGTAAACAGCTCATTGTAAATGCACATAGAACACATTCAAGCAAATAGGTTGACAGCTAATGTGGCATGGTTCACAACAAGAGGATCACGTGGTCCCTCGGTGACATAATTTCCTAATATTCCCCCCCCCCCACATTGTGGTAGTACAGACAATTTCTGCAAAGGAAAGTCCAGTTTTAAATAGCATAGTTTTTGTCTTTATCATGTTTACCTCGAGTAGTTTTGGAGCTGAAGATGTTCCCTTCAGCCCAGCCCAAGCATCTAGTCTAAATGATTTAGGGTGCGATCCTAACCCATTTTCCCACAGTGACATAAGGGCAATGCTACTCCGAGGTAAGGGAACCAACATTGCTTTACCTTGAGGAGATCTCTGTGACAGTCCCCCAACTGCAGGATGCAGCACATGCCACTGGCACAGCTATGCCAGTGCTGGAAAGTTGGATTGCGCCCTTAGAGGTATAAACACTCCCTCATAAGGGAAAGAGAGCTAAACATTATCAGAAGTCTGCAATCACAGTCTGGAACCTAGGCAACCATCTCTCTGTTGTTGTGGCAGATGGGGCTGATACTGCGATCTCCTGCTGATGTCAGCAACCTCCCAGGCATGTCAGCATCTTCCTCAGCATCTGTTTCATTGTCCATGTCCCTCAGCATGGTAGTGCATCTCTTCTCCTGCACCACCTTTGTACCACTCATCTGGGAAACTACTACTCTGTTGTCCCCACAGAGAAATTGGTCAAGAATGGTATGTCCTTGAGTGGCCAGAATGGTTTTTTTTCCTCTTTCACCTTCTCTCTTTCACCTCCCAAGTTTCTTGGTATTGCTCTTGCATGTGTCAAGGCCCATCAGGTTGCCTATTTCCTTGAACTTTGAAAAGTAGGGGAACTCCTTTACATTTTTGGTAACTTTTGGCAAGAGCTGTCTGAGCAGCGCCTCTTCCCTCCAAATGTCTCTGAAGGCTTTCAGTTCCTTCTCATACCTTGAAAGATTCCTCATATTTAACAAATCACAACAGGAAGAGGAAAAAGGGGTCCCCAGAATACTGCATTGAGGAAGGAGTACAGCAGGTCTGCAAGTGACTGCCAGTAGAAAAGCAAGGAACTGCTGGGTTTGGTCTGCATGTCTGGAAGAGCCCCAAATATTGCTTCTTGAGTGCTGGGAAAACAGGATAGCCCTGCCAACAGTAATGCTACTTTGAGGAAACCTGTCCTGATTTACAGCAAACAGTAGTCACTATTGTGTGCACCCAGAAACACCTTCCTTTTAAATGCCTCTGACTCCAAGAATCAAATTGGCTACCCACATATAATTTTTATTTAGGATATATTGGCACTCATATCTCACAAGTAAGAATAGTCCTTAAAAGGACAATAAATATGCACTCATAACTAAACAATACTTAAAAAATTACATTGGTTTCACAGGGATGATTGCTCCCCCTCTCCAAAGCAACAAAAACCTTCAAGGAAAACAAAAATGCTTCTTCATTCAGTCTGCAACACAAAAATAATTTAGACATGAAAAACAATCTTCTAAACACTTATGGCAATTAACCTTCCTGAGGTTGAATTTGTCACCCTTATTATTTCTTACCAGAACTGCTTAATAAACATTCCATCAGAATATATTACCTTCCACATAGTTAAATCTTATACTGATTTACAGTATCTGCCAAAAGTCTATGACTAATTAATCTTTATTAACCTCATGGAAAAATGAATTGTAGACAAAAAGCATTTTCAGATTCAGTTTAGCATCTATGGCCTTTATAAAAATTCTTGGTTAAGAGACATTACAAATAAAACAATGGGTAGCCCCATCCTAAGTTATGCTGGCGCACCTAGGCCACATTCTACACAAATTAGGAGGTGGCTGGATATTATTTTTCCCCTTACCCCAGGTAAAGCCCCAGCCATCCCCATGGGGCTTCTCAGATCCACACCACCTATTTGGCTGGCACAAATCCGGGAAGCTGGTGTAGGGTTAGAACGTGGGAGCAGGGGTTAGAATGTGGCATGCACCACCCCCACCAATTCAACCCTCTTCTGGTCCGCCTCCCGTTTTTATACCCCCCAACCCCAATGCCTAGGCTTGCAACCCCAGGTCCCACCTCAAGGCTGTAGCTGTGTCACCCATTCTGCAGCAACAGAACAACAGCTCCGATAGAATCTCCATGGCAGTGTCAGTCTTTCACATCTGGGCAGCTCCTCCCTCTCAGGCAGGCAGGTCAGGTTACAAAGTCTTCCTGAGGGGACGGGCTCCCTCAATTCCCCAGACTGACCTTGCCTCCAGGTAGGCAAGGTTGGGTTTCCCTTGGTCAGTTTACCTGACCTTCAAAACTGTTCCTTTTTTCCGGGGCTTTGGCTCCTTCTTTACTTTTAAACAAGTTGCAAGGAAATCCTGCCTGAGTTCCCCTGACTGCCGTCCTTGTTGGGGCAGAAAATGGGGTTGCTTCTCGCCCCTTAAGCAGTCGGAAAACTATAGGGCTCATGCTCTCCCCTGGTTTTGGGACAGCATAGGAGCCTGGCTGCAGGGCAATTCTTGGCCATGCTCCCCTGACTGCTGGGGCAGAAAATGGGGTAGGGCTCATGCTCTTCCCTGGTTTAGGGAACAGCATAGGAGCCTGGCTGCAGGGCAGTTCTTGGCAGTGGATGACAGCTCAAGCCCTTTGCCACAAAACTGTACCACAGTAAAACTGCACCATGGCAATAGACTGTATTTTTGCTGCCAAAACCGCACCACAGCAGTAGGCTGCTGTCCAGAAGCTGTGTGGAGAAGGCAGATCTACTCTCCAGAATCCTGCTGACAAGACAAGCCTGTTTCCTGGCACAGCACCACACAGCAGGTAAGGTGCTGCCAAGACCCTGTGAGGGCCAGGCAGAGGGTGACACAAACCTTCAGAAGTCAGGTGAGGCGTTTTTTGATTCAATAAGGGGGTGATTGTGGAAGATGGCAAGCCCCTCTAGAGAGGCATCTGAGACCCCAACCTGAGACCCCTTCACATCTCAAGCAGCGAGGTGGACAGTTCGGGAGCTTGCAGACCTCCTTTCGAGCATGCTCTGTGCTTTGGCACGCTGAGGGTCAGGCAGACTTAAAAGAAATATGGCGCCCAGCCTGTTCCATGCCCCAACCTTCGCCTTTCTCCACAGCATTTGCAGAGGAGCCTTAAGGACTCCATTTGGTGAGTCATGGTTCCCTCATGGCTACCAGGGACATGACAACATGCCTGAAGTCTCTGCTTTAGTGTTATGCAGGGTCAAGTTCCCTTTCCCCAGAGCATTGGGGAAAGTGCTGGTTTGACTGGAGATCAGTCTGAGAGGGGATCTGGGACACCCTGGGGCAGCTGTTTCTCCCCCAGGACAGGATTCCCCAGGCACAGGATGCCTTGCCAGTGTCCCAGGAAGCACAACATTTAGTGCAAAGTTGGGTTTAAGGGCTTGTGAATCAGACTGCGGCTGACAAATTGAGGCAGCTCATGAGGACTCAGCAAGGGGTGAGAGGACAGAACTTTAGGTCCTATAGTTTCAAGCACCAGTGTTCACCTCTTCCCCCCCCCCAAATCTTCATTGGGTTTTATTTTCTCTGACTCTGAGGGGACTCCACTAAGATGTGCAAGTCTCAGTCATCCTCTTCATCTTCCCTCCAGCCCCAGAACTCCAACAGGGGCCGTCAACATAAGAGGGCTCCAACTACTAAAGGTAACTGGCTTCTTGAAATGGGCACAACAGACTCCATATCCTCTAGGGAGGAAGGATAACTCTTGGGGGAAGAAGCCACTAACACAGAATAACCTGAACAGGCTTTTACCAGTGTCCTATTCCTAAACTGTTACCTAAGGAAACTAGGTCTCTCAATCTTGGCTCAGAGGCTGGGTCACCTTCTGCCTCTGCCAGTCTAACCAGGCCAGAGGCCAAGTGTCTGTTTTTTCCTCAGGGTCCCACCAAGTCACCTGAGGTTCCCTTCCAGAGGCATTTAAGCCCAACTTGGAAGCAGAGTGTGCGACACCATCTCAGAAAAAGCATACTTCCAAATTGCTTGGTAAGCTTTATTCTCTGCCTCAGATTACTCTGCAAACTCCAAGTCAATGCTCCCATTGCTACCTTGTCTTCACAGGAAGCGATTCTGTCAGAGGGTGAAGGGGAACCAAAGGACCCCTGTGATACAGAGGTGGCTCTCAAGACAGAACCTCTTCTTATGCTTTCAAGGCAGCTGTCACTAACCTCCTAATATCTAAAACTACCTTTTTGGGAGCAGAAGAGTTGGCCATTTCAGACCACAACCTATCCAGGAGTGTCAAGAAGGTGCTGAGGAAAACTGCTCTGTAAGTAGCCTTTTCTACAGATGCCCCTCTTGATACTTGTCAGTTTGCTGCAAGATCCATGGCCTCTGCCTTGGTGTCTAGAAGAAATGCCTAGCTCCGACTCTGGGATGTTGACACAGGTTCCCAGGCCAGATTGGTTGCCCTCCCCTTTGAAGGGAATAAAGCCTTTTGGGGAGCACAATATCTCATTCTCATTGAGAGCAGGGGTCAGAGAGAGGTTTTACCCACTCTCCGAAAGGACTATTCCAAATATAAACAACATCAGTCCTTTCATGGTCATAAGCTATCCTTTCCTCCCAAGGGTCAATCCAAGTTTAGATCTCAGTGATGAATTTAAGCCCCATCATCCCTTGGGCAGATCTCCAAATTCTGCATCCTCCAGCCAGAGCATCAAGTCGAACAGATAATGCAACACCTGATGCCAGGTTTGCCTTTGAGTCTGCCTGAATAGGTTAGTAGGACCCTATCACGGTGGTCTTGTACTGATGGAGGAACAGAGCTTAATATGTGAATCTTCTTATATGGGGTGCTTTGGCAGTCTTTTCCAGCACATCAGGAGGCATTTCAAGGCTTTCCTGTCCCTCAGCCATTTGGGCAAGGGAATGGGTTACTCCCTATAAGAGCAAAGCACACTGGCTAAGTTTCCAGAAGATAGACCAGGCTGAATGGTAAATTCACAGCCAGGTGTTCTAATTACTGAGCAGGAGGTTCAGGCCACTGGTGCTGGTGTTTTGTAAGCCAGCACTGCAACCAGCTGATGAGATTCTTTTCCAAGGGAGATGCCAAGGGGATGAACACCCTTCATCTCACTTGGCCCTGAGTTGTTCTGTATGCTTTCCTTCCTAACAGAGATCTTCCAAAGGTGTTACTAAAAATAAAGCTAGAAGGGGTTTCCAACCTCAAAGTGCCCTGCGTATACCATCCTTTTCACCTTCCACTGAGGCTGAGCCTGCTATCTCAGGGTCCTAGCATCCATCCTAAGATAGCTATGCTGCAGCTAACTGCATGGAACTAGAGCGACAAACACTGTCCTAACTTAAGATATTGAGAGCTAGTTCTCAAGATCCTACTTGCTGATAGGAAGGCTACCTAGAGAGTTTATATTCTACCCAGAGGGGCTTGATGGGCTGGTGTTCCCAAAACCTGGTCCATACAGAGAAAATTTAAGTGAGTGTCATATACTAAATAAATAAATAAATAAAATGAGGGAGCTCTTAGAGTTCCTTTAGTCAGGTCTGGATAAGGGTCTGAGTACAACCACTCTAATAAGTATTCGCAATTTCATGTATTTTGGGGTAGCCTGAGGGTTGACTCCTGTTTTCCTACCGTCTTGTTAGAAAATTCACTATTGGAGTGGTCTTGACCAACCGCCTTCCGGTGACCAGGGCCCCTTTGTGGGACTTAGGTCTAGTTCTCAAGACATTAACACAGCCTCCTTTCAGGCCGATGGTTACTTGTCCTTTACATAATTTTTTGCCCCAGAAAACTGCCTCTCTTAGTGGGAACAACATCATCTAGATGGGTACCTGATTTGACAGATTTTTCTGTAGCTAGGACTTGTGTCTGTTTCAGAAGAACAGGGTGATTCTCCTCACCAACCCAACCCAAGGTTAATTCTGTGTTTCCCAGATCCTGTCTTTCTTTCCAAACCTTTCAACCTAGAGAGCGGGATTGGCACATTTTGGATGTGTGCTGGACAGGGAGTATATCTCCAGAAACTCCACCTTCAGACATATGAAAGCTGTTTTTGCTGCACAAGGCAGAGACTTAAGGTTTCACCATCCACCATCTCCAGATGGGTAAGGGATGTGATAGTTGAAGCCTACGGGGCTCATGGAAAGGAGCCGCCTCAGGGCATAGTTGCTCATGCGCTAAGGGTGCTGCTTCCTCTAGCATTCAAGGCGTTTTTTGTCTTTGGAGATGGTTTGTAGAGCAGCCACCTGCAGCTCTCCCCCCATATGTTCATAAAACACTACTAGGCAGGTGCCTATGCTTCCAGGGATGCAGCCTTTGCCAGGCACATGCTGCAGAGCATAGTTTCAGATGCTTCAGAAAGCTCCCACCCTTGAGGAGGCAGGCTTGAGTATTTCCCAGATGTCAAGGACTGACCCTGTCATGAAGATTCCACCAGAGAAGGGGGAGATTTGAGCTTACCTGTGAATTCCCCTTCTCGGTGGTCTCCATGGCAGGGTCAGTCTGCTCACCCTCACAGCCTGAAGCATATGGAAAAAAAAGTCAGCAAACACAAAACAATGGGGTGGTAGAAGGACAAAACATCCCTGACAGGTCCTCATTAGCTCCCTGAACTGGGGTTACAGTATGGTCCTAACCTTTCTTGGTTCAGAATGGTGAGATTTAGGTCATCGGAGTTCATTCGGATGGCTTTTTGACACATTGGACTTCAAGGATGGATATCTACCTGAGCAAGTCTAAGACAGATCTGGGGAGGTACCATCGAGGCTTTTGTAGGCTGGGGAATTGAGGGAGTCCTTCCCCTCAGGAAGACTTTGTAACCTGACCTGCCTGCCTGAGAGGCAGGAGCTTCCCAGATGTCAAGGACTGACCCTGCCACGGAGACCACTGAGAAGGGGAATTCACAGATAAGTTCAAATCTCCCAGTTTCCACAGAATACAAGTGTGTTCCTGCTGTCTCTTACTTGCAGAGGCATACTTGGCCACTTCTGTAGTCAGGAAAGCATGTGGTGAAAAGACAGGCCCCTCCACTGGCCCCCTTCATAACAATGGCAACTCAGAGAATGTTGCTCCAACTGCTTTGCGTTATGTTCTACAACCATCAAAGGTACAGCAGCACTACTAAGGTGAAGTTTGAAACACCATCCACATATCTTTTTCAGAACCTGCTGATCAAGGAAAGATCTCACTTTGCCACGTGTCTGATTACTGGGCGCCAGCAGTCTATGCTCATTTGCTGCAGCAAGAAAAATGTCTACATAGAGGATCAAAGCATGTCATTTTAATTTATTTTTATTGCACAGTGAAAAGGAGAAGTGAGGAAGCAGCATTTACAATGAAACAATACAGGGTCTATAGGGTAGATCTGAAATTGCAGCACAAGTTATATGAAACTGTGAAGAACCCCATCTGCTTGGAACCCCCTGAAAAATCAACTTTGTTCTTTCTCACTATTCAGCTATGCAGTCAAGCACAAAAAAACTTGCTTTCTGTCCAGACAGACCTTTGGTCAGAGTGGTCCAGTATTGTTTCTTCGGACTGGCAGTGGCTCTCCAAGGTCTTGGGCAGAAATCTTCCCCCCTGTGAACTTTTTAACAGGCAATGTCTGTGACTGAACCTGGCACCTTTAGAATGCAATGCTATGGCCTCTCGCGAGTTAAGTCACTTTGAGCAACCTTTCAAGGCATTTGGTCTAATAAATATGCCGCAAAATGTCTCTGATCCTGGTTCTAACAAAACTAAAAAGCCATGACACATTATGGCGGTTTACATGGATACGATATGCCAAAATCTTCAACTGATATCTCTACAAGGTGACTGCATAACAGCAAGCTGGCCCTTCGGTCAAGAGGCCTACATTGGAGTTAAGTGGTTTATAAATAGCAGCCATAGCCTGATTTTCAATGGAATATATAACCTACAAATCTAGCCTTGGGGATAATTTTTAGCTGAGTAGGCAATAATGGAAGACGCTTTGAAATACCCTTAAGTCCTAGGTTCTCAAACAATGAGTGGCATAGAACACCAGAAGTATGATATTCCATGGAAGGAGAGACCCACAAGGAAAAAAAACTCTCCCCTCCTCCTTGCTAAGATTTGGCACCTTAGCTGCCACTGTCTGTTAAGGAAGAGGTGAAATTACCCTGGGGCTGGGAGGGGGGTTGAGGGTGCATGCACATACATGCACACACTATATTGTCTATTGAGGACACCCTAACAGATGGCAGTTTCTCTGCTCCCACCACTCATTTATACTCATTCTCAGGTGATAACTTCTTCCAGTTCTATTCTGACAACACATTTTGAATTCAGGCAGAAGAACAGTGTGATGCAGCCACATTCACCAGAAAAAAAACAAAATGCCATAAGGAAGGTAGATATGTAGAACAATCAGAGATTACACATGGTGGGTGTGGCTAGAAAAACCCGGATAGCCTTATCTGGGAAAAATGAAATTCAAGAAGGTTGTTACAGTGATGTACCCCTCTGTTTGGTTTTAGGAGGGAGTTATAGAGGTCCTGTTATCTTCTACTTCTAAAGCCAGTATTGGCTAAATCTCACATTACTCCAGTTCAGTCTAAGATACAGTAGCAGGTTGCATACAGATTGCTGGAAGATCTCTGCACATTTACTTGCAGAATTGGGGTTTGATGCTAGGTAGGAGGTCTAAAGTAAGCATAATTTTAAAAGATGGCATTTTGAGACTATCAAATCAAATAGCGCTTACTGCCACATAAAGCGACACTTAATGTGCATTAAGATGCAACATCAATCCAGCACTTTTAGGACCATATATCCAAATGATTTTAATTAAATGAAAATTAAAGGGCATGCAGTACAGACAAGAGCAATCAAAATATGAACATCTCCAATAGCACTGCATACTCTGTACTAAAAAAGAAGCCAGGAGAGAACTAGTTTTATTGCTCAACTGGCTGGTGTACTTTGGTTTAAGGCATCCTTAGTCATAGGACTGATAGCAATTAAATGGTCAAAATATATACACATATATTTTTAATCCACCACTTTGAAGTTTTCTTGTGGCTATGAGTCATTTACAACAAATGCTCCACCAATAACGGCTTTCAAACTTCTGTGGCAGGGCTAAATTTAGAAGTTGCTACCCAAGCGTTCTTAGCAACTCACCCAATGCCTCAGGAAAGAACAGCAATGGTAAGAACTGTGCACATGTTTTAACCTCTAAGACAACAGCTCACCCTTCCTTCTTCTCCTAGCAAATTCTGTGCTTAACATGGATGCTTTTTAAAAAAATACTCTCAATATATTCTGATATACTTCCAGTGAAGGTTAAGTCAAGGGATGTTAGACAAGACCTATTCAAAATTGCTAACAGTCACAACAGTGAGTCTGTGGCTTCCTGAAGGAATGTATATGACATCGTTAAGAGAAACACTTGCCACCTGAAGCTTCATACACTGAGTGCTGCCCACTTTTAAGTGCATTTTAAATAGTACCTGTAAAAGCATGAGCATTACCAAAGAGTGCCATTCTATTATCTTGATTACTACCAGTGTTTGCATTGGTAGGAATCTCTTTAAGTGCTGTATGACTTGACCCACTATAACTGGTGTTTCTCAACCTAGTAACTACATCATGAAAGCCACTTTTCTCTCTCTCTCTCTCTCTCTCTCTCCCCTCTATGTGCTGGTTTGTCACAAAGTCACTGGGGCTTAAAGTCCAATCTAATACCTATTGCACCAGCACACAGAATCAGATGTTTGCTTTCTCTTGACGGCACAGGACACCTGCGAATTGCCGAACACCAGCACAGAAGGGCACCATGCAACTTTGCAAACCTGTGTTTAACTCCGGCACGAGACTGATCCCATAATGTCAAATCCAAGAATTCTTTTGCACCAGTAATTAAGGTGTCCCATTGCAGTGGTTGCTGGTCTGATAGGAATGATTTGCCCCCAAATGAGTGGTTTCATATGGCACCCTGCCTCATTTGCCAGGGGAGGTTAAAGTGGTTGCTCTAACGGTATAAACCATTGTCTGAACAACTGCAACTACACTGTCCTATGAACCAAGGTAATTTCTATGAACCATCAAAACATGCTAAATAAATGCTATTATCATTATTGCTTGATGCTTTGGAAATGTTTACACTATCTACCTCTTCCAATGTGTAAAAGTACATAGTCTCTATTTCATTAACGTACAAGTTCCACATCTGCTTTTCATTTTTTAAAAAAAGCATAGGTAGAGAGTCTTTGGAGGCTACAATCAGCAGAACAGAGGAAGAAGGTGCTTAGCTCTTTCCCCTCCTGCTGTTTGCAGCTAAAATGATCCCTCCCCCAGCTTTCCCCATGGGGAAAAGATGTGAGGAGAGCAACAGGTGGGGCAATGTTTAGCAAAAGAATGGCAGAGGGGAAAGGGTTAAACAGGTTCTGCCCTTGTTGATCTTTCATGCCTGATCATAGCCTTCTGAGACTGATTTTCATTAAGAAGGCTGGGGACAGAGACCTGGAACCTGTCAGTTCTATTTTGGCCCCAAGTCATTCTGTAGTGACTACAATCACAGTTCTTATTAAAAAAAAAGAACATAAGAAAAACTGTAAGTGGACCTGCTGATGGGCTTCATAGATATTGGGATATATTCTAAGTTATCCTTCTGTTCATCTAAGGGGGCTTAACCATGTGGAAGCAACAGCATGAAGTTCTTGTGCAGAGAAATCTGAATGGAACCCAGCTTGGCTTTATGCATATACGAACTGTCAGGTCTTACTGCTGCACAATTTCTTCCACACATGCTTGTGCAATCATACATGGAACATATAAGAAGTGCAACATGCACTTCTTAGCATATAACCCAATAAGTTATAATAATGAAAAACACTGCTCAATATCAAAGTTAAGCCAGGTTATATAGTTTGAATTACATCGCAGGGATGTCAAATCCTGGAAGCGTAAACTTAACCCAAACCTTATTGAGGCACTGACTGAGTCAAGAGAACATAATATGCTCTTCATCTAGACACCACTTTCAACAAAATAGCCACTATTTAATACACTTAATAAATGAGCATCAACTGGCACAGTCACATGTAAGACAGATAGAATTAAACTTCAGGTATCTGTGTTCTTCATCAAATTAAGCTTTGGAATCTACATTCTAGTGACTGGAAAATGGAATTTTCCATTCCTGTCCCTGCCAGAAGAAGTTATCAATATTTTAATGATGAAACGCCCTACCCATTTCATAGTCTGACTCAAGCTGCCATAACATGTTGCCTGACCAACATGAGTGGCAGCCTTTAGGTACTAAATAAATTAGGAATTCTAGTTGTTGGCCACACAGTTTACCTATAATTACATTTTGTCACTCTCTCAGATCATAACTCTAAAACTTACTTCCCTTAAAAGAAATCATGACTCACTGAAAATGAACATGGATGTCAGGGAAAAGATTCCATTTTTCCCCAGAGTGCAAAGATTGAATACGCTGCTCAGAAAGACATATGGGTGCCAACACTGTAAACATTTACACACACAGTTAAAACTCATGTATCTATCCATTGACACAAAGGTGTGCAAACCCAACTGATTTCCGAACAATCCCTTTAGCATCTTTCAGTTCAAATAGGGTTAACTTGGATGTAATTACTAATAAAACCTCTCACTATTTTTGAATAAACCATGGTAAACAAGCTTCACCACCCAACTAGATGATAACTTTTTTCTTCCTTCTCCAACAGCCCAAATGGTATTCAAATAGAAATTCTGTTCATAGTCTCTTACTGTCAAAACAATATACATTTAATAAAACAATACACAGACACCAAGGAATGTGTTTGAGTGTTCTGATGCCATCAATCCTCACTTCTGTGAAAAGGTGCTATAGAAACTTTTCCTTGACTGTTCAGAAATCATGCACAATATAAATCCATAATACAACAACACAAGAGGAAGTGGTTGAGGAAGACTCACTCAAGCATGCCTTTTCAACTTGTTAGTCTTTTGCTTCTAATTTGAAATAGTCCTTTTCAGAAGCAACCCGCTACATTAACTCTCACAAGTTTTCTAAGATTTTGAGTGTTTAATACAATAAAGTTTTATCTTATTTTTATGTTCATTTTCTGATTGTTTCAATTTATTATTTACTGGTTTAAGATGACCAACATTTTATAGCCAATCCACTTACATTACTGGCTGACCTGAATTAATTATCAGCTGGAAGCATTTTAAGTACCCAAAATTGATTGGCTTGTTATTTTTCCATATTAAAGTTGATTTGGTAGGGGAACTGTTTTCCAAATACATAATTAGGGTGATTAAAAAAAATATATCAGAATGCCTATTCCACAGTGAAAGTTCCAACACTTCACAAGAATGTAATTTATACATTAAAGAAATAAGCTTTATGAATTGTGGCAGGGATTATTTTAAAGCCCTACAAGAAGCATATATGCATTTAAACCAATGTTGATGATAAGATCAGAAGAGCCCCTAAAGGTTGTTTTAAACTTAACAAATGACACTGTGTCATAGAAAATGCAGCAATGTGAGTTTTCTAAGAACACATTCAACTTCACTAGAATTTGTCCATTACATTATATTGCCATATAAAACTACTGTCAAACAAGGATCAAAACAATTGCCCATTCATACCTAGGACTAGAATCAGACCTTTAAAAAATATTACCCTTTTACTATACAACCATATAATCTAACTGCAGTCATAGTGCAACCTCTTCTGTCATTTGTGACCCAACTAACCAAGCATGTTTTGGCAAAGTAGTTTGTAACACACCAAAAATGCATCATGTCAGTCTGTTAAAGTCCCCTCCATTCATGTTATTTTTCAGTCCCATAAGAGGTCTTTATAGGGAAATAATTGGCTACCGTAGATTAGAGAGGTTTGAAATTTGGAAAAAAGCAGAGACTTGTTTCTGAATGCAGGTGGTGAAAAGCTGGTAAGTTATCGGTTAGCTTTATATTTGGAAGCATCCCTGGGTTCACTGCTAGGGTTACTCCAGTCATCAGCTTCTGGTGTTGTCTTGTAATGCCGCCAGGCTGACTTATTAAAAACTGGCAGTCTTTCAAATGATTCACTGGATAGAGCCTAAAGAAAAAGGAATAACAGGAAACAGTTACAAGATCATGCTTGGGACAAAACAACAAACAAACAATGAGTTTTTGCTACTGAGAATGAAAAACATAGTCAACTGAAAAAGTGCATATATGGTCAAGACACATTGAGAGTAGCTTTTACATTTATTAGAATGTATTTTAAAATGTTGTGAGCCATTATGATGGTCCTTTGGGGGTAGAAGGATGGAATACAAATAGTTTAATAAATATTAATATTAATTAGCATTAAGATGTATCAATGCTAATACTTTGCATTAATGTACCGAGTGCAACAAGGTTTTTATAGTTAAGCAAGAGAAATAACTATAGCCTTATTGACAGTGTTCCTCCGAAAAAAATTACCTTCAAATATATTACAGCATCAGTACCCACACCTTCCATAGAGTACAGCTTGAGATCACCTTGAAAGTACCTTGCATATAGACGAGATATTGGCAGACCATAACCGTATCCAGCCTAAAGAAGGAAATCAATATGAGGCGGGGGGAATCAATATGTTATGCACTATTCACATTTTCACATTCAAAATACTCACAGGAGTGCGGTCAAGTAGTGCAAACCTATGGAAATGTCTTCTCTCACACATTCTTCTGGGCTCTTAGAATTTGACAAGCTTTCCTACCCCATGTGCTACAATATTACGAAGTAGTGCACAAAGAAGGGCACCCTTTATGGTGGCCTTTACTCTGTGGAACAATCTTAATCTCATGGCCCAATCCTATCTGGAGCAGCTGATAGCAGAACATATGTTCCACTGCTGGCGACTGCCTTACAGCAGTTGTAACAACCACTCCAGCAATGTGTAGAGTAGGTCCATGCAGACCTGCACCAACAAATTTGCTAGCACCGGTCTGAAGAGATCCCTCTGCACCACGGAGGTTTACCACCAGGTGAGGGAACAAGTGGTCCCTTACCCAGAGGAGACTTCTGCAACTCCCCCCCCCCCACTTGATATAGCAGTAACCATTTTGATGTCACTGCATTGATGGAGAATAGGATTGGGCTGTCAATCACTGCATTTTCCCAGAGGCTGAAGACATTTTTATAGTTAAAAGCATTGACAGTTTGGTATAATGGAAATCTTGGTCTCTGCTGGCTTTATATAGGATTACTGATGCATTATTGTCAGCTTTGTTGCAATTTTTAGATGTGATTTTAAATCTAAGTTTGACTACTAATTTTAATGCTAATGGTAACATTAATTTTTATAGTTAAAGTACATATTTATACACTGTGTTTAACTTTATGGAAGACAGACAAAAAATTAAAAAACCAGTATTTTTATTTTAAAAGCCATCTTTCCCCTGGCAACCTTCATAAACCTATCTGCATTATCTCAAGCCACAGAAATATTTTAGGATCTTGAATGTATAAGAAACTTTATCAAGAAATTTCACACCATTTTGGCAACATGCACAAATGAACAGCAAATATGACTGCAGAAATGACAATGAGTGTTGATTTTGCTGCATTCCCAAGGATGCAGTTATATTAGCAAAATTGACAGTGATCCATAAGCCATCCAAAGGGGTTGACAGTCTTTCAGGACTCTCCACAGCGGCAGTTAGTGCTGCAACATCCCAGTCACCACTCAGTGGTACTGAGATTCTGATGGTAGTTTATTACTTGAGATTGTTATTCACAGCAGAGTCAACCCATAGGAGATGCTGGGAGGGGTGGAGAAACAAGAGTTGGGACTGCAACCTTCAGTAAGTCCACTCTGCTAGATCAATTATGGTTGATAGCATAAAGCAATGAAAGAAAGTTGTAGAGAAAATGAGACATACAATTTTATCAACAGAGAAGTATTACTAGATGCACAGAACCCTAACTGTGCACCAAGTATGTCTGATAGAACACTATGCCATTCAAACAAACAAAAAAATGGCCACTGTAAAATACTTTGAAAGAAACTGAAATAATTATATTAAATGAACTGTTTTCTCAGTGCATGGTCTGCAAAGCAACTGGAATCTGGCCACCTTATAACCTACCAATATACAATACACCACAGAGCTATTTCCATTCCCATCTTCACAAAAAGCACACAGCTTCAACAGTGCAACTGCTTATGCCTCCATGCCCCTTCCCTCATCTCTATGCTCGAAGTCCAAGCTGATGAATAAAATGAATTTTTTTTTAAAAAAACCCAGCCTGCAACATACAATTACACAGGAAATTGATCAGCACCCATCCTCTAACAGTGGTTCTCAAACTATGGGTCACGACCCACCAGTTCGTGTAACGCTTCCCCTGTCCCTTAAAGGGATGGGGAAGAGGAGGGAGGCAGCTACGTGATCCCTAGGATCGCGCCACTAAGGGGGGCGAGGGGGGTGCTTGTGACTTACTTGGCATGGTGTAGGGCAGCATCAGGCTGCAGGAGGTGCAGGGAGCCCTGTACAGCCCTCACCAGCGCTCCCGGAGGCTTGGAACCTGCAACAGAAGCGGGTGCAAAGCACCTCCTGCAAAACGGAAGTGCTTTGCGCCCACTTCTATTGCAGGTTCCATGCCTCAGGGAGTGCTGTGGAGGGCTGCGCAGGGCTCCCTGTACCTCCTGCAGCCTGATGCAGCCCTACACCATGCCAAGTAAGTCACAAGCACCCACCCTCGCCCCCCTTAGGGTGCCATCCTGATGATTGTGTCGCTACCCTAGCCCCTCCCCTCACAAGAACTTACTGAGGGAGTATAGCTCCCTCAAAATTTGAGAAACCCTGCTCTAACATGACTAACAAGTGAAATTTGTCTCTTTTACAAGTCTGGTTTATCCTCAAAGGTTTCCCCAGAGTCTAACAAATCTGAACTGTTCTCCCTACCCCCAACAGCACTATCAGACCTACCCACCTTCTCCACACCTCTGCCTACCTAGCTGGCCCTGCACATGAACTACTGGTGATAATCACAGTATAGACTGAAGATATCTTAGATATGCTGGAACTCAACTTCTTCAAACTCATTTGGCTTCAAGGACCTCACAGTTATATATACAGACACATCATGATGCCAATATATACCATAGCAAATACTGATTTTAAGAACTAAGGTGAAATAAGGACCTTGCCAGGACTGGAACACTGCCATGGAAACAAGGTTTCTGCTTCTATTTGGCAAGATAACCAGGTTGTGGGGAAGAATATTTGCCAGTAACAGAATTCACAATCAGTGACTGTTGTCTACATGTGAAAGACAGTGATAAAAAATGGAAGGACTTAAAGCAATCAAAATAATTATTCAACATTTTATAGCAGTATCTAATAGATGCCTTATTAACTAAATAGGCAGAATATATTATAATTACATAAACCACAGGAATGCTTCCTGTTCAGAAGAGATAGCTCATTATTCCTTCTGCTCTTTTGCTCACTGATACAGAGTATGAAAGGAACATCTTACCAGATATGGAAGATGAGAAACAAAATGAATACCAGAACACATTCTTCTTGAACGTTTATAAACAATGTGGTTTTTGAACAGAACAAAAAGCCTGCTAGCAGCCTACATGTGCATCTAAATCAATGTATTTTCTGTGTGCAAGCACTTGGATTATGGTCTTAATTGGCTTGGTATTCTTTGATTTATTGTTTGAACTGTTACTGCTTATTTAAAGTTTTGTTTACCAAAGTTTTTTATATTGTGTAAGCAGCTGTGAAGTCCTCTTTGAAGGCAGAAAATGGTGGTAAAATGATTGAATAAGCCACAATAAATAATATCCTGCAAAATATATGGAAGTAGGAAAGGATGAGGCCAGGTTTCTTTTCATGGAGATAAGCAGTGACTTAAATGCACATGTGATACTTCCAAATGACAGCAGTTACTTGGCTGCGATCAAATACATCAAAATACTAACACAGGCAGGACCCTGTATCCACTGATTAAACTATCTGTGGATTGATGGATCAAGGCCACCAGTATCCCCCCTTCTGCACATACATTAATGTAGTTTAGATCCTTACTGGGATGAAAGCAACTTCTGCTTTCTGTTAATCTAGTCTTTTCAAGCATTCAGGCTTCTGGCAGCCTGCCTTCACATCACTATAAGCTTGAATGCTTATAGTGACCTGTGGAAGGAAGAACATTTTCGTCCTAGTAAGGATCTAAATTACGTTAACGGGCAAGTGTGTGTACAGGGGCTGTGGAGACAGGCTTCTCCTGTTTCTGTGGTTTCCATATCTGTGGGGGGGGGGGAAATGGAACGGATCCCCAGTGGCTATGGGAGGGCCCACCTGTATATTTTGTAGGTGGGCCAAGTACAAAATGTAAAAAGTTAGAAGCAATCTGAAATGGGGAGACAATGTACAGTATTGTTACTGCCAGTGCAACTCTTCTTTCCTTTTCTGGAGATTTAAAGATGACAAGGATTTGCAAAACTCAGCATTGCAACACATACAATCAGAATAAAGAAATTAAGCCAGCAGATGAAGGAAGAGAATGTAACAGTTGTAGAAGGGTCAATATCAATACATGTAAATGAGAACCATGTCTTTGATCTCTAAATTGTGAAGAGCAAAACAGCTAGATCAGCCAAGGCAGACTAGATCAGCATTATTTCATATTCTTTTCTAGTGGACCATCTCAGCCTGTTGCAAGGGACATTAGAAGGAGAGGAGCTCAAAGTAGTAAATTAGCAGCGCCATCCCATATATGTTTACTCAGAAGTAAGTCCCACTATGTACAATGGGGTTACACCCAAGTAAGTGAGTATAGGATTGCAACTTAAGACTTGTAACAGATTATGGATGCTGCCTACTGGCAGACCTGTGAATCAATTTTATCCAGAGAAATCCACAATTCTAATTTCGGCTATAGCTCTGACTGTGGCCTAATTGGACCTTTACCCCAAAGAGACAGAGTTCTATATATTGTGTCTAAGAATTTGCATGAGAGAATCATGGATGAATTCCATTGGAAAGGGAAGATTAACCTGGTCCCCACCATCAGCCAGAGAATGGAGCAGCTACAGTGAGCTCACTTCCCCTCCCTGCTTGAAATCCACAATTCTAATTTCGGCTATAGCTCTGACTGTGGCCTAATTGGACCTTTACCCCAAAGAGACAGAGTTCTATATATTGTGTCTAAGAATTTGCATGAGAGAAAATCATGAATGAATTCCATTGGAAAGGGAAGATTAACCTGGTCCCCACCATCAGCCAGAGAATGGAGCAGCTACAGTGAGCTCACTTCCCCTCCCTGCTTGAAAAGACCTCTGTTCCACCTGCCATCTGGTCTGGGTCTAGAGCAGGGGTGTCCAAAGTTTTTGACAGGAGGGCCGCATTGTCTCTCTGACACTGTGTCAGGGGCAGGGGGAAAAAAGAATTAATTTACACCTAAAATTTGAATAAATTTACATAAGTTTACATAAATGAATATATTAAAGATGAACTTATATGAATGAATGAAGGTCTTGCAATAGCTCAAGGCCTATAAAAGGCCTTGCACAAAGCAAGGCTGGCCTTTCCTTTGCTGCCGCTACTGCATCACAGATGTAAAACAACAAGCAGTGGAGGGAGCCCTCATCCCACAGCTCACGTGAGAGGTCAAACAGTCACCCTCAAGCTGAGAGCAGTTGTGTTGGGCCAGTGTGGGCTCCAACAAATCTCTGGAGGGCCAGAGGTTCATTGGAGACTGGGGGCTCCCTGAGGGCCACACTGAGAGGCCTTGGGGGCCGCAAGTGGCCCCAGCTCTGCGGTTTGGGCACCCTGGTCTAGAGAAATGAATAGAAACATCTTCTGGGGTCTCACATCAGTAGGGGACTAAAAGGGTCCTCTTTTGCTTTGTTTGCACTTTTGCCTCAAGCTACCTTGGGGGTCATTTGGATCCAAAGGCAGGTATAAGAAGAGATAAATTGAAAAATATACTGAAAAAAATCTTTAAATTTGATAAATCTAAAAACAGATAAATTGAGAGACACAAAGGTTAAGCACTTCTTCCTTCCACTGATTCCTCCCTACAACTGTAACCCCTGCTCCTATCTTGTAAACCTACATTTGCTGAGATAATGTGCAGGACTTCCTCACAAACTATTTTGTCTGAAGTAGAGCCTTTATGCTTATCACAGTGCATCTCTGAGAAATTAAATTCACACGTGTTAATCTGTTACACACTAAGACCAAGCAAAGATTCTTAAATACCAACTTTTTCATAATTGTTAAAACACTTGTATAATTTGTAAACAAGAAACTACAGAGTCAAGATGAAGGAAAAGTTAGCATAGGCTATCTGCTATATACGTATGGGGGGAAGTATCCGCAGATCCCATACCCATGGTTTCACTTAACCACGGATCCGGGAGGGCTAACCCGTGCTCCCCCCCACCCTCCAGAGGTGAGGGGTGCTGTACTCCCTTGCCTTCAGAGTGTGGGAGCTGACCCCAGTATCCTTGGATTCACAGGAACACCCCAATGATACTGGGGCACACCTGTATATACCTTTATCAAATTATATGCTACAAGGACTCACAGAAATATTCATTACATAATATTTTCTTACAAGTGTCCACTCCCCCACAGATGAAACTGTTTTAGTGCTTCCTCAACCGTATCTAATTTAGGCTCAACTGCATTATGTCACTGATAATAAAAGAGAAGAATCTGTGTTTGCAAACTCTAGAATTTCTAAACAAGATTTGCATGGGAGTGGGGAAGCTATATAATGGTGAGCAACTGCAGAACAGGACTTACCAAAGGTACAGCTCTTGATGGCTCCAAACTAGGCCTGGGGGCAGTTGAATACATGTAGTTAAATAGACGGTCTATTTTTCTCAAAGGTACACCACCACCTTTATCACTTATCTACAGAATAAAATCAAAGTTTTGTTTAAATAAAATATTCTCCAAGGAACTGACACAATTTACACTATTAACAAGAAAGAAAGTTATTACCACTAGAGCAACAACATTCACCAGCTGACTATGGGATGCATAGAAAACATTACCGTTCTATAGAATAAAAGGAATTCTAGGTCTAGAAGCAGAAGCAGAATTGGCTATTTCAAAACTTTCATAGATTAGATCCTTCATCTTCCATCCACAGCATCAAGAACACCATGTCACTCACTTCCACATTCAGTCCAAACTCCCACACCAAGATGATGGGTGTGAACTTACAGTACCTTTCTCAACGGTAGATGTCACCACCCCTTTTAACAGCCACTCTTCCAGCTAAGGAGAAGCTGAAGACCTAATGGTTTACTCTCCAGCCCCTATAGTTTCTGAGACCCCAGGGAGTCAAGGCTCTGTTTCACTTTTGCAGAATGACTAAGAGGCCAAGGCAGGATTTAGCTGGATCAATACCTTCCCAAACACAGACACAGGTCTGTAAATATACAATAGTTTATTAACAAGTAAGAAATAGGTCACAGGTTCTAAGAAGGCAGATAAATACTTAAACTGGTGACTCTTCCACCTGTCATAGCAATGGTGATATGGGCAGGGATCCATGGTAGAATGGTTGGAAAGCAGCAATCTCCTATCCCAACAACAAGCTTATATACCTTAAAGGTAACTTCTGATCCACCAGAATCTCAGGGCAGGTAAAGCTTCTTGAAGACGACCTCACCAACTGATGCAATCTGGTGCAATCCTGCTCCCCCTCCCAGCTGGAAAATCATAGATGCCTCTTGTTATAGTTAATTGTGCTCTGTGCCCAGCATGAAGGACAGCTTATCAGGCTTTGGAGTTATCAGGCTGTTACTGAGAAGGCCAATAAGGCTCCTTACCCTGTCTCAAAACAGCACAACTTTCCCAGGGCAGACCACTTATCTTCCAACCCAACAAAATGGAATCCAGCCTGACAATTTTTACCCTGCTCATCACACACCACATAAAAAAAACTCTGCTGGATCACGCCAAATTCTCATCTAGTCCAGCATCATGCTTCTCACAGTGATCCACCAGCTACCTCAGGGAAATCCTCAAGTAGGAAAAACATACTTCTCTCCTACCATTGCTCCCATGCAACTGGTATAAGGAGGCATCTAGTGGTGATAACTCTTTCTTTCACTGCCACTGAACTGGAAGTACATAGCCATAGTGACTAGTAGCCACTGAGAGCCTTGTTCTCCAAACATTATCCTATAGCACATTCTATGCAAAGGGCAGATGAACATTTCCCATGTCACAGATACTCCAAGAACTGAGCTGGTAAGTCAAAAGGTATCCAAAATGATAACCCAATAAGAGTATAGGCCACAGTGGAACATACAAAATATCCAGAACCGCTAGTAATAAGAACTCTGTAGAAGAGTCCTTTCTAAGGAGAAAAAAAGTTTTCTTAGTTTCATTGTACAAATTTATCTCGCCCACAGCGTCCATATGCTAGTCAACACAATCACCAAAATTCTCAACTTATTCATATAAATTAAATTCTCAGCAGTCCCTAGCCAGTACATACAAACATGTGTGAATGTAGGTTTTTACCTCACTTTACATATAAAAACATTGGTTTCAAGACTTGGTACTAGAAATTGAAGGAACTGTTTAGTAAGTTAATTACCTTTATTGATAGATCTTCTTTACCCAATGTAACTAACGTTTTAATTGATGGATAGCCTTCACTTTTGCCTTCATGCAATTCCACTGTAGCTCGCATTGAGTTCTGAAATTAAACACAAACTTTTTAAAAAGTTTAATGATTCTAGCTACTGCCTTTAAGCAGAACATTAATAGTTACAAATCCTTGGCCTCAACTAGATTTGTTCTTTGGGAGGGGGGATTATTCAAAAGATGTCATGTGAGCTAGCCTAAAAATTGGTATACATTATTTTCCCCCCCAAGGAAGTGCATATATTTGTAAACCTGAGAAGCTGTTTTCATACCAAAGTTACTTGTAAGCACAGGATCACCAATGTACATGATGCACATGTCAACAGCTGCTCCATGGATACCCAGGACTACTCAAATATTGATTGCACACAATGCAAAAACCTATGCTTATGCTGAAATCCATGCATGCGTTCAAGCACCTGCTGAGCTCTGCAACAGCCTCATCATCTGCCCTTTTATTAGATAGTTAATGTGAACTCAATTTGAGTAATGAAAAATATAGATGGTAAATATTTTTGAGAAGTTGCAATAATTAGCTCATTATCAGAAATAGTATTATGTTTCAAGGTTGCTCAATTCTGACATATATCAAAACACACACATGTGCAGGTTGACAATTTAGAAAAAAAACCAACCAACCCCCCCCCCCCCGAGACAGCTGAGTCTCAACTCATTTTTAGAGTCACTGGTCCCAAGTCATGAACTGAGGTCACCAACATCCATGACTCAAGTAGTCCAAAATACATTTTTGGGCAAGTTGAGTCACCATGACTTTAGCGCCCATCCCTGGGTCACAATATGTTTTCCAATGAATCCAAATGAAGCTAAGTTCACATACCCAGAATCTAAGAAAAAAGTGTTTTCTCCTCAAGCTGCACAAGACATACAGCAGGCAAGTAAAATTAGACTCCTTTCAAGGTAATTATTCTACCTACCTTGAACAATTCAAAAAGCATATGAAACAGGTGTGATGGTACATAGACTACTTGAATAGGCTTGCCTGGTGCTTTAGCTAGAAAACACACATACCATTTTGTTAACTCAAAATTCAATTCAAGATAAAAACAGTCCTTGCAATATCAGTCTACTCATCCCTTATATGAAAAACCTATAACAAAACAGAACTGCTTGGATTTTTCATTTTCCTTTACTTTCTGGTGTGTAACAATTTGAAAGTTTTGTAAAAAGAATTTGGAACACTCGGCTAAATAAAGTGGAGGCAGACCCAATCACCAAAACAGATCACCAGCAGTCTAGCATAAACAAAGAAAGGCCTCTTTAAACCTTGGGTAACAGCCTTTGCTATTTATAGATTTTGATTCTCCAGCTCTAAAATAGTTTTATTAACACATGGCATAGAACCACAGACTCATAGGGTGCTCTGGAAATAGTGGCACTTATTGTAATTTTTAGATTACTAGATTAAGTATGTAAGTGAAAAACAGTTTTCGATATGGTACAGGAACGTGCAATTCAAAATATAAGAATTTCACTGGGCACGCCTCAGGTATCTGCACATGGGAGATATTTCACAAATTCACTTATTTCCAGATGTCTCTGCCATCTCCAGCTGTTGAATTGGCTAAATTTTTAGCAACAAAAAAGAAGGAAAAGCACAAAAGCAGAAACCATCTTTCTCCATTACTCAGGAGTGAAGCTTTTGTCAAAGCTTACAGCACACAATAGATGCAGTGATTAATTTCTATTAAAAACAAAAGCACCTACAACTCCCTATAATGCACAAAGTCCCAGGTCTTCTAAAGCAACATTAATGCTCAATGAAGTTCTATTGTTACCATTGAATTCTTCAATTTCCAGTTCAGGTGATACCAGATAATACTGTTCACACAACATCTTTGCAGTTGCAAAGGCATCTATGAAGCAAACACAAATATATCAATCTATGCAACTCTGTGACAATATATCCTGTACCTTAAATCTCAAGTCATAAGATATGCCTTTATTTTTAAGACAATTGGCCTGTGAGAATCAAACGACAAGCGATACAATAGACCAATGAAGCATTTTACTTCAAATCAGCTATAGGTATGAGTATGGATGTGAGAACTAATTGGGTGTAGAGGCAAGTGCTAAACAGAAGATTTAATACTTTTGCCCTCATCTAAACTGCCAACCCCAGCTGATATTATAACTCCACTGGGGAAAATGCAGGCACCTTAAACCTAAACCACGGCCAGCCCACCATAAAGCAGATAACTCACATCAACGGAACAGCAGATCAAGAGGCCCTACACTCCAAATCTGCCACTGCCTCCCTCCAACCCACCATGGATGGAATCACACTGATCCACTTCTCTGTTCATTCACCTTGCTCCTTCCTCATGGTTCATTTAAATAAGAAACGAAGCATAGGACATGCTGGGAGCTCCCAGTATGACCTGCACTTCCTGTGTTGTCTAAAAGGAGCACTTGGAAAGGAACAAGGTGTCTTGGGGAGGGGTACATGCAGCAGTAGGTCAAGGATGGCATCAGGTGGCATGTATGGTTGGGCCACCCCTGACCTAAACATAAAGGTTCAAAAATAAAAATTATTAATTTTAGAAACAAAAAACTTCAAGTCTGCTTACCCACAGATAACAATGAAACTTACAGTACAATCCTAACTTGCACTGGAGCAGGCAGGCCAGCAGGCCTGCGCTGTATCCAGTGCAAGTTTTAGACTGGCTGAGCTCAGCTGGAGGCAAGGGGAAAAAATTCCCCTTAACCCGGGGAGAGCCACAGCTGCCTCACTGGATGGCGCAGATCTGAGCAGAACAGAACTGCCTGGAGCCACTCTGCGCTGCCAAGGAGCAGAACTAAGATCCGGCATAAGTGCCAGATCTTGACCCTACCTCCCACTCCCCACCTGTCCATGCACAGGCCCACCCAGTGCCTGAAATGCCTCCCCATGCCCCCCCAGTTCGGCCAGTGCAGACTTACCCTCCTTCGCTGCAACAGAAGCTGCATCTGGCCTCCGTGGGCCAGTACACTTCCGTGTGCCGGCATGGCTTTCTTCTAAGGCGGCTCAAACATGCTTCACAGCATGTTTGCAATCCTTCCAGACCAGCACAAGGAACTTGCACTGGCCATGGGTGCAATTAGGATTGCGCACTTAAGCTTGATTGTACAACACTCAATATTAACATTGCACTTAAGAGTGCAAGTGATTTGGTTTTGTGACTCAATATATCACTTTTGGGCAAAGTTAAAAAATTAAGTAACTCCAAGCATGCCTTGAATATTACATTTCTCGGTGGCTTAACTATGCTATATCTCCATCTAGTGACAAAAAGTGTCAGCACAATATAGACTTAGTTCTGTAACAATGGCTTCGCCCAATGATTGTCTCCTCCTAGGTTGCGAAATTAACATAAACACTAACAGCAGAAATAAACTGCAGCTGGCAATGATTTTGTAAATTAGCTGCCTATGAAACAAGAACATGAGAAAGCATATATATTAGGTACTATATAATGTATTAAAGAAATAGTGAAGAAAAGGACTTCAACAAGTATCAGAAATCAACAAATAAGTTTCAAAATATATCTGGGGGAATTAAGAACTACCCCTTCCATCAAGGTTTTATGGCAAGAGCTCAAAACATTTTTATTTTGTCTGGAATTTGGGTGATGGGTTGATGCCTGCCCTCTGTAATAATTGTTTGGTTGAAATAATTGCCTCCCCATGGTGTAATTGTTCTTATTAATGATTTTATTTATTGTTTTTCATATTATATATTTTTGCTAAGGAATTTGTAAGCTGCCTTAGGCATTTGCTTCGGCATAGGAAAGGAGGGATACAAACACAAAAACACACACACACACACACAACTGGTTATTTCTGCACAGCCCGTAAAGTCTAGAGAACAGATTTCTTTAGTGGATTGAAATATCATCTTAAATATAATATTCACAGATCAACAAGTATATTAAAAAGAGCTTTAAGACATAATGCTGGTTCCTTCCATACAGTCTACAAATCAAAGTAAGCCTCAAAGATGCATACATCTCCCCTTCCTTTCTCCCTTTTTTGACTTTAACCATGGCTTAGCATTACATCTGCACCAGTTAACCATGGTCAGTACTAACCAGGGTTCCTATCTGAACCAAGATTTGAGAGCCATTGCAAATCTTGGTTAAAGTGGTAACTGAAATTAGCATTAACCATAGTAAGTGTTGGTACAATGTATGCTAAGGCATAGCTTAAAGCAGGGTTGGCAGTCTTTCAACTTGAGGGCTCCTGGACCCTTTATATAGGGGAGTGACTTTCAACAGGTGCAGCTTGTCATCTGAGATAAGAGACTGCACCTGCTGAAATTCCTGCTTCTATACAACTGTTAAAGGTACAGGAGCCCTCAGGTAGAAAGGTTGGTCACTCCTGGCTTAAAGTCAGAAGGAAATGAGAGAAAAACATATACCTCTCTACTTTAGAACCAATTCAGAGATTACATGTATGACCTAAATCTAAAGTTTAAAAGCAATCTTGAGTCATACTACCTTCAACCACATCAGCCACATTACAAGTAGGATCAATACTCCCGATATGTTTCGGATGAGCAGGATTTGTGACACCACCAAAGAGTAGTGCTGCAGGGAAAAAAGGTAGAAATTAATTGACTTGAACTGTGGAACAGCAAAACAATAAGGAAAACTAACTACAAGCACTGGGCAACACTTAGGCTGCAATCTTATGCACACATATCAGAGATTAAGTGCCACTGAACTCAGCCGAACTTTTGAGTAGACATACAGGATTCCACTGTTTGTTTTGCAAAATTCATCCCTGAGACAGAAAATACTACAGTTGTGTGAGTCTGGGGAATGGAGATAGCTTCTTCCCTCAGGAAGACTTGGTCCCGCTGCTTTACCCTGTTTTAACTGATTGATGAGTAAAAGAACTTCGTCCACTGAGACTGCAGGCCAATCTGGGAGAACTGACGGGAGTGGCATGTTAACAATGGGAATAGGCTTAAATTCATCAAAAAAAATTGATTTGAAATGTGCCTCCCACATTTTGGCAGGAATTGCTGTGAAACCAGTTCAGTTTTTATAGAAACAGCCTGATATAATTTGCCAGAAATTCTTGACATTTTTAGATCTCACAGATTTAATTAAAAGTGACCATCTCGCTGTTGCATTGCAGTGTAACGAGGCTTTGATAGCTTCCCTAAGTTGGGCAGACAACTTAAAATAGTGTTGTAAATTTGATCTGCCATTAGTTTCTCGAAATTTGTTATATGCACTGCGTACAGCGATCTTCAGTGTCAAGCAAGCCTGCTCTATCTTGGTAAAATTATTTCTCCAGCCCTCTGCTCTTTGAGGCAGAAGTATCCGGCCCAATTTGTTCTGGAGAGTTCATATTAAAACCTCGAATAAGGTCACAATCCCTAATTGGTTATCTGGATCCAGAGTGGATAGCCGGATCATGTCCTCAATTTGGAACAACGCACAAAAGGACTCTTTAGTGTCTGCATCCTATTTAATTCTTTTAATTATGTCAAGGTGGCTATCTTCCACCTGTGTGTAGGAATTATGATGGCGATCTGAGGAGTAGGCCACATCACAAATTAAAGGTAAGTGATCACTAGACTGTGGGTATCCAACTCTAAAATTCACTATCTGTGAGAGGAAATGAGTAGGAACCAGAATGTAATCAAAAACGCTCATACCTCTAGTTGAAATATGGGTATATTCATCCTTATCCCCCAATAAATTTAGGCCATTTAGCCAGGTAAGGCCACTGATAATACAAAATTTAGCCAGTAGAAGCCTGGTCACATTAATTGTTTTATCTTTCAACTGCCTTTCAAAGAGACAGAACTCTGGTAAGGTCATATCAATAGGCAGATCTAAAAGTTGATGGAAAATATCATTGTTGTGTCCCACCCTAGAGTTAAAATCCACAGAGATTATTGGTATAAGAGCAGGCAATTTACCAGTCAGTTCATTAATTAGGCCACTGAAATATGCCCGTTGCTTTTCGGTTACCACTTTATTGTTTACAGGTGGCATGTACAAATTTATAACCATAAAGCTTTGATGTGGCAACCACAGCTTAATTGCCTGGATTTTACAATAGCTATCAGCCATAAACAGCAGCTCATGCTTAAAGACTGGTTTCAATAATACGGCAAGACCGCTGGCAGGACGACCTTTTACTGCACTCTTCCGTGCTGGGAGTGGTGTTGCGGAGAACCCTTCAAATTCAATGGGTGTGGTAGCCCATGTTTCCTGCAACAATATAACATCTCTATCCCTTAAGATTTCCTCTAGCACTTTCTCCTGTGACTTTGCAGACCAGCCAGCGATATTCCAGGATAGGATTTTCAACTGGCCTTGGCGGGCTCCAGGAAGTCAATGTGGTAACAGTCAGTCTGATGGAGTTAAGGGAATTTGAATTTCTGGGCCCCTCTGCATACTTGTGGCAGGTGGTTGTGGCCCAGGCTTGAACATAATAGTCTCCAATGATCTTAGCCTGGTTTCCAATCGCTCCAGCGGATTTGTCTCTTCTAGAGCATTGCGTGTTACTGCTATGGCTGGAATGCCATCAGAAAAGGATGAATCAATGGTTGTTGGCTTGATTGAGTATCTGCTGTTTAAAGCTGAGATGGTTGTGCCATGGCTTCCTCTAAAGCAGTAGAGGCAGGTTGCTGTTTAATTTGAATGGGTGTATTGGGCATCTCCATCACCATGCCCTCCATTTTATCATCTGGACGGCAGTGACCGCTAACGATGGTCTCTTTTAGTGGAGGGACCAGATGGTTGAAGGACTGTTTCTCACACTCAGGTGCCTGGAATGAGCTAACAAGAGGTGGCACTGTAGAGGGAAAGCTCCCAAGAGAGAGGGAGGAAGGCATGCTTCCCCTAACTGGGGACTCCTGGTATATCTCAGTCTGGTAAGACACCCTCAAAGAGCGGTCACTGTCTAAAGGAACCACTGGAGAATCCTGTGGAGAAGATATACTCTCGCATGATGTGAGGGGATGTGTAGTCTGCATCATATCCGATAGCTCCTTCCAGAGCATTCCCACTTTCTGCACAGTCTGTCGTTGTTCCTGATGAGGTAGAGCTCCGAATGCCTCCAGGGCCTCCCTAGTCAGCTTGTCCTCATCCACATTCAGTTGAGGCAACAGGTCCATAAGCTGGAAGCTTGTATCACAGTTGAAAGAACCAGATTTTACAGATGGCCTCATTGTTCGTAAGGAGTCATAGGACAAACCTTGGGAGGCGTTATCAAAGATTGAAGGCTCTTCAGAGCTGGGCAGAGGAGTCCTTAAAGAGTGTTCCTTAGCGTGTTCTTTATCTGCCCCCTCAGTTGCAGGCTGTGGGTTATATGGTGAGAGAAGCAAGTCTGGGGCAAGAAGAGCTGTTATATTATCCAAGTGAGGGTCTGGAACCAACAGCAATCCTGGACGATTAGTTGTTATCTCTATTTCTCCCACTCTGGTTGTTAAAGGGAGACTGGGGCTCCCCTACAGTTTTCCAAAGCACATTTCCTTTGCCATAGGATCTTGGACCATATCAGCAGCTTCTATAATAGAATTTGACAGCTTTATGGAAGGTGGGCTCAGACCTATAGGGATATCAGACTATCAGCTCACTCACCTCACTTGTCATCTCAGATACCAGATCTTTTCCTTCATGCCTGTGGTTAGGTTGTCTGCTTTGTTCCAAGAGACTATCTTCAGATCCACCTGTTCATCACGTCCATGTACTTGATATCTACCCTTCTCAATAGCTTGTCTTGCAGATGAAGTACCATGAAAATCTGAATTGCGTGTTATTGGCATATCTGACTTCCCAGTGATGTTAACTCCAGCACTTTTAGCTTTTTTCCTGATTAATGTTCTGGTGCCTAGCTCTTTAAAGACATGCTGAGGGAAGATATCAAATCTTCTGAGCCACTGTGCTGAGTGAAATATCTGCAGGGGCACACTTGCTGAGCCGAAATCAAGAAAAAGTCTTTTGTACGTTAATTGGGAGGGTAAAAAATGAAAATGTTTTATGTCCGAAGGGGCAACCCGAAAGTTCAAAAGTTGGGAGAAGGACAAAAGTATTGTTTCTTTAGATTTCCAAAGGTGGGCATCTCTTCTGGGGAAGTGGATTAGTATCTGATTATTTTGGAGTGTTTGCTGCACTTTCCTTTGTTCTTCATGTTGTGCTCTGCTATAGCCTGCTGTCTCTGATATGAAGGAGGATGATTTAATGGCATCCTCGGTGGCGTTAATTACCGGGGGTTGCAACCTGGCAGCATTCAAAGTTAGCTGAGCTGGATTCTGAATTAAGGCTTCTAAATGCCCTTCTATTTTGTTTAGGTGACCTAGTATCACTAGCATTGTCTCTGCAGGTATAAAGTAGATTTCTCCTAATTGTTGAAAAGTACAGCCTGAGGCAGGCTGCCTTATCTGGATGCCATTAGTCTTATGATTCTGTCTGGGGGAAGTTTGTTTTCCAGCTTTCCCCCTCACTTCAGTTGGACACATACTGATATTAGGCACCCCTATTACCGAGTCATCTATAGATTCCACAGGTTCAGTTGCCAGGGCAGTGAGTCTATTGTTTATACTCACAGCACACTCAGATCCAGTGGGGGTGGACGAGGGGAAGAAGCTTTCCATTCTCAGTTGTTTCTTTTTTCTCTTCTTCTTCAGGTTTCCCCCTTCTAGGCAATCGAGGCATTCTGTGCACAGGCTTTTCCTCAGTCTTTTCCTCCCTTTGCCAGGTGTTCGGGTCTTGTTGGTCATGTTTACTGTTCAATTAATCCCGGCCTTGAGCAGGAGATATTGACCATTCCAAACCTCCCCTCCCCCTCCGATTGGAGCACCCTTTGGCCTTCACATTCTCAGCCAATCAGGGATTATGTTGCAATATTTTTTTTATACAGCACCATTTGTATGCAAGTCATTTACAAAGAAGGAGAAGATGGCTCCCAGTTCCAAAAGTGCTCACAATCTAAGACAGACAACCGAAGAAGGAACGCAGTGACATCACAAATACTCAGAGGCAGAGGACAAACAATGGGACACTGACTAGCTGAAGTCCCAATTAGCTCTCATAGTGCCAAAATGTATACTGAAATGTGCATTAAAATGAGCTTTATAGAGCAATAGTTGGGCCTGCTGAATCAACTATTTTGAGCACTTTTGGTCAAAAAAATGAAGGTAGGTGCTGTGCTCCTCACAATGTACATGAAAATTGTCCTAGTTTTGCTTAGCGCTAGAAATACTGTCACTGCATTCCCCAAAGTACATCATTCCCATCAAACCTACTGAGCTAGGATCTGCTCAATTCTCACTGGTCCTATATCTCAATTACCTCCTATAGAAACAGCTCCTCCTCCTCTGTTGGCAACCAATACCTTTACAGCTTATCTTGGGCTCAATATCCAAAACATTGTAAATGTTCTGAAGATCTGACTTCAGATCACACCTGCTACAAGTTCAGCCTCTGCTTTTCGTTTGCCCTTTTCCATTTAGAAGTGTCTCAATGACATCTCTGTCAGCTTTACCCAAGTGTTGGGATGGTGCTGCCTCACTGCTCTGTCAGCCTAGGTAAGCTGAACTGGACTGATGTAATTTTTCAATGAAAATTTTCAAGCCAATTTAGAAAGATATAATAAAAACCTGAAGACAATCATAATAAAAAAATAATATGTGTGCTAACTGGAGAAGTTAGGGTGGGGAAAGCAGTAAGTACGGTTGACAAAACAATGCAGACCTGGTATCCTTAACTGATGGGCAGCATACAAGTTGGCAGTAACTCATGTGACTTGTTTTTCACAGTCAGCTGAACACCATCCTGGCACTCAGCTCTTGGAAACACCCTGCATGGCACCACTTGCTGCTGCCTAATGAACAGGCTGCAACAACTGCTTCATGCCAAACTAAACACAGACATCCATTAGGTGTTCTTTTCAGTCTCTGCTAGGCAAAGACTTCTGAAACCTAAATAAAGCCCTTTATCTTTTTCCATCCATATCTTCCTTCCTCAAGTTCTCTTCAGAGGCAACTGTTTTTCAGATTCCTCCACCACTCCCTACCAGCTGCAAGAAAAGTACTCAGGAAAAGCTTGTGACAACAACTTTCTGCAACCCAGGGTTCACCACTGCCTTTTCCCTTGCATCAAATAAAATCCCATCTCTTTCTTTTCCACTAATATTTCAGACACTACACTCTAGACTCATGCCTAGGTTCCTTCAGAAGCTAAAGCACTCAATTATCAGATGTAACTGCTGACAAAAGGATAAAAGTCAATATTTTCCATGTATTCAATCATATCTTGGACTAAGGTAGGGACATCATTACTGACTTAATGAACACGTCTAAATATCTGGGAGAGGGGGAAATCACTAGCTACAACTTCTGCAAAGTGCACACTTCTGCATTTTAAGATACAGCTTTAAATATAATGGCACTCTCAGTATGCAAGGCTTCAGAAAGCAACGAGTACTGAAAACTGAATGAAATATTCATTACGTTGCTAACCTATCCTTTGCATTGTATTAGGATAAGGCAAAAGAGTTTGAGAACTGAAAATCCAAACTGGTTAAAAAACAGATATGCTATACATGCCTGTCCACGGATGTGTTAGTTATGCTGAGGCAAAGCCAAACCAGTGCTGGGTGGTGGGTTGTTTTTTTTAAGCAGGAATTCCAAAGTGAAATGGAAAGCAGTTACTTACTGTGCTGGTTAATCAGCATGCGGAACGAGATGCGGTTGGTGTAGAACCTATCTAGAAAATACTGGATATTACTGCTCACAAAAGGGTCAAAGCCATATTTTTCCTTGTATTCAATCACTCCCTGGGCCATGGTAGGAACAACATCATTGTGTCTGTTCCTGACTTTAATTAAGACATCTAAGAAGCTGGAGAGAAGGGGGAGAGGAAACAGAAACAAAATGTTATTACAACAGCAGTATTTCAGGCTATACACAAAAGAGCTTAAGTTCCATCTTGTTATATTAAAGGTAATAATAATAATGCATATTATTATTATATTACAATACACCAGATTTAAATGAAAATGGTCTGGATCCTATATGTGCGACAACACCTAATAATGCACAAATTGAAGAACATGGAAAGTAGTGAAATATAAAGACCTTCAGATTGAAGAACAACAACTTTGGCAAAGGTGAAGATCATGCCAATAGTAGGGGGGGCTTTAGAAGCCATATCCAAAAACTCGGAAAAACACCTGCACAACTCAGATGTAAATGAAATAACCACATATGAGCTGCAAAAAGCAAGTTTTCTCAGAACTGCACATATTTTATGAAAATACCTCTAGCTATCCCAGGTGCTTGGGAAGGACTTGATATTTTTATTTATTTGAAAAATTTATATCCTGCCTTTCGCATACCCAAGGCAGCTTACAAAGTTACATAAGAAATGTACAATAACAATAAGTCATTTAAAACACACACACACACACACACACACACACACACACACACACACACACACACACACACAGAGTAGAGTCATGGGAGGGCAGGGAATGATCCAGAAAGAAGCTGCTAAGCTTCTTTAGAAAACACCAGCCATCATCAGGTGGGCTATGCAAGTAACAATAATGTAGTTATTTCAAATTGTTATTTGAATTTCATTCTTTCTTGTCTCTATAGTAGTGGTTCTCACACATTTAGCACAGGGACCCACTTTTTGGAATGAGAATCTGTCAGGACCCATCAGAAGTGATGTCATGACCAAAGTGACATCATCAAGCAGGAAAATTTTTAACAATCCTAGGCTGCAATTCTACCCACACTTACCCAGGAGTAAGCACCATGACTATCATTGTTAAAAGCATATACATGGTAGCTTGTTAAAAGTACAGGTCTGTAACATTTCTCCAAATGCAGTCACATACCATGGTAGCATCTAGTCTAATATATTAATAAAGTATTAAAATTAATGGGGACCCACCTGAAATTGGCTCATGAGCCACCTAGTGGGTCCCAATCCACAGTTTGAGAAACACTGCTCTGTAGCTTAGTGCAGTGTTTCTGAAACTGTGGGTTGGGACCCGATTGTTGGTGTGTTGTAAAACTGAAACAAGCTGACAGCTGACAAGGAAAAGGTATTGAACTCTATGGAAAGTGAAACTGAGCTGCATGTGCGTATTTACTCATGAGTGGGCAATCATGCCTCAGCCCCTTTGAAGGGCAGGTCGAGTTGAACGCAACACCACCAATTGGTCCCAATTCAATGAATGCAGGACCCAAAGACAGTCAAGAAGGAAGTTCCCTGCAAGCTGACAAGGAAAATATATCAAGCCCTATAGAAAGTGAAACTAAGCCACACTTGCACATTTACTTGTGTGTAGGCGACTGTGCTTCAGCTCTTATCAAAAGGAGAAAGCAAGGCCAGTAGGATGGACTCAATTCAATAAACATGGAGCGCAACAAATGCTCCAGAAGAAGGCTCCCCCATAGTAAAAAGAATAAATACAAAGGCGTGAGCAGCTGGTAAAGCAAAACTTAGTGTCATGAAGCTAGGTGGGTCCTATAAAAAGTGAGTCACAGTGGTAAAACATTTGGGAACCACTAACTGAGAGGCATGTGCATTATGAGACCCCCATCTACTCCTACCTGTCTCTTCTACTCTTGCCTTCATACTCCTTTGAACCACTTGTTCCAGTTTTCCTTCCTTAAATCTCACTGCTTTCTTGGCTTATAGTACTCTTATCATTCTCTAGCTCCTCCTTTCATAAGCTCTTCTAACTGATCTGCCCTTTCTTAGGATCTAAGCAGTTCAGTTAATAGCAGACAGAGATCTTTCCTCTGTCAGCCAATTACTACCAGAGACTTCAACAAGCTACTGCCACCACATTTTTGAGCATAATACAGATATGTCAGAAAGTTAATTATATTCATAAAAAGCAAGTCTATACATTAAAATCTCTTGAAGATTTAATCAGAAGCATACATACTTTAAAATACATTTTATAATTTGGAATGTTTCAAAATGCTTTTGCATAGCCAACTAAAAGCAGCAAATAAAATATTTTTTCAACCAGCTGTAGGCCATCAGTACTCCTCACTTTCTGCAGAGACAAGAAAAGGATTCCTGAGGTGGGCAATTCAACCAAAGTCCACAATGCAAGATACTCCTGCCAAATTCAAGTACTTCTAAATGTGGCAGAATATGGAATAAATGCATCATGATGGTTCTGTTAAAGAACAAGGCACATGTGAAGTATTTCTCTTAAGTAACTCTAGTGATTTTTCTTGAAATGCCACTTAGCAGTCAAGGAGCTGTAACAGGTTGTAATGTTGTCTGATATCCAATACCACTGGGTCTTCAATCAGTGTTTGACACCCACAAGATGGTCATGATTTTATATAAGGTCAATTGCATAAGGGGCACTGTCACCATTACTTCCTTTAGAAAAGAAAGATATTCGGAGAAAAAAGGTCAGACACAGTAAGATGAAGGGAAAGGCAAAGATAGTCATATGCAAGTCAAACCAACTTTATTATGTTTAGTCAGCATAGATCATTACAACAAAATCTTCACTCTACAAGGACCATTAATTGCAATACACAGTAGAATATTTGACTAAAGAATCACCTAAACCTGGGATTAGCAAACCTTTTCTTCAGGGTTGGACATTTAGCAGTGATGTCATGTCACTGCCAAACTCATGGTTGCCGAGCACCTGTGGAATCTGCTTAGGAGGCAAAGCCTCCTACCCAGTTTGTCATGCACTGGATGGGGAATGGTGGAGCCGCCTACCCAGGCTAGTGGAGTCCCTGTACTGCACAGTTGGACAGCTTCGCCATTCCTCGTCTGGCACACAGCAACTTGACAGGAGGCTTCGTCTCCATAAGCTGGATGACTTTGGCTGGTGGGCCAGATCAAGCCCATAGATTGCAGATGCCTGGCCTAAATACAGTGGTGCCGCGCAAGACGAATGCCTCGCGCAACGAAAAACTTGCAAGACGAAAGCGTTTGCGATTTTTTTGGTGACTCGCAAGACGAATTTTTCTATGGCTGTGCTTCGCAAGACAAATTTTTTTTGTTTTGGTTTGTTTTCAGTTTGCAGTGATGCCTCGCAAGACAAAAATTTCGCAATACGAAACGACTCGCGGAACGAATTAATTTCGTTTTGCGAGGCAAGACTGTAATTAAGTCTGGTTATTAAAAGCCTTGATGCAATGAACATCATATAGGTTTCTTGCCTATATTTATTTGGACACTTTTAACCTCCCAGAAGCCCCTGTTCAGCAACTAAAAACTACTGAGACATACTTTGTTTGGAAACTTCATTATTCCCCAAACAAGTACTGGATTCAGATTCAGGAGCCATCTTTTTGTCTGGGACAACTATTCTGCTTAGCAACTGAACTACCTTGCCAATTAGGAAGCAAACATGTTGGTCTAGGTCTGGAGTGGGGATTGGAGAAGCCAAGTGGGTTCCATTCCTCCAGTCAGGTAGCTTGATGACATTAAAATAATGTTATATATTTTCCAGCCCCCAGAAAGCACTTGTTCTTTGCCAGTTGCCTGCATGATCTATTTGTTGTTCAGAAAGGTCATTTGCAAGTGCAAGGTCAGGGGATTCCTTGAGCAGTATAAGTAGCTTAAGCTAGGGAACCAGATACCTAGATTGTGACTGAAGATTTTTTGTTCATCCATTTTTTGTCTATCCATACTTTTTTTTCACCCAGCATCCTTGTAAATTTCATTGGTAAGCACTGTGTTGTGGTGAGTCTGTGAGCTGAGAGTATTCAGTAGTAACCCAGCTCCATCTGCTGGGATTAATGGTTACATCATCCATTTGATGGAAATGTTTCTTTGTGCATTCCAGCCAAGTTCAGGCATTTTCCTTCAGCCTGCTTGTACTTTCACTAACCATGTTCCTTTCCCCCATCTTGTTTAATTCCCTTTTCTTTTGAACTTTAAATGAATTAGGGCACAATCCTACCCTGCGCTGGAACAGGCAAACTAATAGGCTTGCTGTATCCAGCGCAGGATAGGGGCCCAAGGCGGCTCAGCCAGAGGCAAGGGGAAACTTTTCCCCTTACCCCTAGGTAAGGAGCCCTGGCCTCAATGGGTCTCTTAGGATTTGCACCACCTCCTAAGGTGGCACAAGTCCGAGGAGAGCGGAGCAGCTTGAAGCCATCTCCCTAGGAATGGGGATCAGAATCAGGCATAACTGCCAAATCCCAGACCCCATCTCCTAGTTCCTACCCACCCGCCCGCGGGCCGCCCACTGCCTGCCTCCCCATGCCCAGGAACACCTCCGTCCCACCCACCCTAGAGCCTTGCATCGGCCCAGCCAGGTCAACGCAAGGTTCAAGGAGTAAGCTGCCACGGAGGTTGAATTTGGCCTCCGTGTGTTGGCGCACCTCTGTGCGCTGACGTGGCTTCCTCCTGAGGAGGCGCAAACATGCTTTACAGCACATTTGCAACCCTCCTGGGCAGGAGCAAGGGACTTGTGCCAGCCCAATTCATTCTCAGGGTTGCACCCTTAGGATTGCAATTTTGTGCTTAGGATTGCAATTTTGATCCTGGGTCTAACTGGTCTGTGTTCACAGGTAATTCAGTGAATTGTCACATCTCTTTATCCTGCAGACCCTATTGAGGTTTTGGTTTTTAATAAGAAACCCGAGGTTCAGTGCTCTTCCTGGGTTTCCCCAGGCAGCCCCCCTCTGCCTAGTCTCTGTAGGCTGGGATGTTGGCAATAGATACAAACTACTGATTTTTTTCCTCTGTTCAGCTTCTGATCTAGTAATAGGAAAGCAGGAAGCAGGATGGAGTGCTCCCAGTGCTCACTCAAACTACTCCTTTAGTCCTCCAGACTTCTCCTGGGAGTCTCTTTCTCTGACACTTGGCCAAACTATTTTGGTTTTTGGCTACTACTGCAAAAAACGTCATTCTATGCATAATACAGTTAGCAAACTGAAAATAATGTTAGTTGTAGACCAGACTGCATGCAGACACAGATGCTGTGGTAAAAATCTCCCTCTAGACCCATACAGTGGGCACTGCAGCGTACAGTGCATTACATCCTCAATTTAGCCAATACCACATGTACAAGTTCAAATTGTCTTATGTTGCCATTTTGGAATAAAAGATGGGTTCCAAGTCTAAAAGGCTGGAGATTCAGTATTACTGTACACTGATTCAGTATAAAAGACTGTAAAATCAGTGTGCTGCAATGATGATAGTGTTTGAGACCTGAAATGGGAAGAGTGGTTTGAGGCTATAAGGAAAACTCTAGCTCAGAGGGAATGTCATCCATGGTGATCTCTGAAATGGAAAGTCACTTGTACAAGGGCAATCTTGCAGTTTAACAACTGGGCAGTGTTACATGATCTGCACGAGGCTTTTAAGTTCTAATTTGATTACTGTCAAAGACACATGGCAACCATGAAACAAACAAGATAAGGTGCGTGCGTATTTCAGAACACAAGAAACAGATGAAAGTATAAACATACTGGTTAACCATTAGCCTTGCTTATACATGATTATTTAAAGTAACCTATTGAATGGAATAGTTGAACACAACAGATGAGTTGATATTTTAAACTGTAGTACCCCACGTTAACTTTCCACTTTTTTGAGACCACCAACTACTTATTTTGCTTCTTGTGTTTATCATACTCAAAAGACCAACCAAAATGAAGTGTTTTGCTTCAGCTGCCTATAAAACTATGAAAACCTTTATACAAGTTGTATAAAAAGAGAACAGATGTTTGCTATAACTATTACACTGATATACACTGACACTGATTAAGGACAAATGGACACAACACACTTAGAAATAAACAATATAGTAGGAAGACAATCAATTAGCAGAAACCAGTATGTAACTCTTCTAAAAGGAAGGATGCCTGAAAAGCAGAAATACAGTAACCTATTTTAAAGTACAATCAACAGCACAAATTTTTTGGGGGGGAGTTTACATGTATTCAGGCAACAGTAACTGTCATTGTCAATACCCCCTCACAGCTGTACCTGCAAACAAGAACAGATGTGGGCTTTTACACTGTGGGGCAAATTCTGTTGCTTCCCCTGCCCCTTTCTCCTCAAAGGACACATGTGCATGCTTCCATATAGCCTCTTCCTCTTCGCCTCTTTCCACATGCTTTGACACACAGGGATTTTTAACACTTGAAAAACTTCTCAGGGAGGAAGTTTTGTGAACACCGCAAGAGTTAGCCAAATAGTATAATGCAGAGGTCTGCTTCAAGGGGGGGGGGGGTGTTCCATTATGACTGAAAAGGGGGCAGACATTCAGTATTGCGCAAATCCAGCTTCTGCTACAAAGCTAAAGAATGGGTCCCTCCTCCCGAACTTCCCCTGAGATTGTACATCTGACCATCTTGGTTAGAGGTGTTTATTTCTGGTAAGATAGGATCACAGCCTATATCTTACTGAACATAATGGGCTTACTTCTGAGTAAAATAAATAATATTTTTTGAAACACCTCTACTGTGGGGTGCTTCCACAGCAGGGTCTTGCATTTGTGGTTCCACTAAAATGACCTATATATATATATATATATATATATATATATATATATATGTTTCCCCACTGGAAATTTATAAACTCATAACTTCCTTAAAATCAGCCAAAGCCCCCGGCCCAGATTTTATCATCAATGAAATTCTTCTTACTAATCCTGGTTGGTGGGCTGCTCCCTTGGCTTCTCTTTTTACCACGATTAATTCTACAGGTCTATTCCCAGATATCTGGCGCTGTTCATTTCTTCTTCCAATTTTTAAGAAAGGTGACCCCGCTTCTACGTCAAATTATCGTCCTATTAGTCTTATATCTTGTATAGAGAAGCTTTATGCCAAATTCCTTCTTCAAAAGCTGTCATCCTGGGCCCGTTTGAAAAACCTTCCAGGAGTTGAACAATCAGGTTTTCGCCAGGGTGTTTCTACTCTGGATCATGCCTTTGCACTTTCTTTTTTAGCCCAGAAATATTCCATACATCATAAATCAAATCTATATGTAGCCTTTATCGACCTACAAGGTGCTTTTGACTCGATAAATAGAGCCCTTTTATGGAAAAAGTTATCCAACTGGGGCATTGACCAGAGGCTTCTGTTTTTGTTACAGCAACTTCATTCCCATAATAAATGTCAAATCCGTCTTCCTTTTACCAATATTCTCTCTTCTAGTTTTCCTATCAATAAAGGAGTGAGGCAAGGTTGCATCCTTGCCCCTCTTCTTTTTAATTTATTCATAGCCGATCTTCCTGCCAGCTTAACCACCACCTCTCATTCCTTTCCTGTAATAAATAAAAAGCCAATTCCGATTCTTCTTTATGCCGATGATACAGTACTTCTCTCACTCACAAAATCCGGTCTTCGTGAGCTCATTTCCAAATTTCAAGTTTATTGTCATTCAAATGATCTTGTAATTAATGTCAACAAAACTAAAATTATGGTTTTTTCCCGCTCCTGGACTCCTTCTATATGGTCAATCAACTCCCAATCTTACATTCAAGTTAAATCTTTTAAATATCTAGGTTTACATTTTCACTATAATTTATCATGGATTCAACATAAAAAGTCAGTTATTTCTTCAACAACTACCCACCTTTTGGCTATAACAAATTTTTATTTTAATGCAGGAAATCAATACATCCCAGCAGCGATTCAAATTTTTAAAGCAAAAATTATTTCTCATTTATTATATGGTATCCCGATATGGATACAGGCAGTTTCTAAGGATTTGGATCATATTGCTTCTTCCTTTTTTAGAAAGATATTAGGTATTCCTAATCTTATACGGTTGTCCACTATTCTGTTAGAACTTGGTTTACACCTTCCCTCCACTTATGCCTGGCTTTTTACTTTTAAGTTTTGGTTAAGGATTCATTTATCTCCTTCCCCTGACTCTTTAATTACAGAATTAATGAGTGACACGTATATCTTTATTTGGTTTAAAATACTGGAAACTAAACTCCACTCTATTAACCTATCAGTAGAATTACTTGCTGATCTAAACTTATCTCAAGCTTATAAAATTATCAAAGACCACCGTTTTCTAGCTGAATTCAATACTTTAAAAAATTCTCTTAATTTGACCTGTTCCCCCCTTTCCCTAGGTCTTTTTCCGCAACATGTTGTTGCCACTTCAAACTACTTTTTTCATCTCACTAATCCTAGACTGAAGAGAGCTTTCATGCTCGCTAGACTCAACATATTTCCCTCAGCTGTTCATTATGGTCGTTTCATGCGAGTTCCTCGCGAGAAACGATTATGTTTATTCTGTGGGGAGACTCCGGATACTCTTTTACACATTTTGCTTTTTTGTCCCTCTCATGATTCTCATCGTAGGATTTATCTAGAATCCTGGATTTCTAATTTTCCCCCTCAGGTATCACCCCTTCCCCAGTTGTTGGAAGACTCTATTGCTCCCTTGACGTATTCAGTGGCTAGTTTCCTGGCCTATACATTACAAAAAACGCCGGACTTTAGTTCTATAAAATCTTCTTTAAAATTTTTGTAGTCACCTTTTTCCATCTAACACCTGTTTTACTGAAAGGATAAGGTTGTCCCTTCTGGCTCCTTTTCTTTCTAGATCCTATTTCTTTTTCTCTATTTAGTTTTCCTGAACTAGTCTAGTGGATAACGGTTGTATTGTTCCACTTTGTTGTCAGTTGTTTGCTGTAATATTTATAATGCCAATAAAGGTTAACTAACTAACTAACTAACTAACTAAATATATATATATATATATATATATATATATATATATATATATATATATATATATATATAAACACATCCTAACATTGTTAATGCCAACACTGTTAGCTACTGTGCAAAACAGAATGTAAAACTGAAAATCAAACCAGTAGCAATCTTTTTAATAGCAGCATAGTACAGGTTGTGCCTTGTTATCCACTGGGGTTCCATTCTGGAACCCTCAGTGGATAAAAAGATCAGCAACCATATAAATGGAAAAATATTTTATTTATTCACATTTTTATACCATCATTCCTCCAAAGAGCTCAGGGTGGTGTACACAGCTGCTCCCCTCCTTCCGTCCTCACAACAACCCTGTGAGGTAGGTGAGGCTGAGAGAAAATGACTGGACCACGGTCACCCAGGAAGCTTCATGGCAATTCAAACCTGGATCTTCCAGGTCTAAGTCAACCTCCCAAACCACTATACAACTCCGGCTCTCAGAGTGATGAGGCTCTCAGGGTTTAAAATAGCTTTAAAGATACACTTTGAGGTTTCTTGCTAGTCTACTGTCACCCCAGAATGTATTGGTCTAAACAGTATACTGCATTCAGCCACTAAATGGGATGAATAATAGAATCTAATGGAATGAAACTATATTTAGCAGGAAATTGGATTTTGGTGCTTTTTTTCCTTGTTACAGGGCATTTAAATGTGGGCCTCAGTATCAGTGGTAAGTCAAATCAGTAGATACCGACCGAGGTTCCACCTGAAATACTCCAGTGAGGAGGGGGAAGCAAGGGGATCTAATGAAGTAGTAACATAGATGGTTAATTAGGAACCATACTTCATTCAAATCTCCCCAATAACTGTGAGAGACAGAAATAATAATAATACAGTGCCCTTTACATGCAAATTAGGATAGGTCACAGCAATCAGCACCTGAGAATTTCAGATTTTTTCTTTTCTTTTCAAAGCCTACAAGCCAATATAAGGCTTAAGTGTGCGTGAACAGGAGGCAGAGCTTCGGTTCTCATCACAACTCAGCAAAACTATGCAAATAAGCAAATGTGATGCAAATTTGCTGAACTGTATATATGCTACAGAATCCATTTTTTCAAAAAACAGAAGGCATACAGTCCCCCATACTGTGGAAGTGTGCATGTTCTTTTTGAAGGCCCAAATTAGCAGTGACACCCTCATTCCTAATAATTACAAAGTTTAAGTTTTATGAGAACATGAAATGCTTGACAAGAGAAAAAGTGATGCTTAAGTTCATTATCTTATTTCCATATAGAATATAAACTCTCCATATTTATCAATTTTATTCTCTAAAGCCTGCATTGAAAAGTTATTCTTGCCCATAGGACTGCTGAGATGTAAATATAACCTTTCCTAACAAGTAATAAAACCATGTCCATTTTCTTTGCAGGTACTTTTCTAACATACATTTCTGATTGTGAAAGAGTGCTCCACTTTTTAAGGCATACTTGCCATTTTCCTGGCTAATCAGCAATGCTTAAGGACCTTTGCAAATTCCTCATGCAGTTTTCAAATGATCCATTACTCTAAAAATAATAACTGAGAAATCTGAACAGTAACAACCTAATCCCAAACCTCAAAACCTTCAAATTGCACAAGGAGAGTTTTAACCTACTCACCTGCCTTGCTGATTGGACAAGCACCCCTTCTTGAAAATTATTTAATGCTTAAAAGCTTCAGTTAGGTTAGATCCTGCTGATTCTCTGAGAATCTGGGAGTTAAGACCAGAGCACCATTCCTCTACTTAGCCATTTCAGATATAAAAAGAATGTATATTTTTTTCCTATGTAAGAAGATCTGAATATCAAAGGAACACCTTATTTCTCTAACACAAAGAGATATGGCAAACAGAGAAATCATATATGGGATTTGGTTTCCTAATATTTGTTCTGTTTTGGAAAAATTCTTCCTCTTTTAGTGGACAGAAAGTCAGGACTTATTTTTGAAAGTAGATTTCAATGTAGACTCGTACCAGACTACTCCTAAAAGTTCATAATTGAAGGTTGCATATGGATGTTTCAGGGTCTCACATCACAGTCTTAGTATTTTCCTTACATTTTTAATTATCTTATGTCATTTGAACTATGCTTGTCCAAATCGGGGAGTACTACCTTATTTTATGCTCATCAAATTTAGTGTTTGAGCATAAAAAATATGATTGCTTGTTTCCCAATCTCTTCGGTGTACATAGCTACTTGTTTAATGAACAATTTTTATTGGAACAATACCAAATTCTGTGAATTAAAATTCCAATTCTATTTGCATTATAGATGAAGATTACATAGTCCACCACAGCAGCAACTAGCTTTGAAAATGCATCACTTACTTATCTAGGACATGTGGATCTTCAGGACTTTTATTTTCATATTCTAAAAGCTCAAGAAAGCTCTGCATATACCTAAAAATACAGATGAATAGCAAAATTAATATGTATCATTCATATGGGAAGAAAAGCATAACAAATACATCACTTCCTGAAGAAACAAACATAAAACATTTTCTGTCAATTAACTTCTGCTAACTGAGTAAGAGGCACTTTTACAAGTGGGTGCTCCTCTTTTGTTTAGCAGGGGCAGAGTAACTGGCCCTCCTTACCCCAGAAGTGCCTTTTCTAGTGGTTGCCTGCTAGTGCTCTTTTGCATCTTGTTAGATTGTGAGACTTTTGGGACAGGGAGCCATTTAGTTATTTGATTTTTTCCCCTCTGTAAACCACTTTGTGAACTTTTTGTTGAAAAGCAGTATATAAACACTGTTAATAATAATTTTTAAAAATTGGCCCTGAAATAGACTACTAGACCTTACAAAAATTGCTTAATGAAGAATCCTACATTAAAGCACATATTTTTGCAACATATTAACTGGAAATGTTGCCTAGTATTAGCTGTTATATCCTTGAAATGCAAGTACAGGTGTGACCCCATATCTGAGGGGCTGCATTCCAGAACCCCCCGCGGTTAAGTGAAACCATGGATACAGGTGAATGCCTTCCTCCATAGGGTCCTCTGAGCCCAGCAGAGGCTGCAGACATCCAGCCGTGGCCTCTGCCAGGCTCATACTGAGCTTTAAGGTTAAAAAAGTGATTTCCAGTTTCACAGAGAAACTAGAAGTGACATTTTTAATGTCTTACAACACATTATAAGGCATTATAAGGATAGTGCCTTCTAAGGACGTCCGCTACCTCTGCTAGGCTCAGAAGATCCTTCTGGAAGTGAAGAGTGCTCTGCTCCCCTTGGATCTGGCAGGGGTGTGCGTGGGAGGCCATGTGGACCCAATCTAGTAATAAGTGAATCCGCAGATAGAGGGGTCCCCATTACAATAAAAGGATAACTATTTAAATAAGTCAACACTAATAACAGCTTCATTTTGATTAATTCCTCTGCATTAAACAGTTGCGTAAATAATTTGAAGAATTACAAAGTTATTTACAACCAATAACTTACACTCTACATTCTCCAATTCATATGGCAAGTGAAAAAGAACTATTTATGACTGTAATTGTATTTATACATTCTCTGAAACTGAAAATGATGTAGTCAGCTTCAACTTCTAGTGTTCATCTATTTCACTAATGGTAAATTGGAATATTTTGAAAAATTATATGTGATTTCATAGTGCCTCCTCAACATGGCACGTGGGAGGCAGAATGCTGCTAGCAATCAAATTTGACTACATTCATCCCTGTCATCCTTACTTCTCCCATTCTTCCCCTCCCTCTGCAATCCCCCCCACACTGCTGAACTCAGACTGTATGTATTACAGCAAGAAACTTTCCTCATATGTTGCTCTGTAAAACACCATGTACACTGATGCTAATAATTTCATATACTTTATGATATCCCCAATTTAGGACTATCCCCAGTTTAGTCCATTTAGGACTACCAGTGCAAACACAGAACCCTAGAGCAAGTAAAGGATCCCCTTTATTTTAATGGATAGTTCTAGATGCACAAGTATATACAAGAATAGCAACCCTGGCAAATTGGGCCTAGAGAGTAAGAGAGAAAATTGTAGCATAAATAATGAAGTGAGAGCTTTACAGACCAACCCCTAAACTATGCAAGGCAGCTATATGAATATGCAAAACTACTATAGTTGTCCAAGCTGCGGTTATGCTACTCTTAACAGTAAATTCAGGGTTAAATTCATATAGCTTCCCTGCCTTTTTTCAACACTTACCAGCTCTGGACTAGCTTAACTGAAGGTCTATTCAGCAAGTTGTCAGGCAACAAATTGACTTCTCTCATGGTATTAGCAAGCCGCACAGGAAGTTCTTTTTGTAGGAACATATATGATGTTTTCTCACATGCATTGTCACGTCCTATGGGAAGAAAAGACAACATGGCTTCATTAAAATAAATTTAGTTTAGATTTTTCCAGCTATTTTAGAAGATACACATATGGTTAAAAAAAAGAAATACAACAATATCACATTACCAAGACTATGGATATCTTAAACACAGGCCTTCTCCTTGCCTATGAAATATACATCCCATTAATAGCTAGAGATTCCAGGTAAACTTTGTAATGCATATTGAAACTACTCAACATCCACTGTTAAGGTTTTTTTTTACTAGTCGGAACACCAACAAATTGCAGCCAACCTTTCTAATTTCATGCTTGTGTCCATCTACTTATTAAATGATGTTATAATTAGCTGATCAACTCTAAACAAATACTTGGGCTTGGCCACATCCCAAGTGTCTCTCTAGATCAAAGGATTTCATTCCAATAAAAGGAAAGAGAAGAGTTCTTCATAGGGAGCATACTCAATGCATATGGGCTGTGCCACTTTTTCCATGTATACAAGTGATTTCAACGCCTAACAAATGTCTCTCCAATTATCATACCTAAATTGGTATTTCCAAGAACAGTGGTCTACATACAATCACTATCTGGAAACTAGTGCAGTGAAAGAACATCAAAATAAAACTGAGTTCAAACAAGGTATGAATGATGATGGTTGGGCACCCCCTGTAATTAGGGGGGAGGGATAATATGGAAAGATTGTTGTCTGTGGGATTTTGTCATTTTTGAGAGGGCAGAATTAGATTCTATCAGCACTCCAGAAACCAGCAGTTCCCAAACTTACTGTGGACACTGTGTTTTTCTATCATGGTGGCCTCTTCTTCCCAGCTCTCCTCGGCACTGCCACCTTGGATCCCATGAGAGTCAGAAAGAAGAGGTTGCTGGGGACATCCTGCAGTGCCCTCAGGTGGAACAGTGCACAGTTTAGGAACCACTGCCTGAAACTAAACTGAGACTGCTATGCCAAATTCCAAACACCTTTCCATCCTTAGTTGGAATCATCAGTGGTTAACATCAGAATGTTGGAGTTGGTGCAACTCCGTCTTCTATCCAGAGGGGGCAGGATGCTGTCCAGAAGGGGTCAAGCTATGGCCCAGTGACTCTGACCTTTCTACCTGTTCTCACTGTGATCCTTGTGGGGTGTGGCCCTAACCCTTTACCCTTTTCCTTCTCCTCTGAGCACTTCTTCTTGTCCTCTGACCACCAACCTGTTAAAATGGCGCACACCAGGGCTCTGATGCCCACGCTATCTTGAGCACAAGGCACGCAGGACGAGGCAGCTCCAGGGCCTTGCTATCTAAGTGTTAGCTGAACCTCTGATGCTAATCAGATGCTGAAAATATACACTCAATGGAACTGTAAGTAAATAACTTCTTTTTTGCAACTTTAACAAGCCATTGCCTCTTTGTCTTTTTTATTGATTAGCAGTCAGTTCAGTTCAGTAAGACCTTTATTGGCATAAAATACAGAGAAAGAACAAAACAAAAGTATACAAAGACAACACAACATAAACATCAGTCTTTTCCTCACACACTGCCCAGAGTCCTAGGGCTCTGCCTGGCTATTACCCCAGATAAAAGGGAAGCGACATTATCCAGGGTCTCAGAATCATGTGTGGAATCAAGCATGACTGAATCCTCCCAGCCCTGCATCCTAGCTAACAGTGGGCCTAGATATTTCTTGCGTGAAGCATTATGTAGCTGGCAGTAGAAAAAGGTATGTATTCGAGTCTCAATGCAACCCCTACCACACTTGCATTTCCTCTCTGTGTAGGGAATACCACTGAACCTGCCCGTTAACAAGGCTGATGGAAGAGCGTTACATCTTGCAAGTGTGAATGCTCTCCGAGCCTGCGGGCACTCCAGGCAGTAAAAGAAGGAGGCCAGGATTAGCAGTCAGCCGGGTGAGGGAGGTTCCCTGGGGTAATACCCAAAGGGGGGTCTGCTGCTTAAGCTACTCTGCTTCCCACCAAAGCGGAAACTATTTTTAATTGCCTCCAACACAGAACACCCAAGAGCGTATCCCAAATTTGTAATAGTGTGAGAAGTTCCTTCACAATATTAAAAGAAAAGCTGCTCCAATGTTCAGAAATATTTTCTAAAATTATTGAAGATCTACAATTAACTATTATTAGTTACTGATGAAAACCAGAGACTGAAAACACATCTGGCATCTAACACAGTGTTTTTCAAACTGTGGGTCAGGACCCACCAGATGGGTCACAAGTAATTTCAGATGGGCCTCCCTTCATTTCAATATTTTATTTCTAATATATGAGACTAGATGCTACCATGGTATGTGAGTCCATTTTGGGAAATGTTACAGATCTGTAATTTTTAACAGGCTACTATGTATATGCTTTTAACAATGATAGTCAGTGAAACTTACTCCTGGGTAAGTAGGAATAGGATTGCAGCCTAAGATGTTCAAACATTTTTCTGCTTGATGATGTCACTTCCAGCCACGACATCACTTCCTGTGGGTCCCAACAGACTGTCATTCTAAAATGTGGGTCCTAATGCTAAAAAGTTTGGTCTAACATATATTGGTCTAACAAATAATTTCAAGCATCTATACTAATTTGCATATGATTATTTCAAAGCTGAAGTATCTAACAAAGTGGACCAATATGGGTAGTTTTGATTAACTTTATTTTATAAATGTTTAGGGCAGTGGCTCCCAAACTGTGAGTCCTGGACCCACCAGTGGGTCGCAGCCCAATTTCTGGTGGTTCGCGAAAGTGACAGGGTAGATTAGGTTATGTGCCTCAAGTGTTAAACAACCTGCTACTTTGGAGGAGAACTGCTGTCCAATCACCATTATAGCCACAGAGGCTTGAATGGCTGGTAAAGCGAAACTTTTTGTTAGGTGGGTCCCAATGTTAAAATGCTTGGGAACCACTGATTTAGGGGTTAGGCATATTAGGCATAATATTAGGCACATATTAGGCATAATATGCTTATAATAATTCATCACTATATAACTGAGTCTTTACACTTCGGTATTTGGATGATTTTTTAGAAAAAGGTATTTTGTTCTATTTTCATTTTCATGCCGCTGTTGGGCCCATATTACTGTCTGCAGATAGCAGCAGGCTGCACACAAGGATCTCTGTATTCCCTGCTGCAGAATGCAGGTCAGCCCTCCTAATCTGTGGGTGGGGGATCAGCAGATTAAACCCAATGCAGGTCAGGAAGGCCTCAATGTACCTCCCATACGCAACTGGAAGTCTTCCGGTTGCATCAGGAGGGAGGCCTCTGAAAGGCACTTCCTGCTTCGACTGAAAATTGGATGTGCCTTTTGGAGGCCTCTGGCAGGCCTTCTAACACCTGGGGAAGCCACACAAGGCCTTAGATCCTGTGAGGGCCAACCCGCAGATTTTATTATCCGTGGGTATCAGTATCATGCCAGTCCCACTGAAATGCAAGTAAAGTATTTAACCATTTACTTCATTCTCATTAATTGCCAATGGCGTGCTTAGGTTTCACTGCATTAACCCAATATAAACCCTTTCAAATGGTCAAAAATTTGACTAAGTTTAGTTCACTACTATTTTAAAGCAACTTGGATATTCTTAGCTGACTGATTACCTAACAGTCAGACATCTAACTTCAGACTGGAGACTACACATATTTTCATTTCCCTCACCCCCTCCCTAAGAACAGACAACTCTACAGTAATATTCAAAAAGGCCAGGTAAACTCACAGACCTGTGTTTTACCTGTAATGAGCTGTCAGTATTCCACTTTAGGCAAGAGAAAGATTGCAAATGTGTTAGTCATGGTCACAAAAGACAACCCGCCTGCAAAATGAACAAGTGCTGCAAGGTACTGATTAAGTTATGTTCATGCAGCCCAGGAAATAATGTTAAAAGCACTGCTATGCATATAATAACTAAGATTTGCAATTTGAAAAATCCTTAAGTGTACTGCAACTGGCACAATCAAGGTCATACTTTTTAAGGCAGTCCCATTATAATCAGTTCAACAGCACATCATTCAGCATCTGTTCACAGATAATGTACGTTGGCAGGATAGAGCCCAATCAGCTTTTTTTTTCCTTGAGTACTCAGTTCACTCACTCCTGTGTTAAGGCATGCCTGACAATGGCTTGTTATAGCTTAGTAATTTTTTGTTTTAGATAGAATCCTGCAAGTATTTTATTGATGTATGCCTTCGCCTGTTCATCTAATTCAGGGGTGCCCAAACCCTGGCCCTGGGGCCACTTGAAGCCCTTGAGGCCCCTCAGTGTGGCCCTCAAGGAGCCCCCACTCTCCAATAAGCCTCTGGCCCTCCAGAGATTTGTTGGAGCCCACTCTGGCCAGACGCAACTGCTCTCAGTGTGAGGGTGACTGTTAGACCTCTCATGTGAGCTGTGGGATGAGGGCTCCCTCCACTGCTTGTTGTTTCACGTCTGTGATGCAGCAGCAGCAGCAGCAAAGGAAAGGCCTTTTATAGGCCTCGAGCTATTGCAAGACCTTCATTCATTCATATAAATTCATCTTTAATATATTCATTTATGTAAACTTATGTAAATTTATTCAAATTTTAAATGTAAATTAATTCTTTTTCCCCCAGCCCCCAACACAGTGTCAGAGAGACCATGTGGCCCTCCTGCCAAAAACTTTGGACACCCCAGATTATGTACAGGACATTTTGTCAGGTCTGGTTTTTTTAATCAAGAATTAGTAACTGATGCACAAATCAAAGTCCTGGTCTATCATAATTAATAACCCATTTCTGCCCAGCCCACAGGTGTACACATTAGATCCCTGTTGTGTATATGCAACGTTGGGAAAAAATGGCTTAAACTGAAAGAAATGTTTCAAGTCATTAGAACTGCCTGCAATCATTTATTCCTACTTTTCCTAGTACAGCTAACTTGAACCAAGTTTCCATCTTGTTGAGTTAAGGATATCATTTCTGCCCACTATAAGTATTCATATTTTTTAAAAAATTATCTGAACCATTATTTCAAGGCACAGGTCAGAAGATGACAAACTCCTTGCCACAGTCTTGGGACAATCATATGCACCCCCAGCTCACTAGCCTAAAATTTCCAAGTGAGTCAGAAATGCATGTTCTTCAAATGTTCTTGTGTACCCTACAATCTCAGAGGTCTTAACACTACATGAGAAAGTAGGGTACAGTTCTCAGGCAAGTAAGCCTTATGTTGAGTACAAGTTCATATGCACCAACCATCTATTGGCCAAATGCCCCAGTCAGCTGGAAGTGCAACTTCTCAAGGATAACTGCCCTAGGTGCCACCATCCCTTTTAACATCTAGTCCTCCATCTAAGGGGAAGCAGAAGTTGTACAGGCTAATTCCCTACTCTTGCAGACTCCGAGTACCCAATTCCACAGACTCAAATTTCAAGGCTCTAGTTTGATTCAGCCAGACCTAGATTGATTCCTTTCTATATACACAGACATAAGCCAGTAAACACTGACGGTTTTATTTAAAGGGTAGAAATATGGTTACACATTATTTGAAAGGCATAAGTACTTGACAGAATAAACGCACACATACAATGCCAAAACAAGTGAGCTCCTAAGCTTACTTATTCCTAATGCTCACCTGGATCCTCCAACTCCTGAGCATAGATAAAGGGTAGCTCTTCTATCTGACATTCCAACAGTGATATGGACAGATGTCCATGATAGAAATGGCAAAGAGCAACTAACCCCACCTTAGTAACAGGCTTTTTATACCTTGAAGGTACCTCCTGTCCAACCAGAGACTTGGACCAGCCAAAGCTTTTAGAATATTACATCATCAGCTGATGCAATTGCCAGACACTTACTTTGACCCCTCCAAACTAGAGATTCACAGCTGTCTTTAATGAGACACCTTGGTACTAGCTAATTTATCATACTGCCAGCTCAGCCAGTGCAAGGAATTTTATAAGGAGCTATTCTCAGACTACTAACAAGCTCTTTTCCCATAGCTGCTGCAAAATGGCTTCTGACCTGCAGGACAGAATCAGACCTAGTAAGGATTTTACCATGTTCTTCATACTCTTCTCCACAAGAACTTGAAGTCATTCAAGGCGGCAAGAAATTTTCTGCCACTGCCAAGGAAGAATCACTGCAGAGGACCATTGAGGCCTTGGCTCCTTTCTTAGCTCAGAGACAAGAAGCAGTCCATTACTGGTTGGAAAGGGGTTGATGGGATCATATTCAGGAATAAATACCCCTGTCACGTTGGCAGTGGCAGCCCCATCCCACAGAGGAAAGGGGGGGCAATAAAAGGGTTTGGGCTGGACATACCTGGGGTTGGCCATCTAATCCACCACATGAGCACAGGTGCAGAATGAAATGGGTTTATTGAAGTTACATCACCAAGGGGGCGGAAGCATGACCTGAATCTTTGCAGTCCTGAGAACCCGAGCAGGACACTGATGCCAGGGCCACAAGGCGGTGGTTGGCAGGACACTGATGCTAGCTAACACCTGCCTTCTGTCACTCCTCAGTTCCAATATCGCTCCAATTTGGGAAGGGGTATAGAGACCAGGCAGCCTGCTGGAGTGAGGTCGTCCCTCAAGAGGCTTTTGTCTCCCCAAATCAGCTTTATCATCACATAAACTAACTTTGAAGTGTGTACCAAAGAACTATTCAACTACAATACCTTTCCTTTACAATCTAATACACTTTTAGTTGCTTTAAATTCATTGCATTAAGTTCCCTTGAAAACAATACCATGAAAACAGTTACTACAGGTACCCTCTGGTATCTACAAGTCCAGTTATCCCTGTGCTCAATACCTTTGTTTATGTTCATTACATTCATGCAAAACAATGTGTCTTGTTTTAACCAAATGCTATAACCTTGTAACAAGACAAGCAGGCGGGCAGCCTGCAGATTAGAATGGAGACTAAGAGCGAATGTTGACTGACTGCTTCCTGCAAACAATTAACTTCCACTACAGCCTGCAGGTTGCCTACCTACTTGTCTTGCTATACACTTTCTGCTTATAGCATTTGGTTAAAGCAAGACATGTTATTGTTTTGTGCAAATGTAATGAAGATAAACAGATGTAATGGCGGGGGGTGCAGGGAACAACAGAGATAAGATTCCCCTCAGCTATTGTTTCTGGTATGCGTGGGGAGCAGGAATGTATCCCCCATGGATATCGGGGGAACGCCTGTACACTGTGTGTCTTTAAAGTATTTTTATTTGAGATAGTGATATTCTATGCAATCCCCATTTAAGTGAATGTGGTAGGCTGGAAGATTACATCAATGCAATTCACTGACATTGTAGACCAAGTACTGTACTGCATTCTCACTTATTCCAAAAAGAGCATACACAAATGTTAAGTGATCACTGAGGTGGACCTACAGCATTCTGAAATCTGATGGGCACCATCACAAAAGACCTCTATGCTGAAGAAAGCAGTTCTACTGCTGCTGTCAAAATGTGATGAAAAATTGTTGATTTAGACCTCTGACTGCCAGATTGTTACAAAGCTGATTTTTTTTTGAAAAGGATAATAACTATATGTCCCAAATTCTCTCTTGAAAACAAGAAATTGCATTAGAACACACACCAGTCTCTACTCAATAATCCAGAAAAGGCCAAATCCCAGGCAATAAACCACTAAGCAAATTCCTCACAAGTCTTAAGGATGGGCTGAATCCAAGTGCATGAATAAGAATCACTTCACATAATTGTTATTTAGGTGCAAAATTACTGCCATCTAAGATGTCTTTTTTTAAAAAAATCTGTAAGTATATACTGGAGACGTGGTAAATAATCAATGAGCACCAACATATTTTAAACAACCAAGTCAATGGCTTGTAATAAAAAAAACTATGAGAAGGAGAAAATGTATTCATGCTGTTCCATGAATGCTAGCATATACACTAGCAGAAGACTTCTCACAGTGCTGCACCATACTGTGGATTGCATTACAGCACAAGAAGCACAGTGAATACGGAAGATGTATGTTCCAAGAACAAAGTCTAGTGCAGGGGTTTCAAACTAGTTTCAAACAGCAAGCCAAATAGCATTCATGGTGCCTGCTGAAGGTTGAAAGTGACATTAAAAAGCAGATGATGGCCAGAAATAAGTGTTTTGTTCTCATGTAGGAACTCATTAGCTGAAAAGGACAGAAGAGACAATATGGAAATCTTGATCATATTTTCAAGATATGGGAGAGCTTAATTATCATGTGAGCTGCCTTTTTAGCAGCACCACTTCTGCTGAGGCATCACTTGGCACATCAGCAGGGAAAAGTGCTCTGCAAGGTAATATCTCAGCAAAAGCAGCACCGCTGAAAGAGTGGCTCACATGATAATTGGTCTTTCCCAGCAAATCCGCGGTTTCTCCCCTTCTCACACCTCTTCCCCCATATTGTTTCCTTGCCTTCTGAGACCTTGTCACCGCTGCCTCCCTGCACCTTGGCAGAAGGTGCTGCTGAAAAGGCAGACTGTGGGCTCTCCCAGCACCACCCTTTCAGCAGAACTACTTCTGCTAATGTGTCACTTCACAGCTCAGCAGCTGATGGTAGTGCTGAGGGAGCCCAACTATCATGCAAGCTGGAAAAAGAGCTTCCACTGACCAGATACAGCCTAATGTTTGACACTCCTCACCTAGACCTTCACAGGTTATTACAATAGTTCATATGAAGATTAGTTTTCCATATTAAAAATATTGTTAACAGGTTTGTTGTGTTACATGTTTAGTCATAATCTCTCTCTTTCACAAGGGGAATGTGATGTTAACTACGTATATAAACACTAGGTGGCACTATGTAAGGAGGTTAGTTTCACTTTTACCTCAGAGTCTCCAGAGTCTCCTTTAACTCAAACTTATCTTGCAACACTCTCCCACAAAGTTGGAGGCAGTGCTTCTACACCACTTAACTTTGCTCACTTAACTAACAGGCTGCATGATTGTATTTTTACACTTGCACCGATGCATCCAACATTCTTTTTGACATTTACATAATATTATTTCTACATGGCATCGGTAATCTGCAGAAAATCACAGCTTTCATTGTCAATTAGTTGGATACTGGCTATACAGTTGCAATAGTTTTGCTAAATAATCCGCTCTCTGGCCATGGTTCTTCCCAAAACCATACATGCTCTTTCTGTAACTTGACTAAAGTCTATATCTGTGTGTGAAAAATAATCCAAAATGAATTAAATTGTTTTTAGGGACTGCCCCTTTTGGCAAAATAACTGGCACAGACATTAGAAGACCCATTGCTGGGCCTGGGGCTTTCCTCAGGGGAAGGGGATAAAAGTCCCCTTCCCCCAAGGAGGCTCCCAGCAGCTTCCTGGCACCCCAGCAGCAGCCACTTTGGCATCACTGCTCCAGCGGGTGCTAAGAAGCATAGGATTGAGCTGTCAGTAAACTGCGTAGGAAAGGGCTGCATTCTCCTTGAAAGAGAAAGCTCTTGGCACTTTCATACCTTGGGACACTTCAGGATCCAGCACTGCTCCTGGTAGCTATGGTCAGGGGTGTTGGCTGGCTATGCATTGGCTGGTGCGCTAGCTACACAAGATCCTGTCTCAGTCAGACCTAGCTCATGTGCTTCGTTTTTTATTGTATTTTTAAACATGTGTTACAAACCACTTTGAATGTTCAGGGATAAGGTAAGCTATAAATATTTTAAAATAAATAAAATCCTATACAGAATCACGCTTGTTGCTAACATGTCATAAATTTAAAAGAAAAGCAGCAAAAGTAATAAAATGGGACATATTACATAGTGAATCATGTAATTTTTATTTTATATACAGGACTATCTTATATACACACAAGGTCTTTTATGTTTAACAAGATCTGATCCTGAAAACATTTATGAATATAATGGTAACTCAGAGGCTGGCAATGATTAAAGCATGCTGTTTGACTTAACACTTTTTAGAATTAAAGCTATACAAGACATAAGCGTAAGATCTTGAAGATTAATTTTGCTTCCTAAATTTGGACACCATGATGACTTTCCCATCCCAAAAATACTTGGAGCCTTTCCAAAGTCATGAATTTGAATTTTTCTGATGCATTTTAAGACTTTTTCACTTGAAAAGGTCTTTCAACTATGAATGGGATTGGTGGGGTGCTTAGACATAGATCTTTTGTCTGTTGATCTTAGTTATGTTTTTAAACTGCAAGTTATCCCATGGTCAAACAATGGGATATGATAGAAATATAAACGAATGACATGCCTTCCATTTTTATAACCCAATTGCTACATAAACAAAAGAACTAATTAAATATAAATTAAACCTTGTAGCAATAATCAATACAATGAACCCTCAATTTAATGGACTAATCAGGTCTGTTAATGCCAAAAGCTCACTTAATCCAAATACCATACTGTACTCTCTCAAATACTAAACACCTTCTTTAGAAAGCTCTGAGGGCAGTAGAGCAGTAGGACCAATCAAGCTCTCTAAGGTTGGGAAGGGATTGGGGGGCAAGCTCACCTACCTTCCATGGTTGGAGCTGCTGCTCTCTATTTTGCCCATGAGTAGGTGCTCTAGGAATGAGTAGGTGCTCTAGGAATTCTGCCCATGAGTAGATGCTCTAGGAATGGAAAGGTCCTCAGGAAGTGGACCCCACTGAAATTCATTTCCTGAGGAACTCTCCACTCCTAGAGCAACCTCAGGAAAGGAAAAACATCATTTCTAGAGTGCTGCCAGCTCAAAGACAGAATGGAGAGCAGTAGCTTCAGCACCAGCCTCGAAAGATAGGTAACCCAGCCCCAATCCTTAACTACCTTAAAGAGTAGAAATGTCAAAAGACCTCTGGGATCTCAGAAAGTGTTCATTATTTCCAAAGTCTGGTGAATTGAGGTCTGTTAAATTGAGGGATTTCTGCATAGCTAACCATGATTGATTAGATGAATGGTGTTTAATCAGCTTCCCAGCTAAGCTGAACATTGCATTTATAAACAAACTGAGCCTGTAATCCAATATACACTGACCATTTATCAAAATTTGACTTACTTCTGAATAAAAATGCATAAGATTGTACTCTAAATGTTATATTAGTAGTAAATAGTTGGTGTATGTGATTAGTGACCTCATTTTTGTTAAAATGCTGCTCAAAATCAGTATATGCCATTTTTAAATAGTAAAATAGCTGAGCAAAAGGTCACAGAAGTTTCTACAACAACATCAAACAATTAATTGTATTTTAACACTAATTACAGCTTTTGCCATTTAGAAGGGGCTTCAGTGCCAATGACAGTGCTATAAACAATTGGTATTAATTAAAGTGAAATTTTTAAAATGAATTTGCTACAAGTATGGTGACTAAAAATATTTGCATTCCAGTTTTCTAACTTACTTCCTCCTTAGTCTTTTAACAGTTTAGGGACTCTGCAAGGGTACGTGTCAAGTTAATTAATAAAATCTACGTTTAAAAATTAAGCTCCAATAACTAGCAATGAACTAAAGCCTTTTCCAACACTTTTCTCTGGTGTTCCACGTAATTGCACACAATTTAGATAACACAGAGAGGGAGAGGGAGAGAGATTACCGTATTTTTCGCTCCATAAGACGCACCTGACCATAAGACGCACCTCGTTTTTAGAGGAGGAAAACAAGGAAAAAAATATTCTGAACCAAATAGTGTAATAAAATATTTAATAAACTATAACAGAACAACATTTGAACCATGTAAAGTGAACAGCAGTCAACAGTGGCATTAAGAACCATTATCACTGTCATTAACAAATGGAGAGACTTAAAGTTTTGAGTACTCTAGTTTTCTGGAAACCCCAAGAACTCATCATCGCTAGAGTCAGAATTTATGAAGCTCACAAAAGCAGGTGCACACAAATAGGGGATCACATTATCTTTCTGCTACAATGATGTTCTGCCAAATCCCAATCCACTGGGCCTCGTGCCCGCTTAAGGCTGATCAGTCCCCCTTGTGCAACTCACCAGTGCAGCAAGCAAAAGTGAGTCCAGTTCCAGTCCACAGATGCCAAGTAAATCAGTCCCATCAATCAGAGTTACCAAATCAGAGTCCAGAGCCAATAAGCCAAATTACAGTCCAAGGTCAAGTTCCAGGTAGATCAGTCAAATCCATCAGGGTATCCAAGTCCAGTCACAATCCAGTCAGATTCCAAATTCAATAAACCCAGTCAGTCTCCTCTCCTACCTCCAACCTGCACTCCTTCAAAACCCACAAACCCTTTCTGCCTCTGGTACTCCTTATATCCCTGAGGGCCCTATTGCCTTCCAGTGGCTGCAGCTGTGCAGCACACTCTGCTGGATGCCCAGGCCTTACCCTTAAAGGGGCCACTGCTGACACCACATCTACCTCCTCACCAGTTCTTCCGTGATTCCAATACAAATGAACAAGTGAAAAGTCCAACCACAACTTGAATTCTCAAGACACAACAAACCTCTAGATTTATGGTGAGAACCGAGCCTTACCTGGGGCTTGTGCAATAAGCAAACACTGGCATTCTGACCAAGGAGACAGTTTTTTCTTTGTGATGGGGGGGGCTTACATTCAGATGCTGGATGAGGTGAGTGAAAGTGCCCCTCTCCTGCTGTGGGGGGGGGCAGAGCATCTGTGTGTGTAAGTGAAGGGGGCAGCCTGTGTGTGTGAGAGAGGGGGAAAGTGTTTGTGTTGCAGAGAAGTTGTGATGCTCCAGGCTTGGGGGGAGGGAAGAGTCTGTGATGCTCTAGGCTTGGGGGGGAAGAGAGAAGCTGTGATGCTCCAGGCTTGGGGGGGAGAGAGGATGTGATGCTCCAGGCTTGGGGGGGGCGGAGAGAGGCTTTCCTGGGAGTAAGCCCCCCTGACTCTAATGGGACTTACTTCAGAGTAGGCATGCACAGGATTGGGCAGCGAGACTGCCACCCCACCCACGCTTTCCTGGGAGTGAGCCCCAGTGACGCTGAGACTTACTTCTGAGTAGACGCACGGGCTTGCTCAGCAGGACTGCCACCCCACCCACGCTTTCCTGGGAGAGAGCCCCAGTGATGCTGAGACTTACTTCTGAGTAGATACGCGGGCTTGTGCAGCGAGACTGCCACCACACCCACACTTTCCTGGGGAGCAGAGCGGGCAGGGGGCGGGGCCAGGGGCGGAGTGTTTTTTTGTTTTTGTTTTTTGCAGTATTCGCTCCATAAGACACACGCACTTTTCCCCCCACTTTTTTTTGGGGGGGAAAAGTGCGTCTTATGGAGCAAAAAATACGGTATGTTTGACATTCTAATTTTCAAGGATTCCAAACAATGAATCTAATACAAAACTGAACTATAATGAAATTCTTTGGAATATAAAACATTGGCTTGCTTTTGTATAATCCCTATACTGTTTATACTAAACAAAACTCAAAAGTACTTGACTTTTAAAAAATCTTTTATTATGTAATCAACATACAAACACACCTTCTAAATAACAAATTAGCATTCCTTATGAACCATAAACAAAGGTAAAAAGTCATTGCAGATGATATGCAGATAAACTCCTGGTCCATGTGTTCATGTATAAACAACTTAAACCATGGTGAATATTGCATATAATCCTCATATTCAAAAACATTTCTAATAGCAATGGCTATTCCTTCAGACAGTTACAATGACAAAACTTGCATATGTACATGTACCAAATTCTATGAAACCTTCTGATAAGGGAAGTACAATTCCCTGCCCATCCCCCAAAAGAAATTGACATTTTTGCCTATCAGAAGATTAACAAACAACTTTAGGACCTTATTTTCTACTATATCTCTCACTCCCCAAATTCTAAACAGATTTTCTGGAATCAATACCTTCAACATCACAGATATGTGGATGCAATTCTGGCAGCAGAGGGCCAAAATGAGGCAGCAATAGAGGCATGATGTGAGCAAAGTGAACTTGTATCAAATTCCATGTTTTTCTAGATCAGCACAAATATTACACTCAAATGTAGTCCAAGTTTAAAATCTCCCACTACAATTTTTAGATCTATATGTATAGTGTAGTTACTGTTTATGGATTGTGGTACATAGTATAGATTGCTGAAAAGTGTGTGTGTCTTATATAATTCCTTTTTCTCTAATCGTATTTGTATTACTGTATTCTGATGCAATTGTTGTTTTACCAATTTAAAAAAGGAAAAACAGGAAACAAAAATCACCCACTAAACTCAATAATGAGGCAAAATACACTGCTTCCACTTCTTCCTAGTGTCCTCATCGCTCCAGGACAGATCATAAATTCAAATTTTGTACCCAAGCACAGTACACACTCAGACGCATATAATGTGATTTCTCCCCATAACTCAAATGACAAGTTTCATGGTCTGCAGTTATGTTATTCCAGTCTTATGACATGCACACTTCAGAGTGCACAAGGGGCAACTTCATGTGAGGATCCCAAGTTAGTTACAATAACATTAGTGGAACAAGATTTATCTGCAAAAGAAGTATTCTACATCCAATTTCATAAATCCTTTACCCATTTCTTTTTTCTTATTCAATACTCTAGACCAGTGGTTCTCAAACTGGTGGGTCACTACCCACCAGTTTGTGTAACTCTTCCCCTGTCCCTTTAAGGGGCGGGGGGAAGGACGCAGCAACGCAATCCCCAGGATCACTTCACTAAGGAGGGGCGAGGGGGTGTGCTTGTGACTTACTTTATATGATGCTGGGCTGCAGCAGGCTGCAGGAGGTGCAGGGAGCCCTGCGCAGCCCTGCACAGCGCTCCCCAACACTTGGAACCTGCAAAAGAAGTGGGCGCAAAGCACTTCCGTTTTGCAGGAGATGCTCTGCGCCCACTTCTTTTGCAGGTTCCAAGTGTCAGGGACCGCTGTGTAGGGCTGTGCAGGGTTCCCTGCACCTCCTGCAGCCTGCTGCAGCCCAGCATCATGTAAAGTAAGTCACAAGCACCCCCCTGCCCCCTTAGTGGCGTGATCCTGGGGATCGCGTCACTGCCCTAGCCCCTCCCAAGCAAGAACTTACTGAAGGAGTAAAGCTCACTCAAAGTTTGAGAAACCCTGCTCTAAATTATATTCTCCCAAACAATGTTCTTCCACTTTGCTTTTCAAATTCTGTAAAGTAATTCCTTGGTATACACCCTCAATGTATAGATCACACCACTAATATCAAAATATTGGCTTTCGTTACTACCTGTTTAAATATTACTAAGAGTTCAATCCACGTCCTGAGTGTAACAAACATGCCATAAGGCACATCTGTTCTGACAGGGGAGTCAGCTGGGCTGGTGTGGAGGACAACACCAGATTGCAAAGGCAGGATCCAGTCACTGCATCAAACAGATGGGGTAAGTTTGTGCCAGACAGGGCAGGCTAGCGCAGAGGGTGGGAGAGGGTGGAACAGAGGCAGGGAGGGGGAGTTTGGAGGCAGGCAGAACAGAAGGCAGATCAGACATGGCACATGCCAAATTCCAACCAGCACTCCTGGGCCTGGCAGCCTTACATGGGTTGCTCAGATTTGCACCAGTGAAATTGCTGGCGCAAATCCAAGTAGCCTCATAGGAGTGACTGGGGCTCGACACGGGGTAAGAGGAAAAATATCCTCTTACCCCAAAGTGACCTCCAGCCACCTTCTAACCTGTGTTGGATACAGCGCACTGCAGCCTGCCTGTTCCAGCACAGGTTAGAATTGAGTTGTGAGTAACTTAATACCAAGCCCAAGTGTACAAAGATCCTTTTGATCACAGAGGACTGTATATTTCCTAGCACAAATCCATTGTAACATTGTAATTGTAACAGCAGCATTGGGAGCACTTTATACTCCCCCCCCATCTCGCTGGGTCCAATATATTTTTATGGTTAATATCTTGTCTCTTTCTGAAAAGTTAGAGATCAATAATGCTAAACATTTTTTAGTATTTTTCCAAGACATCCAATTTGTCTATCTTTCAAAGATTGATCCATACCAATTCCTAACCATTCTGAGTTGGTTAAGTTTGCTTTCTAACCTGATACAGAACCAAAATGCTATTGAGTGTCAATCACTTGAATCATACTGATTTTTTAAATGTTTATGCTCATAAAAAAAATCCAGGGCACATACAGCACAATTTTAACAAATTTATATTAAAAAGAGAACAGCCACAATAGTATATACAAATTATTTAAAAAAACAAAAAAAATTGTAGGCCAAAAAAAACAAAATTGTATTACATTGCCTCAAAAAAAAAAAATCAAATCAAGCAAAGTCTCAAGCAAACTTTCAGCTGGGGAGAAGATACAAGCACTGACCCTTCAGGGTACAGAGTGACCCTTCAGGGTACAGAGTGCAGTGCAGATATAACACTGCACTAAACTTACTGAACCATAATTAGGCAATTGTAAAATTTTTCACACTTCCTCCTGTCCTGCAGACATCTTGGCCTCCCTTTCACTTTTATACTGATAAGCATTATGTCTCCACCAGCATAATCACTAACCTTGGTTAGCACTAATCCATTATTTGCAACAATCATTAGAAATAGTAGAGTTGCAAACTATGGATTGGGTAAACTATGGTTAAAGAAAAACTGGTGTCAAGACTCAAAGGAAAACGGGAAAATGTCCACATGAGAGGAAAGGAGGTTATATATCACTCAGAATCATCTGATCATAGTTGGATGACTAGTTAGCATTATGTCTGTACCAGGTCCAAGAGAACATCACAACAGCCATGACAAAAAGGGATAGTCCTTCTAATACACAGACCAGTGGTCAAACTGGTGGGTCACAAGTGACCCATAAGAACATAAGAACAGCCCCACTGGATCAGGCCATAGGCCCATCTAGTCCAGCTTCCTGTATCTCACAGCAACCCACCAAATGCCCCAGGGAGCACACCAGATAACAAGAGACTTCATCCTGGTGCCCTCCCTTGCATCTGGCATTCTGACATAACCCATTTCAAAAATCAGGAGGTTGCGCATACACATCATGGCTTGTACCCCGTAATGGATTTTTCCTCCAGAAACTTGTCCAATCCCCTTTTAAAGGCGTCTAGGCTAGACGACACCACCACATCCTGTGGCAAGGAGTTCCACAGACCGACCACACGCTGAGTAAAGAAATATTTTCTTTTGTCTGTCCTAACCCGCCCAACACTCAATTTTAGTGGATGTCCCCTGGTTCTGGTATCATGTGAGAGTGTAAAGAGCATCTCCCTATCCACTCTGTCCATCCCCTGCATAATTTTGTATGTCTCAATCATGTCCCCCCTCAGGCGTCTCTTTTCTAGGCTGAAGAGGCCCAAACGCCGTAGCCTTTCCTCATAAGGAAAGTGCCCCAGCCCCGTAATCATCTTAGTCACTCTCTTTTGCACCTTTTCCATTTCCACTACGTCTTTTTTGAGATGTGGCGACCAGAACTGGACACAATACTCCAGGTATGGCCTTACCATAGATTTGTGCAACGGCATTATAATATTAGCCGTTTTGTTCTCAATACCCTTCCTAATGATCCCAAGCATAGAATTGGCCTTCTTCACTGCCGCCGCACATTGAGTCGACACTTTCATCAACCTGTCCACCACCACCACAAGATCTCTCTCCTGATCTGTCACAGACAGCTCAGAACCCATCAGCCTATATCTAAAGTTTTGATTTTTTTGCCCCAATGTGCATGACTTTACACTTACTGACATTGAAGCGCATCTGCCATTTTGCTGCCCATTCTGTCAGTCTGGAGAGATCTTTCTGGAGCTCCTCACAATCACTTCTGGTCTTCACCACTTGGAAAAGTTTGGTGTCGTCTGCAAACTTAGCCACCTCACTGCTCAACCCTGTCTCCAGGTCATTTATGAAGAGGTTGAAAAGCACCGGTCCCAGGACAGATCCTTGGGGCACACTGCTTTTCACCTCTCTCCATTGTGAAAATTGCCCATTGACACCCACTCTCTGCTTCCTGGCCTCCAACCAGTTCTCAATCCATGAGAGGATCTGTCCTCTAATTCCCTGACTGTGGAGTTTTTTCAATAGCCTTTGGTGAGGGACCGTGTCGAACGCCTTCTGAAAGTTCAGATATATAATGTCCACTGGTTCTCCCACATCCACATGCCTGTTGACCTTTTCAAAGAATTCTATAAGGTTTGTGAGGCAAGATGTACCCTTACAGAAACCATGCTGACTCTCCCTCAGCAAGGCCTGTTCGTCTATGTGTTTTGAGATCCTATCTTTGATGAGGCATTCCACCATCTTACCTGGTATGGATGTTAGGCTGACCGGCCTATAGTTTCCCAGGTCCCCCCTCTTTCCCCTTTTAAAGATAGGCGTGACATTTGCTATCCTCCAATCTACTAGCAACGTGGCCGTTTTGAGGGACAAGTTGCATACCTTAGTCAAAAGATCTGTAACTTCATTCTTCAATTCCTTAATAACTCTTGGGTGGATGCCATCAGGGCCCGGTGACTTATTGATCTTTAATTTATCAATGAGGTCTGAAACATCTTCTCTATTAACCTCTATCTGACTTAACTCCTCAGTTAGGAGGGGCCGTTCAGGCAGCGGTATCTGCCCGAGGTCTTCTGCCGTGAAGGCAGATGCAAAGAACTCATTCAATTTCTCTGCCATCTCTAAGTCTCCTTTTATCTCCCCTTTCCCTCCCTCACCATCCAGAGGGCCAACCGCTTCTCTGGCGGGTTTCCTGCTTCTAACATATTTGAAGAAGCTTTTATTATTCCCCCTGTAATGTTGCTGGCCATGCATTCCTCATAGTCTCTCTTGGCCTCCCGTATCACCTTCTTACATTTCTTTTGCCAAAGTTTATGTTCCTTTTTATTCTCCTCATTAGGGTAAGACTTCCATTTACAGAAGGAAGCTTCCTTGCCCTTCACAGCCTCTCTAACTTGGCTGGTTAGCCATGCGGGCACCCTCCTGGATTTAGTGAAACCCTTCTTTCTTTGTGGTATACACCTCTGCTGGGCCTCTATTACTGTTGTTTTAAGCAGCCTCCATGCACTCTGGAGAGATTGGACTCTTTTTACCCTCCCTTTCAACCTCCTTCTAACCAGCCTCCTCATTTGAGGGAAGTCCGCCCGTCGGAAGTCAAGTTGGACCTACCAACCCATGTAACACTGCCCCTTTCCCTTAAGGATCAGGGCAGGGGGAAAGCAGCAATGCAGTCACCAGGACTGCACCTTTGCAGGGGGGGAAGGGGGGCTATTTTTAAACTTAACTTACATGCTGCCAGGTTCTGGGGGAGCGTGTGGGGAGCACCACAGAGTGCTCTGCAGGGCTCCCCGCTGTTGCAAAAAGTGAAAATTGTGATCATGACCCACTTCGTTTTGTCATGATTGCAACTTTCACTTTTTCTAACCCTCAGGGAGCTCTGCAGAGTACTCCGCGGGGCTCCCCCCCCCCCCCGCAGAATGCAAGTTTAAAAATAGCCCCCTACCCCCACAGTGATGTGATCCTGGGGGTCGCATCACTACCTTCCTCCCTCCCCTGCAAAGACTTATTTCGGGAGATTTATTCCAGTATACCAGTGACATAGACAATAGGAGAATAGTCTATTCAAGCAGGACAAAACTTACTTCCAATTCATGCTCAAGACAATATACATTTAATAAACTTACAGCCCAATCCTAACTTCCACTGCAACAAGCTAGCCAAATGGCCTGTGCTGTATCCAGCACAAGGTAGGAGCCAGCTGTAGCACAACTTGGGGTAAGTGAATATTTGTCCCCTTACTCCATGTTGCACACTAGCCACCCCATGGTGCTACTTGAATTTGTGCCCATGAATTCACTGGCAGAAATCCTAGTGGCCTGTGTAAGGTCGATTGGGCCAGGACTGGGGGTTAGAATTCAGCCTACACTGCCACAAACGATTCCACCAGCCTCTTGGTCTGCCCATCCCCCGCAATACCCTCCCCCCACCCTCTCTCATTCCCTGAGCTGGCTTTCCTTGGCCAGCACAGGTCTGGATCTGGCATGGGGAGCCCAGCAAAAATCCTTGCTCACAAGGAACCCACCCTGCTCACAAGGAGGCATAAACATGCTTTACTGCAAGTTTGTGACACTCCTGGGCCAGCACAAGGGACTTGCACCAGCCAACCACATCTTCAAGATTGTGGACTTAGGCAGATGGTTCAAGATCATGTCTAAATTGTAATCTAAGCAAACTCTGCATTTAGGTAACCCTGCTATTGCCAAGGTTACATCTGCTGACAATTTTTCAGACTTCAGTTTGGTACTACTGTCTCATTTGGCCATTAAAGTATAATAGGCATGCACAAAAGATTGTGTGTATCAAACAAATAGCAGATCCAGAATACTGAAGAAAATAAGAATACCAGTAAGCTTTTGTAGCCCTGTGGAGCAACTTACAGGAGCTTCACTAAAAGGCATGTAGCGACAGGAACAGGACCAAAGAGAATTACAAAACACTTTTAATGAAAGAGGAAGGAAGAAAAACAAACCAAGAAAGAAGTTTGAAAAGGGCACAGAAGCACAGTGACATTACTTTTTGGGAATAGTGCAATAATAGAAAGAGGTTTGGTTATTTGCTACACCAAATACCACCAATGCAGAGAACAAATTTTCTGACCATCACATTAAACCACAGTCTCAGTAATGCAAAAACACTGCAGTCCAAAAAAAAAAAATTGTTAAACTGGGTCTAAATTGGCTTTTCATGAGGTTACCCCAATTGTTTCTCCCCAACTTTACTACATGAACAAAAAATCTCTCCCCTATGATAGTTTTCTGAGGACCCCTATGGCAGCAGTTTTCTACTAAGAATTTATATCTTTTAGGATAATAGTCCCTGTAGGGAGGAATGAAGCCAGAGTTACAGATTATTCTCCAGTCTACAGCTGAGAATGTGCCATGGGCTTGCCTCACATGCTCCCTCCTCCCCCTCCATCTTCCCTGCTCACATACCAATTCCCTCTAACCAACACTTTTCCATTACACCTGAACTAAGCAGCTGACAAAGCAGGAGCTGGAATCCTAATTCAAACCATCTTATGGAAGTCAGTTTTACCAACTGTTGCCTAGTTTGGGTCATGTGGCAAACTATGATTAGAAGACACTTGGAAAAGGAAAGAGTGTTGGGAGGGCACACAAGACCATGGCACATCCTCAACCTTCCATGATGCAGAGAACCAGAACATCATGTCTGGAAGCATATGATGCAGTCATCTTGCTGAAGCTAAGGAGGTAGGAATCTGGTCTCTACTAGTCTCTCTTGGACGTGAGACTACCTACACAGCCCATCTGCACTGCCTTGGAAAGACTGAGGGCCAATCCTATTAAACATTCCAGTGCTGATGCACAATGCAGCTCTGTGGTAGGGGAACAAACATTCCCTTGCCTTGAGGAGGCCTCCAAGACTGCCCCACCACCACAAGATGCTGCACATGTACCATTGGCATGGCTGCACCAGTGCTGGAAAGTTGGACAGGATTGGGCCCTTAACCTATTTTTGCTCAGCCCACAGCTGTAACATTTGGTCCCTGTTGCCAGTGGTGGACTTACCCCACCCCACTTCTGGGGAAAAGCTCTGCAAAGCCGTTCCCCAGTGTGATGCCACCCCCCACCTCCAAAGCACGACAGAGCCTCATGAGACTATAAAACCAGCTGGGGAAGCATTCTGAGGCTTGCGGGAAAACCAGAAGTACAGTTTCCAGCCTCAATGAGTCTTCCCACATGGTCCTAGCATTGCATGGACTCAGCAGCCAGGGCATTTGCCCAGCACTAGGTCCACCGTTGCCTGTTGCATATATGCCATGCTGCATATGCACAACAGGGATCAAATGGGTGCACATGTGGGTTGGGCAGAAACGGGTAGGAAACTGAGGCAAAGAAGCCAGCCAAGTATTCCCTGAATTGTCCTCACCTGGGCTTTCTACTGGGACTCTACCAGGAGCATGACGCACCGACAGCACAAGATGGAAGGATGCTGCTCACTGCCAGACTCCCCTGGTGTGGAAAGGCCCACCTGTTGAAGGGCTGCCTGTGCTGCAGGTGTCAGAGGTGCTGAGTCTCCCCCCACTACTGCCATTCCCTGGTGCCCAGCCTCCTCCACTGGTGCTCAGCTGGCCCTGGCCCTCCATGGAGGCCTTCCCCACCAGGAGGCCCCAGAGACATGCTCACAAGGAGCCTCTCCGCTTCCTCCTCTGGCCACCTGCTTTCGACACACGACGCCCCCCCCACAGGAGGACACGCGGGGTGTGACGTCACGCCCGCACAGGTGAAGCGTGACGTCACGCCCGCACAGGTGAAGCACGGCAGACAAGACAGGTCCCGCTCGCGGGGCGGGGGCGTCGCGCCTCCCAGGCGGCCCCCACTCACCGAAGTCGAGGAACTGCTTGATGGACAGCGGCGACGGCGAGAACCGCGAGTAGTACTCGATCTGCTGGCGGATGGAGCTCTTCAGTAGCGCCCCGCACAGCCTCATGGCGGAGGGGAGAGCGCGCGCGCGCCCGCCACTCACGGCCGGCCCAGCAACCGCCTGGCGCGTGCGGAGGCTCACGCTCACCAGCAGAGCGGGGGGGGGAGGGGCGGCACTCACAACTGTCACAACGGCCGCCCAGCTCCAAGCAGGCAGCGGAGGGGGCGGGGCGGGGACATTCGCAGCTGCTGCTGCTACCGCCCCTCACGCCAAGCGGCCAAGCACGTTCCTCTGCCTGCCTCCCGCCCCGACGACGGCTGGCATCCCCCGGCGGCCCAGCAACCGCCCGCCCTCCGAACCCCCGCACGCCTTCTGACTGGGCAGCGAGCACGCCGACGCCGCGGCCCTCCTTTTCCGGGCTGCCCGCCCACTGCCCAGGCGCTGGCTGTTGTCGCCCTGATGCCCAGCGCTCTGCGCACGCGCCCAGCCTACGGCGGGATTCGGCCGTGGAGGGGACGAAACGGGCGTTCTGAGCCCGCCCCCCGCCCCCCCAGCGCTCCTCGCCTCCTGTGTGGGCACGGGTGCTGCCACACTCTCCTGGGAGTAAGCCCAATGAGTTCATCTATTAGTGTTTCTCAAACTGTGGGTCGCAAGCCAATTTTAGGTGGGTCCCCATTCATTTCAATATTTTATTTTTAGTAGCTTAATTAGACTTGATGCTCCCCTGGCATGTGACTGCACCTGGGGAAATGTGACAGACCTGTACTTTGAACAGGCTACCATATATAAGCTTTTAACAATGATAGTCAATGGGACTGACTCGTGGGTAAGTATGCGCAGGATTGCAGCCTAGAATTGTGAAAAGTGTTCCTGCTTGATGATGTCACTTCCGATCATGACATATTCTCATTCTAGAAAGTGGGTCCCGGAGCTAAATTTGTGAGAACCACTGATGTAGATGATAAAAGCATGGGGGACAAGATGAAACCCAGCAGCATCCCATAGACCAGGGGTCCCCAAACCCCTGTCTGGGGGCCAGATGCGGCCCGCAGAGAGCCTCTATCTGGGCAGCAGCCAGCCTCTGATCCCCTCTGGCCCAGTTGACCAAACACAACCAGAATTGTGCTTTTGGGGTAGGGGAATGGGGGTCCATTTAAATGTGTGCTTTATTTCTTGGACTGTGTTGGTGCTTGGAGAAATCCTGGACATCTGAGCCCATTCATTTATTCATTTCATCCAAGATCTAATGTATTTATTTAAATTTTATACTTAATTTTTTTTCCGGCCCTTGACACTGTGCCAGATATTTGATGCGGCCCTTTGACCAAACAGTTTAGAGACCACTGCCACAGACCAAAGGCCAAGAGGTGGAACAGCAGTACTCCAACAGTTCTTTCTCAGATCATTCGTTCTTGAAAGATTGGAGCACTATTAAAGCACATGGTAGCCTGACAGTGGGCATTTGGTGGAATAAGTTTGAATGTGATGTCAAAATTGTAGGTTTAAACCATAACACCAGGAGAATGTGCTGAACATTTACCACTAAGTCTTGTCAAACCTTCTGTGTCTAGTTCATAGCATCCTGAGAAATGTCAGCTGTTAAATTGTAATTTCTCTCAAACTTCTTCAAGTTAAGATTTCTCAACAGTTGAGGATAGCAATAATAATACTACATTTGAAAAGTTTAGCAATACTGCGAAACAGCAAGCGAGAAGAGAGAAGACTTGCACCAAGAATTACAGTTCAAAACTGCATTTTGCAAAATTAGAGGAAAAAGTAGAGAAACAAATACAGTACTAGGGACCTACTATATACAGTTGCCTACCCCTTAGAAACATGAAGCATCTGTCTCACAAGCTATGTCTTTACTGTGTTCATTTTTCTCAACAATACTCTGCAACGCTGCTAGGAAAAGCACACATTGTTAAAGCCTCCAGCAGATATTTCTTGTGTGTTTTCCAGAGACTGGAGACAATGTCATTCCTCAGGTTTTCCCAACTTTAAAATCTACTTCTTTTTTTCACTCTTATGATACTTGAAAGACTGGCAAGATGCTGCTGAGAGGGAAGTTCAGATAAAATAGTAATAAATGAACTGTAAATCTTTCATATCCTTCCCTTGTATTACGTATCTTATGCCTGTCTATTTGTATTCATATATTGAGATATATGACCTCCCCTTTTCCAGGATGAATAAGATCAGGAAAACAGTGACTACAGTTCAGAATAAGACTGCAGCATTGAAATCCAAATGAGGTAATGCCCATATTGTCCCGTCTCCGGAAACAGGGTCCTTTTTTTTTCTTCACTGCACAGCAGTGTGTTGCATGCATGCACACACAGTAGTTCTCTCCACAGAGGGGTGGATATTGCTTTTTACTGTATCAAAAACAACTCAAATCTCCTAGTACCCAAAGCAACACACCAAATGCTGCCTTCCTTCCTGGCATTGTGCCAGCTCCTCCTCCTCCTGCTCCCTCTCCCCTGAGCTGAAAAAGAAAGGGGAATAGAGAAGAAAAATTCCTCTTTGCCACACTTCTGTTTTTTCTCTCTTTCCATCTTTTCAGATCTCAGGAAAAGGAGAAGTGGAAGGGGTCATGTGCTTCTGCTAATCTGCCACCTGAGGCAACTACTTCAATCAGTATCTGGGGCAGGATGGATCTGTGCTGGATTGAGGAACTCAGCCTTTCATTCCCATAAAACCTGAGCTTAGATAATTAGGGCACAATCCTAAAGCACCCTTGGGCTGGCATAAGTTGAGTTGGGGGGGCAGTGCAAGGACATGCGCTGGTTTTCCTGCGCTGCCGCAGGCCCTGGGATGGGTAAGTTTGTGTCATCCTTTACAGGCCAGCACGGGGAGGGGGGGTTTGGGAGAGGCATGGGAAAGGCAGGAAAGAATCTGAGAGGAGGTGTTTCGAGGTGGGGGAGGGTGGGCAGCAAGTGGGCCTGTGGGCATGCAGGGAGCGGGCGTTTGGGCCAGGATCCAGCACTTATGCCGGATCCTAGCTCCGTTCCTGGGCAGCCCCGGGCAGCTCTGGGCTGCTCAAACTTGTACCACCTCTATAGGTGGCGCGGGTTTGAGTAGCCCCATTGAGGCTGCTGCAGTGTTACCTGGGATAAAGGGGAATTATTTCTGGCTGTAGGACTGTGGGACTCCAGCTCCAAACTTGCACTGGATACAATGCAGGTCTGCTGGTCTGCCTGTTCCAGCGCAAGTTAGGATTGCAGTATTAGATGTCTAAACACAATACTAAAGGCCAAAACTTCGATCAGGTCACCTCCACCCCACCCCAACAAGCCAACCCAAAGATTTTGTAGCACTTCTGAAAAACATATAAACTACAGTATGTTGAGTTTTCAAGGGGAGAACATTCCATAACTGTCAGGTGGCCACTGAGAACCTGTTTAAGCTACCCAATTTGTAGTGTCTGAACAGGAAGTGAAGTGAGTCAGTGGTGGGGGCAGGCTGCGATTGGGGAGGGAGTGGGAGGGCAATGGATGTTTCTGGGTGGGGAAGGGGAAGAGACGGGGCAGGGAGGAGTTAGGAAGGGTTGGATCTGGCAACAAGAGTGCATGCTGGATCTTATCTCTCTTTTTAAAACCTCCCTGCACCTTTTTTCTCCTTAGACATACACCACCAAAATACGAGGTGGCATATGTCCAAGAGGACACATTGGCAATTGGACAGTCTACGAAGAGGTAAGTATAAAATGTTTCACTTATCTCCTATAGGTTGTTAGATTGTCCTCCCCACCATAGGATGCAATGCACGCCTTTTTGGCATAGCTGCATTGGTGCTGGTGTTGGGGGTTAAGATTAGGCAGAAAACCTTCTGATGAATAGAGGCATTTATTGTCACTGTCTCTAGTTTTGTGCTTTCCCATGCTAGGGCACCTGATCCTGTTATTCTGTTTGGATTAGCCATCAACATGGAGAATCATCATCAGCTCCATGTGCATTTCAGAATCAAATATGTTGACAAATCTCTGCCCAAAAGGATCATTTGTTATTTCTCTCTGCCTCAGTACAGACTAGAACCCCTTTTCCTTTGGTTCTTTCTTTTTTAAAAAAAGGATTTGGAGCTAACAATTAATCTGCTGATTTTGCAATATATATGCAAAACCAGGAATTACTAAATCAAGCCTTATATAAAAAAAAGTATTGGTGGCATACAAGAGAAATTATTTTTGCTGATGTTGCCTGTAAGTGTAACTCGTACTGTAAACTAAATAGGAAAAGTCCTTCTGGCATAATTATTCATCTTGCACATATTCATTTGATATTATTATTGTATGAATATTATCCTCTTATTGTCAAGTATTGTTAATCCAGATTTGTTGCTTAGTCAATATGCAATACATCAACGGAGAGTGCAGTCCTGAAAAGTAGATGGGCCGCCATACTGGTCTGTAGAGGCTGCATCCAGCCTCTGTGCTGCCCCAACAAGGTAAGGTTGCACTGGCCAAGGGCAGTCAGTGCAGGGGGTTGGGGAGGGTGGTGTGGGGGTGTTTAAGAGTGGGGGAGGGTGGGGCAGTGGGCAGGGTGGGGCAAGGAGGGGGTGGGACCAGCCTCCCTGCACTTAGTAACATTGGGTTACTGCAACAGATCTGAGTAGCCCCATTGTGATATCTGAGGCATTACTCAGGCATTACTTAGGGTACTCAAGGACATAAATTGCCTTACTCAGAGTTATGTTCCATCCAAACCTGCACTGGTACAGTGCAGGATAGGATTGGGCTGTGTGTTGCCTTTATCGGTTGCAGACTTTTGAGCTATTATGTCCTTGTACATATATTTGTTTCATTCTGGGCACAATCCTGACCCCTTATGTCAGTGCTTTCCAGCACTGACATAGCGGTGCCAATGGGGCATGTGCTGCATCCTGCAGCTGGGTGTCACTCACAGAAGCCTCCTCAAAGTAAGAGAATGTTTGTTCCCTTACCTCAGAGCTGCGTTGTCCTAATGTCAGTGCTGGAAAGCACTGTGCTGGAAAGCACTGACATAAGGGGTTTGGATTGCGCCCTCATTTGACTATGTACTTGAGGAATGAGCCCCCTCTAAATTCTTGCCCATAAATTATCACCACTGCATAAAACAGAGTTAAATCAGAATCTATCCAGTTATGGTAGCGTGGTCAGGTATTGTTGTTTCATCCATCTAGTCTGTTTTACAAAACACTCAGGGCGCAATCCAAACCCGCGCTGGAGCAGGCAAACCAGGCGGCTTGCACTGCATCCAAAGCGGGTTACTGGCCAGCAGAGGCAAGGGGAAACTCTTCCCTTTATCCCTGGGTAAGGGCTGCTGGCCCCAATGGGTCTCCTCGGACTTGCGCCACCTCTGGAGGTGGCACAAGTTAGAGGAGAGCGGAGCGGCTTGAAGCTGCTCTGTTCTCCCCAGGGACAGGTGTTGGGATCTGGCATAACCGCCGGGTCCCAGCCCCGACCCTGGCTCCCCGTGCGCCTGCCCGCAGGGTTGCCCATCTCCCGCCCTCCCCCTGCCCAGAAATGCCCCCCCTCCCACCTCCTCCCTGCCCCCCCCCCACACCTTTGCCGCTTGTGTCAGCATGGGTGCACTGGCACAAGCAGCGGGGAGGAAGCTGCTGCGGAGGCTTCTGCCAACCGCCTTGTGTCAACGCATCTAGATGCGCTGACGCAGCTTCCTCCCACGGAGGCACAAATGTGCTTTATGGCACGTTTGTGACCCTCCCGGGGCACCTATGCCAGCATAACTGCCAGTTAGGATTGCGCCCAAAGAAACAAAAATATATGGTTTGCTATAAAAACAGATAAAATTTTATCTCTAACCTTTATTCTGATACTATGACCTTTAAATATACAGGTAGTTCCCAACTTACATCCTGGTTCCACTAGACGTTTGCCCATAAACAATGTAAGTTGGAACAGTACTATCACTCAGGAGTAAAAGCACAAGGCTGACCAGACTGAGCCTGTGTGACAGCACAGATGCATCAATCTGGCCAGCTCTTGCCAGCTCCTCTGTGAGCTGAGGGCTGTGTGCACTTTGTATGGACCTACCCCACTGTCCCCGGGGATGGGGGAGTCATGGTGATTTTTAGGATTTTTTCCAGGTGCAGACCTGGAAGTAAGTGCCAATGACATCAGCACATTGCGTGTTGTTGTGTCATTGGCACTTCTGGGTTTGGCAACTGGCAGGAGCAGGGCGTCGCTGGCCTGGTATGTTTGGGAAGCACTGCTATAGACTGTACATGCAGCAGGACAAAGAAAAGCCATGGGATTATGCTCCCCCCAAAACTGTGCTTAGAGCCTTTCTATGTGAACCAGGGCCTATTCAGATACATGCCTATATGAGTAGGCCCTACCCTGTGTAGGAAACTGTGCTGGCTCTGTGCCACCTGTAGATTCCCCCTTATGGAATTCAGTTATTGAAGGCAGCTTCACCATTCAACCTCCTGTATTAAAAGCACCCTCTGTCCACTTCTTTTGTCTCCTATTACAGTTTCTTAACTAAAAAGCATAATTTTGCTAAGTGATTTGCATTATTTCTATCTAAGAAAGGAATTGCTAGAACAGGAAAAAGTCATCAGGAATATAAATATTAGCATTACTGAGGAGACAGAAGAGCTGTAGAGCCTTTAAGCAGTATAATTTAAATGCACCTCCTGCCATCTTTTCAATGGTAACGCAACATGGAAGTGTTTTTTAATCACTGTGCTCCCGATGTCTAGTTGAAACATCCAGCTGACATGCAACTTGAAATAGTTTTGCCTCACAGACTACAGAAAGCTTAGAATTCTTTTTATTCCAAATAAAACAGAGGATTAAAGTTGAGAAGATATGATGTTTGCTTTGAAAATAAGACGTCTAAAATAGCTTAAGTGGGCGATAGCGTGTATTTCTTTACAGATCTTCCCAAAACATAGAAAAGAGCAAATGTAGTATGGTACTAAGGAGAGTAAAAAAATTATACTCTCAGCTGTGCTGATGAATTCCTTGCAGAGACCTCTGAAAAATGTAGCAATTCTGCAAAAGTGCAGAAAAAGGGACAGATACTGCTTTTTGTGCCCTTATCCTATGAGGCTGGCCTGTCACCTGTCCGTCAGGAGTCCCCAGCAAGATGAAGGGATGTTGCTTTTACTTTTTAAAAAAAATTATTTAATAAATACATATACACTCTGCATTTCCCCCTGAGTACAGGCACCCAAGGAAGCTAACAAAATATATAAATACAGTATACAATCATAATGAAAAAATATAAATAACATTAAGGGCAGAATCCTAACCAACTTTCCAGCGCTGACATAGCTATGCCAATGTGGCGTGCACTGCATCCTGCAATGGGGAGGCAGTCAAGGGGGCCTCAAAGCACGGGTATGTTTGTTACTTTACCTTGGGAATGCACTGCAGCTAGGTCAGTGCTAGAAAGGATTGTGCCCTAAGGATCCAATCCTATTCAACTTTCCAGGGCTGATGCAGTTGCAGTGCAACCCCTTGTGAGGGAACAAACAGTTCCTTACGTCCGTGACTACACTCCCACCTCAAAATGCAGCGCATGTCCCATTGGCAAAGGTGCATCAGCACTAGGAAGTTGGATAGGATTGGGCCCTCAAGCAGTAAACAATAAAACTAGCAGAAACCAACAGAGCAGCAATAAAATTGCAAAAGGCAGCAATAAGCTGGAAAACAATAAAAGGCAATAAGAGCAACAGTAAAAGGTGCTCATAAGAGATAACATTGATAAAAGGTGCCAATAAGCCGTGGTAAAGACAACAAAACACCAACCATCACAAACCAAACTACAACCCAAACACAAACAAGAAAGTTTTGAATTCCTGCCAGAACACCTCAAGGGAGGGGAAAGTTCTTAAATTACAAGCGAGAGAGTTTAACTGCCACCACAGAGAAGGGTCTCCTTCTGGTGCTGCCCCCCCTGACTTCCACCAGGGCAGCACATGCAGAAAGGTCCTCTCTGAAGATCTCAGGGGGCCAGCCAGCATATAAGGGCTGGTGGCATGTGTAGTTGAGGGAACAGTTCCTTAAGTACCCAAGTCCTAATCCGTAAAGGGCTCTAAAACCAGCACTTTGAATTAGGCTCAGAAACAAACCAGCAGCCAGTGAAGCCACTGAAGCAGCAGTCCTACAGACTCCAAACATTGATCCCCAGTAACCGCACAGAGTGCTGCATCCTGCATGAATTGCAATTTCCTGACAGTCTTCAGGGCAGCCCCACATGGAGTGCCTTCTGTAATCTAAATGAGATGTCACCAAGGCATGGGCTGCTGTGGCCAGGTCCAACCAACTGAGATTTCCAAATCAAAGGGACCTTTGTTTTGTACAGATTGAATTTCAGCTTGTTAACCCACATCTAGTTTCCAACCATCTCTAGGCAGTGCTCCAAGATTTTGGTGGGTCCCCCAGGATTAGACAGAAAGGAGAGAAAGCTAGATCCATCAGCATATTGATGGCATCCCTGTCCAAATCCCCAGATGACCTCTCGCAGAGGTTTCATGAAGATATTAAACAGCCTGGGTAGACAGGATTAACCCCTGTGGCACCCCATGTCCCAAAGGTCGGGGTGCCAAGCAGGCATCCCCCAGCACAACCTTCTGGGACATGTCAACAAAGATAGTGGAACCACTGCAAAACAGTACCTGCAAGCCCCAACTCAGCCAACTGCCCCAGAAGGAAACCATTGTCAACAGTGTGAAAACCATTTTTTATTTTGGATATTGATCTTATTTTTTCTAACAATTTAGTATCTGGTTCTCTTTGGTTAGCTTTCAAATCTGAAGCAGCATCTGGCTGAACCAGACTGGTGTTAATATAACATGCGATAGCATTTAATATCAGATAGTATTTTATAGTGGATATGTGATGGTATTTTTATCTGTTTAGATGTGATTGGTGTTGCAGTGGTAGTATCTTCACAGCATTTGAAATATAATAACTGTTTGAAAACTTAGGAGACTTCATTTGGCTGATTATATGTTATGGAGACCTGACTGGATGGGGCGGGGGGTGTCAGGCCTTTCCATTGCTAGCCGGGTACTCTATAAAGAAGAAGTACTGTATAGGGTTGGTGGTCAAGATTTTTGCGATCCACACAAGTTTCATCTCCCTTACACACCCCTATGTTGCAGCTGGGAAGCTGAGATGGAGAGGGAATGGATTATCTAAGGCAGAGCTCTCCAAACTACGGCCTACAGCCCAGACCAGTGCCCATGCTAATCTGCGTGTGAACAGAGCTTACCATTCTGCACAGGAGCCTCTTATCTTCATTCCCTATCTTCCCCAAACCTCGCACCAGCCAGCTGCTTCTGCATTCCACCCAGATTTCCAAGCAGACGCGGCTGGCAGGCACAAGATTTGGGTGAGATGGGGAACGAAGATGAGGCTTCCCAGCAGAACAGTAAGCTCCGGTTGCTGTTTTTTCCAGTTTTTAGTGTATGGGCAGTCTCCAGTTTGGCCTTGGAGACCTCTGCTCTAAGGCCACCTGATGAGTTCATGGCAGAGGTAAGTGTCATAGCTCCATTTCTTAGTCATTATGCTACACTAGCCTTCTATATTCCACCACCATCAGTCTCTTCCTAGAAGAGGACATGGCTTTTGGATGGTGAGGGCATCTGCACTGTGAAGCTCTTTTTTTAGGCCAGGGATCTCCAAACTCCAGCCCAGGGGCCAGATGCAGCAAGCCTCTATCCAACCTGTGGCCAGCTCGTGATCCCCTGAGAGCCTCTGGCCCAGTTGACCAAATACAACTGGAGTTGTGCTTGTGGGGTAAGGGAATGGGGGTCCATTTAAGTGTGTGCTTTATTTCTTGGGCCGTGTTGGTGCTTGGAGAAATCCTGGACATTTGAGCCCATTCATTAATCTTCCATATGTATTTATTTAAATTTTTTATTTAATTTTTTTTCCAACCCTCAACATTGTGCCAGATATCTGATGCAGTCCTTCAGCCAAAAAGTTTAGACCCCCCCTTTTCTAGGCGATTAGGCCCACACTGCTGCAGTCTTCAGAAGCTTCTTAGAAATTATGAATTCCACCAAATCTTTTGAGGGCTTTTGATTATTCATGCTTTAGCTTTTGTAGTCCTTTAGTATGATTTATTGATGGTTTTGTTATGCATGCAAGTTTAATGTATAAGTTATGCAGGATCAAAATCCTGCATAACCGATTCGCCCAGTCTTATGGCTGGCCGATCAGGAGGTGGATTGAGATCCTACTGTCCGATTAGCCCTCTAGTTTAACCTGCCAATCAGGTGTACTGAGACTGATTCAACAGCACCAATCATGAGGAAACTGGGTGGAGCTAAGAGGTATAAAGCAAGGGGTGTTTGCCTTGTGTTTTCCTTGCTTGGTTCTGTTCTGAAGATGAAGCTGTTATCTCTTGGCCTTCATTTAATCGCATGAACCCACTCTAACAGTTTTAATCATTGTTTTTATGATGTTTTTATTATTCTGTTACAAGTTGCTTTGATAACCTTGTGTTAGTCAGAAAAACAGTTCCTAGATTTATACAAAACCAAAACATACAACAATAAATATTTGAAGCTCTACAAAAATAAACCTTTTTTTGAACACTTTTTGTTGAGAAGTAGTGCATAAATATTCTTATTCTTAATAATAACTATAATGTAATAGGTTCCACTAAATTTAGCGGGACTTATAGCCCAATCCTATGCATATCTACTCAGAAGTAAGTCCCATTACAGTCAATGAGGCTTACTCCCAGGAAAGTGTGGATAGGATTGGGCTGTCACTCAAGTCATAGCATCTAAGCTTATAGCCCCATTCTCTCTCTCACACTTTACCCATTCACTCAGTTCAGATAACACATGGCAGCTTCTGAGAAGAAATTCACTAGAAATGTGTTGGCTTATCCTAGAATAAACAGTTCCTGTTTGAACAGGGAAAGGTCAGAGCAAGCACAGCCACACAAAATGTTTACTTTGCTGTAACTATTTCACATTTTCCTGTGGGATGGAAGTTCCACTAACCTCACAGGTACTGACCCAAGATAATGTCTGTGATACTATTGCCCGTTTAACCAGCAACTAGCTGTGTATATGTATAGGGACACTACAAATGTTCTCGTGAACATATGCAGGGCAAGCAGTAAGGGTGGAGACTCCTGCAGCAAAGCAGGTACTCCTACAAACCTGTCCAAATTACCCCTACATCAATGTCTATATTGTTGGCATCCTTCAGTCTCGGAAGACTATGGTATCACGCTCTGAATGGTGGTTCTGGAACAGAGTGTCCTCTCCAGTGCGCGAAGCCTGGGTAAAGTAGATATGGAGGATAGACTGTTACCCATGCAGCAAATCGCCCCTCTCCACGTCGCTGAAATGGTCCAATGGAAAGGCAGAAGCCAATACGGTTGGTTCCAGCGGCGTCGCAGGAGTTGCCAGAACGTGACTGTGTTCAGCCATGAACTGCCTCAGGGACTCTGGCTCCGGATTTTGCCTCGAGGTTGACTCCTGAAGCCTTTTCCATAACTGGATGTAGCCACAAGGCAGTGGAGGTTTGGGATCAGAGTTTTCCTTCTCTCAGATGAGCTGCCTTCCCAGGCTAACAAATCCCATCTACCCGGTGGCTGTTTAGTCACCTCTTACGACAAGTACAGCCAAACGGAGGGCCTATTCTTATCCCCAGCCCCCAGGGGAACAATGTCTATAACAACTACATTTAAAGGAGAAGCTATGTCAGAGCCCAATTCTGAGTGCCGCACGCCAGTTTAGCACAAGTGCACACTGTCGCAAACATGCCATAAGGCACATTTGCGAGCCCTAACGCCGGGCAAGCGCCTGTGGTAGCCTAGCATTTGCTGGCGCTGGGCTAGCACTGGGCAGGTGCCCAGCCTCCGCCACTCGGCAGTTGCATGAACCACTGAGCAGAGGAAAGAAAAGCGGGGACATGGGTAGAGGCAAGGAGGAGGAGTTCCAGGAAGGGGGGAGGTGGGTGGAGGGCGGGGAAAGGGCTGGGAGGACGCATGACCGGGAGGCGGGGAGAGGACGGGGGGGAGGTGTGCCAGAGGGTGGGAGTGGGGAGGGCGGGAGGTGGATCGGTGGAGCTTTGTTCCACTGGATCCAAAGCCTCCGTGTCAGGCTCACCACATGGCACGGAGGCTTTTATCATTGCAGGGCTACTCTCTTTACGTGGGGGAAGGGGGTGAAAGTTCCCTTATCCCAAGGTGCCGCCCGCAGCTGCCTTGGGGGTGCAGGATGCGGCAGCAGCCATTTTTGGTGCCATCGCAGCTACGTGTCTGGGCAGCTGAGGATTGGGCTGTCAGTCTGTTGCCATCAAAACAACAAACAGCACGATCCTATGTATGTTTACTCAAAAATAAATCACATTCTACTCAATGGAGCTTACTCTCAGGAAAGTGCACATAGGATTACATTCAGATCCCTATTATGGCCCAATCTGAAGGGTCCAGCCATTGTCTGGGGCTGACTGCCATAAAACAGTTGTAAAAGGCTGGTTGTAAAAGGCACTTCAGTAATGTGCTGAGTATTGTGCTGCCTGGACGCTAGAGGGAAGGCCGGAGCCTTCCTGCTATGTCAGTGGATCCAAAGCTACCTGCCTATCATAATTAGATGGTGGTGAAGGAGGGAGGGATGGCAGAATGGAGATGGGTTCAGGTGAAATGAGTTAGGAGTGGAATAGGAGGGGGATGGGTGGGTGATGTCTGGGAAGGGGGTGAATTTGGCAGTCTTAGCAGCCTCCAAAGCCTAATCCCCTCCCTGGACTTGATCCCGCAGTGCAGGTCCACATGGACCTGCACTAGCACCAACTAGCTCAGTCCAAGTAGACACCCGATAGAGGTGTAATGCATTGTCCCAGCACCTGGGGCAGTAACATCATGATGTTACATGATGTCATGATGTAACATTCCAGGTTCTCCTGGAGAAGGGAGTGCTCCCTGCCACTGCCTTATTGATTTTTATTTTGGGCACATAAACAATACATAAGTAAGTAGTTACTTTAATATGAAGATTCAGGAGTGGATTTGAATGTTTCATAGACATTAGTTTCCAAAATATGTATAGTTTTGATGCAACTACAATAACACATGCTAAATATGACAATGTGGAATATGTTAACCCATTTCTGCCCATTGTAAAAGTTGTACACTTTTTATCCCTGTTGCGTATATGCAACATTAGGCAGAAATGGCTTAAACTGTAAATTCCAAAAGTCCACTATTCAAGTTCCCATGTCTTCCTTGCAACAGAAGTTCAGAAAAAAAGCAAAATCACAAATATTTTCTTTTTCGCATTTATACAAGCATTCAACTGTATGCTTGGTCCACAAAGCTGAACAAGATTTTGCTTTGGATCTCTGCTCAAAACTTGCATCTGAGAAGCATGGAAACTGGGTAGTGAAAATTCTGTTCAAAACAGGTATCTCTTCAAAACAGGTGTCAACTGTTAAATGGTGTCATTTGTGTATCCCAACTTATTTTACCTAAAGCAAATCACAGCTTATCTAGATTTCAGCTCAAATAGCAAGGACTATTTGACATGTCAGGTTTGTAAAGAGGCTATAGGAATGAGCTGTCCTACTGGACAATAAGAAATACAATAACTGATTTAAAGTTCTTTAACTATCATCACAATGGTTCAGCTCTTGAGCGCAGAACTAATAGTGCTGATTCTTGATCAGGGTCCTTCAAATTATCAGTTAAAGAACAAAACCAAGTAAAAACATCCAAGTCTTTATTAAGGCTCCATGTGTATTAACTTCCTTTAACCTTCATCAACTAAGCCAGTTTTGCAAGGTGGAAACAATAACAAGGTAGGAATGGCAAGAAAGCCACAATGGTGAATTTAGTGTGCCATCTAGTGACCATTTATATTGCGCAGAAGACCACACAAATTTCTCATGTGGTTAGATAAAAGTTGCCATTTTAGACCAGTGATGCTATACCGATGTCACCATTACCAAAGGCCTTGGATCTTAGGGCCCAATCCTATTATCAGCACCGGTGGAACGTGTGTACCGCCAGCTCTGGGTGTCACAAATGTGCCATAAAGCACATTTGTGGTACCCAGGGGGGAAGGAGCTCTGGCGCTGGGCCAGTGTCAGTTGCCACTGGACCTTAGTGCTGAGAGGACCTCCGCGATAAGCTTCTAGTGGTAAGTAGCATTTCCAGACAGTAGTGTGTGGAGGAGGCATTCCAGGGCAGGGGGAGGGACTGGACCGAGAGGGGGGTGAGACCTGTGGAGGCCTCCTCCTCTGGATCCTATGCCCTGTGTCGGGCTGCAAAGTCCAACATGGGGCTTCGCAGGTCTACACAGCAAAACAGCTGGCACTGACTCAAGTAGCCCCATTGCAGGTCCTGGGGCTTTCCTCAGGGGTAGGGGATGAAAGTCCCCTTCCCCCAAGGAGACCTCTGGTCACCTCCCTGACCCACTGGATACAGCAGTAGCCATTTTGGCACCACTGTAACCGGTGGCACCAAGGAGGATAGAACTGGTCTGCCCATCTTCTGTTAGTCCCATAATTAGGCAGAGGAAAGGGACCATTCAATGGGATCAGGGTGACCAGATGCAATGGAGGATACAGCACCTATATCTTAACCATTCTATAAAAGAGGAAATTTGGGCAGGTGCACTTTCATGGTGAGCTGCACCTGCCAAAATTCCCTCTTCTATGCAATGGTTAAAGGTATAGCCACTCTGTCCTCCATTGCATCTGGTCACCCTGAATGGGATGCTCCCAATGTGACATTTGTTTAACTACAAATGAAATATATCAGAATAATAAATTCATGTAGATTTTGCAGGAAAGATATATAAGCAAAAGAAACCTAGAATTCACAATAATTGATCTTTCCTGATCAGTGCATTTTCATCCGTGGAAGAATAACATTAATTCAAACATTCTCCTTTGTATTTGAAATATGTAATTTCAAGATTCAAGTGAAAATGTGTTTTTCACCACGATGTCCATATTTGTAAAAATAATATGTGCTCTCTGGATCACCATTTATCCATACAAATGAAAACAGGATTTTTTTTTCTGCCCCATTAAGGCTGAATTCCTATACAAACAACTTAGCCCCACATAGAACAGTAGGACTTTTATAAGAACATAAGAACAGCCCCACTGGATTAGGCCATAGGCCTATCTAGTCCAGCTTCCTGTATCTCACAGCGGCCCACCAAATGCCCCAGGGAGCACACCAGATAACAAGAGACCTGCATCCCGGTGCCCTCCCTTGCATCTGACATAGCCCATTTCTAAAATCAGGAGGTTGCATATACACATCATGGCTTGTAACCCATAATGGATTTTTCCTCCAGAAACTTGTCCAATCCCCTTTTAAAGGCATCCAGGCCAGATATGGTCACCACATCCTGTGGCAAGGAGTTCCACAGACTGACCACATGCTGAGTAAAGAAATATTTTCTTTTGTCTGTCCTAACTCTCCCAACACTCAACTTTAGTGGATGTCCCCTGGTTCTGGTGCTGTGTGAGAGTGGAAAGAGCATCTCTCTATCCACTTTATCCTTCCCATGCATAACTTTGTATGTCTCAATCATGTCCCCCCTCAGGCGTCTCTTTTGTAGGCTGAAGAGACCCAAACGCTGTAGCCTTTCCTCGTAAGGAAGGTGACACAACCCAGCAATCATCTTAGTTGCCCTCTTTTGCACCTTTTCCATTTCCACTATATCCTTTTTGAGATGCGGCAACCAGAACTGGACACAATACTCCAGGTGTGGCCTTACCATCGATTTGTACAACAGCATTATAATATTAGCTGTTTTGTTCTCAATACTTTTTCTAATGATCCCAAGCATAGAATTGGCCTTCTTTACTGCTGCCACACATTGGGTCGACACTGTCATCGACTTGTCCACCACCACCTCAAGATCTCTCTCCTGATCTGTCACAGACAGCTCAGAACCTATTAGCCTACATGTGAAGTTTTGATTTTTTGTTCCAATGTGCATGACTTTACACTTACTTACATTGAAATGCATCTGCCATTTTGCTGCCGATTCTGCCAGTTTGGAGAGATCCTTCTGGAGCTCCTCACAATCACTTCTGGTCTTCACCACTCGGAAAAGTTTGGTGTCCTCTGCAAACTTAGCCACCTCACTGCTCAACCCTGTCTCCAGGTCATTTATGAAGAGGTTGAAGAGCACTGGTCCCAGGACAGATCCTTGGGGCACACTGCTTTTCACCTCTCACCATTGTGAAAATTGCCCATTGACACCCACTCTCTGTTTCCTGGTCTTCAACCAGGTCTCAATCCAAGAGAGGACCTGTCCTCTAATTCCCTGACTGTGGAGTTTTTTTCAGTAGCCTTTGGTGAAGGACCGTGTCGAATGCCTTCTGAAAGTCCAGATATATAATGTCCACTGGTTCTCCCACATCCACATGCCTGTTGACCTTTTCAAATAATTCTAAAAAGCTTGTGAGGCAAGACTTACCCTTACAGAAGCCATGCTGATTCTCCCTCAGCAAGGCTTATTCGTCTATGTGTTTTGAGATTCTATCTTTGATGAGGCATTCCACCATCTTACCTGGTATAGATGTTAGGCTGACTGGCCTATAGTTTCCTGGGTCCCCCCTCTTTCCCTTTTTAAAGATTAGCGTGTGTATTGGAATCGCAGAAGAACTGGTGAGGAGGTAGATGTGGTGTCAGCAGTGGCCCCTTTAAGGGTAAGGTCTGGGCATCCAGCAGAGTGTGCTGCACAGCTGCAGCCACTGGAAGGCAATAGGGGCCTCAGGGATATAAGGAGCACCTGAGGCAGAAAGGGTTTGTGGGTTTTGAAGGAGTGCAGGTTGGAGGTAGGAGAGGAGACTGACTTGGCTTATTGAATTTGGAATCTGACTGTGGGGTGTGACTGGACTTTGGCTTTGGACTTGGATACCCTGACGGATTTGACTGACCTACCTAGAACCTGACCTTGGACTGTAACTTGGCTTATTGGCTCTGGACACTGATTTGGCAACTCTAATTGATTGGACTGGTTTACTTGGCATCTGTGGACTGGAACTGGACTCTGACTTTTGCTTGCTGCACTGGTGAGTTGCACAAGGGGGACTGATCAGCCTTAAGTGGGCACAAGGTCCAGTGGATTGGGATTTGGCAGAACAGCGTGACATTTGCTATCCTCCAATCCTCTGGCACTGTGGCCATTTTGAGGGACAAGTTGCATATTTTAGTCAAGAGATCAGCAACTTCATTCTTCAATTCCTTAATAATTCTAGGGTGGATGCCATCAGGGCCCGGTGACTTATTGATCTTTAACTTATCAATGAGGTCTGAAACATCTTCTCTTTCAATCTCTATCTGACTTAATTCCTTGGTCAGGAGGGGCCGTTCAGGCAGCGGTATCTGCCCGAGGTCTTCTGCCATGAAGACAGATACAAAGAACTCATTCAATTTCTCTGCCATCTCTAAGTCTCATTTTATCTCCCCTTTCCCTCCCTCACCATCCAGAGGGCCAACCGCTTCTCTGGCGGGTTTCCTGCTTCTAACATATTTGAAGAAGCTTTTATTATTCCCTTTAATGCTGCTGGCTATGTGTTCCTCATAGTCTCTCTTGGCCTCCTGTATCACCTTCTTACATCCCTTTTGCCACAGTTTATGTTCCTTTTTATTCTTCTCATTAGGGCAAGACTTCCATTTACGGAAGGAAGCTTCCAGCCTCTCTAACTTGGCTGGTTAGCCATGCGGGCACCCTCCTGGACTTAGTGGAGCCCTTCTTCCTTTGCGGTATACACTTCCGCTGTGCCTCTATTACTGTTTTTTTAAGCAGCCTCCATGCACTCTGGAGAGATTGGACTCTTTTTACCTTCCCTTTCAACCTCCTTCTAACCAGCCTTCTCATTTGAGGGAAGTCCACTCGTCGGAAGTCAAGGGTTTTTGCTGGGTATTCTTTCCCCGATGTGCATGTCGAAATGAATCACAGCATGATCACTGTTCCCCAATGGCTCAGTAACATTGACATCTCTAACCAGGTCCTGAGTACTGCACAATATTAAATCCAGAGTCACCTGTCCTCTGGTGGGCTCCATGACTAGCTGCTCTAAGGCACAGTCATTTAGCATGTCTAGGAATCCGGTCTCCTTTTCGTGACCAGAACACAAATTGACCCAGTCAATATGAGGATAATTGAAGTCCTCCATGATTACAACCCTGTCCCTCCTTGTCACCTCCCTGATCTGTTTCCTCATTTCAAGGTCCCCTTCCAGTTTCTGGTCTGGAGGACGATAGTACGCCCCCAGTATTACATCACCCCTCAGGCCTGGTAATTTAACCCATAGAGATTCTATGGAGTCGGACCCACCTTCAATCTCTACTTTGCTGGATTCTATCCCTTCCTTTACATAAATGGCCACCCCACCTCCAACATGCCCCTCCCTGTCCCTCCTGTAGAGTTTATAGCCCGGGATTGCGGTATCACAGTGATTCTCCGCGTTCCACCAGGTTTCCGTTATGCCCACTATGTCAATGTTTTCCCTAGTCACCAGACATTCCAGTTCTCCCATCTTTGCTCGGAGACTTTGGGCATTCACATAAAAGCATTTGTACATGGAATGCCCCAGGACGGGCAGCTTATTAGCTCCTTTATCCCTGAACTCTCTCATTGTGCCAAACCATCTATCACATCCCATCATGCTACCATCCCATTATGTAAACATGCATTGGATTGGATGTATACTAACAACTATATTGATTGGAAGGAAATCTTCAAATGTACTGAAATCTACTGAAGTATGGAGTTTTGTCTACATAAACATGTTTAGGACCAAGAGTTAGCTCAATTATATTGTGGGTTCATGTTAACAATTTATTCTCTAATAAAGTGCAATGAACTAGAAAAAAAATGGGTTGTATCCTAAGGAGTTTATATGGCAATAAGGTAACATATTGGGCTGTTCTGCCTGTGTTTGCACAATGTTAAAAAAAGTGGTACAGCAAGGAAATATCAGCAACTTTATGTGTGGTGTTTTGTGCAATGTGTTGTATGAGCACCAAGCCAAGTCAGGATTCCATTAAAATTTCAGAACATAAAACAACCGACATCTCACAACAGCACCTGCACAAGCCCTCTTACACAAGTGGAAGGAAAAGATTCAGCCCTATTTAAAAACAATCTCCCCAAAACCAGCCTTGAATTTACATTACTAGAGTAGTGCAAGATTTATTTCCAGTCAGTGAAACTAGCAGCAGTAAAGGAATTAAAGGACTGCAGAAGATATGTAATACAAGTGGGACCTCATTATCCATGAGTGAACTGTTCCTGGACCCTCCATGGATACAAAAAAAAAAAATGGATAATGAAATCTGCTGTTTTGGGGCCCACTGGAGCCCCAAACGCAATCCGAGCACTGGCGCGTGGCCTCTCCGAGGCTCAGAAAACCTCCCAGATGCAACCTGAACAAGGTTCCAGTCACGTTTTGGAGGTTTTTAGTGGGGCAATCCATGAATTTGGAACATGTGGAGAGTCAAATCTGCAGATAAAGAGTCCCTACCTGTGTATCCTTGGATAAAATATGGAATCTACCAAATGTCAAGAGCAGAACCTAAAAACAAATTATAACAAGAAAGATGCTTCTGACCCCAGTGTCTTAACAGCTCAACCCTATATATGTTTTCTCAGAAGTAAGTCCCACTGGGTTCATTGGAATTTCTTCCTAGTTAAGTGTGCATAAGGTCTCTGATTTCTTTTCAACTCTCAGAGGTCATTTGGAGAACAGGATCATAGATTAGCCATTGCCGTGTATGACATGAAGACTTGTTCAATAGCAACTGGGTTGAGCTCATCAGCTAATCACAGAATAGAGGATTGTTTTTAGAAAACAGTGGTCTTTAGTTGCTGTAATCTGCTAGACCAGATATTCTGCTTGGAATTAGAAACAGTAAGAAAAACAAATAAAATTGTATTGCGGCTCATTCATCTGTATAGACGGCATGCGTTTGTAGTCTGAGTTATAGCCAGCACAGAGGACTCATTGAAACTGGATGCTCTGTATAATGCCAAAAAGAATGTTTACCCTTTAAAAAAAAAAAAAAAAAAAAGGCTGCCCCCCAAGCACTTCAATTTATGGCAATAAGGGACCCAAGATATAGCAAACTGCCTGTATCCAGAGCAACCAAATCACATATGAAAGATCTCTATTGTACGTAGACACAGATAGTGTCTGCTAGTGCCATTGACAACAGCAGGTAGGCTTATGGTGACAGTGAAATAGACAAAAGATAATGGAACTGGAATGCTGAATCTAAGGACCAACAAACAATCCAGAGATAATGAGTGAGGGAAGCTGAGGGTCACAGGAAATTGCCAGAGAATCTCCATGGCTATATAGTCCAGCTAATGTTGCTACTTGTATAGCACTATTGCTGCTTGACAGGCTTGCACACAGAAGATGGGGTATTGTGTTCCCAGTGACACGGATATTCCATTTACTTTCCACATGACAAAATCACCGAGGCCCAGCTTCACAGACGTCTCTCACTTCTGAGACACACATGCTAAAGATCAGATAGCAACAAATACATACCATCAGATCATGTCCTTGCTACATTCTCATATTGGTAGGTTTATGGAAACAACAAAGTTTCCAGTGGATAAGCTCTTAGTTGAGGTGCTGGTCAGTTGGGAAAGTTAAACACAGTCATCCCCACCCATGTAGTTGTATTTTTTCACACTGAAGCTATACAGATTAGCACCACAAAGAAGTAGGTTCCACGTGGTTCATTATTAGTGAAGATGCCCTTCTCTTACTTCCTTCAATCCCTCTTCAAAGCTCACCTTCTCCTTGAAGACTTTAGCACTATCCCCAAGTCCGTCTACCTTCTTGCAACTCAGCCTAAGCATGTGCACATGAAATAAATGCATATTCTCCCTCATCTTCCCTGGCTCCATTCCCTTCCCCTTCCTCTGTGGTGTCTTCTTTGGATTGTGAGTCTCTCAGGGCAGGGCCCTGTCTTTGCTTCTGTTTTAAAGTAATGTGCATATAAATGGCGCTGAATAAACAATTACAACCACCATAATATTATGGTACCGTCTGATTCTCAGGGCACCCTGGTTGGCTTTCCAGTAATTCATCCCATCAGACCTATGGCATAATGTGAAGGAGATGCTGCCCCAATTGCATCATGTGCAGGATTTCTGCATTTGATAAGAAAATAATCTAGAAGTGGCAAGAAACAGTGAGAGTTATCAGTGGTCCCAATTTTAAATACGTTGGTAGACTTTCTCTGGGAATACTCCTGTGGATTGACTGAATAAAGCCAACTCAGCAAAAGGAGATAGGTCATTGCTGACATCACTGATTAACAATGTAATCCTATACAGGCCTAAGAAGTAAGGGCCCAATGCAGTCCAACTTGGCCGCATCCGTGACTTCAGGAGGCAACTTGCTGAGACTGGTCCTCGTGGCTGACAGTACTGTATTAAATGGCTACAGGCTTGCAACAGGAGGAATGGGAAATAACTGTCCAAGCCCAGCCTATTCTCTTTGTGTTCTGGAAAGAGTCATAATCAACACAACATTGAATCTGGGCCTGGAGTTGGTAACCTTTTATTCAGATATGAATCATCTGTCTCCACCAGCTGCATGACATGATCAGATCCAACTGGTGAAACATCCCTCAGCATCTTATTTATCTGAACTGCATCCTCCCACATCATCTGAACATGCTGACTCAGACCAAAGACCAGCATCCTGTTTCCAACTGTGCGCAGCTAAATGTTTCCAAGAATTCTCTAAGCGGCAAGGGTGCCCTTGAGGGAGAGCTGAAGGGTGATGGGCATCAGCAGGAGCACTCCAAGGCTGCCTTTGACACTTTATTCAAATGACCTTACCTGAAAAGAAGCATCACGCTCAGTAGGAGGCAAACTGCAACATTTGCCAGAGAATAGAAGTGAGTTAAAAAATCAACAGTCAAATTGAAATGGTAGAATCCGTGAATGCCCAGCAAAAACATTATCTCTTTAGCCCCTTGCAAGGATGTGCTGTGATAAAGAAACTTGCAGCAGCAGATGGTTTTGATGTTATCTGCTAATTTTCCAGTGACTATAAATGACATGTAGATGAAGTCCAGATGCTAACATGCAGTTACTTGCATTCCATGCCTACTCAGCTCCAGTTTGCACTATTTATGGTTGTAATGAATGGTGAAATTCAAGCTTGCTAGCTTGCAGAAGAAAGCAACTGCATTAGTCATACAACCCAGGATTGGCACAACAATTACGTAAAATCGCACAGCATATGAACTGATCTGAGTGACTTCTTGAACACTTTACCACTTCCTTGAAATCAATCCCTTTCTAATCAGAACAGACCTTGGTTCAGAATCAAGAAAAGCTGAAGCAAAGGCCATGGGGGCAGTTTCAGAGAAGCGATCAAATGCTGGAGCGGCTTCCACATGAAGCGCAAAAGTAAAAAGAAACCTACAGATCAACCCATGATTTTCTCATCCCAAAGAAATCTCCCTCTCTCATTAGCCTCCACATAGGTTCAGATGTTATATATTGTGGTAATTATTTCCAAATCACAAGTGCAAACACTCACCCTGATTGGAAAATTAGCAGATTTCAAACTCAGCTAATTTGTTCTTAATGAGGAACTTGTTGAACTGAATTTAACAATTAGCTCACTCCCTTTGCTGGCTGAGTATGGCAGGGTTATGTGGAAGAGATCAAACACTCATCTGAGTATTTTCAGTCAAAAGGAAAATAAATGAAGGCGACTCTTTTTATGCACACGTACATGAGTGTAAGTCCCATTGAGTTTCCCACAAGCTGGGCTCCCCCACAAGTTCCAGAGCAACAATGCCTCAGGTGCTGTTCTGGAGCAGCCACGTTTGACGCTGTGGTTTATGAAATCTGGATGCAGTGGATCATTTTGTAGAGACCGTCAAGTATTATGCCAGAGTGTGGCATTCTAAAATGCCAGAGTGTGGCATCTCTACAGCACCTTCCTTCTTCATTTTGTTTTTCTTTCTTTAGCTTTGCCCACTTGGCATTCTTAAGCAGTTCAAGAAATGGAAGATTTATTCGAGGGGCTTTCCTGGATGGGCGGAGGGCCCCTCTCCTGTTCCTCCTCACAGCATAGATGATGTCAAAGAAAGGGATGTCACCTTACTGCCACTTCTTTTTTTGCCTGCCCATCACTTCCATATTGTAGTTCAGTTTCTGCCTACTAGTCATGTGCCACTTTGTGCCACTACTGTAATGTATATTTATAGGACCAGGATGACAGTAACCTTCGATCACAGTTCCTGGAATAATCTGAATCATTAATTTTATCCTGTGTAAAAGGCAACATAAGATACATTTTTTTGTTTTGTTTTTTGCTGATTGAAGCTTTGAATGAGGCTCATAAAAAGCATGATTTTATGGCAGCTTTGTAAAAGTTAACCCATTAAGTTGGAAGATCCCTTACTTTCTGGTCTAGTCTTTGTTTCCTTTTCGACATGAGTCAGTTTGCTTTCACAATCATGAGCCTGTCCAAACATGAGCCTGAAGAGTTCTCTACCAGGTATCGCACACCACCAGTCATACAGCCCAATCCTAGCTGGGCTTTATGACCACAGAACAGCTCCACTATTGTAAGTGGCCATATGGTGACACATGCAGCGCATCGCCAGCAGCCATTCTGGAACCACAGCCACAAATGGTGGTAGCACCAGAGGCCTACTGCTGCAGTACAGGGTGGGAAGGGGAAGAACAGAGGAGTGCTTTGGCAGGGAGGCAGTGGGTGGGAGGCAGAAAGGAGATGTAGGAGTGGATGCCGGCACCACTGGTTTGCACCAGGATCCTATCCTCGTTCCTCTCACCATCTCTTACTGTCCTCAGTACTGCACCAGCAAAATGGCTGGCTGCATCAGCAGGGTTTTTTACTTAGGATTTTGACATTTTGGGTGCAATCCTAACCAACTTTTCAGCACTGACATAAGGGCAATGCAGTTCTGAGGTAAGGGAACAAACATTCCCTTACCTTGACGAAGCCTCCGTGACTGCCCTCCAACAGCAGGATGCAGCACATGCTCCATTGGCACAACTATGTCAGTGCGGGAAAATTGGTTAGGATTTGTATGTCACAATCACCCTTCAACAAAATGCCTAAGGGCTCAATCCAGAAAAGTACCTGGGCAGGCACAAGTCCTTGCACTGGCCCAGGAGGGTCACAAATGTGCCGTAAGGCATGTTTGCACCTACTCGTGAGTCAGCAAGGCTGGCATGCAGAGATGCATCGGCCTGCGGAGGCTGCCACAAACCTCCGTGCCAATGGAGGCTCCGAGTCTTACGTCGGCTGAGCTCAACTGACACAAGACTCTGGGGTCAAGGTGGGGAGGAGGCAGGAGGGAGGCGTTCCAGGGCAGGGGCAGGTGGCCCCAGGGGCGGGTAGGTGGGGAGCGAGAGGTGGGGCTGGAACCAGCAGTTATGTTGGGTCCCAACCCTTGTTCCCAGGTTGTTTGGAGTGGCTTCACTCCGCTCTCCTTGGACTTGCGCCACCACAGGAGGTGGCACAAGTCTGAGAAGACCCATAAAGGCCAGGGTGCCTTACCCAGAGTTTCCCCTTACCTCTAAATGAGCCATTTTGGGCCCCTATCCTTTGCTGGATACAGCACAAGCCTCTTGGTTTGCCTGTTCCAGCTCAGGATAGGATTGCGCCTTAAAGATCTAAATTGTTTTTCATTTTAATCATATTAATAAGTCATCTACATGGGGTCACTCAAATGATTAGTACATCTTTGCTCTCCTTGTTGACGATATTCCTTGTTATACATTCACATCACTACTTGAGGTGGAAATACAAAGTTACAGGAAGTGTGAGGCACTTCTACTTCCTGTTCTCTCAACACCAATGTTTCGGTATATCTGAAGCCTCTGAGATGCCAGTTAATGAATGGTTATCACAAGGACTCCAATATTTGTATTTTTACAGTTCTCTTGGTTTACAATATTTACAGTGTGGCTTGCATTTTTCTTCTGTAATAACAAAACGAAAACAGAAAAACTCAACAGTTAAACATAATGCATTTATTGGCTGGGAATCGGAGCAGAATAAGAAATAGTGCTTTAGAAGATCAAATGAGCAAAACTAAAAAAAGATAAATAAATCAAAACTAGAAAGGATGGAGGGGTTCTGATAATGAAATTATAAAATGCCAAGCTGTATTTTAGGTAGCATGTTCAACGCTTTTGAATAGAAAAACTCGGAGATCATAAGTCACGCATCTGACACCATATTGTTTTCCCAGGTCCAAAAGCACCTTTTCGTAGAATGATTTATGTCTTTGCTCACTTCTTTATATCAAGACAATGCCAATGTGATAGTGTAACATACCTTTGGGAGGGCCTTCTTCCATACACAGTATACCTCTCTGACAGTGGTTGTTAAGATGTGCTGCAGAGACCATGCTCTGCATTTCATCATTTATTGTAGTTATGGAAGTGTAGAACATTATCTGCTGTGGCACCCACAATGTGGAACTAACTCCTTCTCCAGGAGACCAGCCCCATTACTATGTTGCTTCCACTAGGAAGTTAAAATGTTTTTGTTTGGAAAAGGTATACAGGCATCCCCCGCTCTTTTGACAGGTTAGGGACTGGAGCAATGGTGAAAAGCGGAAACGGTTGAAAAGTAGAACCCAGTCTTTTTTTAATTTTTTATATATTGCTTCCAATGCTTTTTTAGCTAGCAAATTGCAAACGCATTTTTTATCTTGCAAATTTCTGCTGTCACACAAAGATTTCTGCAAATGGACTTTCATCAATGCATTCGGAAATGGGAATTGACCCGGAATTAAGTTGGTACACACACATTCTCCCTCTCTCTCACGCATGAACACACACTCCAAAATAGGTTGAATCACCATGTCATATGCAAATCAACAAGGGGAAGGGCAATTTTAGCCTTTAGAACAGCAGAGAGAGGTTGAAAAAGTGGAGCATGTGCTGAACGAATGACTTCTGGGTACAACTGAAATGTGTTGAAAGAGCGGATCGTTGAAAAACGAACCGTAAGAAAGCAGGGGATGCCTGTTCTTTTCTTCCTCTTTCACAACTGGAAGCAGGGCTCATATAATGAAACTGATTGGTGAGAGATTTAGGATGGACAAAAGGCTCTTTTTCACAAAGCATATGATTGGTCTGTGGCATTCATTGCTACAGGATGTTGTAATGGCCACTAGTGTGGTGACTTTAAAAGAGGATTGGACAAATTAATGGAGAATAGGTCTGTGGCTTCTGGTATGATGATTATACGCTACCTCCAGGTTCAGTAACAGTATGTCTCTGGATGCCATTTGCAGGGGAGCAATGACTGAAGAGAGCAACATGAGGAGAGGAACTTACTTCTTCTATTTATGGGCTTCCCAAAGGTAGCTGGTGAGGCACTGTGGGAAACAGGATATTGGACTAGATGGACCTTTGGCCTGATACAATAAGGACCATGTTCTTATGGCTTTTACCATTTCTTGACAGTGTGTTTCAATTTTATTGGATATATATATTTTATTTAATGTAAATAAATATATTAATAAATATATATATATTTAAGATTTTGTGATGCACACCAGTTGAAAATTGCTGGTTAGTCCCTTATACATTCACATGAACATAAGAACAGCCCCACTGGATCAGGCCATAGGCCCATCCAGTCCAGCTTCCTGTATCTCACAGTGGCCCACCAAATGCCCCAGGGAGCACACCAGATAACAAGAGACCTCATCCTGGTGCCCTCCCTTGCATCTGGCATTCTGACATAACCCATTTCTAAAATCAGGAGGTTGCGCATACACATCATGGCTTACCCCATAATGGATTTTTCCTCCAGAAACTTGTCCAATCCCCTTTTAAAGGCGTCCAGGCTAGACACCATCACCACATCCTGTGGCAAGGAGTTCCACAGACCAACCACACGCTGAGTAAAGAAATATTTTCTTTTGTCTGTTCTAACTCTCCCAACACTCAATTTTACTGGATGTCCCCTGGTTCTAGTGTTATGTGAGTGTGTAAAGAGCATCTCCCCATCCACTCTGTCCTATTGTGCACAAGCAATTCATCCACATGAATTCTGTCCAGTTGCTGTACCAATATTCTTCTTTGCAAAGACCAGAGGGATACCTCTGCAAGTACTGCAAATACCTCAATCAGACAGATAGGCAACTGGAGATAGTGTCCTCCCAGCTGATACACGACCAACATCTAAATGCATGATGCTTCTGTTTACAAAATGCTGCCTTCCGCACTGGCTCTGCTGTTCTCTTGGTTGCCTTTTGTTTCCTGGTCTGAACCATCTGGAAGATCCAGGTCATCATATCTTTTCCTGTACACAACTCGGGAGATCAGAGTTATCAGAAACATTTCCATAATGAGCAGCTGTTGATTCATATCTGGTAATTAATAATTTAAAAAATGTGTAAGGGCAGGTAAATGACAATAAGGTGAGTTCAGATTAGCTCCTGTTAACATGTTGGCTGGCAATGTTTATGAAACTCAATTGTAAATGGATTTTTTACAGTGACCATGCAGAAATGAAGTGCATTCTTTACCTTTTCCTGTATTCCCAGTTTCTAGGCAAGTGCCATAACTCTAGCACTGAGACTGCGCACTAGCTGGGGATACTAAATTCAGGTTGGTTTGCGTTTGGACAGAGGACCCCTAAGAAGCTGCCTGGAGCCTCCTTAGTATCTTAACTTTATGGTTCTGGGGGAAGAAATAATTCATTCAGATGTGGCAGCAGAAAACATAATTGCAGATAGAAGGATGATACTCTGTGAGAGGGGAAGAGGACTTGTATATTCATATCACCATGCAGCGGGCAGGTCCGTTTGGACATATTGCCTGAACTGGCTCGTGTATGTTTATGTGGAAAATAAATTACACTGAGTTTAATGAGGCTTACTCTGTAGTATAGGTGCAACTAGATAAAATGGTGGGAGATTTGTGATTTGGATCTCCTGCAGGTTTTTCTTAAAAAGAGCAAAGGACCAAATTCAGATGGGGAGAATTTAGCTCTTTCTCCAGATGCCATTTTTCTGATCAAAATGCCTTCTTCCCCAGAGCTGTAGCTGTGATTCTGCTTGGGGGGAAAAAAGAGATAGAAAGAAAGGATTCTCCTTCCCTCAGTGCCATGGCCCTGATCCAAATAGGGGCCCATTGGCTGCACTGGAACAATTAAGAAAAGGAGGGAGATCTAATCACAGAGCTCCCAGTGTCCCATCTACTTTAGCCCTGAGTGTGCTTCAGATTGCAGTCAGGCAGATTCAGCATTATGGGAAGCAATTAAATCCCTTTTTTTCAGTTGGCGTGGGGAAAAAGCACGGAAAACTCTGACCATTATAATTGAGGCATCCACTTCATGCTGTCAAAGCAACTTACATGCTCCTCTAGCTGATGATGAAAGTGGGGGTGCACAAGCAATTACTCCTTCCATAGCCAGGATGTTAATGATGGTTGCCTGCAGCTGGCTCAGGATCAAGATGAACTGCATAAAGACACAGGGAACACAAGAAAAATCACACCTCCTACAGGTACCATAGACTCCAGGCAAGGGTCTCAGGCAACTGACAACACACTGTTTATGCCAATAAAGGTCCAACTAAACTGAACTGAACTGATAACACACTGCCCTCCAGAGTCTTCTGGTGGCATTGCACCCACATTCCAACAAGTGTAACATGTAGTTTGGCCCTAAGAACATAAGAACAGCCCCACTGGATCAGGCCATAGGACCATCTAGTCCAGCTTCCTGTATCTCACAGCAGCCCACCAAATGCCCCAGGGAGCACACCAGATAACAAGAGACCTGCATCCTGGTGCCCTCCCTTGCTTCTGACATAGCCCATTTCTAAAATCAAGAGGTTGCACATACACATCTTGGTCCTGACATGATGGATTAGTGCAGAGGTGTCAAACATAAGTCCTGGGAGCCAGGTGCGGCCCGAAGAAGCTTTTTATCTGACCCTCAGGCTCTCAGCTGTGGAGCAGTGCTGAGGTGTTACTGCTGAAAAGGTGCCTCGCATGATAATTGGACTCTGCTATATCTTGAAATATGATCAAGATTTGTATATCTTCCCTTCTGTCATTTACAGCTAATGTGTTCCTAAATAAAGTGTTTGTTTCTGGTTTTGACCTATTTAATGACATCACTTGCCTAATGACATCACTTCCGGCCCCCATCAGGCATCATAAATGCTGTTTGGCCCACTATATGACATGAGTGACACCCCTCAACTAGTGCTGTAATCACTTGCAATTTTTAACTGTTTTATGTGATCCATTGGGGTATGTCTTGATTTTATCATTTTAATTGTTTATAATTTTTTATTGTTATGTTTTAAAATCTGTAAACCATCTTACACTGGGTGAAAGGAGGGGTATAAATTCTTTACATCAATAAATAAATAAGAACATAAAATTAGTCACAACCAACTTTTTCTGCTAATTTCAGTGGAGCTATGCATTTGTGATTATACCTTTTCCTGAAGAAAAACAAAGAAAACAGCAAAGAGTCTTGCCGCACCTTAAAGACTGTTAAGCTTTTGTGGATGGCAGTCCATTTCATCAGTTGCAACATCATCGGGAAACTAATGAAGCGGACTATAAATCATGAACACTGATGTTGAAATAAATTGGTTTGTCTTTAAGTTGCTTCAAGGCTCTTAGTTGTTTTTGCTACAATGGACTAGCATGTCTACCGTTCTGGAAGTTTGTATCCTTCCCTTCCTCCAAGATGTTCAAAATGGTACATGTGTTTTCTTAATTGCACATTTAATGGTTTGAATGGCTTCCTGAATTGAGTGGGAGACTTGAGTTCAGACCTGCATGGTCCTAGTCCAACAATCTAACTACATCATATTCATACTTTCATTTCTGGAACAGAGCCATTAAAAAAAATCATACTTTGATGTGCAGAATGGCACAGAAAAATAGCAAGCATTAAAAAAATTACAATGCACCAAGGAAAGGGTTTGATTTTTTAAAAAGTCAAAGCAGAAATATTACCTTTGTCAGTATTAACTGACAAAATATTGAATTTTGCTACAATAATTCATTGGTATGGGTAAGGTAGTATTTGATGGAATGTGACATTGTAACAAAGCAAATCTCATGGATGTTAATTGCGATCAGGGCCAGCCCAAAATGTCCAGACTTCTGAGACAGCACGCCAAATGCTGCCCCCCTTTACCCTATGAGGTCTCTGGTCCTCCAGTGTTCCAGCTCAGCACTCTCCTCCCCTCCACTTTTTCATGTCCTCTCTGTCCCCTTCTTCCTTTTCCAATTAGGGAGTGGAAAGAGAAAGAAGAGCAGTGAAAACAAGTAGGTGAAGAGAGATGGGTGCACCTCACCAATCTGCTCCCTGAGGCAACTGCTTCAGTTGGCCTAATGGATGAGCTGGCCGGAGGGCCTTAAAACGCCACTTTCAGTTTCTCAGGGAAACTAGAAGTGATGTTTTCAGGTCCTTATAACACTTTCTAAGGCCTCCGAACAGCCTTAAATTGTCACTTTTATTTTTTTCCAGAAAACAGAAAGTGATGTTTTAAGGCAGGGGTGTCAAACATAAGGCCTGGGGGCCGGATGTGGCCCCCGGAAGCTTTTTATTTGGCCCTCAGGCTCTCAGCTGCTGGGCAGTGCTGAGGTGTTACTACTGAAACAGCAGCCCACATGAAATTGGGCTCTCCAATACCTTGAAATATGATCAAGATTTGCATATTTTCTCTTCTGTCATTTGCCATTAATGCAGTTAATGAGAACAAAGTGCTGATTTCTGGCCATCAGCTGCTTAATGATGTCACTTTCTGGTTAATGATGTCACTTCTGGCCCTCAGCAGGCACCCTGAATGCTAGCTTTGGCCCTCTGTAAGAAACAAGTTTGACTCTCCTGTTTAAGGCTTTCCTGAGACCTTAGAAGGCCTTCTGAGGGCTAAACAGGCAATGTGCGACCTCTCCAGCCCTCAGAAGGTCTCTGGATGCAACCGGTGGGAGGTGTCATTTTCCTTGGTGGGGGGTCCTGGCCCTGGGCAGCACAGGAGCCAGGATTGCCAGTGGGACTCACACACCCCTTTGGATAGCATGAATTTATGTGCGCTTTTGATATGTTTCTAAGTAAATAAATTGTGGCAGGGCAGGTGCTGAAACAATTTCAGCAACTCTATCTTAACCATTACTTTCCTTAACCATTAGAAGTGTACTCTGGAGCTTTAGCATTATACTGCAGGATTTTTGCTTATCAACAATGCTTCCTCCACACCAAGGAAAAGGAACTCAGTGTGTGTTGTATCCTTCATGAACTGTAAATATTTCTCACTTTTCTATTGTTACCCCTGAAACTTAGAAGCTAGTACAAGTTGAGAACAAACTACAAAGGTAACATATCAGACTTTAAAAATACAGCTTTAAGCACCCACACTTTTTAATAAACTTAACTGATCTGATTCCTTTATTCATTTTGTCACACTTGACCTGCATTACTTCTAGGAGAAACATCTCAAGGTAAGGCCTGCCATGAAATCTTCACTTCCTCACCTGATAAAGTACAAATTTAGGAATAATCTTCTTGCAATTAAGGAGAACTCTAACGTGTTGAAACATAATTCCAATTGGCCACAGGGCGATGATGGTCAGGACGCCTACAAAGCAGTTAATCCATATGGCAGCCCCACTCGGAGATAACTGAAAGGTGAATTAAACAGATAAACAAGTTATATTGCATGGCACAGCATTTTCTGCTTTGATGTACAGATTACTCATACAAGAATTAAAACATTTCTTCTCTTTTAAACCAAAGAAACTCTCAGCAGCGCCAGAGAATCCTAAGGGAGCTTCTATATGACAACATTTATCAAAACCTCAAAGACAAGTATCTCAGTGCCCATGGGCAGCATGATCCGGAATGCCACCTGATGCCATCTTGGGTTTGCTGCCTCTGCACTACAAAACAAACCCTTTATCATGCTCCTTGTGCGCTGCCATCAAATCTGGAAGTCCTGCACTTCCAGGTTTGGCAGCAGTGCAAGAGGAGCACGAAAGGAGGGGAAAGATCTGCTCCTTGCTTGAGTGAGTGGGAAGCAGATCATTGTAGCTTATATTGACAGAAGGTTGGAGCAAAAAAAGAGAGCACCTCTGAGTCTCTATATACTTTCACAATTGATTTACATGTCAATCTCTTACACTTATATTAGTGGAAATAAATAATTTCACTGAAGCTGAAAATCCAGAACATAATGGAGGGCTGAAAAACAGTCAACTACATAGTCACACAATATCCAATAAGGCAGTGTTTCTCAAACTGTGGGTCAGGACCCACTAGGTGGGTTGCGAGCCAATTTCAGTATTTTATTTTTAATTAGACTTGATGGTATGTGACATGTGACATGGTATGTGACAGCATTTGGGGAAATGTTACAGATCTGTACTTTTAACAGATTATTACATATATGTTTTTAACAATGATAGTCAATGTGGCTTACTCCTGGGTAAGTGTGGATAGGCTTGTAGTCTAGGATTGCTAAAAATTTTCTAGCTTGATGATGTCACTTTCGGAAATGACATCACTTCTTGGTTAATGACATAACTGCCTGTGGGTCCCAACAGATTGTCATCATAATAAGTGGGTCCCTGTAGTATGAAGTTTGAGAACCACTGGTCTACACAACTGGCAGAGGCTCTCCAGAGTTTCTGGAACTCAAAATGTTTGTTTTCAGCTCTAACCAGTTTCTTTTTCTCAGGTGACTGACAACACAGATCAACCCTCTCAGTTTAAATACAACAGGGCTATTTTTTTTTCCTTCTTGTGCCTGCACCGTGCTTGCTGTAGTAACTACTGAACACACCAACTACAGTACATGTTCATCATACCCAGTCTTCAATCTGACTTGGCAGTGATTTCATTCTCAACATTCTCACAAGCATAATTTGGTCATGGTTTTGATCAGGTCACATATTTGCTTACATCAGAAAGGCTGTAGTTTCCATTGGTCCAAAGTACAATGGACAGAAACATCAGCACAGGGCGGAGGAAAGCAAACTGGAAAGTCCCCAGTTTCAGTAAAAATAGTGTTTTCCTGCCAAATTAAAAGAAAAAGAAGGTCAATGCTAGTTTTTATAATCTCAGTGAAGACTGAAGAGGCTATCTTGACTCACTGACATTGATTGGGCTGTTGCCACAGAAGTAGGAATGACCTTCAGTCTGATTAACTGCACCCAGATCTTGCACGTCTAGAGCCAGACATGACTTCCAATCAGTCTTAAGCCTTTTAATTTAGAAAACACTACTCTGTGCCCATGTGTCATGACTCCAACATATCTCTGGCATTGTGGAATAGCACTGCTTTAGTGTCTCAGAGCCAGTAGAATGAAGCAGCTAAGAGTATGAGCTGAGACTCAGGATGTCCTTGGTTTGAATCTTGCCTCTGCCCTGACCTCAGTGGATGGCATTACTCTGCCAAGTCACTCTTTCTCAGCCTCACCTGCAGAATGGAGAGAGTAATAATTAAGCAGATCAGGATACTTTATGTGAAGTACACTGCACACTCAAAAAGTGCTATACAAATGTAAGACATTACAGGCATCTCCCATATCTCTGGGGGTTCTGTTCTGTCACGGATATGGAAATCACAGATGTGGAGGAATGCTATAGAAATAGCAGCCCCGCCCCACCCCCATACCTAGTACCTTCGTTTTCCATGAGAAGCGCTGGAAGCATAGGTGTATCTTGCTTAAGCAAGGAAAATTTTTGCTTCACTGAAGAACATGATGTGAAGGCAACCAACCTGCACGCTAAGGGAGTAGACTGACAGAATATTAACAGAAGCAGGACATGTGCTGTGATGCCATCAGCTAGCCTCACCTTTCTGCTACAAGGCCAGAAGGGTTCATGTAGGCTGGAGCAGCACTGTGTGAGGGGAGGTGTATCCTTATTCTTCAATGTAGGAGAATTACTGCCCCATTACTAGTGTCCATGCCCCACGCCCTACTCAATATCCATCAACAATTACATCTTTCCTTCCTCTCTTTATTTAGAGTTCCAACCTTATTTACTTTGCACCTCAGACACTCTCATTAATGAAGGCAAGCTGCTATTTAATGTACTCTGTGCTATATTAATGAACTTTGGCTTAATATAATTGCTCAATTAATACAGCCATAATTGCATAATAATGATATAATCATAGTGGCAATTTTACTCCTGCAAATAATTACAGAATATAAACAGTACAAACAAGTGTACAAATGAGCTGGCAGATCACCACTCCTTCTTTTCTCAGGGAAGTAAAGGGGCTGTTGAAGAACGTATGAGTTGCTGACAGAAATATGTGTCAGTGATAACTCTTTCCTCTGTCAACCTGAAGGCCAAACTAGAGCTGTTGGGAGATCTGTGATGGGATCTCCCGTGGGTTTGGAGTGTGTGCATCTGCAACTAGAGCAACATCCTGAGAACATGACTAGGAAGCAAGTCCATCCAGCAGTTTCAGTCACATTCTCTTCCAGGACAAATGTCTCAGGGCCCAATCCTATCCAACTTTCCAGTACCCAAGATATGGGGTGCAGCCCCGAGATAATGGAACAAACATTCCCTTACTTTGAGGAGGCCTCCATGACAGTCTCCCTACCATAGGAAGCAGTGCATGCCCCATTGGCACTGCTACACCAGCACTGGAAAATTTGAAAGGATTGGGCCCCCAGTTTGCCATCAAAAGATGCTCAGTCTTAGGACCTGTAGGAGGTCTAGGGCTGGAAATCAGCCACACCAAGCTCTTCTCTTTACATGCTTCCCCTGTTTATGCTCAATATACGGAAAGCATCTCAAATTACACACACACCCTGGAAAATGGCTGAACGTGCAATGGGCGTTAGAAAAGAGACGCCTGAGGGGGAACATAATTGAGACATACAAAATTATGCAGGGGATGGACAGAGTGGATAGGGAGATGCTCTTTACCCTCTCACATAACACCAGAACCAGGGGACATCCACTAAAATTGAGTGTTGGGAGAGTTAGAATAGACAAAAGAAAATATTTCTTTACTCAGCATGTGGTCGGTCTGTGGAACTCCTTGCCACAGGATGTGGTGATGCTGTCTAGCCTGGACGCCTTTAAAAGGGGATTGGACAAGTTCCTGGAGGAAAAATCCATTACAGGGTACAAGCCATGATGTGTATGCGCAACCTCCTGATTTTAGAAATGGGTTATGTCAGAATGCCAGATGCAAGGGAGGGCACCAGGATAAGGTCTCTTGTTATCTGGTGTGCTCCCTGGGGCATTTGGTGGGCCGCTGTGAGATACAGGAAGCTGGACTAGATGGTCCTATGGGCCTATGGGCCTATCCAGTGGGGCTGTTCTTATGTTCTTATGTAATGCAGCTGTTCCACCAAGTGCAGGGCTTCTTAGATCAGAACCAAGATTCCAAAAGGGGCCTTGAAAGCTTAAGGAAACTAGTGCAGATACTACAGTGTGATGTTTGTACTCAACACTGTCACACAAACATGCACATCAAATGCGCACTCATCTCTAGCACAAATGAAGAACAAATAACGTGGCTAGGCAAGTAGCAGATTTCTCTTCCCTATCATTCCATACAGGTAGGTTTCATAGGAAGACTCACCTATTGATGCTGATACGAGGGAGACAAAGGCAATAGCAGCAGCAAGGCCCTGTGCTGATCTTGAAGTGATCATTTTCAAAACGCCTGAGGAACAGTTTTTGACCTCCACACTCTTTAATCATCATGAGCAGGAATTTGTGAATAACAATGGCGAAAAAACTAGGGGAAGCAAAATGCACCCATGTGTTAATATGATGCGGTAGTCATCCAGTATGCGTTTTTGTGCCACACTTCATAAGGATAAGGATGCACACACTTTTTACTACTGGCGCAAAGGCCCAGCACCTGTCACCTTGGTCTGCCCGCCAGTGTCTTAATATGATTTGCCTTACAGCAATTTTTTGATGCCCATCTGCCAGGCAATGTGCGGGAGACTGGCACTGACCCATGATTGGATCAGGCTCTAAGAAAATTGAAAATATAGAATTGCTGTGGTAAGTGGTAACTTGACAATTGTATTCATTCATATACAAAATAACAGGTTCAGTGGTTGATAAAACAGAACATTGGAAGCTATACAGAGTCTGATCCTTGGTCCCTCTAGTCCGGTATGGTCAGCAGAGAATCACAGCAGCTCTGCAGCGTTTTGGACAAGAGTCTTTCCCAACCCTACTTTGAAATGCTAGAAATCAAACCTGAGATATTCAATATGCAAACCATAAGCTCTACCACTAAGCTATGATGTCCCCCCAGAACCTGTGGCTTGCACACAGGCATTGTTCCCGCAGGACTGAAACAGGTAGGAGTTCAGAAACAGATCTATGAGCAGAAGGAAAGGAACACCTACACTGCTGCAGTGAAATCTGTGAACATTGTTGAACGTGGAATCCACATACCAATGCATGATGTAGTTGCTATCACCTAGGGAGAGATAGACAGCAAGATTTATACAGGGCTAGCATATCTGTGAAATAAAAACAGTGAAATCCTTTTTCTACTGAATGAAGCAACATATCCTTGGTTTCTGAATTTTGACCAGATGTGGCCTTAATCAGAATTGTAAAAAATGCCTAAGGTGGCAATCCTGTCCTAACTTGCCTGGGAGTAAGCCCCTTTGACTATACTTCTAAGTAGACGTGTCTAAAATTTGAATCTAAGACAAAGTGAGATGTACCCATCCTGTGCTGAGATGAGGGAATGTCTCCTGTACAGTCTGCCCCTGCCTGTCATCCCAGAGCCATGCCTCCATTAAATATAGGGAGCAGTCCAGAGGCGCCCTTGGATCGACGAAAGTCCTTTGTGCCGGCCCAGGAGGGTCGCAAATGTGCCGTAAGGCACATTTGCACCTCCTTGAGAGGAAGCCAGGCTGGTGCTCCGAGAAGCACCGGCCTGGGGAGGCTGAAACAAGCCTCCACACTGGCTTCCTCTTTGACTCCTACATCGGCCCAGTTATGCCGGATCCCAACCACTGTCCCGGGGAGAACGGAGCGGCTCCAAGTCACTCCATTCTCCTCGAATTTGCACCATCTCAGGAGGCCCATAGGGGCCAGCAGCTCTTACCTGGGGTAAGGAAAAAAGTTTCCCCTTGCCTCTAGCTGAGCCGCTTATGGCCACAATCATGCCCATAGTTTTGCAATCTAAACAAGGTGTATGATGTTATTCGTTGTTAAATGCTTTCGAAAGGCCTTTTGCGTGGGCTCAGTGTTGATTAGCTTTATATTGCACAGGTGTGATGAGAGAATGGCCAGGTGAATGAAGGCAATTACATAGTTTTGGTGCCGTTTTTTAATACAGATTTTTGTGCTCACGATATCGATCCTTATGCCTGGTAGCAAGTTAATCTGAGACGTTAATCTCCAAGTAGAGGTATCCAAACAGATTCTAGAAAAGTGGCCAATGACATTCAACCCCAGAGTGGGCACTGAATTTGCCTTGCGGTTTCTGGGGAGCCCTCCCTCCTCCACAGTCAGAACTGTGTAAATCCGGCTTCTGCTGCAAACCAAAAGAACAATTTACCCCTGAGCTCAGTTGGGGGGGGGGGGAGATCAAACATGTGACCAGAATTCCATGAGTAAGCCTCTACAGCAGCCTCACTGCTAAAGTTATGTGCGCCTTTGGGGAAAGCAACCAACAGGACACCCACAACAGAGATAATCCAATTGTAGGATGCAATGAACTGTAATGAAACACACTTTTCCCCAGTTATGAAAAATTTGACGCATTTATGAATTTATTTATTTTTCTTTATTTCTCTAACTTACCGGAGCAGCTGCATTTACCCAAATGAAAATCGACCTTTTGGAGGGAATTTTCCGGTAGATGTAGATCACTTCCTCTACAAACACCAGGCTGGCAGTCACTGCCATTAAAGTCAGAATGCCAAAGAGGAACATTCCTGTTAAATCAAGGCCTAAAAGGACAAAAAGGAGTGAATTTAAGCAATGACTGCATCTCACAAAGAACAAGAGGCAGTTCAGCAAGAACAAATAGATCCTTAACTGGCTGGCTGTGCTGACCACTCTTTTGTAAGGCAGATTAATAGTTCAGAGTGGTGGCTGACATTTAAGCAGTAGGAGCTAATGGTACATTACCTACTCTTCATAAAATGAATAAAGTTTAAGCATATCATTATCTTATAATTCCAGGCCTTAGATTTCTGTTCACCATTTTGTAACAGCTGCTCACCCTGCTCAACCATTTCTTTCTTAGGTGGATAGGGATTACTGGTTAATAATCTGGTTAACATGTCATCAGTGGGATCTTATGATGAGAAGATGGTCTCCTAATAAATGATGTGGTGAGCAGGAAGCCTTTGCCATATGTTAAATCCATAATCTGTGTTCAAAATGTAACTGACCTGTCTTAGGCCTGCCTGGTTCAATTTTGCTATTCGGAACTCTTCCCTACACAGCTTCCTGTCCAGACCAAAGGGCTTGGAAACTCATTTAGATGGCCTATCCTGAAAAGATGTGAGGAAATGCCATCCTGTCTAGCACCAAGACACTTTAGAACAATAGGCAAATAATGACCCATTGATCACCACACTGGCTTCTGGTTACACCTGCCCATTGGTTGAGTCCTCCTATCTCCCTAGATTACAGGCAGTTCCAGGGTTTTCTGTTAGTTTTTCTGTTCCAGGATTAGCAAATGAAAGAGGTTGAAACACAAGCCCAGATACACTTTAAAAAGGGAAAATTGGTGTGAAGCAGGCAACTGGCCTTAGGAGCTGTGGGACCCAATTGGAGATGCGGGGCCCAACTGGAAACATTTTTGGCTGGGCCCCAGGTTCACAGCCAAGGTCTATAAAATCTTTGAGATATACTGTAAATAAAAATGTTTACATAGACATAGACTTTATATTTCTTTAATAGAACTGAAAACAATCAAAATGTGCACTTAAAAAGTGCATGTGAGTTAATGGACCAAATGGATCTAAGCATATTTTAATATAAAATTGCATAAAATTTTTCTATTTTACTAATGTGGGGGAGGACCCTTAGGTGAAGGGTCTAATTGGGAGCAATTGGTCCAACTGGCTTAAAGTCAGTCCTGGTGTGAAATAGCAGAGCCAATTACCAAGACAACCCACTCTCCATCCAGCGTACATCTTTGTTCTCATAAATGTAGGTGTCCTCTACTTTGGTTAACAGAACCCACTTTGGGATTGCCGCTATCTTGAGTACTTTGACCCTGAGTAAAATTAGCTGTATCTTCCAGGGCTGCTGTTGATGTGTGCTGCCTGTTTAACAGGCATTCCCAGAAGGTTTCAAGATTCAGTGAAGGAATGGGGGGAAGAGACATTTATTTTTTCATGAACAAGGACTAAATTCTCAGCACTTGGCCTTCGTGTCTTTCCCAAATTTGTTTTGCTTTTTCTTCTAACTTGCCACCCCCTGCCCCCAGTTTGAGCAGTTTCATCTTCTCCAAGCTCTGATGATAAGCATCTCCTTGCAAAACACAGAGGGATTCCCAACTGTGATAAGGTCACAAGCACACTATCTAGGTATCACATGTATCATTCACATTCGGGTTCCACAAGGGGAGACTGAAGCACGGCGCAACCACCTGACCTGGCTGTCATTGCTCTGCCCCAGCCTGATCCCTGACAGATCAAAACTGTGCCACCAGAAGTAGAACTTGACACTCCCACCTCAAGACTTTACTCAGCTTGAGGTTAGCTGATTAAGGGCGCAATCCTAACTGGCACTAATGCCGGCATAGGAGCCCCAGGAGGGTTGCATACGTGCCGTAAAGCACGTTTGCGCCTCCATGGGAGGTAGCTCCACGGAGGCCAGCAGAAGCCTCCACGGCTGCTTCCTCGCCATCATTTGTGCCACGCACCTGCACCGACACAAGCAGTGAAGGTAGGAGTGGGGGGGAGCAGGGAGGGAGGCGTTTCTGGGCGGGGGAGGGTGGGCAATGGGTGGCCCCGGGGGTGGGCGCACAGGGAGCCAGGGGCGGGGCTGGGACCCAGCAATTTTGCCGGATCCAAACCCCCATCCCCGGGGAGAATGGAGCAGCTTCAAGCTGCTCCACTCTCCTTGGATTTGCGCCACCTCCAGAGGCGGCGCAGGTCTGAGGAGACCCATGGGAGCAAGCAGCCCTTACCCAGGGGTAAGGGGAAGAGTTTCCTCTTGCCTCTGGCTGAGCCGCTACAGCCAATGAAACTGCGTTAGATGCAGTGCAAGCCTCCTGGCTTGCCTGCTCCAGCACAGGTTTGGATTGCACCCTAAGGGTCCAATCCTATCCAATTTTCCAGCACCGGTGTAGCTGCAATGCAGCCCTGAGGTAAGGGAACAAATATTCCCGTACCTCGAGGATGCGTCTCTGACTGCCTCCCCACCACAGGATGCAGTGCATGCCCTATTGGCACAGCACTGGAAAATTAAGAACATAAGAACAGCCCTGCTGGATCAGGCCATAGGCCCATCTAGTCCAGCTTCCTGTATCTTAAAGCAGCCCACCAAATGCCCCAGGGAGCACACCAGATAACAAGAGACCTGCATCCTGGTGCCTTCCCTTGCATCTGGCATTCTGACATAGCCCATTTTTAGAATCAGGAGGTTGCACATACACATCATGGCTTGTAACCTGTAATGGATTTTTCCTCCAGAAATCTGTCCAATCCCCTTTTAAAGGCATCCAGGCCAGATACCATCACCACATCCTGTGGCAAGGAGTTCAACAGACCAACCACACGCTGAGTAAAGAAATATTTTCTTTTGTCTGTTCTAACTCTCCCAACACTCAGCTTTAGTGGATGTCCCCTGGTTCTGGTGTTATGTGAGAGTGTTAAGAGCATCTCTCTATCCACTTTATCCTTCCCATGAATAATTTTGTATGTCTCAGTCATGTCCCCCTCAGGCACCTCTTTTCTAGCCTTTCCTCATAAGGAAGGTGCCCCAGCCCAGTAATCATCTGAGGGTGGCAATTCAAACCTGTGCTGGAGCAGGCAAGCCAGGAGGCTTGCGCTGCATCCAACACAGTTTCATTGGGTGCAGCAGCTCAGCCACGGGCAAGGTGAAGCTCTTCCCCTTACCTCTGGGTAAGGGCTGAGTGCCCCAATGGGTCTCCTCAGACCTGCGCCACCTCTGGAGGTGGAAGCCGCTCCGTTCTCTCCAGGTATGGGGGTTAGGATCTGGCATAACCGCCGGGTCCCAGCCCCCCGCATGCCTGCCCCGGGGCCACCCATTGCCCACCCACCCCTGCCCAGTAACGCCCCCTCCAGCCCCGTCTGCGCCCCCCACGCCTACCTTTGCTGCTTGTGTCGGCACAAGCGCACCGACACAAGCGGTGGTGTGGGAGCTGCTGAGGTGGCTTCTGCCTGCTTCCGCGCATCGGCGCATCTAAATGCGCCAATGCTGCTCTCACCCATGGAGGCACTAACATGCTTTAGGGCACATTTGCAACCCTCCAGGGCCTCCTATGCCGGTATAACTGCCGGTTAGGATTGCGCCCTTAGTTGCTCTCTTTTGCACCTTTTCCATCTCCACTATATCCTTTTTGAGATGTGGTGACCAGAACTAGACACAATACTCCAGGTGTGGCCTTACCATCGATTTGTACAACACCATTATAATATTAGCCGTTTTGTTCTCAATACCTTTTCTAATGATCCCAAGCATAGAACTGGCCTTCTTCACTGCCGCCGCACATTGGGTCGACACTTTCATCGACCTGTCCACCACCACCCCAAGATCTCTCTCCTGATCTGTCACAGACAGCTCAGAACCCATTAGCCTACATGTGAAGTTTTGATTTTTTGCCCCAATGTGCATGACTTTATACTTACTTACATTGAAACGCATCTGCCATTTTGCTGCCGATTCTGCCAGTTTGGAGAGATCCTTCTGGAGCTCCTCACAATCACTTCTGGTCTTCACCACTCTGTATAGTTTGGTGTCCTCTGCAAACTTAGCCACCTCACTGCTCAACCCTGTCTCCAGGTCATTTATGAAGAGGTTGAAGAGCACTGGTCCCAGGACAGATCCTTGGGGCACACTGCTTTTCACCTCTCTCCATTGTGAAAATTGCCCATTGACATCCACTCTCTGTTTCCTGGTCTTCAACCAGTTCTCAATCCATTGGATAAGATTTGGCCCTAACTTAGGCATCACGCCACAAAGTCCCAGCTGCCCTTTGCTCCTTGTCCCCAGACATATGGGCACTTGTACTGTACTGAAAGCATTGGTTTAAGCAGTCTGATGGACAGCATGCCAGCAAACTACTGTTACTCTTCTCTTCACAAGTCACAGATGGTATTCTTATAGGACAATGTTTTATTAAAAGAAAAAAATAGCAAAGTATAAAAACAGAGAAAATAATATTTGGGATAAGAGGAAAACATTCGAAAGCAATTTCTAAATACGTGTTCTTTGATGAAATCTCCACATTCCAGAGCCATCCCTGCACATGCCCTTCCATTCTATCCCATGATGGAAGATTAACACAGGCACTTTGGAGTACTGCTCAGGAATTTCCCTTACAAAAGACCAGACTGGCCAGCTGCCATAATAGTATGTTACTTGTTATCAGTGATATCATAGGCTTTTATCCAGTTGGTATCCAGACAACCATGTACACATCTATTGCCATAGTGCTAAATACACTTTTGGAAGTTACCATCACCTGTTCACAAGTTCTGCTCAAAGTATTACAAAAACCTGCCAAACCACCTTCACAGACACCATGGCAGGAGAGACAAAAAAGAAGGATGTACCAGAGGCAGTGATGGTTCTACAATGTCAAAAGAGATATGACATGGGAGGGACACCTGAGGATTGCCCCGTGGTTTAAATCAGGGGTGCTCAAACCCTGGCCCAGGGGCCACTTGTGGTCCGCGGGGACTCCTAATCTGGCCCACAGGGAGCCCCCTGTCTCCAATGAACCTCTGGCCCTTTGGAGACTTGCTGGAGCCCGCACTGGCCCAAAGCAATTACTCTCAGCCTGAGGGCAACTGCTTGACCTCTCACATTGTAGGATGAGCCTAACTGAAATTCCTAGGATTTTGTACATGATCAGAGTTATTTGAGCCTGTTCTGAGCATGTACAGAGTGCTTGGCTAAAGTAGGCCCTTGTACTTGGTTGTTTGGTTCAGCTGAATGCTTGGACATGCCCCTGTGTCTGTATTGAAGAGGAAGTGGTGTTGTAGTCACAAGCTTTGACCGCAAGAAGTTGTTTTGCAGAACTTTTTGCAGTTAAAAAACAGGAAACTGCTAGCTTAACTGCAATGGACAGGTGGTTGGAAGAGAAAAGAGACTTTTGCAAGCGTGCTATTAGCTAATACAAGGAAGGAGAGATGAAACTTTTGCACTTAGTAATTTTCCACAGCTTTCTTAAATGCCATATAAAGTAGAGCATGTTGAATAGTCGAAGATGCAGGCGGAAGCGGAGATTCACATAGTGTGCTGAAGCTGCTGAGATAGGTTGCTTGTTGTATGTCAATCAAAGTTAAATCTGATGTGTATAAAAGCTAGAAGCCCTGGGTATTTCGCTGCTCAGCCTTTGGGAGAGATCCCGCTGAGAAGCATTGCTAACAATGGAAATAAACTTGCTCCTTCTACCTCCATTGTGTCCGTTTGGTCCTTGCCTTGACCTGAAACAACATGAGCTGTGGGACGAAGGCTCCCTTCACTACTTGCTGTTTCATGTCTGTGATGCAGCAGCAGCAGTAAAGGAAAGGCTGGCCTTGTTTTGTGCAAGGCCTTTTATAGGCCTTGAGCTATTGCAATACCTTCATTAATTCATATAAGTTCCATCTCTAATATATTCATTTATGTATATTTATTCAAATTTGAAATGTACATTAATTCTTTTTTTCCAGCCCCCGACAGTGTCATAGGGATAATGTGGCCCTCCTGCCAAGAAGTTTGGACACCCCTGGTTTAAATTAACATTTTAAAAGTGTGCCCCCAAGCCAATCAGGACCACACTGCTGGCAGATGGTTTCCTTTAACTTTCCCTGTGTGCTATTTTCCAGTTTAAAATTTTCCCCAAGCTGCTATTGGCCCCACAGAAGAAAATGTGCAAGTACCCAATATAATTCCAGCTCGTGCTGTGTGCTTAACTATAATAGTAACCCTTCCACCAGCACAATAATTCCAATTAGATTTCTTCCCCCTCCTGTAGTTTTTTTTAAGTCAGAGATCCTCCTAATCATGAATCTCCCACATCATATCTAGTTGTGCCCTCATTCACTACACAACTACCAGCTCATTTCTGAGTCTATGTTCATATCACATTTCTTGCAGAAGTTACAAATTACAGTTCTCCCCACCACAGTTTTTCACAATGAAGGTAGAAGAAAGATCCCCTAGTTCACTTAGGGATGGCAGGAAGTAGCAGAAATGCTCCAGCGATGAATTTTGGTCATGGCAGGCTGGTTGGACCACTCACGCAGTGCTAGAGAGAAGCACTGTGAGGGATCCCTGTTTGGATCCATGTGCCTCAAGTTCTCCATCCTTGACTAATGGGTACCATCTGCCTGGAACAGTTCTTACACAAGCCCTGTTAAAATTAAATGGAGTACATCTCTGTCTCTCTTTCATGTAAAAGTTACAGGTGAATCACTCTACCATTCAGAGTTGTTAAGCATTCAACACTAGACTCAATTTATCTTTCAGCCCTGCTGAAGAAATATTAAGATCGTCTCCTCAGTACAAACACTGTTTAAAAAAGTAGGTCAGACCAAAACTGCAGTGAAAGGGAAAGCTTCCCTTTGAAAGAGCGAGTGCTCTTTTTGATCTGCCTGGAAAACAGCCAAACAAGGAATTTCGCCTGCAGCCTTTTGTTGTTAACCAAGGGGATAAAACTTACTTTCCAATATGGTCTGGGAGAATGGAGGTTCTTTTACAGAGCAAGCAGGATCTGATGTCCCATTTCCCACTTCTTCCATTTCTGAACTTTTCCCAAATATGTTCCTCTTCTTTGCTCTCTCACTGCTGCTGTTCAGATTCTTTTCTCCCCTGCAACATCCGTAAGGATGACCAAGAAGAGTTGGCTTCTAGTTTCTCTTTGTTCTTCGGGTTGAGCTCTGTGGGGAAACTTCTATTCCCTCCACATTTGGGAATGGTGAAGTTTTGATGGTTCTACCAATCCCCCTGCTGTTCTTCCTCTATATTTCCTCAAGATAAGAGGCAGTGAAACATTAGCCAGGTGAAACACAAAGACTGCAGGCAAAGCACTGGTGTCCAAGTAAAAAGAGTTTGCAAGAAAGAAGCAGGAGCCTGGAAAGGGTGTATAGCTAGGAAGTTAGTTGTGCCACACCTTTTCCACCAACTGTTGTCCTCAGCAGGGTGCAAAAGTGGGGGGAAAACTTCATATCCTATCATTAAACAGTTGTGTATAATGAACAGGGCTATGGGAGGAATTTAATCAAGGGGTACAATGTTTCTTTTGGGCACCTTTTGGGGGTACAAAGACTTTTGGGACCTCTTCTGGGATACAAAGTTTCTTTTGGGCCCCTTCCCAAAATCTGTAGTCTCATATGATTATTGGATCATAATTTCTACACATTACTATAGATAATACTATTTATGCTTACACAAAACGTGAATGCTGGTCTTCACACAAAATACGCAAACATTTTCTGAGTTCCCTGCCTACTCTGGCTTCTGGGCCCTTTTTTTGACCCTGGGTCCCAGGTACAATTTACCCCCTCACCCCTCTTCTTGGCCTTGATAATGGATACCATTCTCATTGTCCTGTGTTTCACTAATGGTCCCTTTTGTTTAGTCTTATTGATTGGCCAGATGGGAGACAGTAAAGGTGTTTTCACAGGAGATACTAAGGCTGTAATCTTATGTGTATCTGAGACTAAACCCCAGTGAACACGGTGAGACTTACCTCTGAGTAAAAACGTAGGATTGTGCTGTTTGAATGCTTTTCTCATATTTGCGTGTCACTGGTAGATGCTGTTGGGCAGAAAGTGGGAACTAATTCGAATGTATGTGTGAGTCAGATCTTCTACGGAGTCGAATTCTTTGTCCATCTAGCTCAGTGGTTCCCAAACTTTTTCGGGCTAACGCCCCCTTGAGGCCCAGGAAAAATTCCTAGCGTCCCCCACCTCTTTGCTTAATAGTCTACTGCAAATTCAAAACAAGTAATACAACACTATAAAAAAAGCGTATGTATTTGACAAATAAATCTAGTAAACAGTATTTAAAGTTAAATATATAACATTTAACATTTTTAATAAATAACATTTTTAAAAAGCTAAATTTGCATCTCTTCTGCAACTACGTTGTCTTCACAACTTTAATGGGATGGATGTATTTGGTGTAGGGATATCAGCTTATCAACATCTGGCTGGAAGGAACTAAGGAAAAGTCTTAGATCCCCACGTTCAATAATGTTCAGTCTGTTTCTTTGCTTGGAAAGTAGGTAGGCGACTGCACTGAAGACTCGCTCCACTAAATATGACGTAGGGAAAGCAATGAAGTACATCTTAACTTTGTTCCACAGTGCAGGGTATCGGTCAAAAAATTTTTTTTGTAACCAAAAGTCTTGATATGACTGTTTGAACTTTGGCCTGAGCTCAATGTCATTTTGGAGTGAAATAAGTTCTTCCTCTACCATTCCTGTTTCATCATTGCCGATATCTAGGAATGGATTTATCACCCAGTCTGGTATCTGAAGCAAAAAAAGATCCTGAAATCTATCAGACATGTCTCTGTGCAACTCATCCAGGTGTGCACAATACACTTGTAGGTTATCGTCTGGTATGCTCTTCTCCTTCTCCAATTCAGAGAGGCTCGGAAACTGAAAGAGCTCACGACGGGCTATGTTACATCTGAACAACTGTAACTTCGAGCGAAACGTGGAGAGAACAGATTTGACTTTGATAAGGCTAATCTCATTTCCTTGCAGTTACAGATTAACTTCGTTAAACTTTGTGAATACATCAGACAAGTAGGCGGTATCATGCTTGATGTTTCTTAGTTCATCAGAGAGAACAGGATTGGAGTCTTGGAAGAATTCAACAGCTGTTCCAAAAACTGAATAGAAACATCTCAGGCAGTTTCCCTTTGATAGCCATCTAACTTCTGTGTGCAACAACAAATGTTCAAAATCTTCATCGTTCTCAATGCAGAGCTGTCGAAACAATCGAGAATTGAGAGCATGTGCCTTAATTTTATTTATCGCTTTGATAATAGTGTTTAATGATTCGTGAAGTAGACTGCTTAGGTTTTTTGCGACCAGATGTTGCCTGTGAATTACACAGTGGACCATAAACACACCAGGTACAGCTTTTTTCAAGAAACCGATGAAGCCACGGTAACGACCTGTCATCGCAGGTGCCCCATCTGTTGCACAAGCAAGAATATTGGTAAGCGGGATATCTTTCTCCTTGAAAAAAGTCTCAACAACACGAAATACTGACTCCCCTTTTGTATCTGTTTCTAGTTGTCTTGCAAATAACAGCTCTTGAACCAAACTTTCATCTTTGACAAAACGAACATAAGCAAGAAGCAAAGATTGATTGCCTGGAAGAATGGACTCATCTAATTGTAAACCAAATTCTATTGTTCTAAGCATGTTGCACAATGTGTCTTCAACATTTTCAGCCATTTCATCCACTCTTCTTTGAACAGAGTTATCACTGAGAGGAATAGCTTTAATAATTTGTTCGGGTGACTTGTGTAGAACTGTGCGCAGAACCTAACTGACTGCTGGCAGAATAAGCTGTTCCCCAATTGTATGAGGCTTACCAGATCTAGCAATTAGCAATGAGATGTTGTATGATGCACGCAAACCATCACTGGATTGCTGTGAAGTGCTAGCAAACATATTTACAATATTTTTCCTTTTCTGTAATTGCTCCCAAAGTGACTGAAAATATGCTAAGTTTTTGTCTGCTTTATCAGAGTGCATTTTCTTCAAATGTTGCAGGAGCCTAGAAGGTTTCATGGCTTCATTTGAAAAAACTCCCTCACACAGTAGGCACATTGGTTGCTGCTCGTTATTTGGTGCTGGTACAAATCCATATTTCAGATATTCCACACTGTATTGCCTACACTTCTTTTTTGTTTGCTGTGTTGGAGCCATATTTTATTCTGGAACAAGAATATGCAAATTCTTTGCAAAGCACACACTCACTATTTGCAGCAAACTTTGCAACCAACCTTCTCTGCAGAGTCTGCAGAAGTCTCCAGAAGGCCAAGTCAAGAAATACCTGTGCAAATCACACACCACTACTTGCAGCACACTTTGCAACCAACCTTTTTGCATCCAGCATCAACCATCTTGTATATGTATAAATTTATAAATAAATATGTATAAATATATTGCATATATTTTTTATCTTGGGGCGGGGGGGTGCATGCATGACAGGATTTTCTTTGGGGCAGTGCAGGCATGTCCAGAGGGGTTGGGGGGGGCAAGACTAGTTAGGCTGCAATCCAAGCCACTTCATTTCAGGGGGCTTACTTCTGAGTAGACACAACTGGGATGGGGCTCAGACTGGGAGATAGAGGCTGCAGGTGCAGGGGGGGTTGGGAGGGGGAGATTGCTGGCCTGGGGGCGAGCCCAACTGAGTAATGGACCTTACTTACGAGTAGACACAAGTAGGATGAGTAATGTTTTTAACGTAATGTATTGAGGCTGCAATCCTTAAGACACTTTCTTGGGAGTAAGTCCTATTGAATACAATGGAACTTACTTCTGAGTAGACAGCCTCAGGATTGCACACTTATACTTCCTTCTCCTCTTTTACCTGGATATCAATGGAGAAGGCTGCTGCTGAGCTGTGTTGGTCCCAGGCAGGACAACGCCGCTGCAGAGGCTGTGGTGGCGATGGCAGGCACACGGCACAGGCAAGCAGCTGTGGCCACACAGGCAGCAGGCAGGCACCACGACCAGCGTTGAGGCTGTGGCCACACAAGCAGGGAGGCAGGCGGCAAAGCGGCGCAGGGGAAGAGCACTCACAAGGCTGTTGCCTCAGAAGTCTGGAGCGCTCTGAGCGGTGAGGGGGGAGGAGCCTCCTTCTCCTGCTCATTGACTCCAGGCAGAGAAAAACAAATCAGAGGCGCGCAAGGACAAAGCGCGCCAAATTCAAACGCTGGCCGCCTGGAACCCCTTTTTTTGGTGGTGGCCAGCGTTTTTCACCTGGCCTGACCTGTCACTGCCCCCCTATCGCCCACTTTGTCCCCATTGCCCCCCTAACGCCCATTTTACTTTCAACGCCCCCTTGGATCTTTCCAACGCCCCCTGGGGGCGCTAGCGCCCACTTTGAAAATCATTCTAGCTCAATACAATCTACAGTGATGGGCAGAAGCTCTGCAGCGTTTCCAATGAGTTTTTCCCCCAGTCCTACTTGGAGATGCCAGTGGTTGTACTGGGACTTTCAGCATGCAAAATATGTGCTCTACCACTAAGCTACCACCCATCTCCAAAGTACATTTAGGTCAATAATGTTCAGTTGTTTTTATCTCCAGGAAACCCTTTCTATGTCAAGAAATGCCCTGCTTATCTGCCACAGAAACCCCTCTGAAGACACAGGCTTTAGAATGTGTTGTGCATTCAATTAATGCAGGACAAAGGGAATACAATTGGGAAAACCATGCTTTCCCTCCTGTGTTCTTTGCAAGTGCCCCCTAAAATTCAATCACACTCTCCTGCAGCTTTACAGTTCAGGAGAAAGTGGGTAGTGATTGACAAGCTGCATTTTAGGACCCATTACATTACTCTTCTCTTCGAGGAGAAGCTTTTGAGGAAGCCCAGGGTCCCCCTGAGCATAGCGTGAACATTGCTCTTCACACCAATATACTTTTGAACATTCCAACTGCAGGTAAGGAAAGGCAAACATTGATTTTGGTGTCTTGTGGAGCAGGTCTCTCCCCAGCAGCATGGCCACCTGCTAATAAGGCTGCTTGCATAGCACTACCCTATTCCTTCCTTCGTGCTCACTATTTATCAGTATTACAAAAGCAAAAACCATGATTCACATATTTGTGCGCCTTCGTATCTATGTATGCTCCTGAATACAAAATATCTAACAGCCCTTGGCCTTATGGAAGTACTTGGCAGTTATGTAAAGAGGGTTGAAAGGAGGTTTGCATATTAAAACTACTATCTAGAAGAGTAATAAAATACCAGTGTCCAAGCTGAATGTACAATCATGTATTCCCATCACACAGACTAGATTTCCAACCCTAGATAAAATGGTTAATCTTTAGACCGAGTATCACCTCACAGGGAACTTTATCTGTGCTTACAACAATGTTCTTCATCCTGTGGGTCATGACCCCAATGGGATCATGAAGCCTTGTTTGGGGGTCATGGCAATCTTTCAAAGCCTGTTCAAGACAGGGCTTGGATCCAATCCAATAATGCTACTACCTTATTAAAACTGAGTTCTTGATCTAATTCTGCACAGCCTCTTCTCTCTGTATTGTCCTCCGACTCCCAAAGCTGGGTCTGTCCAGGATGCTCACAGGTTTGTTGTGAAGATGGAAGAGATGGGGGAAATGGGACAGGTAGGGATGGGGGTGGGAAGTAACAAGGGTAGGGAGTGGGTGGATTGGGTCCTGGTGGGGGGGGGGGATTGGTGGTGGATTCCCAGGCTCATACTTTATTTATTCAGGTCATGGCATGAAAAGATGCACAGAAGGTTACATGATGTTGAATCTGAGGGAAAGAATTCATTGTTTTTCATGGAAAAATGTTATTGTCAGTCATGAGCTGGTTTAGTAGAGAGTAGTTGTATTTATTTATATATTTATTTAGACAGGGTACAACTTAATTTGGGATGGGGAGGGATGATGGGTGTGCGAAGGAAGGAAGGAAGGAAGGAAGGAAGGAAGGAAGGAAGGAAGGAAGGAAGGAAGGAAGAAAGAAAGAAAGAAAGAAAGAAAGAAAGAAAGAAAGAAAGAAAGAAAGAAAACTATTGACTACTGAATTCCAATGTTGATGTAAGTTTCAATATAGCTGTTGTAATAATGCTGGCTAGATTTGCGTAAAGTAATTTAAGAAAATGAAACTATACATATAGGGCAAGACTGAGCCCAAGTCCTCTACCGTCCCACTTCTATGCAAGAATTAAGCATGTGTTTAAATCCCTCCCACTGGAATCAACGGGAGTTCTTTTGACTGGAGATGTGTTGTTGTAACTGCCTGAAATATAAATGTTAGCAGATTAGCTATTCTGGTGTATAGAGATTGACCTTTTCAAGTATGCAGCTTTTCCTAATTCTGTTGAGGTGCTCAGCAGTGTTCGGTGCATTTATTGCTACAGTAACAAAGTGCAGGCTCCACAGATGAAACCTTGATAATATTTCAAACTTTTCTTGAATTGTACCACTTCAGGCTGCAGGTGAGGAGGTGCAGGTCTGAATGCACACACACACACACACACACAAATAAATTAATTTTAAAAAATTAAATACTGCAGGTAAAAAGCATGCCTGTGAGAAAGATGCAAACCAGCCTGCTGCTATTTTTCTGCAGGCAGGTTTATTTTTCAGTCATCATGGTGAAGTCCATGGTGAAGTCCAACGGTAAATCTCCCCCTTGAGCCTGATAAGCTTTGCTCCTTGATTTGACAGCATGTTCCCAGTCGAGGAAGTGTAGCACAAAAGGTGAATCACTAGTCATACAAGAAATTCTTCCCTGGATTCTCAGCCCAGCCTGTAGAGAAAAATGGAGGGGCAAAACAGGTTCAGTGCCTAGCTGCTGGCAATGGCACCAGTCTCAATTCTCCATTTCACTCTTTTTACTGAGCAAGAAATTTCTAGGTCCATTGCTAGCTAGGATGCAGGGCTGGGAGGATTCAACCATGCTTCATTCTCTCCTTTCCACTCCTGATCCTGAGATTCTGGATAATGTTGCTTCCTTTTTATCTGGGGTAATAGCCAGGCAGAGCCCTGGGACTCTGGGCAGTGACTGATGTTTTTGCTTATGTTGTGTTGTCTTTGTACATTCCTGTCTTGTTCTGTTCTTTCTCTGTATTTTATGCCAATAAAGGTCTTACTGAACTGAACTGAACTGAACTTTTTACTGAGTAAACTAGGGGACTGATCTTTGCTGCCACCTCCAAAAGGTAGGAGGCTGCCTTTGGAAATCTTCCCTTCCAGATTAAGAGAGAGGCCCAGAAATTGAGGGGAGGGGATCTCCTTAAAACCAAGCAGTAGCAGAACACGGATGACCTGAAAGACAGGGCCATCCACTTCCTCCTGGGCAAAACTAGGTGAAAACCAGGCAGGTCAAATAGTAAAAGGAGAAGTTTATTAAATGGTTGAAAAGTCAAAATAATGGGAAAATGCTAGGGATAAAAACACAGCACTGCTCAACAAATGGAGGTGTTAAAAGAGAAGCAGCAAATTAAACAAACATCTGACACAACCCAGTGGATATGAGCCCTACCAAAATCAAAGCACAATCCTATGCATATCTCCTCAAAAGTAAGTATCATCAAATTCAATGAGTCTTACTCCCAAGTACATGTGTATAGGATTGTAGCCTTACTGTATTCCAGGTCACGGTCATCCCCCCATGGCAGCAAGATTAGTAGGTGACACTCACGCCCCACAAGCATTAGATGCTTCCAGTGTCAGACCTGGGCAAATGCACAAAGGGGCATGAGTGACCATATTTTAAATAACCTGTGGACCAGCAATTTTTAACCTTTCCCATTTCATAGCACATTGCCAGGGGTGCTAAAATTGTCAAGGCACACCATCGGTTTTTTAAACAATTGACAAGCACACTGCACAGCCTCACATCCCCCAATGGCCCTACTAATAAAGGACCACCCCCAAACTCCCTTGGCCCACCTGCTGATCATTCGAAGCACACCAGTGTGCAGGAGCACACTGGTTGAAAATTGCTGCTATGGACATTAGCCAGCTTTCATTTGTGGGACTGGATCTTTCGGGAGGGTTCAACAGACATCATGGGTCCATCCACTGGGATGGTTTACAACCACCTGGGTGTCTCTACTTGCCTCTTACTTTGTAGGGCCTAGGTTCCCAATCAGCTGTTGCATGCCAGTCCCAGTAGGAGAGCTGGTCAAGATCTATTGTTTTGGGGAAGCCAGACAGAAAGACAGGCAGTCCACAAAATGACCTTCCTACTGTGCTGTGTGGACACCCTGTAATGGTGCTGAGATCAAATAATCTCAAGACTACAACTTACTTTAACTGGATCTCTCAGCAGTTTTACAGGGGACTTAGGGCCCAATCCTAAACAGTGTGTGCCGGCTTATCACTGGTGTGCACTGTCGCAAACATGCCGTAAAGCACGTTTGTGAGCCTTTAGTGCCAGTAGAACACCAGTGCTCTGTTCCTCCACCGTCACATAATAGATTATGTATTATCTCCTTAAAGAATTAACTGACGCATGTATTATAAACATAATACTTTTTTCCTCCTGGAAATTGCCATTCATCTCAATGATATTCATCCCTTTAATTCTTTTTCAAGGACCGATGTTTATGTCAAATGGAGTGTTTATATCAACATATCATACACAAGGAATCTGGACACCATAACATCTGTATTTTAGTGTAAAATGATGAGCATTAATATGGAATTTCCAACACCAAAAAAAGAGGGGCAAAAATTCAGTACCCAAATGTTGAATGAATAAGCAACTTTTCATCTAAAAAATAATGGCAGTGCAAAAAAAGAATGGCATTTAGACATATGCATTTCCTGTGCATCTGTCTGCCCACACAACCCTGTAATAGAAAATCTAATACCAGTGGTTTTTAACATGCCACAGAGTCCACCTGATACTACTGTAAATCTTCGAACACTGCCATTATGCCACCAGCAGCGTTAATGTACAGGGTCACTCCACAATCAAAGTAATGTATTAAGAAGACTGGAAAACATCCACAAGTAATGAAAAAGAAGCAATGGCTTTCCATATCTTGGAAATTCTCCCATTCAACAAAGGTTTTTTTCCCCCATACCTCCATTTTGCTGTTTTTCAATTAAAAATATTAACGTAGCCTCTTGTTAAAATGTTGAAACGCACCAGTCGCTTCTGATCATTCTGAAAATACAACACAGAAATGAAGCTGTCTGTGACAGATCAGGAGAGAGATCTTGGGGTGGTGGTGGACAAGTCAATAATGATAATGCCATTGTACAAATCGATGGTAAGGCCACACCTGGAATATTGTGTCCAGTTCTGGTCGCTGCATCTCAAAAAGGACATAGTGGAAATCGAAAAGGTGAAAAAGAGGGCAACTAAGATGATTACTGGGCTGGGGCACCTTCCTTATGAGGAAAGGCTATGGCGTTTGGGCCTCTTCAGCCTAGAAAAGAGACGCCTGAGGGGCGACATGATTGAGACATACAAAATTATGCATGGGAAGGATAAAGTGGATAGAGAGATGCTCTTTACACTCTCACATAACACCAGAACCAGGGGACATCCACTAAAGTTGAGTGTTGGGAGAGTTAGGACAGACAAAAGAAAATATTTCTTTACTCAGTGTATGGTTGGTCTGTGGAACTCCTTGCCATAGGATGTGGTGACAGCATCTGGCCTGGGTGCTTTTAAAAGGGGATTGGACAAGTTTCTGGAGAAAAAATCCATTACGGGGTACAAGCCATGATGCGTATGCGCAACCTCCTGATTTTAGAAATGGGTTATGTCAGATGCAAGGGAGGGCACCGGGATGCAGGTCTCTTGTTATCAGGTGTGCTCCCCGGGGCATTTGGTGGGGCTACTGTGAGATACAGGAAGCTGGACTAGATGCACCTATGGCCTGATCCAGTGGGGCTGTTCTTGTGTTCTTATGAAGTACCTTCTCTTATCTCCCCAAACCAGAGGCATAAAGGACTTGAGTAAGCTCAGTCCTTAGCTAGGTTACAATCAGGCTTGTCCCAAGCCAAAGTGGTGCCCAACTTGACACCCAAATTCTGTCCTTCTTTTTTGTTTTCTTGGTATGTGCGAACCTGAAAATAGTACTGCTGCCACCGCCATCTTCTCTTCACTTCCTCCAGCACCAATCATGTCTTCAGAACTGGCAGGGCAGAATGGATCCTGGGGATTCCACTGCCAAGGTTTTCCCTACCTGCCCTGTGAAGGTGCAGAGGAAGTGGACAGCGAGCCCATTCCTGGTTGCTGAAGATGATCAGGAAAAGGATTGCAGTGACCACTGCACCTCCTCGATCAGCTCCACCACAGGAGCAATGGAGGTGAGCTTTCCCATCCTTTTCTTGCTCACTCTACAAGGAGAGCAAATGAGAAGAGGATGGGGTAGCAGCTGAATGGAGCAGGTGGCAGACAGGCACAAGGTGCAGGCTATCTTCTCTGTCACCTCCCCCAGCCCTCCACTCAAAGCAGATAGTTCAATCTGCCTCATGTTTGGGCTACCCCTGGTTATGATCCAGAAGATCTGTGGGCAAACACAAAACACCTCCATGCATGCACAAGAAATTGGGAAAGGTGGTGGCTTAGTTAGGTGAAATTAGGTAGCTAATGTATGCCCCTAGACCAGTGGTTCTCAAACTTTTAGCACCAGGACCCACTTTTTAGAATGAGAATTTGTCAAGGCCCATCAGAAGTGATGTCATTTCCAGAAGTGATGTCATCAAGCAGGAAGATTTTAACAATCCTGGGCTGCAGTCCTTCCCACACTTACCCAGGAGTAAGTTCCATTTACTATCATTGTTAGAACCATATACATAGTAGCCTGTTCAAAGTGGAGATCTGTAACATTTCCTCAAATGCAGTCACATATCATAAGAACATAAGAACAGCCTCGCTGGATCAGGCCATAGGCCCATCTAGTCCAACTTCCTGTAGCACACAGCAGCCCACCAAATGCCCCAGGGAGCACACCAGATAACAAGAGACCTCATTCTGGTGCCCTCCCTTGCATCTGGCCTTCTGACATAGCCCATTTCTAAAATCAGGAGGTTGAACATACACATCATGGCTTGTAACCCGTAATGGATTTTTCCTCCAGAAACTTGTCCAATCCCCTTTTAAAGGCATTCATGCCAGACGCCATCACCATATCCTGTGGCAAGAAGTTCCACAGACCAACCACATGCTGAGTAAAGAAATATTTTCTTTTGCCTGTTCGAACTCTCCCAACACTCAATTTTAGTGGACGTCCCCTGGTTCTGGTGTTATGTGAGAGTGTAAAGAGCATCTCTCTATCCACTTTATCCTTCCCATGCATAACTTTGTATGTCTCAATCATGTCCCCCCTCAGGCATCTTTTTTCTAGGCTGAAGAGGCCCAAATGCCGTAGCCTTTCCTCATAAGGAAGGTGCCCCAGCCCAGCAATCATCTTAGTCACTCTCTTTTTCACCTTTTCCATTTCCACTATGTCCTTTTTGAGATGTGGCGACCAGAACTGGGCACAATACTCCAGGCCTTACCATCGATTTGTACAACGGCATTATAATATTAGCCGTTTTGTTCTCAATACCTTTTCTAATGATCCCAAGCATAGAATTGGCCTTCTTAACTGCCGCCGCACATTGGGTCGACACTTTCATCAACCTGTCCACCACCACCCCAAGATCTCTCCTGAACATGGTAGCATCAAATCTAATATATTAAAAATAAAACTTGAAATTGGCTTGCGACCCACCTAGTGGGTTCTGACCCACAGTTTGAGAAACACTGCCCTAGACAAATTTCTCAGTTTGCATCCTGTTGAGCCTGACACTTCTTCTCAACTAAGGTCTTTTGAAAAAAAGTTTCAGGGCAGCAACTGATCACTTCTGCTGATAACGTCATAGCTTCCCTTGCCTGCAAAGTCCACTGTCCACTCCCCCATCACCTCTCCTGAACTACACCCCTGTCCAGCAAGCATGGGACAGATCTGAACCAACTATCTTCACTTGTCAACTAGCATATTAATAAGGTCCATGAAGAGAAATGTCACCTACACACTTCAGGCCAATGTACCTAGTGAGAAAATAGATGTGTTACGAGGTATGACCAGTACTTGGTGGCCTGATCTCGAGAGCAAAATTAAATTTCATGCAACCTATCAAGTTGCCAGACAACTGTATTTTTTTCTGATTTAGCTACATTTAAAAATTGATGACCAGTTTTAAGAAAAGTTTTCCTGCCAGCCACAGAAATGGGAGTCTTCAGTTTATTTTATTTTATTTTAGTTCCTGTGTGTCTATGTATTCACACACAGGAGTACTAGCATTGGAAGTTGGAAGTATTAAGCATGCACATGCAGAAGCCTGACTGTGAACATGGATGGCATTCTAGCTGGCCATCCTGTCCCAAGCTTCCTTCTCAAAGGTCTAAATCCAACTGCCTCCTCAGGCAAGTCTGCAAAACTCAGAAATAGCAGCGACAGAAGACCCTGGAGCAAAACTCAGATCTTTTTGCTATTGATTCAATGAGTGTCCAAATATCACACAACCCAAATATATGGGGCAACCCAAGCAACATGCCAGTCTCACATAAACATGTTTTGATGCTGGGGTGTTTACATCCTTGACTATTGTGTCCTGGTCAAATGAGTCCCGGTCAGTGGCATCCCTGGAATTCGTGTCTGGGTTTTTTTTGCATCCTGGTTATTTGCATTCTACTATAACTAGACAACAAACTATAACTGGGCAACAAATTCCATGTTATATATCCTAAGCCTCTTATCCCAGCCCTAATCTCAACCCTACCTTTGCATTTAAAAAAAATTAAAAAGTATCTCTAATATAAATATACATATATTGGGACACAAATGCCTGGGACACGAAAAGAATGGACACAAATGGGACGCGTTTGACCAGGACACAGTTGTCCAGGATGGAATAGTCGTGTCATTATATGTTTCATATAGTGTGAAAGCCACATGCTGTTCACAAAGTCCAAGGGCAAAGCACCTTGATTTATATGCCATCTAGCTTCCTAATGAGTCTTCTCCTCTGGCTTTCTGCACATGCTTGCTGTTGCTCATCTATAACATTTCTGGATCAAAGCCTGACTTTCCATTGCCTTTTCAGCTGTAAAAGTCTGTACCTACAATAACCTTTTTGCTTCATATACCCCCTTCAGTCATAGAGTTGTCCTTCTCCTGCTTACTTGTTCCCTGATTACCACCGAATTCACACGCTATTTGATAAGTGCGGGTATCTTCTTTTCTTTTAAAAAAAAAAATGGAAGCAGAAAGTGTTCCTAATTCTGTCAAGAAAATGACTTTTGATCCCCATCCCTTGCATATTATTCTTGTGAGGGTCAGATGTGAATCGATTTTTGACGCTGCTTTTTCCATGACTGTAAAGTGGTAAAATGTGGAGTACTTTGAAGTTAGAAATGTAATTGTGTAGACATAAAAATTGTATCCATAACCATCACAGAGATATTTATCTCAAGATGACTGTCTCAATGTCCTTCAGAGCAATAACTGCAACAACTGAGAACATAACAGAGGGATCTGAAATGTTATGACTCATTTACTCCTAACAAGTCTAATACACTTCAGCAAAAGCCTATTGCACATGACATAAGGGACTCTGATATACTGGGGAAAGCTTCAAAGGCCATTAAAATAAAATACCAGCCATTACTACTGTTCAAATATTCTTCAACGTTGAAATTAAGCCACCAATACCAAGACTGTAATTGCGTTATTCTCTCTGATACCTTTTCGCTCAGAGAAATGTCTATCTTTCACAGACTCTTCGTCTTACAAGAGTGAGGAAGATAAACTAGGCTGGTAAAATGTGTTATTTTTATTGTCATGTATAACATTAATATTGCGATATCGTTTAAGGTGTTAAAATGCACACACTTCAGTGGATCAAAGTAACTGAATAGAACAGAACTCAGTGCTGGCTGTTCAGAATTTAGTGTGAAATATATGTGGGAATGGGAGAGACAGTGCAGCTGAGTGCCCTAAATTGGGGGGGACGGCATTGCAGAATGTACTTAGAAAAGGGCCTACACTCCCAAGTGCTAGCGACTGAAGCCACCACTCTTGAGGAGCCTAAACCAATAGTGGACCTCCCCTTGATGGAATGGGACAGATGCCCCCAGTGCAGAGCCTCACACAGGGGCACCATTGGGGACTTTTGCCTCGGGGCGCAGGGCTGGGGAGGTCCACAACTGGCCCAAACTATGTTATGGGTTGGATCCAAGTATGTCCTGTCACATGCAGAAGATGTATTCTACTCACTGCATTCACTTGGTGCTAGAATATTGTGGGAGAAAAATTAAATTATATCTCAGGATGCTCTGCCGCTTGCACAAGATCTGTATAACCTCCTAAACAACCAGTCTCATGAAAAGCCCTATACGACTGTACAAGACTGTTGTACAAAGTCTTGCAAAACCTTTTGCGCAAGCATTTGTGGAACAGCACTAGTGGGTATTTTTTTTCCATTGACAGTTCTTTGAGTCCAGAGAGGGTGGCACCTGCGTTTGGTCTGCACCTGTTCCCACAGACAGTTGTTTGGGTCCAACCCTATGAAACACTCTGGAAAGGTAAGCCCAAACGCCTTGATTCGGTGCAGGGAGTCACAACATCACATGTCCTCATGCAGAGTTGGCACCAAATTGCTGGGGGCTCTGGGACCAAATTCTGCATTGGGGACACCATGGTATGCTCCATCTCCCATTATTAGGGTTTTTGTTTTGTTTTTTTAAACACAAAACACCATCTTTTTGGTGTTAAAATATCCAACTAAAACCACAAAACACTGCATTTTGGTGTTAAAGATACTTTCCAGATTTTAAAATAGATTACTTTTCCAGTTAGAAATAATACCATGGCAGCAGTTGCTGACACTATATCACCTATATCACCTACTTAGTACATTTTAAAAGTGATGTATAATTATAATTTAAAATTGTAATTTATTAAAATGCACCCTTGAAATAAAAACACATAACACCAGAATTCGCTATTTTAATCAAGACATTTTGGGGAAAAATACTACCAAAAAACATACCCCTAACCATGAACTGTGCAACTACCTCAGCCCCCTTTCACCAGTCTAAGAAAGGAGGGGGAGATGAGTGCTCTTTTCCAACCAGTACTGTGATCCCCAAGTGCATCAGCAGGAGAGACAGAAAAGACTGTGGCTCCTGCTTCCACATTTGTGCGACATCCCGATCCTATGCAGAATTGGGCTGTCCGACACGGACAGTGAAGGCCATTGAAGTATATTGTTTGGCTTGATTCATGATTCATAGTGGAGTTTGACAAGAGTTTACTTGTTTGCTCAGTTTTGGAACCAGTATAAACCAGTATGATTTTTAATGGGACTAAAAGGGAACAAAATGCACGTACAAATGGAAAACGCTTCTCTGTGAACCTCAGACGTAAACAGGAATTTATACTGGATTTGTATAAGTGATCCTCCCTTGTTCTGTTTTGTACTTGCTTTACCCTCTGTTTCTTGTTCCATCACTTGTAAAATTCAAATACATGTTGTACTTCTGCAGATAAAACTAAAGGAAAAAAAGAGTACACTCCAATGAATGAAGGGAGGAAAATAAGGCTACTATCAATAAAAGATTATTATGGATAAAGAATCTTTGGATAAGAATTGCATAAAGAATTTGTTTTTAAACTTACTACTCTTTTACGGAGCTGTTGAAAAGAAAGGGGTTTCAGCAAGTCCTGGATGCTACACACAGAGAGATTTTAATCTGTTACAGTAATCATGGCGACTGTCACAGAGCTTAAGATGGGGGGGGGAACGAAATCAAGGCTCTTTTCTTTGGTGGAAAGCTATACTGTAGTTTAAATTAGTGCAGTGCAGCTGAACCATTATTTAAAATGTGTTCGCACTGACATCACAAGAACAGAGACTCTTTGTTTAATGGCACTGTCAGAGCAGCACACTTTCTACTGAAACTCTTTGGAGTTAGACCTTTTAATAGAAGGTGACAATTTAAATTGCAATAACGGTGGCCTGATGGTGCTTAAAACTATTACTGGCTGATGTTGCAGTTGGCTCTGGACCAGTTTGTAACAGCTCAAGAAAAAGGTAGATGGGAGTGGGAAAATTAAGTGATGAATAATTAGTCATTCCTTTGTTCTTCACTGTAATAACATTAGCCATGATGAACTCGTTTGCCTGTACTGTTAATTCTATCATTGCTCTGCACTAGTTAACTGCTAGTGGTAAGGAAAGCTGGCTGCTGTGGGGGAAAAAAACCCCTTTAAATATAGTTTATTTGCTTCAGATCTAGTCTTAACTATTTGGGGTTTATTTGTGCTCCTGCTATTGCCCATTCAACATAGCAAGAAATGGGATAAATGTCTCCAGGTAGAGTAGTTTCTCTTTCTTTCAAGAAAAAGAAGCCATATGGGGGGTGAGCCATCATTGCTCTGTCCCCCTGCAGAGACAAGAAATGCAAACATATCATGGAAAGTGCTGGCTGCCATCGGCTCCCACACAGTAACATCAGGTCTATGCAGTGATGCCTAATGGACCCCCAAAGCAGTTGCAAAATCAACGCACACATGTTCATGTGGAAAGACATTTTCATTAGGATGTGATCATGCATTGCACATCTAAGAACTTGTCTGAACAATATTTCATGAGTAGTGTCTCTGTATCCATGCTTCACCAGATGCAGATCTGACTGCCATTTTTGGCAACGTTATGTTCCTTACTTCCAAGCAGGGATGGACAAATCTAGTACAGCTTGACTCAAGCCAAGTCATGAGTCTCCATCCCCACAACTCAACTGAGTCATAATGGGGACATTTTCCGAGTCACAGAGTCACCTTTTTCCCACTTGAAAAGACTTCAAAGCTTCAAAGAGAAAAATGAATAGAAATTCTATACTGGCTCAGTTGTCGCCTGGGTTAACAAGGTCCACATCAGGTGCTGGAGTTCCTGGACTTCTGGGGATAAATGGGCCACAGAACTCAGGAGTTATAGCTGGGCAACCAGGGCTGTCTCTACAAGGAAAATAACTAAGGTATAGTGTTGCTGAAAACCGTGCCATAATGGCTTGCTATTACAACTCTGAGCCAGAAAAAAAGAGGATGTGAAACAAATGTACCAACTATGGCAAGCAAAATATTCTGATACAACAATTAAGCAACAGAGACTAGCAGATCAAAGACAGTTTATTATGCGAAATACAGTGTTCAGTGAGAAAGAATGAAAAGAAATTTAAAACAGTTGCAAAAAGAAACAAATAGCAAAGTCAGTAGAAATAACCATGGAAACGGAAGAAAAACCAAGAGACATACATGAAGAACTGCCACAAGAAAATACCAACATTGAAGAAGACAAAAATGTGCTGCCACCGCAGCAAGATCTATTGATAATATGTGATCAACTGATTGAAAAACAAAAGCAACTGAAAGAAAAGATTATGGGACATGCGCAATTAGTTGAAGAAAGGGTGCACTTGCCAGCACTGAAAATTGTGGCAAAAAGAGATTTGGCAACTATAATCAGGGATGTCAACAAAGCACTTGCAACTATTGAAATAACATCCATCCAAGAGACCAATCAGCTCATGTATAGTACAGCAGCAGTAGCCACTAGAGAACTGGGTATTAAAATACCTACCCCTAAAAGGCAAGAAGCATCAAAACAAAAATGGAAAATTTGATTAGAACAAAAAATTTAAAAATGAAGGGTAGTTGCCAGCAATTTAAAAAACATGAAAGAATTGAAAAATTAAATTAATTTTTATTAATTAAGAATTAATTAAATAAAGAATTTAAAAAATTTAAGAATGATGAAACCATAAATAAACTAATCAGAAGATACTGGCTAGATACAAGAAAGATCGAAGGAGCCTGCTCAAAACAATAAAGGGAACACTTAAACAACACAATGTCACTCCAAGTCAATCACACTTCTGTGAAATCAAACTGTCCACCTAGGAAGCCACACCGATTGACAATCAAGTTCACATGCTGTTGCACAAATGGAGTAGACAACAGGTGGAAAACATAGGCAAGTAACAAGACACCCCCAATAAAGGAGTGGTTCTGCAGGTGGTGACCACAGACCACTTCGCAGTCCCTATGCTTTCTGGCTGATGTTTGGGTGACCTTTGAATGCTGGCGGTGCTGTCACTCTAGTGGTAGCATGAGGCGGAGTCTGCAACCCACACAAGTGGCTCAGGTAGTGCAGCTCATCCAGGGTGGCACATCAATGCGAGCTGTGGCAAGAAGGTTTGCTTTGTTTGTCAGTGTGGTGTCCAGAGCATGGAGGCGCTACCAGGAGACAGGCCAGTACACCAGGAGACGTGGAGGAGGCCGTAGGAGGGCAACAACCCAGCATCAGAACCGCTACTTCCGCCTTCGTGCCAGGAGGAACAGGAGGAGCACTGCCAGAGCCCTGCAAAATGACCTCCAGCAGGCCACAAATGTGCATGTGTCTGCTCAAACGGTCAGAAAAAGACTCCATGAGGGTGGTATGAGGGCCCGACGTCCACAGGTGGGGGTTGTGCTGACAGCCCGACACCGTGCAGGACGTTTGGCATTTGCCAGAGAACACCAAGATTGGCAACCTCGACACTGGCGCCCTGTGCTCTTCATAGGTTCACAATGAGCACATGTGACAGACGTGACAGAGTCTGGAGACGCCAGGGAGAACGTTCTGCTGCCTGCAACATCCTCCAGCATGACCGGTTTGGCAGTGGGTCAGTAATGGTGTGGGGTGGCATTTCTTTGGGGGGCTGCACAGCCCTCCATGTGCTCACCAGAGGTAGCCTGACTGCCATTAGGTACTGAGATGAGGTCCTCAGACCCCTTGTGAGAGCATATGCTGGCGTGGTTGGCCCTGGGTTCCTCCTAATGCAAGACAATGCTAGACCTCATGTGGCTGGAGTGTGTCAGCAGTTCCTGCAAGATGAAGGCATTGATGCTATGGACTGGCCCGCCCGTTCCCCAGACCTGAATCCAATTGAGCACATCTGGGACATCATGTCTCACGCCATCCACCAGTGCCACGTTGCACCACAGACTGTCCAGGAGTTGGCAGATGCTTTAGTCCAGGTCTGGGAGGCGATCCCTCAGGAGACTATCCGCCACCTCATCAGGAGCATGCCCAGGCATTGTAGGGAGGTCATACATGCACGTGGAGGCCACACACACTACTGAGCCTCATTTTGACTTGCTGTATGGACATTACATCGAAGTTGGATCAGCCTGTAGTGTGTTTTTCCACTTCAATTTTGAGTATGACACCAAACCCAGACCTCCATGGGTTAATAAATGTGATTTCCATTGATGATTGTTGTGTGATTTTGTTGTCAGCACATTCAACTATGTCAGGAACAAAGCATTTAATAGGAATATTTTGTTCATTCAGATCTCGGATGTGTTGTTTAAGTGTTCCCTTTATTGTTTTGAGCAGCTTAAAACAACAGATAACAGCAACAGTAAGAAAAACTGAAAGATATGAAGCAAAAATCATTCAAGCAACTTGTCAAGCAAATCCAGCAGTTTCAATCAGATCAAAGGCGTTTCTATCAAAGCCTTACTGCAAATAATGTGAAAAGTGAAAAACCAGAAAAAATGGCTGCATTACAGTTTTGCCCCTGCTGGCTGGGGGATAAGAATAGGCTCTCCGTTTGGCTGTACTTGTTGTAAGAGACGACTAAACAGCTACTGGGTAGATGGGACTCCTTAGCCTGGGAAGGCAGCTCATCTGAGAGAAGGAAAACTCTGATCCCAAACCTCCACTGCCTTGTGGCTACATCCAGTTATGGAAAAGGCTTCAGGAGTCAACCTCGAGTCAAAATCCAGAGCCGGAGTCCCCGAGGCAGTTCATGACTGAACACAGTCACATTCTGGCAACTCCTGCAATGCCGCTGGAACCAACCGTATTGGCTTCTGCCTTTCCATTGGACCATTTCAGTGACGTGGAGAGGGGGGATTTGCTGCGTGGGTAACAGTCTATCCTCCATATCTACTTTACCCAGGCTTCGCGCACTGGAGAGGACACTCTGTTCCAGAACCACTATTCAGAGCACGATACAATAGTCTTCCAAGACTGAAGGATGCCAACAACAATTTTGGAAAAACTTATAGGAGAATCAGAAAGATTAGAATAAGGAAGCACAATGGATAAAAGATTTTGGCCCGAATTTTAATAAACAGATGCAAGAACTAGAAATAACAACTAGAATGGTAATAGAATGTGTAAAGAAAATTAAGAATGGGACATCACCTAGAAATGACCAATTACATGGCTTCTGGCTTAAACATATGACCAGTTTGTACTCAATATTAGCTAAACAACTTAATGAAAGGTTGCAAAAAAGTCAAATGGATGAATGGCTAACAACTGGAATGACATACTTAATTCAAAAAGATCAGACCAAATCTGGGCACCCGCCTCACTCTAGCCCAGCACCGGCCTGTGCTGGGTTAGCACGGGTGGTAGCCCGGTAGTGAGGCTCACAAACATGCCTTACAGCACATTTGTAACAGTGCATGGTAGCATGAAGCCGCGGCAGTGAGCTCAGGATTGGGCTCTTAAAACTCTTCAGGAAGCCAGAAACTAAATTCAGTCATTGACAAATACTGTTCAAATATTTAGCACAGATATTTCAGTGGAAGTTGGCCTTGAAAAATGTGCCACACTAGCTATGAAGAGAGGTAAAATCACAGAGATGGCATTGAAATGCCAAATGGCCAAATGATAATGATATAGAGAGAGGCCTATAAATATCTTGGCATTCTACAATTGGATAACATCAAGCATGAAGAAGTGAAAACCATTTTCAAAAAGGAATATACCCAGAGGATTAGAAAAATTTTGAAATCTAAGTTAAATGGTGGGACTAGAAACACAGTTAAGGCCATTAACAGCTGGGCCATACCAGTTATAAGATATACTGCTGGAATAATTAATTAGACTCAAACCAATACCTTGGATTGGAAAACACAAAAACTTATGACAATACTCTATGCTTTACACCTACAGAATGATACAGACAGATTATACTTGCCTTGAAAATCTGGTGGCAGAGGGCTTTTGCAAGTAAATCAAACAGTGGAGGAAGAGAAACATGCATTGGCTGATTATGTAAAAGAGAGTCAGAAACAAGCACTTGTTGAAGTAAAGAAAAGGAACTTACTAAAACTAAGCAAACAAAACAAGAGTATAAGAAAAATGCTATAAAAATAAGAACTGAAAGCTGGCACAATAAACCATTGCATGGCCAATATATGGAAAATATCAAAGACAAAATAGATAATGAAAAAACCTGGCTATGGTTAACATCTGGAATCTTAAAGAAAGAAACAGAATCATTAATATTAGCAGCCCAAGAGCAGGCCATTCAAACAAATGGCCAAATGCAACAAAGGCCAGAATTGAAAAATCATCAAATGGTGCAAAATGCAGATTGTGCAAAGGAGCCAAAGAAACAATTGATCACATACTTAGTTCCTGCAAGAAGATTGCACAGATGGATTATAAATTTAGACATGATACAGTGGCTCAAATGATCCATTGGGATTTATGTGGAAACTACAACATTAAAACAGTTAATAATTGGTGGGAGCACAGACTAGAAAGTGACGAACTTGTGGGATTTTTGAATACAAACTGATAAGGTTTTTGCACACAACACTCCAGACATTACAGTAATAGAAAAAAATAAATTGACCATCTTCAACATAGCAATACCTGGAGAGAGTAGGATTGATGAAAAAGAATATGAAAAAATCAGTAGATACCAGGATCTAAAAACTGAAATCCAAAGATTATGGCGCAAACCAGCAGTGGTCATCCCAGTGGTGAGTGGCACATTAGGCGCAGTCCCAAAAATGCCTGAATCACATTTAAAGCATCTGACCATTAGCAAAATTACTATCGGTCAAATTCAAAAAACCACCCTGCTTGGTTCAGCACACATTATTCACAAATATAGTATGATGTCCTAGGCCCCTGGGTGGGGTCCAGCTAGTAACAAACACCAAGTCCAGCTAAAGAACTGGCAGCTGCGTCATCCAAAATAATAATAATAAATCTATTTTTATGACCGAAGAAATAAGCCGTTAAACTAACTTACTTCAGTTCTTATACATTATTGCCACCTATTGGCAAAGCTTCAGACCACAATGATCTAACCCAGTGTTTCTCAAAGTGTGGATTGGGACCCACCAGGTGGCTTGCAAACCAATTTCAAGTGGGTCCCCATTCATTTCAATTTTTTAAAATTATTTTTAACATATTAGACTTGATGCTACAATGGTATGTGACTGCATTTGGGGACATGTTCTAAGTTTGAATTGTACTTTGAACAGGCTACCATGTCTATTCTTTTAACAATGATTGTCAATAGGGCTTACTCCTGGGTAAGTGTGGGTAGGATCGCCGCTTTTGGGATGTTTGGGTGATTTTTTTTTTAACAGATCAGCAGCCACTTGGGAGGTTTAGGAGGGATCTTCTTTATTTTAAATAAATTTTTAAGTTTATAAAATAAACTTTTAGTTTACTTAGCATGCAATCCTATCCTGTGCTGGAACAGGCAAGCCAGGAGGCTTGCGCTGTATCCAGTGTAGGATAGTGACCATAAGCAGCTCAGCCAGAGGCATGAGGAAACATTTCCCCTTACCTCCAGGTAAGGGCTCCTGGCCCCTATGGGTCTCCTCAGACTTGTGCCACCTCTTGAGGTGGCGGAAGTCCGAGGAGAGTGGAGCAGCTTGAAGCCGCTCCATTCTCTCCGGGAATGGGGGTTGGGATCCGGCACAACTGCTGGATCCCAGCCCCGCCTCCTGCTCCCCGCCCACCTGCCTCTGGGGCCACCCACCACTCGCCCTTCCCCGCCTAGGAATGCCTCCCTCCTGCCTCTCCCCATTTCCCCCTGCCTATCTTTTGTCCTTGCATTGGCCCAACTGGGCCAACTCAAAGCACTTGCGTTGGCCCATGGGCACCTTTGAATTGCACCCTTAATTTGATTTTCCACCTTGGGTGCCCTTCAGGGAGAAAGGCGGAATACAAATTTAATAAAATAAATAAATAAATAAATTTTTGTCTTATGGGGATGTTAAAAATTTTCCTGCTTGATGATGTCATTTCTGGTCAATACATCTGGTCAATACATCTAGGCTATCTACTTCTGGTAGGTCCCAAAAGATTGTCATTCTAAAAAGTGGGTCCTGATGCTAAAAAGTTTGAGAACCACTGATCTAACCTACTGTACTTGATTTGGACTGTTATATTTATCTTCTACTTGATAACAGCTTTAAGTGCTTATTCTTCCTGTACCTGGCAGAATTTTTTTTTAAATGATATGATCTATAGGAATGCATTCAAAGATAAAAATGAGATAAAGATAACATCAATAAAATCATAAGGTTGCCAACCAACCAACCAAATACAAATGGTTGTATCCTAATAGCCTTCTTACATTTGTGGCCGAAGCCCTGTTTGCTCAAGGAGGAGAAGTGGTTTTCACCAATCTCCCCATCCCTCAGTAAGAACATAAGACAAGCCCCGCTGGATCAGGCCAAGGGCCCATCTAGTCCAGCTTCCTGTATCTCACAGTGGCCCATCAAATGCTCAAGGGTGCACACAAGACAACAGACACAACCTGCGTCCTGGTGCCCTCCCCTGCATCTGGCAATCAGAGGCAGCTTGCCTCTAAAACCAAGAGCTTACACATACCTACTATGACTTGTAACCTGTAGTGAACTTTTCCTCCAGAAATTAACCCAATCCCCTCTTAAAGGCATCCAGGCAAGATGCCATCACTACATCCTGTGGCAAGGAGTTCCACAAACTAATTACACGCTGGGTAAAGAAATATTTTCTTCTATCTGGCCTAACTCTCCCAACACTCAACTTTCATGGATGTCTCCTGGTTCTGGTGTTATGCGAGAGGGAAAAGAGGGTCTCTCTATCCACTCTGTCCATCCCCTGCATGATTTTGTATGTCTCAATCATGTACCCCTCAGGTGCCTCTTTTCTAGACTGAAGAGGCCCAAATGCTGTAGCCTTTCCTCAAAGGGAAGGTGTCCCAGCCCAGTAATCATTTTGGTTGCTCTCTTTTGCACCTTTTCCATCTCCACTATATCCTTTTTGAGATGCGGCGACCAGAACTGGACACAATACTCCAGGTGTGGCCTTACCATCGATTTGTACAACGGCATTACAATATTAGCTGTCTTATTCTCAATGCCTTTCCTAATGATCTCAAGCATAGAATTGGTCTTCTTTACTGCCGCCGCACATTGGGTCGACACTTTCATCGAGCTGTCCACCAGCACCCCAAGATCTCTCTCCTGATCTGTCTCAGACAGCTCAGAATCCATTAGCCTATATGTAAAGTTTTGATTCTTTGCCCCAATGTGCATGACTTTACACTTACTTAAATTGAAATGCATCTGCCATTTTGCTGCCCGTTCTCCCAGTTTGGAGAGATCCTTCTGGAGCTCATCACAATCTCTTCACCACTCAGAAAAGTTTGGTGTCATCTGCAAACTTGGCCACCTCGCTGCTCAACCCCATCTCCAGGTCATTTATGAACAGGTTGAAAAGTACAGGTCCCAGGACAGATCTTTGGCGGCACTCCACTTTCCACCTCTCTCCATTGTGAAAATTGTCCATTGACACCCACTTTTTGCTTCCTGGACCTAAATCGGTTCCTAAGCCGGGGAGGACCTGCCCTCTAATTCCCTGACTGGAGTTTTCTCAGCAGCCTTTGGTGAGGGACTGTGTCGAACACCTTCTGAAAGTCCAGATATATAATGTCCACAGGTTCTCCCGCATCCACATGCCTGTTGACCTTTTCAAAGAATTCTAAAAGGTTTGTGAGGCAAGACTTACCCTTACAGAAGCCTGCTGATTCTCCCTCAGCAAGGCTGTCTTCAAAGCCCTTGAATAGCTTCTCCTTTTGACTCCATAACCCTTAGACAGTTTTATGGAGCTGAAGGGCAAAAGGGGATTGAGTGAAATCACCCTAAAGTTCTATAATGGAACTTCCTTCAAGAAGAACTAAAGGTCAAACTAAAGGGTGTAATGCAATGATGATTTTTGGGCTTTGTTTTAAATAGTAATATGGGTCAGGTCTATAGCAGCAGGTAGGATTTGCCCACCCTTTCCTCAATGATTTTTATCATCTACAAGGAACCTCTAGGAGAGATTGTCTGGGGATCTGAGATAAGAGGTTGTCAAGATCCTGATGACACTTAGCTCTGTTTCTCCTTTTCTAAGGAGCTAGTTGATGCATTGAAAGCCTAAGGTCACTAAACTGGAGGACAGTCCAGATAGAACAATGTATTAGTAGCAGGGCATTCAATTGATTTGGAAACCAGTAGTTCCCAAGTTCTGGATGGAGTCACATTTCTCCTGATGGACCTGATGGTGATAGTGCTCCTGGACCCAGCATTCCTCCTGGTTTAACAGGTAGCAGCTGTAACCAAAAGCCTCTTTGAGCAGCTTAAACTGGTTTGCCAATTATGTCCATTCCGAGAGATATTTGGACAGTACTATCTGACTGTTTACCTTATCACATAAGGAGGAGTGGGTACACATGCACTCACACACACAGATACATTCAGTATGCCATTTCCCCCTCCCCACTACTCACATAAGGTATGAACTGCCCCCAATTATTCTGTTGAGATACTACTTTAGCATACTATTTAAATAACACAGCACCAGCTGATTTAGATGTTCTGCCCACCCCATGCAACTAGGGTGGAATGGTATAAGCAGGTGAGGAAGACATGCACTTGTACATTTGTTTTTGATCCCATAATCAGCCTGCCTGGGAGAACTGGAGGCCAGAAGTGAGACCAAACCAGGAAGATCCATTCTGAAATGTTGTTGGTTCTTGAAAGAGAGAACCTCTATGATTGTAAAAATCCCCTTGAGGGATTTAGAAACGCCTGCCTATGTAAACCACCTTGAATAAAGTCAGAGGAGTAATCCGATGACCAGAAAGGCGGTATATAAATACCTAGGTATAAATACCTAGTATAAATTCTCGATGCAGGACTATCGGCTTGCTCTGAACGGGGTTGTATTCCCCTGAAGGAGCAGGTCAGCAGCTTGGGGGTCCATCTGGACTCACAGCTGCTCCTGGATTCCCAGGTGGCGGCTGTGGCTAGGGGGGCCTTCTCTCAGCTTTGGCTGGTGCGCCAGCTGTGGCTGTACTTGGATCGTACAGACCAGGCCATGGTGATCCATGCCTTGGTGACATCGAGGTTAGATTACTGTAACACGCTCTATGTGGGGCTGCCCTTGAAGATGGTTCGGAAACTGCAACTAGTGCAGAATGCAGCAGCCCGTGTGGTTACTGGAGGGAGGCAGTTCAACCCTGTCAGTCCGTTTCTCCAGCTGCTGCATTGGCTGCCCATTCGTTTCCGAACCCAATTCAAGGTGCTGGTTTTGACCTTTAAAGCCCTATACTGCTCTGGGCCAGGGTATCTTAGAGATTGCCTTCTCCCGTACAATCCGGCTCATCCTCTTAGGTCATCAGAGAAGGCCTTTTTACAAGTGCCACCGCCTAGGGAGGTACATGGGGTGGCGGCAAGAAATAGGGCTTTCTCAGTAGTGGCACCAATGCTATGGAACTCCCTTCCCCTTGACTTAAGAATGGCTCCCTCTCTTGAGACTTTTCGGTGAGGCCTGAAGACCCTTCTGTTTAAACAAGCTTTCTGAGTTCTTGGCCTTTTTAACATCTTTTAATATTTTTTACAGGCCTGATTCTTTTATGACTTGCTGCTGCTCTATGCTCTTTTTACCTGACTATTTTTTTATCTGACTGCTGTTTTTGTGATATGTGTTAATATGTTTTTGTTTTAAATTATGTTTTTAATCTGTTTTAACCTGTTGTAAGCTGCCTTGGGTCCCTTTGGGGAGAAAGGCGGTGTAAAAATAAAGTTATTATTATTATTATTATTATTTATTATTATTATTATTATTATTATAATGGATGGAAAGTTGGACAGCTAGAGAAATTCAAACCAGCCATGGCCAAACATGCCTTGGGAACCTTCGGACTGGATTGTGCTCTGCATCAAGTTGACTTTGAAGACTAATAGGAAACTTCAGTTACTGTAGTTCAAAATGTGAATGCCATCTTTGATAAGGACAAGAGAGTATTGTATATCATATTAATATTAAAGCAATATTATTTGTTGCTCCTGATTTTTTGGCTCCTGATTTGCTTCTGAGATAGTACTGATTTTGAGCTTGATGGCCTTCTCCCCTACCAACCCCACATATGTACATTAAGATTCTCAGGACAGTTGCTTACTTAACTGAAGCTTGATCAAGACAGTTATAGTTTCCTCCGAGGGGGGCACAATCCAGGGAAGTAGGCCAGGCTAGCTTTGTTCACTCTTTTCACAAAGCAGTTGTCCTTCCAATTCCACCAGGCAGGCATCTGGAGGACAAGGATTTTTGAAGACCTGCTGTTACTACCCTGAAGTTTTTGAATGGCTAGCCATTTGTAATGTTTTATGAGCTTTTAAATCCTTGAATTTTGATTTGGCTTTGTCTGTGAGAGGCCTTTCAGATTACATGAAAGTACACACATTTAAAGAAACAAAAGTTCCACTCCCAGCAATCTTACTCTGCGAACTTACTCTGCTTACTCTGGCAATCTTACTCTGCTACTCTAATGTCTGAGTTTTCTTTGGGTACTACACATAGATTTTCAATTTATCTTCACAACAGCAGCAACAAAACTACGAGTATTACAAAAAAAAGAAAAAAAAAGCTGGCACCACCCCATCAGCACTGCCGGTGGACCCCCAGATACTGCCACAGCCAAGGTAAGTGCCTGGGAGGGTGGGCGGAACAAGTGGGAGAGGGTAACAGGGAGTAAGACAGGCCCAGGAAATGGGTGGGACTGGCGGAGGCCTCCTCCAACAAATCTTATCCCTCTCCGAGGCTCAAAAGCCTGAAACTGGGTTTCTTGACTCTGTGCCAGCTAAATAGCTAGCATACCTACCTTGGGGGTAAGAAGACTGCCAGAGTGCTCGAATCCAGCATAGGATGCAGTGGCTGCATTTGGTGCTGGTGCTCCTGTGCTGGATAGGATTGGGACTTCTATGTTGCACTAGTAGCATGTTACAAGATTTGCACTTGTGCAAAGCTATAACAATTCATCCATTAAACATAGGTAAGGAATCCTATAATGGTTGTGAGGTGGGGTCAAGATCAGCTTCATTATATAGTACAGTGATTATCAACCTTTTCCATCTCACAGCACACTGAGAAGGCACTAAAAAGGTCAAGGCACACCACCAGGTTTTTGACAATTGACAAGGCCATGATGCCAGTGGGGGCTCACATCTCCCATTGGCCCTATTAATAAATGACTTTCCCCCAAATTCCTGTGGCACACCTGTGGACCACTCGCGGCACACCAGTGTGCCACGGCACAGTAGTTGAAAATGGCTGATATAGTACATGATTCCCCTTAAAATGTCCAAATTTCAGTTCCTGGCATCTTGAACTACTCCAGAGAATGCTCATAAATTTATTAAAGCTGCAAGAAGCGTGAATTAGTGCAAATACGAAAGACAGTAACTGCTATCAAATAAATATTCATTTCCATTAACAGGAAAATAGTCTGAGCTTTATTTTTTCACATTATCAAGTGCACATTACAACGTCACACATCCCTATATATGAGTCATGTCTTTTGTTTTCTTTTTTCATTTTTACAAAGTGTACAGAGGGAGGGACATAGAGTATTTAATAAGAATTTTTACAGAACAATTTTTATATTATGTCCTTGTATTTAAAAAAAAAATGTACCGCTTAAAACATGGAACTGAAACATCAATTTTATAGCATTTGCTAATCAAATAAAACTAGCCTGTAACTAATATCAGTACATTAACAATAACTAGTTTTTATTTGCTCTTTATACAGACACATTGTACAAAATCCACTTAACTGAACTCTGAATCACATTTTTAAAGCTTTCAGAATTACGCTTCAAAGTACTGTACTTATTTTTCCAGATATTAGAGAAACAGGAACTGCATCAAGGTGTTTTTGTGTGTGTGTGTGTTCTCTATCTTAGCAATTGTTCAAGGAAATAGTTTTTCAATATGGTTAATACTTTTTAGCAATAGCCTGGGAACTTGAGAAGTATTAACACCATTTAAATAGATTTGAAAATCATTTGGGCATGAATGGGAAATTTGGGTAAGACTTCAATGAAAAGAGAGGCACCTACATATCACAGGCTAACAGCTGGATCTTGAAAATATTTGCATCAGTGAGTGCAAGCTGTTTTAGAAACAGGCATTAATTCAGCATTACAATGACCACAATCGAAAACATCTACAGGGTCCTGCACAACCCCATAATCAGAGCTCAGGAGCGTGCTGATTACCATGGACTTCCATGATAACTTTTCCAAGAGTTGAGTGAACATACAACAGTTTATACACATTGAAAGGTTAGAATCAATCATAGCTCCACATAAATTGGACACAACAGAGAAAGCACAAGGATTGCATAAAACTAGATGCTCAAGTTAACATCTTTATGTTTATGTATGGCTGTCTGAATGATTCTAGTTTTCTGTTAAACAAATCAATTAACAAGGAATACTAGAATATCCAAAGGAATGTATTTCCCAGGTGTATCTCACAGGGTCTAAACCAGTGGTTCCCAAACTAATGGGTCAAAACCCACCAGCCTGGGAAGGTCTTTGCTCTGGCCCATTAAGGGGCGGGAAGGGTTTTTTTTCACTTACCTAAAGGGGTGCCAGCATGGGGGGGGTGCGGGGAGCCCTGCAGATACCTGCAGAAACCTTCCTGTTTACAATTGTAAACAGGAAATGGCTTTAAATCAAGTTTTTTGGGGGGTTTTTTTACTGTTACAGAGGCTTGGGGAGCCCTGCAGAGGTGTTTGCAGGGCTCCCCCCTCCCCTGCTCATGCAGTGCTCCCAACTCCTTTGCAGGAGTTTGGGAGGTACTGGTCTAAACATAACTGATTCCTTTGTATGTCATGTTGCTGAGTAAAGAATTGAGATGGTGAGAAATGGCAGTAAAGAACTGAGGTGAGAAATGGCAGGGGTGGGTTGGCATGGTACAAAAACAGCTTATTTAGAACTTACAACTCACTTTCATTACATTTCACCAGTGCACTTCTCGGAGCAAAGCAGGATGAATGGGAAGCAAGAAGGAAACACCACACACCAGGGGGTCATAACACTTTCCTATTTTAAAGCAACAAGCATTGTATCTGTACATCACCTGACAGATGAAATTCCTTACAGCATGCTTTGGAATTCAGACTTTTTCGTTTATTTAAACTGAATTTTGTACAATTCAAGAGAACCTGTTTGCCGTGAAGCAGACTGCTAGTAGCTTGACCTTAGCAACAGTTTTCAGGTAATAGCACCACAGAGGTGGTAACAGCAACATCCTTCCAGAAGTTTATAAACTGATAAGAACTAGATACATTCTAAAAAATTACTGCTTAATCAAAACCATAGGTTTGAAGAATTATATGCTCCTTACTGAAATTATTTTGTAAAGAAAAATTCTGCGTTCCTAAAAAAGTAACAGAGAAAACTACAAAAAAGCGGCAGGAACATGAATGCTTCATACAGAATACATCTTGTTATTTATCCCCTCACCAGGTGTTCTCCCCCTAAATACTGTATAAATTTGAAAATTGTCCAAGGTTGCTGATGGGTAGTTAAACATATGATTGTACCACACATTTCATACCACTTCATAGTGTTTTGTAATAAAATGGGATTTAATTTGGGATAAGTTTATCAGTCACTTGGGTAATCTTTCAACAACTGAAACAAATGTATCTATATCTGCAAGTCATCAATATGCTTCAAAATGCACATACATTTGTAATACAGAACCAAAAGGCAGACAAGCAGATAATTAATACTTATGAACAAGTGCCTCAAGTTTTCTTTTAAAATTCACACTTATTGAAAAGAAACGCTCCCAGCAACCAATGTATTTCCTACTTATTATGGAAGAATACTACATACATAAACCCAAAGTAATGGAAAATAGTACTAATTTGGTGCCTGACTATTCAAATGAATATTACTGTGTCACAAGTTTCTTAAATGCCAAATGAGACAATTAAGTGGCTCTTATGGTACAATTCTATCTTTTGACATTAATTTCTTCCAATTTATTTTATACAGATCTCTGTATGACATCTTTATTAAGAGCAATTAAAAATATCTCTTTGAACTCATAACAAAGCTCAGTATGATCACAGAATATGAATCATATTCATTAGGTGAATATTTCTGAGAACTATTGTGGTTGAAAAACTCAGTATGAGACAGGTTTTACTTTATTAAATGCAACTTTATTGTTGCCATCCTTCCTCATTTATTAAACAAACGGAAAGAATTCAGAACACACTAATGAACAAAATGTATAAAAGTCAACTAGAAGCAATAATCCTATCTGTATACAGCACTAAATCAAATGCACGGTATTTTGTTTGTGTGATCTGCTTAAAAATACAATGACCGCCTAAAAAGCAGTATCTTTTACACACATTCCCCCCAAATGCATAAAATTTAGATGAGTCCCTCATGGCAACCCAATGTCTTTATGATGCCTCATAATGTGTTGGTTCTTCTCTGAAGGCCTTCGGAAGCCTTTCTTGCAGAACTCACAACGGTGTGGATAGTCTTTTGTATGAATAGAAATAACGTGCCGTTTGAAACCTGAGGCATCTGTAGTGCTATACTCACAGTACTCACACTGATAAACTTTTCTACCACTGTGTGATTTCATGTGTTTTTTGAGTTCCATTTGCAGCTTGAAACCCTTCTTACATCTCTTGCATCTGAACGGAAGATCTTTTGTGTGAACTGAGAGAATATGGCGACTTAGAACAAATGGATCTGCAATCTTAAAGTCACAATGTCTGCACTGGTGCAATTTTTTACCCTTGTGCACTGCAACATGTTTTTTCAGTTCTGACGGCCTATGAAAGCCTTTGTCACACATGTCGCACTTATGGGGGTAGTCCTTTGTGTGAACGGAAATTATGTGTCGTTTTAAATCACTTGAGTTTGAGCTTTTGTGGTCACAGTGCAGACACTGATGTGTTTTGCTTTCTTGATGCATAAGGATGTGCTGTTGCAGCTCTTTGGTATCCGAAAACATCTGAAAACAAATGTCACACTTGAAGGGCATTTCCTTACTGTGCCTAGTCTTTACATGAGTTTTCAAGTTGGAGGAATCTGCAGATCTATACTCACAATATTGGCACTGGTAAGGCTTTTCACCTGTGTGGATTCGCATGTGTTTTTTGAGCTCTGACGGATGTCGAAATCCCTTGCCACATTCCACACAAATATGAGGAAAGTTTTTGCTGTGCACAGCCAGAAGGTGACGATTCAATAATCCCTGCTCTGCCGTCTCATACTCGCAGAATTTGCACTTGTACATTTTATTTGCTGCCTTGTCCCTATGCACCATCTTGTGTGTAAACAAAGCTCCTGCCTGAGAAAAATTTTTCCCACATTCATCGCATTCAATTAGCTTCTCGGTCTTGGTGGTAAGTTTGTGGCTCTCTAGATGATTGTGCAAACTTAACTTTTTATTTGTAGTGTAATCACAATCAGTGCATCGGTATTTTTTCTTAGCAAGAAGGTGCTCTGGGTGGTTTTTCATGTGTCTTTTCAAGAAGCCCCGAGATTTAAACTTCTTCCCACATATCATACAAGGATAGACTGTCAAAGGATGGCCATCAGGCCCAATTATTATTGCTGCAGAATAAAGCAAAAACAAGATCATAAAATGGCACCCAATAAACTCATAGGCAATCTACGAATTCATTTGTTAAAAGAAATGAGCACAAACCACCGGTTAGGCACTTCAAAATCTTATTACTTTCAGAGAGAGAATTCAGCATGTGCTTAACCCATTTTTTATCTGGCTCACAAGTGCACACATTTGTTCCCTATTGCATATATGCAACGTTGAGCAGAAACTGCTTAAATCTCTCACACTGAAGTCAGTAGTACTGAAATACTTGGCACATTAGTGAGACTGCACCAAATGCTAAATTTATGTTGTCTTAACCACAATGATGCGTCAACTTTTGTTCCTGAACTGAATCAAAATAATCCAACAGCAACAGGAGAAGACTTGCTGCACTTCATTATTTGGTAGCAACATTAAGGGCCAACACACCCTTTAATTAAACTCATAGAAAGGAATACTTGGACATGTCAATAATTGTATTCTCACAAAGGTGCCTTATAACATCAATCTTTCCAAGGGATGACTCATATTTGTGGATAACAGTTTCCAAGACGGTATATATAGAATTAATGTAATATGTCCCACAGTACAGCAATTTTTAATCCTTCAGTTTTAAAATAAAAGATCCATTTAGCAAAAATTTGCTTTGTGCAACTCCCAACTAAGTGAGCAAGCTATTACTAAAAATGGAGCAAAACAAACAATCTGAAGTAATGATTTCAAACAGAGACCTTGAGAAAGGAATTATATTAACTTGCTGTGCAATACAAACAAATATAGAGTGCAACCCAATAAATGCATAAAATAACTGCAATTTGATGAAATGCTTCAACTTCTCAGGCTGTAACAGCAAAGGTCAGAATTGTTTAGCAGGAACTCTACCTCCACCCACCTGAAGCATGTATTACGCATTGCGTAACTGCTGTAGTTGCGAGCAACACAGTGTTCACTGCTTCGGTATAACCACACCCACAACAAGCCTATGCTGGCAATGAGAGCACTACACCTATCTAATCACACTATATGCATCACACTATATGCATAGTTGCGAGAGAATAATGACTCCAAGGGTGCAATCCTAACCCCTTATGTCAGTGCTTTCCAGCCAATGGGATGTGTGCTGCATCCTGCAGTTGGGTGTCACTCGCAGAGGCCTCCTCAGAGTAAGGGAATGTTTGTTCCCTTACCTCGGAGCTGCATTGCCCCTATGTCAGTGCTGGAAAGCACTGACATAAGGGGTTAGGATTGCGCCCTAAGATTGTATCTCCTTTAATTTTTTCCTTTGCTACCTCTTGAATCTTCTTATCCAAAATAATCAAAGATGGAGTAACCAGAACTGGAGTAACTGGGACAGTTAAGTAGCATCTTTGTTTTACCCTGGAGACAGTTCCACAGTACAGCCAATGAGAAACATAAAGCTGTGTATTTGTTAAAGTGCAGTTACTTTCACATGTCTTTATTTGCACCTTATTACACTGCATAACTTGACTTCTTTACTAAAAAAAAAAATGTAGATTTTTTTTTTTAAAAAAGATGTTTCTTCCCAAAAAATTTGGGATGGTTGGCATAGTTCCCAGGTACTTCTCAGGTCACCAAATCCTCAAACTCATGCCCTGTCTGTATTCCTAAAACCACACTTCTCTTGAAGTATAAGCTCTTTCAATCTAATCTTTGCTAAAATAGTTAAACCTCTGCAAACACAGAATTAGTCCCATTATTTATACAAGTTATCAAACCATCCTGCTGTGCACTTTCAGTGTGTGTGAGTGAAAGAGAGCATGCTCATACACGCTGGTATTGCCTCATGAGTGCATAACATTGGCTGCGTACATTCTTTTTCTTATGAGACATCTTATTTTTGAGATAATGGAGAGCAATCATGTGAGAACAAATGTATTTGTATACTTATTACAGGGCAATGACTGGTTTTCCCCAGACTTAAAGATGCTCCCATTTTTGGTTCCCTAAAAATACTGGGTTCTATCCTGTTTAGTTAATTATGTCCAAGGAAGTTAGTCATAACTAACTGAAATCAATGAGACTTAGGGTGCAATCCTACTTTGCGCTGGAACAGACAAGCCAGGAGGCTTGCGCTGTATCCAGCGCAGGATTGTGGCCAGCAGCGGTTTAGCCAGAGGCAAGGGGAAACTTTTCCCCTTACCCCTGGGTAAGGGCTGCTGGTGCCTATAGGTCTCCTCAGACTTGCGCCACCTCCTGAGGTGGCACAAGTCCGAGGAGAGAGGAGTGGCTTGAAGTTGCTCTGTTCTCTCCAGGAACGGGGGTTGGGATCCGGCATAACTGCTGGATCCCAGCCCCACCTCCCGTTCCCCGCCCGCCCCCTAGGCCGCCCATTTCCTTCCCTCCCCCTGCCCAGGAACGCCTCCCTCCCCCCCACGCCTATCTTTCCTCCTTGCGTTGGCTCATCTGAGGGACTTAGGCTCATCTGATGCCCTTAGGCTGCAATTCTAACCACACTTTCCTGAGAGTAAGCCCCATTGAACAAAATAGAACTGAGTAGACCTAGTTAGGATTGTGCCCTTACAGCCCAATCCTATTGGACTAGTTATGACAAGAGAACATAACTTTGCTGTCATAACTGCCTATAGGGCAGCATAAACAGCGGCCTCTGGCAGCCATTTTGGAACTGCTACCACAAACAACAGCAGCGATTGTGGCCCACTATTGCAGCCAGCAACCTGCTCCAGAGTAGGTATGCCAGCATGGGGAGCATGTTATGTGCAGGGAGGAACAGGGCAATGCAGCACTGGTACACACTGAATCTTAGCTCCTCTTTTGGAAACCTCTTTTGGAGCCCCTCTTCCCTCCTTGGACATACTCCACCAAAACAAGTACTGTACATCCAAGGAGACCCAAGGGCTTGTGCAGAGATAAATAAAAAACATTTTACTTACCTCCCCTTTGTCTTTGGATACCGCCCCCACACACACACACTATGACATACATTGTGTGCTTTTTGGTACTGGCGGCAGGAGATAGAACCAGGTCACGACTACTAACTGAGTCAGGACTAACTAAACTTTTGAGTTATTTATCAATAGAATTTTTACCCTGCCTTTCTCCCCAAGGGGAACCAAGGCAGTTACAAAAAGAGTGTAAATACAAAAAAAACAAAATCACAGTTAAAAGCAAATTACATAAGTCACTGGTGTCAATACCTTTTTAAAATGACCGTGACCCCAATCCCATGCATGTCTACTCAGAAGTAAGTCCCATTATAGTCAATAGGGTTTACTCCCTGGATAGTGTCTGTAGGATTGTGGCCTGAATCACATTCTGAAGATTATTTATTAGATTTTTATACTGCCCTTCCTCAGGATGGCTCAGGATGGTGTACAAAGTTCCTTCCCTCTTTTTGTCCTGACAACAACCCTGCGAGGTAGGTGAGGCTGAGAGATAATGCCCAAGATCATTATGGAAGCTTCACGGCTGAGCAGGGATTTGAACAAGGATCTTCCAGGTCTTAGTCCAATTCCCAAACCACTACAGTACAAGTACTGTAGTAGTAGATGCAATTCATAACATTCAGTTAATCACAGACTGAATGTACTAAAAATTCCAAGTTGTTGGATCAAAAAAGTCAAATTACTTATGAATTTTGACAAAAGTGTATTTTGACAAAACTGTGTACTATATTTAGGAGAACAGAGTAATTGTTTACACACATTCAGAGCATATCTACATGTGCAAAAAAGACTTCCACTATTGTGTGTTTAAATGTCAGTTTTCGTGCCTTTATTTCTTCTTTAGATGCTATCCTCAATTTATCAACATTTATTTTCAAACGTAAGCATTATTCCAAGACTTTGTAGAAAACATAACACAGTTTATGGCTGATCATACAGCTAAAATGTATAAGGAGAGCCACAAAATGAATGCTTGAATGCACAAAACATGGTTGTTGTGCTTTTCTAACTTTTAAAAAAGCCTCCTGGAAAAAGGAAGCCATTCTTTTTCTCTTGATAAGCAATCATCTTGCTCACTAGAATAGCTGGATGTTTACCTGTTTGATATTGTCTGGATTCCAGTCTCCTCCTTTTCTTTGGCTTTTGTTTTGCTAGTCTTCCAAGACCAGTAGTCTCATCTATGTGCAAGAGGGCACTTGCAGTTCCATTCCGGTTTTCAACTGCTTCGGTGTTATTACCTAACAAAGATTAAAAGTTACATAGTATCAACACTATTTCAAGGTAATTTCAAGTCTCAGGATTGTGTTCACATTACAACAGAATTGCTTAACAACAGGATTCAGGAAACATATCCCTGTCATTAAGTGATACACACTTGTAGTCAAGCACTCTCCCTAACAGTACTGATTACACCACAGGAAGTGGCTCCCACACTGGGGTGTCTGTGTGTGTGTCTGTGTCTGTGTGTGTGTGTGTGTGTGTGTGTGTGTGTGTGTGTGTGTGAGAGAGAGAGAGAGAGAGAGACAAGGATTTGAAGCAGAGGGCTTAAAGGAAAACCAATTAAAAGGTGCAATTACTGTGCTAATATGCAAAATTACTGAAAAAGTATTTTGTCTTAGGAAAATTTTAAAAACTGACTCAAAAGTTGTGTAGAATTCAGTACCGTTTAAGTAAAATCAAGGCCAATAACATCCCTGTCACCATTAATATGCTTTTGTAAATAAAAACAGACAGCCTAGTGGGATTGGAGGGGGGTTAAGATGATTCCATTGCTGCAGTCTATCAGAAGCAGATCCCTTGTTTCTATTCTCTACTTTCAACTATGACTGTAACTAAGACTGCTGAAGACTTAGCATTGTGTGCGCACTGTAATTTTCTCTTTACTTTTGTTCAAAGAGCAAAAAAAAGATAGTTGGCATAATTTCTCCTGAACAAAATACTAAGGACCTATATGCATTCTTATACATAAAGTTCTGACACAAACACTTCCATCCAAAAAAGACTGCAGGAGACCCAATCTACATATTATGCAGAGTAAGGTGGTGAACTGCAGTGGTAGAATTCTCAACTGTTCTACCTCAGATGGCAGGTGCAGAGTCATATTTTTGAATCCTCCCCTATGCCAAAAACAAAAACCACCTTCATCAAAGCTTTTCAGGCAGCAAATCAGGGACAGGTCTACCCTAAACCTTTCCTCCAATGTGCTCATTTACTATATGCAAAAAACCTCACTGCATGGGGAAGTATCCTAAAATATTATCATACGCTTCCAACCCAAGATAGAACAGATTCTGTACAATCCAGCCTGTCCCATCAGGTCATAAGAGAAGCTCCTCTTACAAGTGCCATTGCCTATGGAGCTGGGAGGAGTTGCAGCAAGAATCACAGCCTTCTCAATATTAGCACCAACCCTATGGAACTTGCTTCTTCTTAATTTATGAACTGCTGCCTCCCTAGGGACTTTCTGGCAGGGCCTGAAGACATTTCTTTTTTGACAAGCTTTCTGAGTTCTTGGCCTTTTTTGTAACAAGGACATCTGCTTTTACAGGTTTGGCCCTTTTCTTATAAAGTGTTTGCTGCTGCCCTTGTGATTTTATAGGACATGTTTTGACTGTAAATATTTTGGGTTGTTTTATGAGTTTTTAAGCTCTACTGTAATTTGTTCAACTGCGATTTTATGCTTTTTTGTACTTTTTGTTTTGTTGTAAGTCATTTTGGGTTCCCTCAGGGGAAGAAAGGCAGGATAAAAATGCAATAAACAACAGATTCTACCACCACCTTACCTTGCGAAATACCTAGATCAGGTCTCAGTTTTCCCTAAAACAAAAGATCAGGTACCAATATCATCACAACACACAATTTTCAGATGGAGTCATGCCCTCTTACGATAACTCCTTCAATGCTATACAAGTAAAATTGTATAGTATACTGAAGATGCTTGAATAAGATTTTTCCCTCCCCAAAACAAACTTATTATGTATCATAGATATCAGTGTCCCTGGTCTTCAGGAACCATCATACCAACAAGATTTGTTTTATTTTTGCCTCTGTAGAAATAATGCTGTTTCAACTCTAATCATATGGCATACCATAAGCTGCTGCCCAAGCTATTGGCATAAAGCTTTTAATTTCACTGTCATCAAGTTGCTGTTCATGAGCGGCGGCTGCATCCTCCTCTCCTACAATCACTTCCATATAGACCTCATCCGCAATTTCTGCAACATCTGAAAGAAGAAATTTTATATAACACACACGATATCTTATTTTAAACAAATCCCTACCCCTAAATAAAGGTCACATACTTACTTAAATCTTCATCTTCATGCTGGGAATCATTTACTGTCATATACACCATTTTTTCCCTTGGAATACGAACACTGCTATTTTGATTAATTAATGTCTCTCCATGGTCGTTCTCAGATTCACTTTCCACAATGTCTACAGTGCCTCCTAAGTAAAAAAGAATTAGCCAAAATGTCATGTAAGAGTGTTTCTGCTAAGCTACGTTTTGGAAAGACAACCTAAACAAGCATTTAGAATCTATATTTTTCTCCCACAAATTTGAAGTTTAAAAAAATAGGAAAATACTATGGAACTAGTATCTATCCTTTCAAGTTGCACAAAAACTATGCAGAAGGCAGCCCAAGCCTAACATGTGCTGGAACAGGCAGGCCGGCCGGCCTGTGCTGTATCCAGCACAGGGTTGAAGGTAACTGTGACGCAACTCAGGGCAAGGGGATATTTTTCTCCTTACCCCAAGGACTGCCTCAGCCACTGCAATGGTGCTACTCAGATCTGCATCAGATCGCTGGCACAGATTCAAGCAGCATAGAGTTAGGTCAGCCTGCTTGGGAGGGGGTTAGGATCCAAAGGCTGGCCCTACACCGCTCCTGGGCCCAGCCTGCCAACTGCTTGCCCTAGAATGCACCCAAATGCCCCCCCCCCTTTCCAAACTCCTGTGCAGGTGGCCTGCCAACCGGCACAAACTCACCTCCAACTTCTCATTCTTAGGATTAACTTTGTTTTAAAATGGTAGAAATAAATGCCTTACCTAAATCATCCTCTCCAGGATCAGCTTTGAAAATATAGACCTTGATGACTTCTGGGCAAATGCCATCCATTTTACAAGGATCACTTTCTGATTCTGCTTTTATAGTAATTTCAGCAGAACTGTCATTTTCTGTCTTGACAGCATCATCCACTACAGAGCAAAACATTAAATTAATAATCAACACATAATGAACAATTGATGATATAATAAAAGTTTTCCTTTTTAATGTTAAAAGTATTGGACCTTATAATGAAACTAACTGAACAGGACAGTGAAATAAACTTCATATAATGAATTGTTCTAGTTACAAGAGATGAAAGAGAAATAAAGAGTCAAGAAACAAGCTAAAAATCCACTAAATCCTATACTGTATTACTTCACTGAAACAAAATACAGGGGGTGGAGCTGTATGTGTGGATCCCGTATCCACGGATTCACTTATCTGTGGATTGGCCCGCATCCTCCCCACGCGTGCTGTTTTGCCGAATTTCCTTTCCAAACTTGGCCTAGAAAACTTATGCCCACTTTAAGTTAATTAATTCCCGATTTCACTCAAAATCCTGCAGAAAGCACTGCTGGACCCCACCAACAGGGTAATGCGCCTGTTCAACCTACAGAGTTCCTCCTTCCTCTACTTTCCCACCATTAGCTTCTCCAGTCGCTGCAGCAACACCTTGATTCCCAGCAGCTCCTGGATGTGGCGGCTACACACCAGTCTCCAGCGTCTTCAGTAGTCTCCATTCATTCAGTCCATCAGTCAGTCCTTCCTCTTAGCTTCTAGTCTCTCCAGGCTCCTTCCTTCTATGTTCATACCCTTTCCTTCCTCTAGGTGCTGCTTTTAACCCTAAGGCCTTGTTACCTCCAAGTGGCTGCAGCTGTGCAGCACACTCACTGTATACTAAGGCCCTGGTTTTAATACCATGCTTCCCAGATCTGTCAGAGCAAGGGGCCACTGTTGACAACACACCCTATTTCCTCAAGGGATCTTGTGCATTTCGATTACATTTCACCCCTTGGTGTCACAGTGGTCCCCTTGATCTATCATCTGTGGTCTTCTTGGGCCATCCAGCCCTTGGCCTGCCACATCCTCTCCATAATGGTTGCTGAAGCTCCCATACAGTCTAATCCCATTCTATCCATGCTGGTGCCCATTTGGTCTACACCAGTGCCCATCTGATCCATAACTGATTCCAATATGCCATGCTCCATCCCAGAGGGGAACAGATCAATCCCAGTGGTACCCAGATCTGCCAGAGCAAGGGGCCACTGTTGCCACCACATCCTATCTCCTCAAGAGATCTTGCACATTTCCATTACAAGGGGCCCCTAGCCTCCGAAGGGTCCTCTGAGCCCAGCAGTTAAAAAAAAACCCACAACTTCTGATTCCACTGAGAAACTGGAAGTGACATTTTTAATGCCTTATTATTATTCGCCAGTATCCACAGTTTCAGTTAACCACAGGGGACTCCAGAACAGAATCACTGCAGATACCAGGGCACGCTTGTATTCCTTTCATTATTTCCTAATTTTTACCAAGCTGAATGAAATTTTATACATAAGCAAACCTGTGGTTTCTCTTTGTTAACTAATTAAGGCATCCAGTCTATTTTAGAATAAACACAGAGAGTAATCAGAAATGTTCCAAGCACCATAAACATACTTGAAAACACAAATTATTGTCTGTCATCTGCCATTATCAGCTGCATAGACTGGAGATGGTTACACACAGTACCAAACTGAAGTAGAAGTCCGCACAAGAAAGTTCACTTGCAAGAGAAAATAGAAGTCAGGTAAATTATTCATGATCCTTAAGCCCACCCTTAGTTAGCCACACACATGCCCTGGGTCTACAAGTCACTTATTCCTTCGGTTTGACAAATACCTATGTGGCAAAGATTTGTTTTCTCTGAAAGATCTGAATGGGGTTCTCCTGCAAATCTTAATGTGAATCTTTCAGATCTCTAGAAAAGAAAAGGAAGTTTTGGGGCCAAATGTAAATATTTGGGTGAGGGGTACACTGGTGTGAAGAGCAGTACCTGCTTACCCCAGAAGAACTGTAATGCCCATTTCCCCAGTACAGCAGGGCTGATATACACATAAAAACAGATATGTCCATTTAGATTTTCTTCCATACATACAAAAAGTTGATGAGAGTGACCAGGAGAATCCAGTACCAAGAAAAAGCAGAAATAAGTGAACTGTAGACTGGTGAGAAACCATTTACTTTAAGGTAGAAAGATATCAGCAAAATGTAAAACAATAAGGGCGTGAACTTAACCACCTTTCAACACTGGCCTAGCTGCAGTGCAGCCCCAAGGTAAGGTAACAAACATGCCCTTACCTTGAGCAGGCTCCCTTAACTGCCCCTCCACTGCAAGATTCAGTAGCACATTAGCACAGCTATGTCAGTGCTGGAAAGCTGGTTAGGATTGCGCCCTAAATCTGTAAATATCTTGAAAAAAATAGTATGAGTACTAATAGCAAATACGATTTGTTACAGACAAATCATGCCAGACCAGCTTTGTTCACTTATATAACAGGCATGGAAATGCGGAATATGTTCAGCCAACCCTGTCTGAAGTGGCACAACGCCTCTCCTTATACCACAACAGCTGAAGTAGCATTTGGTGCAAGTATGTTCAGCTCACTTATGTCATTAACTTTCACTCCAATCCCTTGCTATTCCTGATGGTTGTTTTGCTAATACTAGGTTCTACAAGTACAGAGAATGGGGTGAAACCAGTTTCAAGTACCACTACCCTATTTTAGTGTCAACATCCCCCTGGTTTGTCTCATATTATAAAGAATAATTAATTTTTAATTGTCACAATACATGACAAAATAAAGAGCCAACTACGTATCACGTTAAAATAGATATACGGATCGTGTAAAAAGCGGAAATTTCAATTCAAAAGTACATTCCATTTACTTTGGTATAGCGGTTAACAGACTGGGGGCCCAATCCTATCCAACTTTCCAGAGCTGATGCAGCCATGCCAACAGGGCATGTGCGGCAGCCTGGGGGGGGGCAGTCACAGAGGCATCCTCAAGGTAGACAAACGTGCTTCCTTACCTAGGGGCTGCACTGATGCTAGAAAGTTGGATAGGGGCCCTCAATTAGGCTACACCAAATTAGGCAGTAACATCGTGAGTTAAAAACTGGCAAAGCTTGTTTGGGAAGCTTAAAGTAGAGTAAAAGTAATAGAGAGACTGTCACTAAGCATAAATTCTAGTACAGTGGAACCAGAAGAGGGCCATTCACCCTTAAGGGAAGTGGCCCAGAAATGAGTGCCCTGGCAGTGCTGCAGCAATTGCAGTGCTGCTGGGAGCAAGGGTTTTTTAAACTTATCTGGGGGGGGGGATTGTGCTGGGATCCGGAAGGCTCACAGACCCCTCTGCAGGCCGCCTCATTGCCCCAAATAGCTTCAACTGACACTCAAAGACCACTTCTGGTTTTCACGTGAGCTATTTGGAGCAATACTGTAACTATTTGGAGCGGCGGGAAGGCCCACAGAGGAAATTGCAAGCCTCTCAGACCAGCATGACCTCCAGGTAATTTAAAAACACCCTTGCTCCCAGCAATGCTGGATTGCTGCGGCGCCATCGGAGCTTCCCCCCGCCAATACTTATTGCAGTCCCCAAGTCCGAGCGGGACGTTGGGAACTGCTGTTCTAGTATATGCTTTCTTATCAAATTATAAATGATATAAATTTATATTTTGTTTAAAACAAGTATATTTTTAGATTAGCATAAGCATACAGAACAGTCATTTTCAACCTTTTTCATTTTGTGGCATACTGAGAAAACAATACAATTGTCAGGCACAGCATCGGTTTTTTGACAATTGACAATGTACGCTGCCCTGCCGGCCGTGGGCTCATATCCCCCAGTGGTCCTACTAATATATGACCCACCTCCAAACTCCCACAGTGCACCTGCAGATCATTTGTGGCACACAAATGTGCCATGGCACAGCAGTTGAAAATCACTGATATAGAACATACTGATATATAATGTGGGTATAGTCACTAAAGGATCTACCTATTACTAAAGAAAATGATTTGAGCAGCAACAGATTCTACCCTACAGATGAGAGTTATGCTAACATACCAAGTTGTTTGTGTTTGGTACAGCTAAAGTGAGAACCTGTGCACTGGACAAAAGGAAGCCTATGCTGGCTGTCAGTTGTAATCTTGTTATAGAACAGGAGTCCCTAGAACATCTCTCTAACATACCTTTTGGCATTCTTTTTAGCTTATAGTGCCTGAGAATGTGGACAGGATTGTCTGAGGCATGAGGCCATCTTCTTGTCCATTCGACCCTTGTCTGGCAAAATTAGAACCCCCCCGGGGAGGGCTGGCCAAGTGGACAGGGAGGGTGGTGAATTTATTTCTGAGAGAGGGGGTGCTGCCCAAATCTTGAAGCAGGTGGTGGTTTTGTTTCCTCCTGAAATAACCCTCCCTCAGTCCTAATAATCTGAACAACCAGTCTCAAATATTCTGTTTTGGGGGGGCAAGATGGTCAACTAAATGGTGGTGTCCCAGCTTAAAAGGGTCCTGGAGGAAGCTGATTATCTGGATCCATTCCAGTCTGGCTTTAGACCGGGATTAGGAACAGAGATAGCCTTGGTGGATGATCTACACTGGGGAATGGACAGGGGGCGTGCGTCTCTGTTGGTCCTACTGAATCTGTCAGTGGCCTTTGACACCATTGACCATGGTGTCCTTCTGGGTCGGTTGGCTGAGCTGGAGCTTGGAGGCACTGTTTTGCAGTGGTTCCGCTCCTTCTTCACTGACAGATCTCAGAAGGTGGTCTGGGGGATGCTTGTTCAGCATCCTGGCCTCTTAGGTGTGGCGTGCCACAAGGCTCCATTCTATCCCCCATGCTGTTCCAACATCTACATCAGGGGTCTCCAAACGTTTTGGCCAGGGGGCTGCATCAAATGTCTGGCACAGTTTTGAGGGCCGGAAAAAAAATTAATATAAAATGTATATAAATAAATTAAAGATGAAACTTAGATGAGTGAATAAATGAATGAATGGGCTCATTCATTCAACCTCTCTGGCCCTCAGAACACCCTCCAGATGCAACCAGAGCATAGTTCCAGTCATGTTCAGCAAAGTGGGCCAGGGGCTTTCAGGGGACAAGAGGTTGGCCGCGGGCCGGATAGAGGATCTTTGCGGGCCACATCTGGCCCCCGGGCCGGGGTTTGGAGATCCCTGATCAACATGATGAAAGGTCATCTAGAGATACTGGTAGGGTGCCATCAGTATGTTGATGACACCCAGCTCTTTCTCTCCTTTCCTCCTGATTCCAAGAAAACAGTCAAAGTACTCGATTATTGTCTGGATCCACGGCTACTCCTGGATTGCCATGTGGTGGCTGTGGCCAGGGGAGCCTTTGCTCAGCTTTGGCTGATTTGCCAGCTGTGACCATACGTGGGTAGCTCAGACCTGGACATGGTGATTCATGCCCTAGTGACATCCCAATTAGGTTACTGCAACATGCTCTACGTGGGGCTGCCTCTGAAAACGGTCTGGAAACTGCAATTAGTGCAAAATATTCATGTGGTTGCTAAAGCTCATTGGTTTGATTCGGTCAGGCCGCTCCTTCAGCGACTACACTGGCTGCCAGTTAGTTTCCAGGCTCAATTCAAAGTGCTAGTTTTGACTTTTAAAGCCCATTATGGCTCAGGTTCAGGGTAGTTGAGGGACTGCCTCCTTCTATACAATCCAACCTGTCCTTTCAAGTCATCAGAGGGGGCTCTTCTAACTGTGCCGCCACCAGTAGAAGTGAGGGGGATGGCAGCAAGAAACACGGCCTTCTCAGTGGTGGCACCCTGCCTGTGGAATTCCCTCCCCCTGGAATTGAGAACAGCTCCTTCTCGAGTTCTTTTGGCGGGATCTGAAGACCTTTTTATTCTGGGAAGCCTTTTTAAGCTGACACAGAGGGGGCTGATGCTTTTTTATGAATATATTTTAATCGTGATCCAAGTTCATTGTGTTTTATTGTTTTAATTGTTTTTATCATATATAACAATGTTTTTAGTATTCATAAGCTGTCTTGAGTGCTCTTAGCAGGGTAGAAAGACAGGGCATAAATTCTATAAATAAATAATATCTCCACCACCACATCATGCTACATCTCCCCAGTGCTATTATGGGTCTCTTCTGCTCTTTCTACCAGTTACTACTTACATTAGCATAACTAAACTTATTTTGGATCAGGCCTATGAAGCCTTCAAGGGACTAGCGAAACAGGAGACCTAGAAATCCTTGTTTTGTTTTTATGATTTTTTCTGTTTGTTTTTAATATGCAAACTGCCCTGCAACACTAATTGCATGGTAAAAATTTTAAAAGAATACTCTGAACTATGTACAGTCAGGTTGCCTCTTATACAAGATTCAGATTCTGGAGTCTATGCATAAATAGAAAATCGCCTATTGTCAAAACTACCTTAAACTTGAAAAATACATGCTGTACTGACTCTTTAAAAACTAAAATCATATTCCAAGAGACATAAGGGAACTGAGACAACTGAGCAAACAGCAGATTCGTTCTCCCGTCTGATGCTAACTCCAGGGCACATAGTGAGTGGAACAGCAGGCAGAATTGCCTGCTCTATTTAAAACTACTTTTCTTTCTTTTTTGTTGTTGAATGCATACACTTGAATTTGAGCAAGTATACTGCACCTATGACACCACCAGACCGTAGCCAGAACATTAAAAAGTCCTGCTGGACCAGGCCACTTCGGGGAAACAAACAAGCAGGAGAAAAAGACATATATCTCTTGTCACTGCTTCCCAGCAACTGGTTATAAATAAAAAATAAAAATAAAAATTTTTTATAAATAAAATTGTAATATTTAAGAATACGTTACCCAGACACTTACAAGAAATCATAAGGTAATCTTCACAGTTGCTCTTGTCATCATGTTCCACAGGTATTCCACTGGCATCAATTACAGCTTCAGAGGCACAGTCTGCTACCAACACTTCTGAAACCACATCCTCTTCCAGAGAATCTGTGACAATTTCAGCTTCTGCAACATTATTACAGCCATGAATAACATGGTCCATATGTCCAATGTCAGGTATGTGTATTGACTCACTTGTGAGTACATGGTCAGGTATGGACATTGCTGTTGCTGTGATCTCAGAAGATAAAACATCATCTGGAACAGTGCAGTGAGCTAAAGACACTTCTTCAGTGACATCACTGTCCAGCACTGGTTCGGGTATAATAACAGTCTGAGATACATCCGTATCTTCCATGATATCTGGACACTGGACATCTTCTATAACAACATCCTCAATGACATCTTGGATTACTACAGAATCTGGATCATCAGGGACAAAGTTATGAACAGTTATATCAGAATCTTCCACATCTGATACATACACAGTTTCCTGTATTTCTACTACAATTTCCTCTCCATTCAAATGTGTTCCTTCAGCACCTAAAACACACAAAAATAAAATTTAACAAAAATTGCTGTGCCAGTATAACCCCAAGCTTCATTAAAATCGGTGCGACTTAATTTTGACAGTAGGATAGTTCCTAATTTGAGTACCACACTGGACAAAATAAAAACCTGGGTGTATCTGACTATTTTACCATCTTCTGCTATTTCTGTTCTTGTGCAACCAACTATTTTGGGTTGAAGCAAGTCAGAAAAAGCTTGATATTCCTAGAAACTAACTAAAGTGAATATCAGAAAGGAATAAGACTCTGTAAAGGTATAAGGGAGAAAGGAGGAAAAGGAATAAGTAATCTAAGATGAGCTGGCTTTATAAGGAGAACTGCAAACTCCAGATTTCCCCATTTGGTCTTTTCTGGCATTACATAATTTGCCTTCCTAAATAAGGTGCACAAGTATGTACATCTAGGAGGGCAGCCATTACTGATATTTCAAGAAAATCACTTGTATTATTTTTACATTACCTTAAAAAAGTTGCAAAAAAAATTATAGTCACTTGCAAATATTAACAAAATTATATTATGCTTTATAGAAGGTGGCACTTTTTTTTTTTAAAGCCTCCAAGTATTTCTCAAGAGACAACATAAATTGTAAAACAGACTATATTCTGCTTGTATACTTTGGAGGTGGGGGGAGTCACTCATAGCCCAGTCCTAAACATGAATACACCGAAGTAAGTCTCACTGAGTTCAATGGGACTTCCAGGTTAGTGTGCACAGAATTGCAGACTCAACGTAATAATGGAAAGTGAGTGTGATTTTAAGTGAAGGCTCAGAGTCCAATCCTGTGGTTGGCGGCACGGCTCTGTGCTGCCGAACACAGTTGCAAACGTGCCGCAAGGAACGCTCGCGGGGCTCACCGCTGGGCTCCCGCCGGTGCTGGGCTAGTGTGGAGCGGTCGTCCAGGTTCCACGGCTCGGCGGTCTCCCGGACCGCAGTGCAGCGGAACGGGAGGTGGGAGCATGGATGGGGGCATGGAGGAGGCGTTCCGGGGAGGGGGAAGGCTGGCGGGGGTGGGGAAGAGGCGAGCCAAGGGGTGGACGGGAGGAGGCTCAGCGGAGCTGAGCTCTGCAGGATCCAGGGCACTCGTGGAGGGCTGCGTGCCCTACACGAGCGCCTTTTCCTTTTCCCATTGTGGGGCTGCTTACCTTACTCGGGGGGAAGGGGACAAACGTCCCCTTCTCCGGAGGAGCCTCCCGTGATAGCATGGGAGGTGCAGGATTCAGCGGCAGCCCTTTTCATTGCCGCTGAGCCTGGGCGCTCCGGGCAGCTCAGGACTGGGCTGTCAGTAAGCTATAGTCTTTGTATTCTTTTATTTATTGTTGTAAGCTGCTTTGGGTCCCTTTGGGGAGGAAGGCGGGATATAAATGCAGTAAATAAATAAATAATCTTCCAATGGATAGTAATGTTGGTGAAATATTATATTTCTTTGCAAATATTGTATTTTTTGAAAGTGAAATATTATATTTTTTTGCATACCTGTAGGATCAAAAAATGCATGTGGATCATGTGGCTGCAGTTCAAGTCCATCTTCATCCATGGCCTTTAACTCTCATCAGTCACAATGTCTATAAAATGAAAACAAAGATGCTATTAACTAGTTTTCTTTATCCATATGTAGAACATATACTGCACTGAATTCAGTAAATGGTCATGGTTTAAAATCTTTAGAAAAAATGTTCACGTACATGGACATGCACACACACGACTGAGGAAAGAGACACTTCTGGAGATTTGAATTTTGCTCTCTACAGCAAAACAGGCATTGCTATTCACACAGTGGGGATAGCTGATACACTTAGGTGCCCTTGCTGTTTGCCACAACCAGTGGGTACAGGAGAATTCAGCACTACCAATACAAGAGATTCCTGCTGTCCTCCCTAGAAACTGATAAGCTTCTCACTACTCATGAGGAATAAAATAATTTTTCAACCAGCCCCACATTTCTTGTAATGAAGACTTCAACTACTAATATACTAAACTGCAAGGGGAAAACAATAGCTGTATTTTTCCAATTTCACATCTTACACATGGTATGTGCCCATTCCACACACCCTAAAGAAAAAGGTAGATAAAAGTTCTGGATAAATAAAAGCCTTTGATTTGCTTTTACACTGCTGATAAGTCCAGAACATGCTTTAACCATATCAATCGGGGTACATATTCATGAACAGTTCTCTCCATTTCCACCTCACAAGCAGAGAAAAAGAAATGAATTGTGCTATTTGTTCCTCTTCAGAAATATATGCGCAGAAATACATATTTCAGAAAACTGCTTCTCCAGGTTCCTCTCTGCTTGCTTGGGAACAAAATTAATGTAATGCATTCATGTCAAAGGAGATTTCAATTCAACAACAATGAACTCAAGCAAGTTACAGCAGCCATTTTCAACCACTGTACTGTGGCAAACAGGTGTGCCATGAATGGTCTGCAGGTGCACCATGGGAGTTTGGGGAGGGTCATTTATTAGTAGGGCCACTAGGGGATGTCAGCCCCCCACCAACAGCACAATGTGCCATGTCAATTGTTAAAAAAACTTATGGTGTGCCTTGACAATTTTATTACCTTGTCAGTATACAATGAGACGAAAAAGCTTGAAAATTGCTGAACGTTACTATGGTGCTCCTAACACTAAAAGTTGTTATTTTTGTAATCCCAGTATCTTTTCAGATATTTGCTTTATATAAAACAGGTTTATTGGTTTTCATCGTGGGCTCTCTAGCAATGCAGATTGTTTATACATTACAGCAGCCATTTTCAACTACTGAGTTGTGGCACACTGGTCTGCAGGTAGGTCATGGGAGTTTGAGGGAGGGTCATTTATTAGTAGGGCCATTGGGGGATGTGAGCCCCCCCCAACAGCATGGTGTGCCTTGTCAATTGTCAAAAAACAGATGGAGTGCATTGATGATTTTAGTACCTTGTCTGTGTCATGAAATGAAAAAGGTTGAAAATCACTGCATGACAGTAATACATTCAAGAAGTACAGAGCAGCTCACTCTGTACATATCAGTGTACATATCATACATACAGATAACCACATATCAGTGGACACACATGTGTCTGCCATCTTAACACATGAATGAAACTCTCATGGGTCTCACTGGGAATGACCCAGAGAAAGCTGCCTTCTTCCTGGAATGGCAGTGCTCAGGGCCAAGGCTGCAGAAAATTAATGCCTACATGATGGGAAGATTTTGAATACAGGTAGCCACCTCTGGCAGGCAAAAGGGCACTGTGTTGAGCAACCATTCAGCCCTTCCTAGTGCCCAATCCTATGCATGTCTACTGAGAAGAAAGTCCCATTAGGTTCATTGGGGCTTACTCCCACAAAAGCATGGATTGCAGCCTTAATGAGGGTAGCTGATTCCCCCACATCACAAGGCACCAACAGGCCTGGACTTGCTGGTGTGCAGGATGGTGTATGCTCTGCCCCCAAAAGAGCCACAGGAACAAACTCTCGCACCACACAGAGGTGCTTGCAGGGAACAACAATGTGCAAGTATATAGGAGTGTACGTGTGGAGAGGGGGTGAGCTATGTGCATGAATACAGGGATGAGCTTGTGTGTGTGTAAAAGGGGGTGAACTATGCGCATGTACACAGGAGTATGTATGTATGTGTGTGTGTGTGTGTGTGTGTGTGTGGAGAGGGGTGAACTATGTGTTTGTATACAGGGGTGTGTGTGTGTAGAGGGTGAATGATGCATGTACACAGGAGTGTGTGTGTGTAGAGGGGGGTGAACTATGTACATGTATACAGGGATATGTGTGTGTGTAGGGGTGAACTATGTGCATGTATACAGGGGTGTGTGTGTGTAGAGGATGAACTATGTGCATTTACACAGGTGTGTGTGTGTGTGTGTGTGTAGAGGAGGGTGAACTATGTGCATGTATACAGGGGTGTGTGTAGGGGGCGAACTATGTGCATGTATACAGGGGTGTGTGTGTAGAGGATGAACTATGTGCATGTACACAGGAGTGTGTGTATGTGTGTGTAGAGGGGGGTGAACTATGTACATGTACAGAGGGGTGTGTATGTGTGGAGGATGAACTATGTGCATGTACACAGGAATGTGTGTGTGTAGGGGATGAACTATGTACATGTTTACAGGGGCATGTGTGTGTGCGTAGGGGTGAACTATGTGCATGTACACAGGAGTGTGTCCGTGTGTAGGGGGAGGACCATGTGCATGTACACAGGGGTGTGCGTGTGTGGAGGGGTGTTGTGTGCACGGCTCGCGCGGCGCCCTGAGGGGACGGCGCATCGTTGAGCCTCTCAGGACCGGAAGGCAGGAACCCGGACCTGTCTCGCCGCTCGCCCGCCCCGGCGGCGGGAGTGCTGCGGCCGGGCCAGGAGCCCAGCAGGACAACTGGGCACAGCGCGGGAGGGGGGAGGGGAGGGCCTCCCCCGCCGGCGTCGTCCCGTCCCGTCCCCGCCCTGCCCGCAATGGGGACTCTCTGGGGCCAGGAGCGATTAATTCAAGATGGCGGCGGCACCCCCTCTTGCCGCCGCCATCTTGTCTCCTCCCAGCGCTTCTCCCGCGACCGAGGCCCGGCCGCGCCGCCCCAACCCCAGCTCGCCCGGCCCGGCGCCGCTCCCCGCACAGTCTCCCGCAGCCCGCCGCCTCGCCCCCTCCTCAGAGCCGCGCGGCGCCCCGCGGCGCCCGCATGCGGCCCGCGGCCCGCTCCCGCCGGACGTGCCCCGCGCGGCCTAGCTGCGGCCTTCTCGGGGCCTGCGCGCGGCGGGCCGAGGCCTGGCTCCGTGCGGGGGCGAGGGCCTAGCCGGGCCTGTCCCGCGCTGCTTACCGGGCGGGCGGCGACGGGCTCCGGGCGGCCTTCTCCGCGGAGCTGGGCCGAGCTCGGCGGCGGAGTGGCTGCGGCGGGGCGGGCGGAGGGGAGGGAGGGGCCGAGCTCGGAGCTGAGTGGAAGCGGCCAAGCTCCCCGGGCCGGGCCGGGCCGCCGTCAGCACGTCACGTCACTGCCCGAGAGAGACCCAGGCGAATGCGGAAGGGAGACGCGGCGCCGCAGCCCCCGAGCCGCCTGCTCCTCAGGCCGTGAGCGGCGGAGCGCGAACCGGGCCGGGACGAGACGAGAAGGGCGGTGGGCCCGCAGCCAGCCGCCGCCGCCGCCCCCGCTCCAGCTCGGCCGTCAGATTCCGCTCCGGGCTCGGCGCCGGGGGACGCGCGTCGCTCGGCCTGCAAGGCCCCCAGCATTTGGGGCGGCTTCTGCACGGGCGCCCCCCGCCTCAGAAGGAGCCCCGCACTGCCCCGATAGCGAAAGCAGGAGGGGCCGGGGAGTCGATCCCAGGCACGTCTACTCGGAAGGAAGCCCCATTAGAGTCGATGGGGCTCACTCCCAGGAAAGCGTGGGCAGGATGGCAGCCTCGGAGCCCGGCGCTGTGCGTGTCTACTCAGAAGTAAGCCCCGTTAGGGTCAGTGGGGCTCACTCCCAGGAAAGTGGATGCGCCTGGGCTCTGAGGCTGCAATCCTGTCCACTTTCCTGGGAGTGAGCCCCATTGAATAGACTGGGACTTACTTCTGAGTAGACATGCATAAGACTGGGCTCTGAGGAGCAGTCCTGTCTACACTTTCCTGGGTGTAAGCCCCGTTGACTAGAATGGGATTTACTTCTGAGTAGACATGCACAGGACTAGGCTATCCTAGCCACACTTTCCAGGAAGTAAGCCCCATTGAATAGACTGGGACTTACCCCTGAGTAGTCAAGCAAAGGCTTGGGCTCAGACACATGTATAAATTAAAATCTTATTTTCACCCTCCCCCCCAAATATACTGTCAGAATTTTTTTCTTTAGTCTTGAGTAGATCCTTATTCTATGCATGTATTTTAAGCACTTTATGCTATCTTTGTTTTGTCATCCGCATGTATATTAAATCAACGTTAGCCAGGAAGGTGAAAATATAATCTGTAGAATAGGTGCTCTGAATATGGGGAATGTGCGTAAGATTCACTTGTTGAAAACCTAATCTGACAACCTATATTGTCAGTGTATATTTTTGAATACAAGAAATACAAGAAAAAAGTAATACGGAGAGTTGTGGATCTGTTGCAGCAAAACACTGCCTCAGTAGTTCTGGGGGTGAGCTATGGTGGAATCATGTGTATAATGCTTCATATTATTTGTTGCTTTTCTTTTTTTGGAAAATAAAATGGCTTTCTGGCTTGGGCATTTTCCCCATTACTTGAATTTGTAGCCATTATTTCCATTTTTATGTGGGAGTTGACAGTATGTAAAATAGAAATTATTAATGCCATGGAATTTGGTTGTATTGATGGTTTTATTATCAAAGGATGGTTTTACAGTATCTGCTTTGCCACTGGTTGGTTTTAATATTGGTATTACATATACTCTAGAATTGTATTTTACATATTTAATACCATCTTGGGTGCCTTTTGGGAGACAGAATTTAAATTGAATGTATAAAAAAACAAATTTGTGTATTTATTTACACTCCTCCAACAAAGATCTTTTGTTATTCCTATTGCAGAAGTCCCTAGTGCAGCATTCCTCTTGGGTCTTGACCATTCAAAACCATTAAGACTAAATGGGCCACTGGTTTGACACAGCAGGGCTTTTCGCCCACTAGATATACTGAATTGCTGTATGTTACTGGTAATTATTCAACCAAATGGTTATTCACACTTGTTTTTGTTCCTTATGGAGCAGAGATGACCAGGTTTTGTATTCTCAGCAACCACTATTTCCAGACTCAGGGCTGAAAAGGTATTTTGCTATCTATTTACAGATGGGTGGACTCCATAATCAAGTTAGTGTGGCTCAATCATGAGGTAACTGGATGCGGCTTATAGCAGGGGTGGATACAGGTTGCTGTTCATCTTCATTCAAGCAAAAAGTAGCTCATCTTCCATCTTACCATGTTTCTTGTGTGCTTTCTTCAAACTCAGAAGTGTGGGACTTCTGGTTGTGTTCACAGTTTACATTCATCTGCCACACAAATGAAGGAGGTCTGATGTTTGTGTGGTCCCTTTAAACAAAATCAGGTTTGAGGCTAGAAGCATGGTAATAGGCCTTCTCCATGTCTCCCCCCCCCACTCCCCCCAGGCTGTAGCAGAGGTGGTGGTCACCTCATTGGGACAGCATCCAAGACTGTGCTGCCAGTAAAGGCACTCCAGTTATGGAGCATGTACAGTATAATGTTGTACTATGTACAAAACTTGGTTTCTTTCAAGCTTTATAAAACACATGTTCTATATTGGTTACCATAGAAAACATTTCTCATTGCCTTGCATAAAACTATGAGCAAACTTCTTGCCTAAAATTTGGTAGAACACCTACAAGCCAGCTGAAATTGCTTCAGGTTAAGCATGACTATCTGGTGGCTCAAAGGACAAATCTTAACCTGAAGATTGCTCATGGAGCAATCAATGGAGCAATGAACCATTGCTCCATAGCTGAAGGCAGCTAACAACATATTAAAAAAAACAACAGATTTTAAAAACATTAATACATAGCAGATAAAAACATTTAAAAAACACATTACAGAGGCCATAAAAACAGTAGTCAGATTAAAAGACAGAATAAAAGAGCAAGTCACCGAGGAATCAAGCCTGTAAAAAACTAAAAGATGTATAAAAATGTTAAGAAGGCCAGAAATCAGAAGGCTTGTTTAAACAAGTGTTTTCAGGCCTCGCCGAAAACTCTCAAGAGAGGGAGCCATTCTCAAATCAAGGGGGAGTTCCATAATGTTGGTGCCACTACCGAGAAGGCCCTATTTCTTGCAGCTGCCCCCCGGACCTCCTTGGGTGGCGGCACTTGCAAGAAGGCCTTCTCTGATGACCTGAGATGGTGAGCTGGATTGTACGGGAGTAGGCAGTCTCTAAGATATCCTGGCCCAGAGCAGTATAGGGCTTTAAAGGTCAAAACCAGCACCTTGAATTGGGCCCGGAAACGAATGGGCAGCCAATGTAGCCCCCGGAGAAGCGGACTGACAAGTCAAACCGCCTGGCTCCGGTGATCACACGGGCCGCCGCATTCTGTACTAATTGTAGTTTCCGAACCGTCTTCAGGGGCAGCCCCACATAGAGCGCGTTACAATAATCTAACCTTGATGTCACCGTGGCATGGATCACCGTGGCCAGGTCTGCACGATCCAAATACTGTCGCAGCTGGCGCACCAGCCGAAGCTGAGCAAAGGCCCCCTATGCTATTGAGTACATAGGGACAGACCTAATGTTAGGGGTCAGCAGAATGCTTCTTGTATACACTAAGTAGGTCTAAGACTTATTCTACTCAATTTGGAACACCTGTACCTTTAAATAGCAAGGTATGTTGCACTGACATCTACCTTTAGTCAGGCTCAGCTTTGTGGGTTATGTAACTCTGAAGTAGTTCTGAAAGTGACAGGGATGCACCCTATGGTTGTAAACCCTTTGTGGCAGAGGAAGACCAAGGCTCTTTCCTTGGAAGGATACATGACTAGAAGTTTAAAAGGGAATTTCTGCATATCAGGAAGCTGTTAAAGGTGCATCAGCCAGCCTGTCCCCTATCCTCATTCTCCTTTGAGAGAATGTGTTATCTATGAGTATATTCTTAAACCTTAGGTTACCATTAAATACAAATATGAGTGTGACACTCATCATGGTGCTTTTTATTTGTGATTTCTATTCATACTAATTCTTTAGGCTGTAATCTTAAACTGAAATAACAGGCAAATGTATGTAGTGAATCCATAACACTCCCTTTGTTCAAGATCTAGAACCCAGAGATACAACTATCACTCCTAACTGTTCCTAATAAGTACTTGGCTAAGAATCTCACACCACCCAAAGTAATGTGCCAATTATTTTTGTGATTATGTAAGTATTTTCTACCTTCCCAAAGGGGAGAAAAAGAATTACAGAATTCCAAACTGAGTGTCAACTTTCTCATCCTGAGTTAGGTTGTTACTGCATCTAGCCGAGTACACTAATACGCTATCTCCTATATGGCTATGGATATGTTCCTGGAAAACAAAACTGCTGTGTGAATCAGTGTTATAGGAAGTAATTATAACTGATCTAAAGTAGATGTGCCGACAGTACTGTACTCACCAGTGCAGTAGGTCAGAGCCTGCTATGTAATTGATCACTGCAGATGTCATTCCTACATGGTAGTGTTGGAAGATACTTGGAGTTACTCCCAGGCAAATGAACCAGGTTGTGACTGATCCCTTAGGACAGGGGTGTCAAACATGTTTCATACAGAGGGCCGAATAGCATTCATAGTGCCCTCTAAGGGCCAGAAGTGATGTCATTAGGCAAGAAGTGATGTCATGAAACTGGTCATAACCAAAAATATGCACCACTTTTTCCTCTCAGGAACTCATTAGTTGCAAATGACAAGAGAAAATACACAAATCTTGATAATCTTTCAAGATATGGGAGAGCTCAATTTCATGTGAGCTACTTTCAGCAGTTACACCTCAGCACTGCTCAGCAGCTGATAGCCTAAGGACCAGATAAAAAGCTTCTGCAGGCCGCATCTGGCCCCCGGGCCTTATATTTGACACCCCTGCCTTAGGAGCTACATTCTTGTTGAATGTGGTATCTAAGGTAGATCTGCCATGTTTCCTCTCCCAAAGCATTTCCTAGTAGCAAGCAATTGGCCTGTGCTAGGCCAGAATACACTGCTCTCATCTGTGCAGAGCTAGCCAGAATATGCAGTTTCCACTGACTGAAAGCACAGACAGCTGTACTTTTTTTACACTACATGTTTGAATGGTTCTATGGATTAATCTTTTACTTTTTTATAATACTATAAAAATTACACTCAGCATAAAGAGCGCTATAATGAAATTGTGTTATAAGGAAAGTGTTGTAGGAAGTATTACTGTTTTGCCTGCCTTGACGAACGGTAGCTCCCCAGGGTCTCTCTTCACTTGTTTCCAGATTCTTTTGCCTGGAAATTCCAGGGATTGAATCTGGAACCTTCAATATACAAAGCACGAGGTCTACCAAAGGGCTAGGGACCATTCTCAGTTGCCACAGTTGTATTTCAAATTGCATGAACACTGCATCTAGGAAAGTCACCTTTGCTGTAAGGCAGGGGTGGGTAGAAAATAGATCAAGATCTGGTAGATCTCTGGGCAACTTGAAATAGATCAGCAAAGGTTTCTGACTCCCCAATTGTTTAACAGCAGCAACAACAAAAAATGCTATCTCCCCTGGGCATCCCAACCACTAGACTACTGGAATAAACTTGGGGCAAAATCAGGAGTGAACTTTTGTGAGAGAGGGCTATGAACTCAGTTCTGATTTTGAAAATAAATTATCTGATTGCACATTCGCTCAAAGGCTGTTTAAGTTTAAATGTCTTGTGACCTCCCTGAGCCATGATTTTGCATCTGTCTCTAGTGGACCTTTGGTTTCCAATACAAAAAGTAGATCTCTATTGTGGTACAGTATACAACAGAAAACATGGCTAGATGAAAGTGCTATATGATGTTAATCAAATCCCATGTCTCTTAAGTGATGATGTGTTCATTCTTTGCATTTTGCAACTTGTCACATCTTCATTTTGTGTCTTGTTTGGTTAGAAAGACCCTAAGTAGTTTCTGCTTTTTAAAGCATCTACTGGTGTTCTGTGTTTTTTAATCTTTGACCACTGCTAGTAGTGAATATATTTTTAGGTAGTGTGCACATTGCAGGTTTTAAATACATTTGTTTCAATAGATAAAATGTGACTCATAACAACCTAACCATAAAAGATGTCAGTATAAAAAAAATCAATGATATGTATCAAGAAAATATTTGCTAGAAGCCTGAACCTAAACAAACAAGGTATAGGGCAAGAAAGGGATTGATCTTCCAAGGAGAGTTTATTTTCTTTTTCAATTCTTTCATTGCTTCAACAATAATTTTGCTACTCAAGGACTTGTAAGAATTAAATGAAAAAATAAGCAATATTTTATTTCGAACAGATTATGGGGTATTGTGTTACATTGTTTAAAATAAGGTAAGCCAGCCCCAGATAGAATGTCGGACAAAAACTGACATAAATTAAACATTAGACAAGTTTAGTTTTGATAAAAATGTGGGATCATTAACATCCATGTTTGCCAATTTGTTTACACTTTTATTGCAGATACTTACTAGAATTTTAATAAGAGGTTAGATTTTCAGCATAAAGTGGACATTGCAGAACCACTTTCAGACTGAAAATGCACCCCACCCCCACGTGTAAAGAAATGTGCACTTCAGCCTTTCTAAAGTGAAGCACTACTTTCTGCTTTTCAGTCATCATCCACTGTGGGCTTGATTGTCACTCCTCTTCGAATCTGTCCCCAGCCAATTAAACTACAAAACAACAAAGTTTAGAATTATTTACAAAGGTGCATTTTAAACACACTAGAATCAAACTCACAATAAATACAGAGAGTAGCAGAAAACAACACAGTGGACTCTCCCAGGACCCCATATGAATACCGATTCCATGTATACTGGGGTCCACAGAAAGTCCTCAAAGGACATCTCAAATGTGACTGAAAGACTCGGTTGTGTCCAGGAGGCCCTTCAGATGCAGGGTCAGACTCATGGTGAATCAAACCCATGGGTGCCTAACCCATGGATGACAAGGGCCAACTGTACTTGGTTTGCGAGGTAAGAATGGAGATAACTGTAAAATATTTTTACATCGCGTACACTGAACAGTGGGCAGGGTCAGTTCTGCATTCCATTTTGTAACATTATGGCTTAGGTTAGTTTATGACAAGTGCTGAAAATTTAAACTTAAGCAGAAAGCACGTCTTCTCACAGGTTGGTTTTCCTCTCTGACAGCAGCTCTTTATGCTGTGTTGTATTCTACTTTGGAGGGGCCCCATACCTTTAGGTGCAGCTTTTTATTCTATATGTAAATAAATGCAACCTCAAGTTGGACTCAACCCTGCAAAAGTTCTTGCCTCAGAAAACCTTGTCCTTTCTCTCTGGAAAAGCTAGTCTACAGCCAAGTCACCACACACTTGTGGACTGTGTACATGGCCTACTTCTAAAGAAAAGTTTGACCCATTTTTGCCCAGCCCACAGGTTGATCCCAGCCCACAGGTTGATCCCTGTTGCATATAAACAATGTTGGGCAGAAATGGTTTAAGCCAGACACACACATCTAAAAGAACCAAAAGTGCAATATTCCAAGAACTGGTACTTGAATATCATTCAGTGATATTTTATTATTTCAAGCTAACTTACCGCCAGTGTTTCTCAACTCGCCGACTAAGGGCAATTTTTTCTCCTACTTCTGTGCACACAGGATTAGTTAGCACTATTTTCCCCAGATCAGCTTTCACTGCACTGACCCGTCCTCCAGTAGACAATGATCCTATGTTTACCATCAACACTTCATTCTTGGATAGCTTTTGCACCTGAAACAAATTATAAAGGATCTCAATCAGATACAAATGTTGTCACTTAGAAGTACACACAAGTATTGCTTCAAACGCCAAAGATAAAAAAAACTTCAGGTTTCTTCACCATTTTAACATGAAAAAGTGTCTAACCTTTGCTGCTTTCTTGTCTCCTTCAGTGCGGACACCTAGTAGACGCCTAAGCAGGAAGTAGGAAATTTCAAGCTCTGTGAATATTTCAGGGAGTGCTCCAACTGCACCAAGAACCTGCCCCACCATTCGATCGGCTCGGCACAATGTTGGATCAATCTTGGTACCAACACCTAACAACAAAATGCTTTTGAGTACATCTGAACAATACCACACGTTTTCCTACACCAGATTATGTTTAGCTTATTGACAATTAGAGAATATCCAGTGCCTTAATTGTTCTTGAGGGTCTTGCATAATCCATATAACTTTGATGAAATTCTCCCAAACTTTGCCTTGCTGGCAAGACCACATGTATAATTACCATAATTTATTTATATATTTTAAAAACACAGCTATCTGGGCTAAGAGGCACATTCTGAGGAGGGCTCCTACTGTAGATAGCAGGACAGCAACTGTTTCCATTTATCCTATCACAGCGTCTTGTCTAGCAGTTGTGCTGGTATTTCATCTGCATCTTTTAAGATTGTGAGCCCCTTTGGAGAGGAGACTATTTATTTTGCTATGTAAACCACTTCCTAAATGTTTTTGTTGCAAACAATATAAAAATATCTTTAATCATCAATATACTGTATGTTTCTTGGCCAACAGTACAGCTTTATAATTTTACACTCCCTGCAGTGGTTTGCAAGTTTTTGGCAGAGTGCGAGCACACACAATCATGTGCATGTGCACAGTGTGAAATCCTCAGTTCCAGATGATTCAAGGAATATCAGGTTGCCATACTTCAATATACACTGCTTTGGACAGAAAGCAAAATAGAATCCTGCTAAGATACAGCTAAACAACAAACCAGCAAACCACTGAAGAGTCACCCATAAATTAAAGTGCTATAGTTTGTCGCTACCAAGTGGGGCAGCTTTTCTCAGCTAAGAGGCAGTGCATTCAGTGTGTGGATGGGCATACTACAACTGAAACCATTAGCTTTCTTTTCTGCCCACAATTCTCCATGCCACCTAAGGAACCTCACACCAGCAGTGTCTACATGCCCACACTACAGATGCATTTAAAAGTCCAAATTCACTTACTATTTCAGCTTTCTGTGAATGCATACATTTAGTATAAGCAATACTTGTTGGTAGCTTAAGAAACCAACATGTTACATATTATTTTCTAAGGAAAGAATAATTCTGAAAAGAAAGCCTTCTTATTCAGAAAGCTGTTGGAACTGTGTGTATTTATAAATGTCCTAGAGTGCTCTTTTTAAAAAGTGAGCCATAAAATAAACCAAAACATACCAATAAGGCCTCCTGGTGCAGCATATTGCAGATCATTATGTTCTGCAAAGAGGGATACAATTTTGGAAAAGATAGGCTTGCACATTAGTTTTCCTTCACTGTCTTTTGAGACAATGCCAGGTCTCACTTCCAGCTCCTGGCCTACCTATCAATAGAAGGTAAAAGAAAAAGAAAGAATATGATGACTGTTTTAAAATAATGTGTCACTGATGATACAGAAAAAATGAGTTGGTGATAGTAATTTACATAAATGTACAGCAAAAACCTAAAATAATCTTAAAATAAAAAGTTAAAATGCCAAGAAAGCAGCACCTAAAAAGTACTATTCTGTTCAGTTTTTTGTTTCCCCTTTTGTTTTAATCCAAAAAACAAAAATAGAAGTAAAATCATAGATCTGGATCCAAAGCACAACTAGTCAATTCACCTATAGCATGGAAGTTTGCTGTTCAAAGGGGGGAAAAGGCAAAGATTCCATTGGGCATGTCCAAAGCCTTGGGCTTGACTCAAATGGCTCTTTGGATCCCAACCATAAATACTAGCAGGATATCATTTCAAATAAGTTTACTGATTACAGAAGGAAAGAGTACACAATCTAATTTTCTGATAGCAATCAGAATAAGGAGTAATGTCTTGGGAAGCAGCAATAAAAAAGACAGTACCTTTAATACACCTTTTAGAATACTACCACCAGCTACACCACCCTTCAGGTCATCAACTTCACAACCAGGCTTGTTAACATCAAAAGATCTGATAACTGAGAAAGACACACTTCATTAGGAACACATGCAGTACTCACACAAATTAAATACAAAAAGCTTTTGTGAAGAAACTACCTCCAAAGTGTACAAATACCTGCCTATAAAATTACAATACTGTTCAAATCCATGCATAATGCTTGGATCCAAAGAATTCTGGGCACAATCCAGAGTGGCTCCAGAGCAACTATCCCTTCCTCTGAAGGAAGCAAATCTGGGCACTACTCCAGGAAAAAATGTATTGGTGCTACACTGAATCTTTTCACAAGTGCTAGAGGAAGACATTTCACACAGCAATGTCGTAATTATGTCTTGGAGGTTGCATTAGTATGCAACATTGGGAATAAGGAAGATACAGGTTGTAGCATTTAAACAGCATACGAGCTTGGGATCCAAATACTCGAAGAACCGTCTCCCCAATTGAAGATGTTCATTCCCTAAGTTCAGCTGCTGAGGTACTCCTGCGTGTACTGTTGTTCGAGGAGACACAGTCCAATCCTATCCAAATTTGCAGTATCAATGCAGCTGCAGTGCAGCCCCAAGATAAGGAAACTAATGTTCCCTTACCTTGAAGAAGCCTCCATGACTGCTCCCCCACCCAAAGATACAGTGCATGCTGCACTGGCATGGCTGCCTCAGATGCTGGAAAGTTGGATAGGATTGGGCCCACATTCCGCAGTTACACAAAGAAGGGTTTTCTTCACAGCAGTACACACCCTGCCAAAGGGTACATGTATGGCCTCCACCATACACTAACACTGTGCCAAGGAACGCAATCGCACACACAAACCTGACAAAACAACCTACCAATAAGCCTTGGTTCTGATGTGAAGTCTCTTAAGGGCACTGGAATTTTCTTTACTATGTACTCACAAACAACTTCAATGTTGTATTTCAGTTGTGCTGAGATTGGAATAATTGGAGCACCTTCTGCAACTGTACCTGAAATAAACAACTATATGTTAAATATTTTTAAAGCACTTATTGTGTCTGAAGCATTAAAAAGCTATCACAAGGACAATCTCTACTCACTCTTTTTTAAATATATACAATCTACCAAAACAATGTACAACTATAGGAAGCATGTAACCCTTCCACCCTCCACAAACAGCATTTCCTGCACCAAACCACATTTTAAACACAATTAACTGCATAATTCAGGATTTCTGGTAAGGGAAAAAAGTCTACTTGCAGGATGACGAGTGAGAAATTTTTTCTTCTGAAAACTCACCTTGCACAAATGCTAGAATTTGCTCATACTGCTCCTTGGCTTGGCTCTCTTTTACCAAATCAATTTTATTCTGTAGAATCAGAATGTGTTTCAGTTTCATAATTTCTATAGCAGCTAAATGTTCTGAGGTCTGGGGCTGAGGACATGACTCGTTGCCAGCTGGAAGAGAGGAACAAGTTTATATAAAGATTCTCCGCTTCCTCAAGAAGAGAACAAAAATGCACAGTCCTCATTATTATGGGGTAATAGTTCCTATTCTGGAATAATCTGAATACCCAGTACTGAAACCATTGCAGTGATTTTCCTGACTGTTCGAAAGCAATCCCTGCCATATTCAAAGTTCTACAAATTCACCCAAGTATTATATAGGAAGGATGTGCAAGGGCCAGAAAACTAATCTGCAACTCAGATTTGAAGTTGAACTGCACTTTATTATATAACTTTCCAGCACTGGTATAGCCGTGCCAATGGGACATGTGCTGCATCCTGCAGTTGGGTGTACTCATGGAAGCCTCCTCAAAGTAAGGGAATGTTTGTTCCCTTACTTCAGAGCTGCACTGCCCTTATGTCAGTGCTGAAAACCACTGACAGAAGGGGTTAGGATTGCACCCTTAGAGTTAAGAGAACTTTAGAACTTCAGAACGAACTACTACTTACTATCCTAGAAGAAATGAACAACTGAAAATCTTTAGGTACTCACACTGAATGTATAAATCTATATGTATAACTCTAAGTTAGCCATTTATTGCTTCAGAAACAGAATCAGGATTATATATTAGTGACAGAAAGCCTGACCTTGGAGCCTGCCTTTTGGTGGATAGAAAGGGGAACAACCCAGTGTTTAGACCACTGCACAGCAACAAGCAGGGAGAACTTGAGTTCCTCAATAGCAAAGACGCTAACCACCTAGGAAGAAGCCACAGTCCTATGCCAGCACCAAAATTTCATAATTCACCCACGAATAATTACCTATTAACAACAGAGCAGCATCCATGACAGCTGCTCCATTCAACATAGTAGCCATCAAGATATCATGGCCAGGACAGTCCACGAAGGAGACATGCCTGTCATGTCAGAAAGAAAAATGTTATTCATAAACAAAATAAGCAGACCAGTTAAAATTATTAGAAAGTATTAAGTTCTCCCTTAAGGCAGGAGTTCTCAAAGTGTGCACTGCAATGCACACGGAGTGCTGCAGGATATCCCTGATCACCCCTCCTAACTGTTCCCCCAGGGACTGCCATCTTGGATCTTACAAGATTTTGCAAGTTCCAAGATGGCAGTGCCTGCCTCAGCCAGCAAGAAGAAGCTGCAGGGACACTGCGACATGGGTAAGTTTGGGAACCACTGCCTTAAGACAAAAGGAAGGTTTCAATAATGTATCAAAAGATAAAAATTAACTTTTTGATGCTTCTTGATGAGATTACAGAAATCAGAGGGAGCTCTTGCACTAAATAGGTTTAATAACCTCTTATAGCACAAGCCTATGTGTATTTACATGAAATCCCACTGTATTCAGCACAGGGTTGCAGCATTAATCCACATTGAGATCTGACCTGAATGACCTGAAGATCTGACCTGAAGAAGCTATCCCTACAGGCAAAGAAGGCATAACAAGCTTGCTTACTTCAGACCATCTGCATGCTCTTATGAAGGAAGGAGCAATTAAGGGCGCAATCCTAACCCCTTATGTCAATACTTTCCAGTACTGGCATAGTGGTGCCAATGGGACATGTGCTACATCCTGCAGTTGGGCCTCACTCACGGAGGCCTCCTCAAAGTAAGGAAATGTTTGTTCCCTTTCCTCAGAGCTGCATTGCCCTTATACTGGAAAGCACTTACATAAGGGGTTAGGACTGCACCCTAAGTCTTGCTCTTGAGAAACTAACATTTTGCTAGAAGGAAGAAATTGTTGGCTGGCTGGGCTTTCTCCTGCTTTTATGTGGTGTGAGCAATCTGCCCTATTCCTGCCCTTCTGAAAATGCACATTAGTTGTACAAGTGTAACATGAGAAAGAGAAAGCCCAGTCAATCAACATTAACAGTTTCTTCCCTTAATCAAGAAGCTGCTTTGGCAAGGGTAAGCAATAATCACCATCCCTGCTTTCCTGCCACAAGACGAAGCACTTACTGCTGGGCATAAGAACATAAGAACATAAGAACAGCCCCACTGGATCAGGCCATAGGCCCATCTAGTCCAGCTTCCTGTATCTCACAGCGGCCCACCAAATGCCCCAGGGAGCACCAGATAACAAGAGACCTCATCCTGGTGCTCTCCCCTACATCTGGCATTCTGACTTAACCCATTCCTAAAATCAGGAGGTTGCGCATACACATCATGGCTTGTACCCCATAATGGATTTTTCCTCCAGAAACTCGTCCAATCCCCTTTTAAAGGCGTCTAGGCTAGACGCCAGCACCACATCCTGTGGCAAGGAGTTCCACAGACCGACCACGCGCTGAGTAAAGAAATATTTTCTTTTGTCTGTCCTAACCCGCCCAACACTCAATTTTAGTGGATGTCCCCTGGTTCTGGTATTATGTGAGAGTGTAAAGAGCATCTCCCTATCCACTCTGTCCATCCCCTGCATAATTTTGTATGTCTCAATCATGTCCCCCCTCAAGCGTCTCTTTTCTAGGCTGAAGAGGCCCAAACGCCGTAGCCTTTCCTCATAAGGAAGGTGCCCCAGCCCCGTAATCATCTTAGTCGCTCTCTTTTGCACCTTTTCCATTTCCACTATGTCTTTTTTGAGATGCGGCGACCAGAACTGGACACAATACTCCAGGTGTGGCCTTACCATCGATTTGTACAACGGCATTATAATACTAACCGTTTTGTTCTCAATACCCTTCCTAATGATCCCAAGCATAGAATTGGCCTTCTTCACTGCCGCCGCACATTGGGTCGACACTTTCATCGACCTGTCCACCACCACCCCAAGATCTCTCTCCTGATCTGTCACAGACAGCTCAGACCCCATCAGCCTATATCTAAAGTTTTGATTTTTTGCCCCAATGTGCATGACTTTACACTTACTGACATTGAAGCGCATCTGCCATTTTGCTGCCCATTCTGCCAGTCTGGAGAGATCCTTCTGGAGCTCCTCACAATCACTTCTGGTCTTTACCACTCGGAAAAGTTTGGTGTCGTCTGCAAACTTTGCCACTTCACTGCTCAACCCTGTCTCCAGGTCATTTATGAAGAGGTTGAAAAGCACCGGTCCCAGGACAGATCCTTGGGGCACACCGCTTTTCACCTCTCTCCATTGTGAAAATTGCCCATTGACACCCACTCTCTGCTTCCTGGCCTCCAACCAGTTCTCAATCCACGAGAGGACCTGTCCTCTAATTCCCTGACTGTGGAGTTTTTTCAGTAGCCTTTGGTGAGGGACCGTGTCAAACGCCTTCTGAAAGTCCAGATATATAATGTCCACGGGTTCTCCCGCATCCACATGCCTGTTGACCTTTTCAAAGAATTCTATAAGGTTGGTGAGGCAAGACTTACCCTTACAGAAGCCATGCTGACTCTCCCTCAGCAAGGCCTGTTCGTCTATGTGTTTTGAGATCCTATCTTTGATGAGGCATTCCACCATCTTACCCGGTATGGATGTTAGGCTGACCGGCCTATAGTTTCCCGGGTCCCCCCTCTTTCCCTTTTTAAAAATAGGCGTGACATTTGCTATCCTCCAATCTTCTGGCACCGTGGCCGTTTTGAGGGACAAGTTGCATACCTTAGTCAAGAGATCTGCAACTTCATTCTTCAATTCCTTAATAACCCTTGGGTGGATGCCATCAGGGCCCGGTGACTTATTGATCTTTAATTTATCAATGAGGTCTGAAACATCTTCTCTTTTAACCTCTATCTGACTTAACTCCTCGGTTAGGAGGGGCCGTTCGGGCAGCGGTATCTGCCCGAGGTCTTCTGCCGTGAAGACAGATGCAAAGAACTCATTTAATTTCTCTGCCATCTCTAAGTCTCCTTTTATCTCCCCTTTCCCTCCCTCACCATCCAGAGGGCCAACCGCTTCTCTGGCGGGTTTCCTGCTTCTAACATATTTGAAGAAGCTTTTATTATTCCCCTTAATGTTGCTGGCCATGCGTTCCTCATAGTCTCGCTTGGCCTCCCCTATCACCTTCTTACATTTCTTTTGCCACAGTTTATGTTCCTTTTTATTCTCTTCATTAGGGCAAGACTTCCATTTACGGAAGGAAGCTTCCTTGCCCTTCACAGCCTCTCTAACTTGGCTGGTTAGCCATGCGGGCACTCTCCTGGATTTAGTGGAACCCTTCTTTCTTTGCGGTATACACCTCTGCTGGGCCTCTATTACTGTTGTTTTAAGCAGCCTCCATGCACTCTGGAGAGACTGGACTCTTTTTACCCTCCCTTTCAACCTCCTTCTAACCAGCCTCCTCATTTGAGGGAAGTCCGCCCGTCGGAAGTCAAGGGTTTTTGTTAGAGATTTGCCTGGTATTCTTCCCCCAACGTGCACGTCAAAACGGATCGCAGCATGATCACTGTTCCCCAATGGCTCAGTAATGTTTACATCTCTAACCAGGTCCTGTGTACTGCACAAAATTAAATCCAGAGTCACCTGTCCTCTGGTGGGCTCCGTGACTAGCTGATCTAAGCCACAGTCATTTAGCACGTCAAGAAATCCGGTTTCCTTATCGTGACCAGAACACAAATTGACCCAGTCAATATGAGGATAATTGAAGTCCCCCATGATTACAACCCTGTCCTTCCTTGTCACCTCCCTGATCTGTTTCCTCATTTCAAGGTCCCCATCAGATTTCTGGTCTGGAGGACGATAGCACACCCCCAGTATTACATCGCTGCACAAGCCTGGTAATTTAACCCACAGAGATTCTACGGTGGAGTCGGACCCACCTTCAATCTCTACTTTGCTGGATTCTATCCCTTCCTTAACATAAAGGGCCACCCCACCTCCAACACGCCCCTGCCTGTCCCTCCTGTAGAGTTTATAGCCCGGGATTGCGGTATCCCACTGATTCTCCGCATTCCACCAGGTTTCCGTTATGCCCACTATGTCAATATTTTCCCTTGTCACCAGACATTCCAGTTCTCCCACCTTTGCTCGTAGACTTCGGGCATTCGCATAAAAGCATTTATACACGGAATGCCCCAGGATGGGCTGCTTATTCGCTCCTTTGTCCCCGCATCCTCTCATTTTGCCAAACCGTCTATCACATCCCATCTCCCTACCTTTCCCAATTTCTTGGGCAGGTTGATGGTTATTAACATCATTGCTTTGGTATGGACAGATCACTAACTGGTAGGCTTTAGACTTATTAGAACTCCTTTCTGCGGGGGGGGGGGACACGACGTATTTGGAAGGTTCACTCTCAGAAGTGTGTGAATCTGGATAGGTTTCTGATTGCTCTGGGGGATTTCCCTGCCACTAGTGTTGATTATTCTACTGCGGCCCTGCATCAACCTCTAGAACAGGGAAATGACTAGGACTATTGATGGAATTCCACCTGAACATACTTTAACTGTAAATCTGCCTATCTGTAAATCTGTCAGCTTCCTAGTTTACAAAGGAGCTGTTGGCAATGAAGTGTCTGGCAGACATCTTGGGCAACAGTAGAGGAAGACCCACAATGCATTCAAATGAACACAGATTAGAGTCCATTTTAGGCTCTATTCCATGGCAAGGATAGCATGAAAGGTAGTATACTTCTCTGCCACTGAGTCATCTAGTGGAGTTTTTCACTTTTTATACCTAGGGAGGGGGACACCTCAGTGGCCACTGTGATAGTTTTACAGAACACTTTATGGGTAAAGTTGCCCATAATCACCATAACTTGAACTCTGCATTGCAATTCCTATTAATTCAACCTCTCTGTATGTGCCTGGCCAGTTATTTAATTTATTATAGTATTTATATACTAGATGACCTCTGCCAGGAATTAAGACAGATGGAGTGTGCCCCTGTGTGTTCTGCAGGCCCTATCAACCAAACAGGTTCTATCAACCAAGGTACCCTTTCTGAAGACCTAACCCGAGTGAGGCTTGGGGCAGTGTATTGCAGCAGCTCCAGTCCTTCAGGGAGAATAGATTCCAGAGAATGGTGCTGAGGGACTCTGCTCAGGACCAGGCCATTAACACTCCATGGGGTTCTTAACATCTTAAGATGTGCTTAACATCTATGCAAAACTGTTGGGAAAGGCTATAAGAGTGATAGGGTACAGAGTCGAAGGGTACAAGACGAACAGGCCTTGCTGAGGGAGAATCAGCATGGCTTCTGTAAGGGTAAGTCTTGCCTCACAAACCTTATAGAATTCTTTGAAAAGGTCAACAGGCATGTGGATATGGGAGAACCCGTGGATATTATATATCTGGACTTTCAGAAGGCGTTCGACACGGTCCCTCACAAAAGGTTACTGAAAAAACTCCACAGTCAGGGAATTAGAGGACAGATCCTCTCATGTTGAAGGGCAGGAAACAGAGAGTGGGTGTCAATGGGCAATTTTCACAATGGAGAGAAGTGAAAAGCTGTGTGCCCTAAGGATCTGTCCTGGGACCGGTGCTTTTCAACCTCTTCATAAATGACCTGGAGACAGGGTTGAGCAGTGAGGTTGCAAAGTTTGCAGACCAAACTTTTCAGAGTGGTGAAGACCAGAAGTGATTGTGAGGAGTTCCAGAAGGATCTCTCCAGACTGAAAGAATGGGCAGCAAAATGGCAGATGCGCTTCAATGTCAATAAGTGTAAAGTCATGCACATTGGGGCAAAAAATCAAAACTTTAGATATAGGCTGATGGGTTCTGAGCTATCTATGACAGATCAGGAGAGAGATCTTGGGGTGGTGGTGGACAGGTCGATGAAAGTGTCGACCCAATGTGCGGCGGCAGTGAAAAAGGCCAATTCTATGCTTGGGAACATTAGGAAGGGTATTGAGAACAAAACGGCTAATATTATAATGCCGTTGTACAAATCTATGGTAAGGCCACACCTGGAGTAGTGTGTCCAGTTCTGGTCGCCGCATCTCAAAAAAGACGTAGTGGAAATGGAAAAGGTGCAAAAGAGAGCGACTAAGATGATTACGGGGCTGGGGCACCTTCCTTATGAGGAAAGACTACGGCGTTTGGGTCTCTTCAGCCTAGAAAAGAGACGCCTGAGGGGGAACATGATTGAGACATACAAAATTATGCAGGGGATGGACAGAGTGGATAGGGAGATGCTCTTTACATTCTCACATAACACCAGAACCAGGGGACATCCACTAAAATTGAGTGTTGGGAGAGTTAGAACACACAAAAGAAAATATTTCTTTACTCAGCGTGTGGTTGGTCTGTGGAACTCCTTGCCACAGGATGTGGTGATGGCATCTAGCCTGGATGCCTTTAAAAGGGGATTGGACAAGTTTCTGGAGGAAAAATCCATTACGGGGTACAAGCCATGATGTGTATGTGCAACCTCCTGATTTTTAGAAATGTGTTATATCAGAATGCCAGATGCAAGGGAGGGCACCAGGACGAGGTCTCTTGTTATCTGGTGTGCTCCCTGGGGCATTTGGTGGGCCGCTGTGAGATACAGGAAGCTGGACTAGATGGGCCTATGGCCTGATCCAGTGGGGCTGTTCTTATGTTCTTATGAGTCATTAGTGTATGGATGATATCCAGCTCTATATCTTCATTTCCTTCATACTAAGAAGACTCTGGAAAGTCTAACTACTGTCATGTGTAGTTTGACTCTAAAGGATACCATAAAAATCCACCTTCATTTCATTTGCACTGAAGGCCAATACCAGCTGCAGACATCAATAAACATAAAATACTATTGCATTTCAACTATGAACTACATTTAAGGAGAAGCCCACCATATAACCCATCTACCCCAAGTCATTCATGTTCAGCAAGGTCACCTGACTAATTTAAAATTCCCTTTGGTCCCAGAAATATCTGTAGGGAATTCGTCAGGTGTACTGCTTCCACAGGACCGGTAACACTCTGGTCGAGAACAACTTGGATCATCGAGTTTATAGATCTGCAGAAAAAGATGAAATGAAAGTTTAGTTTATGACTGATGGGTTAAACAGTTTGCATGAAAGGAAAAACAGAAGATTAAATCAAAATAGAAATTTACTAGCATGGTTACAAACCTTAGCATTGGCATAGCCCAGCTTGATAGTAATATTCCTTTCCAGTTCATTTTTGAATCTGACAGTATGAACTCCAGAAATAGCTTTTACTACTGTTGACTTTCCATGAGCTACATGGCCAATTGTACCTAGATGTTAAAAACAAAATGTTTGTCAAAGAACGGTTTAATTTCATAAAATTCTCCACTGATTGATGTTACACAGATTTTATCAACTCTTCAGCATCCCTCTTAAGAGCCCAAGTTCATCAAGCTAAATCATGCATTTGAACTAAGAAATTTCTATATTAGAAAATATTGAGTTAGAAAATGTAATTAATTTTTTATAACAGGTCTCAGAACTGGAGCAACCCCTATGTAATTCTTCGAACTCCAGACTGAATTAACTAACCACTATCTGAGTCACTAACCACTCTACCTGGTGGAAACTGATCCCTACCCAAATGTGGAAATCAGCTAGATTTTCTTTACAAAAAAAACCATTCAACAGAATATTTTCTTGGCACCACGGTATCAGTGCAGTCAAGGTCCAGCTGTGGTATGACTGCAGGTACTCAACATTTTACAGAGAAGAACTGCACTGACTTATGAATGGACTGCAACTCAGGCACCAGGTCAGAAAAGTGACATGGCCCTAATATATTTATCCAATATCATGGTAGCTAATTTCACTTCCCTCAAATATTTTAGAGTAACTGTTAGAGAATCTGCCATTAGGTATTAGAAACTAGTCCCATATCCAGGCTTAACATATTATACAGTGAGGTTCAGACATTCTTGCAGTGACAGATTTCCTTCAACAGACACGTTATCCCTTGAAATTAGCACCATCTGGATGAAGTCAAGTGTTTCCATGGAACACAAATTATTTCAGCTAAAATCCCCTTAGACAGAGTACCCAACATTACAATGAAAGTCACTTCTTTTTTCAGTAAAGTTCTAAGAGGCAATGATCATGCAAAAAGCTGGGGAATAGCCTGGAAGATGTGGCAAGTGGGTGCAGGGAATCCCATGTCAGCTTGCTACCACCTCCAGCTTGCTGTTGAGGCAAGGGATTCAACCATCCCTGCATATAAGCCTCATTTCTGGCTAATACATCAAATTCACATGGAATATATATGTCCAAACTAGCAAGGAATGTTAGTGATATAAATGCTAGTCACATAAAGCTTAGGAAGAAAAAAATATTCAAACCTGTACAATACACTCAGAGTAGAGACAAAGACTTCACCAAAGAGAGAGGTTAAAAATCAGGGCCTCTATCAGGTTGCTGGAGCCCTGGGCAAAGTCCTGCACTAGGGCTCCATGGCATTTCCCTACCTGCCCCATGGTGCATTGGGAACAACCACTATCACTGGTACTGAGGTTCAAGTGTCATCCTGATTAGGAGGGCCCTTGACATAATTTAGGAAAGAAGTTCCCAATCTGTACATACTTACCTTTTAAGCCAACAGATAATTATCTGAGATGGTCAAAATCAGATTGTTTAATCTACAGATTTTTTAAAAGGAGCACAATCAAGCGATAAATTGAGTTTGTATTGACGACAGAGTTGCATGTCCTAAGAAGGAGAATCTGAGAGAAGCTTAATAGTAAAGATGCTAGCAAGAGATAGGGATATTGGCATATCCAACACCACTGCGCTAGATATGAGGTTGGTTGGTTGGTACTATAATTTGCGGCCCAACAAACAAGAACTGGGCCACAATCCAACACCAAGTTACTTGTCCTAAGTTAAGCATCATTGAGGCTTAAGCACACCTAACACTGAGCTGAATTACATTTCAGTCAAGAGGATACCGCATCTCCCATAACAGTTTCTAAGGGAACCATTTACACCAAGCACTATGGGTTCAAGTAGCTATGGGTTCAAGTAGAAATCAGTACACTTCAACACCCTCAAGTTAAATGAATTGTGACTTACCTATATTAATTGTAGCTTGTCTACTGATGACTTCTGGTGACAGAGGAGTCAACTTAGTAACATCCTGTAGGGAACAGATCCTCAGTGACTTTCAAAGACTTAATGAAGGACCATATTTTATACACATACACACACCCAGGCCATCAAGAAAATTTACACACACTTTACAGTGTCAAATTATGCTGTAATTCACACATATTCTGCGTATGGTGTACACAGAAGGAGTTGTCTGACCCAGTTAATTAGATGAAGTTCTTGAAATGTTCCCCATTGGTGTTTCCTATATATTGACACTATTGAGTAAGGAAACAATAGATTTCCACAACATGTGTGCTGGGATGGTTCCACAGATCTCTACAATTGCTTTCCCTGGATGTTTGAGTGCTGCAGGTTTTCTACAATGAAGTATATATGAATTAAAGCTCTTTGAAATGTGTGTACATTTTTTGAAAATTCTTGTATTTATTATAAGCGCGGCAATTGATTTTCTAGAGCACAGAAAAAAGGCAGTGAATGTGAAATCAGTCAGAAAGAAATTCATTGATGTTAAATAACTCATTTAGTCCGTTTTACTTATTCCTTCCAACACCAATAAAAAAGGTTGCTTCCACACCAAGGTTGTTTTAGCACTGCTGAAGCATTCTTCCACTATTAGGTTGCAAGTATTATTTTAACAGTTTCCATGTGGCCCAGTACAGAACTTTCATCTCATTAACACTGTACAATCCCTAACTTTGCACACAAGCAAAAGTGGTACTGCTGACCAAAAGACTGCAACCTTACAGAAAGTTCCTTATTCCAGACAGGCCCTTTCAGGGGTCTAGAAAGGCCCAGGCTACTTCCAGTTTTTGAGGCCCCGAACCATAACAGAAATTCAAAATGACAATGCATGAAAACAAAATAAGGCATCAAAAGAAAAAATAATAATTTGGGTTTGAGGTCCAGGCCTAGTTCCCTCTTAAATAGAATTTATTGTGGAGCCTGGGCCATTCAGTGCAACAGGACATTGTCTAAATATGCTTAGGACTGCAGCCTCCTTCATGCTGCTGGTTTGTCACATTAAGGCCCCCACAAACTGCAATAATGAATTCCTTTGTGCTAAAAGTGATAGTGCACATATGTAATGTGTCCAGATACTAATTATTCACTCAGAAGTAAGGCTCTTTCTGTGGAACAGAACTTACTCCCTAGAAGGTGTTTTTATGACTACCCTTTTCATATTACAGGATTTTCTAAATTACTATTATAGCTACAGCTGCACTGTTATGTGCAAACAGGAAAAAAAAGTTTTTTCTAACTACCATTATATTCTGTTTAAAGAGGGGGAAAGAAAGATTGTTCCTAGATCCACACTGTAAGCAAAGCTCTGCTCTAAGTAGCCCAAGCACAATGCACCAGGCTCATAATAATTCCTCTGGTGCTCTTCAAGTTTCCACCCATTTCAATTAGCCAGTCCAACCTCCCTACTTCAACCCAGTGTGAGGCACAAGTTTTTGCACAGTACCTCAAGCCTTTTCCTTCCTGACTCTCCCCTCCCCAGCACTATTTTGTGGTGCTAATGGCCAGTTCCTGAAAGCAAAAAGTGAACATTAGAATGACTGCAACTATGAAGCTAGCCAAAGGCCACTCAGTGCTAGGGTGGGAGAAAGGAGAGCTGTTGCCCAAGCCCCAGCCTTTTCTCAGTCACTTATCAAGTAGCATAGCTGGCCCCTCTGGCACTCAGGGCCGTGACTGGCAACCTCATACTTGGAAGTAACTGCAGAGACATCACTGCCAATTACTTCTGGATTTTGGTGCTTTTGGAGCAGTTGCATACCACTCTGAGCAGCCAACTTCTTTTTTTTGCCTTCCCCATCCCCCTTGGAAAGCAGGGAAAAAAGGGATAAAAGCTGTTGGCCGCTCAGAGTGATGGGCAACTGCTCTGAGTGCCCATGAAGGTCCCTGCAACTTGATACCCTCTCAAGGCATGGTACCAAGGGCCCTGTACCCCAGCCCCGCCTTAGCCATGTCTACTGTACCTATACCCCTTCCACCTCTGTTGTAGCTGGAAAGTATTATTTGCTGAGTGCGTACCAATACCAGCATTGCTGAGTGTGTATCAATGTCAACACACACAAAAAAGGCATCAGACTGACAGTTTCAGTCCTGCGGGGCGGGGGGGGGGGCGCAAGTGATATGGAAGAAGCAGAGGTTGCACAGACAATCCTTCCACCACACACCTCAATAACATATTGTTAGTCCACAATAGAATGGTTAACAATTCGACTCAAATCACCACAAATCAAGAATGAGAAAAATATGGGAGACCAACCACATTATCTGGAGTCTCTAAAAAAGTGAGTGAATTTATGGTGATTCTGGACTAAATGGTTAATGTGAAAGCACATTATCCTATTACAAATTAAGCATAATACAATCAGTTCTGCAGGAGAAAACATCTGAGATGCAATGTAAGTCTTGTTTTAACTACAGCTAGGGTTTACACCACAATCTGTAATTATTGACTACATCTGCATTTTAAATCCAAAGTTCTGAACTGTTAATTGTGATATTCCTTTTTTAACATGACAAAAAATTTGATTACACAATGCTTAAAATGGTATGCCTTATTAGCTTGCAATATTTTCGCCCTTTTCACTTCATAAAATGAAACAGCTTGTCTAGGGTACATACTGGCTTTTTATTATTGTTGTCCCAGGCACATCATGGAGTCAAATATCAGCATCCCCATTTCATGGGCAAAAAACAAGATAAAATTCACTCAAGGCAATCTGAAAGGTCTACTTAAAGCACTTGTTTAATTCTCTATAGTTCATAACATTGGTTGGAAAATGGGCAACACATTGTAGTGGCAAACATCACAGTGCAGCCAAGCAGCACAATCCTGTGCAGGTCAGGATGTAAATAATTTGCAGTGAAACTTCTGACCTGTCAGAGTACAGGAACATAAAGGCAGCAACATCAAACAAAATAGCAAACTATCAATTACCAAACCAGTAAGGTAAGCTTCTTGTAAGACTCCTGCCACCTTGCTTCTTTTAACAGAGGTAATCAAGTGACTAGTACCACAAGGGGGACTGTGAATCCCTCCCCATAAAATTAAGGGATGCTGATATTTGCCTTTTACTATGATTTCTGCCACTGACTCCCTGTGGCAAATGGGTTGGGGCAGTGTTTCTCAAACTGTGGGTCAGGATCCACTAGGTGGGTCCCCAGGTAATTTCAGGTGGGGCCCCACTGATTTCAATATTTTATTTTTAAAACATTAGACTTAATGCTACCATGGTATGTGACTGCATTTGGGGAAATGTGACAGATCTGTACCTTGAGTAGGCTACTATGTTTATGCTTTCTATTCCTGAGTAAGTGTGGGTAGGATTACAGCCTAGGATTATTAAAAATTTCCCTGCTTGATGATGTCACCTCTAGTCATGACATCACTTCCAGTGGGTCCCAACAGATTATCATTCTAAAAAGTAGTTCCCGGTGCTAAAGTGTGAGAACCACTGGGTTGGGGAAAGGGGTTAGGAGGAGATGGGCACAACCCCATGAATGAAATCTTATGACCCCCCAAATGTGGATGGGAACCACTGACATTTGCATGTAGCAAGCTTGTGATCACTGAATTTGACTTTGTTTGGCAGTATGTCCAAAATTCGCATTTGCAATACACAAGGGAAGGAAAGTGGTTTCTCAAGGGGGGGAAGAAAGCGTGTGAGCAACGCTGATTTTCCAGAAGAGATGTGACTAGGACAGGGTGGCCAGATATCATAACTGCTAAAGAGGACAAGGCTCCCTGAAATGTAAGACATCCAAGAAAAATGTAAGACAGGACAAAATAAAATGTGAAAACACATGTATGTTGATTTCATGTGTATTACTTATTACTAAATGTTTAAATATATTAAATCAACTTATTGCTTATATTCTTGTTGCAACCTTCAGTCTCGAAAGACTATGGTATCGCGCTCTGAAAGTGGTGTTACTGAAAGGGCAGTGCTGAGAGACCCCAGTTATCATGTGGGCTTCCATGAGCCATATCCAGTCCACAGGCCTTATGTTTGACACCCCTGCTCCATAGGAAGCCAATGAAGAAACAGGAAACAGGAAATGCACCAACTACACCCTCTTTCAGTGCCTCGGAAGTTTCGATGGTGCAGGCACTGTGCCCTGGGGAGGACTAGCAACCCTACCTCCTTTTCTACTACTCCTCAGGTCTGCCAGAAACTAACTATTGTCATGCACTCATTCCTGGCATTTGTAGGCCCAGGATAAAGAAAGAGTGGAGCTAGAATTAATAGAGCCATCTGTTAACCGTGTTTATTATCCCAAAGGACGAGGCAGGCATGAGACAAGTAGATCTGTGCCTGGGGTATTGTATTGGCAACCTTCAGTCTCGAAAGACTATGGTATCGCGCTCTGAAAGGTGGTTCTGGCACAGCGTCTAGTGTGGCTGAAAAGGCCAATCCGGGAGTGACAATCCCTTCCACACCGGGAGCAAGTGCAGTCTGTCCCTGGTCTGTCTCCCTGGCTATGGGCCTTCCTTCTTTGCCTCTTAGCCTCAGACTGTTGGCCAAGTGTCTCTTCAAACTGGGAAAGGCCATGCTGCACAGCCTGCCTCCAAGCGGGCTGCTCAGAGGCCAGGGTTTCCCACTTGTTGAGGTCCATCCCTAAGGCCTTCAGATCCCTCTTGCAGATGTCCTTGTATCGCAGCTGTGGTCTACCTGTAGGGCGCTTTCCTTGCACGAGTTCTCCATAGAGGAGATCCTTTGGGATCCGGCCATCATCCATATCCATTGCTTATAATGGTTATTTATATATTTATATTGTATATATCCTATTTATTATATATTTTATTGAATTATACTACTTATTAAATTTGAAACTATATTACATATAATTTATTAATGACAAGAAGGCCACACACTGCCTGCTCACAGGGAAAAGGAGGACATTTGAAGTTCTTTTCCAGGACACAAGGCTAAAAAAGAGGACACGCCCTAGAGAAAAGGGGACGTCTGGTCACCCTGGACTGGGATCTCAAGCCTATGCATGTCTCCTCGAAAGTAATCCCATTATACTCAATGGGACTTACTCTCAGGTAAGAGCGGATAGGATTGTAGCCTGACTCCCACCCCACCAAAGCCGGCCTCTCAGGCTATGCACATCTACTCGGAAGTAAGCTCCATTCTCGTCAACGGGACTTACTCCCGGGTAAGTGTGGATGGGGTTGCAGCCCGCCTCGCCTCCCAGCCCAAGCGCCAAGCGCCCACCCCGTGCGAAGCCGGCCTCTGAGGCTTTCGCCCGGGCAGGCGGGGAGAGGCGGCCGCGGGGCCCGACTCGAGCTACTCCGCCGCCCTCCGAGCGTCGGCCGCCGCCCAGCACTTCCAGCGCCCCCGCTCCTGCCCCCCGCGCGTGTCCTCACCAGGGTGCTCAGGTCCTGCCGGGAGAGGTGCGGCTGCCCCAGAGTCACTCCCGCCTCGTCCCCCGCCATCTTGCCTGAAAGGAAGTGGGAGGCCGGCGCGCGCGCCTGACCCCTCGCCGCGCGGCCCCGAGTCTCGCGCCCGGCTCGGCGGGGCCCCTCAGCGCCGGCGCCCGCCGCCTCCTCGCGCCCGCCCGCAGCCCGGCCGCGGGGGCCCGAGCGCGCGCAGGCGGCGAAGGGGCAGCCCCGGAAGGACCCCGGGCCTGGCTGATGCAACCGGGCGGGGCCAGGCCAGGCGCTGGGAAAGGAGGGCCCAGCACTGTCTAAGTCAGAAGGCGGGCGCTCTGGTTGAGCAGGCGTGGGTGGCTGAGCCGGAGTGTGCGCAGCTCTTCCAATAACACCACTCGTGGTGTAGTGAAGTAGTAAGCGCTATGTAAGGCTGCGATCCCAGCCACACTCACCTGGGAGTAAACCCCACTGACTATCATGGGACTTACTCCTGCGTAGTGGCAGTGGTTCTCACACTTTTTAGCATCGGACCCACTTTTTAGAATAACAATGTGTTGTCACTCACTGGAAGTGATGTCACAGCCAACAGTGACATCATCAAGCAGGAATATTTTTAACAATCCTAGGCTGAAATCCTACCCACACTTACCCAGGAGTCAGTCCCATTGATTATCATTGCTAAAAGCATATACATAGTGTTCCCGAATGGGCACACGGTTAGTTCAGGTTATGGAGAGGCAAACAACTGACAGGAGAATTCAGAGGACTTCTGACAAAGTAAACGTTTACTCGTTTGCAAACGGGACCCCCACACACACAGGTGGAGGACCCGAAGAGTTACAATGATGCAGGTTTTATAGGGCATTCTAAATAGGTGAGGGGGAACAAGAGCCCACAAAGAGAGAACATCCATGGGAAAAATAACACACAAGCAGACAGGAAAACAAAGCTGGCATTCGTTATCAGTTCAGGATGTTTGTTTGAGAAGGGCAATTCGATGCGCATCGACAATTTGCAGATGAGATCCATTACTGAGGGTCTGGTAATCTATCACACCACTTCTACCCTAACCTTTTCATCCTTATTTGTTTATTGCCATTGTTTATTGCTTGTTGAGGTCCACTCCTAAGGCCTTCAGATCCCTCTTGCAGATGTCCTTGTATCGCAGCTGTGGTCTACTTGTAGGGCGCTTTCCTTGCATGAGTTCTCCATAGAGGAGATCCTTTGGGATCCGGCCATCATCCATTCTCACGACATGACCGAGCCAACGCAGGCGTCTCTGTTTCAGCAGTGCATACATGCTAGGGATTCCAGCACGTTCCAGGACTGTGTTGTTTGGAACTTTGTCCTGCCAGGTGATGCTGAGAATGCGTCGGAGGCAGCGCATGTGGAAAGTGCTCAGTTTCCTCTCCTGTTGTGAGCGAAGAGTCCATGACTCGCTGCAGTACAGAAGTGTACTCAGGACGCAAGCTCTGTAGACCTGGATCTTGGTATGTTCCGTCAGCTTCTTGTTGGACCAGACTCTCTTTGTGAGTCTGGAAAACGTGGTAGCTACTTTACCGATGCGTTTGTTTAGCTCGGTATCGAGAGAAAGAGTGTCAGAGATCGTTGAGCCAAGGTACACAAAGTCATGGACAACCTCCAGTTCATGTGCAGAGATTGTAATGCAGGGAGGTGAGTTCACATCCTGAACCATGACCTGTGTTTTCTTCAGGCTGATTGTCAGTCCAAAATCTTGGCAGGCCTTGCTAAAACGATCCATGAGCTGCTGGAGATCTTTGGCAGAGTGGGTAGTGATAGCTGCATCGTCGGCAAAGAGGACGTCACGCAGACATTTCAGCTGGACTTTGCTCTCAGTCTGGAGAGGTTGAAGAGCTTTCCGTCTGATCTGGTCCAGAGATAGATGCCTTCTGTTGCAGTTCCAAAGGCATGCTTCAGCAGGACAGTGAAGAAAATCCCAAACAAGGTTGGTGCAAGAACACAGCCCTGCTTCACGCCGCTTCGGATGTCAAAGGGGTCTGATGTGGAGCCATCAAAGACAACAGTGCCCTTCATGTCCTTGTGGAAGGATCTGATGATGCTGAGGAGCCTGGGTGGACATCCAATCTTGGGGAGAATCTTGAAGAGGCCATCCCTGCTGACCAGGTCAAAGGCCTTCGTGAGATCTATGAAGGCTATAAAGAGTGGCTGTCGTTGTTCCCTGCATTTCTCCTGCAGTTGTCTAAGGGAGAATACCATATCAGTGGTGGACCTGTCACCACTATATGCCAATAAAGATTCTGATGATGATGATGAAATAAAAAGAGAACATAAAAATGGAGAAGAGCGTGAAGTGGAGTGCTAGGAAGTATAAAAACAAGTTATTTTTTTCCCATGTTCACTTCTTTGATAAGAGTTTTTGAAACATCAAATTTCAAATTATTTCAAAAAGGAATCTTTTTTAGTGCCCCTGCTTTGCTGGTGCCCTAAGCATGTGTTCTCTAGCCCAATCCTAGGCCTGTCTGTCTACTCAGAAGTGAGTCACATTATAGTCAGTAGGACTTAATCCCAGGAAAGTGTAGCCTTAGGGCTGAATCCTATCCAACTTTCCAGCACTAATGCAGCCCCAAATTAAGGGAACAAACATTCCCATGTCTTAAGGAGGCCTCCATGACAACTGGCCCACTGCAGGATGTGGTAAATGCCCCATTGGCATGGCTGCATCGGCCCTGGAAAATTGGGTTGGAATGAGCCCTTAGTCTGCCTACTGGGTAATCCAGCCCTCATGTAAACACAAAATGAGAAAATTCACCCTGAAATCCTCATCAGCCATGAAGCTCACTATCAGCCACTGTATCAGCCTAATTTACTTCACAGGGTTGCTGTGGGGGGTCGGATGGTTGAGGAGACCTGTAAACCACAGAAAAAGTGAGGTAAAAATATAATAAAGATGAATAAATAAGAATAAGTGTCCACAAGGCTCAGCATCATCACAAACTGCAGTTCCCAGAATTCATTGGGGAGGAAGCCACGACAAATTATATTTTTAAAAGGCTCTTCAGTTTGCCCTGTAGTAGATCATATTTCTTAAGATAGGACTGTTTTAGATAGAGCTGTAAGGGTCTGTTTGTGAAGTGGAGCCATCACTCCACGAAGAAACAGCAGGCATCTCCTTGCCGGCTGTAATTTGCTTGGGCCACAATCCTGGCCACACTTTCCTGGGAGTAAGCCCCGTTGACTAGTATGGGGCTTACTTCTGAGTAGACATGCACAGGATTGGGTTCTGAGGTTGCAATCCTGGCCACACTTTCCTGGGAGTAAGCCCCGTTGACTAGTATGGGGCTTACTCCTGAGTAGACATGCCTGGGCGGGGAGGCCTGCTGAATGGCGGGGGGGGGAGGCAGGTGTTGTCAGCCAGCGTGGGCGGGGAAGAGGGAATGTGGGAAGTCTTAAGGGGCGGGCGGGGAAAGTGGCGGTAGCGGTTCATTGTGTTGTGCACGGCACGAGACGCCGGCAGCTGCCGCGAATGGGGCGGCCGGGGCGGCCGAGGTGGGCAGGAGGAGGAGGAGGAGGAGGCAGCAGCAGCAGCAGCAGCGGCGGCGGCGCCGGCGCCCACCCGGCCGCCCGCATGGAGGCTCCTTCTCCGCGCGTGCCTCTGCCTTCCCCGCAGGTGGCGGAAGTGACGGGCAGTGTCGGGGTGCTGCCGTGGGGCGAAGATGGCGACCGTGCCTGCGCCAGGCGGCGAAGAAGGTAAACAGCTGTGAGCGGCACGGGAGAGCCGGCAGCGCCGCCGGGCCGGGCCCGGGCCGGCCAACGCCGCCTCGCCGAGAGAGGCCTCGCGCGCGAGAGAGGAGCGAGCCCCGGACCTCGGCAGTCCCCACTCCAGTCCCTCTGTGAGGCGCTTCCTCTCCGCCTTTATGTCGCCCAGAGACCCCCCTTTCCGCAGGGTCAGCCGGGAGAGCGGTGTCTTCAGTGCTGCTGAGAGGTAGGTGAGGCTGGAGGGCCTACCGTGTGCCCCCTTTCTGTCTCTGTGTCCTCCCTTGCCCTGCCATGCCCGCTTGGCTTGAGCCCCCCACTTCAAAGATCAGGGGTGTGGGGCGGGTGGGGAGGCAGGTGAGGCAGTGCCTCCCCAGGGGGGTCCTTTGAAAAGCGCCTGTGCCCTGTGAGGCACCCAAGCACCCACAACCCACTTGCAGAGCAAGGAGGGAGGGAGTGCAGAGCGCATGGGTTGTGGGTGCTTGGCTACCTCACAGGGTGCTGGTGCTTTTCAAAGGACCCCCCTGGGGGGGCACTGCCTCACCTGCCTCCCCACACCCCTGCCAAAGACCCCTTTTCCCTTGCCTTCTCCTCTGCTGTGTCTCCAGCAGTGATTTTCAACCTTTGTCCTCTCAGGGCACACTGACAAGCACAAAAACTGACAAGGCACACCATCATTGACAAGGTACTTCATGCTGCACGTAGGGGGAGTTCACATCCCCCAATTGCCCTACTGATAAATGACCCTCCCCAAAGTCCCGTGGCACACCTGCAAACCATCTGTGATACACCAGTTGCACAATCCATGGATCTGTCATCTCACTGCACACTGAGGGCCCAATCCAATCCAATCTTCCAGGACTGGTGTAGCCATGCCAGTGGGGTGTGCACTGCATCCTGTGGTGGGGAGGCAGTCACAGAGGCCTCCTCAAGGTATAGGAACATTTGTTTCCTTACCTTGGAGCTGCATTTCAGTTGCACTGGTGCTGGAAAGTTGCATAGGATTGGTCCCTGACAAGGCACTAAAACTGGCAAGGCACACCATCTGTTTTTTGACAGTTGACAAGGCATAGCATGCTGTTGATGGGGGGGGGCTCACATCCCCCAGTGGCTCTACTAATAAATGACCCTCCCCAAACTCCCACAGCACACCTGTAGACCATTCATGGCACGCCAGTGAGCCATGGCTCACTGGTTGAAAATCCCTGGTCTACAGCCACAAGATGCATAAGCTGAGCCCCTTTCCTCCCCTCCCCCCTTCCCTAGTTTTGAAGGTAGACTACTATATTTCTAGAGAAGAGAACCATCTTGGCTGATGCTTCTGGTAAAGTAAATGCAATTCTGGCTATTGGTTCACATATTTCACGGTAGCTAACAACTCCATTTGGTGTTCCTTGAGGTACTATTTCTTTAACTAGTTGGGGAAGTTGTGTAATGCCTCTGGACTTGTCAGCTAAGCATTTTTCGGTCTAAGGTGCCTTCCTAAGGGGCAGTATGGTGAAGCTGTCTTTATGACTTTTTAGGGGGAAAAACTGCCTGTTATGAACTGAGTGGAGAATAGATTTTTAGTAAGGTGTGTATCCTCAGTACTTGCAGACCAGAACATTTAAGTGTTTTTATTTTAAAATGAAGCTAGTGATGGTTCCAGGAACACACCATACATAAAATGTACATGACAGAGACATTCGTTAGACTTCCTTTCCATGCATCTGTGCTTCAATTTTACTCCCCATTTGGACCAAGCGTTTCTAGTTTAGTTGCCCCAAGTGTTTTACTCTTTACCAATAATAATACTATATAATCTCTGAGAACGTTCTGCTCTAGTGGTCTTGTCCAACCCTAGGCACATTGACATCAGTAGTGTGCAGGCCCTTTTGTGTGCAGAAAATTGCCGTCATGTTGGGAAACTTGACATAGTTGAGACTTTGCGGATTTCCAGTAGGTTGTATAATCTATAAAACATACTGTTATCTTTTCGGTTTCAGTTTTTTGTAAAATATAAATAAGGGCTATTGTATAATTTGAAACAATCCTGAGAGTTTTGAAGGCGGGGGAAGCATTTGATTTTTGTTTGTAGATTGATATGCTGTGCACGGTCCATGTGTGCATCATCTCGGAATAGGCATTTCCTCATCTGAGAGAGGAGTAATGTGTCTTCTAGTTCAGGGGTCTCCAAACCCTGGCCCGGGGGCCAGATGCGGCCCACAAAATGCCCTTATCTGGCCCGCGGCTAGCCTCTGATCCCCGAGAGCCTCTGGCCCAGCTGACCAACACAACCAGAGTTGTGTTTGTGGGTTGGGGGAATAGGAGTCCATTTAAGTGTGTGTGCTTTATTTCTTGGGCTATGTTGGTGCTTGGAGAAATCCTGGACATTTCAGCCCATTCATTCATTCATTCATTCATTCATTCATTCAAGTTCCATCTCTAATGTATTTATTTAAATTTTATACTTAATTTCTTTTTCTGGCCTTCGACACCGTGCCAGATATTTGATGAGGCCCTTCGGCTGAAATGTTTAGAGACCCCTGTTCTAGATTGATACTTACATAAACAGCAGGTACTTATGTGAAATACTGTTAATATTTCCAACTTTCCAGCGCCGTTGCAGCTGTGCCAACAGGGCATGCACTGCATCCTGCAGTGGGGGAACAGTCATGGAGGCCTCCTCAAGGTAAGGAAATATTTATTACCGTGCAGCTGCATCAATGCTGGAAAGTTGGATAGGACTGGACCCTAAAATGTTGGAACCCTAATAACAATATTGTCAGGAAAACGGTGTAATAGTGCTGCAAAATATAAACACATTTGTACAATATGGCTTGTAAGGTTGAAACTACAGGTTGAGTCTCATTATTTGCATAGGTTCTTTCCAAGCACTCAAATGGATGGCAAAAAACAAAAAAAAACATGGATGGCACTATAGCAAATCAATTTAAAAAACAAAGTTTCTTTGCTCCAGTGATTTAAAAACAGCCTTGCTGACCTTTGTGATGTAAGATAAGAGTCATTAAGAAGACAATCCATCAATCAGTCCTCCTCCAAGTGCTTACAAAGGCACTTCACTAGGTCCCTGCCTTCACCAGTGCAAAGTGATCACCTTTCTTTCACGTGCTCAGGGGGAAGGGAGGGTCAGGTCGCCTGGAGAGAGAAGGATTGGTGGATTGTCAGCCAGCTGCCCTTTCTCTCTCATTAACAAGGCTATTGTTGGGGGACTGTTCCATTTTTTAAAACTGATTTTAAAGGGATGCATTTTCCCCCTTCTCCAGGGATCAGCACATTCCTTCTCATTTGCAGGGGCCATTCGTGTTGAGTCAAATCCATGTATAAAAAATCCATGTATAACAAGGCTGGACTTGCATAAGCCTGAGTGTTTCTGAACACTTCAGAGTGCTTCTGAAGTTTATGCTTCTTCTACTGGAGGCTTTGTAGGAATTTAACCCTGGTTCTTATAGGACCAAATACGGTGTTCTGTTTACTGTATAATTTGCCTAGCCAAATTATGCAATTACACACTAAAATAGGTAATTATTACTTAAAAGAAGACGTTGCATTAAAAAGGTATAGCTATGGAAGAGTAATTGAATTATGAAACAAATGTTTATGATGAGTTGAATGAATAACTTATGCACAGCAATTTCTTTGGCAGTTCAGAATGGCACTGTCTTTAGTTAGTAGTAACTCGATGGTTCCCAAACTTTTTAGCACTGGGACCCACTTTTTAAAGTGACACTCTGTCAGGTCCCACTTAGTGTTATGAGACTTTAAAAAAGTTTCACTTTACCAGCCGCTCAAGTCTATGTTTTTATTCTTTTAACTATGGGGGGGGGGGGAACCACCTTCTGGAGCATTTGTTGAGCTCCACATTCATCAGATTGGGACCATTCTGGTGGCCTTGCATTCTCCTTCACCTGACCTTCCTTAGGAGCCAAGGCACACTTACTTACTCAGGAGTGCATGTGTGACTTGGTTTCACTTTCCATAGAGCTCAATACATTTTTCCTTATCAGCTTGGAGTGGGGACTTCCTTCTTGAATATGTTTTGGGGCCTGTGTTCATTGGATTGGGACCATTCTGATGGTGTTGTGTTCCTCTTGACCTGCCCCTTGAAGTGAACTGAGGCACAGTTACCTACTCATGTGTAAATGTGCACATGTGGTTCAGTTTCACTTTTCTTAGGGCTCAATACATTCTTGTCAGCTATTACCTTGTCAGTTTCAGGTCCCACCAAAAATCAGATTGTGACCCACTGGTGAGTCCTGAGCCACATTTTGAGTAACACTGTATTAACTGATTAAATGTAGATTGCAGTGATGTCTTAATTGACTTAATGTCTTATTTCTGAATATTCATTTCTTTTCTAGTTAAATATTGCTAGGGTTAATTGTAGTGTTTATAGCTATGGCTATTTCCTGATATATGTGATTATGAAAACTGATTATGATATAGTTGTTGAAGGTTATGTTGGACAAGAATTACTTATAGGAGAAGGATGAAAATTTGTTTAAATGCATTTTTTTACCTATCAAAATAGAATACGAACTGATAAAAATTTAGCCTTGTTTGGCAATGGCAGTTATTTTCCGAAAGGGTTGCTTTGGATAATTTTTATAAAAATGGCAAAAAGGAATAAAATGAATAATTCTAATGTAATGTCAGTGCTAATCATAATAAACTTTAGTAGAATATGCAATTTTTCATAATAAGTTAGGGCCCAATCCTGTCCAACTTGCCAGCACCGATGCAGCTGTGCCAATGTGGTGTGTGCTGGCTGCATCCTGCAGTGGGGGGGGGGCAGTCATGGAGGCCTCCTCAAGGGAAGGGAATGTTTGTTCCCTTACCAGGGGCTGCATTGCGGCTGAACTGTTGCTGGAAAGTTGGATAGGATTGGGCCCTTAATCAGCAACACGAACACTAGTGCATATGTATGCATTGCAGTTCATTTTTCTGAAAGGAACAATTTCCAAAATAGGCTGTGTTGGGTCAACAGTGAATCAATTATACGCAATAATTCTGAACTTGTGGAAGAGTAATCCAGTGTAACTTCCACACCGTATTAACTTCAATTTCAACCCCATGCTAATAGAGGTAAAAGTATCTGTTCAGTAGTAACTGTTTTCACAAACTGTTACTGAACAATGTGGTAGAGATATGCTGTTGTAAGCCACCTGTTATAATATAATAATATACAGTATTTATATACCGCCTTTCTTGGTCTTTATTCAAGACTTTATTCAAGGCGGTTTACATAGGCAGGCTTATTAAATCCACGCAGGGATTTTTACAAATTGAAAGAAAGTTCTTTCTTTCAAGAACCACTACATTCAAGGTGTTACACTCCGATCTGGTTTAACATTCTGGCCTCCATCCTCCCACGCTCCGAGCAGATGGAACAGCTCAGCTGCAGCTTGTCAGCTGCTTCAAGGTCGCACGGTGCCAGTGGCCTCGAACTGGCGACCTTGTGGATGTTAATCTTCAGGCAAATGGAGGCTCTACCCTCTAGACCAGACCTCCTGCCCTCCTGTTATCACTGGAAAGTGTTTGACTGATGTAATGAACAAAGAGGAAATGTATATGTGCAGTTGCTGTTGTGGGCAAGTGTGGGTACAGTGTATCACTGTGATAACATATGTGAAATTGCTTGAGTTACCAGCCATTTGGCTATTGAGAATGAGTTAAATTGTCTGAAGTCTGGGAGAACTAATCAAATGTCCCACCTTGCCTTTCCCAGCAAAAAAGTAACTAAAGTGACTATTTTTCTCGCCAAGTTTTATGGCAAATCATAAGCAGCTATTCATGTAAAGTTCTTTACTGTATATAATAATAATAATAATAATAATATACAGTATTTATATACCGCCTTTCTTGGTCTTTATTCAAGACTTTATTCAAGGCGGTTTACACAGGCAGGCTTTATTAAATCCACGCAGGGATTTTTACAAATTGAAAGAAGGTTCTCTCTTTCAAGAACCACCACATTCAAGATGTTACGCTCCGATCTGGTTTAACATTCTGGCCTCCATCCTCCCACGCTCCGAGCAGATGGAACAGCTCAGCTGCAGCTTGTCAGCTGCTCCAAGGTCGCACGGTGCCGGTGGCCTCGAACTGCCGACCTTGTGGATGTTAATCTTCAGGCAAATGGAGGCTCTACCCTCTAGACCAGACCTCCTGCCCTACTACTGTATCAACAACAGAAGAATCAACAATTCTAATTAGAATTCTTGAGCAGCTATCGGGCAGCAGCATCTTGGGTGGAGTACTGTATTACTCTTCAGCCTACCTGTTTACACTGTGTTGGTCCTCTTTTATGGAACAACATTATATATCAACATTATATGGCTAGGTCTCCGTATATACTTATCAGGAGCTGTTGGTTAGCTATGTTTTGAGAGTATCTCTACAAGGACAAAAACATCACTCTTTTTCCATCAGCTTAAGAGGCTGTACTAGTTAGTGGTCAACTGTCCTGATGAGGATGCCTATGCCTTGTTTTATCTTGCATTGTTCTATTCACACTTTTACTTCCTGCAAGATATCACTTCACTTTACTGTTGTGGTTTGATCCAGTGTATGAGTGGAGGAAAATCAGCCATGTTGATCTTACTTACTAAGGCAGAGCCATCAATGATTGTCAGGACAAGTGTTATCCATCTGTTTCAGCAAAAGTTTAGTTTAGTTTACAGAATTAGTAATTGTACAGACCTCGGTTCTCCCAAGTGCTGAAGTATAACTTTGCCTCTGATCTCAGGCATATAATTTGACTATCTTTTGTTTTCCTCTACCCCACATTTATTCCAACAAGGCCTTTTAGAATAAATCACCTGTCTATTTTTTATCCTAGATGTTTGGCAACCTTCAGTCTTGAAAGACTATGGCATAAGCCTACAGCACCTGGTATTCCCAGGCAGTCTCCCATCCAAGTACTAACCAGGCCTGACCCTGCTTAGCTTCTGAGATCAGACGAGATCAGACATGTGCAGGGTAACAGTTGCTAGAAATTCACAAGTGCATGCTATTCAGAGTAGGTTATGTGTGCTTGCATGCAGAAATGAGAGAGTGAAGTTATCAGTCTAGGATAGTGGTTCTCACACATTTAGCACCGGTCCACTTTTTAGAATGAGAATCTGTCAGGACCCACCAGAAGTGATGTTATGACCATCAGGCAGGAAAATTTTTAACAATCCTAGACTGCAATCCTACCCACACTTAACCAAGAGTAAGTCCTATTTACTAAAAAGAATATACATAGTAGCTTGTTAAAAGTACAGGTCTGTAACATTTCTGCAAACCATCCCCAAACATTTCACATACCATGGTAGCATCAAGTCTAATATATTAAAAATAAAATATTGAAATGAATGGGGACCCATCTGAAATTGGCTCACGACCCACTTAATGGGTCCTGACCCACAGTTTGAGAAACACTGGTATAGGATGCTGTCCCCTTCTTCTCTTCCCTCACTCACGTAGATCAGCAGAGTGCTTTTGTTTTCCCTGGCAATGTCAAACAGACTAGTGCTCTTCGTATGTGTCCTTAGAAAACTACTTTGGCACGTGGAGCTGAGCACAGGCAGAATAGTGAAGGTGGCAGACAAACTCGTAGAGAAACTTTGGCCTCTGATTCACAAGGTTGTCAGAATTGTTTAAAGTAATTTCCTTCCAGATGTAAGCTGAAATTTGGTACATGCATAGTTTGATACACACTGATCACTAGTCAAATCTGAAAATGTGACAAGAAAAATGGGGGGGAAATTTTTTTCACTCCCTCACCTCCCATCCCCAAAATGAACATAAAACTCTCTAAACAGCAACCAGCACTCCAGCACATTGTAAGTCACAAGTATTGGACTGTTGGAGTTGTTGGTTTTCTGTTGGAAAGGGGGCAGAATACAAAGCTTGTATTTTCTAGAAATTATTGGATTGTGCCATTGTGCTTAAATGAACATTTCCCTTGCCTTTTACCTGAAATTATAATTTTTCACATAGTGAATAGTGTAACAATCAACCAACTTTTTTTTAATGAAAGAGCTTTAAAATTATGCCCTTCATGTGCATCTGCATCCAGAATTGAACTATTTAAGGTAGGCTCACACTTTGTGGGTGTGCATGCACGATTTCCTCTTAATATATTGATAGATGTGTTCTCATCTGTCCCTCATTGCTCCAAAACACTAAAAGTAATACACAATGTAGTAGTACAGTGTGACTAAAAATGGAGTGCAAAATTATTCTAGGAAACATGTAAAATAGCTTTGGGCAACGTTAAGCATTGTAGTACATTTTCTTTCTAATAGTGTTAACTCTTTCTTTTTACAGTTGTGACGTGTGAGTAGGTTTACCCTACAGCTTCGTTTGTTATTATCTCTGGTTGATTTCAGACTACAGCAGAAACTCCAGCTTCCACTAGGGTTGGAAAACCACCATTGGCATGTGCACCCAAGGGATATAAGTATTCATTTATTTTCAGCAAACAAGTAGTGAAACTATTGTGTGCTTTGTGATTATGTAGGTAAAGATAATTCAGACATTATTAATGAGAAAGTATTCTCTGTAGAAAGGAAAATCTCCAAATACTGTAGACTTCTGGAAAATGAATGTTAGGAATTGTAGTAGGAGTTTAGGGGTTTTTTATAAGGGGTTTTATTTCAAATTGAGACAGTGGGTTATGTCAGAAAGAGCAGGGCATTGAAAGAACTTGAGTATGAAAAACTTTGTTTTCAGTATATTCTACAGTTGTAATCTGTGCCTAAATTACTACCCAAAGGGATTCACCCACCTGATGTTTGCATTTAGCCTCATACAGGGTAATGTGTATGTTCTTACTATGATAGTTTGTTTACTATCATATGTGCGTGAGGCATATTTGAGCTTCTGTTTATGGAAAACAGGCATGAGTTTCCCATGAGCTAGGCATGAGTTGAGAAACGCTTGTAAAATTTGGCAGTGCTAATATAGATCTGAGTGGACACTTGAATAGGAGAATTGAAGGAATATTTTCTTTCAAGTTAGGGAAAATCTTGCTTTGTCTTTGTTTGCTATAATTTGTAGTCTGGCTGTATGCTTTAGGAAAATAAACATGAAGAGTTTTTTCTTATTATAAATGAGCAATTTTTAAAAGTGGAGTTCTTTCAACTCTTGTCATGTCTTGGCTCTGAATTGCAGAGCAAATCTAGCTGTTATAGGTCACATGCAGCGATTGCTGAAAAATTATTGGCTGTAGGCCCAATCCTATCCAACTTTCCAGCATCAGTGCAGCCGCAATACAATCCAGAAATAGGGGTACAAATGTTTCCTAACATTGAGGAGGCTTTTTTGACTGCACCCCCACCAAAGGATGCAGCACATGCTCCATTGACATGGTTGCACTGGCCCTGGAAAATTGGATAGGATTGGGCTCTGTCTCTCACATGTGCTACATGTCATGAGCCCCTGCTTATCACATGAATCTCTTGGCACTGGGTGAAGATTATGCTGTTGCTGTGGACACTGTGTGGTAGAAATTGACTGGATTCGAAGTTGTCAATTTAACCAAACTCTATAACTGCTAGGTCTAATTTAGCAGCGGTCTGTTTTGATTACTTAAGGAAGAACACTGCACTCCCCAATCCACCGCAGACCGTCTCTGCATGGAGCGATAAAGGACACAAGCCTACTAGTTAATAGCCCCAGGCAGAGAAGCCAGATAGTAGAAGTGTTATTTCAGTAATAAGGGATGTAGCATGTAGATAGGCTCCCCTTTAAGTGTGCAAAACATCTTTTGTTTGCTGCTGTGTGTAATGCATATAGAATGTGGGAAAAGTTCATAAGTGCTTATTTTTTCTCATTTTTCTTCCAGAAGATCTCATTTCTCTTGCTGCATTTAGATGTCAGTTACTCTGGAGGGATAGACATTCTTTCATAGTAGAAGTGAAAATTGTATGAGCTAGGCAAACAGAATGCATTAAGAGCCACAGTTCTGACAGAATCATCCCTGAATATATACTAGATTACGTCATTACTTTCGAGTGGAAGTGTGTTTCAGATGGGGGGAGAATGCCAAGCATTATCTGCCTTCTTAGTTCCATTTAGACGGAAGACAAACTCAAATATTTTTCTTTTACTGCAGAAAGAGGGGAAAAAAGAAAAATTATGCCAATCTGCCAGTGTTTTCTTAGAAATTTGCTACATTCAAAGTACAGTACACAGTCTGACTACTGCTGAAACTGTGGGAGGCATGTGAGAGATGTGTTAGACAAAATGATTACAACTAGAATTTTATATAGTCCTTTAAAATACTTTGCTACAGCCTGACTTATTGTTAGGGTTGGAGATAGTCTTTATGCTTCTATCTTTAGTAACAGATCACTGAGTTCCTAAAATGTGCAATTTTCTTGCCATGTTTACTGTTTTCAAGCCAATTAATATTTTTCATATTGTGTGTTGATTGTGATGTTGCTTTGAAATGACTATGTCAACATATATTGCAATTTACTGACTTCAGTTTGTGTTTTGAAAGTGTGTGCGTGTATTAAAGAACACAGTAAGCTGCAATCTGAACATATTACTGAGCATGCGGATCATCTGGTCACTGTGCCAAGATTCTGTAGAAAATTAAAACCTTTCTTTGTTGTGTAATCATAATCATAATGTCAACCCTTTGTTTAGGCTGACGCATTCATGAGGCCAACTGAAGCAGTCATTTCAGGCAGCAGATTGATGAGGAGTGACCATTGCCTACTTGCCTCTGCTATAGCTTCTTCTTATTCTGCTTCCTGGATCAGAAAGAAAGAGGGGGCAGATAGGAAGAAGTGTGGAGAGGAGAGTGCTGAACTGCAGCATTAGAGAATGGGAGCAGCAGAGGTTTGGATAAGGGGAAGCGGCAATTGGCATGCTGCCTTGGGCATCAGGAGGGCTAGCCCTGCCTTTGGCTGTATACAGGTGGTTATCTTTGTGAGGCAAAGAGTGAGACTTTCCCTCTATTGGTTGTTCTTAGTCCACTCTTGTAGCTGACTACACTACAAGCATAATTGCAAGGGGCATCTTTGCAGCTTGCAGCTTTGCCATGGTGATATCTTTTTGGCGTAGAAAATACCTATTTGTTTGCTTATTTTAAGTAATTAACTTTTAAAATACAGGAGAAGTTAACTGTTCATTGAAACATGGATTTTAACAAATAAATGATCTTGAAATAGCTGATCTTGAAATATGTTGATATTGGTCTGAGGAAGCCTTGCTTCATTTTCTTCCTTGCTAATTTTTTAAATGAACCAAACATACATCTATCTTCACCTTTACCACACAATAAACTTTAACCCTTTTTTGCCTGGTCCACAGGTGTACACGTTTGATCCCTGTTGCGTATATGCAACTTTGGGCAGAAATGGATTAAGCAGGATCACCACTGACATCTGTGGAGGGCAAGTCTATCAAGTGTCTTCCTATGAGTAGAGATGTTTGAAAACTGTAATTTATTTTACTCAGAAGTAAACCCACTGTGTTCAGTAAGTTGTAATCCTATCTTAGTCACCAGAGCCAAACACTTCTATCTATAAGGACTAACTGTCATGATACTTTGAATCTAGTCCTATAGTATATACTATAGGGCAGGGGTGCTCAATAGGTGGATCGCGATCTACCAGTAGATCGTGAGGCAAAATGTGTAGATCGCTGAGCCCTGTCTCTCCAAACTATTAATATGTCAGTTTCGTCTAGTGACTAGACGAAACTGACATATTTAGCTGACACTAAACTGAAACTGACACTTTAGCTGCTCTTCAGGCATGCAGCAACAAAACTGACCAAACTGACTAGACTCCAGCAGGGGCTCCATACATTAAAGGGAGTGTCTGTCAGACGCTTCCTTCCCCCCTGGTAGATCTCCGGGCCTTGCTGGGTTTCAAAGTAGCTCTCGAGCCAAAAAAGTGTGAGCACCCCTGCTATAGGGAATTTAAAGAGAGAGAGAGAGAGCTTTTCTGCCCTGTTTGCCTTTTCCTACAGTCTGTAGTGATATGGTTGTGTATAAGCTTATCTGCTGCTTGGGAGAACTTTGCTGTGGTCTTTAGTATCTATTACAGGGATGACTATGGGGATGTATTTTAGGGTATGCACTGGGACTCTGCATAGATATATAGATACTGGATTTAGTTGAGAGATGTAGAGCTTTTGGTAGTAGCTGTTCTCTGTGTAAATTCTAGTCCTTTGCAAACAGAATTGTAGAGGAAAGACAACAGTATGAGCTATTGCAGATGTAAGGTGACCCGCACCAGCATGTTGCTTTAAACTATGTCTCAGTTTTAGTAAGGCTGAAGTGCTTATGAAGTAGAGGTATCCTAGGCATCTATAGTGTAGGCTCAGGTGTATTCTGTATGCCTATTCACTGCCCACTGCAATTCAGTGGACCCTTTTCCTAAACCCATTCTCTCCAGACTGAGCATATTATTAATAGTAAAGGAGTTTAGTGAACCAGTCTCACTCTCCCTGTTGGCAACTGAAATATTTTCAATCTAATCTGTCACTAGAGAAAATTCAATATTAATTTTTTGCAAGTTTTAAAAAACTGATCCTAATACCTGCATTCTGTTTGTTTTGAGTAAGACAATGTTCTTTCTTCTTTTGTTCTTCCTTGTTTAATATCTAAGACATGCCTTATCGTGAGATTTAATCAGGGTCTCTCTTGCTTGCTTAACTTCTGGTACAACAAGACAAAGCTAGTGCTAAATATAAGAAAACACCACTTTAAAGCTGCCTCTTTGCCCAATTAGCAGTGGAAAAGTGTTCCTATATTCATGTTATGCTGGTTTCCAGGAACAGCAAAGGTACAAGGCCTGGATGGTGGAGTATGTCATTCTTTTGATCTCCTTACCAATTCTTCTGCTTTGAAACAGTTTTGAACAGTTTTGAACCATCTAGGCAGGTGATCTTAATTTGGCCGAAGTACATTTCTTTGATGAAATGTTGACTCCTTGGAAAGAAGCCAGAAGGTGACAGAAAGATATAGCAGTGTAAGAATTGACCGAAAGTGACTTGCCAAGGAAGTAAACACAGCTACTCAGAAATTTGACTTGATGTAGGCTAGAAGAGTGGCTGCAATCTTTCCCATGTTCCAATATGTTCCAATTAGTTTACAATAAGATGCTTTTGAAATTGAGATTCTTAGAACCAAGTCTTTTTTCCCCCTAAAAAACTTTCCTGCCTAGTGGTAAATCTTACTAATCCCAGTGATAACATTTTGATTAGTGTTAGGTGCTGAGTGGGAGAGAGAATTAAGTCACTAGTTTTCTTAATTGGTATTTGGCAAGGGATTTAGTCAGATGCTGAATCTAACCCATGCTGATGATAGGGCTAACACTTCAGGCACTTAATCTTTGTGGCACTTGTCTGAATCCTCCCTAACATAGCAACATCCTTCCTGAGCTGTAGTGTCCAGCACTAAAAACAGTTCAAATGAGATCTTATTTGTTCTGTGTTGAGTGATTCTCTTACTTCAGTCTTGAAAAGACTTGGTGTATGCTTTGGTTAATAACTCCTGTCACTATTTGTTTTGTGTTGTAACTTAATATTGACATGTTTGCTGTGTTTCCAACACTTGTGTCTTGGAAAGGCTACTTACCTATCTCGGTTAAGCTGCCCTTTCTTGCATATTTGATTTGTAATTTTATGTACAACACTTGTTAAACTACATTTTTGTTTTTGCCTCATACTGTAATTGATTATTCTTTAGAAAATCTTTGTTACTTGTTATAGTATTTGTAGGGCTTGTATTCTGTATAATCTGCCATTTAGATAAAACAGGAAAGCACATTTCTCAATCCTTAATGATATTGAAAGCACTGAATCCCTATGCTAATGTTTTGCAAAGGAGAGGACTGCTGAGAAGCTAATTTAAGGCTGTGCCATAGCATACTCTCTATGATCTGTTAATATAACCCAGTGTACTTCAGTGGGGCTATAGTTGTCTTGCCTCAGCTTATAGATAAATTCCATAAATGGGGCTAACTCCATTCCAGGATCCTTTTGCTTTCAGTGGCACAAAAAGTCAAATAAAAAATAGCATTTCCACTTGCAAGGAATAATGTTTTTGTGTGACTGGTCTTCTGTGCCAGGTCTCCCCAAGTTCAAGTTCAGTACTTTATCTACCGTATACTATAACTATAGTATTATAATGTTATAATACTATAACAAATACTATAACAAGTAACAAAGATTTTCTAAAGAATAATCAATTACAGTATGAGGCAAAAACAAAAATGTAGTTTAACAAGTGTTGTACATAAAATTACAAATCAAATATGCAAGAAAGGGCAGCTTAACCGAGATAGGTAAGTAGCCTTTCTAAGACACAAGTGTTGGAAACACAGCAAACTCAACATGTCAATATTAAGTTACAACACAAAACAAATAGTGACAGGAGTTATTAACCAAAGCATACACTTGGAGATTAACCAAAGCATACACTTGGAGTTATTAACCAAAGCATACACTTCCATACAAGTGTTGGAAACACAGCAAACTCAACATGTCAATATTAAGTTACAACACAAAACAAATAGTGACAGGAGTTATTAACCAAAGCATATGGCTTGGATATAAACAAAACAAAAGCTTGGAACGAAAACGAAAGCTTGGAGAGAACAGCTTAAAAGTTTACTTAAAAAAAGAATTAGTGTAAGTAATTTTGAAAGATCACCTCCCAATTCACTCTCCTACTCCTCCCTCTGGAAGCAAAATTTCTCTTAATAGTCACTGTTTTGCAAAGTGCCATACTGCAGAATATGTCAAACAAATGTAATTATTAAAGTTTTTCTACAGCTCATTAATGTTTAGGAATTATAACCTTTATTTATGTTTTTTCCCCAGGTGATTCATGGCAGGGGACGTGGAAGGATTTAGTTCCTCCATCCATGATACCAGCGTCTCTGCTGGATTCAGAACACTATATGAAGAGGGTTTGCTTCTTGACGTCACTCTTGTTATCGAGGATCACCAATTTCAGGCACATAAAGCACTGCTTGCCACCCAAAGTGATTATTTCCGGATTATGTTCACTGCTGATATGAGGGAGCGAGATCAAGACAAAATCCACTTGAAAGGTCTGACTGCCACAGGTTTCAGCCATGTTTTACAATTCATGTACTATGGAACCATTGAACTGAGTATGAGCACTGTTCATGAGATCCTGCAAGCTGCCATGTATGTCCAGCTTATTGAGGTGGTGAAGTTTTGCTGCTCTTTTCTTTTAGCAAAAATTTGTTTGGAAAATTGTGCAGAAATTATGAGACTCTTAGATGACTTTGGTGTGAACATCGAGGGAGTCAGAGAAAAGCTAGACTCCTTTTTGTTAGAGAACTTTGTGCCACTCATGTCCAGACCTGACTTCTTATCCTATCTGAATTTTGAAAAGCTTATGAATTACTTGGATAATGATCGTCTGAGCAGGTTCCCTGAAATAGAGCTCTACGAGTCTGTTCAGGCTTGGCTGCGGCATGATAGAAGACGCTGGAGGCATACCGACACCATCATTCAGAACATCAGGTTTTGTTTGATGACACCATCCAGTGTGTTTGAAAAGGTTGGTGCATTTGAAAGCAATAGATAGAATTCATCATTGCATTTAGGGCAGCATGCTGTTAATAGGTAACATTCCCAGAATTAGAAGGAAGGAAAAATAAGACACTATTTTTAGAAAATGGAACATTGAAGTCATCAGTGTCTGAAACAAGTACTGTCTAGCTTTTAAAACAAAAAAATTCCCCAAATGCAGACTAGCAGGATTTACAGCCAGGAAACAGGTAGGTTTGCAGCTTTTTCTATTTGTCAGTTATGAGGGAAAACCTCATGAATAAGTGCAGATAAGGTAATTGACCAGGCTGTGGTGGCTCAGTCAGTGAATTTGAAATAATGGGTTTCATCCTCTGACTGTGTGTGTGTGTGTGTGTGTGTGTGTAAATGTAGCATAGTTGTGCAGATTTTACATTTTAAAAGAAAACACCAACACACTCTGTAAAGGCTTTAAAATTCCTGCTGTAAAAAGAAGTCATAAATGCATGAGTATACTGAAAAATGATCATATTTGACTTCTAGATTTTTAATTTTTCCCCTGTGCTTTTAATTTTCCCCGCAGTCTTTCATCAATAGAAAATGTAGATCATAATTTCTTAAAATTGTGTATATCAGACCATAATGTTCTCTTGTATGTGAAGTTAAAATGGACAAAATATTTGAGAAGTGCAAGTGGATTCTACTGTGGTTCTGACACTTTTTTTCTAGCTGCTGTTAATTCATGTTCAACCTTGCCCATAGGTGATGTCGTATACTTGTCTTACACTCCCAGGGTTTTGGGTGCTCAGAGTTCCTGATTCCTGAACCCTAGAGCCTCAAGAACCCCTGTTCGGTAGAACTGCCACCACCCTGTATGTGCCAGTGCCTCAGTCCAGGGACACTGAGACCCTCTAGGCTTAACTATATCCCTTGTAGGCACTGAGCACTTTCTTTACTTAAAGTCTCAGTTCTCATGTTACTAGTCCACAATGAGGATTTGGTAGCTTGCTGAACGGCTAGGCAGGATTCTGAACCTTTGTCCCCAACAGACAATGAACAACTTAGTAAAGGGATTTTTACTTTATTAAGTACATAGGGTTACAAAAAGTTACAAAAGGCAGCAAATGCTAGAGGCATAAAAACTTCTAGGAAACATATCAGCATAAAGCAACAAAGCTAACTGGCTAACTCTATTATTCTCTAACTCTCACCTGGGTCAGCTTCTTTTGTAAATCCTCGGGCCAGTTACCTATAAGGCCACATGGTCCTGGCGGGGCAGGATGTGCACCTATCTCACCTATCTCACCAAGAGACAAAGACCAAAAGACCCTGTTCTACGGAAGTGGGGCTGGATGCTAGCCCTCTCAGCTCTTCCCTCCCCCCTGGAGATCTACAGCTGCATTCCATCTTTGATGGGCATCTTTCTGGCTGCCTAGGTGCTACATTATCACCTTCCATTGAGTTGTAAATTCCTAGCAGCTAGGAACTGCAAGCCACTTCTGTGTTACTGTGTTACTGTTTTAGCTTGGTTCAGGCTTTACATGTTACTTGGCCTAAACTGTACATATTCATGACAGGTGAGTAGAACGTGGAGTGAATGTGAAGGGTCTAATCTTATCAGTGATTTTGGTCCCACCCTGCATCTTCTCACCCTGTCCATCTTCTCCTTGTAGAGGGAGATGGTTAGAACTCTGATCATAAGGGGACTTATTCTTCTCTTGCTTGTATTGTTGGAACCTTGTGAAAAGATGGGAGAAGCTGAGCTCCCATCCCATTGAGGGGAGAAAGCAATATAATGCTTTTCCTCTTGGAGCTTCTCCAATAGCAGAGAAACAGTAGTAGTTGTGTACTGAGTTAAAGGTAATATTTGTAGCATAGGGAGGCCAGCTAGAAGGGATGTAGGTCTTTGGGACAGGTTCTTTGAGGTGGGATTTGAGTCAGTCAGGAACCAAATTCCTGTGTCAGGAAGGTCAGCCAGGTATGTATTGGATTAGATATATTTCATGAGTTGGACATAATTCTAGGAAAGTCTAAATGGGAAGGGTGCAAGGCAGGCACAAGGTGGGTGCAGGAAGGATAATGTAGAAAGGTGTGGTAGGAAACAAGCAAGGAATGATGTAACACAGGGCAAGGTAAGAGAGTAACATAGCAGTGTACTATGTTGCTCAGAAATTGAAGCATGGAAACAATTATATAGGGATACAAGTGAACTCCATTTTCTTGTGTGAGAGATGGATGGCCAAGGGAAAGGGCTGTTGGGGTTTCTTTAAACCCAGTAAGCCCTCAATCTATAAGGGAGGTAGTATCTGAATGACCAGGACTCCTGCTTCCTTTCCCACCCTAAACCTTCTCACTCAGGTAAGAGTGTTGGGTTGCTTCCATGCAAATGCATTAGGATATAGATACAAGACTGGAAAAAAAAATTAAAACCCATTCTAATAAAGTGTAACTTGTTCTCCAGTGTTACACAAAAATATCTTTTTGACAACCCTGACTACTTAATTGTAAAAGTGTGTATCTGCTGGGAGTGTGTGCTTTTGTTGGCCCTTGGCAGCCTGACTAAATAAGGCCTACTGTATGGCAAAGCTGAGTTCCCCCCCCCCCTAAATCCCTCACAAGAAGGCAAATACCTTCTCAATTACCATAGATACTTGCCTATAGGGTGATAAATTTGTCCCAACAGATAGCTCCTGAATTCACCCTTCGCCTTATCTGCGGGGCCACTCTGGGTCAGGGCTGTTTCAGACACACTGCGGAGCAGCTGTGGTGCTGCTGGGGAGGGTGACGGGCCACTAACTGTGCATGCTCGCCTGCTGCTCCCTCCTTCCCACCTAGAGTGGGGAGCCTGACAGAGCTGCTCTGCTCACCTGCCTTGTTGCTGCTCCTGGGCATTGCAGTCCTGCCTGATCAGGCTCCCTGAGCCTGGTCTCCTTGGCTCTGACTTCCTCCTCCTCCACCCCTGCTCATCTTCACAAGGACAGGAAAGGGGAGCAGGAACCTGGAATGCATCCCATGCCTGTTGTCAGTGGGGTTTACTCCCAGGAAAGTGCACGTAGGATGGCAGCCTTTGAGCCCAAGCCTGTGCATGCCTACTCAGAAGTAAGTTCCATTATTGTCAATGGGGCTTACTCACAGGAAAAGATTGTAGCTTGAAGATGGGGCAAGAAACGGGAGGGCTGCTTCTTCATGCAGTGTTTACAGCTCTGCATCTGCTTCTTCTGAGCAAGAGGGAGGAGGGGAGCCCCCCACACAGCCTCCCTCCTGCCCCCACTCCTGCACTGCCTGATTCTCTCTGCCCTTCAGCCCCAGCCCCCTCCATGAGCGTTCACTCTGTTGTACTGTTTTTCCCCCCTTCTCCCTTCCCCAGTGTCTCTCTTTCTCTGCCCCCTATTTACAAGCCATGCAATCAGGGAAACTGACCAGGAAACTCCCTGACAGCCTTGATCCTGCTGTAAATCAAGAGGAGGAAACAGCCCTCAGACCAGGTGAGGGTGGGCTTGTTGCAGCTGCAGGATGCACCTTCCCTGAAAGTGGAAACACTCCCATCAAATGTCTCACAAACTACAATTCAGAGCACCATTACTTAGGAATAACACCCAGGGAAAGCAATGGGTCTGCTTCTGAGTAAATAGGGTTTCAGATATGTGCAGCTGCACTTGGTCACAGCCATTTGCTGTTGCTTATCTCTGCTGTGAATTGAATTGCACACTCCCAGTTGTGTTCTAAGTTATATATGTAGAGCTTCTGGCTTAAGAGCAGAAGACTCTGCCTTTGCACTGTTTTGCATCAGAAGTGTCCTGAGAAATTCTGAGTGATAGATCACTTTTTTTATGTTTTAGTTTTTTTCCTGTGCTGTCTTCAATCACTGGTTCATACATGAACTGATCACTAAAAATTAGCTATTGGTGGGGCTTTCACAGTCAACTAGCAACATCCCTTCCTGCCTTGCTGGCCCTGCAAGGCATTCTGGAGCACTGCCATTACTCCATGCTCTTTCAAGTACCCCTAAAGGTCCTGTTGAGTGCCCCTGGGGGTACATGAACCCCAGGTTGGGAACCACTGTTCTATTAGCATGTTTACAGTGCAGTTACTCTTTGATAGTGTTTACAAAAAGGTGAAGACCAGAATTTAAAAGTTTATGAATAAAAATGAATCTTACGATCTTTTACTATATTTTTAATAAATTAGAGACTGTCAGTTCTTAGGTAACAATTACTGGTAGGTTATTTTTCAGGATTTGGCCTAGGGTAAAATCAGACAAAATTATAATCAGACACACACACCCCAAGTTTATGACCCCGACTTATCCGAGGGTCATAGAAAATTCTATGATTCTTGCCTCAAAACCTGCCTTCGTTTTATCTGTGAGATCGACTTATTGGTGAGTATCTGCTGTATATTTTCCTCTGACTTTGCGCAGCCTGTGCTATTTTGTACACAGAACTCTGTGTTAAACAGATGTTAATTGAAAGCATCTGTTTCTTTCTGTAATTAAATATAATTCTAAACTTGCAATTTACCTGCCACAAGTACATAACTATAATTAGGAAGATAGGGTTATGTAAGATTCTGTAACAGTACTATGTCTGGTAAAGCTGTCATACCAGTTTGTCATTTTTCTTTTTAGTATCTATAGACTTGAACAGAAAATGCAAATTCTTAAATCCATGTGCTTAAAAATATGCATTGGAAGAAACTTCAATGATGTGCTTCTTTTAAAACTAGATCTGCAAAGGCAAGCATGTATTTTTGTTACACTGCTTTTAAATATACATTTCTGACTTCTGTGCTATGAGCTAATAGAGTAAAGTAACAGAAAGCTTAAAAGACAAAGCTAGAGTGAAAATATATTTTCTATCACATACCCCTAATGCCACATTTCTTGAAGTTTATCAAATAAATGGTTATACACTGACTGTTGTGTACTGTAGTCATTGGTTATAAACATTTGATTTTACATCTCTCTTTAAAAAACATTTTGCTTTTTCAACCCTAATACTCTGCTTTTTTTCTTGGCCTTGGTTGCGTTAGAAATTGATATTTGTGTTTCATGTGTCTCACCTTTTATTTTCCATTTCCATTGATATTTCTGTCATTGATTAAGATGAAGACTAACCTGTGAAATAATGCCAAGATACCTGTGTTTTGGACACAAATATAAATGAAGAGAACCCTTTTGTGCCTGTACCGGCCATCCTATCCCATTTTCCAGAGACCAATGTAGCATTTGTTTTAGAGCATTTATAGTGCTCTTATTTCATGGCTGTTCTTACTTATTTTAGTGACCTACTGGGCTACTGCCTCTACGCATATTTCTAGCAGCTTTTGTCCATGTCTTCTAACCCTTTTGTTCTCCAAAATATTGTTTGCCTTGGCAGAAACTATTTTATCTTGGAACACAGATACTGCCAAGTGAAGGCAGAATAAAGGGAGGGGGTCAAATGCTGCACTTAGAAGCCGTGTCCCAGTGTGTCATAGTGGATTACTAAATTAGTGCCAAAGGTGTTAAGAGGTCTAGGTATACTCTCACTTTGGCATCTAAGTGAAGACGGGTCCCTCACTGTTTCTGGAAGTCAGTATGGGCAGAGAAGGGGTTCTTGTGCTGCAATCCTTTACTTGGTAGTAGGTCCCACTGAACTTAACTAGACTTTCTGAGTAGACATGCCTAGGATAGGACTATAAATTTCCTCCTTTGTTTAGATTCTATCTTCTATGTGTAGCATAGGCAGCCTGTGCCAGAAAGAATACAATATGCTTAGAAGGCATTTCATGCTTGGATTGCCTTTTGGGTTATATCCCACATGCACAGTTGAATGCAGGTTTTTCATCCTAAACAGTATTCAACCTTCAGTGCTGTGTGAAGTGATGCAGGATGCATTGAGCCTATGCTTGTACCCCATAACAGATGCTTGTATCCCAGTACTATAACCAGTTTTGAAAATACTGATCACTAGGGAGAGAGGGAGGGACTGAATTCACCAATGTGGGTGACTGATGGCTCCAAAACTGATTCTGACTCAGTGCAGACGTAACATTGCTTGATCCTCCAACTATGATTAGATCAAGAATACCGTGAAGACTCATGCACTTCTTTCTCTCTTCCTTGCATGGGTATTCAGAGAATAACTATAGCTTAATGGTGGAGCATAAGCTTTGCAGGCAGAAAGTTCCACATTCAATCTCTTGCATCTCCAGGAAGACAGAAAAATTCTGCCCAGTTGCCAATTAGTGTAGATACTATTGAGCTAGATGGACCAATAATATTACTTGTTATGAAGCAACTTTCTATGTTTCATTTCCCTTTCTCATTTACAGGGTAAACTGGCAGCATTCATTACACCTGTATGGGAATTTTTAGTAATCCCAACCTGTTAGGAGATACATGCACAGACCCTATTGATCTTGCCTTACTTCACACATCACAGAATGATGGATGCTGTCTAGGATGAAAAGCCTGCATCCAACGCATGTGGGATGTAACCCAGTAGGTGATCCAAGCATCGCATAGCGAGCTCCAAAATTGGAAAGCAAAGGAAAGTGCTAATATAAGAGAAGAGGACCCTGTGGGCATTATTTATCTCCCAGGTGTGGTTAGATTGGACTGTGCTACATCTGCACCAGGCCCACTCAGTTATCTTAGAGAGATGCAATATGCATGGAACCTACTCAGCCTGTTGCTGTGTAGAGATGACTGAAACAAAATTGTGATGCAGATTTAGTGGACACTGAAACAAATGAGCCAAACTTCAGATACTTTGGTAGGTAGCAGGGCAAAAGTTCTGGAACCATGTTTGGGAGTTGCTTTTAATTTAAAAAGAATAGTATTCATATCGACCAGTTCAAGGCTGAGTTATTCATCACTGCCATTTGTCTCACTGATATCAGTAAAGAGAGTACTTTGCAAAATATTTATACACTCAGAGCAGGTTACTTCTTGAACTTGTTCTTGTGTGTTGGCTAAAACTCATGTGTGGGGTGTATTGGTATAGGGCAGGTTATGTAAGGAACTTCTTGGGTGGGTTAAGATGTAATGCTAAATCATGGTTTGGTATTAGCATTAGCCACAGTTTTGCACACTTCCCACATTGTGTGCAAGGAATGAAATTCTGTTTGTAGTTTTAAAATAAGCCATAAGCATTATGTCTCTATCCATCAAATTATGGTTTTAACCATAGTTTGAGCAAGCCAGGATATGATTCTGGTTTGATATCCTGGCCTGTTCACAGTCTGCAATTAGAACAAAGGGTAATTTTGCTGAGTTCAATGACAAATCTGCCTATTTTAAACCAAAATGAAAGAAGCAAATTTCTTTCCCTCACCTGCAGAGGGGAAGGGAGAATGCAGCCTTGTCTGTAGATAAAGAAAATTTACGTGTCCTCAGAAATGTTTGCTCACCTGTTTCAGGGTGGGGGTCTTGCCCTCCATGATGGTAGTGTTGTGGCTTTTCATCATACCTATGCAGGCAGTGGTAGCTTCTGTGCTTAAAGTGCTATTGCCAGCCAGTAACTCTGCCAATCACCACTTTTTTCTTGCCTTCAAGTGTACCAGGAAACAACTCTATGTCACAATCTACTCAAAGTATGTAGGTTATAATGAACTTGATCACTAGAATTCATTATTCTCAAACACACACATTGAAGAATTCTACTTGTTTCTGTGATCAGGTGTGTGAATACTAAACTCAAAATATTTAAGTTTGATATCAAACTTAATTTGAGCAGTTAAAACAGCAGAGCCCTGAATAAATGTGAAAGTAGATAATAATGTGAATAAATGTGAAACATAGATAACAAAATGTATTGTCCCAGGCCAAAAGATTGTAAGCCCAAGTTTTTATGTTCAATGGAAGTCCCTATTGACATAGGATGCTTCTCTTCTTTTATCGGTGAGATGAAGATTCTGTAACTCAAGAAGCACTTACTTTAGGAATGCAGTAGGAAGTCTCTCCCCTGCCAGTGGTTTTATTTGGGGGGGGGGGGCATGAGGCTTATTCACCATAAGGATGTATTGAGGATGCTGTTAGTGTCTTGGCTAAACACTGCAGAGAAACAAGTTTTCTTACTGTAAAGTATACTAGAAATGCAACTAGATTCCTAGTCTCAAATTGGTTAACATATTTTAAAATAAAGTGAAACAGAATGTGCATTTCATTTGAAATTGTTGGAGAAAAAAGGAATTCAGGAACTGAAACTTATGGTTTGATTTACAAAGATATGTGTAATTGCTGATAGAGATGTATTATCTACAGACACAGAGGTGCCATATAGGATTTAGGCACTTGGTTTTAAAATTCATATGTGGCTCAAACGCTTGTAACTCTGCAAGGATTAGCAGTTTATGGCGCAATTCTAACCTGCGCTGGAGCAGGCAAGCAATGCGGGATTGCAGCAAGCAGTGGCTCAGCCACAGGCAAGAGGAATCTTTTCCCCTTACCCATGGGTAAGGGCTGCACGCCCCTATGGGTCTCCTTGGACCTGCGCCACCTCCAGAGGTGCGCCACATCCCCTCGCCATGGGGATTGGGATTGGGCAAAACTGCCAGGTCCCAGCCCCGCCCCCGGCTCCCTGCGCGCGCGCCCCTGGGCCCGCCTTCCCCTGCCCAGTAACACCCCCTCCGGCCCCCTTCCCACACCTCACATGCCTACCTTTGCTGCTTATGTTGGCATGCTTGTGCCGACGCAAGTGGCAGCGCGGAAGCTGCAGCTGAGGCTTCTGTCTCTGTCCGTGCATCTGAATGCGCTGACGCAGCTCCTGCCTAAGGAGGCGCAAACGTGCTTTACAGCACATTTGCAACCCTCCAGGGCCACCTATACCGGCATAACTGCCGGTTAGGATTGCGCCCTTAGTCTTGTTTTACCAGGCTATGACTGCACTATATAACTATTTTTGATTATTGCAACATCTGGATGCAATGATAAAAGGTGGCAACTAGCAACTTGCACTAGTGCAGGGCCATCTGGGAACAGTTCCACTTTCATGGTCTATCATGGTCATCCTCCAACAGGATCAGGGCCATCTTGCATTTTATAAACAGCATGGATATGTGTCCCTTTCTGGTGCAGTTCTGATCTTTTCAAATAAAACTTTGAAAGCCCTTCACTGTTAACAAAAGTTGTCACAGGTCTTAGAATGATTTCAAAGCAGAAGGCTACAGATTCCAAGGTTTTCTGGGTTCCTGATGATATCAGAGCAGTTGAGGCAGAGGCAACCGAAGGACATGACATTGTGGTTATGGACTGGCAAGAATAACAAAAGCCGCTGGTGACATGAGAGGATCTGCAACTAGTTATTTGAAATAGCTAATCAAATCTGATTATCTGTAGGAACTTCTTTGGTCAGAGTTATAGGAGAATAGCAGTTTCTTGGAAGACTGTTCACACTTTGGTTTCACACATTAAAACATTGCCATAGAAAAGAATTTTGGTCTAGTTAAAGTTTTCTGCCAAGCAGTTCATTTTGTTTTTGAAAGGTTTTGTTATAGCAATCAATCTCAGGCCAAAACCTGTGAACAGAGCCCTTGTTATAAGAATTTATGGATTTCAATAGTTATGTCCACTGAAATCAGCAGGGAAAGTAATTGTAATGGGGACTTTGGGGGTGGAGGGGTGGAATTGATAGGCCTTACTGGACTTGCAGAATCTTGCCTAGGAAGCCATCTTTGCTGTAATGTGATCATAACTTTTTCAAGATTTAATTGAGTGAAACTAGGTAATACTCTTTGAGGGAGATGTCTCCTCCATACTGTTTTTCCTTGGTCAATATGACATTTCTTTTGCTCTGTCCATAGGTGAAAACATCGGAATTTTATCGTTACTCCCGGCAATTGCGACATGAGGTGGAGCAAGCTATGAATTACTTCCATAGTGTTCACCAGCAGCCTTTAATGGAAATGAAATCAAATCGCATTCGTTCTGCCAAACCCCAGACTGCTGTATTTAGAGGAATGATAGGACATAGCATGGTAAACAGTAAAATTCTCCTTTTGCACAAACCAAGGGTTTGGTGGGAGCTAGAAGGCCCACAAGTACCTTTACGACCAGACTGCCTTGCTATAGTTAATAACTTTGTATTCTTATTGGGTGGGGAAGAGCTGGGGCCAGATGGTGAATTTCATGCTTCCTCCAAAGTGTTCAGATATGATCCAAGGCAGAACTCTTGGTTGCGAATGGCAGACATGTCCGTACCACGCTCAGAATTTGCTGTTGGTGTTATTGGAAGATATATCTATGCTGTGGCTGGAAGGACAAGGGATGAGACGTTTTATTCAACAGAACGATACGATATCACAGAAGATAAGTGGGAATTTGTGGACCCCTATCCAGTCAATAAATACGGTCATGAAGGAACTGTTCTTGGTAACAAGTTGTACATCACTGGTGGAATAACCTCCTCATCCACATCTAAGCAGGTGTGTGTGTTTGACCCTAGTAAAGAAGGGACTGTTGAACAGCGAACAAGAAGGACTCAAGTGGTCACTAACTGTTGGGAAAACAAATGCAAAATGAATTATGCAAGATGTTTTCACAAGATGATTTCTTATAATGGTAAGCTTTATGTTTTTGGAGGTGTCTGTGTAATTCTGAGGGCTTCTTTTGAATCTCAAGGGTGTCCTTCTACAGAAGTTTATGACCCAGATACTGACCAATGGACTATTTTGGCTTCTATGCCAATTGGTAGAAGTGGCCATGGTGTAGCTGTGTTGGACAAACAGATAATGGTTCTTGGAGGCCTTTGTTACAATGGTCACTACAGTGATTCAATCCTCACTTTTGATCCTGAAGATAATAAATGGAAAGAAGATGAATACCCAAGAATGCCCTGCAAGCTAGATGGCTTACAAGTTTGTAGCCTACATTTTCCTGAATATGTACTGGAGCACGTTAGACGTTGCAGCTAAAGCATTCTACAAACTATAACTTGATGGGATGGGAAGAGAGGGAATACAGATTTAACTCCACTGAAGACAGAGTTCTAGTAATACACCACTTGAATTAATAGAAAAAAAGTGTACAGGGAATGCATCTACCAAGTTTAATAGGAATGCCAATAACTGTGGTTTCGTACTGTACCGATTGTTTTTATTTTTACATGCTATTACTGTAAGTTTTGAGAGAGGGATAAAATGAAATCTGTTCTTCTATTTGTGTGTTAAACCCATATAATGTTCATGCTTTGCGAGCAAGGACAACACATGGGAATATATTTGCAAGGTGGATCAAAAGCATCTATATTGTGCATTTTAACTTTTAAAAACTGTGTCAGAATAAAATTTAGCAGCCTTACCAGGAGAACTTGACTTCTAATGTAGCAGTGAAAGGGGCCTTTCACTTTGTTTCTTTGTTTGTTTCAATATTACTCCACCGACAAGCCCACACTCCTGATCAGGTTTGACTCCTCTCATTTTTAACACCAACAGCTTCAAATGGTTTTCTGTTTTTCATTTTTGCATGACGTTCCCCTTCATTTTGTGTAGTTCCACTAAGTCTGCTGAAAAATGTTCCTTTTTTAAACCAAGTTTTCTACTAAATAAATTATAGGCTGCTTTTGTCTGCATTGTGGTTTGTGAATCAAATATATATCTGTGTATACATACATTGCATACACTGTTTGATCAAGATAAAATGCATCTTTATGTGCAGCTAGAGAACTTTTTAACTAGTGCACAGGTATCTGCCATATCTGTTGAATTTTAGCTGTAATAATGCCATGTAGTTATGTTCATTGGATTACTGGAGGCCTCATTCCTATAATGTAATTTTACCTTTGTTGTATACTGATTAATTCAGTAATAGTTGAACTCTATGGTAATGGTAGCTTTACCTTTGTGTTTTTGTGTGCGTGAAGAAAAAAGTGCCAGAGAACCTATCCCAGCACTTCAGTACTCTAATTCCTGAAATTAAGAGAAGCCACTCTGCCCTGTGTGAAGGATAGTTGTGTTTTTCTTTAGATGCTGTTCTCAGCGGTTGTGAAGCAATACAGCTTCTTGTTGAAAGCTTCCATTGATGGCACTCCTGTGCTTGCAAAAAAAAAAAAAAAAGCTGGATCACATGAAATTCTATTTATTTTTTTAAGCAGCCTTAGAAGAGAAGTACTAGCCTTGAAGTTGTTGAATTGAGGCCTGTGAGGCTTCACCAACTGCAGCTTGAACACTTTCTTAGCTTGTAGACAATTTGTCCATAGATCAGCAATACTATCCCTGACATAGTAGAGTTCTTAGTTGAAATTCTTGAATCTCTCAATCTTTTTGAAGTCGTATATGGAGATGAAAATCCTGCCTCAGCAATCTAAGACCTGGTGTTGTTGGGCATTCTGCCAAGACTTACCAAGAGATACCACATGCTATCCTGTTTTTACAGGATAAAAAACATACAAGCATAAATTGTGGATCAGTTCTTGTTTTGTCATTTTTGAGCTGGAAATCACTATAGAACAAATGAATTCTGGGGCCATTTATTTGATTTTCTCTGTAAAGCACTATGAACTTCTTGGTGAAACACAGTATATAATATTAATAATATTCTGGGAGTTCAGAGTTGTGCATGCCAGAAGGACCAAACATTCCTAAATGTGTGATACATTTAAATAGTAGCGCATTTGACTACAATCTGTAACTGTAGTAACCTGTAAGCTGCATTAAGCCAGACATTGCCCAGCTTGAACTCGCTGAAGGTGACTGGAGCTGTGCTCTGGTCAACCCCAGAGGACTTTCTGAAACCTGCATAGGCCGTGTATGTCCACCTGTGGCCTCTGCGAACTTCAGAATGGCTGAAAAGGCAAAAAAAAGTTACTTCTGGTTTCCAGAGGGAAACCAGAAATGATGTGTTTAATGCCTTATAAGGCATTAGGAGGCCTGGGGAAGCCTTCCCTCTGGAAACCGCAAGTAGCGTTTTTTCCGCCATTCTGAAGCCCGCGGAAACCATGGGGTGGACTCACACAGGCTCTGCGGGCTTCAGAAAGCTGTACAGAAGCAACCAGATTTCGTTATCCGCTGTTCTGTGTATCCGTGGGGGTTCGAGAATGGATCGCTTGCGGATACTGAGGCCCCACCTGTAACTGCTCTTTATAGACCACTTTCACTACACACTCGTACTACCTTTTCAGGTCTTTAAATCAGACTTCTGCAGCTATGGATTAATACTGAAAAAACACGATTGACCATTTTTGTTTACATATGAGTGTAATAGTAATTAAAAGAAAATATTCTACACCAGGGTGTCAAAACATAAGACCCAGGGAGCCAGATGCAGCCCGCAGAAGCTTTTTATCCGACCCTTGAGCTCTCAACTGCTGGGCATTGCTGAGATGTCACTTCTGAAAGGGAAGCCCACATGAAAATTGGGCTCTCCCATATCTTGAAATATGATCAAGATTTGCTTATTTCTGTTCTGTCATTTGCAGCTAATAAGTTCCTAAGTTAGAAGAAATGCTTATTTCTGGTTATGACCTGTTTAATGACATCACTTCCTGCATAATGACATCATGTCCAACCTTCAGCAGGTGTCCTGAATGCTGTTTGGCCCACTGTATGAAATGGGTTCGACATCCCTGTTCTACACTGTCTTAAATGAGGTGGTGATGTTATATTAACATTGATTGCTAGATCAATCTTTCGCATTTATCTTCCAGTACAAAATAAGGTTTGCTCGTAAACTATTGATTGATCATCTTTAGCCAATATTCATGTACTTCAGACATAACTTTCAGTATGCTTCGCAAGCTACTTTTGTAGCAGAAACCCAAATATACATGTGTCCTAAAGTGGTGGTGGGGGTGATTTGTATTAAGCCCATAAACATTAACTTCTATAAAATGTCCTTACCTTACCTATAAAATAGACTTACCTTCGTACAAGTGGGTAAGAGCCAAACTACATGATCAGCATCCCCGTTAATCCAGCTTCATGCATGGAGAAAACTAGCATATTGGGAAGAGGATTCTAGCATAGACCCCTCCTCAGCATTGTATTTTAAAGCATAGGGAATGCTTTGTTGGGGGAGCATGACTTCATCTTATTACTGAAGGGGTGATATCCACCAACAGATACATCATGAGGGTTTTAACTGTATTTCAGCTTTAAGCCAAAGTAACCTCATAGTAAAATAACTTAAATTGTTTCATTGCCCATTTAGTTTTATATTGAGAACTAGTTTTGTGTTGGGAATTTGAACTTGTGCAAGCTGGTATACATTGTCACAAATCTTCACAACAAAACATTTATGCTGAACTGAATCTAAAATTAGCGTAGTATTGATCTATACAACCAGTATATCTGGGCATAGTGATGACCAAGAATGGTCATGATTAGACAGCATGGAGGCCTTCTACTGGCCTTCATGCTGTGCTATTTGACTTAAATGTGCGTACCACTTCTGACTTCAAGTACGTATCTGGTTTTAGGTTTCTGTTTGCAGCAGTTCAAAAGGTGTATCTGAAAAGATGCATGAGGTAAGAACACTAAGATGACAATTGAAGAGGGGGAAAAATAGGACATGTAAAAAGTTTTTAACGATTCATTTAGAACAGGGGTGGGCAAACTTTCAATTTGAGGGATCCTGGACCTTTAACAATTGTATAGAAGATAACAAGCTGCACCTGCTGAAATTCTCTCTCCTACACAATTGTTAAAGGTTCAGAATCCCTAAAGCTGAAAGTTTGCCCACCCCTGATTTAGAATGTTACTGTTTAATCTTATTTTCCTTGTCATTGCAATGCAACCATCTGAAAGGTTTGTACCCCATACCTATGCATGAGAGTAAGTGCAGTGTTCCTCAAACTGTGGGTCGGGACCCACTAGGTGGGTTGTGAGCCAATTTCCAGTGGGTCCCCTTTCATTTCAATATTTTAATTTCAATATATTTGACAGGTATGTGACTGCATTTGGAGAAATGTTACAGATCTGTACTTTTAACAGGCTACCATGTATATGCTTTTAACAATGATAGTCACTCCTAGGTAAGTGTGGGTAGGATTTCTGCCTAGAATTGTGAAGTTTTCCAGCCTGTTGATGTCACTTCTGGTCATGAAACCACTTCTGGTGGATCTTGACAGATTCTCATTCTAAAAAGTGGGTCCTAGTGCTAAAAGTTTGAGAACCACTGCCTCAGTGAGTTCAGTGGGGCTTACCTTCAGGTCTGCATGGGATGGCAGGCTTATTTCTCTGTTAGGTACACTGGATTTTTTTTAAAACTATGTGTATCTCTACTATTATTTCTGTCTCAAACAGCAGGTGGAAAGAATAAACAAGCATTGTTGTTGTCTTTTGGATACTGTTAAGCAACTATCTGTTAACAGTTTGGGTAGGTAATTTTTTGGTGTGTTAGAGTAGATTTATTCATGTTGCCAGAAACACTATTTTATATGTTCTCAGAACTCCTTTCTGTGCATTGTCTGGATATGCTTGCTTAAAAGAAAAAAAGGTGGAGAGCTGGTGGCAGCACAAGTTTTGACTCGCATCCTCTTTCTGATTAAAATATACATCCCTGGCATTGAATCCTTCCCCATTTTTTCTTCCATTCTCTTCAGCTAAATTACCTTATATTATGGACCAGAACTGTCAAGTACTGGACTCTTCATAAAAGACTCAAAGTTGGTTCAAGTCCTATGGTTCCTGTTTGCACTGGTGACTTAGTTGCCCTTTTTAATAGTGCCAAAAATAAAGAGCCACAGCAGCATAATGGCTCAATACAAACATTGATCACAATACTGAACATACTCAAAGTCAAATTTTTTCAAGGGGGTTCTGCATTGGCTTGTGGCTTATTTAGGTAGGGCTATATGTAGAGTACATTAGCTGTCAACAGTAGTTGACAGTGCAAGAAGAAAGGTGGTTGAATTAAATGTTCTTCCAAGGGATCAGTAGCTCTACAAAGACCAGAGTGTCTTGCAATCAGGCAATGTTTACATATCTTTATACTTATGAAACAGTTGATACCTGCATTTTTGTGGCATAAATCAGACATTTATTGAAGAAAACATTTTGCAGTCATCATCACTAATTGTGGATCAAGCCTGTTCTTGGAATCATATCTTAGATTTGTACATGCTGATACAGTTAGCTTGATTATGAATAGTTTTCCCTAAATACCAGGAGATGAAAAGAGTAAAACTAGAATGGGTGGGATACAGCTTGCAAAAATTTAGACACCAAATAACATTACCGCATGTTTAGTATGATCATTTCTTATGCCATTAGTCACTGCTAGGAAAAAAAATGTGTAATTGGAGTGATTTAGTAACCACTTTACACTGAACTGCATTATTAAAACATCAGGTGATGTGATATAGAGCTCCATTACTACTCTTTCTATGCTTGCTTCATTTAAAAAAATTGAGGAAATACTATTTTCTTAATCTGTTTATAGAAATTGTTAACTTTCAGAACTTTCAAAGTCAAAAGACTTTTATTCTGAATAGAACAAAAGTAGAGAATTAGATTCAGAATTTGAAAATTCAGGGTGCTTGTGGAGATTCAACTGGATTACTCATACCTGAAATGTAAACTATAACAACCAATATTCAGTGTGAGCCTATCCATGCATAAAACTGAACATGTGCTTAAAACCTCACATCTGGAAAATCTTATTTTCCTTATAGTATCATGTCTGATCAGTGACAGATTTTATTCAGGTGGTGTAGGAAAGGGGCCAACAGAAAAGTGAGTGAAAATCTGGATTAATAATCCTGGATTTTCTGTGGTGGTTTCTTCTTTAAAACTTCTAACAGGTTGTTTAGGATCAAATCCAGTACTAATTGTGAAACACTTCCATTTCCAGATATTTAAGATCAATGATTAGAAAGTCTGGAGAAATTATAGTAAGCTAAAAGGTGTGAGGAACTGCAGTGGCAAAGACAATTATCCAGGCACAATTATCCACTGTTGGTTTCTAGAATCCAGTAAATGGGGTGACAGGTGTAGGTGTTTCATAAACAATGTTAACCTTTTCAGTTAAATTGCTCTCTTCTAAATTCATTCTGGGCTGTTGCAAATAGAAATACTTCAGTGTGTTCAAATACACAAATTCAGAGGTGCATACTGGGATACTTTTCTAATTTTCCTGAACTGCTTTGAAATTCTAAAATCTATAAAGATTTGTCTTAACTTTTAAAAGCATTTTTCTCATTTTAGTTTGCAGAGTTAACTTCTCTCATGCTGTGAATGCATTATGTTCAGACATGCAAGTGTATTCCGTTTTTAAACTAAGAGTTGTACAAATTGTATAATAAACATGTAAATAAAATATTTTTAATCTTTATGGTACTGTGCTTCATATGTACTTTACGCATCACATTCTTTCTTATAGAAAAGCATGTTCTAAATCAAAAGTAGTATTCAAATATTCATTTGAAATGCTAATATATAACTTATGTTCACTATGTTTTGGATCAGTCTAGCTAAAATTAAGCATGTTTTAAGTCCCATTGATTTAAATGGGAGAGATTTAAATATGTGTGTAACATTCTGATTTAAAATGAATGGGATTTTAAAAGTGCTCAACATGGGGAATGTGCCCATCATCAAGATATAAATACCCAGCATTGCATCCTAATCTGTCTGTGAAGTATTGCTGGAAGCTTCTTCCATTCCTAATAGGAGTATTCTGCTTGTGCAAGGATTCCTTTCATGAGTGGAAAGAGTCCTTGTACAAGAAGAATGTTCTTTCCAAGGAGAAATTTCTGTTGATGCTCCACTGACAGGTTAGATACTTCCCTCTTCCCCCCTGCCCCACACACAGTGAGTGAAGGTCTATTACACTGATGAAAACATTTTAAATTTCAGTGTACACTAGATTAAGCCTCTTGCACAGCATCACCTTTCTATCTGTTTCTTTGCCATATGTTGAAAAGGAAATACGTAATTCCTTAATATTTACCTGCCTTGGTTCTGTCTACTATTCCAGTCCAGATAACAAAGTTATTGCTTTTAATGTCCTGGCTAACAGGTTTTTGGATGATGGTGCTTCCAACGTTATTAGTTTTCTGTTTTCTAATGCTATGTATTCTTTGCTTTTTATTCTTGCCACATTTATATAGTTGCATGTCTCATCCAACAACAACAACTTGCTTAATTATCAGAAGAGGAGTTTATATGGAATTTCTACTTTGCAAGGGCTGTTTGCATTGCGTACACAGCAGAATAAGAGAGAAATACATAAGGAGAACAATTTTCTCTTTCTAAAGCTCTATGATTCAAGTGAGAAAACCATGGGAAAAATGATCATAGGTTAGTCTTCCCCAATATCTTCAGTTCTTAGTGTTCTGCTCCAGTCATACAGCTTTACAGCTTCTTGCTCCCAGTCTTCATCTTGAAATAGAGATGGGGTACCTGGGTGTTCTGATTTAGGTTCTGAACGATAACTTAGATCCAAAACAGCCTGCTTCTGCTCCTGAAATATAAGGTATAAGTGAAGTAATTTACAAATTAGAACTTTGAAGTTAGTTTTGTCTTGAACCATCCCATCAGAGTCTTTGATGCCTAAGGTGCCTGAGTGCAAAGGCACAGATGGACGATATATGAAGTCTTGTGCTTTTTCAAGCTGTATGAATACTCCCTTAAGCCAAAATCATGCAAATGGTATTCTGGAAAAGTGTTTGTCCATCAGAGCAAAACTCTCATAACAACTAACTGAATCTGTAATATAGCACCTTTGAGGAATAGCCAGTCTTCTTGATACACTTGTTCAAAATGCTTCCTCAAGCTGAGTGTTCCAGAAAAGAATTTAAGGAGGGAAAAAGTGCTTGCGCATCATGTTACCTGGATTATCTGTTTTCATCTTTCCAAAGAGATCCTCTGTATTGGATAAGTATCCTGCCACTGCCTTAATATGAAAGCTGAAAACACCCCATGCATTTTGTATGTTCTTACCTCTTTTTTCCTCTCAGTCCTATAGGACTTCCTCATTTTTGCAATCTTCTCCCGAGCTTGGTAAGAGCGACGCTGGGTAGATTTGTGTGCTGTCTTTCTGTCTACTCTTAATAGGGTGGTGGTTGTGAGACATGCTCGGGGGGATCTGGAAGAGAGTAATATTTTGAATTTTTATTTCATAAAACCTTACTGAATTCAAAGCTTAATGGTTTCTGTAGGAAAGTGTGGGCTTTCTGGCTTTCATGTCTGCCTTCTTGGTGCAGCTTTATATTGTGTCCAAAAGCCTAGAAAAGGCTTTTCTTTTTTTTAAAAAAATCACTTATTTTTCTATATGAACATATGCAGTCAACGAAAATGGCCAACACCTGCTAGAGTTTTGCTGTCATCATGGTCTCTGTGTCAGCAACACGTTCTTCAACACAAAGCCCCAACATAGAGTCTCTTGGAGACACCCAAGATCAAAGCACTGGCACCAGCTTGATCTGATTCTTACCAGACGCTCCAGCCTTCCCAGCATCAAGATCACAAGCAGCTATCAGGGTGCTGTCTGCGACACTGACCACTCCCTGGTGTGCAGCAGAGTGAAACTGCAAGCAAAGCAACTGTATCACACGAAAAAGGAAGGAAGACCTTGCATTGATACCAGCAAGATCCGGGATCAGAGAAAAGTGGTGGAATTTGCACGAGCTCTTCAGGAATCTCTTCCAGGCCTGGCCAACGCAAACGCATCCAATAGATGGGAACATTTCAAGAATGCTATTTACAACACCACCTTGTCTGTATTCGGCAAGAAGACCAACAAGACGGCAGACTGGTTTGAAGCCCACTCTGAGGAGTTGACACCAGTCATTGAGGAAAAGAGGAGAGCTCAAGCAGCATACAAGGCCTGTCCCAGTGAGTGCAACCTGCAGATCCTCCGAGCTGCTCGTAGCTAAGTCCAGCATACTGCCAGGAGATGTGCTAATGACTACTGGCTCCAGCTCTGTTGCCAGATACAGATAGCAGCTGACACAGGCAACATCAAGGGGATGTATGACGGTATCAAGCAGCCCCTAGGTCCAACACAGAAGAAAATTGCCCTTCTGAAGTCTGCAACAGGCGAGGTCATCCAGGATCGGGCGCAGCAGATGGAATGCTGGGTGCAGCACTACTCTGAGCTATATTCCAGAGAAAATGTAGTCACCGAAGAGGCGCTGAACAACATCGAGTGCCTGCCCGTGCTGGAGGAGCTGAACCAACCCTAGAAGAACTTCACGTGGCCCTGGACTCCCTTGCCTTTGGCAAGGCACCTGGAAAAGACAGCATCCCTGCTGAAGTCCTAAAGTGCTGCAAAGAGATTGTCATTGAGCTGCATGAAATCCTCTGTCTCTGCTGGAGAGGTGGAGTACCTCAAGACATGAGGGATGCAAACATCATCACGCTGTACAAGAACAAAGGCGACAGGGGTGACTGCAACAACTACCGCGGCATCTCTCTCCTTAGCGTTGTAGGAAAGCTGTTTGCCCAAGTTGCACTAAAGAGGCTCCAGGTACTTGCAGAGAGCGTCTATTCAGAATTGCAGTGTGGTTTCTGAGCCAACAGGTCCACCACTGATATGGTATTCTCCCTTAGACAACTGCAGGAGAAATGCAGGGAACAACGACAGCCACTCTTTATAGCCTTCATAGATCTCACGAAGGCTTTTGACCTGGTCAGCAGGGATGGCCTCTTCAAGATTCTCCCCAAGATCGGATGTCCACCCAGGCTCCTCAGCATCATTAGATCTTTCCACAAGGACATGAAGGGCACTGTTGTCTTCAATGGCTCCACATCAGACCCCTTTGACATCCGAAGCGGAGTGAAGCAGGGCTGTGTTCTTGTGCCGACCTTGTTTGGGATTTTCTTCGCTGTCCTGCTGAAGCAGGCCTTTGGAACTGCAACAGAAGGCATCTATCTCCGGACCAGATCAGACGGAAAGCTCTTCAACCTCTCCAGTCTGAGAGCAAAGTCCAAGGTCTAGCTGAAATGTCTGTGTGACTTCCTCTTTGCCGACGATGCAGCTGTCACCACCCACTCTGCCAAAGATCTCCAGCAGCTCATGGATTGTTTTAGCAAGGCCTGCCAAGATTTTGGTCTGACGATCAGCCTGAAGAAAACACAGGTCATGTGGACTCACCTCCCTGCATTACAATCTCTGCTCATGAACTGGAGGTTGTCCATGAGTTTGTGTACTTGGCTCAACAATCTCTGACACTCTTTCTCTCGATACCGAGCTAAACAAACGCATTGGTAAAGCAGCTACCACGTTTTCCAGACTCACAAAGAGAGTCTGGTCCAACAAGAAGCTGACGGAACATACCAAGATCCAGGTCTACAGAGCTTTCGTCCTGAGTGCACTTCTGTACTGCAGCGAGTCATGGACTCTTCGCTCACAACAGGAGAGGAAAATGAATGCTTTCCACACGCGCTGCCTCTGACGCATTCTCGGCATCACCTGGCAGGACAAAGTCCTAAACAACACAGTCCTGGAACGTGCTGGAATCCCTAGGATGTATGCACTGCTGAAACAGACGCCTGCGTTGGCTCAGTCATGTTGTGAGAATGGATGATGGCCGGATCCCAAAGGATCTCCTCTATGGAGAACTTGTGCAAGGAAAGCGCCCTACAGGTAGACCACAGCTGCGATACAAGGACATCTGCAAGAGGGATCTGAAGGCCTTAGGAGTGGACCTCAACAGGTGGGAAACCCTGGCCTCTGAGCGGCCTGCTTGGAGGCAGGCTGTGCAGCATGGCCTTTCCCAGTTTGAAGAGACACTTGGCCAACAGACTGTGAGGCAAAGAGGCAAAGAAGGAAGGCCCATAGCCAAGGAGACAGACCAGGGACAGACTGCACTTGCTCCCAGTGTGGAAGGGATTGTCACTCCTGAATCGGCCTTTTCAGCCAAACTAGACGCTGTTCCAGAACCACCATTCTGAGCGCGATACCATAGTCTTTCGAGACTGAAGGTTGCCAACAACAATATGCAGTCACTTTTTAAGGTTACGGACAGGAGTCTTACGGAGCCCTACCTGAAAACACCAAGGACTGAAATTGTGTCTTTGATGTGGTACATTGGAAATTTATATATATAGGTCTAAATCTGAAGTGATGACACTGGGGGACAGTATTTTGCAGAATGTACTTAATGCTTGGCAATTTGAGTGGTGCTTGATAAGTACCTAGGAATTTTAATTCCTGGGAATGTAACACAATTGGGTTGAACTTTAATAAATTGATACATGACATAATTTTGGAAAGATGTGCCTCTTCAAACCGATACCGCTGGGGTAAAGTTAATACATTTAAAATGAATATCATACCTTGTATGTTTTGCATGCAACTTACACACACACACACACACACACACACACACACACACACACACACACACACACACAGATATATTAATAAACTATACTCAAAAATATTTATGGGGATCTGTACTGCCTAGCAATTTTTTATGCAGATGCAATATCATATAAGGAAGAGGGGTGGACTTCTTGATTTCAGTTGAATATCATCAAGCTTACCTTTTAACCTCCAGTAACTATTTGAATAACTCTTCACAAATGGAAACTCCAACCTGAAGGATTTTAGAAACTTCTGTAGTAGCTTCTCTGCAGAAATGGGTTGTATTGGGGGTTTACATACAGTCAGTTCTCATTATGTGCTAGGATTAGATTCCTGGAAACACTAGTGGATAGTGAATTCGCAGATAACAAACCACAGATCCTATGGGATCAATGTGATTAGGTATAAGGGGTACCAGAATAATTCAGTAGAGACCCTTAGGAAGCCATCAGAGTGCGGCAAGAAGTTCCAGAAGGTCTCTGGATGCTGCAGAGGTCTTCCACAGGCTGCAGAGGCCTTCAGAATAGCACATGCAACCAGCAACCGTTACCCTGCACACGTCTGATCTTGGAAGCTAAGCAGGGTCAGGCCTGGTTAGTACTTGGATGGGAGACCGCCTTGGAATACTGGGTGCTGTAGGCTTATACCATAGTCTTTCGAGACTGAAGGTTGCCAACCATGCAACCAGTCCAGACCCCTTTAAAAATGACCATCAGAAGCTTCCACTGAAGGTCCCTGCAGCCTCTGGAAGGTTTCTGCATAGTGGATAAGGAGAATAGAGGTACAGATATGGAGAAAAGGTGGAAATTCTGCCCCCTTGTGAATAAGTAAACTCGCATATAAAGGAGAACAGACTGTTAAAGATATGTGTGGAATGTGATGGTGTAGAAATAATATGATCCCTATTTACCCTCTTAACATTTCTGCCCTATGTTGCATATATGCAACAGGGATCAAATGTGTACACCTGTGGGCTGGGCAGAAATGGGTTAACACTGTAGGTCAATCCAAAATCAAAGATTGGGATGGAATACTTTCTGTGGATGACCTGGACTGATAGGACAATTTCTACTCTAGAGCAATTAATAGGCAGAGATCAGGAGTGTTTTTGTTCCTCAGCCTAATGACTACATATGGATTGTCATTGTAAGTCAAGTGGCAATACTTACAACTGAGGCATTTAGAGTCTAAATTTGATCCAGCAGCGTTATCCACTTCTCAGACTCTATTACTTTTAAAAATACTCCACATCAGTGGAAAAAATAAGCCTGTAATACTTGTTTATAAACATTTGATATCACTTAACAAATATGACACTCAGATACTTATAGCAATATGAAATGAAGAGCTTGACAGTCCTATCTTGTATAATTAGTGGAAAATTACTTTAGATATATCTGCAGTATCTGTGGATTTTAGACTGCATTTAATCCAGAAAAAAATTATTTTCAAGAGTTACTAGACACCCTAGAGTCCTAGTAAAGGATTAATTCAGGGGTGTCAAGCTCATTTCATATAGAGGACCAAATGGCACGCATGGTGCCCATTGAGGATTAGTAGTGATGCCATTAAGCAGGAAGTGACTTCTCTTTGTTTTCCAAATGTTCCATTCCTACATAGTCTCTAGAAAATATTTCCATCTGTTAGCCATGCACAGAAGGCAGCAATCAATGTGCAGCAATGACATAATGCTTGGATGTCATCACTTCCAAATCCAATGCATAAGTATGCTTTCTGAAAGAACCAGTAGTGCTTCCCCCAAGAACCTCCTTTAGCATAGTTGTGGATAGGAGGTGTGTATGTAAATCCACTATATGGCAGACTTCCCAAGAAAAATGTTCAAGTTCCACCGCGGTACTAGTTCTTGCATGCAACACTTGTCAACAATGTATATAATTTGTATTGATGTCTGTGATGGGAATAAACATCTTACAAAAGAGGAGAGCAGTGAGCCCTCTGGCCAAGGAACTGTGAAGGTACACTACTACAGCAAGCTCTCAAAAGATCACAGGTAAGAAAACTGGAATCTCAATAGGAAATAGCAAGGAAATGGCTAACAGGAAATACAAGTAAAGTTAGCAACAATGATTTTTGACAGAAAAAGAGTGAAGCAGCAGAAACTGTAACTCAGGACTCCTTCTGCAGTGACCAATGCTCATCCACACACAGATGTGCAACTCACATTTTGACATCTCCTGGGGGTTGCGCTTGTGCTATGCCCTTCCTTCAGCTCCACATGTGGGCCCCGAGATCCTACTTAAATAACCTAGGAAATGTAGTTCACTCAAAAAACAGAAACTTGACAAATGGTCTCAGGTTCAATTTCTAGCTATGGATTCAGAGGAGAAAAGGATTGTGAAAAGTCATGTGCACACATGTACCCTACACTGCAATGATAGCTGGCCAAAGTGATTGACAATAGGCCTCAGTCATTTGTCTGACACATTCATGCCCCAGAACACCTTATTCTGACCAGTCTTCTTCACCTCACCCAGCTATACATCCACGATGTTCATTTGGTGGTTTGTCAGTAGCTGCTGATTCACCTGGTTATCATTACCATGGAAATCATTCTCCCTGCCTCCATAGCAGCATGAATGCTGGCTTCATTATGCCAGCAGTAATATGGAAACGGGGGGGGGGGGGGAGAAAGAGGAACATTTTTCCTTGCTTATGCTCAGACAGCAAGGCTGTGGTTAGAATACAGACCCTCAGCCCTGCTAGAGTGACCTGCTGTCCCTTACCATTGTTTGCTTATCCAGCTGGGATAGTAGGAACAAAGAGGCAGATGAAGCAATCACTGCTTTTATTGAACAATATCAATGGTGATGTGAGTTCCAACAGAAACACATAGGGGTTGCCAACTGCTTGTTCTTGCACAGATCTTGGGCCTTCGAAGTGCATGACAAAGACACTGGTACAACCTTCCTCACTGCTGCTACTTCATGCTGGGCACATCAGCTGTAATGGCTGCTTCCTTTGACAGGGTGCTCCTTTGGGGTTGGGAAGTAAACCAGGCAGGAGGACTGGTCTAGAGGGTAGAGCCTCCGTCTGCCTGAAGATAACATCCACAAGGTCGCCAGTTTGAGGCCACCGGCACCGTGCGACCTTGAAGCAGCTGACAAGCTGAAGCCGAGCTATTCCATCTGCTCTGAGCGTGGGAGGATGGAGGCCAGAATGTGAAGCCAGATCGGAATGAAACACCTGAATGTAGTGGTTCTTGAAAGAAAGAACCTTCTTTCAAATTGTAAAAATCCCTATTTAATAAGGGATTTAAATAAAGCCTGCCTATGTAAACCGCCTTGAATAAAGTCTTGAATAAAGACCAAGAAAGGCGGTATATAAATACCTGTTGTTGTTGTTGTTATTATTATTAAATATTTGAATTTGCCTGGCAGGGAGTGTCTGTTTACACAACAAAGGCACGAGATTGGGCTGGGTGTTCACTTAATGACATAGTCCCATAACAGGGATAGGAGAATGTATCACCTTTAAGTGATGCACACCTGTATATGATTGCCCATTCCAAAACTGCTGCATAATCAGCTTGGTGGATGGAAGAAGTCTGCATCTGTCATAGTCTGTGAAAGTCTAGCTCTGCACTGTAACAGGTGGAGTTACTACACTTGTCAGCATCCTATTAAAAAGCAAAGCCCAGTGAGAGTACATAGAAACTGGAATTTGAAAGCTTTTGGTTTCTTATTTTCAAAAATATTTTAAAAGGCAATGGAAGAAAGTGCAGACATTCTGAAGTGAATGAAAATGACAACTTATATGCTTTTACCTGACTCGGCAAATTGCAATGAGTTGAGCACGGTATGTTTCTTCGTTTGGTGGCCTCAGCAGGAGAAATGGCAGTTCTTCCTTAAGTCTGTGTGACAGCTTTCCAGACTGGGCATAGTCCATAATATCATACACTATCATTGTCCTGGGAAAGTCTTCCAAAGACAGCTTTCGCCAGTAGTTATGCCTACCACCAAAGGATGCTGGAGTCTCATCCAAGTGACTGATGTACTAGAGAGTCATAAAAAAACCAATATTTATGAGGACTTAATTAGTCTGATGACTTTTGCAAGTTGTCTGCTTTTCTTCAAGTGTTCTGTTTAACCAGCCTCAGGATGTGAATCTAAGGTTGCAATTCTAGGTACACTTCCCAAACAGTAAGTCCTACTGAACACAATGGAATTTACTTTTGAGTAAAATGCATAGATTTGAACAGTAAGTGGTGATATGATTAAATTCTCTTTGGAATCACAAATGTACTTGAGCTGGCTTTGGGTTGCTCAGATGCTGCATCATCCTCTGAACCTCTCTTTACTGAGACTGGGAGGAGATCTTAGGTTCAGACACCCCACCAACCTTTCTCACTTTGTTTGGATTTTTAATTATATAATTATATAACCCCAGATTAAAAATAACTTTAAGCCTTGCTTACTTGCATGTAGTCTTTTATTGTAGCAACATCCATCTCATCTGTTATTCCATATTTCTTATAATTAAGTTCATCCTGCAGCATCTGGTTATAATATTTCCGGTATCCCATTAATTTGCAAGCATCTACAGCTGCCTATTAAAATAGGAAAAATAGAATGAAATAGCCTAAACCCAACTGCATCTCCACCTCAAATCACCACTCTGAAATTCTCATGCTTGTTACATCCATAACAAACCCCAGGTTGATTAACTAGTTATGAAGGATAAAAAGCATCCTCTTAAAATCCTAGAGTTTGCAACTATATTCTCTAAGGCCAGTTTATGAGGAGGTGATCCTAGACCCATAGTGAAAGAGTGGATATATGCCATTCCTTCCACCATGAACCTAATGTAACACAGGAACTCCATGTGGAGGTCCACCCCCAGTATACTGATTTATGCAGTCTGCCTGCTTTGCTTTTTGAGGAAAAATAATTCCGTATCAATTAGCCCTCTACACAAAGCTTGTTAATCACATTTTACATTTGATGAGTGGGCATCCTGAAGGACATGGAATGGAATGGAATGGCATGGAAGGACATGCTCTTGATCATCCACTCCAGTAAGCAGATGAACCAGGTCTAAGGTCTGGACTGGGGGAATGATAGACTGAAAAAGCTACTAACTATCTGTGACATCTTGGAATCAATAACACTGTGAAAGTAGAGTTAAATAAAAATCAGCCTTTTGGATTGAAACTAGACCATTAGGCTATGACCAAGAGGCAGCATTATTCTGAGAGTTATTCTCCCAGAGCCACATAAAACATAACCAATCTCCTGCACATCTAGCAAGCCTGTGTAGGAAATCCATTCAGTTTGAAAGGGTTCTTAGCAGCTACCCCCATGACTGTCCCCACTTACTTTTTAAACTAATTCAGAAACAGTTTGTGGAGGAGGTGTGACAGCTTCTAAAAAGGGAACTGTTGCCAGTGCACACATACTATTTCTGCCTAAATTTTACTTTCAGTGGTTCTTATATAAAATCTCCAAGCTGTTTTTTACACTCAGGAGAGTTTTTAAACTTGAAGGAGTTAAAAAAAAAAAATTCCACTTTTTCTTTTCTGCAGAGAAAATGCCAAGCATTCTGGTTTCATTCCTAACCAAGTAATGGTGAATGGTTTGGTATGAAGTAACTTGGTATGAAGCTGTGGAATCAATCAGTCTGAAGTAACATGATAAAGATATTACAGAATGTAAAAAATGAGCTTATACTGAAAATAATTGTGCTTAGTGAGTCACCTCACTTGTTGATGTTATTACATTTTTCCCAGTGATGTACTGGCTGCCATGGCCTTTTGAGTTGCAAAATATCTTGAATATGACGAAAGGGGGAAAATTAGACCCAGCAAATCTGAAGAAAAAAAAACCCAAAAGTTAATTACCAACTATTAAGAGAGGCTTAATTTTTTTAATGTTCTGCAATGGAAATGACTTTCACTTTAGTTCCAGTTCAAAGAATAAGGGCACAATCCTAATCCCTTATGTCAGTGTTTTCCAGCACAGACTTAAAGGCAATGCAACTCTGAGATAAGGGAACAAACATTCCCTTACTTTGAGGAGGCCTCAGTGAGTGACACCCAACTGCAGGATGCAGCACATGTCCCACTGGCACCGCTATGCCAGTGCTGGAAAGCACTGACATAAGGGGTTAGGATTGCGCGCTAAGATTAGCAACTATTTTAAATGTTCTTCTGTAGACTTAAATTATGAGAGACAATTGAAAGAATTATATCCCTAATCCCACATGATATAAACATATGTTCTACTGAAGTAAGTGGGATGGTCTTACACATTGTAACCCCGCCTTTTAGATGTATTCTGTCTGCAAATCCCTTTTTGTAATGAGGTTCTGTGCATGTAAAAATTTCCCTGATGATTTTACAGTTTCCTTTGCAGGACTCCTGCAAAGAACTCCTGGGGACTGAGCAAGTGGTTCCCTTTGCTAGACTGAAATTGATCATCAAGTGATGAACTTACAGTTGGCCTGTAAGTCTTGACAGTGCCAATCAGTGATTTGAAAAGAGGACTGAATCCAAGTCTCACTTTTTAATACCTTCTTACAGAAGATGATCCAGTAGTACCGATACGATGACCTTCTTTTTGGTTGGTGCATGCTAGGACCGCAGGGTGTTTAAGCTTACAATTCTAGATTCCTTATTAGGAATTAAGATTTTTACCTACACATTCAGTAAAGTCACTTGGTAGAGTATGTTCTAGATTAGCCTTCTATAATGCCATATAATAAAATAAGGAATTGTAAGTTTATCAACAGGAAGTATCCTTTCTCATGTATTTTGTAGAGGAAAAAATATTCAATGGAAATCAGCCCATAAGTGATAGTACAGCAACATTTAATAGCTGAGGGCAGAGGGACTATTAAACTGAACAAAACCCAGACTGTACTATACTGAACAAATGTGCACAGACAAGGTATGTCTATAAAATAACGAGATTGTGATTCCACCTAGTAAACAAAGCAGTCAGAATCGGTTATAACTGCATACATAGTAACCTTTGAACATGTCTGAACCTGCATGACAAGCAGCAACACTCTATGACGTTCAGTTGATTGTGAGTCGCCATTTAGTTGGGTTGTGTTTTCTGTAGAGTGCCGAAAAAATGCTAAGTTTAAAAGTTGAACAATGTGTCTATTTGAAATTTTTAGTAAAATTGCACAAAACACCAACAGAATTGGACGCAGATCCAAACCTGTTTCATACAGTAATCACTTGTGATGAGACCTGGATCTTCCAGTATGATCCTAAAACCAAAAGACACTGGAAAACACCGTCATCACCAAGAATGAAAAAAGCTCATCAAAGCAAGTCAAAATTCAAAGCAATGTTCATTTTTTTTTTTCCGATATCAAGGGTGTAATTCCAGAAGGCACAACAGTTAACCAGCATTATTATAAGGAAGTTTTGAAAAAGCTGAGAGAAAGAGTCAGAAAGAAACAGCCGCAACTGTGGAAAAATGGTTTCATTCTTCACAGGGACAATGCGCCTGCTCACACAGCACTTTCTGTGAAGCAGTTTTTGACCGACAATCACATTACTACACTTGAACATCCTCCATATTTGCCCGATTTAGCACCGTGCGATTTTTATCTTTTCCCAAAAGTTAAATCAGTGTTTAAAGGGACACATTTTTAGTCAGTTGTTGCTGTAAAGAAGAAAACGGCAGATATGTTGAAACAACTGACAGAAATTGATTTGCTCCATGCCTTTGACCAGTGGAAAACAAGACTACAGTGATGTATTAGTGCAAATGGGGAGAATATTGAAGGGGACAAACATTAAATTTGTAATACCAATAAATAAAGGTGAGTTATTTAATCAGTCTCGTTATTTAATAGACATACCTCGTATGTTTGAATTTTACCTGAACCTGACTTTGCATTGAACAGTTGGCTCTTTAAGAAGTTCCGCTTCCAATGGACTCACTCTTTTCAAAATATCATAGCTAATGCAGTGTTCCTGAAAAGAAAACCAAAAAACCTCAACTAACCTGCAACATGTTTTGCTTTTCAGTCACCATAATATGGAAAGCTATGTTTGAAGAGCAAGGAAAAAATGTACCAGAACCTTCTTACACACACCAGCAGAGTGACAGAGGCCTGCTGGAGCACTTAAGTCTGATGCAGGGGGCAGAACAGGCTGGAGGGAAGGCAAGGAGGAGGTTGAAAGGGTGGAGGGAGGGTAGAACAAGGAGATGGGTGGGGTGGGTGGATTGAGCCTGGGAGTGGGTTTGGAGGTGGTGTACATGCTGAATCCTGATGGTCTTCCCAGGCCTGCTACACTTGCATGGATCAATGTGGATCTGCAACAGCATTATCAATGGCACTAATCTGAGTTGATTCATTGCTTGAGCTTACTCTGGCGCAAGGAGACAAATGTCCCCTTACCCTGAGGCACTTGTAGTCCTACAGGATGTGGCACCCAGGGGCACATCCTGCCACCTGCCGCCCCTTCCCCTGGAAGTAATTGCGGTGATGTCATCATGTCACCACAACTCCTTACAGTATCATGCCGACAGGGGCTGCAATTTTGCAACACCAATCTGAGGGCTGCTCCTTTTTCTTCCCCCTTTTTGAAAGAGAACAAGCAGCCATCAGATCCATGTGACCAGTGGTTCTGCAATGATCTGAGGGCCGCCCATTCATTCTCCTCCTCTTAAAAAAAAGGGGGGGAAGGGGCAGCCCTCAGATTGGTGTAACTGAGGGGTTCCGTGCCAATCTGAGGGTCACCCATACTCTTCTTTAAAGAAAGGGGTGGAGAATGGATGGCCCTCAGATTGGCAAGGTCAAATGGGAGGTATGGGGGGAGTGGATCACTGCACTGTCTCTGGCCGAGTGCCATCTGGGGTATTTGCAGCCCTTTCCCCTGGTGTGCCAATGCTCTGAGGAGACCTCCAGCAGCTGAAAACTCCTGCGGGATTTAGTTAGGATTGGGTTGTTAGGGCAGCTGGGAGCTTCAGGATTTGGTGGAAGCCTCTTATGACAGCACAACCTGAGATGTGCTTGAACCAGTGGTCATACACCAATGGAATATTGTGGCTACTGGTGTATCCACGGTAGTGAATCCACTCCACTGGCAGAGGGCCAGGACATTATAGTGATGGGTGTATGTCTGTGCTGAACATGGACAGACTGAACTTACACCAAATCCTATATACCTCTATCCTGCTCCTACCTGTAATGCTAGTGTAATAATATGCCGATTTCAGAGGTTGTATAAGTGAAAAATGCTCCCACTGGAGAGTTAAAATTCATGGTTCCCCACAACCTCCCAATATGTCACAATGGACGAGTGACTAGATGATTCAGACTAACCACACAATCACAGCTGATCCACTCCAGTATATCTAATTCCCTGACTGAGATGACAAGATGAAATCGGACTGTGTGCAGTGTTGGAAGGATATAGGATTTGACTAAATTCCATATTCTGCTCAGAATATTCATATATTGCTTGTCAACAATAAAAGTTCACAATTTGTTTTACATAGTGACACTGAAAACAGGAACAGTGACAAGAAAAAGTGAGAGAAAATTAAACTGCAAGATTACATCTACAGTACTCACATATCACAAAGTGCAAGAACATACCGCAGCACGAATTGTTTGTTTCAGGAGTTTAAACAGTCTCTTCCTTATGTAAGTCCACCACATCCTCTGAATAATTTTAACTGCTTGTTCTTTTTGATCCCTGGTGGAAGAAAGCACAGTCACTAGCTATGTAGTCACTGAGAGGAGTGTGAATAGGACTAAAATATAAACAAAAAGAGAATGTGACAACAGGGGCTAGCTGTTAGCAAAGGGTTGGCAACATTTTAGCAAAAAGTTGGGCATGTCTACCTAAGCCAGTAAGCACATAGACTGTAAGTGAAACATCAAGTTTCAGCTTAAAATAAGATGCCGTGATGATTGTATGATATTACTTCACAACAGGTATGTCTTCCTGGGCCAGATGGTAGAAATGGTGCATGGCAACAGATCAGTTCTTCATCATGCAAAGCTCCACAATCCAAAAGCTGAGCAAGATAAATATGCAGTATCATTGTGAGCTCACTTCTAAGCTGGGTTAACTCCTTTGGGACATATGAACATTATTATTTCCACAATGAAATCAGCTCTTTTAACCTAATGAAAGCATAAAAGGTGAGCAAAATGATGTCAAGCTCAGAACTGAAAGTATGAGAACAACCCGACAATGATGACCTTCCATGATGTAATACAAATGAGCACACTGGAAATATTCAGCAGTGTGTACAAGTAGAATGAAAAAACAATGAGAAGTGGATGGGGCACTCTTTAGTCACATCATTGGTTCTTGGAATCATCAGGGTCTTTGTCACTGGGCTTGCCACCATCTGGGACTTTGACAATCCCAGAAGACCAACCAAGTTATTTTAGGCAATGATACCACCAACATTAATATTTCCAAACTTATAACTTCAAAGCAGGCAGCTTGTAATGCTCACCTCAAACATGAAGCTAGAATTACAGGAACAGAAGTTCTTCACTAAGATTTTCACTCCTGTTTCTCAGATTTCCCTCCTCCTTTCCATACACATACCCCTCTGAACCGCTTCCTTCACTTTCACTGCAGAACTTTCACAGTTCTACATGGGTAGAGGTGCTTGAAAAGAGTTATTCATTTTACTCTGAATTAAGCCCATTGTGTTCACTAAGACTTAGGCTGTAACTCTATTTCACTCACCAGAAACAGACACCTCTATCCATAGCTAGCAACAGGGAGTGCAGGAGAGAGAAAAGTGCTCTTCCATAAAAAAAACACCCATCAGTGGAAGGTGGGGGCTGGACTTCTGGAGTTATTTGAAGGAAAAGCATTTTTTACATAGAAACTGCATGTCTTTATTACATGTCAATATTCACATATCGAACAGTTTCCTATGTGCTCACTGACATTTATATTTAGAAGTATTAATGTGAAATTTACTGTCTCTTTTAGAAAATCAACATGTGTGACAAAACTAACCTGCTTTCAAATGCACTTTACCTCTATTTTCTTTTTCCCTTGTTGGCACTGCTAGGATTGCCACTTTTTTTTCCTGGGACAGTTCCAGTTCCATGGACACAGGGATTCTTAACTTGGGGTCCATGAACCAGGAGCAATAAAAGAACTGCACATATCATGCTTGTTATCACTAGATAAAAAATATCAATGGATACTTAGTGGAAAAATAGTGGAAACTCAGTGGAAAATTAGCTTTAATGACCCACTTCCAGGCTTCTTGCTCTATACCGATGCATTCTGGGGTGACAATGGAGGAGCAAGAAACTCAGTAGTGGGTCTATAAAGATATCTTTAATGCCGAGAAACCTGCAACCAGTGCAGTTTAACAGCACGAAGGTAGGAAATTGGATTTTGGTGCTTTTTCTTTTTCCTTGTTACAAGGCATTTCAAGGTGGACCCCAGTCAGGGTGACTAGATACAATGGAGGACAGTGCCTATACCTTTCAACATGGTATAGAAAAGGGAATTTTGGCAGGTGAAGCTCAACATGGAAGGGTTTAAAAAGCTGTACTTGCCAAACCTCCCTCTCCTATACAATGGTTAAAGGTAGAGGCACTCTGTGCTCCATTGTACCTGGACATCCTGACCCTGCTGAGTCAAATCAGTGGACACCAAATCAGTGGATAAGGAGGCACGACCTGTTTGTGTTGTGTGCGCATTTCTGAGCAAAGGGTCTGCAGCTTTCCTCAGCGTCCAAAAGGCATTCCATGACCCAAGAAAGAACCACTGTGTTGAGATATCAACGAGGCAGAGATTCAACTGGTGAAGCTTTCTTGGTCGCAGAGTCTTCGCGCTGGGCAAAGCTGCATTTCCCGGACTTCTGCCTTAGCACGTACAGTGCCAGCCCCCTGGCCACTTAATTCTGCTGCGTCTGTACCAAGGATGGGTGGTGGGTGGGGAGGCAGGCGGGGGGGCAGGTGAGGCAGAGCCTCCCCACTGGAGTCCTTTGAAAAGCGCTGCCGCCGGGGGGAGGCACCCAAGCACCCACAACCCATGCGCTTCGCGCATGGGTTGTGGGTGCTTGGGTGCCTCCCCTGGCGGCGACTCCAGCGGGGAGGCTCTGCCTCACCCCCCCCCCCCACGTCCCTGGTCCATAGACAGTCCCACAGCCGACCAGGCCCACAGGCGCCTTCTACAGCCCAGGCTCAGAGGCAGCAGACAGCCAGCCAGACAGACCCACCTCCGCCTGGTGTGCTCAGGCCCGTACTTGCTGGACAGCGTCGACGGCACAGCCGGCAACATCCTACGAGGGGCGTCGCAGAGCCCCTCGTCTGTCCTTGTCCGCTCTACGCGTTGCCTAGAAACCCGGGACGCGCGGGGCAGAGCGGAAGCGACGTCAGGCACCGCGCGCGGCCCCCAAGGCCGAAGCGGAGGTGTTTCGTCCCCTGCAGGTCACCGTAGGAAGCGCGCCGTTTGTGCTCGGGTCATTGCGGCTGCGCCGTACGGAGCGGGGCTGTCCCCACACGATGTTCAAGGTGAGGAAAGTTTCATTGGGAGAGGAGCTGGTGTTACGGGTGTGGGTGTGAGGAGGGGGGATGACTGTCGGTTACAGCCGTTAACGGTTTTCTTCCCCCGCCCGCCCAAGGATGGTGTGATGGGCTCCGGGCTCGCGTTGTTGCTATGGAGACCCGCGCGGGGGGGGTTAAGGAAGAGGGCTCCGCACGCGCCACAGCTTTCAGCCCCGCCCACTACTGCTTGGAACTCAGCTGATGAGTGCAGAGCGCAGCAGCTAGGAGGGAGTGGGAAGGACGGGGCTGCTCGTGAGGGAGGGTGGTTAGTCTGTGGAACTCCTTGCCACAGGATATGATGATGCATCTTGCCTGGATACCTGAAAAGGGGTTGGGCAGATGTGTGGGGAAAGAGTCCATGAGAGCTGGCAAGCCACAGTGTGTATGCGCAGCCTCCTGACTCTCCAAGTGGGCGACCTCAGACTGCCAGGTGCAGGGAGGGCACCGGGAGGCAGGACTCTGGTTGTGCTGTGTGCCCCCGGAGGCAGCTGGTGGGCCACTGTGAGACACAGGAGGCTGCACTAGGTGGGCCTGTGGCCTGGTCTTCTTATGTTAACATAAGTCTTCTTATGTTATGGATAGCAATGTAGGTCGTGGTAGTGAGGAGGCAGGCCTCAGAGGTGTGGCCACCACTCGCCTATAATGAAGCGATCAATGTGACTGTGTGGGGCACCTGCCTCTCATCTGTCCGCATACACATCTCACATTCACGGGGTGACCAGATGTCAGGTCTGCCAAAGAGGACCCAAAGTGTAGGACATCCAAGGAAAATGCAGGACATGACAAAATAAAAGCTAAAAAACATATTGTTTTTATAGTATATTGGTTTCTTGTGGTTAATTTAAACACTATATATCACTAAATTTAAAACTATATCACATTTAACTTATTAATTGCAAGAAGGCTAAGCACTGCCTGTAGAGGCCCATTCACAGAGGGAGGGAAAATGTTAACAGCCCAATCCTTTCCACACTTTCCTGGAGTAAGCCCCATTGACTCTAATGGGACTTACTTCTGAGTAGACCTGCATAGGATTGTGCTCCAAGTTCTTTTCCAGGACATGAGGCTAAAAAAGAGGATATGTCCAGGAAAAAGAGGACTACTGGTCACTCTGCCACACACAACTTGGTTCTTCTGAGCATGTTTTATTCAGCCCTCAGTTCTATTTACCTCAGTGGGCTTTCTTTCTAATAAAGCCTTTTTTTTTAAAGAATTACAACATAATTAAGAACATTCAGTGCCCAATCTGGTGCACCTTTACTCAGAAGTAAGTCCCATTATGGTAAATAGGGCTTACTCCCAGGTAAGTATGGCTAGGATGAAGCCTCAGTTTACCAACATTCAAGATACTAACATTCCTGACCATGTGTGTCCATAAATAGTGTTAATGCACATTCCCAGACATTCCTCATCTTATTCCAGCCAGTCCCTGCTAGGTCACTTTTCAAGGTAAGACTACACAATATTTACTGTGCTTCTCAAGGTTTTTCCTCCACTGTACTACTTCACATGGTCCACCTATTTGATGTACCACTGGAAGTAACTGACAATAACACCATCACCAGAGTTTTCTGGGTTGGCAGGCCAGGTGTGGACAAACACCAGTAAGAGGCTCAATGTGGATGGGAGGGCTTTTTCAAGCACTGAAAAGCGTGATTTGGAGCTCTGCCTACTAAGCCTAGTCTCCTACTGCTGTTTGTTGCATCATGTTTCTGATCTCGATGCTGGGCAGCAGGTGCCCAGAGGTCCTGCAAGTCCACTACCAATAATAGTGGTGTTGGACGAGAACAAAACTTGCAAACAGACCTCTAGAACCGAGCCTGCTCTTAAGTAGGGAAGCTTCTGTAGGTATGTGAAATTGGCTCAAAGTTCACAAAACCTGCATGCTTCACTGGAGGTTTGGTTATGTTACATATCATAATTGAGATTGTTGCAGACCAGTTACAGGAATGGCTTTCTCTTAATACATAAGTAGAGGAGTGTCAGATGTTGATTTATTTTTTTTCTAAATAAACCTGCACTCTATCTCACGCTGATGGAAACATTTGGTAGTCCTCTGTTGGTGTTACACCTTATGCTTTTCTGCAGAGGGAGCCATAGGATAAAGCAATGAAAAACAGAAAAGTGCTGTGTAAAAGGAATTACTGGCCTGAAAGGGATTCCTTGGCCTGATTTTCTACTAAGCAGTATTTAGTAATCTACTAATCTAAACCTTGGTCTGGTTTTCTAATAAGCAGTATTTAGAATCTACTAATTCAGATTCCTAACCATTTAGTTTATGCAAGAAAACACATTAGCTTATGAGTACTGGATCAAGAACTAGATAAGGAGTCCTGGTTTCAGTTTCCACATTGAATGTTAATTCACTAAATAGACTTGGGCACATTAATAATACATTTCGTGTTTGAAAATTAGGGGATATTAAGTTACTTCATAACACCTATTTTAAAAGTATGCAGTAAAGCACTATGTCCTCAAAATACAACGGAGTGAAACTTAAATCTTTTGGCCCATTTTCAAGATTGAGACTTGCGTTTGGAGACTTGTATGAAGTATAGCCCGGCATTTTTAACTGTTAAAAATGTTTTGAATGCATTCAAAATTGTTTGCAATCCTGGGGGAAGGATCTGGTTTTTGAGCACATTCCGGTTTCATGTGTAACTGTTTACTGTTGTTAGTATCGCTATTAATGATTCAATGCATCTGGTATGCTAGTGCAACATAAGCCAGAAAATCAGTTCCATCTCAAGGAGCTAATCTGCAATTTAGGATAACTTGTATCCTGCTTTTTATCTGTACAAGTTTATAAAACTGGATAGTTTAAGAACTTAATGAAGAAATGCTGAATGAGCACTGACTGCACAAATGTAAGAAACAGATGATAGTATGGCATCCTGGTAGCTACGTCCATCCACTTAACTGTTTGTTACATTTTTTGCATTCATACAGCTTTTTCTCCTACTAGGGTTTTGTTTAGTTCAAGGTGTGAAGTGGCAGTCATCTATTTTCATATCAGGTCCATATTTTAGATCACTTTCCCTGTTGCCCATTTTACTCTGAAAGGGCATTATTTTGGCAGGCAGAAAAACTGCATAGAATTTGTCTAAATCCCTTATTGCAGTGGTTCTCAAACTTTTAGCACTGCAACCCACGTTTTGGAATGAGAATGTGTCAGAACCCACCGGAAGTGATGTCATGACTGTAAGTGACATCATCAAACAGTTTTTGATGTTTTATGATAAAAGTTTTTAGCAATCCTGGGCTGCAATCCTACCCACACTTACCCAGGAGTAAGTCCCATTGACTATCATTGTTAAAAGAATATACATAGCAACCTGTTTAAAGTACAAATCTGTAACATTTCCCCAAATGCAGTCATATACCATGGTAGCATCAAGTCTAATATATTAAAAATAAAATACTGAAATGAATGGGGACCCACCTGAAATTGGCTCGCAACCCACCTAGTGGGTCCCAACCCACAGTTTTAGAAACACTGACTTATTTGGTATTGTATGACTGTAGTTGGCTGTTTTTCAGCACTCCATTATGTTCTGGATTTTCAGCTTCAGTGAAATTATTTCCACTAATATAAGTGTAAGAGATTGGCAGTTTGAAATAACATAAATCAATTGTGAAAGTATATAGAGACTCAGAGGTGCTCTCTTTTTTTGCTCCTTTTGGTATCCACTTTTCTTGTCCTAAGGGTATGCATTCCTAATGGAGAGTCTCTCTCTTTGACTTGCATGTACATTGTCAGTGGAATGTAATATAAATTCACCTCTGGAGCACAAAGCACCGCTCATGCTGGGGAGGGCATTCCCCATGCGCAGCAGTCTCCAGTTCGGGGACTGCTGATCTAGATACATTCTGCAGACTGCTCACTATCCTCAGGCAAGCTACTCTCCCTCAGTTCCTCATGCCTCACAAGACTGTTGCCAGGCCTGGCTCATCCATGAAGCAAATGGTACAGCTCATATCGAGTGGTGTGGGAGGGGCAGACCTGGGACTAAGAATAACCACATGAGAAAGGAGTGAAGGGGGTGGAGAATGGGTTGCTGTTCACCATGTGGTTTTTCTCAGGCGTGATCAGTGGCAATCTGCTTCACTCATCTCCTCTTTCCTTGATCATACCTCTAAAACAGCAGTTGACAAACTTGCGACTGCTGTCCGATGAAAATGTGGTCCCTGTTTGGAGCAGAGCTTACTATTACCCCTCCATTCTGCATGTATTTCCAGTAGATCTGGGCACCAATATACTCTGAGCAGTCGTGCCTGTTGCACGAGTCACAGGAGGCCATGCAACAGGATGTTTGGGCAGATGCAACTGCCCAGAGTGTCCCAGTGCCCAGATCTACTGAAAATACACGTGGCACAAAGGCAGAACGGTAAGCTCTGCTCGTGGAGCAGATGGCTTTCTCCAAACTCTGGATCTGACCCCCGGGGGTTTGGAAAGCCCTGCTCTAAAGGGACTGTGGGGGAAAAAAGGAATAACAATGGGAAAGCGGTCAGTCTCCTTGCAATCCCTTTAAACAGAAATTTCAGGATATGCTAGGAGTTCCCAGCATGACCAGTGCTTCCTGTTTTGTCCAAAAGGCAAGGTACATGGCTGTTGTTGGGGTGTTGTTGGGATTTGTGTGTGTGTGTGTATTTTGTGTGCGTGCATGCGTGCGTGCGTGCGTGTGTGTGTGTGTGTGTGTATACACACATACATACACATACACACACAGGTCCAGCCTTTTTATACACAGATTTTTTATACACGGATTTGACTCAACATGAATGGCCACTGCAAATGAGAAGGAATGTGCTGATCCCTGGAGAAGGGGAAAAATAAGCTGCTCAAAACAATAAAGGGAACACTTAAACACATCCGAGATCTGAATGAACGAAATATTCCTATTAAATGCTTTGTTCCTGACATAGTTGAATGTGGTGACAACAAAATCACACAACAATCATCAAGGGAAATCACATTTATCAACCCATGGAGGTCTGGGTTTGGTGTCATACTCAAAATTGAAGTGGAAAAACACACTACAGGCTGATCCAACTTCGATGTAATGTCCATACAGCAAGTCAAAATGAGGCTCAGTAGTGTGTGTGGCCTCCACGTGCCTGTATGACCTCCCTACAATGCCTGGGCATGCTCCTGATGAGGTGGCGGATAGTCTCCTGAGGGATCGCCTCCCAGACCTGGACTAAAGCATCCGCCAACTCCTGGACAGTCTGTGCTGCAACATGGCGCTGGTGGATGGAGCGAGACATGATGTCCCAGATGTGCTCAATTGGATTCAGGTCTGGGGAATGGGCGGGCCAGTCCATAGCATCAATGCCTTCATCTTGCAGGAACTGCTGACACACTCCAGCCACATGAGGTCTAGCATTGTCTTGCATTAGGAGGAACCCAGGGCCAACCGCGCCAGCATATGGTCTCACAAGGGGTCTGAGGATCTCATCTCAGTACCTAATGGCAGTCAGGCTACCTCTGGTGAGCACATGGAGGGCTGTGCGGCCCCCCAAAGAAATGCCACCCCACACCATTACTGACCCACTGCCAAACCGGTCATGCTGGAGGATGTTGCAGGCAGCAGAACGTTCTCCCTGGCGTCTCCAGACTCTGTCACGTCTGTCACATGTGCTCATTGTGAACCTGTGAAGAGCACAGGACGCCAGTGGCGAGGTTGCCAATCTTGGTGTTCTCTGGCAAATGCCAAACGTCCTGCACGGTGTCGGGCTATCAGCACAACCCCCACCTGTGGACGTCAGGCCCTCATACCACCCTCATGGAGTCTGTTTCTGACCGTTTGAGCAGGCACATGCACATTTGTGGCCTGCTGGAGGTCATTTTGCAGGGCTCTGGCAGTGCTCCTCCTGTTCCTCCTGGCACAAAGGCAGAGGTAGCGGTTCTGATGCTGGGTTGTTGCCCTCCTACGACCTCCTCCACGTCTCCTGGTGTACTGGCCTGTCTCCTGATAGCGCCTCCATGCTCTGGACACCACACTGACAGACACAGCAAACCTTCTTGCCACAGCTCGCATTGATGTGCCACCCTGGATGAGCTGCACTACCTGAGCCACTTGTGTGGGTTGCAGACTCCGCCTCATGCTACCACTAGAGTGACAGCACCGCCAGCATTCAAAGGTCACCCAAACATCAGCCAGAAAGCATAGGGACTGCGAAGTGGTCTGTGGTCACCACCTGCAGAACCACTCCTTTATTGGGGGTGTCTTGTTACTTGCCTATGTTTTCCACCTGTTGTCTACTCCATTTGTGCAACAGCATGTGAACTTGATTGTCAATCGGTGTGGCTTCCTAGGTGGACAGTTTGATTTCACAGAAGTGTGATTGACTTGGAGTGACATTGTGTTGTTTAAGTGTTCCCTTTATTGTTTTGAGCAGTGTACATCCCTTTAAAATCAGTTTAAAAAACTGAACATTCCTTTAACAATAGCCTCCTTAATGGGGGGGGGGGCAGCTGGCTGACAATCCATCAATTCTTCTCTCTCCAGGCGACCCCTCCCTTCCCCCTGAAAGAAAGGTACATAAAACATAAGAACAGCCCCACTGGATTAGGCCACAGGCCCATCTAGTCCAGCTTCCTGTATCTCACAGCGGCCCACCAAATGCCCCAGGGAGCACACCACTTAATTAGGTATGTGGGATAAACCCATGGAGGGTTTAGGTAGGGATTAGGTAATCCTAATTAGGTAGGGATAAAGGTAATCCCTTTGCATTGGTGAAGGGGGGGGGGTCAGAGTGAAACATTTCTAAGCACCTTGAGAGAGACTGATTGTTGAATTGTCTTCTTAAAGACTCTTGTCTTACATCACAAAGATCAGCAAGGCTGTTTTTAAATCACAGGAGCAAAGAAACTTTGTTATTTAAATTGATTTGCTATAGTTCAGTTTTTTTGCCATCCATGTGAGTGCTTGGAACTGAAGCAGGCACACGAATAATTAGTCTCAACCTGTGTGTGCGTATAAAATCATTATTATAATAAATAAAATTTATTTTTTTATTATGTTTAGGTAGTGCAGTTGATGGCTGCTCCTGCTAGCTTGAGTTTCCTTGCTGTCCAGGTGTGTGCTGCTGCTCCTGAAAATGAAACTTCCAAAAAGAACTTACTGAAAGTTGATGAGGTAAGAGTGTGCTCTCTGGAAACTGTTATCATAGATTCGCCATCACCCAGTTTCAATGTGCAGTTTAATAATTAGAAGGTTTCTCTTCTTGGTGTGTAATTATTCTGTTTACACAAACCTGACTTGCAATAGTGCCATTCTACTTATAGATTTATTTTTTTTATAGAAGGACTTGTTATGGGATGAGAATTGCACAAATGGCTTTGTTGAAAAACAAGATTTATCCATGTAGGTAACTCTGTATTTGCTTCTGCAGCTGTCACTTTATACCAGTCCATCATCAAAATCAAAGTATGTGGAAGATTCACAAACACAGTTGGAAGAAGGTATCTGTCATTTGCGACATTTTTTGAAGCCATACACGGTCTGGTTTCAGGTATGGTAGTTTTTTGTACTATCGAGCCACCGAGAGCGCCAGTAGTATTCATGAAAGTATCAAGAACACATTTCAGCAATTCTTACCTGTAAATCCAGAACTGCTCTTGTGTGTACATATTCTCTCCAACTTACAGTTCTCTGACTTATGGATCACTGCTTTGACACTTTCACACAGATTCAGTGCATCTTTTGCTGGTGCTTCGGCACAGGCACAATAGTGCTGGACTGGCAAAAACCAGCTGTTCTGATCCACATCTGTTTCAAATAATGTATGAAATGAAATCTCAAAATAGGTAGGGGACTGAGGGCCCTATCCTATGGTCTGCACCGTGCCTCCACGGCATGGTCCACAGTCGCACACATGCCATAAGGCACGTTTGCGGGGCTTACCACCGGGCTCCTGCCGGAGGTGGCTCAGCTCCGGCCAGCGCTGAGCCACCGCCCGGTGGGCGCCTGTGTTTTGCAGCTCGGCGGTGCTTGCCGTCGTCCCCACCCTCCTCCCAGGCCCAGTCTGCCCACTGGCCATGCCTCCTCTGTCCAGTTCTACCCCTCCCATTGTTTTCAATGGACTTAGGCATGCCCAATTCTGAATAGGCTGATAGTCTTGTCTTTATATGTTACAACATGCCTAAATCAGGACACATTTTATATGTTTGTAGTTTTTATGAATATATTTGATGTTTCTGGACTCTTACAAACTAGTGACATTGGATGTGGTCTTTTGATGATCAATGATACTTTTGCTGCATCCTGATACATTGTATCGGAGTATGAGAACAGGTAGAAAGTTTACCAGGTAAGTCACATAGATATTAGTGATTGGCAAGAATAATCCAAATGTCCCTTCCCATGTTACCTCACTAGGCACTGCTGCAACATATCTCTGTCATGTGACATTTTGGTAATGTTAAAGATCTGTGGTAACATGGGAGCAAAGGTTAATGAAACTATTGCTGATAAAATGCTTACATCTATTCTAACTTGCATTCCACTTTGGGAGTAGTCTGTGATGCCCTGGGGCATCTGCTTGCCCTATTTTGAGGAATACTTCCCAGTTTATTCAGCCTGAGGATGTGGCTAGGTTATTTGGAAGTGTGAGATGAATCATATCCATGCTAGGCCCTTGTCCTTCCTGGCTGCTTAAGACAACTGGGGGCTGGCTGTTTTAGTGACAGAGGTAGTAACTTTCCATTTGTACTTAAGGAGGCTATTGTAAAACATCTACTGAAAAAGCTCTCTTTGGACCCTATCACTCTAGATAATTATCAACCATTTTCAAATCTGCCATTATTGGGCGAGGTGGTCAAATGGGTTGTGACTCAAATCTAGTTTTTATATGATGATGCCACTTTTCTTCATCCTTTCCAGTTTAGCATCAGGCCAGGTTATGGAACTGAAACAGGCTTGATTACCCTATACGTGACATACCAGGAATTGGACAGGGAAGTCCATCCTTGATGGTTATGCTGGACTTTTCTGAGGCTTAATACAATCAGTCATGGCAGTGGTTCTCACACCTTTAGCACCAGGACCCACTTTTTAGAATGAGAATCTTGTCAGGACCCACTGGAAGTGATGTCATGGCTGGAAGTGACATCATCAAGCAGGAAAATTTTTAATGATCCTAGGCTGCAATCCTACCCACACTTACCCAGGAGTAAGTCCCATTTACTATCATTGTTTAAAGATTATACATTGTTGTTGGCATCCTTTAGTCTCGGAAGACTATGGTATCGCGCTCTGAATGGTGGTTCTGGAACAGAGTGTCGTCTGTAGTGCGCGAAGCCTGGGTAAAGTAGATATGGAGGATAGACTGTTATCCAAGCAGCAAATCCCCTCTCTCCACGTCGCTGAAATGGTCCAATGGAAAGGCAGAGGCCAATACGGTTGGTTCCAGCGGCATCGCAGGAGTTGCCAGAACGTGACTTGTGTTCAGCCATGAACTGCCTCAGGGACTCCGGCTCCAGATTTTGCCTCGAGGTTGACTCCTGAAGCCTTTTCCATAACTGGATGTAGCCACAAGGCAGTGGAGGTTTGGGATCAGAGTTTTCCTTCTCTCAGATGAGCTGCCTTCCCAGGCTGACGAGTCCCATCTACCCGGTGGCTGTTTAGTCGCCTCTTACGACAAGTACAGCCAAACTGAGGGCCTATTCTTATCCCCAGCCCCCAGGGGATAAGATTATACATAGTAGCTTATTATACATAGTAGCTTGTTAAAAGTACAGATCTGTAACATTTCCCCAAATGCAATCACATACTGTGGTAGCATCAGGCTTAATATAGTAAAAATAAAATATTGAAATGAATGGGGACCCACCTGAAATTGGCTCACGACCCAGCCAGTGGGTCCTGACCCACAGTTTGAGAAACATTGAGTCTTGGTATTCGTCTAGACTGCCTGGCAGGGTTGGAGTTAAAGAGCACAATTTTACAGTTACTATGATCCTGCCTTTCAGGTAGGCTCTAGAATGTAGTGCTGAGGATCATTGCTTGGCCTGTGTGGTCCTGGAGGGTTCTGTCTTGTCACCTGTGCTACTTAGCTTATATGAAACTGCTGCAGGAGGTTGTTATTGGAATTGGATTTGGCGTGCACTATCATCAAAATACTGATGAGACCCAGGACTTTCCACCTAGCACCAAGAGAATGGGGAGGTTCTGAATCTATATATGACAGATGTGAAGAACTAACCGTGGGCAAATAATCTAAACAAGACAGGGGTGCTGTTAGTCAGTAGGAAAGCTGATGCTGGGTTGACTTGCACTTGAGGGATCCAGTTCACAATCTAGGAGTGCTCCTGGACCCAGCCTTATTCCTAGATGAGCAAGTGGCAGATATACCAGGAGTGCTTTAGCCCAGTTTTTGTTGGTGTACCAGCTGTGGCTTTTCCTAAGGAAAGTATCTGCCCACACTGATCTATGCCTTAGTAATGTACAGAATATATTCCACACTGTGCTTGGGGCTACCCTTAAATACTGTCTAGAAACTTGAGCTGTTCCCAGTAGTGGTGGTTAGTGTATTTTTCGTCACTTACTGGTCAGAGCACATTCTTCTTTGAGGTCTCTCTGCAGTCTCACTGGAGTTCAGCACATGTGCAGAGCCAAACTTCCAGAGCTTTCAGGTTTTTCAAAGGTCAATCTAAAGTCTGTGTTGGAAAACATATGTAGTTTGAGTGTCATTATTCCTGAGGGTTCTGTTCCCAGTGGATGGCAAAAATAGCACTAAAGAAATCAATTTAAAAAATCAAAGTTCCTTTAAACAACCTTGCTGACCTTTGTGATGTTAAGACAGAGTCATTAGGCAGAAAGTCAATCAGTCTCTCTCCAGGCAAGCCAACAATCCCTCCCTTTCACCCAGAGCAAAGTGATCTTTCTTTCACTGAGAAAGAGAATCATTGATGGATTGTCAACTGGCTTCTCTCTCTGTCTCATTAAGGAGACTGTTGTTAAACAACTGTTTTCCTTTAATTTAAAGGTCCTTTCTCATCTGGTTGGGATAGAAAAATCTGTGAATAATTAGGTTATACCTATTATCCCTTGCATGACTGTCTCTCTACAACAGTAAGAAAAGCAGTTTTTTAAAACTGTGATTTTAAAGGGATGCATTTTTCCCCTTCTCCAGGGATCAGCGCATGCCTTCTCATTTGCAGTGGCCATTTTTGTTGAGTCAAATCCATCTATGAAAAATCTGTGTATAAAAAGGCTGGACCTGTAAATGTTTTTAATTAGTATCTAAACTGTATCCACTGGCCAGACTTCTGGTTCTATCATGGAGTGTATTTGGTTTTGTCTCAGCTTATGGACAAGCTGTTTGTACCCATAACTACAGTGGAACTATGACTACTTGTATTCCAGTTGATATACCTGATGGTCATTACTTCCTGACAGAAAGGTAGTGAACCTATGCTCTGTCCCTCCATGCATCAAATTTTATTGGGACAAAGCGGCCGTGAGGCTGGAGATTACCTTCTTACCCAGTATGGTCTCAACATTCCACAAAGACTTTTCCCTGCCTATTATTTTTCAGAATCTGGCTTCAGAGGGGGAGAGAGTTGTACACACACTGGACATTAGGAAAGCTTGCTTTTTCCATGTTTTCAGGACTAATGGCACAATCCTATACTTGCTCAGTGCCGGTAGTGAGCTCCAGTGCTGTTACTGGGTGTTGTAAATGTACCATAAAGCATATGTAGGGAGCACATAAAGGGAGAGCAAGGTGTACCTGCACTGGGCCAAGTGCTGGGAGGCCAACGCTGGGCGAGTGCCCAGTGGTAAGGCACACCGCTGGGTGGTGGTGCAGGGTTTCTGGGTGGTAGGAGGGGTGTTCCAGGGCAGGGGGAGGAACTACAGCAGGAGTGGGACCAGCAGAGCCCTGTTCTGCTGGATCCTATACTGCATGCCGGGCTGAAAAGCCCGACACAGAGCTCCTCCAGTCTGCACCAGCAAAATAGCTGGCGCAGACTGGAGAAGACCTATTGCAGGGCCTATGCCTTTACCTGGGGAAAGGGAATGAATGTCCCCTTCTCCCAAGGAGACTCTGGCAGTTATTATGGCTCCCATAGGATGTAGTGGTAGTCATTTTGGCGCCACTGCTTCTCTGGGTGCTGTGCAGTTTAGGATTGGGCTGCCCATCATTCTGGACAGAAAACAAGCTAAAAGGATGTTTCTGCTCTGACTCACTGGGTGACTATTGCCTTAGCTTACAAATTAATCAAGAAGGAATCATCTGCCACCTTGAAAGGGCATTTTGCCAGAGCAGTTTCATTCTCCACTGCAAGCCTAATAGGTGTTCTGTTTCTGGAGCTTTGAAGAGCAACAGTGTGGTCTTCTCCCAATCTTTATTGGGAGGAAACATGCCCTGAGCACATGAGCAAGAGCTGGTACCTTGTTCGGGCATTCTGTTCTGCAGAACATCTTCTCCTGTTCAGTCTACATCCAATGGGTTAAGGGGAAAGCTAGCTAGTCTTCTCTAGGGGTGACTACCCAGAGACCATAAAAGAGGATGTATTGCTTATAGTTCTTAAAGTGGTCATCTGTCCAGTCACGTGATCCACCCATGCATTTCCTCTGCAGGTTGGCATCTAATGGTGGCATCTCTTCAGATGTTACAGTTGTAACTTAAAGGCAATCCTCAAAGGAACTGAGGGTTTGGATGTTCTTCCTGCTCTTGAGGTACACTGTGTGCATGGGCTTTCTCCCCACTCACGAACAAGGGCAGAACACTCGTCAAAGTCCTGGAAGCTTCTGAGGTTAACTCTGTGCATGCACAGAACTCCATTTTGTGTGTCTACATGAATGACTATTCAAAAAATTATATTTTTCTTTACTGCAAGTAATAACTAGGGTGTTAGTTATTACTTCTCAACTCCTATGTGGCTTGAGACTTGGTTACCTGAAGGACTGCATTCTTCCACATGTAGGAGATGAGCCTGTTCAAACACTGTGTTCGTCATCTGAGTCTTTGCTCCATGTCCCACTGTCTATTGAGGTGGATCTAGTGAAGATGTAGGACAGGGCCTTTTTTGATGTCAGCTTTCTGGCTGTAGAGTTCCTAACCCCATGGGGCCTTTCTGGTAGCTGCATAGCCTGCTTTTAAATAGGCACTCAAAATGTTTTTGTTTTTGTTTGACTTAAAGGAAAGTGTGCTTTTGCTGTGCTGTAGTTTTATTTTGCTCATGCTGTCTACTTGTTTCTGTTTGTTTTATTGGCTGTGCCATTATGTTTGTTGAAATTGTAAGCCACCTTGGTGACTCCTTTCATTAAAGTAGAAAGGCAGCCTATAACCTTCTTTAAATATTTTCAGTGCTAGAGCAGTTGTAGTGTAAGGAAGAACTCCATTGCAGATTCCTCCTATCTTAACCCAGGCATTCCAGTACACATAGGAAGGGCTTCTGAAGAACAATGGTTTTTGGCTTTATGCTCATTGTTTTGGCCTGTATGGGAGGTTTCTGCTGATGTGTTACATGAACTTATGTTTTAAATGCCTCGGTTGGCATTTACGATTAATTCTAACTAAATTTCCATACCTGTTCTTGATTTTTCAATGCTTTTGTTAAATTACTGAAACATAATATCCAACAGCTAATTTTAAGACATTTCAACTGCTATTAGAAGCTGTAAAAATAGTCACATATCAGATTTTCGTGCTTTTATTGAATTTACAATAATACTTTTAGACTTTGTTCTTTTGTACTAGCTGTGTATATATCAGTTCACAATCTCTCTTGATAAGTCTGTTTTATAGTCCCATGCTGTGAACCAGCTTCCTCTGAAATGGAGTTAATGATTCAGGGGGAGAGGGAGAGAGCATTGCAGAAGTAAAGCAGTATGCTTTTGCAGTTTGTTTTAAATGCAAGGAGGCTTTTTTATATTTTGAAATGTTGAGGATCTGAAGTGACCAAACTTGCAGTACAACCTTACCTTTGCTTCAGAGTGACTCTAGAATAGAGATCACATACTCCTGAGGTGTACTGTTTGGTTCCTTCTCCCCAGTTGCCCTCCCAAAAGCAAAAGAAGCATATTGAGGGAGTATTTTCTGTAAAAATAAGAACTTGCTAGTATGAGAGTGAAGGTTTAGAGCCTTGGTCCATCCACTTACATCAACACCCCTAAAGAGGCCTTTACTTTAGATGCCGTTATGTACCTCATACGTACTTAAATTAGAGAATTGACTTATAGAATAGATCAAGTGTAGGTATAGATGTACATGTAGATCAAGTGATTTTGTTACAAGCAGTAACTAAATAGTGACATTTTGCATAGTCTTTAAATGCTTTGCTAATGTAAGACCCATTTAAATGAAATGGGTTTGTGTTGGTGGAGAGCCTGAGGATAGCATAGTGTTGGATTTCTTGCATTTACTGTATTCCTGCAGGTTATTTTGGTTGCTTTATGTGGCATATTGGAATTATTTACTGGATTTGCATGACTGGAGGCAAACTGTACTATCCTGTGGGAGATGGAGCAGACTTGTTGTCAGTTGCTCAGGATGGTAGCACCTAGACAAATGGATGTAAATTACAATAGAAATTTTGATTAAACTTAGGAAGAACTTTCTGTCAGTAAAAACAGTTTAGTAACAGAACAATGTGCTTCAGAGGCTGTAGACTTTGTCATTGGGATTTCTTTAGGCAGATGCTGGATAGCCATCTGTTGGATAGTTGTGGTCTGCCTGCATTGGCAGGTGGTTGGACTCAATAAACTTATACAGGTATAACCTAATTATCCACAGATTTTTCACCCGCGGTTTTAGCTCAACACGCTGAGAAGAACCCTTTAAATTAAAGAGAAAAAGTCATTTGACAATAACCTCGTTAATGCAAGAGAGGGCAGCCAACTGACAATCCATCAGTCATTCTCTCTCCAGGCACAGACAGCTTCATTCTGAGGCAAGCGACCTCTCCCTTCCCCCTGAGCACATGAAAGAAGGATATAGTAATCACTTTGCATTCTTTCACAGCCCTTAGCTCTGGATGAAGGGAGAGGTTGTTGGCTCAAAGTGAAGTCTTTCTAAATGCCTGGAGAGAGACTGATTGATGGATTATTTGCTTAATGACTCTGTCTTGCATCATGAAGGTCAGCAAGGCCAAGCAAAGGGACATTGTTTTTTAAATAGGATTTACTTTAATGCAATTTTTGCCATGCATGTGAGTTCTGGAAACGGAACCCTCACGAATTTTGAGACTCAACCTGTAGGCTGGAATGGGCAAATCCAGTGTAGCTTGACTTGAGGCAAGTCACAAGTCTCTGCCCCGTGATAGTCAAGTCAAAAACAAGTCCTAATGGGGACTTTCCAAGTTGCCCAAAGCATTTTGGCAACTCAAAAAGACTCGAGTCACGAGTCTTGCCCTTATGCTGCTTGCCATATGCTTGCCATATGCTGCTCCACAGGGAAAAAAGGGGCTGCTGCTGTGTGTGTGTGTGTGTGTGTGTGTGTGTGTGTGTGTGTGTGTGTGTGTGTGTGTGTGTGTGTGTGTTGGAGTTCTCTACCACTTCCCTGATGTCCTCATCCCATCTGTAAACCAGGTGGGAGGGGGTGAGATGCACTGCGTGAGAGCGGGGACAGAAGCAGCAAGAGGGAGGAGGGTCATGTGCAACAACTGGGAGGCTTACCAGTACAACCTGATCTTTTGTAGCTCCTCTCAGAAATAGTCCCATTTGCAGCAGTCATTCAGTGAGGCTTCCTCTTCCCAAGTAATGATGGAGTTCACAGGAGCCATGTGTTTTGAAAGCATGATTGCTACAACTGCCTCTCCCCCTGGCCTTCCTGCCCCCTTTCTCCTCCTGCCTGGTTCTCTAGCCAATTTGAAGGCAAGAACCCCCTTGGGCTCCTCCTTCTGCCCTGCCTCATGCAAAGAAAAAAATCATGCAAAGAAAAAACCACCCATCTCTTGTCCAATGACCATCAGTTCCTTCAGAGACGGAAAAGAGAGCCCTCTCCTGACTCCCTTCCCCACCTCCTGCTCATTGCTAAAGCAAAATATTAACCATTTCCTGCCTCCTGGCTGGAACTTCCCCGCTGCTTGTCCAGTCTGAATGATGGCTGCACGAGGTCTTTCACATCACAAAAAACACACTTGAGTCTGCACATGTGGGGACTCAGTGCTGAGTCAGTGGCCTCAGACTTGAGTCAATGTCAGAGTCATCAGCACAGACGACTGGAGTGTAAATGAGTCAGCAAAAAACGCATGTTTTTGTGACTCAGATTCACCTGATCCAAGTTCCCATCCTTCCTTATACAGTAGGTACCTTCCAACTCTGTGGTTCTAAGCCTAGAATCAGGAAGCAGATTGACCATTGCAGTCTTGGCCCTACTGTGTCACAAGCAGAGACTATCACAAGGTGGAGGCCAGGGCACAGGTAGCAGTGTTGTACATAGACAGTAGAAATTTCATATATACATTTCTGTAAGAATTTTAACTTTAAATTGTTTTCCAATAACTTAAATACCGTCAGGAGAGTACAACATAGTCACTTCATTAACTATTCCCCTTCCATCTCTCTAGGGTTTTTATGGCAAAACCATGCCAAAGGCAGAAAAAGCTGCAGAATATGGTAGAGGTAAGATCAGTTGATAGTTCTTATAACTGGAACTAGATAGACATTAGACTACAAGGTTATAATACAATGTTGTATGTTGTGTAAGATTGCCATTAAATGTTGCTTTGTCTTCTTATCCATCATTTATAAATCATCATTTTGTAATTATGAACCTAGTCACACGTCGTGTTTCAAATAACACTGAGATTAGGAGTAAAAAGATACTGCAAAAGGCATTTGTGATTATTGGATACTGTCTGGTCATAGGTATTCAGAAGTGCCAGAAGATTGGAGGATAGCAAATGTCACGCCTATTTTTAAAAAGGGAAAGAGGGGGGACCCGGGAAACTATAGGCCGGTCAGCCTAACATCCATACCGGGTAAGATGGTGGAATGTCTCATCAAAGATAGGATCTCAAAACACATAGACGAACAGGCCTTGCTGAGGGAGAGTCAGCATGGCTTCTGTAAGGGTAAGTCTTGCCTCACAAACCTTATAGAATTCTTTGAAAAGGTCAACAGGCATGTGGATGCGGGAGAACCTGTGGACATTATATATCTGGACTTTCAGAAGGCGTTTGACACGGTCCCTCACCAAAGGCTACTGAAAAAACTCCACAGTCAGGGAATTAGAGGACAGGTCCTCTCGTGGATTGAGAACTGGTTGGAGGCCAGGAAGCAGAGAGTGGGTGTCAATGGGCAATTTTCACAATGGAGAGAGGTGAAAAGCGGTGTGCCCCAAGGATCTGTCCTGGGACCGGTGCTTTTCAACCTCTTCATAAATGACCTGGAGACAGGGTTGAGCAGTGAAGTGGCTAAGTTTGCAGACGACACCAAACTTTTCCGAGTGGTAAAGACCAGAAGTGATTGTGAGGAGCTCCAGAAGGATGTCTCCAGACTGGCAGAATGGGCAGCAAAATGGCAGATGCGCTTCAATGTCAGTAAGTGTAAAGTCATGCACATTGGGGCAAAAAATCAAAACTTTAGATATAGGCTGATGGGTTCTGAGCTGTCTGTGACAGATCAGGAGAGAGATCTTGGGGTGGTGGTGGACAGGTCGATGAAAGTGTCGACCCAATGTGCGGTGGCAGTGAAGAAGGCCAATTCTATGCTTGGGATCATTAGGAAGGGTATTGAGAACAAAACGGTTAGTATTATAATGCCGTTGTACAAATCGATGGTAAGGCCACACCTGGAGTATTATGTCCAGTTCTGGTCGCCGCATCTCAAAAAAGACATAGTGGAAATGGAAAAGGTGCAAAAGAGAGCGACTAAGATGATTACGGGGCTGGGGCACCTTCCTTATGAGGAAAGGCTACGGCGTTTGGGCCTCTTCAGCCTAGAAAAGAGACGCTTGAGGGGGGACATGATTGAGACATACAAAATCATGCAGGGGATGGACAGAGTGGATAGGGAGATGCTCTTTACACTCTCACATAATACCAGAACCAGGGGACATCCACTAAAATTGAGTGTTGGGCGGGTTAGGACAGATAAAAGAAAATATTTCTTTACTCAGCGCGTGGTCGGTCTGTGGAACTCCTTGCCACAGGATGTGGTGCTGGCGTCTAGCCTAGACGCCTTTAAAAGGGGATTGGACGAGTTTCTGGAGGAAAAATCCATTATGGGGTACAAGCCATGATGTGTATGCGCAACCTCCTGATTTTAGGAATGGGTTAAGTCAGAATGCCAGATGTAGGGGAGAGCACCAGGATGAGGTCTCTTGTTATCTGGTGTGCTCCCTGGGGCATTTGGTGGGCCGCTGTGAGATACAGGAAGCTGGACTAGATGGGCCTATGGCCTGATCCAGTGGGGCTGTTCTTATGTTCTTATTCAAAGTAGAACAAGACTGGACACTCTGTGTCATTGTTCACATAAAGTTTAGCATTGAGCTGAGAAGTTTTTAACTCTCCTAGAGCAGAGGTTCTCAAACTTTGAGGGAGCTTTACTTCCTCAGTAAGTTCTTGCAGGGGAGGGGCTAGGGCAGCGACGCGATTCCCAGGATCGCATCGCTAAAGGGGCAAAGGGGGGTGCTTTGCACTCAAGTTATGTGGGCAGGGCTGCAGCAGGCTGCAGGAGGTGCAGGGAATCCTGTGCAGCCCTGCACAGCACTCCCCGAGGCTTGGAACGTTCGCTAAAAGCAGGCGCAAAGCACCTCCTGCAAAACAGAAGTGCTTTGCACCTGCTTTTAGCCTCCCCGCACCTCCTGCAGCCCTGCCTTCTTGGAGTAAGTGCAAAGCACCCCCCCCTTACCCCCCTTAGTGACATGATCCTGGGGATCACGTCGCTGCTTCCCTTCCCCCACCCCTTAAAAGGATGGTGGAAGCGTTACACAAACTGGTGGGTCACAACCCACCAGTTTGAGAACCACTGCCCTAGAGCCTAATTCTATGTGTGTCTACTCGGAAGAAAGTCCCATTATAGTCAATGGGACTTACTCGCAGGAAAGTGTAGATAGGATTGAAGCCTTAATGACATTGGAGGTTTTTTGATTATTTCACCAAATTCTCACAGCCCAATCCTAATCAAATTTCCAGAGCTTATGCAGCCCCATGATAAAGGAACAAGCATTCCCCCCCCCCCACTGCAGGATGTATCAGTGCATTCCTTTGGCATGGCTGCATCAGCACTGGAAAGTTAGTTAGGATTGGCCTGCATATATGCAAGACATAGCTTCCTTCTGTTTATGCTGTATGACAATCTGTTTTGACTGTAATGTTTCTTTGGTAGTATGCTATATAATTTTTGAAGATACTCCTGCCATATTTTTTCCTTAGGTCAAAGGTTCCCAAACTGGGGTGTTGGTGCTCCCCAGAAAGGGAATCCCTGTTGCTGCCCCCTTAAGGGTTGGGGTGACAGCAACTGTGGCAATGTGATCTCCACAATCATGCCGTTGCTGGGGACAGAAGGTTTTTTTTCCCTACTTATGTGGGGATCACTGTGGCTCTTTGGAGGGTTCTGCTGTAAATAGCATGAAGGCAAAAAAAGAAGTCCAGTTTTAATCACAGGAGGTCACAGTCTCCCCAGGTTCTCTGGAGAGCCATTGCAACCCTCAGGTAAGTAGAAAAAAACCTTCTGCCCCAGTTGAAAATGTCACTTGGCAAGAACCTGGCTACAGAGAAAAAAAGAATGAGAAGAATTTAAAAACACTTCAATGTTCTATGGGTCTAATGAATTAGAAATTGATATATAGATATACTTTTTTCCTGTGAATGAAAATGTATTTTAAACATAACCAGTAGATCAGTGGTTCTCAAAATGGTGGGTCTTGATATTGGGCAATATTGGTTTCTGGTTTGCAAATGCAACTAGGAGGTGGTTTGCACTCGCTTTTATTTTTTAACATTCCAAGCCTCAGAGAGCTCTGTGGAGGGCTGTTCGGGGCTGCCTGCACCTTCTGCTGCTTGCCCAAGCCCACAGTAAGTAAAAGCATCCCCCCTGCTCCTTTTAGTGACATGATCCTGGGGATTGTGTTGCTGCCGTCACTGCTCCCCCACAAAGACTTACTTGGGGAGTAAGGGCCCAATCCTAGCCAATTTTCCAGCACCAGTGCAGCCACAATGCAACCCTAAGGTAAGGGAACAAATGTTCCCATACCTTGAGGAGGCCTCTGTGACTGCCCCCACCACAGGATGCAGTGCACGCCCCATTGGCACGGCTGCTCCAGCACTGGAAAACTGGATAGGATTGGGTCCTAAATCTCCTAAAAAGTTTGCACACCACTGCAATAGGTGGTTTAAGATACAATACCTAATATGTTATATGATTTTGTAGAAGAACAAAGAAATGTCAATTCAGAACTCCACACTTGTCACACAACTTTCCGTACGTGTTTTCATTTTTATTTCTGTTTTAATTTTAATTCTTATTTCTATCTTTCTGAGTTTGTACTTATTGTTGGTGTTTTAAAATAAAATTATAATTAATAAATAAAAATATTCAAGATTCTAAACGAAGAAGTCAAACAACTGCATTACTGAGAAAGATGGTGATATTGAAAAGAGCTCAGAAGCAGTGGGATCAAAAGCTGTTATTAGAGTTAGATTTGAGAAACTGTATTTGATGCAGTGTCATTTCCTTTAACAGAATCAGAACAAGGGAGCTAAGAAATCTGTTAGAAGCAAAATAAAGTTGTTTATACTTTTTTCTGTAACTATAGAACAAAAACAATTCAGTGAAACTACAAGTCAAAAATCTTGGAATGCACCACAATCATGTGTACTTAACTTGATAGAGCACAAGATGTTAAAAGGACAAATACATACTTATTTAGATAATGTGACTGAGAGGAGGTAACCTAAAAGTTTCTTTTTAAATGTGTGTATTGCATTTATAATGATAATTGCAATACCTTACCATAAAGAGAGGGAAAAAAGCACACATCTCAACACTATCTTGAACATTCTCATGGCAATGATTCACAAACTGGACTTTGAAAGCTATCGCTTGATATTCCATCTTTACTTGTAGTAAGCCTGGTTAGTAGAGTGTTTGTCCATGTTCATACATACTATTCCAGAAAGGTCAGTGTACTTGATTTCCATATTGCTGCATGCTAGCAGAGAGGTCAGTAGTCCTCTTCCAACTTTTCAGTACTTTGGAACATTAAAATACTCTCCTTACTGAAGGTCAGAGACTTGGTTCAAATATCCATATCACTGGATAGTATCCCTTAAGAAATCGGAAGACAAAAACTGGACATTTTAGAATACCGAAGTGACAGATCTGGACTGAAGTCGTTTTTATCCTTGTACTGTATATTTAAGATGCTGCTCATGACTATGATTCTAAAAGTGTTGATTCCATTTGAGACAGCACTCCTTCACTTTCCCTGGGGGTACTGAAAGACCTATGTGCTTTGTGGCAAGACAAAGAAGGAGAGCACCCACACCAGGATGCTGTTCAGATTAGCTCATGAAAACACCATCAGTGACCTGAAACAATTCTGCTTTTTAGCCTAAGTAACTTTTTCCATTGGTTTCAGTATTGTAAGACATTTTGGATGTCTTGGTCAAGGGACCCCAAGGCAACTTATGCTCTCCATGATTTATTTGCTTTGTTCCTATAACATTTGAGGTTGGTAGAGGTTAGAAAAGACTAAATCACCAATATTTGTATATCTTTGATGCAGGGTGTTATTTGGTCTTGAGTGTCACTTTAAAAATCCATTGTAGCTGTTAGGGCTAAAGTAATGTTGAGTACAGAAAAATTCCAGAGGGATAGCTATGTTTGGTCTGTTGCAGTAAAACCAGCTAAGACTTCTGTGTTCTGTTAAAAGCAAACATTTCTTCTGACTTTAAGTTTTAGGATCAAAGGTCATTTAGGCCATTACAATCAAGGCCCATTTCATCATCTAGATCAGGTGTGCACAAACTTTTTGGCAAGAGAGCCACATCATCTCTCTGACGGGGGTGGGGGGTGGGGCTGGGAAAAAATTAATTTACATTTCAAATTTGAATAAATCAACATAAATATATTAGAGACAGAACTTGAATGAATGAATGAACGAATTCAAACCAGTTCATAAACTCTAACTTGGAGGGGGCATCTTCAAACCAGTTTGTAAGTACTTTCAAACACAGTGAGAGGGGGGTTTGCAATATTTTTTTTTAAACCAGGGAGGGAATTCCAGGAAAATCCCATGTGGACACCAGACCAGAAAAAGCATTTTAAAAATCACATAGAGGCAGATATTTTGGGGGAAAGTTGCAGGCAACCAAAAAAAACAACAGCAAACAAAGGCAAAGAACCTGTTTTTTATAGAAACTCACTGTTCAGGGAGAGTAGAGGTGAGGGTGAAGAGCGCAGCAATGATATGGACGTGGCAAGGGAGCTGGCTGGGAGGAGGTGGCGGCAGTGGCACGTGCTGCTGCTGTTCTGAGGTTGTGGCTGCACTGGACTACTCGCCTGCCCTTGCATGTCCACGGTCCCACTCTCCCTTGCCAGGGCACGGGTGTGCTCTCGGTCATGCTGTCTCCAGGCCACGTGGCATGATTCAGCACTTGCCGCCTTGTCTTCCCTTGCTGCCTCAAGCTCCATGTTTGTGCCGCTTGGGAAGCAGGTAAGGAAAAACCAGTCCGACGTGCCTTCAGGTGTCATGTTAGTTCAAGAGAACTCGCACAAGACCTACAAGTCTTTCATTACCTTTCATTACAAACAGAAGTGGCCCATGGGCTGGGGTTTGGGTATCCCTGATCTAGATAAATGTCCCACACCTGTACATCTTGTCCCACACCTGTACATTTGGTATCAATTGGGAGTTGCATCCACTATGATTGACTCTTTTTGTCTGAATTTTATTTACACTACTTGTATTGCTGGGCCATGTCTTCTATGTCAGCATCACTTCTTCTTGTCCCCCACCATGTGTGTGCATGTATGTTGAGGATTATACTTGAGACTTTTGGTAAAATTGGATGTGGCTTATGAAAGCTTATGTCACAATAAATGCGTTACTCTTCAAGAGGCCATCAGACTTTGTTGTTGGGATATGAAAACTAACTCATAGCAATCCATTTAGGTTTGTTTAAAACAGTAATACTTTTGAGAAACATGAATGGCCAGTTTTACCTGCTCCAGTGACTGGCAAGAGAGCCAATGATATGGGTGGGAAGGCTCTGGCCTTCCTGCCGGCATCCTGGCAGTGTGCTATTCAACATACTGCTGGTAGGCACTTTACAACTGGTTTACAGAAGTCTCTGGCAGTAGAAAGTGTGTTTGACTGCTGGCCAGAGCCCATACGATTAAGCTGTTTGTGTAGGAAGCTTTTTTTAAAAGTTCACCTTTGTATTAAAAAGGACACAAATAAGGTCCTTTGCTCTTTGAAGTGGTACAGTTCTTGAAGAATTCTGTTGTATGATAGTTGAACTTTTAACCCTACCGTCACTTTGCCATCAAAGCATAGACAAAACTACATCCTACTTCTGTCATCTCTGAGCTTTTCTAACAAAGGTGATCTAAATTGCATTAATAATATTGTAGCTTTTAGGAGTGATAAATTTGTCTCCTTTAATGGCTTTGGAATGTGCTGCACTAGTAGGCAAACTAAGAGCCTAATCCTATCCAACGTTCCAGCACTGGTGCAGCTGCAATGCAGTCCGAAGGTAAGGGAACAAATGTTCCCATACCTTGAGGAGGCCTCTGTGACTATCTCCCCACCACAGGATGCAGTGCACACCACATTGGCACCACTGCACCAGCACTGGAAAATTGGATGGGATTTGGCCGTAAGGCAGTAATAATAATATTTGTGTTATTTCTAAGTTAGTTTAATTATGAGTGTGACTGTATGGAGAGAAATATACTGTGGTGTGATTTATTTATTTGTTTATTTTAGGTAGCTATGAATTTCTCAAAAACCCTCCTCCAGGATTTTACCCAAGACTTGGTGTAATCGGCTTTGCTGGTGTTGTTGGATTGTTCCTGGCTAGAGGTATGTGATGATTTGCAATCTTGGTCAATTAAATTTACACCCAAATCTTCGTCATTGAATCTCGAACCATGGTGTAGATTAATTATTCTTTAAATGCTACTTAGTGAGTTATGGATTTATGAATTAGTTAATACTAAAGTCAGTGATGATCTAAACAGTATGTGTGGAAACGAGAAGGTCAGTGCTGCGGGTCTTGGAATACTTTAGTTCCCCTCTTATGAACAGAAGAATTACTAATTTGTTCATAAGCTCAGTTTTGTTTCTGAGTATACAATATTTACTTGTTGAATTGGACTACATGTTCATCGTGACTTTGTGCATATTTTGGTACATTAGCCGTTCTCAGGAAGCATTTGGTCCTGAAGAACTTCTTCTCTATGGCTTATTACCCAATAAAAAATAAGACTATTGTGTTACATTTAAGATTTACATTTTTAGTCACTACAGCAAGAAATCTAGTAACTCATGTTCCCTGAAAGACATTAAATGAAATGTTGCTGAGAATGAAGACTAATCTCTTCTTGAATCCAAGTTCCAGTAGTCATATTTATACAGAATCCTAAGAAACATAAAGAATGATAACTGATATGATTTGTTATGTAGGATTTGGTGACTGATTTTTTGGAAGTTCTAGCTTTCATTTGAAGCAGAAAAGTTTCTGCTCTCTTGATTGCAGAAAACTTGGGAAGATATTTGCAGGATATGTCAATGGTTTAGAAGCCAAGTTAGAGTGTTTTGCTGATATGGAGAGGACCCTCTGTATTCAGCATAGCTTTGAACATAAGAGGAGCAATGCTAGATTGGGCTAAAGCCCAACTAGTCCAGCAGCTGACTTTCCACAGTGACTGACCAGATGCTTCTGGGAAGCCCATAAGTAGAAGGTGAAGGCATACCCCTTGTCCACTGTTGCTTCCCTGCATCTGGTATTCAGAAGCATCCTGCCTCTGAAACTGGAAGTAGCGTATAGGTACTACCTAGACTTTCCACGGAGCAGGTCTCCTTAGTTGGAAGCTCCCTCCATGCACAGATGAAGCATTTTGCTGATGCAGAAGTTCTATGTAACACCCTATGTTCTTCTTTGCAGCATCTTCAGATGCTGTAGCAGTGTCCCTATGGAATCCCATTGTCTTTATAATCTTCAGAATACAGAATTGTACAGAATATAACTTTAAGAATGATTTTGAAAGAATTTCAAAATTCTTAATTTTGGATTTCTTAATGGAATTTCTGTAGTTTATTCTCACTGATGAATTAGTGGTTGTAGTGCCTTATCGTTTGGTTGGTTTTTTTGAAAGATGAAGGCATTATGAAAATTATCTCTTATGGAACAGGTTCTAAAATAAAGAAGTTTATGTACCCATTAAGTTTCATGGGAATTGGTGCCTCTCTGTACTATCCACAGCAAGCCATTGCCATTGCCAAGGTTAGTAACTCTGGAAAATTTCATTTTCTTCCTGTTTGTATAGCTTTAAATGTCTTTCTTTGTGGCAAATGCTATTGATTGTGGTTGTTCTTGGCTTTAGAAAAACAGGTAACCATACCACTTCTTTTTTACAAAGAGAATTACATTAAAATTACATGTTCCATAGTCTAAAATGTCAGAATGACACAATGCATGGTAGGGTGGTCTGTTTCCGCTGTTGTTTGCCTGTGTTAGCTAGGCAGATTGTAAGGCTTTGTCCCTCTGATACAATATTTCTGCTTGAAACATCCAAAGGTAAGTTTACATGAACAAAAGCTCATTTGAACTTGTTTGCCATGTTTATATCTCACTTAGATTTTTCTTAAACACAATGTATGGGAGATGTCTTCTAGCACAGTTTAGAGTTACCCTAATTCTGAAAATCCTCTCATATGGTTGTTTTTTGTAAAACAAAGTTTGATCCTTCAGATGTAAAGTTTTGTCATACCATACTGAAGATAATGCTGATGAAGTTACTGTGTTGGACTCTTCTGCTTAATGGATGTTTCTTTTATGATACCTGAAACTAACGCTAGAGTAGGAGTCCTATTGTGATATCTGTGTTAGAATGCCAGGTTGCAGGAAGAGGGAAGTTTTCTATGCTGATGTTGATAGGCTGCTTGTAGAGATGATATCTGTTTGAAACTAGGCTTCCACATCCTAAATTGGGCATCACCACAAACGGGCAGCCACATTTTAAAATGTGTAAACTTGCTCCCAGTTGAATATTTCAAGTTATATGTTTGAAAGTTCAGCGTTATAATATATTGGGAGTACAAGGCAGTGTTGTTCTGTTGTACATTATACAAGAGGAGAATGACTCCTAGAAGTACAGTGCTTTGAATTTCTAAGATGTTGAGTACAAATGCAACACCATGTGTTTACCAGCTGGTAGCTCACAGTCTAAGTTAATGATTAAATAGTGTTCCTGCTCATCATTTTTTGCAATCTAAGTACTGAACGACTGTTTTTTGGATTTAATCTTATCTTTGAGCAGTCCTTATGGAGACCTAGAATTGATTTTCTTTTTTCTCAATTCAGCCTAAGCTGTTTTAAGCTTAAATGGTGAATAATTAAAAATTAGTTTCTGTTAATAGAGAGTTTCAAAACATTGCATGAAAGCCAGCCATTTGTTTGCTCTGTGTTGGCCAGTTCTTATTTCTGCATGTCCTGTTGTTGCAATTCTACTAAGGCTTGTAAATATTTGATACAGTCACTTTGTTAGTGTCATTGGCCATGTGGAAGATGTTGGGGATTATGTGCTGAGGCATCCATTGTATGATGAGTGGAATGAAATTTTGTCTAACCTTCTGACTTTGAAAGTAGGCTGTTCTATAACAACAGGTGTGTGCCACTTAGCAACGTTTCACCAAATGACTGACCACATATACAACAGTGGTCACCCGAGATCAAAGCCTAATAGGCTTTAGTGCCAAACTGCTCCCACACACCTTGCAGAAGTGAAGGTAAAGCCTACTCAGAAGTAAGCCCCATTACATTGATTGGGGCTTACTCCCAGGAAAGTAGATGGGGTTTGCAGCCTCCAGATGCTCAAATTTGGGCTGCTGTTGCTGGCATGTGTCTCCATTTAAAAGCCTAATGAGCTCCGGTGGCAGTCAGGTTGCTGGCATGAGTGTGCATGCAAAGGCAAAGCCTACTCACATGTAAGCTACTCACATGTAAGTAGGCAGGAATTGCAGCCTTGAGCCTTAATGAGCCCGGCGTTTGCCTACAAATGCTTAATGATGGAACCATATAATGACAGAGATTTCAGTCCCTATCCCCGTCGTTAAATGACTTATGACTGTAATTATATTTGAAAATAACTGTTAGATGGAAATGTATATACTTTGTGTAGAACAGTGATTTTCACTCTTTTTCATCTCATGGCACACTGACAAGGTGCTAAAATTGTCAAGGCACACCACCAGTTTTTTTACTATTGACAAAGGCACAGCATGCTGCTGGTGAGGGACTCACACCCCCATTGGCCCTACTAGTAAAGGACTCTCCCCCAAACTCCCATGGCACACCTCGAGACCATTCATGGCACACCAATGTGCCACGGCACAGTGGTTGAAAATAGCTGGTGTGGAAGGCCCTTTTTTTGAAGTCGAAACAAAAATGAATGAGGTGGCTGTTAATTGTACAAGTGAGTCTGTCATATAGTATCTTGCTATATACAATGTGTTTACTCTTTCCTTGGGCCATACAAGTAGTCTATGGCTAAATGCAGTAAAACGGACTTGACTAGGGATCCTGATAAATATCTATTGATGAATATCAGGTTTTGCAAAGATACAGTCAGAACTTGAAAAATAAAAAGCGTTTTAGGTGGCTAGTAAATCAAATCTTCATTTTTTTAAAAGATAACTGGTTCTCAGCTATATGACTGGAGTCTACAAGCATACATAAATATGGAATCTCTGTGGAAAGACAGTCCAAAGAAGAAAAAGTCTGCAAAGGGAACTGACAAGGTATGACATCTACAAAGTTTGTTGCTGATGGAGAGATCTGTTGGAGACATACCAGTTGCAATGTTTGGAACAGTCTTGTAGTTTGGTGTGTCCCATACTGTGCCACACTCTCTCTGCATTAGAATCCCACAAGAGCAATGAACAGTGTAGGGCAGGGTTTCTCATACTTTACACTGTGTGCCTGATGGCACCAAGGTGAACTCACAGGGTGCCATGGGATGTCCTCGGCGGCCGCCTCTTCCAATTCTCCTGGGCAGCACCATCTTGGATCGTGTGAGATCTCACATGATTCTCTTCTGATCCAAGATGATGGCACCTGGGAAAGTTGGGAAGAAGAGGCTGCTGCAGAAGAAGGGCGCCGTGACTCGTAATTTTGGGAACTGCTAGTGTAGGGATAAGCCAAACGGAGCACATATTTTTCAAGCGCCTTGTTTCTGCTTCTACTTTCAATTAAGTTTACCCATAACTGGGAAGGGTAGCATGCTGTTACAGCTTTGGGGTTGATGCCATGTGCTTTTTGACAGTGGGTGATGGGTATGTACCATTCAAATTCTTCATTTGAATGAATTCTGGAGAGGAAGTTTGTAAAAACTGGTGGCCTCGCCACTGGGCAATTAAGCTTAATTTATTATTCCAGGAAACTTGTGCTTGCAAATGAGATTATGCCAAGGTGGGGAGTCCAAGTTTGCAAGAGCTAAGAGGAGGGTGACATATAGATGCCTTGCAGTACTTCAGCCTTCTGTTCCAATCAATGGCCTTTAGTGAGCATGATCTTGATTAGAAGGAGAAGCCCTGGCTGATTCTGGAATGTCTCCTAAGGAACCCAGATGGAGTTAGGACAGACTGTGTTTGGAAAGGGAGGTCACAGGTAACAGTTTCATGCTTATGTCATGATTTGATGTGGCTGCAGATGAAGAATATTCTGTCCATGTTAGTGGAGATTCAATCACATATGTGCTATACTAGACATTATGCTTTCTTCCAAGAGGAAAAAAATTGTCTTTATATGAAGGCTGGAGAAACCAGGCATTTGGGGGCTGAAGTCTGTCTGGAAGCCATGGCATCTGACTTGGAAGGCCTAAATTCCCTCTAATTTCCTTTGGCTCTGTTTTTTCCCCCTTATCACTTACTACATATGCTCAGAGAAACTCTCTCCCTACTACTCAACTTTTAGAGCCAAGCCCTAGCTTTTCTGGACAAGTTCCACAACCAAGCCATGTTTCACAACAACCTCTCTCAGAGCTCAGTTCTGCTCTCTTCTACTCCAAGGCAAGAGCCTTGCATTTTTCTGACAAGGCCAAACTCTACACAAGAGGGTGGGCATTACTCTTGCCTTTGTACATGAATTCCTGTTAAGGTGACATGAGGACAGCCAATGACTTTAGGAAGGTGAGAGATTATTGCACAAGAGGATAAAGTCTCCACAGCATACATGAATTGCTGGCCCTAAGCCAGTTTATCTGCTCTGTTTAAAATCAGCATAATGATAAATAATTATTTGACAATTGAAATAGGTCATGTTTCAGTCTTTACTATAATTTACTGCATTTCTTTCAAGACTGGGGAACAAAAACCAGAATTAACTAGAAAGAGCACCAAATATATGTTTTCTAATTATAGTTTACTTTTCTGTAGAATAGTTTAAAACTCTCGGCAAGATCTGTACCAAGGCAGAGTTTGTTCACTATAGGAAGTGTGCAACCTGAGCATCTGATCAGGGATTGCTGCCATGACCTGAATGTTCTAGAAATATAGAAGTCCACTAGGACTTTGTAGGTATAGAAAGTGTTCTAGTGTGTATTAGGGACCCTTTCCAGGTGGCTAAGTGTAAATCAAGTAGAGTAGCATGTTAAAAGATGGAGTTAGTTTCTTGAAACGATGAGCACAGGAACCACCACAAACTTGGTTCAGAAAATGTCTGCCAGTGATTTATGCTACAGTGTAATTACAGTTTTGTTTTTTTTTTAACAAGGGTGATACGGAAGGTGAGAAAACAGCAAAAGCACAAGAAGGTACTAGTGAAGAAAAAGCAATAAAATAGAATTGCTTCCTGTCAATCAGGTAGGTTGCATGCTTTTACAGCAAAAATAATTCTTGTGGTTCAAGGTTCAATGGTTCAATATTTAAATTTTTTTTCATATGGAGTACAGGTGACCCAGAACAGGCAAAGAAGTTTCATTTAGCACTATCATCTGAAACAGTATTGGTTGACTTGGAATGTAAAGTTCAGTATATGATAAGTATCGCCAAATCTTACACCGATGGGGGGTGGGGCGAGGAGAGAGAGAGAGTTTTGTATATAGTCATATTGACCTGCTTTTCCATGAAACTAAATTATCTATGAAACAAGTACATAGGCATCTTCTGAAAACCAAACCAGTAAACTGGGTTTGTTCTTATTTTTGCTCTTGAGACTCTGAAGTTATTCGGAGTGTAACTGTTCTGTAGTACCTCTTTGAAAACAATTAACAAGAGTAACAAAACACAGCTATCTTTCCTGTCTGTTCTCAAGGTCTGGTGATGTGTATCATAATTAAAAACAAATTGTTGTTGTTGTTATGAATATTTATATACCACTTTTCAACAAGAGTAGTTCACAAAGTGGTTTGCATAGTAAAATAAATCAAATGGTTTTGTAAAACTTAACACTTTAGAAAAGTTTAACTTCTTAGGGATATAAAATACAAATCATGCTGGTGACTTTATGGTATCTAGTGCACTAGTTTCCACTATTTTCATGGACATTTAGCTCCATGGCAGACCATGTGCTTTGGAATGCTTGGCATCTCCAGTTTAAAAAAAGCAGCTTGAGTAGAAGGGCAGTGAAAGACCTCTGACCTAAAGCCTTTGAAAGATGCTGCCCAAATGGTCTGATTCAGTACAAAGTGGCATCACATGTATCCTTTATGCGCCACGAAGTTCTTCATGGCAGGGAGAGCCACAACAACCTGCTATAATCTGAGTTCACCTTCCAGTCTGTTGAAAAAAGCAACGCTTGCCACTCTTGAAGATTCCACTAACAAACTTTATCTGTGGATTTGTCGCAACGCAAATGGGGTGGCGGTACTGAAAGTCACACACACCTTTGCTTCCTTTGCCCTGTGCTGGCCTTTCACTCCTTTTCCAGGCAGCCCAAAACATTTCAAAAGGCTCTGCCTCGCCCAGGCAGGAAATAACCCTGGAGCCATGGAAGAGGTTCCCCTTACGAAGGAACAGTAACATTCCTGGAGTCCCTGAGCCAGCAAAGAGGCTGAAGAGGGGGGCAAAAAACCCTGTGTAACCAGAACATGTGCAGCAAGGTGGAGCTCTCTCTCACTCACTCGCTCGCTCGCTTGCTCACACACACACGCACACACACACACACACACACACACACACACACAGGTGTGGTAGCAACAGAGGGGATTGCTTTAAAAAACCCAGGGAGTGTTTGCCAAATCCCCCCCCCCCCGCCAGAAGATGCAGGCAATCACCGACACAAGCAAACCTTCCCACCAAGCAAAACATGAGATATAGCTTACGATCCTTTCCACACTTTCCTGGGAGTAAGCCCCATTGACTACAATGGGGCTTACTTCTGAGTAGAAACGCATAGTGCTGGACTCTGAAAAGCTGGCAACTGGGAGGGCTCAGGAGGGGAAGGAGAGGGAATTGCTTTAAAAAATCCTGGGAGTGTTTGCCGAATTCCCCCCACCCTAAGATGATGCAGGCTCTCCTGCTCCAGCAAGCCTTCCCAAGCAAGCCTTGGGAAGCCTTGGAAAGACAGGTGAGGGTGAGCAGAGAGCTGGACTACAAGTCCCAGAATGCTCTGGGGCAGAGGAGCTTCCATGATGGTGGCCAGGGAGGGCTGCAGGAGCGGCAGCAGCGAAGAGGAGGAGGAGAACCTGCATCGCTGTTGGAAGGCTGCCTGGGACACTCCCAAGCAAGCTCACCATTCCAACTGTGAAAGAAGCAGGACAACTGGCAACAGGAGGGCTGAGTACAGAGGGGAGGAGATTGAGAACAGCTGCCTTAGTTTCCTTCCATTCGGAAGTGTCAGGCTGCAGCGTGTTTGTGTAACTCTATGGAATTCAGCACAACGCATTTTTTGTTAATTGCGCCGAGTCACGGAATGGAACTAACGCAGATAAATAGGCTCCACCTGTATATGCTTCCTCCAGGTTCAGAATCGGTATGCATTGAGTATCGGGGGAGCTGGAAAAGGTTATCAAAAGGACTGTTAAAAGATGAGGGTAGAAATCACATTTTAATAGCAGTTGTGTTACTTTATTAAAAATTGTTCAGCAGTAGGTATAAGGTGAAATTTTAGGTCTGTTTTCTTTCATCCTTGCAGTCTAAAATAACATCAAGCTAACAAAGCAGTCTAAACAGTCCCTATATGCACTTTCTCTTGCTAACAATTCAGCTAGCCAGTTTGAGTTGATCACCAGGAAGCTGGTAATGCACTAAGGCCTTATTGGTAGGCCTCTTCCCTTTGGCTCTGGTCTTGCTTGCTATTTTCATAGTCTTTTTGACATCATTTTAGGTATACCATTTTTCTAGCATTGAGCAGTGACTTTGCTGACTGACTTCTTGTCCTCCCCTGACCTAGCTGGCCCTCACCCAGCTCCATCTCTGCTAATTCTTACAGGGGCTTGCACATTGGGAAGGCTTCTTGTGCTTCAACATCCCAATATTAAAAAATTATAGTCCCAATTATTCCTTATCAAGCAAACACAAGTTCTTTGTTTACATTGATTTGCCCCTCTTCAGTCATTACAGGCTCTCTTGGTGTCTTCCCAAGAACACACAGCTCCCTGCACCTTTTCCTAGGTCAGCCATCTGAAAGCAAATCCAATGCAAGCAGTTCTTGCACATTATGTTCAAAATAGCAAATACATTCATTAGAGAATGCAGCAATTGGGTAATTTGTACAAGACAACAATGATGAAATGATGGATGAAATAGCTTGTTCCTTAACCAAAGCAACCTTAACCAAAGTAACTAATAATAATAATAATAATAAAACTTTATTTTTATCCCGCCCTTCTCCCTAACGGGACCCTTTTAATTATAAAAGCCAAGTCTGTACCAGAGCATGATGGGAAGGGGTTCTTCATCTCCAGATTATGGGCTTCACAGTGGTATCTGGTTGGCTACTATGGAAAAGAAATTTCTGCAGTAGATCTAGCAAAGCTCTTTCTATCGTCTTAGTTCCTTGTATGCATATTTACAAGAACCAAAAGTAATAAAAATGACAGAGGAGATTAACATTTTCCTCATGAATTTCTCCACACAAGACATATTGTGTCTTATTAATGCAGAGCATTTTTTGCTAATGTTAGAGTATATTAGGAAATTCAGTATGAAATTGTCTTCTGAGCATATCTCAGTTATGTTAGCATTTGCAGGAACTTGTTTTGTGCATACATGATAATTGTTTTACTTTGTCAGGTTCACTCTCTAACATATCTCTAAATTCGGTTTAGCTGCCGAACCAAATTCATCTTGTCAGTTACATTCTGGTGCACCAAATATACAGTATTTAAGAATTTTAATAGATGTTGAGGAGTATGAAAGAACAGCAGCCTGTTAGGTTACTGTTCTATAAATGCGCAGAAATCTTAGAGGGAACAACGCCAGTCTAGCACCTAAAATTTCTCTTCTCTTTCTATGCATGCTGCTCTTTGTGAGCAATTCTGTCACTGCTGCTCCACCAACCCATCCCTTCATGTATAGCACTATGTGTGCTTGCACAGGATGGACTAGATTTATACTATAGCATTTCTGCTGCACTCGCTCCCTTATATGCAAATGCCAAGAAGAACAGGCCAGAAAGGGGGTAGCTTGACGGGATTTCTTCAGATTGAGGAACCTGCTTGAGAGTCAGGAGACCTTGCTGGCTTTTAACAGCAACCACAGACAGTCATCTGGTTGGAAATTAGGCCATAATATTTCATTATCATTTTTCCATTCTTCCAGTGGTATCAATAAAGTTATTGATAGTGACTCATGAGATTTTTCTCTCTGATGCTACTACAAATAGTTTCATAAAAAGGCTGCCGTATTAAACAATTTCTAGCCCTAGAGTGAACTAAGAGCGGCATGTGGGAGAGCACACCAGATCTCTACAGGTGACTTAGATGTGTTCATTTGGCTAACATCTTAAAATTGACTATTGAAGTAAATTTTAAACTCTGTCAGACTTGTTTTAAAAGCTGGGTAGCTATCTTAACCAGTGGTGATTTTGAATGTAATTAATTGAAAAATAATAGAAACCTAATTTAAATCTTCTTTTCAATATAGATGAATAGAATACTTATAGAAGATCAATGCTTTTCTAGAAGAAAAGATAACCACAGAATCTGAGTTGAAAATAGGTACAGTCTGCCTGTTTTCTCAGAAACGGCTAACCTTGCAATCTCCCTGAGAGTCCCACATCTGACTGTGAAGGGACACGGCCTTCTCTTTTGCTGCTTTTGGACTTCAGGTCAGAGTTCTGCAAGATCACTCATCAGTTGTCTCAGGACCTGAGCTTACATTTATAGTTCTGAAGCCTGCTTACAAGGAAGTATGTCCCATGGGACTTAATTCTAAGTAAATGTTTTGGATTGGGCTGCGAATTAATGAGTCTCAAAATTTCTCAATCTCTTGTTACTATTTATAGGCTTAATTAAAATGAAGATTTAAAAAAACTTTGTTTGCCTCCTCCCTTTTTTGACCTCAGGCATTTTAATCAGTACCTTTTTAATATGTTGACAAAGAAGAATGAATTGCATTCTTTGTAAGAACTAACAAAGCATATTTGTGCTTGGGGGGGGGGGGGAGACAGCTAAACTTAAAAACCAGCACTCAACCAACACTGTAGTTGTGTTTAGCAGTAGGCTAGCAAACTAGACAAAAGGAACACATATACAATGGCCTTGTCTCTTGTCTGAGCCTTCCTCTTCTTCCCCCCCCCCCTTGCAGCTTACTGCAAATCAACTCTTCTGGATGACGAAGGTCAGTGGGAAGTATATAATGGAGCATCTGTGAGCTCCCCTCTATAGATGGATGGGAACAGAATTTTTGTTTTTTGTTTTTTAGGGTTTTTTCTTTGCCTGAATGCACAGCTCAGTAAGGGTCAGAATGCTTCACTGGTGGGAACTAATTTTAGCATAGCTAATGATTTATCATGGTGAGCCAGAAAGGACAACCATAGAACAAAGAGTGCAAACATGTTGCATAGGGTTGGACAAAACACACAAATCTTTTATTACTTAATAATATCCAGTTTATAATATTCAGCCTTTCACATTCAGAATTTTCCAAATGAAAACTGCCTTGCAGAAAGGCAACCTGCCAGCATTTTGTCAATTAGGCTCAAATGTAAAACTTTCCAACATATTGGCAAAATAGCAGAGGTGATACTGGGCAACCTACATGGGAATCTCTGTTTTTCACTTTAGTAGTGTTGACAGGCTATTTTATGAGTCTGCCCAATATTTGAAAATAAGAAGCATCTTGCACTGTCCTTTACCATTCAAGAAGTGATTATGTGGCCTGGAAATCCTGTAGTTCAGAACTTCACTAATCAGATAAATTGCACTTTGGCTGTATGGACCTCATGTCCCAATTCTCCATTTTGACCTTAGTCTTATCAGACTATTGAGTAATATGGTGCTGCTTCTAATATAGACCTTAATTTTTTTTAATCTCTTCATGCTCTCATTCACACATACCCATAAAGACATCGGAACACTGGCTCTTGTGTCTTCTTGCCTGCGCTTCTCTGCTAACATAAAAGACCTCTTCCTTAATTCATCTTGTTTACAAAACAGATACACATTTGCTTTTTATACTTTTCCTAGTTTTATTTTAATTCACCCCCATATTCTAAGGTTTAAACAAAAGTTGAAAAAAGAAACCTCTAAATCCACAGATCATGTTCAGCAGAGGGTAAAGGCCAGGTGCATAGAATCTGGGTCATTTTCAATTCACATTCTGAAGATGTGTAAGTAAAAACAGTCCTGCTGCAACACACACAGAATCTATCTAGTCCTGTCTAATTCTTTTTTCAACTGTGGCCACCCAGGTGCATTCAGGTTTATGATGAACAGGACATGAAGACAAGTCTTTTCCCCCATGGTTTGTTTTTTCCAGCATCTGGTATATTGTCTCTGGGCCTAGTGCAGGGGTTCTTAACCTGGGTTCCATGAATGGGCTTCAGGAGGTCCATGAATCAGGCTCAAAAAGATTTTGCAAGTGTGTGCTTATATGCCATTTTCTGCAGAGGGGTCCATAGCTTTCATCAGATACTCAAAGGGGTTCAGGTATCTTGTTGTCTTGTGTGCTCCCTGAGGGATTTGATGGACTACTGTGAGATATAGAAAACTGGACAAGATAGACCTCAGTCCTAATCCAGCAGGATTCCTCCTTCTGACCCCAAAAAGGTTACAAACCACTGGCCTAGAGGCTCCATTTAGCTATCATGCCTAATAGTTGGCATCAATTTTAATTAATGTTGTTTCCTAGTGCTTTGCTTTAGTACTTTTTTTCTTATCGTCTCTGCGATACCAATTGATGTTTCAACTGCTACACAGTGCAACAAAATGTTCCTTTAAAGACTAACATTAACATCTGTTTCTGTTTGGGGTGTGCAGATTTTTAAAGTGCTTTAAGATCTACAAGTAAAAATACCCTGTTCATACTATGGCTGGCATTTAGAGATGTGATTGTTTTCAGGGGAGAACATTCAGGCAGCTGTCACTTTGGTTTCCCTTGCAGCAGTTTCTTGTGGCTGAACAGAGGAGCCATTTTAGAAACCTGTGGCTTGTCTGTTCAAGCACTGCTGACAGCTGCAGTTTAAATAGCAATGTTAAAGCACACAATACTAAGCAATGTGTGTTCAGCCTCCTGCATTTATATTATTGCTATAAGTTTCATGGCCATCTATCTGCTCCAATAAGGAGTCATCAGGGCAGCTTAAAATTTCAGTAAAAACCATTTAACAGCTAAATAAAGCACCTTAACAACCCAAACAGAAACCAGCAAGTATATGTGTAAAAACAAAACTAAAAAAATAGCAGGTTAATGCATAGTGAAAGGGGTTATCACTGCTTCAGATCTTGGCTTATGTACAAACAGAACAGCAGATTCTAAAACATGTTAGCTCTAGCTATTAAAAGGATAGCCCAAGCACTTCTGTAAAAGTGCAGGTGTCCAGTGAAGAGGGCAGCTACACAGAATACTTGTCCATGTGCTCCCTCATGTTTTGATTGCCTATGTGGATGATGCAGTAAAAAGGACATAGATTTTTTACACATGGATTTGACTCAACACGAATGGCCCCTGTAAATGAGAAGGAATGTGCTGATCTGTGGAGAAGGGGAAAAATGCACCCCTTTAAAATCAGTTTTAAAAACTGAACAGTCCTTTAACAATTGCCAGAGAGGGCAGCTGGCTGACAATCCATCAATCCTTCTATTTCCAGGCGACCCCTCCCTTCCTGAGCACTTGAAAGAAAGATATTGCATTGGTGAAGGGAGCGGTCAGAGTGAAGCATTTCTAAGCACCTTGAGAGAGACTGATTGTTGGATTATTTTTAACGACTCTATCTTAATATCACAAAGGTCAGCAAGGCTGTTTTTCAATCACAGGCGCAAAGAAACTTTTTTTAAAAATTGATTTGCTATAGTTTTTTGCCATCCACTTGAGTGCTTGGAACCCATGCGAATAATTAGTCTCAACCTGTACTGATTAAAGAACATACGGTACTGAGAGCCAGGATGATGTAGTGCTTTGGGAGTTGGATTTAGACCTGGAAGAGCCAGGCCAGGTTCAAATCCCTCCTCAGCCATGAAGCTTCCTGGGTGACCTTGGGCCAGTCACTATCAGGGTTGTGGGGAGAACAAAAGGAGGGGAGCAACTATGTACACCACCCTGAACTCCTTGGTGGAAGGGCCAGTATAAAAATGTGAAAAAATAAACGACATAATCACATATAGGACAAAAGGTGAGTGTGGTAGTCAAGTTTCTCATGATGTTCCTGGACTGAGCCACTTCAGGCTACAGGTGAGCTTCCTGTTTTAAAGCTTTCCCCAGGAGGTGGAAGAGAAATACTACCAAACTGAGGGCAAAGGTTTAGCCTAGATTATCTATGTACAAACAGGCGGTGGTTGCATTCAAACATGCAATGCTGTACTTATAAGCTGAGCCTTATTTAAATCATGTAAGAAAAATGCCTCATCTACAGTTCAAATCAGGTTTGTTTTCTCTTTAGTTTAAGCAAGTAATATGCAGCTAAGCTAACAGTTAAATTTCACTTCCTCTTACACTTAAGTCACAGAAGCAGAATTTCCTGTTTGATGAAACGTTGAAGTCAATAACTTGTATGTGCCAGCGTATGGCAAGAGTAAGAAAATACTCTGCTGACAGCATACTGTTTTGTACTCAGAATACATATATGGTTGTGTTGCATAATTAAGCTCAGGACATCTATTTTCTGGGTACTGTTCTACTTGCCAAGTTGCTGGGGCTGAAAAGATTCCTAAAAGTTTAACAGGATGAGAAATTTCCATGTCATCTGCTGAAGAAATCTGGATTTCTTCAGAGACTTAGAACTTGGAGTAGGAATACCATAACTTCTTAAAATACTGTTTGCTTCCTTTAAGATTGAGAGAAGTGTATAGACAAAAATGAAAGAACCACAGTGTGAACTACCAGACAACTCTGCTCTTGTACTTATTATGGAGGAAAAGATAAGTTTATGAAAAAAATGTTTAAATGTGGCCATTGATTTTTTTCTCCTGGCATAAATGAGATTTCAGTTGCATTATCAAACCATGAGTATCAAGTCATGTTTTACATGTTCTCAGATCAATAAAATACAATGGGTAACTGAGTTTCCAGTACTTTTGCATTAATGAACAGCATATTCAAGGAGAGGAATATGATCCCAGAGCAGAGTTCATACCTCCATTATTTTTTTGCAGCTGAACACAAGAACCAAGATGACAACTGAAGCATCAGGGATGGAATCCAATCCCCTAAGAGGCACTGTTTGTCTCTTTTCCTCCCTCTCCCCATTGTCAATATGGAGGTGGAGATGTGCTTACCTGTATGCCTAGGTCAACAATTAAGATCTTGCACTGTGTTGCTGTCCCTGCCCCTGTTTGATTTTCACAGGTGAAATATGTGGCCCCAAGAAACAAGGCCTTTTCAGTACTGGTACTGAGATTTTAGAATGCCTTCAGAAGGTGATAAGTAGTAATCACTGAAAGTAGATTTGTTTTGCTTGATCTGTCTCCTTCACCAAAGAAGCAGGGTGTAAAACTCATCTCATGAGATTGTCAATGAAGTCTCTTCAAAGCTGCGTAATTTTTGAAGGAGGAAAAGGTTCCATTCCATGTAAAGCTAGGCATACAAAATATAACACTTGTCTCTGTTTCAAAGGATCAATCATTATGCTAAGTATTGTACATCATATTGCTTAACCAGACTGGCCTGATGTGACTCCTTGCATTGATCTTGTTGTAAGAGGCATTTTAGGAAGCTCAGGCTAAGATGAATGGCTAGGAGGAGGGGGTGTCAGCCTTACAGAAATGTAAAATACAGTGAGACCACAATGTGTACATTGGCTTTTTTGCTGCAACACTTACTTATATGAGGGCCAAACTTAGACATTCATCTAATGACACTAAGAAGTATGCTTATGACTGGAAGTGCCTCTTTTGTTCACAGAAATACAACTGCAGGGGTCCTGATTGGGACCATAGAAAGGGGGAGGCCAACTTTTTACCTTAACTCTGTTTTCTCACTGAAAATAGTTCCCCAAGCTGCTATTCCCCCTCCCCAAAGCAGTTATTTGCAGCAAATTGCTGCTTAAGGAGGCAATAAGCAGTTTTGCAGGAAGGTACTTTTGGGCAGGAAAACAGTATAAAGGGGAAGAGTTAACCTTCCCCTTTCTGTGTGCCATGGGCTGAATCAGAATCTGTTCCCTCCCCCCCTTGCTTTTTTTTGTGAGGCAAGGGGACTTCCAGTTGTGCTAACAATTTGGTGAACATCTAATCTGACTCAGAGTCACGCAGGTTGCAGGCAACATGGACACTTCTACACTTTGTAGTCTGTCTAGTTACATAAATTTGCATCTTTCCTTTCAGTATAGAGCAGATCAGTGTTTTTGTGACTGAAACCCTGCATCTAGAAATATGCTACATGATAGAATCCTGTTGTCTCTCAATGGGTTTAATTCACCACTTTCACTGAACATGCTTTTATGCTTTTTAAAAATCTAAGCAAAGACAAGTTTCTGACATCACTTTGCTATTTTAAGTATGTTTACAGAGTCCCAGTTACCAATTCTTAGGCAAGATTATTTGCTTTGATTTTTTTGTAACACTATATGTATCCCTTTTGGCTATTTATTGACTTTGTTTGAACCTCATTTTTATGCAGAAACATTGAACTCTGGAAGTTCGCAAGACATATTCTAGTAGTTGTGGATTCTTCTATATTTTGCAACCTATTTTCTTTCTTACTGCTTTTTCTGGCCTTTTGCTTGTAGTGCACCAAATTGCATTGATTCTCATATCCTTGCCCTATTACTAATAATCTAGACTTTGTGTACCTTTTTTAAAATTTTAGCTATGCCAGTTTATTATGGTAAAACCTATGCTATTGTCCTTATACTATGCTTTGACTTTAATGTGCAACAGGTTTATCTGATTTCAAATGGGACTTCAAATAGGATTTGTTCATACAGACTTCCACTGCTCCAAGTTAAATTCAATTCTGCCTAATTTATGGGCAGAAATCAACCATTTGGCCTGCACAGAACATGGGTTCCTCTCAGCAGGCCTTGTGGAATGCCCCTGCAAGATCTGGGTGAGGGTTAATGCTCACTTCTCCATACAGACCACATAATCTGTGCTGATGTTGCAATGCGCCATTTATGGTGGAAGTTCAGCACAGATAACTGATTTCTGACAGATGCTTTTTGCTAGCTTGTTGAAGTTCCACCTTTCCTTTCACTTTAAGCTACCAGTATTACAGAGATAGTTAAGTCACACTATTGTCCAGGAGTATAACTTTCTCCACATGAGAAAAACAGATTTTATAATGTTTGCCAGAGTCTGAAGATTTTAAGTATTATGACTATGTAACTACCAGCAACCAACACTTAAACCACAATGCTCAGTGTGACGACAGAAGAAATGGCTTCTGAAGAGGAAGCAATATGTTTTCCACATATCCAGAACTGGGACCAAGAAAAGGTGATGGTAAGGGAAATGGAGCAAATAAAAATGGTCAGTATGGAAACTCAGGGATGCCTGGGAAATGAAAGCTAAAGAGAAAGGCAGGATATTGTGTCCTAAATGGTAATGCTAGGTCTTCCCATTAGCTTTTATTGCCTACCTATAATGGAATCCAAGTGATCCAACCTGACACATATCATAGCCACTGCGCTGCAAGGACTGAAGAGGCCTGAATCCATCAATAGCCTAATGGGGCCTCTATGCTCACCCCATTTTGATCAATGCTAAACTGCTCTGGGACAATCACACTGTAGGTGATGCTAGGTAGTAGCTTCCTGAAAGCTCTTGAAGCTGGCAGCATAAAGAGGGGGCAAAGGCAGTGGGCAATAGGCAAAGGTGGCCCTGCACAAAGAAGGTATACTTGAAGAATCTTCAAATATACTAGCAAAGCTAATCATTAGCAAGTGCAGTAAAAAGCCTCTAAACAAAGAGACAATACCAGCTATGACATCACTAGCACTAACACAAAAGTAGTTAATGTGAAAAACTTTATTTTCTTATGCATGTAAACAATTAAAACAACCTCTACCAGTGTGTACACTGTACACATTTGAATGACACTTACAAGAATGAAGTTATATACAATATACATTTTAGGATCTTAAGTGTACTGACTGGACAATGGAGACAGGCGAATACCCAGCTTTCACTATCTGTGGGACTGGGGTCCCAGAACACAGTCATTGATGCCATAATGCCACTGGTAATGGCTTTGACTTAGGGTCTATTCTAACTTTCAATAAAAAAATGTATGAAAAAGGAAGGTAGGAAGAATGCAGTCAAAGAAAAACTACTGGGTGGGATTTTCTATTAGCCAGACAAAACTTTACTCTTCTCTCGCCATCTTTATCAAATACTCCTTGTCTATTTTGAAGAGTCTCCATCCTTCCTCAGATGACAGGTCAGAAGCTCCTCGTCTCTTATAGAACCTGATGGAAGGCTCATTCCACTCTGCCACTAAGAAGTGCATGCTGCTACAACGACATTTGACAGCCACCTAGATAGAGCAGACAGAACATGAACAATCGATGTAGCATAAGCTCAGATGGTTCTGGTTATTTTGCAGTGATCTTGTACCAATTTGTAGTGTTCCCCAGCTGAACTGAGAATATGCATTCAAGGCGAGACTAAGCATTCAAGAAGTTGTGGTAATTTCAGAACTCCACATCTGAAGGATGGATAAGTTTATCATCAACAGAAAAAAATGACCAAGTAGAATTCAGGGATTTTATTGGTCTAGTGGATATTGCAACACATTCATAGTCATGAATTCCAATAAGGTTGTGCATTTTTACCACAGAATGACTTTAATGAAATAAGCTGTGTGGGACTCAAGACTGATTCATGTTACTTATATTGCAGTAAGAAGTTCTTCCACTTCTTAATTCATCATCTGAACATACCATCATCACCTCAGTCTATGATTCATGCACTAGCACAAAACCTTAATGTGGGGTGGGTTCCGAGCATGCTGTACTGTACAACATGCTCACAAGTACAACTTGTACTTGATTTCCACAAAACAAGGCAGCACTGTTAAATCCAAGGCACAATAGAAAGATATTCCAATAGGTGTAGGGAGGTGTATGTTGAAACACAGGTCCCAAGAGGTCTTGCCAGAGTAACTTCCTCAGGATCAAGATTTTAGAATGCTTCTATTGGCCCTGTGCAATCTATTGCTGAAAAATGTTCAAATCCATATTGCATGTAAATGTATGTTCTGCTTCTATTTGTTTATATTGTACTTATGACTGATCAATTGGATGACTGGTATCTTCAGGCCTGAATACTTTAGCAACTACATCCAACAGTGTTAACTGTACAGCTTTGGTACAGTTAGCAGCTATTTTAGAAGGCACAAATTCTACTGTATGTTTGTAAAAAGAAAAAAGGCACCAACTACTTACCTGACTCAGATTCTTTAGAATTTCAGAACCAATGCCCAAACCTAGAAAAAAAACCCCAGTAGATTAGTCAGTTTTAGTAGAAAGTTTACATCCAGCATCAGTCCAAAATATTCCTTAAAATGGTACCTCTGAACTCATTCATCACATAGAAGTCTTCAAGATACAGCAGTTTCCCTATCCATGGATCATAAGTAAAGTAATACATGGCAAAACCAATGATACCATATCCTGTAATAAAGGAGAACAATTACTTTAGAGACACAGCAAATGGTATTTTGAAAAAGCAGCAAAGTTAGTATATTTCAGGTCTGACATGCATTTGTCAAAGAGACTTTCTGGACATACAAAATTAATCCATTAAGCAGCCAAAGATCACATTTAGGAACTGACATACATCCTAGAGAATAGCGCTCCAAATAGGGAAAGGATTCCTATCAAGTAAATACTGTAAAATCTTGGAATGCCCCCAAATCCAGCATATTTCCTGGGCACAATTAGTAATGCTGCCCTTGGGTACACTAGGAGTTGTCTCAATGGTCACTGTAGAACAGTTACAACTTTCTGCTGGGGTACTCTGTTGATTTATCAGCATGAACACTCTGGAACACAATTCAGTCTTACAATTTTACAGGGCAGATCAGAACATTGTGGCAAGGGAATATTGCTTCCCTTCGAATACTGGAACACAAAACTTCAGAAGTAAAAGCTCCTGGAGTTTGTTTTCCAAGTTAATTTAAGACCAAGTTAATTTATGCAGCTGCTCTTTGGGAAAGGCCAAGATACTGACTTATTTGCAACAGCTAAGGGTAAAACAGCAGTGCTATTCTTTGATCTAGGCACTCAGATATTAGCAATTACACTGAAGTGCCTTTTATTGCTGGTACTGTTCTATACCTCTGCTTGCAAAGCAACCAAATGCTCACTGCAACCAGTAATCCAGTTCCAATTCCATCCTAGTAATATTAATAAAATGTACCCTTCCAGGTTCAATTTACATCTATGCTGTGCTTTAGAAGTGCTCCTAGAAACAGAGCTATGTCTAAAATTTCTGATCTGCCGAGTTTTATATGCTTTTCTTGTTGTTTCTTTTTGGAGGTAAATGTTTGGGAGTAGTATATGTCCCTGGAGACCTTACCTCATATATCATGATCATCTAGTTTATTGTGTAACGGATCTTTTAGTTACCTCCCCGCCCATCCATGTACACGGAAGGGCCATGTACATGGCGAAGCTAGAGACTGTAACCTGAAGATTGGGGACAAATTAAAGAAAACGTGATTCAACAGGATTATATACTGATAAGGTAGGGTCAAACAAGAATAACCATGTAACAAAGTGGAATTACAGTATACATATTTTTACCATTATAGCTGGTTCTCCATGGACTTCAGGATAACTTAAGAATTCAGGCACATATGCTATCCCTATTTCAATAAGCTTAAACATTTACCCTTACCATAACTTGTAGCTAGAGCTTTATGCCCAATCCATAAACATTACATAATATTTACATCCTGTTCTTTTCTAAGAGTATTAATAGTATTTTCACCTTCAGGTGTCCAGTGTTCTTTTGGCACTTCTGCAACGAGACAGTGGTAAAAAGGATGCTCTCCAAAGCCGTCCTCAAGTAGATCTATAGGACAATAGTAAAAGGATTATCTAGATAAGTTTTCCTATGCCCTGGCTGAATTGTCAGAACATTGACTTGACAAGCTGGCAGATTATTACCTTTTTCAGTCAGCACTACTTGATCCTCCATCTCTTCATATTTAGCAAGCTCCTGTCCAAGACAAAACAAATATGGTGGATATCCTTTAGTGGACCCATTTTTGTTGGTGTAATTTGTACAGGTGTCAGGTGTCCATATAAGAAAAACACCTGAATTTTTATTGCCTAGGAGGTTCTGTCTTTCTTCCCCACATGGTGCATTCTCTTCTACTCTCATTTAAGACACAGGAAAGCATTCTGCAAGGAACTTCACAAATGAAGGAAGGTCTACAAGGTGGAGGGGCTGAAGGAACATCAGAGAAAAGATGATCAAGGCTGAAATCTTGAATGCACGTACTAGGATTTAAGCCCCACTGAACGCATTGGGGTGCCTGAGCAATGACCGTAGGATAGTGCTGTAAAACAGTCACCTATGCACCCTGATTTAAATGTAAAGCCACAGTGGACTTACTTTCAAGTAAAGATGTATAAAATTGAGCTGCATAAGTGTTAGCAAGTTTTAGGATTCAAAGTGTCATAAAGGAGACAGTGAATAATAATTAATCCAAGAAGTTTCAATTATACAAGTGTTGGTTTAAACAGAATATCAGGGAGACAGTAGTTGCTATTTAAATAGTTCCTAAAGTCTCCTTCCTTGGAGTTTAAGATAAGGTTGGGCATGCAACTGCTTTAAGAGGGCAAGGTCAAGGAAATCAGAACTGTGAAGCTGTTTCTGTTTCTGTTCCCACTTCAGCAGTCACTTCCTTCCACAGAGCCTGTTGCACAACAAGCAGGGAGAGGCTGTTTTGCCAACTCAGGAGAGCAAAGTATCTGTGTCCAGAGATGAGGGAACAAAACAACCCCACCAGGTGCATTTTGCACCTTTGCCCTCAAGCTGTAGGTGCTAAGAGAGACACTTGTAGTAGAACATGGGAAACTGAATGATCAAGGGAAATAGAGAGGACTTCCAGAAAGCATGACCACAAAGCGTGTGTACAGGGAATGGGATCGCCCACTGCTGGAGCAGACTGCAGCTGTGCTCTGCTACACCAAGTGACCAGAACAAGCAGCTGCAGGCTTATTTAGAGAGAGACCACAACTCAGGCTCTTGCTTTTGTAGATCTTGGGTGTTTTTGCTTTGCTCACCACCAGTCACCTTCTGCTGGAAGAGATAAGTCTGAGCCTCCTCCCCAGACAGTTTCTTTTCTGGACTGTCTCTTCAGATAAAGGAGTATCATCTCGCTCTTAAACCAACTAGCTACTGATCCTACCTCCTTGGCAAGAGACAAATGGGAATCAGGGAAGTGTGGATAGGACTGCAGCCTAAGAGGCCAGTCCTGTGCGTGTCCACTCAGAAGCCAGTCCCATTACAGTCAGTGGGGCTTACTCCCAGGAAAGTGTGGCTAGGATGGCAACCCCAGCTTGAGGCTGCAGTCCCACCTACTTTCCTGGGAGTGAGCCCCACTGACTGTAACGGGACTTGCTCCGGAGAAGACACGTCTCGGCAGGGGCTGCCTGCGCAACGCGAGATACCTTTATGAGGCGCAGGAGGTCGGCGCAGTCCTCGGACCGCGCAGTGCGGATCTGGAAGGCCATTTTCGGCGGCGCTTGCCCCTGCGTCCCCCCCCTCGCGTGAGTCCCCGATAGTTGAAGAGCAGGAGAAGCAGTTTCTTCATTCGTGTCCCGGGCGAGGCGGCGGCGTAGTCAGGCGGCGAGCATCCCTCGGAGGCAGAGCAGGCGACCTGAGAGCGAGACAGACTCCGACCACAACTGCTACTACTCCTTTCTCGCGGCCTGTCTTTATAGAACGTTCGCCTCCGCTGCGTTCCATTTGCCATCCGCTCAGCCAATCACAAGACGCCAATGTGCCCCCTCCCCGCATCTCTTAGCTCATCGTTCTAGGAAGTGTCGTCAGCGGAATCTTATGACTCATCCAGGGCTGAGCCGAAGGCAGGACGAGGCCGGGCTGAGATCGCCACCTCCTGGGCAAACGGCGACCCGAGGGCACAGTCCTGTCCACACTTACCCGGGAGTAAGCCCCATTGGCTATAATGGGACTTACTTCTGAGTAGACATGAATAGGCTTGGGCTCTGAGGCTAAAATCCTATACACACTTTCCTGGGAGTAAGCCCTACTGAACACAATGGGATTTACTTCTGAGTAGACATGTAAGTCCCATTGTGTTCAGTAGGGCTTACTCCCAGGAAAGTGTTGCTAGAATTACTGCCTAGCTTCGCAGTGCAGTACACTTCCTTCCTTTGCAGGGGGACCGAGAGCACAAGCCTATGCATGTCTACTCAGAAGTAAGCCCCATTATAGTCATTGGAACTTACTCCCAGGAAAGTGTGGATAGGATTGGGCTGGGAGTCTTTTGTCTAAATAAAAATACCGCTTGCCCCCTTCCACCTTCCTAAATCATAGTTCTCTACTGAAAATGCAACCCCTGCCATCAACACATGATGGGAGGTCTATGATCAGATTTCCCTCGTCTTTAATTGAGAGCGGCCAGAGGGGGCGCTTAATTTGATCAGAAGATAGGGGGGGGTTGAAAGTAACCAGTTTTTCCCAGCACACCCCCCTCTAAATTTTCATTTAAAGAGACAAAGGGAGAAGCTGGTAATGCAGGTAACTTTAACCCATATAGGTTCATGTAGGTACCCAGAAGGGCTAACAGCAGCTAGAGAGGGGCAGGCAGTTTCAGTTGGGAAAATGGGACGGGGAAGGGAAGAAGATTAAACATCACCTCCAGGAATTTGCTGTTATGTCAGTAGTCATGCCACAGCATCCCTGGGAAGGGCGTTCTGTTCCCAGAACCCCTGCTGATGCTGAAACATGCAGCTAATCAAATCCGCAGGTCAGGGCATGCTAAACCCTCCAAACGCGACCATAGCTGTGCTCCTGTTGCATCCAGAGGGCCGGGGAGCCTTCCCTGATCCCCAAAAGGCCTTCTGAGACCTCTGGAAAGCTGAAAATTGCAATTTCAGGTTTTTGGCCGAAAACGGGAAGTTGCAATTTTCAGCCTTCCAGAGGCCTCGACCAGCGCAGCCCTCACATTCCGAAGGTACAGGTCCTGCCTCCACCTGAACCCTGTGGGTTCAGAACCCGCAGTTAGTTAATTAAAACTGCAGGTCCTGGATCTGCAGGTAAGGAGGCTCAACCTATATAGACAATATTGATCTTGAGTTATACTTGGGCCAAACAATGTGTGGAAAAAAATAACAATTATAGTTAGTTTGATCTGATACGAATAGAAGAGGTTGAAATTATATATTTTGTAGCACTAACTTTAGGGTTTTTTTTGTTTATTTTATTTTTTACATATCTAAACTTCAAGAACAAAACAGGCCTTTCCTAAAGCAACTGACTTTAGTACTAGTAGTTACTGAATCTGATTTAGAGGAGAAGGGTGAAGCTAATTGTGTAGATTTCTAGGCCTTAAAAACGATATTCGACAGTTACATTCAGAAAACAGTAAATGTGAATGTAGACTTTCTTATGTAAGAGGAAATGACAAATCATGAGGAAATTCCCAATGGAGAAGAATGAGGAAAAGGGGTTGGTGATTTAAGCTGTTGTTTCGGACTGCAATCCTATGTACATTTTCCTGTATACAATGGACTTACTTCTGAATGAACATGCACAGATCTGTGTTGCTAGTTGTATAGGCCGTTTCATCATGTATTGTTGCTGCTTTAACCAAATAAGTAGAAACAACCGCATCCTGGATCCACCTGCATAGTCCTGTGAACCTCTTAAAGAGGGCTCTTAAAAAAGCACACACAGTGGGTTACTAGATTACTTTTAATCCCAATTTGCTTCAAAAGATGCCAACAATCCTTGGTAGCCACAATTGGATCCGTTATTAGGATCAACCAAAACAATATTATGAACTGCAAGCTTGAGAGCTTTTCAGATCTTTCCATCAGGCTGTGTGAGTGAGTGAATGTGTGTGTGTGTGTGTGTGTGTGTGTGTGTGAGAGAGAGAGAGAGAGAGAGAGAGAGAGATGGGGTAGGGAGGAAGCTGGGCACAGTGGCAAAACCCCAATGTGTAGGACTGGATTGTCAGAGGAGTTACACAGTCTACAGTTGAATAGCCTAAGTACACTAGATAGTCAATAGAAGCCAAATTGGGTAGTATTACCTAGTGGGTAGAAGGCATTTAAAATCCTGTATTTCAGGATGAGGAAGCACACCTACTTGTTACAAAACAAGCACACCTCCTTGTTACAAAATAAGATGTTTTGAGAGTGCATTTTAGAGCTGGTGTAGCATAGTAGCAAAGAGACTGAGCTACAAATCAGGATTTTCCTGGATCAAATCTCACTTCTGCTATGAACTCACTAGATGGCCTTAAGCAAGTCACTCCCTCTCAGCATTAGCTACAGTATTGGGGATCATAATCCTTATTACTTGTTGTCCTACAGAATTGTTATAAGGGCAGCAACAATCACAATAACACACGTGAAGGGCTTTGCACTATATAACTGTTAAGCATGATTGTTACTGTAAACCAGTGATTTTCAGCCTTTTTCATCTCATGGTACACTGATAAGGTACTAAAATTGTCAAGGCACACCATCAGGGTTTTGACAATTGACAGGGCACACTGCACTGCCAGTGGGGGCTCACATCCCCCAGTGGTCCAACTATGAAATGACCCTCCCCCCAAACTCCCAGGACACACCTGCAGATCATTGGCGATGCACCAATGTGCCACAGCACCCTGGTTGAAAATCACTGCTGTAGATAGTCACTGATATACTGTATGTTGCTACTCTTTCAGGCTTTGTTTTGGTTCTTCACTTAGTTCCCATTCTTAAATAACAAACATTCTTTTTTAATACATGTGTCCTCTGTGAGGAAAGAAAACGTGTATGTAGAACACATCCTTTCTCCCAGTACTTGGTGGAAAAGTCTTTCCTTCCAAATGGAGCAACAAGCAACAATTTTGAGGTTATAGCTGAACAGTTTTTTTTTCAGCCTTACTAGTTACATAAGCTGGATTGAAAACTAAACAGAAAGGCTGCCAAGGATCTAATAAGACAAAATTGTTTGTGTTAGAAAGCTATTAATCCTTCCTAAATCGTCAACGTGGGAAAAGAACTTTGGAAAGAGAAAAAGGTGGCAGATAGGGTGGGAGCAACATGTGTTTCTCTGTTCCTGAGGAAGGCCATGCAAACAATCCATCAAAGGATGGATTTATTTAGACACAATAATTTGAATGAATTAATTTCAGTACTCCGAGGTCAGTGACCTTATAACACACTAGTTAATGATGATCAGGAAATAACTTTTTCAAGCAAGCTAGTTTAGAAATGTTGTGAACTCGTGAATTCGAGCTAATTATACACAAACAGATTTATAGAGAGTGTGCATGTTTGGACTGCAGTAGTTACTGAATGTGAAAAAAGCAGCACACACCAGAGCACTGCTTCTCAGATCTCAACTATTTTTTGCTTACAATTCACTAGAAAGAGAAAAGCCCAGAGCAGACAGGCTTCAAGTCATGTAGGATACAAGTGAAGCTTATCTGAAGACTGTCCATTTGGGTTTAGGACTGCTCGGGGCCTTGAGAAGTTCATACAGACTCAATCACTCATACCAATCTCCGGAATAGGCACCAGATTGCTACAAGGTCTAGAGCAAAGCCTGACCCCTGCCCCAGACTGCCCTCACCACCCCCATGATAGTCTATCGGGTGCTACCACTCTCATTAGTACAGACTAGGTTGACTTGGTAAGGTGAGCCCTCTGTTGGGCTTGGGTCCTTTGTCCACTTCTGATGCCACTGCTGCCAGTCTCTGCTGCAAAAGTGACTCCAGTTCACACAAGTGGCCTGTATCACCCTGAAGTCTTCTGGGCTTGCCTTTGAAAGAGCAAGACACAACACTGGTGACCTGGTGTATTCTCAAAGGAGCAACTGCTGCCATGCTATAACGGATATACACATCAAATTACATAATTAAATATACATTTTATTTGGCTCAGAGTACAGGACAAAAGTCTTTCTGAGCTCACATTGATTTTGAAACTGTAACAGCAGAATTCAATAAAGCCACATTTGTCTTGGGTGTTCTCAGTCTCTTATTCCGTTAAGTCGCCCTTCTTCTTTCACAGTGTACTGATTCTGGAGTTAGACCGGGAAGATCCAGGTTCAAATCCCCATTCAGCCATGAAGCTTCTTGGGTGATCTTGGGCCAGCCATGATCTCTCAGCCTCACCTATTTCACAGGGTTGTTGTGAGGACAAAAGGAGGGAAGGAACCATGTATACCACTCCGAGCTCCTTGGAGGAAGGGCGGTATAAAAATATGAAAAATAAAAAATAAATGAATGTAACTGCATGAACTTATGTGGAAAATATATGTATGAAATGCTGTAGTTTGGTCCCCAGGTGTGCTACAGGAATTTAGGAGAAGGTCATTTATTAGTAGGGCTATTGGGGGATGTGAGCCCCCCATTGGTAGCACAGTGTGTCAAAAAACTGATGTCAATTGTCAAAAAACTGATGGTGTGCTTTGACCATTTTAGTGCCTTGCCAGTGTGCCATGAGATGAAAAAGGTTGAAAATCACTGCTCTAACCAATTTAAAAGAAGTGGTGGAGGTGGCAGCAGTCTGATGATGGTGGAGGTGACAGCATTGCCTACCTCCTCTAGCTCCATTGCAGAAAGAGGAGAAGGAAAGCCATGTTCCTGTCCTCCTTTTGCTCGCTTTAAAAGACAACACACAAGCAGAGGCTGGACAATGATTAAGTGGTGCAGAAAGATTGGTGGAGGGCTGGGGAAGGTGATAAGCAGGTGCAGAGTGTGGGGCAAAGTGACTGTTCCAGTCAGCCTCATGGAAGGGCTGTTCCGGGTTGAAGAAATGTGGTGCTCAACTACCTCTTACAGTAGTTGTGTAGCATTCAGGTAGCACTTGTTGTAGTTATATTCTCCTTTCCCTGACAAATATTTTTGTTTGTCTCACGCCAATGGCAAATATGGAAATGTCTCATTAGCAAAGATCTCATTTCAATGGTAGAAAATTTGTTATCCTCTCCACAGTGGATCTGAGAGGGTGACAGCACAATCCTCCTATGCACGTCTTCTCAGAAGTCCCATTGTGCTCAATGGAGCTTACTCCCAGGAAAATGTGTCTAGGATTGCAGCCCAAGTGATTTGCTCCCACAAAGCAAGAGAGGTCAAGCAGCTCAGGATCTGTTGTTGGTGCTTGGGATCAATATATTTGAAAACACTGTGAGCTGCAGTAGGTACAGGTGCGATCTGTTTTTTGGTCTTGTTACTCTGTAAAGCACCCCTTAGGCAAGTAACAAGGAGAATTACTACTAATAATATAACTGTGGGCGCAATCCTAACCAATATTCCAGCACTGACCTAGCCGCAATGCAGGCCCAAGGTAAGGTAACAAACATGCCCTTACCTTGAGGAGGCCCCCCTTGACTGCCTCCCACTGCAGGATGCAGTGCACGCCACATTGGCACAGTTATGTCAGTGCTGAAAAATTGGTTAGGATTGCACCCTGTGTGTGTTAATCCAGAATAACCATGATCACCCCAAAGTGCTACAATCACTAACAAGGACTAGGATTCTGACTTTATCCCAGTGAACCATGCACTTGAAGGAGTGGGGAAAAGTCAACTGTTCAACAACTCTCATTTTGCAAGAGCTGCTATGATAGAGCTTAAATGAGAGCCAGGGTTGGATTAAGACCTTTAGAGGCTTAAACACTGAAAAAATTATGGTGAAATTAAAAAAGAAAAACTAAACCATAAAATAAAATGTTATCTTTTGAAATGAATCAAAACTTACAGTAAGATTTATTTACAGTTAACTTACAGTTAAGTTTATTTACAGTTTAAAAAATGACATTAAGGGCCCAGTCCTACTGGGCTGTTGCATAGCATTTTAACACACACAAATCAAAGCACTGGGGAAAAAAAATCTCTGTGGTGCCCCCTTCCCTTTATGCCCCAAGCACATGCTAGGCCAGTATTATTCAGACTCGGAGGAGTGGCTCTTTAGGGAGGCGCCAGGAACTGAAAGGGGAGGCGTGGGATGTCCTCTCGCAGCAATACAGTCACACCCCTGGGTTCTGTTGTCTGCGCTTTTTTTTAAAGCAGGAGTTGCTCAGCTGTGAGAGTGGCTGCTGCCGCCCTGCTCTCTTCTCCCTCCACTCCACAACTGTTCGCTGCATTTTGTTTTCAAAGCTCTTGGACTCCAACCCCCATCTGACAAGTACAGAGCATGCTCAGCTTGCAGTCCTTAACCCTCCCTGATCCTTTTCTGGTTGGTTCCTAGTTCCCAGCCTGGGATCGATTCTCATCAAAGTGAAATCTCTCTTTTCAACCCCCTCCCTCTTCCACTCCCCCCTTTCAATCGCCAAACCTTCCCGCTTTCCTCCCCCTCCCCAAATAAAACACTTCCTATTTTACCAGTCACCAGGGGTCTTAAAGTTGCTTCCATGCAGTTGGAAGCCAAACCTTCCCACTTTCCTCCTCCTCCCCAAATAAAACACTTCCTATTTTACCAGTCACCAGGGGTCTTAAAGTTGCTTCCATGCAAAGGGGGAGGGGAGAGACAAGCACACACTTTACTTGGCCAGGAGCAGAAAAAGGGTACTGTTTTTAAAGTGATTTATTAATCTTGTTGTTTGACTGGAGGAAAGGCTGTATTTTTAAACTGATGAATCTTGCTATTTGAAGGGAATACTTATCAGCCATTGATGAAGTGATTGCCAGCTCAATCCTATCCACTATTACTTTCCTGGGAGTAAGTTCCATTGATTCTAATGGGACTTACTTCTGAGTAGACATGCATAGGCTTGAGCTGTGCATCTCCTAGTATAGGAGACAAATCAGCTTCCTAATCAAACCCTTATCAGCTCTGATATATTTTCATGGTCTATTTTTGTTTTCCCCACCAGCTGCTGGAAAAATTGAATTTCATTAAATTAATAAAGGATTCAATCCTATCCAAGCAGAATGGGAGAAATGACTAGTTGGATTCGGGTCCACAGGGGTGTGTGTGTGTAATGTTGGTCAGACTGGTTGTTCACGAAGTTCATTTGATAAAACAATTCTATTGGTATGCTTACAAAGTTTAAAGAAATGAGTCCTCCTGGACCAGACAAAATCTACCTACTCCAGCATCCTGTCTCCAACAGTGATCAGCAGCTGATCATTTATAAAGCATGTATAATTGCTGTGTATTAATAATATATTTTAAAGATCTGCATTTAATTAAAGATATGATTAATATAATTAATATTAATCTAGTTAATATTTCTGGCCACTTCCTGTTTAATGATGTCACTTCCAGCCCTCAGGAACAGGATAGGGAGTCATGGCCAACAGCCAAGGGGGTCAAGGGAGCCACTGGCCTGAAAAGTTTGAGTAGGCGATTGATCCAGGGCTGTGCTAGGCGGTTGATCCAGGGCTGATGAGCACCAACATGTATGAGGACAGACAGTGGGGCTGGTGGGAGGGGGCAGCTCAAACGTCCCAGGGTGGAATCCTAACCCACTTTCCAGCACTGGCATAGCTGTGCCAGTGGGGCATGTGCTGCATCCTGCAGTTGCGGGGCAGTCACAGAGGCCTCCTCAAGGTAGGGCAATGCTCGTTTCCTCACGCCGGAGTCGCACTGCCCTGATGCAGGTGCTGGAAAGGGGGTGAGGACGGCTCCCAAGGAACACAGGGTGAAGGCAGTGCAAGCCACCCTTGCTTACTGCATGGAAGAGTCCGAGCTGCAAGAGCGGAGAGAGGCACTGGGAGCAACCACTGTGCGGAAGAGGGGTGCCTGCGGTGTCGGCCACATGCCTGGAGACTCGGAGCGCCTGGGCGGTCTAGCAGGCAGCGCCAAGTTCCTGTGCCAGGCGTGGCTCTTGGCAGGCGGCCCTGCGCAGCCCGGAGAAGAGCTGCAGGCGGCGGCAAGAGCAGTCTCCCCGCAAGGCGTTCTGCGGCTTGCGCAAGGAGCAGCAGGATGTTGCCGTGCAGGTAAGGCGATCCCTCGGACGCCTGCTGCTGCTGCTGCGCCGGGCGGCGGGGCAGGGGAGACAGCGGCGCGGAGAACACGCACGCGCTTGCCGGGCCCGGCGCCAACGGGAACAGCGCGAGGCGAAAGGGGATCTCTGCAGTGGCGAGCCAGGCCGCTGCACGCACCGCCCCTCTGCTCTCCTCCGCCTGCGCGCAGCCAGGGATCCCCAGGCAGGCTGCAGCCAAGCTTGGACCGCAGATCTGGCTTCTAGGAAGCAGGCACTGGGCCTCTTACCCACACTGTGGCTCCAGTCCGAGCCACGCTTTCCTGGGAGTAAGGCCCATGGAACATAATGGGATTTACCTCTGAGTTGACGGCATAGCTTTGGGCTCTGTGTGTGCTGCATGACTGACAGCCCAATCCTATCCACAGTTTCCTGGGAGTAAGCCCCATTGACTGCAATGGAACTTATTTCTGAGTAGACGTGCATAGGATTGGGCTCTGAGGCTGCGATCTTAGCCACACTTTCCCAGGAGTAAGCCTCACTGACTATAAGAGGTGTTACTTCTGAGTAGACGTGCATAGGATTGGGCTCTGAGGCTGTGATCTTAGCCACACTTTCCCGGGAGTAAGCCCCACTGACTATAAGAGGTGTTACTTCTGAGTAGATGTGCATAGGATTGGGCTCTGAGTCTGCACAGACATGCACCTATTCACGTGTCATGCTCAACATGAGTACACGGGATCCGTACTCCACATTTTTGAGTGGTCCGGTCCCTGTGATCACCTGTGGAATCATGTAGGGAAGTCAAAAGTTTGCACATGCGAAAACTGTGCATGCATACAGGCTCCCTGTATAAGCCTACAATATATCATGTTCGAGTGTCCCCTTGTCTCTGGATTGCACAGGAGTCACCTTGTGATAGCAGAACATGCAGTCAGTGGCACAGATCAATGAGGCCTGGCCTGTGGCACTATGAAACTCTAATGAAGACTCAGATCTTCTAGAAGGATTTGGATGGGGTTGGGCACAAGTGTGTTGAGCTGATCAGTGGTAGTGTGTGTAGTGGAGGAAATTACTCCCCTATGAGTCATACTCAGAACAGCCTGCCTGTTTTCATGCAGTGTTTTCTCAGCAGTTTGCTGTGGGCAATGCTACATTAAGCGAGGGTTTGCAGTCCTGAATATACATCCTTGGAAGTTACTGCCACTGAGATCACTGGGATTTTTTAGGCATGGACAGTTGAGGCAGCAGTCTTGCTGAAGTCAAGACTTTGCTTACTGTTAGGTTAGCATTGGGAACATCAGGGTGGTGGATGTGCACCTTTTGGAGTTAGTCAGCAGTAGATTTTTTTTTCATTTGCACTCCTGACAATACCAATAGCTTTAGGCTGTTATCCTATACACTTGTACCCAGGAATATGCCCCGTTAAACTATGGGACATGCATTGGATGGCGCTATTATTCCGTGTTACAGTATCATTGGGTTGACAGGAATTGTAATGAAAAGATATTCTGGAAACCACAGAGGTGAGCTCAGTTATCTATGACTTAGGTCAGGGGTGTCAAACATAAGGCCTGGGGGCCGAATATGGCAGCTTTTTATCCAGCCCTCATGCTCTCAGCTGCTGAGCAGTGCTGAGGTGTTACTGCTAAAAGGGCAGCCCCCACAAAACTTGGGCTCTCCCATATCTTGAAATACAATCAAGATTTGTGTATTTTTTCTTCTGTCATTTGCAGCTAATGAGGAAAAGTGCTGATTTTTGGTTATGACCTGTTTAATGACATCACTTCCTGCCTTTTGAAGGTTCTCAGAGCCCAATATTACACACGTCTACTCAAAAGTAAGACATTATAGTCAGTGGGGGCTTACTCCCAGGAAAGTATGGATAGGATTGCTGCCTCACTGCCCAATCCTATCCACACTTACCTGGGAGCAAGCCCCATTGACTATAATGCTACTTACTTCTGAGGAGGCATTCATAGGATTGGGCTATCAGTCATGTTAAGAGAGCCCTCCATACAGCTGGAGCATCAGAACTTACAATGAAAGTGTGGAGGCTGGGTGCACACAATGCTATCCCCTCACATGTTTATATAGTATCTGGAAAGAGATACAGTGCAAGTGTGGTGGAGGATGTGCACCTTGCAGACCTCAAAACAACAGTGGTTCATAACAGGGCCATGGATCTGAAATTTGTGCAATTTCTGTTGTTGTCGGCTTTTAATAACTATGCTGATGGCAGAATTATATCAGTGGATTCCCAAACCCCTTGCTTCTTTCTTGCTGACCTTTTGAGGTTGGCAAGTAGTTTGCTGACAGAAAAGGGGCAAGCAAAAACTAGAGGAAAATAGGAGCACACACAGTATTGATAGGGGAAGCTCTGATGGTGGGAGCAACCTCTCATTCCTGGAACACTTGCTTCCAATGTTTCTTACACATTGCATAGGTATAGTAGGGGTGGCCAAATTTCCTTAACGTAAGAGCCACACAGTGGCATAGCTAATTGGGGTGTAGGTGGTAGCAGTTGCACCGGGCATCAAGCTTTAGGGGAGCAATAAGCTGAGCTTGACACTAGTGACCAAAATTGTGAAAATCTTGGTATGTATGAATAATACCATCATGTTATATATCATTGGAAAGGTATTTTAATGCAGAATGTATTGCAACAGTGCACTGGAATATCTATATTCTGTCAAACGTTATGGCCAATTAACCAGAAAATGAAAACACAACTGCCTTGTGGAACAAAAAGTGGATTTGCTTAATTCCAAACTGACCTATGAGACTGATTGTTCTGAGTGCCAATGAGATGTTATTATGATGCAGCATGGAACCAATAACTTTTTATTTATTTACTTAATTAAATTTGATTTTGTCATGCAGGGGGACTACAGAATCTTCTTTGACCCCAGGTAGCAGATATATGCCTTAGCTATGCCACTGACTGGGGGGAGACAGCAGAGCAAGTGGGTGGCGAGCTGCTGGGGGGAGAAGGTGGGTTCCTCCCAATTTTCACGTTTTTAAAAGACTGGGCATGATGTCACTTCTGATTGTGACATCACTTCTGGGACAACACTTTGAACTTCGTACTGGGCTACATGATCATTAGCTATGTCAGTGGAGCTGCATATGATAAGCTTCAGGTATTTGAGAGCCACAAGACATGAACAAATATTACACACCCAGCCACCAACGTCACAATCATGTAATCCCAAGCCATGCCCACAAAAACTAACATTGTCAGAACTGGCTTGTATGATTACTGATTCTTCAGCACAATTCCTCTGTAATTCTTGATGATCTGAAATTTCTTTACTCCCTGACTCAAATCTAACATTAAAATTAGCATTAAAATGCTTAAATATACTCACCACGAACATTAAATTTAAATTTTAATCCAGTGAACACTCAGTTTGTACTTGGCACATAATTACTTCAGATACTCGCCTATAAGTCGACCCCACAGATAAGCCAAGGGCAGGTTTTGAGCCAACAATAATGGAATTTTCTATGGCCTTCAGATAAGTCGGGGGTTAAACTTAGGGGAGTGTCTGACTATAGTTTTGTCTGATTTTACCAGAGGCCAGATACTGAAAAATAACCTACCACTAATTGTTACCTAAGAACTGTAGTCTCTAATTTATTAAAAACATAGTAAAAGGTCATAAGATACATTTTTGTTCTTTTTTAAATTCTGGTCTTCACCACCTTTTTGTAAACACTATCAGAATAAGTGCACTGTAAACTACATACCAGTAAAACATTGGTTCCCAACTTGGTATTCATGTACTCCCAGGGACACTCAACAGGACCTTTAGGGGTAATTGAAAAAGAATGAAATAATGGCAGAAAAAGGCAGGCTGTGCTCCAGAATGCCTTGCAAGGCAGGAATGCCTTGCAAGGACCAGCAAGGCAGGAAGGGAGGTAGCTAGTTGGCTGTAAAAACCCCACCAATAGCTAGTTTTTGGTCATCAATTCATGTATGAACCAGTGATTGAAAACCAGCACAGTAAAAAAGCGGAAACATAATATGGAAAGGGATCAATCACCCAGAATTTCTCAGCACACTTCTGGTGCAAAACAGTGCAAAGTCTTCTGTTCTTCAAACAGATGAAAAGAGAAAATATGTGATGAATACATGAAGTCTGAGAGGAGATGAGGGCTTGTATTATTAATTACAAACATTTTGCTAATATGAAGGGTACAATTTATGGAAATAGGCTGTCAAGGGATATGCAAGTGAAAAAGGTTGGGAACCACTGCAGGAGATCCATGAATCAAATCCACCTTTAAGGTGGACATGAGGAGAACCATGAATCAAAGACACCTTTAAGGTGTCTGGTGTGTTAAGCCAGAAGCTCTACATACAACATACAACCCATAACACATAACTGAGAGTGTGAAATTCAGTTCACAGCGGAGAGATGAGATATTTGCAACCCTTTTTACTCAGAAGTAGACCCACTGCTTTCCATGGGTGTTATTCTGAAGGAATGGTGCACTGAATTGTAGCCTGGAAAGGAGGGTCCTATCCTGGTGTTTCCAAAAACAGACCTGCTTTGCAAGCATTTGCCAAGCAGAACCAGGCTGCAGCACAAGGAAGGAGAATAAAAGGTTAACTTTGGCTGGAATGTCCCTGGAAAGTAATTATAGCAACTAAGGAGGTGCCTGCCTGAGCTGAGCAACAGCTCAGCTGAGAAAGGAAACTGTTCAGAGTTGAAAGGCTCTGCCCTCTGTTTGAGCCGGAGATCAGGCGAACTGAGAATTGGAGCTTGATTACTTGGCAAAAATTTCATGTACTATACGTGAGTATCTACGGTATATGCTTGAACATTTTTAATGTACCTTTTATATTAATTGTGATGCCAAAAGGAACTCAGCCAATATATTTCTGTGAGCTGCACATTATATGTCAAAAAGGTGCATGTGGCTCACAAGCCACTGTTTGGTCACCCCTGAGCTATAGCATGCTTTGGGGACATAATAGACTGAGGGCGCAATCCTAACCCCTTTCCAGCACTGACATAAGGGCAATGCAGCTCTGAGGGAAGGGAACAAACATTCCGTTACTTTGAGGAGGCTTCTGTGAGTGACACCCAACTACAGGATGCAGCACACGTCCCATTGGCACCGCTATGCCAGTGCAGGAAAGTACTGACATAAGGGGTTAGGATTGAACCCTGACCCTCTCCTTTTACCCCTCCTGCTTCCTGTTTGTTATATGTGGCACATGCTTCTCAAAAGAAGGCAGAACACCAGTGTTGACAGCAGTCTGTAGTCCTTGCACCACTGTACTGCTATTCTGGAAGAAAGGTTGATTTTTTTGCACTAAGAGATGTGATGATTCAAGCACAGGAAAATACAGGTAGATACTAGGTGGGTGATGATGGAGAAACCCTGGCCTCTGAGCGGCCCGCTTGGAGGCAGGCTGTGCAGCATGGCCTTTCCCAGTTTGAAGAGACACTTTGCCAACAGTCTGAGGCTAAGAGGCAAAGAAGGAAGGCCCATAGCCAGGGAGACAGACCAGGGACAGACTGCACTTGCTCCCGGTGTGGAAGGGATTGTCACTCCCGGATTGGCCTTTTCAGCCACACTAGATGCTGTGCCAGAACCACCTTTCAGAGCGCGATACCATAGTCTTTCGAGACTGAAGGTTGCCAATACTACTATATGATGATGGAGTGTAACCCCTCCCCCCCAAAAGAGCAAAATGTGGCAATCTCAGTCTTGGTATCCCATCTGGAAGAGTCCTACATCACATCACTTTTCTTTTTTGGCAGGATTAGGCTCCCCCAACTTTGAGTCAAACTCCCCTCTTCTAATATAATTTTGAACCCCATTTTATTCTTCCTGTGGTGCAGATGGCTTCAGTTAAACAAGGCCGGTCCTACCCTGATGAGGATGATGACTTCTGCTACTGGTGGCTCCCCAGCTTCTCTGGACATGGAAGGAGGTAATGTCACTGAACTGTAGATGGTCTGGTCATACAATTAGAAAGGTTTCTTTTGTTTTTTTGTGATGACATCATTGGAGGAGTAAAATGGGAATAATTGCTGTATTGAACTTAGTGGTTGTATCTCCACTCTTGTATGCTATAGAACTGTGGATCAAAATATAAGACTAGCTTTTTTTCTTTTCTGTTGGAGTGCTGATGGCAAAACTTTGTGCTGAGAAGTTGTTTGGGGCACAGTTGGCTGGGCTTATAGCAGGGCAGACCCACTTTGAGGACAGCTGAGGCAATTACCTCAGATAGCAGCTTGGTAGGGAATGCCCACCTCTGTGTCTCTGCCACTTCTCCTTCTCCACTCCCTAGATTGGAAAAAGAAAGGGGGAGCGGAGCTGGAGAGGAAGTGTGGAGAAGAGTGGTGGGCCTTGCTCTAGCTCACGTTTCTCCCCCACCACACTTCCTCTCTGTGCTGCTCTCCTCTTTTTTCTAATCCAGGGATGGGGGTCAGAGGCTGGCATGTCAATAGGTAAGGGATGCACCTATTGACATGGTGCCTCAGAGACTGGGAGGTCTTGGGCCAAGACCTAAGCCAAACCTAGCTTACAGTTTTTCTTCTGACAGTGTGGGACACAGAGTGAGGGTAGAGGAGGATGGGGATAGATGAAGGTGAGAGTGTACGAATGAAATCAACAGGCAGCTATGGAAATTTAGTATCCTGCTTGGCAAGCGAGTGGATTACATTAACTGTGGCGCTGAAATAGATTATTATCAATACAGTAGAATTCATTTATATGTTAATGGACATTTGTATGTGCAGTTCTGGGTGTTTGTGATAGAATGTAGAGTGTCCAGGAGAATAAGAGGCAGGTGGCTTTTTCTATTTCTTTTTGCAATTATGCTGGTATTCTAAACTGCTTTTTCTCCTCCACAGGGCATTTACCCATTCATGTGAATAATGGTGTGTTGTGGTAACTTGCATTTTTAATATGACTGTATATCTGCTGCCCCTGCCTTACTTCTTTCTATCTATGTTGCATGGCTAATCATATCAACATTTCTGGGTAGCTAGTCCAAGTTCTCCTCATTGATGGCACCAGATGGGTTCATGCTGCTAAGCCAATAAAGCAAGCCTTATTAATCAAACTATCGTCTGCTTTCAACTTGGTCCATTGTTTACATCAACAAAAAGAAAGAAGTTTACCTCCAAAACACTTGTGTGGATGTTAGCGTTTAATCTAGAAGCCTGCAGCCAAAGAATTGGCCGATTAGTTCAGATCTGTGTGTGAAATTCAGCCACCAGTACAGTGTTTACCTAGCAATCCTATGCCCAGTTGGTTCCTTGTTCCCCCAGTTCTTCAAAGCTCCTTATCTGTTCACTTTCCAGTAATGCACAGCCCCTTGTACTGATGGATTCCTGTATCACGCTTGGCCTTGGTCTAGTGTTCTCCTTTATGCCTGGTTTTTTCAGCTCCATGTTGTCTACTACCTCTGAAGATGCCTGGATGGCTGTTGGAAAGGTGCCAACTTCTACACATCCTGCACTTGTGTAGAGGGGCCCTGATCCTGAGGTTCATGCATGTGCAGCCAGCGGAACTGCTGCTGAGTGAAAGTTCTCTCCATTACTCTTCTGCTGTTGTCTTGCTAGCCTCCTATCCTAATTATGTTTTTCCTTGGTATATAGCAGGGGTGCTCAAAGTTTTTCGCAGGAGGGCCACAACAGCTCTCTGACACTGTGTCAGGGGCCAGAAAAAAAGGAATTAATTTACATGTCAAATTTGAATAAATTTACATAAATGAATATATTAGAGAGGGAAAATGAATGAATGAATTCAATCCAGTTTATGATCCCATTCACCCTAATAAGGGGGGGAATCTTCATGCCAGTTGATGAGCTCATTCACCCTAGTAAGGGGGGGATCTTCATGACAGTTCATCCTAATAAAGGTGATCCCATTCACCCTAATAAGGGGGGGATCTACACGCCAGTTTGATCCCATTCACCCTAACATGTGCTGCAGGCTGGGCGGGATCTCTCTCTCTCTCCCTCTCCCTCTCTCTCTCTTTCTCTCTCCTGCACTCCCCTGGCTCAGGTGGCAGGAGAGGAGCTTAGCTCAGCTGAGCGGAGCCCAGCCCAGCCCAGCCCATGGGCAAGGCAGGAAAAGACCAGCCGGCAAGCACGCAGGGTTCTTTTATAGTGGGAAGTAATGCGAGATCTGCAAGTCCCTGCTCTATAAAAGGCCCTGCGCACGTGCTGGGCTTGTCTTTCCTTCACTGCCACTGAGCTCAGCGGCGTGAGGGAAAGCAAGGTGCGGAGCTCCTGCGCCGGGCCAGCGTGGGCTGGGGTGACGGCTGAGTGCCCATTGGAGATGGGGGGACCCCCTGGGGGCCGAATGGGGACCCGCATAGGGCCGCAAGTGGCCCGCGGGCCAGGTTTTGGGCACCCCTGGTATATAGGGTCAGACCCATGTTTACAGACACTTGTTGTCATGTGTAGTTTGGCTCGCAGATTCTTGTGTGCAATGTGAAAGTAAGCAGATGCACAGCACAATCCTATCTTGTTCTGGAACAGGCAAGCCAGTTGGCCTGTGCTGTATCCAGTGCAAAATAGGGGCCCAAAGTGGCTCGGCCGGAGGTAAGGGGAAGTCTTCCCAATGGGTCTCCTTGGACTTGTGTCAACTCAGGAGTTGGTATCAGTCTGAGGAGAGCAGATCGGTTTGCAGCTGCTCTGTGCTGCTCAGGGAATGGGGTTGGGAGCCGGCATAACTGCCGGGTCCCAGTCCCGCTCCCTGCCCACCTGTTCCTGGGGCTGCCCTCCATCTGACCTCCCGCTGCCTCGGAACGCCTCCGTCCCGTCCTCCCCAGACCCTTGAATCGGCTGAGCTCCGCCGATGCAACCCTTCCTCCCAGAGTCAGTGTGGAGGCTGGATCCAGCCTCTGCAGGCTGGCGCGCATCCCTACGCCAGCCCAGTCATCTCTTGAAGAGGTGCAAACATGCTTTAAGGCATGTTTGTGACCCTCCTGGGCTGGCAAAAAGGATCATAGTCAAGTACAGAATACAGGCATGAAATTCAGCGGTGATGGGGAGAGCATTATTTGCTTTCTTCTACTTTGGTTGCATTTCCTTTGGGCACCCTTTTCTTCATGATTTAGAATTATAACTATAATATAAAATAGTTCTATTTGAATCAAATTGCTTTATGCTGTCACTGAGAAATAAAATACTGACAAATGCTTACAGGCAGGACTTGGAAAATATTTCCACCAGCCGTGTGCCAGGCTCAATTGTTTTGGGACCCAGCATCAGATTAGGAGGCACCTGTCCCTGCGCAGGGCATATGAAATATGCTACATCTTATTTATTTTTATGTTTGTATTTATTCCTGCTGTATCCAAGTGTTGAGATGGTTTACAAAATTTCTAGACATCGGAATCAAATTTCTAGGAGTTCAAACAACCAGGTGCCGAAGTATTTTTCCACTCCGGTTATCTAGTTATAGTAATGACTATCCCTGCATATGCCTTACATTGGGGTTAGGCAACATATAGCCTGTGGGCTGGATCCAGCGTATAGTCCTGAAATGATATATCCACTTGGCCTGTGTTAGTCCTAAAAAAGAATTCAAGTTCATAATTCTATATCTGTAAGGCTTACAGTATCAGCAGATCAAGAGCAAAAGCTTCTTTTAAGCATCAATCTCTGTCTGGGCATATACCTCTCTGTGCTGGACCCACCTCTTTTTTCTTAGTTCTGTGGCCTAATTGGAAGTTCATGCATGCATGTCAAACACACATGTTGTTTTGCCAAATTCCCTTTCCAAACTTTCTCTAGAGAACTTATGCCCACTTTAAGCTAATTATTCACTCAAAATAGCGCTAATTCTGCAGAATGCACTGCTGGATCCCACCACTAGGGTAGCTTGCCTGTTCAACCTGCAGAGTTCCTCCTTCCTCCACTCTTTGCCAGCAGCTCCGCCAACTGCTACAGCAACACCTTGGTTCCCAGCAGCTCCTGCACATGGCAGCCACCCACCAGCCTCCAGTGTCCCCAGTGGTCTATGTTCCAGCAGTTTCCAGTAGTCTCCATTCAATCCATTTAGTCAATCTGTCCTCTTCCTCGAAGCTACTTCGTTCTGCTTTCTCAGGGCCCAATCCTATCCAATTTTCTAGGATAGGGGCATGCACTGCTTCCTGTGGTAGGGAGGCAGTCACGGAAGCCTTCTCAAAGTAAGGGAAAGTTCATTCTGTTATCTCGGGGCTGCATTGTGGTTACACCAGTGCTGGAAAGTTGGATAGGATTGGGGCCTCACAGCCCAATCCTATGCCTATCTACTCAGAAGTAAATCCCATTAGAGTCAATGGGGCTTACTCCCAGGAAAGTGTGGATAGGATTGGGCTGTCTGTCTCTCCATCTTCCTTCCAGTCTTTCCAACCTGCTTCCTTCTACACCCATACTCCGTTCCTTCCTCCAGGTGCTACTTTTATTCCTGTTCACCTTTTTGCCTTCAAGTGGCTACAACTGTGCAGCCCATTCACTGTAATCTAAGACCCTGGTGTTAACCCCATGCTTGCCTGTCAGGTGCCACTGTTGACACCACACCCTACCTCCTCAAGGGATCTTGTGCATTTCCATTACACAACTGTACATACTATTGAAGAACTTGATGTCTGGCCCCTTTGTGGAAGAAGGCTGCCAATCCCTGCCTTACATGGTAATAGTGTGAAAGAACAAAACATGCAATTTAATGGCACTCTTAAGATATTTTATTTTGCAGTGTTTTGCACGGCTATTGTGATATACACACTCAGGAGTATGCAAGGGAAATGTAAACTTGTAAAGTTATGGAATACCTCTGATATAAAATCATTTTATATGTTGATTCTGTTGTCACTGAATGACTACGGGATGATCAGGGACTTTAACAAAGGAAGTCTTATTCCTCAGTGGTTGGAAATCTCCCTCTGTTGCTTTTGGAAGTTGACATCTTTTGGCTAATGGAAGGGTCAGAGAGAAAAAGCGCTGTTGAAATTGGAATTTGGCAGAAAGAGAGAGAATCATACAAGGAACTGAGAGTTTTTGAGTTTAGCTGGGCTGGTGTCCACAATTTGCTCTCTGAAAAATCTAATGCAGGATTGCTGGCACTACTGCCAGTTTGGGAGCTGACTTTTCCCCCAAGATGCTCTACTTGTTCATTTCTAAATAAATAAAATTACAAAAGCTTAAGTCTATAACGCTTTTTCATCCAGAGGAGATTAAATGTAGTTTTGACTCTGGAACTTCCCACTGTATATTTTACATGCCTTTTGAGCACCAAAAGCAGAAATATGAGCACATCTGTGTCATGTTTATATTGAAGATTCTTTGAGGGTATATCTGATCCCCAGAGTACATACATACCAGGATCAGTGCTGGTGCTAGATTGCCCTGAGATTAAATTGCCTTTATCTGGTGCATTATGTGCTACCACTGCTGGGCTGAATTTAGCTGATAAAGAAGAAAATAATAGCCACAAGGTTTATCGGCTTTTTAAACCATGATTTTTTTCATTGTTAAAGCATTTTGTAGTGGAGCCCCTATTTTACATGTGCTAAGCCCCAGGTTCAATCCTGGACAATTCTTGGTAGGGCTGGGGAAGACTTCTCTCTGATATTCTGAAGAGCCACTACCAGTCAGTGAAATATTACTGAACAAGATAGACCAGTGATCTGATTTGGTGTAAGGCAACTTCTTCTGTGCCTACCTTAAAGGTCTAAACCAGGGATGCCCAAACCCTGGTCTGTGGGCTACTACTGAGTCCCCTTGGGGACTCCCAATCCAACCTGTAGGGAGCCCCCAGCTTCCAATGAGACTCTGGCCCTCCTGTGACTTGCTGGAGTCCATGCTGGCCTGACACAACTACTATCAGCGTGAGGGCGACTGTTCGACCTCTCATGTGAACTGTGGGATGAGGGCTCCCTCCACTGCTTGCTGTTTCACGTCTGTGATGCAGCAGTGGCAGCGAAGGAAAGGCCAGCCTAGCTTTGTGCAAGGCCTTTTATAGGCCTTGAGCTATTGTGAGACCTTCATTCATTCATATAAGTTCCATCTCTAATATAGTCATTTATGTAAATTTATTCAAATTTGAAATGTAAATTAATTCTTTTTTTCCTGGCCCCCGACACAGTGTCAGATTGATGATGTGGTCCTCATGCCAAAAAGTTTGGACAGCCCTGGTCTAAACAAAATTTTAAAAATCGTGTTATAAAGATAGAGTGCCAGCCACTATTAAATTAGTTTTTCTTGCACCTATTTATAATGACGGTGTGACCCTGAGAGCAGGAATGATGTTGGCCATCTTTGGACGTTGAGTTTCTCTTTGCCTGGCTTTGATTCCTTCCCCTTTTGCTTCTTGGGAAGACATTGGTTCCCTTTCCACAAGTCACCTCATAGCTGCCTGGTCAAATATTTTTCTGACTCTTCTTTGCTTTCTTTCAGTGCGAAGTAGATTGAGGGATATAGTGGGAGCATCCACTAACTGGAGGTATGAAGCTTACAGGCATTTTTTTCCCCTAATTTATTGTTTGGTGAAAAGTTTTCTATAGTTTTACTCTAACATCAGTGAACAAAGATTTCTTCTCTCCCCCTCTAACAACCATTGATATAAGAGTTAAGCAGAACTTCTACTGATTTTTTTGAGTAGTTACCTTTCTGTGTGGAGCAGCCATGAGGGATGGAAAAGGAAAGCTCAGTGTATCCTTCAGAGAAAACCCTTAACTGATCCTGTCTGAAGCACTGAGGTTTGTTATACCCAGAGCCTCAGAGGGGAATTTTATTGGGGTATACAAATGCCCCTTGGGCCCCTTTCCTTCTCCCTTCAAATGAGATTCCTGGGTCCCCTTTCTGGGCTCCCTTTTTGACCCTTTTTTGGGCTTCCTTTTTGACTTTGTGCCCAGTTACTATACTCCCTGCACCCCTCTCTCAGAGGCCATGGTTACACCTCCAAATATAATTGGAAAGTATCATTATGATGTGCTCATAGTATACATACCTTCTCTTATAATTCCTTAAAACAAACCCTGTAAGGAAGTTTGTTTTAAGACTTATCGACCTTAAGTTGCAAAAATGGCTTGAAGCTTATGGTGGCTTGCCTCAAGCTGCTTTGTGCTCATGGCTAAACTAAGATTTGAACTAGTAACTTCCAGCCCTGTGCTGGTCTACTTGTCCTGCATTTTGTGATCTGCTCGCTACCTTCTTGTTTTGTCTGTTTTTTGACTCATTTTCTCCCCTTCAGAGACCACGTGCAAGCAATGAACGAAAGGAAAGCACTACATACGCTCCTTGCCAAAAACCAGGCTGACCTACCTCCTAGGAGAATGAAAGACAGCTATATAGAAGTTCTCCTGCCTTTAGGAAGCCAACCTGAAATAAGAGAAAAATATCTGAATGTCCACAACTCTGTCAGGTACTAGCAGTAGTTTTAATATTGTGGACAGCTGCCTGTTTGGTGCATTACCACACTTGCTGTGTTTCATTAATGTGTAACATTTGATCTTGACTAGGTTTGGGCGAATTCTTGAAGATCTGGACAGCTTAGGAGGTATGTATGTGCTGCACCAATTCATTTTGCTGGTAATTAGAGTACTTGAATCTTGGGCTTGTGTCATTAGAGATCCCAGTTCAGTTTCTGCAGTAAGACTGGATATTAAATTATCCTAATAACTGAATAAACTATTTAGCACTTGGAACATGCAAAGTTCTTACCATCTTAACATCAAAATGTTTTGCAGAAGAGGAGTGTGAGGCCAAAAGTTGGACATTAGGCAAGATTGGTAAATGAGGAGAATGTGAATGTTTTGGGGTGTTTGCTTTTGCATGTGTGGTAACGTTCTAGTTGGGAGCTTGTGCATCTCCCTCCCAATACTCAGATGTATGAGGCCCAGGTGTTGGTTCTGCTCCTGACTCTCCCTATGGAGAATATGTATGAATTTTGGCTTGAGCCCTTCTGTAAGAACATAAGAACAGCCCCACTGGATCAGGCCATAAGCCCATCTAGTCCAGCTTCCTGTATCTCACAGCAGCCACCAAATGCCCCAGGGAGCACACCAGACAACAAGAGACCTCATCCTGGTGCCCTCCCTTACATCTGGCCTTCTGACATAGCCCATTTCTAAAATCAGGAGGTTGTGCATACACATCATGGCTTGTAACCCATAATGGATTTTTCCTCCAGAAACTTGTCCAATCCCCTTTTAAAGGCATCCAGGACAGATGCCGTCACCACACCCTGCGGCAAGGAGTTCCAGAGAAACTCCAGAGAAACTGTAGGAAGCAGAGAAAATGGAAGTTCATATCACTTTTGCTTCCAACTGATCCATTGATTTTATGCACAGTGTTCAGTCTCCTTTGGTTCTTTGGACAAGCTACAATGGAAGTGCACATGTTTAGAAAGAAGCGAATGCCATTAAAATGGGAAAGCCTTCCTTCCTAACTCATATGATTATTTGTCTGTCTGGCAGTTTTATATGTATGACTGAACACATTTGAATATCTAGCGAATGAGACATTTCATGAGCTTCCCTGCTTTGAGCTTTAGAAGGACTTCTCTTTGAACAAAGGCCACATTATTGCTCCACGTCTTTTAAAAACGCATTTATAAATGTCAAGAATACATAATACAAGCAATGTCTTTTTAAAAAAATTCTTTACAGTTCTCATTTGTTATACTCACACGAAACATGAAGCCGCTCAAAGATCTCCTTTATCAATTGTGACAGCGTTGGTGGATAAAATTGGTACGGTATTTTTTTTACTTGTTAATATTTTTACTTGTTAAATGATTTACTTTTTGCCTGAAGTGGGAGTTTGCACTGCTTTGAATTACAATAGGAAAACTTGACCACTGTTACTGGGGAGAAGAGAAGAAGCTCTTCCATACCCTTTGGATGAATTTTAGGAGAAGTTGGTGTGGTGATCAGTGACCACTTGTTGCAAAAAGTGACATCTGCGCATTAGTTCCCCTTCTTCTAGGTGACATCTAGTTAGAGAAACACATGACATTTGCATTTCCCACTATCACTCTTCCTGCATCAGTCAGTTATATAGAGCAGGGTTGCAGAATGTGTAATCTTGCATCTCACATTTCCCTAACTGGACATTACACCAAGAAGAGAGCAGATGAGCTAAATTGCTGCTGCTGACACATCATGGGAGTCTGTGCCTTCCTGCCCTCAGCCAAACAGCTCGACAGCATCCTAGTTGCCTCTGCAGTTAAGTCAAGTATAGCTGAGGGACAGCCCAATCCTGGGCTGCCCAGTATGCGGGGCTGCAGCAGCGCAGAAAATGACTGCCACTGCATCTTGCGCGCTTCACAGGCACCTCCAGCAGCTCCTCGGGAGATAGGGACTTTCGTCCCCTTCCCCTGGGTAAGCTGAGTAGCCCTGCAATGGGGCTACTTGATTCCAACCGTTGGATTGGCATAGAATTTTGAGCCTCTGTTGGGCTGGCGGCCTGAAATTGAGACTTAGGATCCTGTGGAGCTTGCTCCACTGGTCCCGTCTCCCTTCCCTCTCTCCCCCTGGAATGCCTCCTCCCCACCCTCTCCCTACCCTCCCTCTGCCTCCCCCCTACACCAAAAACCTTTCCCCCCCTCCCCCCACACCTCCACCTACCTCACTGCTGTTCGGCGGTCTGTGTGCCAGCTGGTGCTGGGCTACCACCAGTGGAGCACCGGCACTAGGGCTCGCAAAAGTGCCTTACGGAACGTTTGCAACAGTGCACACCAGTGGTGAGCTGGCACGCCGATTTCAGGATTGGGCTCGGAGACAGCAAGATGGCAGAAAGATGTGGATCTGTTGCCAAGGTGACAGAGGTGCTTCCTTTTCTGCCAGGACACTTAAATGTTTCAGGGGTTGGTTCTCCTGTCTGGCTTGTAGCTAATTTTTCCTAAGTCAGTGAGGGAGGATCGGCTCCTGAGCTCTCCAGCACCCAAGGAGAGCAGGGTGATGAGAGGAGAGTGCTGATGTCAGCCAGGGAGAGACAGAAGGAGGACACTGGTTGGAATTACCCTCTTCTCTTTCCTTCAGCAACTGAGGTGGACTGAGAGTCAGTCCAGGGAAAGCCAGGCTAGCTCTTTTCCATTCACCACACTGCCTTTTAGCTGGCAAGTGTGCATTTATTGTAACTTCTAGTACGAGCCACAAGTAATTTTATATACAACAAAATACAGAGAGCAAGTTTCCCGATTGCTGTGTTCTCGATCTTGGAAGATGTGTTGGGGATACGGTTCTTCTAATGATCCTTAGACACATCTTGTGTTAGAAGGCAAATTGTTAACCCCCAGAAAACATCTCCAGACTTGGCTTCTGCCATCTGCCTGAACATTCCTAGATGTTTAGAATATAATGTACTGTTGAATGTACCATCAGGCAAAGGCCTCATATGACCTTATGTACATTTTGCACACTTACTTGGAGCTCCTCTCTTGGGAGTCACAAACTCTTACGGGTACGTTCTGCTTCATTTCCAAATTCCAAATAGTGCCATGTTGTGTAATAAATTGCCAGTTTTGAGGAGATACTAAGAAATTTTTTAGTGACTTGATGCTTTGTTTGAAAACATTTTTGGCATGCTTCAGATATAACCTTGTGACTATCTTCCTTGCTTTAAAAGTAAATAATTTTTTGTTCCTGCAAATTATGTAATCCAGAATTTACTCTTTGCTAACTAGATACTGGTTATATCTAATGCATATGTATTATTTACTACTTTTATATCCGTTTATGTCTGACCCAGATACATGGAATATCAAAACATGTAAGGTCATTGTTCTTCCATAGTTGGTACCCCAAATTTCTCTGCTTCTTACATTTTGGGGGGAAATGTAGATCAGAACTGTTTCTACCTTTTCATATGTGCTCCTGTTGTTTGGTATTTTAGGACTTGTAAGAACTAACAAATCTAGCGACTCTTCCTTTTTACGTTTAATTACTCATGTTCGGGTTCTGTGCCCTGACTCCTCTTCATTCGTTTTTAGGTTTAAGGAAGGAGATCATTCATCCAGATTGTGATATCAAGTTTACTGGGAATGTTTCATGGGTAGGAAGGACATCAATGGAAGTGAAGATGCACATGCTTCAGGTGAGCACAGTGAGTAAAAACAAGCACCAGAAAAAAGGGGGAATTTCTTGAAAGAATCTGAAAGGCCCAACTCTTTGGGGCAAAGAAAGCTTCTTGATACTTGCTAGAAATTCCACTGGTTATGGTGACTCAAAAAAATACGATGTCTTGGAGTTGTCATGATATGTGTATATATACATGCCGACTGAGGGTAATACTTCCTGCATCTGATGAAGTGCCCTCTAGTCCATGAAAGCTTATGGTACAATAAATGTGTTAGTCTTTAAGGCAAGTGTTCCCAATTTTGTGGAGCTTGAGAGTGCCATGAGAATTCTGAGAAGGGATGGTGGACACCATTGCAAAATGGCTGCTGATGGGGCACTGAGAAGGACTACATTCACCTCTGTGAATCTGTGCTTCTCCCTATCCTCTGAACATGTCAAACTACACTGTCATACATGTAAGGTGGGTTCCAGCTACCATCAGCTATGTGAGGTCAGGGTCACTGTAACCTCTTCTTTCTGCTTGGGGTTGGAAGAGTCTGTCAACTGGCAGTCCTCAGGCTGAACTACTGGAGGAAGAAGGAGCAAGGAGCTTCCTTGCTGACATTTTTGCTTAATTTCTCCCCCTGTCCTCTATACATACATTCCCTAACAGTAACACAACACACTCGTGCCTTTTCTGAATACTGGGCTGATTAAAGCTTTTTTGATGGGAGGACAATTGCTCTTTTAAAGAACTAAGCAGGATAATTTAAGTAAAAGCAAAGGAAAATGTTATTGGGCATAAAAATGTGACAAGCAACAGAAGACAAATTGTTTAGTTGAGATCAAGAGAGAACATTTCAAACCAAGTTAAATCAGATTCTGTCCACCCCTATCTGCTAGGGGCACTTACAGAAATTCAGCATCACTCAGCACTCTTTACACCTTGACCACAGTGGAAGTGACAGCTTTAGGAATTAACCTTGTCCTGACCCGAAAGTACTGGCATTTCTCTTCTCTTGATGGGCATCTTGCAACTTAATGCAGCTGGTCTGCTCTCTCTTATCCCATTTTTGGGGAGACTAGCCCCCCAACTCTGATAGATTGGTTTGAAATTAATGGACCTCCAAATTTCCTGTTCCCAAGTCAAGTGGGTTGACAGGACCAATGATCAGGTGTGAGATAAACCCAGCAGCAGTGGCAAACCTCCGATTCATTTGATGGGGCAAATGCCCTGGGCTCAAGCCTTTAGGACCCCGTGGAAGCCTCTCTGAGGCACCTGATGGGGTCGGAAACTGTACTTCTGGTTTTCCGGAAGCACAGTTTAAAGCAACAGGGAAGCCTCAGGAAGCTTGCCCAACACAGCCTCCGGTCACGCAAGGCTCTGTAAGCTTCAGATAAGTGGAGGATTTGCACTGGGGGAGCCATCCTGGGCTTTTGCCATGGGTCTCTTTTGTCATGGGCTGGGGAGGTCTGCCACTGCCCAGTAGGGATCCAGGAAGGTGTTGGTCAAAGTTATTATTTCCCTAGTGAGATCAGTATAGATTTGAGGGAGGAATGTGTAAGATATGTGACCCAGAGCTCGGCACTCAGTGGAGGATGGGGTGACCTCAGTGTAGAGTGCTCTCATTTAGGAAACAAAGAGGGTTTCCTCAGAAGTCAGGTGCTTGTTCATGAGAGACTCACATAGGTGTTATTCTTATTTCACAGGTGTTATGCAGTTGTCAGAAGATTCAGCCCTAAACTTTAATGACTTTTTGGTCTAGGTTTTTGAAGATTTTTGAAGGCTGGTTACCATCAATGGACATGAAATAGCTTGTTAAACATAATTTCCCTTCTATATTTTTCTCTTAGTTACATGAAGGTGTTTACAGCCCAGTGTTAGATGCAACATTTGTCATGGTGGCCCGTGACCCAGAAAACAAAAGGTAACATTTCCAGCAGGCCCTTGGAAATAATTGTGGAGTGCAAATGACGTTTGGTTCTGTCCAAAGAAAGTAGCTGTGGCTAAACCCCATTGAAATCAAAGAGATATGTTCGTTGCTAATCCTATTAATTTTAGTGGATTTAGCCTCGATTAACTTTCTTTGACTGCAAGTTACGACCCAAAATCTTTTGGAGGTGGAGGTAGAAGAAAACTGTAATTATCGTGTTGGCTTTGTTTAAATCATAAGACCTAGAAACAGGTATGCTATTAAAATTGTTTGAGAGGAGAAGAATGACGAACCTCACAATCCTGTACTTGTCTATTCAGAAACAAGTGTCATTGTATTCAGTGAGCCCCTACTCTCAAGAAACTGTGTATTGACTTGCAACCTTATTCAGTGACCTCTACATGTCTACAGGCTTCTTGGCCCCTTTGGAGACATACAAAACTCATTCTCCATAAGTATGACTTTCTTCTCATTCAGAGTAGGAAACATAATGCATTTCATACAGAATGGATTGGAACCCAATTGGAATTTTCCTGTAATAATTTGATTGAAATGGTTCCTGTAACAGGCAAGGTTATAAGCATTTGTTTTGGCAAAAGACAACTAGCATACTTCAGTAGTCCTATCTACCAAATGTCTCTTTTAAAGCCAGCATAAAGAGGGAGAGGGAATGAAAGTAAGTGGCTTTTGTAGTATGCTTGGTAAATTGCCAGAGATGAGCTTCCTAACCCAAGAATGAGTCGTATTCAGAAGAGTTTGAAATGAGTGTGGCTGTAGGGGAAGCTGGAAAGGACCATTGCTCGTATATTGTTCATAATGGAGGTTCCCAGAATTGTGCATGTGCACACATGGAGGCTGAACCCCTTTTGAGCCTTGAGCCCTGGTTCTGCAAAGCAAAAGGCAAAGTTGAGCACTTGTCTCCTTCTTACTTACTCAGGGCTGTTCCCAACAGTATTTTCCCTACTCAAAATCTGAGAACATTCACTGGAAGGTAGCCAGAAAATCATAGCAGCTGCATGTCTTTGTAATGGGAGGGTAGTTGGATGTGATTAGATGGTGGCCAGCACCAGCAACATTCCTTCCTCAAATGAGCATTTGAAAGCCTCATTGATTTCTGAGGAAGTTACACATGTGTAACTGTGTGCATGATTGCAGTCAAAGGAGGGTCTATTCACTCATGTATTCCAGATCATACAGTTCTGAATTTTTTTTTGTATGTATCTGTAGGGCAGCATATGTGAACCCACTGATTCCTGAAGGCCCAGAAGAGGAAAAAATCTTCAAGGAAGGAGAATGTATGCAATTTTTTGTTTCAACTCTTCTTTTGTGTTAATGAAGTTCAAAGCTGTACAAATGCACTTTTTTGGGTTCTGGCCCATTTCTTAAGTTTCTTAGGGTTGTATCCTAAGAAAGTCATGACTCAGCACCATTGAAATCCATAAGACAAGTTAGTCTTGACAACTTAAATTCAACTGATTTCAATGGGATGTTGGAATCTTAACTTTCTTGGAACATAACCGATTGGGACACTGTTGTGGAAGATCGAAGTGGTTAAATAGGGAAATAATTGTCTTTCTTGGTTTGTCACAAATCAGTCACCCATTTAAGACTTAGTAGATTGGATAATTAAAGCAGTAACAATGAAAGAAAATATATATAAAATTTTTTATAGATGGTACCTGTCTCCAGATAGGTTGGCAAAAATGTATCCCCGAATATGTAACAAATGTTGGAAATGTAAGGAGGCAATAGGATCTTTTTATCACATGTGGTGGCTTTGTCCTAAGGCAAAAGAATTTTGGGAAAAAATACATAGAAATATCCAAACTATTTTTAATTGTGTTATACCCTTCGAACCAGAATTGTTTCTATTAAACATTTTCCCTGAAAGCTATAATAATGATTTCAGACATATTTTGTTATATGTAATTATTGCAGCAAGATTAATTTATGCTAAGATGTGGAAGAATTCAGAAATTCCCATTATAGAGATGTGGATCAAGAAATTGTATGAAATTATTAAAGTAGATGTTTTGATGGAAAGACTGAGGGATGGCGGGATGGAGAGAATGCAGCAATTATGGAACCTGTTATACAAGTGGTTGGATAAACGATTATGAGCTATTTAAGTGATGATAATTATAGAAGCAAAATAGTATTAGCTACAGTTCTGCGCTTTCCTAGTGTTTTTCCCTTTGTATTACCCTTAACATATGTATTTTTGATTTTTCCTGTACCCATATCTTAAATTAAATTAAAAAAGAACAAAACAGGACTTAAAAAAAAAAGACTTTGTAGATTGTCTATTTCCCAGTATATTGACAGCCCAAGAGAGTACAACAGATGCTAATTTGAACTACTTTGGACTTAATTTGGAATAATTTTTTAAAAATAACTTTTTATTATGCATAGGGTTAGTTAAGGGGGTTTGTCTTGAATCTGGGTTTCAAATAATTTTGTATTTTTTCCCTAGTTTTTTTGTTGCTCCTTGTGCTTATAATTTAAGTATCAGTGAAAATGTCCTTTTGACTTTCTGTGTGGAAGATTTCCTTTTAAAGGGAACTATGCTGTGTTTTTGTTTTAGGGTTAAACTGGGTTACTTTTGTCATGCTGTTTTAAAATAACTGGGAAGAAGCTGTCTTCTCCAGAGAAAGTTCAAAATAATAATGAGTCTCATTATTCTGAGAACTCAAGTGGATAGCAAAAAATGCACCAAAACAAATCAATCTAAAAAACAAATCCCTTTTGCTCTGGTGGTTTAAAAACAGCCTTGCTGACCTTTTGAAATGCACACAGAGGCAATCAGTCTCTCCAGGTGCTTAGGCTTCACTAGAAGACAGCAATCCCTCCCTTCACCAGGAGCCCCAGTGATAATCACTGCCATTTAACCTTCTTTCACGTGTTCATAGGGAAGGGAGGGGTTTGCCCTGTGCCTGGAGAGAGAACTATTGAGGGATTGTCAATCTGCTGTCCTCTCTTGCATTAATGAGGCTGTTGTTAAAGGACTGTTTTCCTTTAATTTAAAGGCTACTTCTCATTATGTTGAGATAGAAAAAACTGTGGATAATTGGGTTATACCTGTAATCGCTTGTATTGTGTTGTCTTTCTACAACAGTAAAAAGCAGTTTTTAAAACTGATTTTAAAGAAGTGCATTTTTTCCCTTCTCCAGGGATCAGCACATTCCTTCTCATTTGCAGGGGCCATTTGTGCTGAGTCAAATCCGTGTATAATAAGATTGCACCTGTAATTTAAAGTGACCTCATTATTTTCAGTATCTAGCTCTCTGGTTGATTAATTTTAAAAGATTCTAGGATTGTAGAGCCCCCTATAGTGTGCCAAGAGCTTGTGCTGGGGTACCAGGAAATTTTTTTCCCAGTAGCAGGTCTTTACTGAGGACCACTTCTGAAATGTCCTTGACTGTCCACAGCACCTTGTTCAATGCAAGAGACCACTTAAAAATTGTTGGTCTCAGAAGTATTCTGAGGCATGTATGGAATTCCCTTTTGATCAGAGATATAGCGTTGGAAGTGAACCTTAGGGTACCCTTCTGCAGTTAGAATATCCATACTGAAAGCATCCCTGAGAGATATGTTAATAGAAAGGTAACCTCCAAATAAAACCTTCTTCAGCGGTGGATTGCACAGCTGAACTTCTGTTCTTTGTTAAAATGTTCCTTTTTGTTGTTCAAATGTGTTGGTTTAAGTTTTTATTTATTTTTGTTGTCCTCCAGTGGATATAATGAACAACAGTATCTGCCTCTGTTCTTTCTGACATAGTTTTTAAAAAGTGCAACTTTGTCAAGGTATCTCTGTCTCCTTTGTGAGGGAAAAGGGGTATATTGTTCCTGTGTATCTAACCCAGCCTTTCTCAAACGGTGGTTCATGTGCCAATTTCAGGTGGATCCACATTCATTTCAATGTGTATTTTATTTTTAATAGATTTGCTACCATGATAAGTGACTGCTTTTGGGGCAATGTTACAGATTTGTACTTATAACAGGTTACTAAGTATATGCTTTTAACAATGAATGTCAGTGGGACTTACTCCTGGGTAAGTGTGAATAGGATTGCAGCCTTTGGGATGTTTGTGGAATTTTTTTTAAGCTGATCAGCCGCTTTTTGGTAGGATTAGGAGGGTTCTTCTTTATTTTAAATAATTTTTAAAACTTATTGCAAACTTATAATTTATTTAATTAAGGGCGCAATCCAAACCTTTAGATAGGCCGGCCCAAGTGGAGGGTCGCAAACGTGCCGTAAAGCACACTTGCGCCTCCTCGAGGGGAAGTCAGGCTGGCGCTCTGAGAAGCGCTGGCCTATGGAGGCTGACAGATGCCTCCAGCCAGCTTCTCCTCAGCTGCTTATGTCGGCCCGCCTGCGCCGACTCAAGCGGAAAAGATAGGTGTGGGGGGGTGGAGAGGCGAAGGGAGGGAGGCGTTCCTGGGCAGGGGGAGGGAGGGTGATGGGTGGCCAAGGGGGCAGGTGGGCGAGGAGAGGGACTGGGATCCGGCAGTTATGCTGGATCCCAACCCCCGTCCCCGGGGAGAACAGAGTAGCTTCAAGCTGCTTTGCTCTCCTTGGACTTGTGCCACCTCAGGAGGTGGCGCAAGTCTGAGGAGACCCATTGTGGCCAGCAGCCCTTACCCAGGGGTAAGGGGAAAAGTTTCCCCTTGCCTTTGGCTAAGTCGCTGCTGGCCACAGTCCTGCGCTGGATACAACGCAAGCCTCCTGGCTTGCCTGTTCCAGCACAAGTTAGGATTGCACCCTAATTTGTTTAAAAATTTCCTGCTTGGTGATGTCACTTCTGGCCATGACATCACTTCCAGGTCAATGACATTTCCTATGGGTTCCCATGTCATTCTAAAAAGTGGGTCCCAGTGCAAAAAGGTTAGAGAACCACTGATCTTCTTAGTGGTTCTTCTAATCTCTTCCATATGGATGAGTTCATCACCTATAAAGTGTTATCAAATGACGATTTGCATGTGCAAAATGTCCATCACCAATAAAATGGTCAGACCTACTTTGCTCCTTATCACTTGGATGTTCCCTTAGTCACAGGGTTATTCACTAAAGGGAGTTCACATTTTTATCTAAAGCTCACGTAAACTATCAAGTTACAAGGATGTATGAGTTGACCTTAGGTGAAATTAAGAAATTGTTCCCCTCCTCATTTCTGTGATAAGATAGAAATTGGCAGTTCTGCTTAGCAGGGCTCTTTTTCCATGTAGGCAGATAAAATAAATACAGTATAGAGGAGTATCCTGGTTCGCTTTAAGTTCCCTGTGGCAGAAAAGCACATGAAAAATGAGAAATACTCCATTTGTTTTCTGACAAGACCAACGTAACAAATAGCCTGAGGTGTACAGAAGACACAAGCACATCCACTAGGGAATTGTTCACATCTCTTTTCCCAACTACCCAAACTTTCTTCCAGCTAAGCACCATTTCCAAAATTAAGAATTTCAATAAGATGTTACTTCTTTCCTTGAGGTGGTATGTCCAAGTCAGGCCTCTAACATAGCCTATAGAAATCTCTAGAGTGCCATCAGTTTTTAAAGTAGAAAGAGACTGGGTAATCCTACTGGAGACTATTATTACTCAGCAATTTTCCACTAGCCTTATTATCTGTTTTTCTTTCTGTTTGTTTAATCAATTAGTAAACAAGAGCAGAAGAACTGACTTCAGTAAGGCCTCGTTGCTCAAAATGGCACCTACTGCAGAAGAAAGAAACATTGTCCATAGCATATTTCTTAACACGTTGGACCCAAGGTAAGGGTACAATGAGTAAAGTTTGCAACTACTTATGACAATTGTTCAGAGATCGCTGATTGACATTAGGATTGCGCCCTAAGATGTTCCCCAACTCTGCAACATCAACTCCACCTCTGTGCTTCCTAGGAACAAGAGAAAATATTCATGCCTTCCGAAATGGAACTAATACAAAACAGGGTAGACCTGCCCCCCCCCAAGAGTTGTTGTGGTCATACTTGTTGAGAAAAAGGAATGGGTAGAGTTGTTAAAATCTAAGTATGAGGTGGACTTGTGTTCTCCGAAGAGCAGCCATACATAACCAGAAAGTTCATGAAAAACTTGCTTAGCATAGAATCATAAAATAATAGAGTAGGATGGGACCTTGAAGGACTTTTTGTCCAACTTCCTGCTTAGCACTGTCAACTACAGTATCCCTGACATATGACCATCTCTGCTTGAAAGTCTCCAGTGAGAGAGAGCCCACAACTCCATGAGGCAGACTGTTCTGGTGTCAGACAGCTCTTACTGTTGGGCAATACTTCCCAATGCCTAACCTAAATCTGCTTCTCTGTAGTTGTAACCCATTGGTTCTGCTCTCAAGAATCACCTAAAGCAAGACCTTCCTTTCTTTTGCATGACAGCTGTTCAGATACTTTGACAGCTGTCATATCTCCCCTTAGTCTTCTCTTTTCCAAGCTAAACAAGAGAGAGCATGCAAGCCTAAGAGCCACTCTCAAACTCAGTTCTCACTCCCTATCCCATTTTGTGTAGAGGTAAAGTAACATTAAGTAGCCTCAAGTAGGGATTGGAAAGAAGCTTGTTGGATAATACTGGAATGAGACCATGGCCTTCGTTGTATAAATTATGTCTCCCATTTCATAGGACAATCAGTTTTCGAAGTCGTTTAGTACCACCCAATTCGGTGTGGATGGAAGATGCAAAATTCAAAGGTTTGGAGATCTGCCATCCTCAGGTATTTACTGAACTATAACATGAGAAGATAATTGAGTGAATGAGGTGGGTTTTTTGGGGGGGGAGGGGGACTGTTGGTAAATAAATGCTCAGCCCCTAATCTAAGATGGCATATTTGATGGAACTTCATTCCTGTGTCAAATATTTCTGTTCAAGTAACAAAGTAGTTTTGATAAATTTTCATGGTCGTGAAATTAGTCTTGAGTCATTTTCAGTGGTTAGCGTAATTTTAGCTTTGAAAAAGGGATTTATATCTGTATCATAATCTAAAGTGATTCCTGGCTGTGGCGGAGAACACGTCAAGCATGTCCTGCAGACACTGCTGCTTAGTGATTGGTGCTATGGCTGCCTTCCAGCACTGGCTAGCATATTACATTTTATTATTTAGCATATTACGTTCACATTTTAAGGAAATTATCACCCCATTCCACAACTGGGTGTCAGTGTGGATTATGCTACGCAGAGGCTGTACCATTTGTACAAAGCAATCTGTTGTCTGTGGTCCAGCTCTTTTCTGACCCTCGTCAAAACCATGACATTCATGCAAAACAACCCTGTTGGGCTGTACACCCAAAAGATTTGGATGTGCTTTTGAATGAGTTACTAGTAACTCAGCATACTTCTTAGTCTTTTGCTCCTCCAGTTTTACTCCCTGCAATGGCAACTAAAAAACAAATTTTGGTCATTGCAGGACATCTGTGAAAGAGCTCATATATACTGGTATGAGATTTAAGCATAGTAATAACTAAATCAGTGACATCGCTTCCTGCCCTCCCTTTTAAATCATTGGACTGCATTTAATGCTTCATGATGATAATGACTTAAGAATATTTATATTCCACTTTTCAGCAAGAGTAGTTGACAAAGCGGTTTTCATGGTAAAAGAAATCAAATTGTCGCTATCACCAAATTGCAACATATTGTTGGAGTAGCATTCCTGTAATTTCAGTGTCATATAATCTTGCAGGATCACAAAAGTCAGTGACATCTTACTTGGTAGCATAGCACGCTGTAGGATTGGGCCATTAGTCAAACTTATGTCCTGGTCCTCCCCATCTTTACTTTGGAGCCTTATAGCTTTCAGAAAATCATACTTTCAAGAAAACATGCACAATAATGTAATTGACTCCTTAATAGAGAACTAGAAAGCATTCTGAATCAGCATACAATGTTCACTGTTTGTCTTGTTATCTCTGGATATAGGAACGCAATATTTTCAATAGAATCTTTGGGGGATTTCTCATGAGAAAGGCATATGAACTTGGATGGGCTAGTGCCTACAGCTATGGGTAAGTGGTAAGTTGGCAATACGTATAATACTCATGCCCATCAAGTTTCATGGGCAAGAAGGATTTTTCCTTCCCTGCTGCAGTTAGGTTAGCTACTGGGTAAAAGGGCATCTCTTTTCTCCTTCCTGCTCACTCAATACAATGCGAGCAGGGGCAGACCATAGAAGGACCCTGTAAAGTTATTTATTTTGCAGACCATAAAATGGTACAGTACATTCAAAAATATTTTGACTAATTTTATATACTGGTATATAGACTGTTTTCCTGGTGATGAATGAAAGCTCAAAATGTGCAGGACCATAATGGAATCTTGCATAAGATGGTAATTGCTACATTTTTTTTTACTTTTATCTTTATTGAGGGACATAATTTCAAGTCTTTAGGTCATTAAAATTGTAATATAATAGCCCATGTAATACTTGCATATGCCAAAATGAGCTCTAGATTGGCCCAACCCAGTTCCAAGGCCAGTTTAGTGCTACGTGTTAAAATGTCAATGCATATGGATAATGTCTCCGGATTTTCCAGAGTGAGCATGAAACTACAGCTTGGATGATTCCACAGTAATTGATATTTTATCCTAATTCTAAATTGTGAGCCCTCTGAAGTATTTATACTTGCAAAGCAGAAAAGGAGAAGAGCAAAGTTGTTATGATGAATGAACTCTGGAGTCTCCTGTTGGGGGGAATGTGTAACTGTAAGGGCTAAATGGCCAAGGCTCAGAGCAAAAATAAATAGAGAAGTGGAGGCAAACACCGCTAGCTCTAAAAAGTTGCAACAGACAGAGCCCATTGCAAGAACCACCCTGTTGGGTTCTATACATTGGATGAAATTTCATTGTGAGTCTGCATTTGTTCATGTGGCCTCCTTATCTATGGCCAAATGTCCATCCCAGCCTCTATATATGGTAATGTTGCAAATGTTTTAAGTTGTTTAAAACTGAAGCGCCCTTGCCTATAGAGAGATTCTGTAATCTCAAGCAGTGATTTGCAACTAGAATCACCTTGAATCTTGTGATTACAGAATCTCTCTATAGGCAAGAAACCATTAGTGTTCTCATTGTGTAAGTTGTCAGGTATGTCCTCTTTATTCTGGGTGATGGTCATGCACAGGCTCTTTCAGCTCAAGCAGACAAGTACAGCTTGAAAAGCTATTGATTTTGAGGCTGCAATCCTAAGTACATTTTCCTGGGAGTAAGCCCCATTGATCACATTAGGACTTGAGTAGACGGGATTGCACTGCGAGTATGGTACATCAGGATGATTCAGGTTAAGCTGTGATGGTGTGAAATTCTACACAGTATTTTTTCCTATTCCTATACCTGAATCCGTCTGCCTCCCAATGCAACCTTAGCATGTAATTATTTTGTAATCACTTAGTATATGTACCAGGAAATGGGCCCCATGCAGAGAGTGCTCCTGTATGATTTTGGCCCTGTGAAATCATAATGAAAGCCTTTGCTGCAATAAAAGGTAATGAACCTGAGGCTCAGCTGCAATTTCAGGAGGGGTTCAGTGCATGAGGGTCAATTGAAATTAACACCGTGTAAATTTGTGGTTTTGAGTCTGCCTCATTTGGTTTGATTTCTATAAATCTAGGCTTGAGACTCAGTCATGCCGCAGAAAGCTGTAGGAGCATTCCTCACTGAACATCTATTTCATGTAATGAAATTCTGCTTGAGCTCCCAGAAGTTGTGTATGCAAAAATTCCAATTTTGCGATAGTTTCTGATTTCATATGTCATTTATAATGTAGGATTTCCAATACCACTCTTTAAAAAATGTATTTTTTTCTCCGGCTCTAGAAACTCCAGACCTTATGTGGTAGCTGTAGATGATATCATGTTTCAAAAACCAGTTGAGATTGGATCCTTATTACTTCTTTCTTCTCAGGTAATAGGTTTTTAATCAAACAATTTTTATAGATCACATTAATGTAAATTACTTGTATCACTCTTGACAGTGACTACCAAGCCAGAGAACTCTTGACTTTTTCAAATAGCGAAATGTCATATCCATCTTGTTCAACACAAAGTTTGCAAACCCAATAATTTTTTCCATTCTAATTTTTAAGGTATGCTATACAGAAAAAAACTACATCCAGATTCGGGTACACACAGAGGTGTATGACCCAGACACCAGGGAACACAACACAACCAATGTCTTCCACTTCACATTTATGTTGGACAAGGAGATACCACAGATTGTCCCCAAGACATATGGAGGTATGTGGCTCTTTCAGTGGCTCTCCGGGAATGGTGGTGTGTGTTAATATTTTAATTAGGTTTCAGAGTCATGGCCTTGTGGGAATACAGAGCCAGGAGTGATGTCTTCTCTCTGTTAGATGACAAGGTCTTGCTTTTCGTGTTGCCAGGGTGCTATTCCAAAGAGTACAACATCTTCCCCCATAGAAAGTAGGAACTACTTAATAAGAACTCACAACTTTGGGCTACATTGCTGCATGAAAAGCTACCTTGTCGACTCTTGTACTTAACATATGTGAACAATGCAGAAGTAAGGTTAATTTTCCAGAATAATTCTATAAGACTATGTAGCACTCTTTGCATTCATTTATATAAATGCTGTGGTAGAGTATGTGGCATAACTCATTTGCTCAGGGCACTTAACTTTTGATTGACAACACACAGTAGTGGCCTTTTTGAAGCATTGTGGCTCCTACCATCAGTATAGGAGGTTATAAGGTCCCCTCAGATGTACAGCTTTTTGAATTCCCCCCCCCCCCTTTACTGGGATAACGTAATATTAAAATGGATGCCTCCTTCAGTTTTTTCAGCATTCCCCATCCCAACTTTTGCCTCCTGGGTTGATCTATTTTTATTTTTTGATTTATTTTTATTGTGAGACCATTCAGGGACAAGGGATCTGTAAGAGACTATCACTATAGTTGCTTTGTCTGCTCTCTCTTCTTTCAGAATCCATGTTGTATTTGGATGGAAAGCGGCACTTTAATTCAGCTATGAACGAAAATAGAACATAAGTATGGTACCGTCACAAAATGCTGCCTTTGGAAGGAGATTGATAAGCGGTGTGCCTGGCTCTTTCAGTTTTGACCAAAGGAAATGGGACAGCATTTATATTCTAAAAACAGTTTAATCATGAATGCTATAGTACTGCAGAACACTTGGTTTTATATCCAAATATTGCTTATTTCTATTTATACAAGTCCTTTTAGGTTGACTTCAGTATTTCCCATATTTGTGTGTGTGTGTGCTTTTATACAGAAAAAAAAGAATGAATACAATATGATGACTATCAGTACTAACTGATGAAATGAACAAAGCCAGTTCTGAAAGGTTCGGGGGAGGGTAATAAAATATACTGTGGACTGCTGGTGCTGAACGTTTCTTTTGTTCTTCATAACTCAGATGGTGATCTATACACCATTGAAACTGGTACCAGTTTGCCCTTAAATGTTGTTTTACTCCCATTTATTTAACCAACTTAAATTCACATACACCCACTGGAGGGGATTGGTTGCATAGCCTGGAGGTCACATCCAACCTATGGAGACTTTTACCTTGACCACACACAGCTCTGTATGGTATCTTGCCCATGGATGTCATTCTGAGAGAAAATCAGGTTAAAACTGTTCCAGTTGAAAGACCTGGGTAGGCCAGGTGCCATCTTACTGTCCTATAAATTCCGAGTGGGACTGTCTCAATATCCATTTTATTTTAGTCTTATATAAACAGCAGTCTTCTAGCTGCTCTCTAGGGCAAATCACAATCCATGCAGAAGGCCAAGACTGTCTTCCAGGGAACCTTCAGGTTCCTTGAAAGCTTGCCAGCATTTCTTCATGAGATTAGTAACAGTGGACAAGCTTTTCTGAAAACAGCTTTCCTCATCATACTGGAATGTTCCAAACACAATGCTGGGAGGCAAGGTCATAGTACAGTTCTATGAGAACCCCTATGTATCCTGTTGACAATGGGTAGAAAATGCTGGATTGCCCCTTTTATGATAGCATCTCCATTGTCAACCCGTGAATCTATTATGTGTGTATTAGGTATTACCAAATCAATATTTTTACCTTCATTGAAACTTCCTTTGAATGAATGTGGTTTGTGGAGAAAGTGTAGTTGGGAAATCTCAGGCCAATCTCACTCAGGTTGATGAGATGACAGCTTGAATATCTCATCACCTTCTGAGAAGGAATGGAACACAGAAGTTGCTGTGAAGGCTCCTTCTTAGATCAAGCTCACCAGATGCACCCTGCCTGGAGTCAATGTTTCTTCTGAGGATAGGTCTTTGGACCCCTTCACCCAGCTGGGTTTGATGATGGAAACTTAGAGATGAACTTCTTTCCCACCCTGTTTTTATCTCTTAGTGAATGTTTCCTCTTCACTGTGTCAGTTGCATTTTGAAGTTTTTACATTTGTTTATTAGTTGGGTAATTTTTTCCGCATCTCTAGTAGCACTTTCAAAACTTGTGACTCCCCCTGGTGGATGTCTGAAGTAAATACAGTTCTACCTCCACTGTGGATGTAACCAATTACCTCACATTACTGGATGTCCTCCTCCACCCAAGAATTATAGACTATTAAATCTTAGGTATTTTAGTGTTTCAATGAGTATCTAGTGTGTTGATTTTATTGTCTTGGGTTTTAGTAGCTGTTAGCCATCATGAGTCATGAAATTGTATAGGCTTTGAAGTTCAGTGAACTGACAATGAATACATTCCACTGATTTGAAATAAATATTTTGGATCAGTGTGGTAGGTTGGATATCTATATATGCACTGTACTGTTCCTTCCAAAAATATATTGTATGCCTGTATTTCAACTAATTAACTGCAGTCTTTCCCAAGCTGCAGTAACTGAATTTGGAATATAATCTCAACTTGACACCATTAACAGCAGCACTTGAGAGTTTTACATCTCTTGGCTCTAAAACTCCAGCTTACAGTTAAGGCTTTATGGAGAACTTTAAAGCAAGTAAGACTGTGAAGTGTTCCTAGAAGAGATACTGAAAGGCTAAATAGAAACAAGGCTCAAACCTCTTCAAATTACATGTTGGAAGATAAAATAAACCATCTCTTGAAAGTAAGATTTATGGTGGGGTAGAAAACATTTAAAAAAGTATTTTATTTCAAGCTAAAACTAAGGATGCAGGGACTAGAATGGCATTCTCATGAAGTGCAACTCCAGCCTCAGTGCAACTGGATCACAAGGAAATGAAGAGAATATTCTTTTTCAGTTTTCAAGGCAGCTGTACAGAATGGGGACTGAATTTTTCCCCCCTTTTCTTGTGGTGCAATCCTATATTTCAGAAAGGCCAGTATGAATGGTAGAGGATATAGCATAAGGTACTGGTGCAACAACAGTCCTGCTAGCACAACTACCCCTGTTGATGTAGCTCTAGTTCTGCAGATGGCTGCGCTGTGGATATCACAGACATATCGCCAGTGCAAGCCTCCAAATTGGGCAGGATGAGGAGTGAACATATCCTAAATCTTCTCCCACTGATGGGCATGCTCCAAATGTGCTAGAAGGCTCTGCTGGTTTCAGAGCTGGTGTGCCAATTCAAAATCGCGTTCTTAAAAAATGAGGAACACCAGAAAATCTCATCTCCTGCCTCTCTATTCCACCCACTTTCTTATGGCAAAACATAATAATAATACAGGTATTTATATACCGCCTTCCTTGGTCGTCAGTATTCTCAGACTTTAATTCAAGGCGGTTTACATAGGCACTGTTCTAAATCCCCATGGGGATTTTTACAATTGAAGAAAGGTTATGTCTTTCAAGAACCACAACATTTCAGATGGATCTTTTCTGATCTGGTATCACATTCTGGCCTGCAGTTGCCTCCCACGCAGGCTGACAAGCAGCTCCTTCATCTCTCACTTGAAGGGGGGCCAAGATGCTTCTCATACCAAAGAGCAGGTGGAATAACTTGGCTCAGATTGTCAGCTGGTCTTGCCACATTACAAGTGGCCTCGAATTGGCAACCTTTGGATGTTATCTTTAGGCAAACAGGCTCTACCCTCTAGACCAGACCTCCTGCAATATACTGGTAAAACATAGGCAATACACTGCACTCTGCAGACAATTGTAACACCCCAACCCCAGATGACATGGCAAGTGGCATGGGGCTAAACATCTCTGGAACCACAGGAGTCCTGAGTCACATATAAGTCCAAGCCCTGTGTACTGCTCATTCTTACTGGTCTGTCCTATTGCCTCCTATCCAGGTATGGCTGTTCTGTGTATTGTGCTCCCTGCACATTTCCTGCCCCCAGTACTAGCCATGCTTGCTGTGGGATTGGCCGGTGGTGCCTGTGCTGCTCTTGCTGCATATCAGACATAGCACATGCAGGACCTCTGGGTGATTTCAGGAGGAAAGGGGGCTCTGTAATAGCAGTCCACCACACTCTCCTCAGCTGGTCCTTGTCTAAGTGGGGGCAAAAAAGGAAGTGCTGGTTAGGGGTCCTGCACAAGGCATGACCCAGGAAGCATGTATTTGTGTCTTACTAAGTGGCTTCTGTGGTGTTGCTTCAGTGCATGGCCCTCCCAGGCCTAGTTATGTCAAACAAGATGCAGATCTCTCAACTTTCCAGGACATAGCCCTGCATGTTTTGCTGCCTGGGTTCATGGCCTGGCTGTAGCTGGATGCTGTCTTTAGTTGTGCTCCTTCATGCAATTAGCCAGTTGGTCAGACCACCCTTCCCAACTGCCAGCCTTTCTGGGCTCCACAGCCAAAAATTACCCCCAAGCTCCAGGATCTAGTGGCATCTTTTCTTGACCCTTTGTCTGCCACATTGAGGGGTAATTCAGCAAATTGTCACATCTTTTCACCCTGCAGATGCTGCTATAGGTTTGTTTTTTAAGTAAGAATCCCTTAAATTCAGTGCTCTCCTGGGAGGGTTTTTCCCCACAGGCAGCTTAGCCGCTGTAGCCTGGGACAGAAGCAGTGAATACAAAGTAGTAGTAATAATAATAACAACTTGGTATTTATATACCTACCGCCTTTCTGGTCATCGGATTACTCCTCTGACTTTATTCAAGGCAGTTTACATAGGCAGGCGTTTCTAAATCCCTCAAGGGGATTTTTACAATCATAGAGGTTCTCTCTTTCAAGAACCAACATTTCAGAATGGATCTTCCTGGTTCCAAGATTTTTCACGCATTCTGTAGCTGCTAGGCTAGCACAGGGACAGTGATGAGTAGGAAGAGTGGGCACATGTTAACCCTTGGTCAGCTGGCCTTCTCCCCAGGGGTCCTTTTCCCTTACAGGCTGTTGGATTCTTTTCAGGTCAAACTGACATGGGGCTGTTGTCCGGCAGCTGCAGCCTGGTAGGGTGGTGACATAAGTCTCCATGGACCCCATTGGGGTAGCAGTCTTCATCCTTTGCTATATGTAGGCAAGGAGGGCATCTCTGCAGTGCTGTGTGCAGTCTTTGGGCCTTTGTTGTTCTTTGGTCAACACTGATGGGATTGTTGGCTCCACAGAAACATACAGATCCTTAGCCAGGGAAGTGGCATTCACCCCCCCCCCCCAATAAAAGGAAAAAGTATCAATTTTAAAAGGAGTGAGGGGGAGCACCTACATGAGCAGCAGCATCAAAGAGAACTTTGTAGAAATGTGCTTGTTGTGGCCTTTAGTCAGGTTTTTTTCTTTTCCCCCCTTTCTTCTCGTTTGCACTACTTATAATTTCCAATCAGCAAGCACAAAACACGATACAGCTGAATCACTGAATCATTGCCTAGGTCTAAAAGTATTGTTTGTTCTATTGAAAAATAGTATCTGCTTAAAAATGACAGTTTTTTTCTAGAAGTATTAGGTTCGGAGCAGGTATCTGACCTCAGTAATGGACTAGATATGAGCTAAAAAATTAAGGCTTAAACCAGATAAGAAAAAAATGTTAATGGTCACTGAGATATCTGAACTGAGTTTGGGTCCACAGCCTGTCCTGGTTGGAACCTGTACTCCTCTGGAAGGATCAGGCTTACAGTTTAGGAGTGTTCCTGGATCCAGCTGTGTTCTTTCATGGTCAGGTACAAGTCCATTGTTAAGGAATGCTTTTACATAGCTCCAGCTTGAGATTGTGTGTTAAAATTTTTGCAGTGCTTCAGCACCTCCATATCATCATTCTGCTTAGAAATGATAAAGTACCTTGGGGAAGTACTCAAAAAAGACAGTACAGTATTTCTACCATTAATCAACATACATGAAAAATATAAAAATGAATGGAACTTTATTGGCAGCTTCTTAGTTGTAAACTGTGTGTTTAGAAGAAAGCAAACTGTATGTTTAGAAGAAAGCCATCAGTTCACTTTATCAAAATACTTCAATTTTCCTGCAGGGTCTGGAATTATCTGTAAAAGAAAAGTATCACCATCAAAACCCAAATGAAGTAAGACTTGTTTTATCTAATAGAAGGGTATAACTAAGAAAATGAAACAAGGCCTTAGTTGATTGAAGACTGCATATTAGCCACACCCACCTGTAGGTGATTTGCCTAAATTAACACCTGAATCTAAGTGTACTTACAGCTCTTCTTTTGGCCACCACACTCTCATAGCATCTTCAGGTTTGATCTAAACACATGTAGAAGGCATGGCTACAGATATTAATGTGCTTTGGTACAAATATATCTTGAGTTACTGCTGATTTTGCACATACGAATTTATTCCCAAGATTTTTATTCTGCCCTTCCCCCTGCCCCCACATATATACAAAGAGAGCAAACCCAAGATGGCTAACATCCATGACAGATGCAGTTTTAGTTACTTGAGCTGCATAATTTTTTCCAGTGCATACTTGGCCTAACTACGGAAGACCACAGATGCATTAATACTATGTTATAAAAAACCGTGGCGCCTCTTTATCCACAGATTCTGAATCTGCATATTGCACCCACTGCAAGTTCTAAGCCCATGGCTGGAGAACCCACAGAGGAACTCACGGACACAACTTCTGATTGCACCCAGGAGATCTTCTGAGTTGCAAGGAGGCCACACATGGCCAATCCGTGACTCAGAATGCCTGCTGGAGCCTTATGGCAGGCACTTTTGGTTTTAACAAAAACCTGAAAAGCCTGCAGGCATTCTGCAGAGCAGAGAGGATGAGTGCAACCTCCCCGTGCCTTGGAAAATAGACCAGAGCAGTGGTTCTCAAACTGGTGGGTTGCGACCCACCAGATCATGTAACACTTGCCCCGTCCCTTTAAAGAGCGGGTGAAGGGGAGGGAGGCAGCTAAGGGGAAGGGGGATGCTTTGCACTTACTTCAAGAAGGCAGGGCAGCAGCAGGCTGCAGGTGGTGCGGGGAGCCCCGCGCAGCCCTGCACAGCGCTCCCAGAAGCTTGGAACATTCACTAAAAGCAGGCGCAAAGCACTTCCGTTTTGCAGGAGGTACTTTGTGCCCACTTTTAGCGAATGTTCCAAGCCTCAGGGAGCCCTGTGCAGGGCTGCGCAGGGCTCCCTGCACCTCCTGCAGCCCTGCCTTCTTGAAGTAAGTGCAAAGCACCCCCCTCGCCCCTCCTTAGCGAAGTGATCCTGGGGATCGCGTCACTGCCCTAGCCTCTCCCCCACAAGAACTTACTGAGGGAGTAAAGCTCCATCAAAGTTTGAGAACCTCTGGATCAGAGGATTTCATTATTCACTGTTTTGGCCATCAGTGGGAGTTCTGGGAACAGAATCTTCACAGATGCCAAGGACTGACCTGTAATGCATTTAAAATAGTTTCTAATGACGTTAAATGACTGTACATCACATCCATTCCCATTAAGAACTGCTCTTAGAATGGTGCGTAGACAAATTAAACCCTGTGCATGAAACTGAACTTAAAAAATTGCAACTGAAATGAAAACACACTAGAAAAGAGCAAGAATGCTCTGCAATAATACAACATAGGCTCAATTCAGATATCATGCTTTGGTTACTGGGAACTTCAGTTGTTTTTGTACTCCTTTCCTTTCTTCCAATGTCTAGCGACATAAATTCTCCTTTCCTTTTCCTGGTTAGTGGTAACTATAGTTACACCATAGTAGACCATAAACTATAGTTAGACCATGGTAAACCATAGCACTGTTAATAAGAAAAGGGGGAAAAAGAACAAGGTTGCCCAAAGTGTTACTTAGCCCATGAGATGCTCTTGAGCAATCAAGCCCAAGATACATAAAGCACGCCACTGATTAAAAAATTTCTAAAGAAAGAATTAGCATGACTTTATACTAATAATAAACCTGAAATCAACATATGCCTACTAGACACACAGAACAAATGCAGAAAGACATTTGTGTATACAGATCCCAAAACCATGAGATTTAGGGCGCAATCATATCCCATTTTTCCACACTGACATAAGAGCAATGCAACTTCAAGGTAAGGGAACAAACATTGCCATACCTTAAGGCGACCTCAGTAACTGTCCCCCAACAGCAGGATGCAGCACATGCCCCACTGGCACAGCTATGCCAGTGCTGAAAGGTTGGTTAGGATTGCACCCTCAAGCACACAATTCAAAGTTTGATTTCAGTTGTACCTAATTTGCTTCAATTGTCCCCAAATGCAGAGGGTGGATAATAGGAAGGAGCTTTGTCTTTCAATCAAATTAAAAGAAACAGAACTACAGCTAGTTAAAATAATCTGAATCGTTGAATACATAGTTCTCTTGTGACCCATCCACAGCCTCACACGTGAAAAACCAAGTTATGGTTTTTTTCCTCCCTTTGTATATCTTCATACTTGCACCATTTAAATTGTTGACAAAATAGCTCACTGACAAAACATGGCTTTGGAGTTTGTTACTCTGGAAGTCTACAGCTGTAGAAACAAATGGCAACTAATAATGCAAAATGTTTTTAAAATACTTGATAATCTAAAAACTTGAGTGAACATGCTCAAAGACTGGGAATCTCATTCATCAGCAAGGTTTGATACTTGTGCACTTACTGATGTAAATTACCATGACAGCAAAAATGCAGGCATTTGGTATTTTCTGGCTACTACTAAAATGCTTAGGGGCAAAATTTTAATACTGGTTTTAGCACAACCTATTATAATGCTAACGCTGCATGAAACAGCTATCAAATTTGTTTTCAAAATACACGTAATTACTTCTGATCTTCCCCAAGTGTGTGAAGCCAGGGAAACCAACATATGCTAGAAGAGCAGGAAGAAATAGATACACTGTTAGTGAAGACATAAAAGGGAAGCTTTAGCCATGAATGTCTGCCCTGAATGACTGAACTAATTAGGTGCTACTGTAAAACTGTATGCTCTGGTTTCCTAACACTACAGCATTTGCAGGTAATGGAGGAACTAATTAGTGCTGCAGTTTTCAAGGGATGATGAGAAATTTTAACACTTGAGTAAACGCTGGCAACTGGCACCATGAGCTGACTCAGGATCTACATGCCATTATTTCAAAAAGTGAGTGAAATGTGGAACATGTAAAATGTTGCATATCCCTCTGGAAACACTTATATACAACTAGTTTGCCAACAGCTACTGTATATGAAATACAATTGCAACAGCTAGTTGCAAACAACACTCCTGTCTTCTATAGCACATCAGTGATATATCCTTGCGTGATATGAGCACATTATAAAAACAGAAAAAAATACAAAATTTCAATATAGTATGCATAAAAAGACCAACTTACGGTTTCACTGCCTGGTTTCCAACCAGCAGGGCAAACTGAAATGACAATGAAAGGACTGCAGTAAATTAATGAAATTAATGACTGCAATGAAATTAATCTGCAGTAAAACAACTGGCTTCCTATTCTTGTTCTGCAGATTAGCCCTAATGCATGTAAGTATCTATTACCAAGATAAGAAAAGCATTGGTATTCTTTAAGCACAAATGTATATAACATAGTACAGCTAAAAAGTTCTCAGCCTAAACAGAATGCACTTGGGTTGAATATTGTGATGAACACCTTGTTTCCTCTTATTCTGTTGCTTATATTTTGATGTATATCTCCCAGATGCTTGTGCTGGTTCAGCAGTCTAAGAGGTGCTGGGGCAGCCTCCTATAGTAGTTTGTTCCAGACAGCCATATGCTGGATATGGATTTGGTCCTTCTCTATGTCTAGACTAGCCAAGCCAACTACTGGGACTGGCATGTGCCTACCAATTATAAAGCAAAACCTGCCTGTCTAGGTAAAGAGGGGATGGAGAGATCAGGTGGATTTCACTCATCTAATAAGTTAACTCCATGACACCATCAAACCTAGCTTTTTGAAGTTCAAGCACAGGAACACCTGGATGTGCTTTGTCAGGATGGCAGATGGAACCAGTGCTGTTCCCTGAAGGTACACCTCCTTGCTCTCTATTAAGTACGGGATCAGGGATTCCTGGAACAATGCAAGTAGCTAGTCAAATGCCAACTTCTGATTACTAATGATGAAGTTGTTCCACTTATAATGGCAATCTGTGGTTCAGTTTGGTTGTTGCAATCAATTATCCTGCTTCACTGTCCTGTGGGCAGGAATTTACACCTCTACAATAGAAAGTATTCACTAATACCGTTCTGATTTTTGTGATGGTTTTTACATACCATATTATAGGGAGAAACTAGCTACATAAAGTTCAAGGCCCACTGGGACTTTAAGTTCAAATTGCTGAAAATGTGAAACTCTGAAGTAAACACTACAGTGAGTCTGTTTCCAAAAATATTAATACATACCCAACTTCTTAAACACATAATTCAAACAGATGAGGCTACACCTTAGATTAATTCTCACTACTGATGTATTTAAGGGGAAAAATACCTTCTCCGTGTCTGTCAGTGTACTGGAATGCTTGTACTAAACGAAGAGTTTCATCCACTGATCTGCCAACTGGCAGATCGTTCATTGTTATTTGTCGAAGAACTTTCTTGTCATCAATAATAAAAAGACCTCTGTGAAAACATGAAAAAATTACATAAGATATGTCCATTTGCTCACTCTATCTAGATATTGAGAACTGTGTCTGGTATACTCCTGCACATAATATATATTGAAAATTATGCCCCTCTAAAAGATTTAATATTGGATTCAATTTTGTGATATATTTATATTATGGTACACCTCAGGGATCACTGAAGTGATTATTTTTAACCTAAACCTAAGGACTGGGCTCTTTCCAAAGACCTTTCCAATGAGCTGCTGTTGTAAAACTAGTGGTTCAAATCTTGCAATTGTTTTCAAACAAGCTCTCATATACTGAATACAAAAGTTTGCATACAGCATTATTAAAGAGGTGGGAGACAAGAATATGCCTCAGCTCCTATTTATGAGCTTCCTAGGGGCATTTGGTTGATCACTATAAGAAACAGGATGCTGAGCTAAATGGGCCTTGGGTCTGATCCAGTCAGGTCTCTTATGCTCTGAGAAGAAACATGGCAACAGTTCTTAACTCTCACATATTTGCAGCAGCAGGAGAGGGAGAAAAGATAACAATGAAAATTATACCTAAGTGTGTGCCCTTGGTCCTCTAGATAAACACCATAATCCTTTGAAATCTGGTGTGTCAAATCTGAAAGAAGTGGTATCTTTATTGGCCCGAGTCCTCCTTGTTTTCTTGGAGTATTAATCCTACAGGAATAAAGAAGATAACCATCCGCATCAAGAATTATTTCATACTTACAAACTCCACTTTGTACCAGTAACCTAAGTATTACCAATGAGCAAACATTTTTTTTCCTTCAAAAGCATATTTTAATATTATTTGTTCCATCAGATTAAACTAGGGGTGCCCAAACCCCAGCCCTGGGGCCACTTGCAGCCCTCGAGGACTCCTAATCAGGCCCTCAGGAAGCCTCCAGTCTCCAATGAGCCTCTGGCCCTCCGGAGACTTGCTGGAGCCCACGCTGGCCTGATGCAACTGCTCTCAGCATGACAGCCAACTGTTCGACCTCTCACTTGAGCTGTGGGATGAGGGCTCCCACCACTACTTGCTGTTTCACATCTGTGATGCAGCAGCAGCAAAGGAAAGGTTGACCTTGCTTTGTGCAAGGCCTTTTATAGGCCCTGAGGTATTGCAAGACCTTCATTCATTCATATAAGTTCCATCTCTAATATATTCATTTATGTAAATTTATTCAAATTTTAAATGTAAATTAATCCTTTTTTTCCTGGTCCCCAACACAGTGTCAGAGAGATGATGTGGCCCTCCTGCCAAAAAGTTTGGACACCCCTGGATTAAACAAACAAAAAAAAACTTAAAAGATTAAGTTTGCCATGTAGGATTCTTTATGTAAATGGATTTATGAGTAAATAAGAGGTATATTTTTGATCAATAGATCATCCAAGATATCTTATTTTAGAGTCCTCAGACACCCTATCAGTTCATTGCAGAAGATCACAAATCCAATTGGCCTTGGCATCTCCTCTCCTATCCTCAACCCCAATGCCTGCTGCTCCCCTTGTGGGAGTTTTCTGTTATCAGTCTCCTCTTCCCACTGAAAGCCGTGCCATGAGTGAAGAGCTGTACTTTTGAAACAGCAGTAGGCACCTAACAGTGCGCATACGCATCCAACTGGATTTGGTCCCATGTTTCCTAACAATCGTGCTACTTTTAGCTATAAAATTTAACAGTTAGCCACAAATAAATTGTTCAAATTATATTAAAAAAAAGACTTACCATGCTAAATGAGTGAAATGTGAGTCAACCGAGCAAGCTACTAGTTCAGCATTTATTGCTCTGAATTCTTCAATTCTGTCACTGAAGGCAATTATCTCTGTTGGGCACACAAATGTGCTGAAAAAAAGGTTAAATTCTAAATTTCTGAGAGCTAAAAACAGTTTTCTACTTAGCTATATTTTAGCATACTAACTTCTACAACAAATACATGTTTGTTCCTTTGCAAATCTTTCCCTTACATTAGGAATCTAATATATTCTACTTTAAATATTTCCACTAGTGTATTTTGTTGCAATACTTTAACATCTTCACAGTAGTTGAATACAGTAATTACATATTCTGTAACCAGTTGGCACAGCTGTTGGTAAGGCATCCTAATCAATCATGGTGGTGGCATACAAGCATTATGATTAAACGACACACAACATTTAATTTAAGGTTTGCAAACAGTAGTCAGGATCCACATACTTTTTACACTAGGGACCATCTGAATTGTAGGAGAAGCCATCTGAAATAGCATTTCAAGAAACCAATATTAACCTCCAGCTGCACTGAGAAATAACCATTTGATATAATAGTATTTATAGGAGTGGAGATCCTCAACATAATGCCTAAAAGTGGCAACTAACAACTGCTATGATCTCTTTAATTATCAAGAAATACTGTGAAAATATGCGTGTATTAGGTATGCAATAGTTTCACTTACAAGTCAAGAGGATAAAAGAAGAAAACAAGGTATTTTCCTTCATAATCTGATGACTTCAGTTCTTTAAATTCTCCATCGATGACTGCTGTTCCTTCCCAATCAGGAGCTGGCTTAGAAACTTAAAAAGAAAAAGAATGAACTAAAAACAACTACAAAACTATGTAAAGATACTATTTCTAATGCAATAAATGAGCATTTAAAAACAAATCATGTTTAAAGAAGCAATGTAAGTGAAATTTCTTTCAGTTGTGGTTCTTATGACTTGCTGCACTAGTGTAGTAAGTTCTTGGGAACTGTTATGCCAATAAAGCTGTATGAATGCACTATAACACACACACAACATTTTTGTAGTGCTGCATATAGGTATGTCAATCCAAATGACTAGGATTTGAATGTGAATCATTCTTAGGCAATTCATAAGATAAGCTTGGCTTTTTAAAATATTATTCTTTAAACTGTATTAAAGATCTAGAGTTCCATTTACCATATTTTATTCATGAAAACCAGTTGTAATTTAGCATTCAGTAATTAAGTCATTAAATAATTTAGTTATTAAGTGTAGTACAGCAGAAGACCAGCAAATATACTTGTCACACAGGACCATTTATGACAAGCAGAAAATGGAATAAGACGGCAATAAGATAGGTGTGAAAATGCTGGCATTACCAAATTAGGAATATTAGACAAACATGTTAACCTTGAACCCATTACATGGAACTAAAGTTCCAATCCTATGCAGGGTTTCTTGGGAGTAAGCCCCATTTAACACAATGGGACTTACTCTTGCATAGACATTTCTAGGATTGCACTGTGAGTCCCATTCATTGTAAGTAACTTATTTTTACATTATGCATATTTTAGGATACTGAAGTTTATCATTAATAAAACTGTGTGCTCTGAAATGGTGGCTCAGTATTGAGAGAACTATACTACTGTACACTGATGAAGGTTGTGAAAGTGAGTCTCTGGAAAAAAAATACTGGCTTTTTTCACAAACTTAATGTGACTTCATTGATACCTACCCAAGGCTGCAAAGGAGGCCACAGGTTACCAGTGCTTAATGCCACTTAAACCAAACACAATTGAGAAACAGATGACTGTGGTTTGGACTGCAGCCCAAGTTTGAAATGAGGAACAAAGACTTTTGCTCAGTGATTAAAAAGACAAATAATGGGAGCCCTCACACTCTTACTGAGTAACTCTATGTGGACTATTCGTAGCAAAAATCTAAAGCCACAGTCCAAAGAATCGATATATGCTTGTGTGTATTTCAGAGATGGAACTTCACTTGCTAATTCTGTCAAAAAGGCAAGCCACATTTTAAACCAAACAGCAGCTTGTCTTTATAATGCAACCCTTGCACTTTCTTCTTTTTTAAAAATCTGCTGTAGAATTCAAGTCTGCTATTTTCTTATCAAGGAGCACTTACTAGCACCTTCTCAAAAATTTTGTACAACACATTAGTTCCATGTACTGTAGCACAGAATGTCATTCTATCCTTTCAGGACTATTTACATTGATTTTTTTATTTTAACTTCAAAAATGAGCATCTTTTCAGCAGTTGACAAGTCAAATGCCTGGTTCTCCTTCCTCCCTGCACTTTAAAAGCACAAGTTTTGTCTGACGTGTCATTTGCCAAGGGCAAAGCAAACATTTGGAACAAGCGGGAGGTGTTGCTATTATACATTCCACCCTACTAGCAGGGCAAAAATGAATTTCATATTCTTTGCCTCTTTTTAGAAAGCAGTATCAACTATTTTCTTACAAAACTGGGTTCAGTCTTCTTAATTTCTGGAAGCACAGCTTCAGTCCTGTGGCAACTGACAGGAACAGCTTTACTTTGGCAAAAGCTTTCCCCAGCGGTCCACAAAACTTTCATGCCACAATAAAAAGGTTAAGAGCACCAGCCCTGCTCACTTTCTTTCTTTCACACCATCCCACACCTTTCCTCCCCACTGGAATCAAGAAGGGCACATTCTAGCAAAAGAATGAATGGCCTTCCCTCATCCATTTATGAGGTTTTCTGCAGATACCAAAATCCGAATATCTCCCTTCACTACCTTACTAGCTGTGTGGGATGGTGTGAAAGGGGACTGGCAGCCCAATCCTATCCACACCTTCCTGGGAGTAAGCCCCATTGACTCTAATGGGTCTTGCTTCTGAGTGGACATGCATAGGAGCGGGCTGTGGCGCTGCAATTCTATGCGTGCTTTCCTGGGAGTAAGCCCCACTGAACCCAACGGAACCTAGTCCTGAGTAGACATGCCTAGGATCAGGCTGTGAGGCTGCAAGCCTAGCCACACTTTCCTGGGAGTAAGCCCCACTGGACACAATGGAGCTGACTTCTGAGTAGACATGCAGTAGGCCTGAGCATGTGGGCGGGAAAAGAGGGGCTGGGGTGGCTGCCCCGCGCCCGAGGAAGCCGCTTTCCTCGCAGGCCGGGGCTCCGCTCCACCCTCGCCTCCGCCTCCCGCCGCAGGCCCTGCGAGGCACCTACTCTTGGCCTTGCTGAGGTGCAGCGAGTGGTCGATGAGCGGCACCCGCGCCGCCTCCCCGGGGTACACCTGGCCCCCGGCGTAGTAGTGGCACTTCTCGTCGCCCCAGCCCTGCGTCGCGTCCGCCGCCGCCTCGTCCGTCATCGCCGCGGCCGCCAGCAGCAGCGCCAGCCACAGCCCGCGGAACGCCAACCGCCCCAACCGCCGCCGGCAACGTCTCCCCAGCCCGCCCGGGCACTCGCGTGCCCGCAGCCCCTCGGCCTCCATGGCGCGCTGCGTCTCGCCGCGGGCCTCGGCTCGGGAAGAGGCACGCGCAGCGCCAGGCCCGGAGGAGGAGGAGGCCGCCTCGGGGGCGGGACCGGGACCCACACACGCCCCACACGCAGGCAGCCGCCCTTCCCGCTCGCTGCTGGCGAAGACTGCAGGGCGAGGCTGCCCTCCTCGCCACGAGCCCCGCTGACTGCAGAGGACGGGCTCGGAGGCGCTTCGGCCGACCAAAGAGGCGCCTGAGGGGGCATGACTGAGACAGCCCATGCGGGGGGTGGACAGAGAGGTGCTCTTTCCCCTCACACTTCACCAGCACCAGGGCACAGCCACGACAGCTGAGTGTTGGGAGTCAGGACAGGCAGAAGAAAGTATTTCTTTGCTCAGACTGTGGTTGGTCTGTGGAACTCCTTGCCACAGGATGTGGCGATGGCATTTGGCCTAAGTGTCTTGAAAAGGGGGTTGGAGAGATGTATGGAGGAAAAGGCCATCACAGGTTTCTTTCTTTACCCAGCATGTGTCTAGTCTGTGGAACTCCTTGCCACAGGATGTGGCGATGGCATCTGGCCTAAGTGTCTTGAAAAGGGGGTTGGAGAGATGTATGGAGGAAAAGGCCATCGCAGGTTTCTTCCTTTAGCCAGCGTGTGTTTAGTCTGTGGAACTCCTTGCCACAGGATGTGGCGATGGCATCTGGCCTAGGTGTCTTGAAAAGGGGGGGTTGGAGAGATGTATGGAGGAAAAGGCCATCACAGGTTACAAGCCGTGGTGGGCATGTGCAACCTCCAGATTTTAGAAGTAGGCTAGCTCAGAATGCCAGGTGCAAGGGAGCACACCAGGATGCAGGTCTCGTGTTGTCCTCTGTGCCCCCTGGGGCATTTGGTGGGCTACTGTGAGACACAGGAAGCTGGACTAGGTGGGCCTTGGCCTGATCCAGTGGGGCTCTTCTTAACAGATGTATTCTGTTTTGACAGAATTTTAAAAGCCTCAGAGCCAATCCTATGCATGTGTATTCAAGAAGTCCAATTATAGCCAAGAGAGGGAGGTGATGGTGGCAGCAGCAGTGGCACTTCCTTCCCTTTAGAAAGGGGCTGCTGCTGTCCCAAACCTCTTCTTGTATGCTCTCAGTGAATAGGAGGAGGGTTGAAGTGCTGACCAGAGGGGCTCCCTAAGCAGTGGGCTGGAGGAGAGAGGCAGCCAGACAGAGGATCCTCATCAGTTCACCACCCTCTCCAAGGCGCTCCTTGACACATTGTGTTTATGTCACGTCAGGCATGGACCCGCCCTGGCCCAGTGGCATCTAACTTAGGGCACAATCCTAACCCCTTATGTCAGTACTTTCTGGCACTGGCATAGCGGTGCCAATGGGACATGTGCTGCATCCTACAGTTGGGTGTCACTCACAGAGGCCTCCTCAAATGTTTGTTCCCTTACCTCAGAGCTGCATTACCCTTATGTCAGTGCTGGAAAGCACTGACATAAGGGGTTAGGATTGCGCCCTTATCTCCATATAGGGAATCATGGAACCACTGCATTTTGGTACCTATTTTAGTTCTGTTTTAGAACTGGATAATGTCTTTCTGGTAATGCCTGAATAACCTGGATGACCCATAGACATTGTCAGCTGTGCAGGTGGGTGGGACACCAGAGTGGCTGAAACCATCTGCTGTGGCAAATGCACTAGATTGTGTGCATCCAGATGCCTAGTAATTGTAACCTCAAGATAAATGAACCTTGAAAAGGAATATATAATAGAATACTCAGATATACCAATAAACAACTACAGGTTGAGTCTTGTTATTTGCCTGGGTACTGTTCCCAGAACTCATGTGCTTGGCAAAAATTGCATTAAAGCAAATCCATTTAAAAAACAATGCCCCTTTGCTAGGCAATTTAAAAACAGCCTTGCTGAACTTTGTGATGCAAGACAGAGTCATTAGACAGACAATCCATCAATCAGTCTCTCTCCAGGTGCTTAGAAAGACTTCACTGTGAGCCAGCAACCCCTCACCAGGTGACACAAATCCTAGTGATGCCATTGATATATACCTAATCCATTACTGAAAGCAGACCTTATAGTGCAAATCTGGATGAGTACAATTTTACATTAATTTCATTGGGGTTGGATTCCCAAAATCACCCTAAATCACTAACAGCATAAGGAAAAAGTTGTATGGCATGATAGAATAGAATAAATAACATTTGATATCTACATTATTCAGCATCAATAAAGTGTTGTTGTCGTCAATGATGAATATGTTTCAGAAGTTCTAACATTCCATAATTAGGTTTAGTACCTCAGGACCCAATCCTATCCAAATTTCTAGCACTGGTGCAGCAGCTATACAGCCCCAAAGTAAGGGTCCAAATGTTGCCTTATTTTGAGGAGCCTCTGAAACTGCCTCCCCACCACAGGGTGCAGCGCATGCCCCATTGGCACACTGCACCTGCGCTGTGGAAAATTGGATAGGATTGGGCCCTCAAGCTGTAGTTGCAAACATCTTGAGGTGCTACCACTACTATCTTACATTTCACCTGTTTTTCCACTTTTCCAATGACTTTTTAAAATCTTCTATTCTTTAGTGCCAATATTCACAGTATTTTGTAGAAACACAGCCCAGAAACAGATACACTGTAAAAGGGAGCATGTAGTACATGTGTTTTAAAAGCATGGGGATGAATTTTCCATCAGGCAGCATATCTCACACAGACGGCACCTCTTCCCCAGTCATGCTGAGGAGCCAGGGCCTGAAGAACACTTCCTCTAAAGCAGCAATTTTCAACCTTTTTCATCTCATGGCTCACTGACAAAGCGCTAACATTGTCAAGGCACACTATCCGTTTTTTGACAATTCACAAGGCACACCATGCTAGCAGCTGACTTGCATCCCCAGTGGCCCTATTAATAAATGCCCCGCCCCAAGCTCCTGTGGCACACCAATGTGCCACTGGCACACTGGTTGAAAATCACTGCCTGCAGGAGCACACCTGAGAAAGGAAGCCCTGCTGGACCTCTGTCATTGAAAATTATTACAATTTTATTAAAATGCAACTAACTTGGTCACCCAGGCACAAAATTCTCTATTTCTCCCCCTTCATCCCCAAGAGATTTGTTTCTCAAGCTGCCACCCTGATACACAGAAGCTGCTCTGGACTTCCCCTATATACCATCTGCACTGTCTTAAACCAGCCATTGTTGGGTATCTCAGGGCTGTGGAAATCTCCCTAAGGCACTCTATGATATAGGAAAAGGGGGGGCAGGGAGGAAGATGCACAAACATTTTAATGGCGACCATATGTGCCCCTGTTGGCCTAGCATCAGACACTCAGAAAATTGCTTTTTCAATGGGGGGATTAAAAGGAAATAGGACTGGGTTTTTAGAATCAAAACCCCCAAACTGGAGCAGAGGCCTCTTTCCAAGAAACTTAGTCATGCAGCATTCCTTCCCCTCCCCAGCAATTTGCATCATATACACCCCCTCCTCACATACACACACCCTCCTTGCAGGCTCTCTCACTTGCTATAAGGAAACTGTGGTTGGAAGGGCAAATGGTGTGGGAGGGGGAAGCTGGGGGGTGGTGGAATGATCCTTAATATTTCCTAGGAAGGGGCATGGGGAAGCAGGGGGACAAGGCTGAAGATCTGTGAGGGGAAGTCTGGCCAAACCAAACCGTTTGATGGAAATATCCTTGGAAGAAGCTGGCAGGAATTAAAGGTTATTAAATGAATGTGGGAGATGAATGTGGGAGGGGGGTAGGAAACATGCTGAGAGAGTGAGTGGTGGAGCAGGGTTACACCCAGTGCCAGATTTGGAGAAAATCAGTAAAAACAACAACAGCACAAGAAAAAACAAGTCTAACTCAGTAAAATAAATCCCACACAGTAAAAGGTACACTTCTCATCAGATGCTTCTGTGGCATTTACAGCACAAACTATGCCATCAGAAATACTGGTAGAGCAAAATCAAAATGAGCCATATCCCATCTATAACTGAGTGAAGACGGAACCTTTCTGGGGTTTCATCTTCAGTATCATTGGCCTCTTGTCTTGTAATGGCATTGGGCCCAGGGCACGGGAGAATCGTTGCTGCTCTAAGGAATTCCATTATGGTTCTCGAAGCAGACCTGCCAAGTAGTTTTGTATCATTTCCCTGGGGCCAGAAACTGGTCCTTGTGTGGAAGTCGATGGTTCCATGATATAGACCAGAAACTCTTGGACAGCTTCTGTGACGAGACTGTCACAGTTGTTGGCAACCTTCAGTCTTGAGAGACTATGGTATCGCGCTCTGAAAGGTGATTTTGGAACATCGTCTAGTGTGGCTGAAAAGGCCAATTTGGGAGTGACAATCCCTTCCACACCGGGAGCAAGTGCAGTCTGTCCCTGGTCTGTCTCCCTGGCTATGGGCCTTCCTTTGCCTCTTAGCCTCAGACAGTTGGCCAAGTGTCTCTTCAAACTGGGAAAGGCCATGCTGCACAGCCTGCCTCCAAGCGGGCCGCTCAGAGGCCAGGGTTTCCCACTTGTTGAGGTCCACTCCTAAGGCCTTCAGATCCCTCTTGCAGATGTCCTTGTATCACAGCTGTGGTCTACCTGTAAGGCGCTTTCCTTGCACCAGTTCTCCATAGAGGAGATCCTTTGGGATCCGGCCATCATCCATTCTCATGACATGACTGAGCCAACGCAGGCGTCTCTGTTTCAGCAGTGCATACATGCTAGGGATTCCAGCACGTTCCAGGACTGTGTTGTTTGGAACTTTGCCCTGCCAGGTGATGCCGAGAATGCGTCGGAGGCAGCGCATGTGGAAAGCGTTCAGTTTCCTCTCCTGTTGTGAGCGAAGAGTCCATGACTTGCTGCAGTACAGAAGTGTACTCAGGACGCAAGCTCTGTAGACCTGGATCTTGGTATGTTCCGTCAGCTTCTTGTTGGACCAGACTCTCTTTGTGAGTCTGGAAAACGTGGTAGCTGCTTTACCGATGCGTTTGTTTAGTTTGGTATCGAGAGAAAGAGTGTCAGAGATTGTTGAGCCAAGGTACACAAAGTCATGGACAGCCTCCAGTTCATGCGCAGAGATTGTAATGCAGGGAGTTGAGTCCACATCCTGAACCATGACCTGTGTTTTCTTCAGGCTGATTGTCAGTCCAAAATCTTGGCAGGCCTTGCTAAAACGATCCATGAGCTGCTGGAGATCTTTGGCAGAGTGGGTAGTGACAGCTGCATCGTCGGCAAAGAGGAAGTCACGCAGACATTTCAGCTGGACTTTGGACTTTGCTCTCAGTCTGGAGAGGTTGAAGAGCTTTCCGTCTGATCTGGTCCGAAGATAGATGCCTTCTGTTGCGGTTCCAAAGGCCTGCTTCAGCAGGACAGCGAAGAAAATCCCAAACAAGGTTGGCGCAAGAACACAGCCCTGCTTCACTCCGCTTCGGATGTCAAAGGGGTCTGATGTGGAGCCATTGAAGACAACAGTGCCCTTCATGTCCTTGTGGAAGGATCTGATGATGCTAAGGAGCCTGGGTGGACATCCAATCTTGGGGAGAGGGTAGGTAAAATAGTTCTCCTTATTAAACCTTCTTTGGCAGCCACTGGGAAGTACACTTCCTGGGTCTTTTGGGGTTGTCCCTCACACCTGCCCACTGCTCCAGACCCAGCATTACAGGGACGCAGTATCTCTGCGGCAGTTGGCTGTCAATGATTGGCACCAAGTATTGCACATGCGCAGTGCAAGCAGCCCCTCCCCCTCCACCGTTCATCAACATTATGGGGGCACGCCATCTCGCGACCTCTGGTCCTACCAGGCGCAAAGAAGGCTAATGCAATTTTAGATTGCATTATAGAACCATAACTTCTGAGTCATGTGAAGCAGTGGTTCCGCTTGACTCCACACTAGTCAGACCTTATCTTTGAGACAGGGTACTGTTTCTCATTCTTTAATCACATAAACTGCTTTGAGATCTGTTTTTATTTAAAGTGATATAGAGATTTTCTAAATAGATGAACAAAGCTAGTGAAAAATCAAGAGAACACTTGAGTTGGAAATAATTCCTACTGTCCTTGTGGTAAGTGCCCTGACCCTGTCCGTGCTTGACAAGCACTTTTTGTCTCCGTTCTCTCTGACTTCTCCTTAGATTCAGGACAGAACTGTATTGAATTTACCTTAGCCCCTCCATTCTTTCTACCTTTTTTTGAGAGGCTGCTAAGCTGTGTACATACCTGATTTTTTTCCCTTTAGTGACAACTAGTCATCCTGTTTCCAGTCCTTAATTTCAAGGAGCTTCTCAGGAAAGCATCCAGACGTTCCTATTTGTGACAAAGTAATCTCTAGCCATTCTCTGCCACCTCCTTTGGCTTGCATATGCCAGGGACACAGATGTGTACTTCCCACAGGCATATTGGCTCCCTCCCCTCGTCTAGCTTCCCTGCTGGGTTATGGCCTGCTCTCACATCAGAAGTTGTTCCAAATACTCTGAAGCAATTACTTAGAATGAATACATGTGCCATCATTCCTGTTAAATGCAAAAGACAATTATTATCGAGAGAAATACCTAACTATTGCCATTTATAAGCCTGGGATGGTTCCCACTTGGGAAAGTAGTTCTGGCTTCACTGTTACCACCTGATAATATTTTTGATGGATTCAGATCGTTGTTCTGGCGTGGTAGCCATTCATCAGCTTACTGTGTTAGGGAACAGGTCAACTATAATGAATGCCACACGGTGGGGTGACTTATCACCACCCTGCTATCTCATATATTCTTTTGGTTGCAGGAGCACAGTAAAGCTCAGCCCATTAGCAGTTGGATACTGCAGACCATTGGCTCTCCATAAGGTTCCATATAAGAAGCTAGCATGCCAAAAACAGTTGTCAGAATCTATTCATAAACAGTTTTCACATACCAGAGATACTCTCCTATAAAGCAAGAAATTTCTACCAATAAATCAACTGTAGATCTTTCCTAATCTTATCTGCAGGCAGTGACGTCATTAGGGTTTACATCACCAGGTGCAGGAGGTCAGTGCATCACCCCTATGATGGACTTCCTCCCATGCAGTGGGTGGAGCAATACTCTGGCGGTGGGCATGATGATTTTCCATCGCTCTGTCCCTACTGGGTTTTTTTGCTATAACTTTTGATAGACTAGAGATATTTCAGCGTGGTTTGTTTCATTGCATTTTGCATGAAATTATGCAATCATTGATATATTATATGTTGGTATTATTTGAAAATACCAAGATTTAAAATTTTTTAGTGAGTAGTGGTGCCCCCCCATGTGTGTCACCTGGTGCAACCTGCACCCCCCCAGCAACCTTAATGTCTGAGGGTCACTCAGGGGTCAGGGCTGTTCAGGCATGTCCTGGCAGTTAGAAGAAGCTGAGAGACACGTTAAAAGTGCCTGCAGAGGTCTGTGAAGCATCTGAGGAACATTTTGAGTTATTGCAGACAGCTTACAAACATGCAGCTTTGTTTAAATTTGTCAGAGCTCCATTGTAGAGTCTTCCGAGCATGCTTGTTAACTCCAAGCCCAGAAGTCCTCTTAAAACAACTGCGAACAGTATAAAAAGTTGTCTGGCAGCAATTGAAGCAGGTGTTGTGCTGAGATAAGCTATTTATGTTGCTTTATATTGGTGCTGCATTTGTTTTGAAAGGTTTTTAAAAGTGCAAATGCTTTCCTGCAGTTTCAAACCTGGATTTTTTTTTTTTAAAGCAATTCAATGCAATGTTCAATTCTGTTGCTTTAAGGGGAGGTAGCACACAGCACTACATGAGCACCTTGTTAATGTCTTCAAAAACAGTGGCAGGTTCAGATTCTTTCCCCCCTTTCAATCAGGCTCCAGGACAAGCTGCAGTTCCTTCTCACAGGCATCATTCCCCATGTTTTACCCCCAACTTATGTGAAGGTCATGGAACATTCCATGATTTTTGACTGAAAACCTTGACTTATTTGTGAGGTTGCTTAATAGGTAAGTGTATATTGTATTCTGTTTAGCCTTTCAGCATTTTCCCTTCTGTTGGTGTACCTGTGTGAAGAACAGAGATGTAGTTTTAAATTTCCATGTACAAGATTTGAATTCAGTTGATGGCAAGTAGAAAGATGGATTTACAGCTGCATTTCAGTCTTCTTTTTTTATGTCACCTACAAACAGATGTTTTGTATTATCTGAAGTGCATTTTTAATCCTTCACTCACCATTTTTGTTTGGGAATAGCTTTTTCACATTTTATCCTCTCTTCCTTGTATGGGGGGGGGGATGTGCCCCTATCATGGATGCAGACATTTTTCAAGATGTCGCTTCTTGGCCTTCCAAATAGATAGTCAAGTCAAGTTTCACCAATATTATGAAAATGTCACCCATCCATCCCTTTCCTTGCTGCCATTGCTGCTGCTCAAAGGAGGGCATGGAAATTTTTTGTTTGTTTTTGGTATCCTTCAAGAGTACATATGCAGACAGTACAGGTGTACACAGTAAGCCTTTAATAAAGAGCAAAGGTGACAAGGTATCTGTGCAACCCACATGGCTTTACCCTAATCTTGTCTGTTGCACTAAGAGGATGCAGGTCTGTGAGGGGAACAGTGAAGGATATGCCACTGGAGTAGATTCAAAGGATACCTAAAGGACTGCATCTGAATTTAGTTGTAGGATAGATAGTAAGGCCCAGCATTTGAGCCAAACAGGTGTGGGAATGCCTTCTCCCACAGCAGCTGGAGAAATTATATGATATTCAAAGCAGGAAAATCATAACATGAACAGTGCTAATGAGCATTAATAAAGTATACATTCTAGCATAATAAAGTGTTTAAAATGCATGTATGATTTTGGCCTTGGGTCCTAAGGATGAAATGTCTTTACATTTACTTGGATATAAGTCTCCTTGGCTGAAGTGCAACTTGCTTCCAAATAGAACTGCAATCCTATGCACACTGCTGGATGTAAGCCCCATTGAGCGCAATGAGACTTACTTCTGAGTAGACATGCCTAGGCTTGTGCTCAAAGTATGACTCTAAGCATAGTTTGAATGGGCTGAATCTGGTTGGAGAGCTTTTGCTTCCCAACTTCAAAGACAAATAATATTTTCAAGAATTAGTTTGTGCAATCCAGAACTATTATTAAAAACTTAATATCTGAGTTGTAATGCTACATCTGTTGTCATTTCTTGGAGGCATTCTTGGAGGCATGATATTTACCAATATAGTGTTGACATTGGAAGGTAGTCTTATCCTCTCAAAATAAAAATCCTCTCATTTCAACAAATACATAGTACTACTAGTCATGTATGAGAGAAAATCTATAATGTAAAAAAAAGCAAAATATTTGTTTTTGCCAGATAATAGAAAATATCTGGTTCCAAAGTGTTGTTATGCTCAATAGAATGAACATGATTAAAATTACCAATTGGAAGAGTGAAATGTTTTGGCTCTCAATAAAGGCAGACTGAAGGGTAGAGTCATGTGCAGGGACTGCAAAGTGCTACTAAAAAGGAATTCCACATGCATAAAAATTTGGCTTGCTGAGCAGCTTTTGCTTTCACAGTAAATTTATCCTGCCTGCAAGCAATTCTGGCAATATCAATTAGCTGAAACAATCCAAACAATGGCCTGATTGAACAAAGGAGAAAACCTTTTAAAAATTGTCATGTTGTGATAGATTTTGAAATGGGTTTCCACTTATCTTCTGTCTTAAATGCTTCTGTTCTGGTGACAGTGTTGGATCTTGTGGGCAATGAAAATCTATGTACTACTTTCACACTTCACAAATTTGACCATGGTTTAGCTCAACATAGAGGCAGCTTGGTCTGGTTTTTATGATATATAAACATGGGGGGGGGGGAGAGGAGAAGGGAATTGGGCACTAAATGTTAAGTAATTAGTTTCAATTACTATATTGTAATAATTTAACAAACTGCCGACCATTTGACTGCCATGATGAATGTGCAGCATTCAAGTTCACCAAATTTATGTTATGTTATATCCCCTGGGGGCTGGGGATAAGAATAGGCCCTCAGTTTGGCTGTACTTGTCGTAAGAGGCGACTAAACAGCCACTGGGTAGATGGGACTCTTCGGCCTGGGAAGGCAGCTCATCTGAGAGAAGGAAAACTCTGATCCCAAACCTCCACTGCCTTGTGGCTACATCCAGTTATGGGAAAGGCTTCAGGAGTCAACCTCGAGGCAAAATCCAGAGCCGGAGTCCCTGAGGCAGTTCATGGCTGAACACAGTCACGTTCTGGCAACTCCTGCGACGCTGCTGGAACCAACCGTATTGGCCTCTGCCTTTCCATTGGACCATTTCAGCAACGTGGAGCGGGGGGATATGCTGCATGGGTAACAGCCTATCCTCCATACCTACTTTACCCAGGCTTCGCGCACTGGAGAGGACACTATGTTCCAGAACCACCATTCAGAGCGTGACACCATAGTCTTCCGAGACTGAAGGATGCCAACAACAATGTAATAAAACATCAATTTGAAATATAAGGACATGAGAAGAGCCCCACTGGATCAGGCGAAAGTCCCATCTAGTCTAGCTTCCTGTATCTCACAGTGGCCCACCAGATGCTTCAGGGAGCACACAAGGTACCTGCATCATGGTGCCATTCCCTTTCATCTGGCTTTCTTAGGTAGCCTACTTCTAAAACTGTGAGGTTGCACATATGTATCATGGTTTGTAACCTGTCATGGACTCTTCCTCCAGAAATTTGTCCAATCCCCTTTTAAAGGCATCTAAGCCAGATGGCACCACCACATCCTGTGGCAATGAGTTCCACAGACTAACTACACTCTGGGTAAAGAAATATTTTCTTTTGTCAGTCCTAACTCTCCCAACACTCACTTTAGGCTGATGTCCCCTGGTTCTGGTGTGTGAGGGGGAAAAGAGCGTCCCTCTATCCACTCTATCATCCCCTGCATAATTTTGTACATCTCAATCATGTCTCCTCTCGTGCCTTTTTTCTAGACTGAAGAGCCCCAAACACTGTAACTTTTCCTCGTAAGGGAAATGCCCCAGCCCAGTAATCATTTTGATTGCTCTCTTTTACACCTTTTCCATTTCCACTATATCTTTTTTGAGATTTGGTGACCAGAACTTGACGCAGTACTCCAGGTGTGGCCTAACCATTGATTTGTACAATGGCATTTTATTATTGGCTGTTTTATTCTTAATACATTTTCTAATTATTCCAAGCATGGAATTAGTGTTCTTCATATTGAGTTGACACTTTCATTGAGGTGTCCACCAGCACCCCAAGATCTGATCTGTCACAGACAGCTCAGAACCCATTAGCCTATATATGAAGTTTTGATTTTTTGCCCTAATGTCCATTACTTTACACTTACGTTCATTGAAATGCTTCTGCAATTTTGCCGTCTATTCTCCCAGTTTGGAGTGATCCTTCTGCACAGACCATCTGAACGAGGATTTGGAGCATAGGTACACAAAACTCTATACCACTGTGTACACATATACTTCCATTTGTGTGCTAAAGTACCAAGAGAGGGAAAATCTTTGACTTTTAGTTAAGATAAGCAATATTTAGATTGCTTTCTTGTATCTCTTTCTTTGCTTTCTTGTAGCTGTATTTCTTGTACTCTTGGATAAGAGTATTCTTTTCCTAAATTGTAATGAATGAAACATACTAATGCTAAGGACCATCTGGGTGCACTGGAAATCATTATAGCTACTTCTCCTTGCACCCAGGATCTCCTTGTCATTTACTTAGAAAAAGAGTAAGGAAAGATGTTTTCAGGGTATCCATTCTGATCTGAGAATAACCTCTCATAAATTATACAAGATTGGTAGACCCATACGCTATAACTTAGTGTTTCATTCTTGTTTGCACTAGCGTCTATGGGTGTGAATATAGAATTATGTGGACATCGTTTCAGAAATGGGCTCCAACTAGAGCAGCATTTTTCTACCATTATCATCTCATAGCACATTCACAAAACTCTAAAGATATCACTTCCGGCCCCCAGCCTGCACCATGAATGCTATTTAGCCCATTGTATGAAAGGCATTTAACACCCCTGGTCTAGCTAATATAATATTTAATATTTGTATAGTCTTTTGAGTGTACAGAGCACTATTGTCCCAAATTGCTGAGGACTGAAGAAGTATAGCTTGCCTATGGCTGTTGGGACTTCCTGACTTGTGAGATCTGTCCCTTTGGATGTGACATGAGAGTTCCATGACAGGAACACCTAATATTTTTTTCCTTCTCAAAAATCAGTTTTGTTTTCAAAGCTAATTTGGATTGGAGCTACAATATGAGTTAGAATTTTTTTTAACCCTTTATCCCCACACCAATCCATCAACTTACAGTACGTGCTCATAAGTGTGTCACTTTGTGGCTAGCAGCAGCTTTGGGAGGGGAATTTGGATTGGAACCCCAACACAAGGAGAAAAGGTTAAACCTCTGTCGTCCTGCACCACAGCCCCAATCAGAACCTCCAGCCCATATGGCTGCTTTTTAAAAGGCAAAAAGCACTGGGAATTCCATTCACATAAAGTTCAAGTTTGGCCCTTAGCCACTGTGCTACACCTTATAATATGCAAAGCCTGAACATACTCTTCTGAGGCTGCAATCCTATGCACATTTACCTGCAATCCTTATCTGAGAGTGAGCCCCACTGAACACATGTGACTTACTTCTAAGTTAACATGCATTGGCTAGTGCTGTGAGGCATGTTAGTAGCTAGAATAATAGATGTTGCTTAAGCAAAGATCACACAACTCATGCACATTTATCAGGAGCTTCAAAGGAGATTGCCTATAGAAAGATGCAGACATCTCAGTATCCTGATCACTTCTAAATTGCTCAATAGGTGGCACTGTCCTTTTACTTTTGTAGTTAGATGGCAACTCCCAAAGGGAAAACCCTTCTAAGATAATGGCTTGAATCCAAAGAACGACACAACTGGTTCTGCCTGCTCCCAAAATGTCTTTGTGCTTGAGTTTCTCAGGTAGAACACTCCCTCCCTTGCATGCTACTGCAAGCTGCTTTTGAAAAGGAGTTTCAAAATTTTCAAAAGCAGTTTGTGATATCATATGACATTGGCTGTGGAGGGTCTGGAGGTGTCCCTGCACAAACTCTTACTTCAGCTAAAGTAGTTTTTAAAACTGGCCTGTGTGCCAGGGCCTCTGAGAGGAATTTTATCAGGGGGTACAAAATTTCTTTTGGGCCCCTTTGCAAAGGGGGAGGGGTGAATCAGAGCAGGTGATGGGCGAGCAGAATAGGGGCAGGGAGGGGCAAAGCAGGGTGAGGGGAGGATAGAAACAACTGGAAAAGTCTTTGGAGCCCAGGTCTACCCACCTGTGTTGCATCAGCCGTGTCCCCAGCATCCCCAGTCATGGTAGTGTCCCCAGCATCCTGTATGGGCAACAAGTTTGAGTAGATAGGAAAAAGTCAGATCCCAGGAAATTTCTGGGCCCCCTCCTTGGCTCCTGGGCCCCCCTTTTGAGGCCCTGCTGTGTGCAATACCTTTAAAAAAATATTTTTTCAGTAGTTCCCTAATCAATAATAGTTAGAGAAGAGCAGACTATACAGTATTAGGTACAAAGAGCAGTACAGTGTATGGATGCAAAATCTCTTCGGAAGAGACCAGAAGAAATCAGAAGTATGAAAGCAAATGTTCTTGCATAGTCAATACATGCAATCAGAGCAGGGAAAGAATGAAGATATTGTTAATTCAAAAGATATAATCAGTGACAGAGTGGCAGACAGACATTTAAAGGTAAGGACCAGAAGATGGAAAGCAAAGAACAGGAAGACTGTAAGAGTGCATGGGTTCTTTATTCTTGTAAATGTTTACACATTCTGTTTTTTGAAAGTTGAGAGCATAAAGGATCAATGCACACAAAGTACCTCTTTTGCCGTAGTGGTTGAGAACATTCCCCCTTATCACATAACTGTGTAACATGTAAAAACACTGGCAAGAATGGCAAGTGATCATGATGATTCATGTTTCTTGCAGTCATGTATTTTGATAATATATTCTTTAGCCACGCAGCCATTCGGTTACCAGCCTTCAAAAGTGTGAATAACATATTCTGAACCATAAAGAATGAAGAAAGTTTTGGTATAAAACTGAAATGTTTCTGATCATAGTATGTATTTCACAGAAACTAGTTTGGTAGAGTCTCTCCTATTACCAGCTTTGCCAAGAATTTCGAGTCAATTGTATTTGGTGAGTTAACCCTCCCACCAGTGTTCCAAACTAAATTAATTTGCCTGAAAAAGCACAAATGCCTTTTTTTGTATTTCCAGAGGGGAAATGAAAAGTAGGTTTTACCCAAAACAGAGAGAGAGAGAGAGAGAGAGAGAGAGACCAACCCATTAGTTACCCTTATCTTCTGTCAGCAGACATCCAGAGTCTTTGCTCTGCTACAAAAATTATCCTGGACTTTTTGAATGGATTTTTAGAAAGCCTAAAGGAAACCAAATCTGCACATACAGTGAAGAACACTCATCTTTAGCAGTTCTTCCACTGCCTTTGGGGGAACATTCTGCCATGTAAAAATGGCAGAATGTGGCCTGCAGCATATGGGACTGAAATTCATGCAACTCAAGACAAGAACAAAATACGTGATTAGTCAAAGATACATGCAGACTCAGTCCTAGCTATTCACAGGGATAGAACATACTTGCATACATACATCTTTTGTCCCAATACTATCTGCAGCGTTCTGTTGTAACAGGCTATACTGAGAGTGTGCTAGAAGAGGACTGGGAAAGCAGTGCTAGAGGGAATGGGGGGGAGTGCTACTGCTGCTGTTGTCATTGCTTCCTCCTCCCTCCCTCTGCTTATTTGACTGTAGCTGAGTAGGCAGAGATAGGTAGGGCATGGTAATCCTACCCTTTATTGCCCCTTCTGCTCTTTTCCCTTGTTTTTCCTCTGTGTGTGTCTTTAAAATGAACAGGAAGTCCAGCATGCTATGCTCTTGGGTGCCCAGCGACTACATGGCCCAGTTAGTGTACAGTAATGGCCAATGCTGCTGTGACTGATTGGAGTAGGGGTTTGTAAAGCAAAGGCACTCCACTCCTCCAATGACCAGGCACATGTCTGATCAGTTGGACAAATAAATATGTGTCTTCTAGTTTTTGTATTAGACAGAATGGCCTCTTTTCCAGAAAATTGCTGTCAGAGCAAATAACCTTGTTTTACAAGAGCTGAGATATTCTTGATTGCAGAATTTGTTGGTTGTCTTTTTAACTTCCATTTTACAATTTTTTTAAAGTTGAAACGTAAAAGGCATTTTCAAACGCTTGTAGGACTTGAATTACTCAGCTCTCAAATGCATTTCTTTAATTGAGCCAGTGCATTCCTTGTGGGCACAATCCTCAAGGAACAACAGCTTTAAATTGAATAAAATATTTTATTTTAATAAAAAAAATAAATGGAACCTGGCCCATCCATTGCCATTTTTCCAGGACAAATTTGGGAAGAATTTGCCCTCTACAGTATATACAGAGCATTTAAGGGCCAAGCTAGGTGTGAGGTTGAATGCATCTCTGACATCTTTTTGTGCATGTGTGAAAAGCAGCTGTGGGGGCCCCATTTGGGAGGAATGACATAATTCTGCCCTGTACTGTGGCTGTAATCCAAATTGCCATCTAAATCTGATGTTAGCTGCAAAGGGATAAACATAGAGACATAATATGAGTGCTAGTAGCAGCTGGGGGGAATTTGCATTGGGAAATTGGCAAGGGAAAAAGAAACCCTTCCTCTTTGGCATCCCTAATCTGCATCCCTGATCTAAATTGGGCTCCTAGCTGCTTTTAACAACAAAAAAAGTCATTGGAGGTGTATTCATGCACGTTGGATGTTGTATCTAGTTTGGTTCTGAGTTTCAGATTTATTGTTTGACCTCTAAGAACTGGATTCTGCCAGATGCTTTTATATAAATCTACAACTGGCTGCAGTTCTGCTCGCCTGAGTATATCCAAAAGCTGGAAAAGGTGCAGAAAAGGACAACCAAAACAATGAAGCAGTGAGTTCACCTTCCTTGAAAGCTAACAGAAAGAATGTGTTCTCCCTCTCTCATAACACTAGGGTCACTTAGCGAAACTGATTTGCAGTAGGTTTTGAATAAACAAACAAAAATTTACTTCTCCACACAACTAAGAGTTGACTTGTGCAATATGCTGCTACGAGTACAGTGATAACCACTGGCCAAGATGGCTGCTAGAGATTATAGCTCCATGTTTAAAGGCAGTGTGGCTTTGAAAACCACTTGGGGGTGGACATTGAGAAGAGGATTGCTGATTTCAGGCTCTGCTTGCAGACTGCCCAGAAGCAACTTTCTGCCCATTGTTGGAAACAGGATGTTGGGCTAGATGCATCGCATCCTCACTCTGATGCAACAGCGGTCCTTTTATAGTTGTGCAAATAAAAAGTGGATCGGATCAGGTGTAAGTTGTGTTGCACCACTGCAGCAGAACATTAAGAGTTCAGATGTTCTATGCAAGGTCTTGTGCAAGCAGATGTTGGAGAAGAGGGAACACAAGAAGAAAGGATAGAGTTATAGCAATAGTAAGTTGCAATCTGTCATAAGGATGAAAGATCCTCCTTCCACTGGCACAATGCTTCAGCCCATGCTTCAGTTATTATTGGAGTAATAACTATACTAGCTAATGCCAATGTCCATAGTCCAAATGGGACAAAGAATTCCTGATTATTTTCTATTCTTTTTATTTCATTATTATTGGCCTGATTATTGGTGCCAATATAGCAGTATGTGACTCAAATTGGATCAAAACTTTAATTCACAGCTTCTTTTTATGGACAACGTTAAAGTGTCCTTCCATTAATTCTAAACTACCATTTTTGGCTAAATAATCTGCCCTCTAATGATTCAGGTCTTGAGTACATATTTTGAAATTGAAAAATGAAAATATTTGCAATGCTATCATGTCTGCTCTTGGATTGTGGTATTTATAAACGCATCAAACTAGCTATGAGTACACTTAATAAGTGCATGTTTGAGCAGCTTTCTAAATATGCAGAATGGCATTTATTCGTTCAGAACGTGTTTTGGAAAGTGAACTCATGGGTAGTAATAGTTCCTGATTCAATCTGCTCCAAGAAGGAAAAGACAGAAAGATTTTAATTTCTAATGGGAAAGCTGTTTCAATGAGTGAGTGTATTAAACTTTGCTTATGCAAGCTTTGCTAGGTATTGTACAGCTGAATAGTGATAATAAATTTGGATTTTAAATTTTTTTATTCCAGATAAATAATGAAGGAGAGTGGATGTTCTGCATAACAGAACAAGAGACAGAAGACTTTTCTAAAAATCACCTTCCTTTGCATATGACCTGGGGGGGGGGGTGTCTTGTTAACCTGAGGCTCTTGCCACGCATACACATAACAAAAAAATTCCCTACCTGCTTGAGCTTTAAACCCAGTCTACATGAGCCTTGCATCTGAGTTCAGTTTTGCATGCTCTTTCCATTATTACACCATACTGACACTTGGAAGAAAAATGACATCCATCTATCCGAGTGCAACGCCTTGTTGAAGCTCTTTAATCTAAACTTCCTCTGACAGATGCCCAATGGTCTTTCCTTGAAAATGCCAAACAAGGAAATCCAACGACATCTCCAGAGAAATTATTAGCTTGCTACTTGCCTAGTTGGAAGTTTGTTCTGATGTTTAACTGAAGGTACAAACACTGCACAGAGAAGCATAAGGGACTCATGCTGCTTCACCACCCGCTTCCATAGAAACATGTAAAGGTGGAAACTTCCAAAACACACACACAAAGGGCCAAAGTATGGATTTCATATAACACATAGTTTGGCTCTGGCCAGTCCTAAGAGTGCAGTAACCCAAGCAGAGAGCAGTAGCCTGGCTGAATATAGGAGAGGTTCTAGGGCAGTGCTACCTGATAGGATTGCTATGACTGCTACACAAGGTTTATTCCACAGAAAGTGTATCCAGAGAAAATGTAAAATAGTGTGCACGCATCTTTAAAAGTTCGTGAAGATCTAGGAAATCTGATTGTACACGGCAAAAGAGTTATAGATGTTTGTGCATATTTAACTCCACATTTATCACACTTGCTGAGTGTGATAAATGCCACCAGTGTAACACCACCACAATCCTAATATTTATTGTGTAGCACTGCCCTAAGGCACCTTATACACAATCTGGGTACTTCCTACTACCTGGATTACTGTATAATTTGGCTTCCTGAAATTTTACAGAAGTAACTAAGATCTAGATTAGGAAGAATAGCAAAGCAGACACCACAAATAATGACAAATAACAAAGCAAATAGCAAAGATAATAACAAATAAAGCAATTTGAAAAAGCAGTGACTAAATTGTGATTCCTGTATCAAGCAGACTGCTTTGAATGACATAAATGGTTAGCTTTTCTTGGAATTAAGCTGAATTTGTTTGCCAAGGTACAATCTGACAATTTAGATCCTGTATTTTGAGTTTGTTAGATAAGACTGAGAAATGCGCATTGGTGGGTTTTGGCTGAGGTCCTGGATGTATGACTTCACTCAAAAGAGAGATAACATATCCCAGGACTAACATTCCATTTTCTAAATGGAGTTTGGCCTAACAGATATGTCCAGATTTTTCCTTGCTATCAAAAGGGGAGAAAAAACCTTGAGTACAAGTGATTTGCTATTTTGCTTACACACACAGGGGCAGGTGTGGTAGCAACAGAAGGGATTGCTTTAAAAAACCCAGGGAGTGTTTGCCCAATTCTCCCCCCCCCCCATGGTACAGTCTCTCCATGCTCCAGCCTACGGAAACAAAACAGCTCAGTAAGCAAGCCTTCCCAGCAAGCAAAGCATGAGATTTAGGCTACATCAGATCCACACTTTCCTGGGAGTAAGCCCCATTGACTAGAATGGGACTTACTTCTAAGTCAAAACTCATAGGACCGGACTCTTATAAGCTCAGCATCCCACCTGTGAAAGAAGCTGGACAGCTGGCAATGGGGAGGAGGGCTGAGGAGGGGGAGGCAGGAGGGGGAGGAGAGGGGATTGCTTTAAAAAACCCAGGGAGTGTTTTCCAAATCCCCCCCCCCCATGGTGCAGGCTCTCCCCATTGACTAGAATGGAACTTACTTCTGAGTAGAAATGCATAGGACTGGACTTTTAAAAGCTCAGCATCCCACCTGTGAAAGGGGGAGGAAAAGGAGCAGAGGGGAGGGGATTGATGACAGCTGCCTTAGTTTCCTTCCAGCCCCAAGTGTCAGGCTGCAGAGTATTTGCTTAACTCTGTGGAATTCAGCACAACGCGTTTTTTGTTAATTGAGAGGAGTCACTGAAGCTGATAAATAGGCTCCACCTGTATTTCTCTTCAGTTGTAAACAGAAAGGTGAACAGCTCGCTCTTCTTTTTCAGCCCTTTATTATGTGGATTCTTCTCTGCTTTCAAACAGTAAACAGGAAAATATGGCCTAGGCATACATGTAAGCAGACCTTGTAGTGCTGGAAGATTGTGCAGGAAAAAGAAAATTAAGACCTTTTTTCAGTCAGTATCTGGCAATCTCCTAATTTGGGATTTACATAGAAAGGGACTTTTTCTTTTTGGAGGCATTTGTAGTGAAGTGAGACATGCAGCACAATCCTAAGCTACACTTGGGCCAGACTTGTGCCAGCCCAAGAGGGTTGCAAATGTGCTGTAAAGGGTTGCAAATGTGCAACCTCCTCACGAGCAAGGCAGATTGAATCCAGTCTCCATGGTGGCTTGCATGGCAAGCCTTACATCAGCCCTGCTGGGCTGACGCAAGGCTTTGGGGTGGGTGGGGAGAAGGCGGAAGGGAGGCGTTCCTGGGTGGGGGAGATTGGATGGTGGGTGGCCCCGGAGGTGGGCAGGAAGCAGAAGGTGGGGCTGGGATCTGGCAGTTATGCCGGATCCCAACCCCCGTTCCCAGGGAGTTCGGAGCTGCTTGAAGCTGGACTTGCACCACCTCTGCTTACAAACTGCAAGAGCTCAGCTCTTTGCAGGTAATTATCAGCTACAGTATCTGATTTTTCAATAGCCTTAGGGCTTGAGACAAGGGCAGCGCAATCCTAATTTGTGCTGGAACAGGCAGGCAGGGAGGTCTGCGCTACATGCAGCACAAGTTTCGGGCTGGCTAAAGCTCAGCCTGAGGCAAGGGGAAAAAATTTCCCACAAAATTTCCCAATGGGTCTACTTGGATCTGTGTCATCTGAAGAGGTTGTGCAGATCTGAGCAGAATGGAGCAGCCTGAAGCCAGATCTGGCATAACTGGCCCTGGCCTGCCTCCTGCTCTTCGCCCGGCCACCCATGGGCCTGCCCGACACCCATGCTCCCCTGCCCTGAAATGCCTCCTTCCTGCCTCCTCCCTGCCTTCCCATGCCCCCCCCCAGACCCTTCTGACTGAGCTCAGCCAGCGCAAACTTACCTTCCAGCCCATCTGACTCCTAAGGAGGTGCAGACATACTTTATGGCATGCATGCAGTCCTCCTGGCCGGCGCAAGGGACTTGTGCCAGCCATGGGGGCGGTTAGGATTGCGCCCTGAATTAACTGATCTTTCCATCATCCTTTGGCGATCAACCAAAAATCAGGTCACAACTCAGCAGTGGGTCCTGACCCACAGTTTGGAAACCACTAACTTAGACAGAACTATGTCATGAAGTTCACCTTTGCTCATTGGATATTAACTAGGGAAGATACTTATTTTTCATTCATAAGTTGCTCTATCCCTAATGTTCAGGTTCTTCATATTCAACATGGTGGGCAGACTGAAAGGTTACAGCTATCCTCCAGGCACCATCCAAATTTCATGTGAGTGATTGTTCTGTTGCAGAGGTAGGGATCGGTGTTACAGACTGGATGTCCTTCTGAAAAGGATGCTTGGAGAGAAGTCTGACCTCTAAATGGAAAAATAAATAAAATTAAAGCATGTCTCTCTTGTCACACAAGCAATTTTAAGTAAATTCACCCTCTGAGTAATAAATCTTGATCTATAATTTGTGATCTTTCTGTCGCTTTTAATATCCCATGCCAGAAAATATCAGAAATTGTTTTTATCAACAATGTACAAAGGTACACATAGTACAGTAATGTTTGACTTTTTCCAGAATCAGTTATGTTCAAGGATGACTATAGAAACCTGTATCCATTGAAATGGATTTATTTGACTGCTGCTGCTTTTGAACAATGTTCCACAAGACAGATAAAATTCTACTGAAAAATACTGGTTAAAAAGGGGGAAACAGGTATAACCTTGATAAAGCCACTATAGGCATATAAATAGGTATGTGCTTGATAAACCAATATCATCATACATCATACAAAAATATATGTATTTCCATCATACAAAAATATATGGTACTTCCTCTATGGCAGAGGTTCTCAAACTGCGTCACGACCCACTTGGTGGGTCGTGACCCAGTTTTGGGTGGGTTGCAAAAAGCTGGCCATCTTGGATTCTAGCAAAATGAGCTGGGCAACGCCATCTTGGATTCTGGCAGTGGGTGCCATCATTTTCCAAGCCTGCATCATTTGTGTATGGGAGAAACTTCTCTCCCTCGGGGTCTGAAAGAGCGGCATGCACAGGCGCAAAGGAGCAAGACAGCACCTGTTCCATTTCTCCAGTGAACATGGCTGTGTTGGCAGGGCAGAGCACAGCCTGTCTCTTGAATTTCAGGTGGGAGTCCTTCCCCCCCTTTGCCTTGGATGGGCTCCTTTGCAAAGGTTCTTGCACAAAGTTTGGGAGGGAGGATTCAGGGCTCAGAAAAGGGACTTCCTCCCATGAAGGATTTACTTGGGGAAAGTTTTGATGGGCAGCAAAATGCAGAAAGTGCATTTCTTCCTATACAGAAACTAAAGCACTGAGACACCCAGGAGAGGGAGGGGTGGGGGAACTGGGTTAGTGGATTGAGCATGTGGATGATCAGAGGGTTAGGAGAGATGGGGTGGGGGGAACTGGGGTGAGTGAACTGAGCATGTGGCTTATCTGTAGGGCTAGGTGAGATGGAAGACTCCCGTCTTATAGGTGTGCAGACAAGTCTGGTTTTGCTCTATCTGTAGGAGGCTTCAGGTTAGTTAGTTAGTGCCATGAACACTGATGGGCATATTCAAAATATAGCAATGCCATGTTCAGCACTAGCCAGAAGCAAGCACACCCTTCACACACACCTCATTACAAGAAGTATATTGAATTTTACAGGTGGAATGCTTGGTAGCAATGGTAGCATGGAACAGAGAATTGGGAAAGCTTTTGAGCTGGAATGTTTTCTCTGGTCATTTGAACTTTATGAGTTCCCAGGTGAGAACCTGGAAGTGATGTCCCTTCCTGCTTAATGACATCACTTCTGGCATTGGCATCACAGTGATGTCACTTCCTGCTTGATGGCATCACTTCTGGTGGGTCCTGGACAGATTGTCATCATTAAAAGTGGGTTCCGGTCTAAAACGCCCGAGAACCACTGCTCTATGAATTAAAAATCATTCCTACAGGTCCATTAGGGCACTTCCTGAAGGGGTGTCCTCCCAGCACCATTAACCCCCAGGTATTCCCCTCAATTCTCCCTTGCCCGGCTGTCCTGCTGCTTTCTCCTACCACTCCATTACCAACAGCTTTCAATCCTTGCAACCAGTGAGTCTGAGGATTAACCCTTGATTGGTCTTTAGGGCTTGAACTGCCACTGTTCCATCTTTTTTGACAAGCAGATGCCCATATTCCATAGACCACAACAAGAACAGGAGGGGTAAAAGGGGGAAAGGGTCAGTTATGGTGTGCCCAAAGCACACTATATTTATTGCAGAGTGGAAGGAAGGTTGCAACTCTGTATGTGACTGCAAGTGGAAAAGGAATGTATGGTTGCAACTACAGTGCCTGTTTGGAAGCGTCCTCTCATATCACCAGAGACCTAGCTAAACTATTTAAATCATGTAAGCCTTTTCTTTGCTGTTCAGCTTTTAAGTTCTTTATTTCAAGGAGAATTACAATTGATGTAATTCTTTTTACAGTATTGGTTAAAAAAAATAAAGAAGATGATCAGAGTCCTTGGACCACAGTGAATGAGTCATGATTTTTAAAAAATCCCACAAGAATTCTTTAATGTACCTAGCATAAGGGGGAAGTCAACAGAGTAGAGGGTTTATTGAACTATATAACATCAGTTTGAGTTACTATTATCAAAGCAGCACAGATGGCCAGACAAAGGAACATATAATGAAATAAATTTTTAAAAACATTCAGATGTTTTGCTAACAGATGTTAGCAAGCTCCTTAAATATTTCTTGAGTAAATCTGTTGAATGGCCTGTCATCGTCAAAGCAATGTCACAGAGGACTTTGCTACCTCATTCAAATAACCATGGTGTTAGAAAGGTTGCACTAGGTGAAAAATAAATACAACTAAACACATACACAATGTTGGAAGGGAGAGGGGAAATCAGAGTAATCAGCAAAAGTACCCCTTTTCTGTGGTAAGATATTCCACCTGGGCTACTTGCTATTGTAAGCATACACATGTTTTGATTGGATCAGCGGCTCTACCACTCTGGAACAGAGAAGCCTAGAAGCTGCTGTTCCCTTTGTGTGGAAGTCTGCTGAGGATGGACCCAGTGGGCATGGAGACCTGGCAGAGCACATCCTGCTTCTCAGATGGTCTGGAGAGAAAAGAGGAAATGTGAGAACGAGGGGAGGAAGGCAGTAACAGACCTGACCCTCGCCACACCCTGGGGTGCGATGCCACCTCCCATACTTACCCAGCACAACGGAGGCTCACGCGATGCTAGGAACAACTGGGAAAACCTTCCCTGAGTTCTTAAACAATACTTCTGGAAAACGCATCAGAAGCCTCAGAAGGCCTCCCGCATGGTCTGCAGCACTGCACAGATGCAGCGCTTGGGGCATTTACCCCCCTGCCCCCCTCCAGGTCCACCACTGGAGCAAGGAAATAGTGTTAAGGACTGCACTTCCTGCAAGAACCATAGAGTGGGCAGGTGAAGAGGTCTCAGATGACTGGTTGTTACAGAGTCCTACAGGCGGTGTTGCATCCAAATTCCAGTACTTAATACTGTACATCCAATGTTCTATATCAGGTCACACAAAGAGAGACAAACCAAGAATCAAGGGAGTTGAATTAAAGGCAGTTTGCCTGGAAGAGAGGAAAGAGGCAAGGCAGCAAAGAGGCAAGGCACACAAAGGGAACAACAGCTTCTAGGCTTATCTGTTCCAGAGTGGTAGAGCCGCTGATCTAATCAAAACATGTGTATGCTTACAATGCTTACAAGGCTCGCTTCCCAAGACTCAAGATACTGGTTCCAGGGGAGAAAGCAATACTTCTCCATCTGGAAGTTGGCTTTGAGGAGAAAGACCAGAGGGTGGGAGGTTGAGCTTTGGAGAATGCTGCCTGCCACTCTGCACAGACCCAGCCTGACTGGGATTGCACCTGTTTTTCTTCCTCAGTCATGCTTGGCTCACAGTGGTACTTTGAATATAAGCTGGAGGCAGATGGATGTATTCTTGGAAGCTTGATAGCAACCTAATGGGGGACAACCATCCTCCTCTCTTCCTCTGCTCCAGTTGGAGTGATGCTCCAAGCTAGAGATGGTCCAGCTACTAGGTGACTGGGTTCCTTGAGCTCTGGTTGCTGAATCTGTAGAGAGAAGAAGAAGAAGCTCCTGTTAGGACTTTGGTGAAGGAAGAGTGGGGCTGTGAACATACCCTCCTATGAATGTAAAGAGGTCCTGTACAATAGAAGAGAGAAAGCAAGTTCCTAGTCCACCTAGTCGATCTGTCTGGGAGGGAAACATGCAAAGGGGGCAGACCATGTCCGTGTGGGGCCCTTTCGATGCATATCTTCCCCATGATGCTAGGGCACAAGGGGGAGGAGACGTGACACCATCCCATGCATGATTTTATATGTCTCAATCAATATTCAGATTGGCCTGCATGGTGTAGCAAACTTGCCCACTCTCTGAGGACTTAAAATAGATGTGACATGCAGGTTACATGATTAGAACACCCGGTAACTTTTTCTTTTTCAAAAAGCAGCTGTAGGAGGCTCCAGTTTTGATCTGGGTTGTGGCGTGGAAGAAGAATAACCCTTTTCCCTGCACTGTAGACCTGATCCACCCACCACTCCCAGCTGCTGTTAGGTCTGGAGGACAAAACACTGAGGCACAAAGTTCAAGTCATGGACCTCCCACCTCACATCTGGTTTGATCCTCATGAATGTCTTGAGAACGTTTAAAGATGATGTTCATTTGAAGCATGACTAATCTCTAATCAGCACACAAGATGGTGCTCTGTGCTCACTGCAAAAAGCAAATATATTATTTCACATGTAAAACTTACGGCCTGGCTTTTGTAAAAGACCATAAAAATGGCATGCCCCACCAAAAATACCATGATCATTTAGAAGAGGAGGATGTGATATGCTTTGAGGAAGAATGATGGGCAGCAGATGACTTAGGCCAAATCCTATCCAACTTTTCAGCACTGGTGTAGCCATGCCAGTGGGGTGTGCACTGCATCCTGTGGTGGGAGGGTAGTTATGGAGGCCTCCACAAGGCAAGGGAACATTTGTACACCGGCACTGGAAAGTTGGATAGGATTGGATCCTCACTCCAGGAACTGTTTAAGCTCAGCTGGCCTTGGATTACACAACTGAATTGGCCTCTACTTTGATTTACACAACAGTAACAGGGCAACAAGAGTTTCAACTAGCAATCCCATAGCAATGAAACTACGTATTTTCAGTTCTGTTTCTTCAGTCTTCTGCAAACCTACAAAACAGAAAAGCAGACCATGTGATTGTGCTGCTATTATTAGTAGTACACATAACCCTGAAGAAAAGAAAAAGTCTATATAAAACAGGAATAAAGCAGTCCGTTAAAATGAATGAATTATACAAAACACAACTGGATCCAAGTTTTCACTTACTTTAAAGCAGTTCAGCAGAAGAGAAGGTGAAATCCTGTAGGTGGGGTGAAGTAAGGGTCTGAATCACATTGTATAAATAATAAGCAATTTATCAAGTGAGTTATACAGCACAGTTGAATGCACCTTTACTCAAAAGTCACACTGAGTTCAATGGGACTGACTTCTAGTAAGTGTGTAGAAGTGAAACTGAATTTATGGTAGTACTCACTGCTGACAGCAGCCTTATTACTCATATCTATCCTAGCATACTATGTGTCTTACTTGAAGGCTAGGAAGCTAACAGAACAAGTTCAAACATGTTTACTCAGAAGTTGAACTTGCTGTATTCAATGTCACTTACTCCCTGGTAAATGCGCTTAGGATTGGAGCCTAATAGCTTGATTCTAGGATTTTTTTTTCCTGAAGTAAGCCCCACAGAGCTCATGAAGGAATTTTTTTTAAAATTGAGATGCTAAGTAGAAGATCAGTTTGAGAAAACAGCATTAGCCTCTCTCCAGAGCTTCTTAAGAAACTAATTGCTGAGAGACAGCGGAAGTAGTCCATAGAAAGATGTCCTGGCCAGCTATGATGAATAGAAAAGAAATGTGTGTTGCTTAATGATGGGGATATGTTCTTGTTGTTATATGATTAGGTCGTTAAGCAAACAACCTAATTTGTTGTTTGTTGTGTAAACAGACACTCCTTGCCAGAAACTAGCTGGCTGCACTGGCTACTGGAGATAGATTTCCTCTTCTTTGCATTAAGAGACTCTTTGTTGTGCTTTGACCACCGTTGTATATGAAGTCCGTCATTAAGTGGAAGGTTATTAAGTGACACACACCTGTAAATGGCAGTAAATGTCAGGCAGTCCTTTGCAACCAGCTGCAGGATTTCAGGGTGGAAGTCAATGTACAGCAGTCTTTCTCAACATTTCTCCTCCACTGTGCCACTTCACACGTTCCACCTATTCAAAGTATCAATGGAAGAAACTGGCAGTGACATAATTGCCAGTATGGCAAACCCAACTTATGGGTTGGGAGGCCAGATGCAATGCGACAAACACTAGTAAGAAGCTCAGGGTGAATGGGAGGCTTATCAAATGTGGAAAAGCATGCTTTGGAGCTCTGCCCACCAAGCCGAGTCTCTTACCACTGTTTGTTATGTTGAGTTCCTGGTCTTGCTGCTGGGTGGTAGGTGTCTAGGGGTCCCGTGAGTACCACCAGGCACCACCTCAAGTACCAATGGTGGTGCCTGTACCACTGGTTGAGAAACACTGATGTCCAGCATTCTTTACATAGATTGAGGATATGCTAGTAAATATATTCTTTTGGTTCTGGGGAAAGTTTTCAGTTTTGATGCCTAGGCTACCTTTCCAGGTGGGACTTCATGGCTGCCCTGACAAACATGCCCTGTTCCAGCATGTTTCTAGAGTAGGTCCTTCACATACAGCAGGCCATGCACTTGATTTAGTATTCTGTAGTGGTTAGGAAGACAATGATATGTGGGGTAAGGCAGTTCTCTGTGACTCCCATGTTGGGCACAAATCATTTTCTGGTGAGGATACAACTAATGGACACCTGGAACTTCTGTAGGGCGGGGATGCATTAAGATGTTCAGTCCCAGAGACTGCTGGATCTAACTGATTTCCAGAGTACGTTTAGGAAGTTTCTGACTGACTTGGAAAGCTGTCCTTTGAGACTGATTTTTGGAATTCTGAATTCTCCTGGGCTGTCAGCATGACTGTTCCTAAGCACCCTTTCCCACCAAACTGATGCTTTGCTTTATCTGGGGAAGCTGCTGGAGATGAAGCAGCTGTGAGATGGAAAACTGAATAAATTCAACTAACCATGACAGTCCAGTCCAAACCAAATTTCCGCGCCAATGCTGTTGTGCCAATGGGGCGCATGTTGCATCCTGTGGTGGTGGGGGGCAATCACAAAGGCCTCCTCAAGGTAAGGAAATGTTCCCTTACTTCAGGGCTGTATTGCTGCTGCATTGGTGCAGGAATGTTGGTTAGGATTGAGTTGTTAGAGCCCATTTGAGTGCCAGGATAGTATTAAGGGCACAGTTTCTCCCATGTTGCATGCACAGAATGCTGTCCAGCAGGGCTATCTAGGATAGTCTGGACACTTTTGGAACTTTTGCCCTCTGTGTCATGTTTGCAAGTCACTTTGAGACTCAAGTCACTTCCATGCTCTCGTGACTTGGACTTCAGCTTGATGAAAATGTTCATGGCCCCCTCCACTCCCCCTTTCTGTTTGTTGCAGTTGCTTGCTTTTGTGTATATGTGTGTGGGTGAATGAGTGAGTGAGTGAGGGGCAGTGCAATCCTAACTTGTGCTGGAACAGGCAGGCCAGTGGCCTGCACTGTATCCAGCACAAGCTTGGGGCTGGTTAAGGCTCAGCCCGGGACAAGGCGAAAAAACCCCCTTACCCTGGGAGAATCACAGTGGCACCAATGGGTCTACTTGGATCTGCGCCACCTAAAGAGGTGGCGCAGATCCTAGCAGAACAGAGTAGCCTGAAGCTCTGCGCCACCCAGGAATGGGGCTAGGATCCAGCATAACTGCTGGGTCCTGGCCCCGTCTTTTGCTCACCTCTTGCCCACCTACAGGCCTGCCTGCCCTCCCCACGTCCCCCCCCCGACTTTCTCACTGCCTGAGCTAGGCCCGCTTGAACACACCTACCGCCGTGGCTGTGGCCACAGAGGCTAGATCTGGCCCCTGCAGGCTGGCACACCTCTGTTCGCTGGCACGGCTTACTCCGAGGGAGGCACAAACGTGCTTATGGTGCAAACGTGCTTTATATAAACATAAAAGCATGCTTCTCTTCCACTTCCCAGTTAAGCTCACTTGGTGATGGGTTTAACATCACATGTGTTCAGTCCTAGGGATTTGCTGCTTGCCAAAGGAACGTCCATGTGCTTTCAGTATGCTTTCTTTCTATATTTGTAAATACAGCGAATAGTACAAAGATCCCATAAGTCTTCAGTGATCTCTCATTCAAAGGAAGTTAAACCCTGTAGCGTTGTCCATGGAACATGCACTGCCTGATGAAGTGTGGCACGCATACCCATATGTTCCCCCTTCCAGGAGTTTCTTAACATTATGAAGTGCCTTAAAAATCATTTTCCAACACAATTATATCTTAGAGGTTTTTGTATGTTCTGTGCTTGTGCTGCAACCTTTTTGCCGGATTCTCAGGAATCCCTTTTAAAAATTATTCAAGGAATCTCTGCAGTGAGTCCTGAGTACAGGAAAAGCACTTCACATATGAATGTTATATTTACCACTATATGAGGATGGAAAGGATGTGGTGGCGGAATTAGGCTCCCCCGAAGGTGAGGCAAAGGTTTCAGCAGGTACTGGAGGTCTAGAAGAGCTGGAAAGAAGAAACTAGCTAGACCAAGTAGGCAGGCAGGTGGATTAACTGCAGGGATATCTGAGGAGCTGGAAATATGAGTCATGCTTGGAGTTATCTTGTTGTCCAGGCAAATGCTAGAAGTGTTACAACCCCATCCAAACTAACATTTACAACAGCAGAACCTCTATCCTTCTGTCATAAAGGACTATATCGTGGTGCAGGCAGCACACTGCCTGTGGCCATTTTGGAACTGCCGCTGTAAATGGCGGAGGTGTTGGCGGCCCACTGCTGCTGCTAGCTATTCACAGGAGTGCAGGTAAGCCAGCATGGGCAAGCAGTAAAAGGAAAAAAGTAGGAATGGAGAGTAGCAGGGAACAGTAGTATCAGACACCACCGCTAGCCAAAACTGTGAAATTCGTGTTATTCCATCATGTTATATATCATACAATGTGGAATTTCATGCAGAATGCAATGAAACAAACCACATTGAAATATCTGTATTCTATCAAACGTTACAGCAAAAAAAAAAAAAAAACACAGAAGAAAACAACTGCGTTATGTAACAGAAGGTGGATTTCTCTAACTCAAAATTGACCAATGCAACTGATTTGTTCCAAGCGCAAATGAAGTGTCATTATGATACAGCAGGGAACCGATAAGGTGTTAGTAGGAGTCAGCTCTTATTTCCATGCATCAGAGCTCATTCTAGAACTCTTAGGGTGCAATCCTAACCTGCGCTGGAACAGGCAGGCCGACTGGCCAGTGCTGTATCTAGAGTGGGTTTGGTGCAGGCTGGGGCACAACTTGGTGTAAGGGGATTTCCCTCCTTTTACCTTGAGCAATGCCCCAGACAGCCCTACTGGCTACTCAGATCTGTGCCTGTGGTTTGGCTCAGGCCAGGGCCAGGGTTTGGGATCTGGCCCGCACAATCCTGGCTGGTCCCATTCCTCTGGACCCAATCCACCCCCTGAGTTGCCCTCCCCCTGTCCAGAAACACCCCCTTCCTGCCTCTGTTCCTCACTGCCCTCTCACTGCCCTCTGCCACCCCTGTGCCGGCCTACACAGGATGGCACAAACTTACCTCCTCCGGGTGCAGAGCCAGCTCCATGAGTCATCCTACTATCCTACTCCTACTATCCTATTCCTGAGTCATCACAAACATTCTTTATGGCATGTTTGCAATGGCTGGGAGCTGGCACAAAGGACGTGCTCTGGGTCCAGGGGGGAAGTGGTGGTGGTTAGGATTCTGATGTTATTCAGTTGTGTGAGTGTCATCAAGTTGGCCACTGGTTTTTTTGTTGGCTGCTGATTTGTTGGGTGACTGGAACTACATAAGTACATACATTTAGGCTGTGTGTATGATCTTGTAATTTAAAGATGCAATTTTAATGATGCGGAGTGGGGCAATGATACGTCACCATGCTCACTGCTGAGGGAGCGTTGCCCTGCCCACTGCATGGGAGGAGGCCCATCAGGGGATGATATGCTGGCGGGCTAGATGTGTCCCATAGGCTCTAGTTTGGGGACTCTTATCTAGAGGCTGCTAACACTGGAGTGCCTTCAGCACTGGCTTCCAATTTTACATACACTGGCATGCTACTGATCTGTACTTCCATTACGGAGGTGTCAGGTGTCAGCCAGGTCAGGAAATGACCTGGGATTCAAATCTATCAGAAGGCCCACCTGACTGGGCTGACCCCTGAACACTCAGAACCAGTGGCAGTAGATTTAATAAAGCCTAATGGGTCATCAGTGGGTGGGCAGGGAGGGGATGCTATGGGGCAGCAGATCAGGGCTTTATCCCAAGGCCCTTTGCACTGAACAGGGATTCTTCTGAGAAAAAAATGTGGTGCAGTGGAAGAGAAGAGAATGACTAAACCAAAGGTTGCCATTTCAAGACTGACCTGTTATTTGATAAGGACCTTGGCTTGAACAGTCCAATCTCTTTCATTGTTTAGGACAGTGGTTCCCAAACATGTTTGAGTGGCAGCTCCCTTGACTGACTGGGCCACTGGCCATGGCTCTCCATTAGGACTACAATCCTGTACATTGTATAGAGTGGTGGATTTTTCGCTAGAATTCCTTGGCTTCCCTGGTTGGTTTTGCATGGCTTCCCGGGGAGCCATGGCTCACAGTTTGGGAACCACTGCTTTAGGACATTCACACTCTTTTTTTTTAAAGTCTTGTTGCTCCCCTCTTGACATTTTGACTCTCCTTGAATCTCATTCAAATGAGGTCACCAAACCAGTCTGTTCTGAAAGAAAAGGTCACATAGTGTGTTTGCCAGGATTCCATATCTGTCTAATCTTCTGCGTGCTTTCATTGTTACCCTGGTGGTCTAATCTTGACAATCAAAAAATGGAAAAGGTGACATGCTTTCAAGGTTATGTGAGCCCAAAAATACACAACGTAATTTGTTTTCTTTTTATGGTGCATCCTAGTAGCAGAGATTGATATAATAGCAAGAAGAAAAAGGAAAAACATGGACTGGCTTATCAAATTACCGTTTCTTGTATAGGACTTGCACTTAGAAACATTTCCAGAGACTCTCTGTAGCAATATATATCTGTTAACGTTTATCACATTGAATTAATTTCCCCTTGCCTTAATTCAATAACCTTTTCTGTGACAAGATATGCTGAATATGTTATGCAATAACCTATTTTGTAGATGGAGCTGCAAGCAACTTAATCCTTTGCTCTTTTGTCCATCTTCCACCCTCCAACATTTTTATGCTTATAAAATCCCTGTTTTATTTGAAAATGCTGCTTCTATCTTCAGCAGCCACACAACAATTACTTTCTGTTTGAAACAAAGCCTGCTAGGAAAATGCATCTGGAATGGCATCAACCCTGAGAGATGGAGCTGAATTGAAATTCTGTTAGCATAGGAACTTCTATGGAGGTTGCTATAGTATTGCTGTTTGTTGTGCTATAGTCAATAAAAAAACTTTCTATGCAGAAATCTCTTTACTTAGGAGGCCACTATTACGTCTTGGTACCAAACCCAGCAGTGATATTTTAAGTAGATATTGCTATTTTCTTGCTGAGAAAAGATCTAGGATTTGTTAATTCAATTAAAGTGAGATCCAGTTCACATATATGAATTATTCACTATGAATAAACTTTATGAACCAGATTTTTGTGGTTACCATCATGTGGCAGTATCAGAATTGGAAAGTTAGTTTGGATTGGGGAGCTAGTTGAATTACTTGAATGAAACTCCTCACTGTTGGTGAGCTTCTCATCTTTGGTTAGACTCAGCTTGAAGGCACTTCACAAGCTGATTATGTAGAGCAGGGGTGCCCAAACCCTGGCCCTGGGGCCACATGCGGCCCTTGAGGCCTCTCAATGTGGCCCTCAGGGAGCCCCCAGTCTCCAATGAGCCTCTGGCCCTCTGGAGATTTGTTGGAGCCCGCACTGGCCTGACGCAACTGCTCTCAGCATGAGGGCAACTGTTTGACCTCTTGCGTGAGCTGTGGGATGAGGGCTCCCTCCACTACTTGCTGTTTCACATCTGTGATGCAGTAGCGGCAGCAAAGGAAGGCCAGCCTTGCTTTGCGCAAGGCCTTTTATAGCCCTTGAGCTATTGCAAGACCCTCATTCATTCATATAAGTTCTACCTCTAGTACATTAATTTATGTAAACTTATGTAAATTTATTCAAATTTTAAATGTTCATGAAAAAAATGAAATTCTCCCCCCCCCCGGCCCCTGACACAGTGTCAGAGAGATGATGCGGCCCTCCTGCCAAAAACTTTGGACACCCCTGTTGTAGAGTGGAGCCCAGATGGTATGAGCTTCTCAAGACAGTCATAGTGCTGCTGGGATTCGGTATGAACTGGGCCTGAATTGCAGTGGTTTTTGAGGTAGTTGCCCTAATTTAACTTCCCTTTACGCCCTTAACTCATGCATGCCCTTCCTGCTCTCTTCCTTTTTTACTGGGACAGTAGCTGAATGGGAAGGGAAATGGGTAGTTCTATCCACTGCCAACATCCCAGGCTACAGGGACCTGGTGGGGGTGGACTCTCTGGGAAAAATCCTCCTCCCAGGATAGCACAGAACCCAAAAGGTTTTTATTTAAAATCGTAGCACAGTAGCACCTGTGAGTGATTAGCCACTGAATTATCTGTGAACATGGACCAGGCAGGCAAGTAGTCAAAATATCACTGGTTTATTAAAATTCAAAACACAAAGGAATTAAACAGCATGAGAAAGGAGGAAAAACTACAAGCAAGCTGATAAAAAACCTAAACTCAGCTGGAGAAACACATTATATATGTGCAATATATATATGCAAAAATATATGCATAATATATGCAGAAATATATGCAAAAATATATCATCATCATATTGATGGTGTGTGTGCACCATCAAAACAGTTACACTAGTTTTGATACTACACTTGATACCATCAAAACAGTTACAAAGATGAATGTCCAACAACTGAAAGAAGCTGACAGAATAGCATGGAGAGCCATCTGACCTGTAACATCACCAAGAGTTGGACACAACTGAATGAATAAAACACATACACACAAAGCATACAGGCAGGCCTCTGTATCTGTGGATCAGATATCTGCTGATTCAGTTATATGTGAATTGGGGTGGGGGGCCCTGCACCAATTCCATTACCTTAGTTTTTGTGTCCTAGTGCTAGAAGGGCTACTGTTCCTTCCTTAAACAAAGCAAAATAATTGCAGAAAAGAAGAGTGATTGACAGCCCAATCCTGAGCTGCCCGCAGCGCCCAAGCTCGGTGGCTCCATGACGGGCTCCCGCTGGATCCTGTGCCTCCCACGCTAGCGCGGGAGGCTCCCCCGAGTAAGAGAAGCAGCCCTGCAATGGGGCTACTCACTTTAGCGCCGACCAAAAGGTCGGCACTAAAGTAAAGGCGCTCATATAGGGCGAGCGGCCCCACCCGTGTGCCTTGGATCCTGTGGAGCTTGGCTCTGCGGATCCACCTCTCCCCCTTCCCCCGATACACCTCCCGCCCGCCCCCGGCTACGCCTCTCACCTCCCTGGAACGCCTCCCTCACGCCCCCGGCCACACCCCAGCCTCCCTTACAGTGCAGAGCTGTGCCGTGGACCTCAGGATCAGACTCTAAACCAGCCTGCATGCTAAATGGAGCCTAACTGAACATTAACAGGAAGTGCTTCCTGTTAATGCTGAGTAACAACCCAATCCTGAGTTTCTGGAGCAGCAGTGCCAAAGCGGTGGTGGATAGGAGAGTGGTGGGCTAGAGCCTCTCCCCCTTCCAGTCCAAGGAACAGGAGCAATGCAGGTGAGTGGGTGGATGAAGGTGGGCTTCTCTCACCAATCTGTTGCCTGATGCAACTGCCTCAGTTGGCCTGATTGATAGATTGGCACTGGGCAGCACAGATTGTGGTATTTACATTTTCACCAAATGTTACACCTGACTGAGAAGAAACTATTAACCCCAATGTTAAATTATAGATTTTTTCAGGATGTGTCTGTAGAGATCTTAGCTGCTTTTAAGTCATTTGGGTCTCTATTTCTAGCCTTTCTTTCTTGCCAATGTTGTTAGGTGACTCCAGATGGGGTGAGGGTACAGAGACAATATCATCAAGCGAGGAGGACAGGTGCCAGTAAGTCAGTGCCAGGGGAGAAAAATATAATTTTCCTTTGGCCTCTCTCTAGCAAACTTGTCTTATTGCTATGTAGCAAATTTTTCCTGGGGACTTTTGTAGTGTTAATGGAGCCATCAGTCTGTGGCAATGGAAAAAATTCACTAGGATGAATGTTACAAATGAAACTTCATCACTCAATACTATTTTTATCTTTTCTTTCTTTCTTTCTTTCTTTCTTTCTTTCTTTCTTTCTTTCTTTCTTTCTTTCTTTCTTTCTTTCTTTTTAACATAGAAGGGGAAGTGGGAAGGGCACTGAGTTTTACTCTCCAAAATTAAGACAGAAGATTTATTACAATGGCTTTATTTTTAGAATGAGCAGACAAGGGTAATGTTTAATGTCTATTTACTGATAGATGTCATATTTGTACATGTCCTTTCCTTTCACCAAGGAGCTCCTAATATTGTGCGCAGATTTATTCTGTTAGATCCTCACAACAAAGGTAGGTTAGGTATGTGTGTATGAGTATACAGTATACTCTATATCTTCTTTATTTATATAGGTACAGGTTGAGACTAATTATTCCAGTGGGTTCCGTTCCAAGCACTCACTGGATGGCAAAAACTGCACTATAGCAAATCAACTTAAAAAACAAAGTTTCTTTGCTCAGGTGATTTAAAAACAGCCTTGCTGACCTTTGTGATGCAAGATGAGTCATTAAGACTACAATCCAACAATCAGTCTCTCTCAAAGTCCTTAGAAAGGCTTCACTCAGACCCCTCCCTTCACACTGCAAAGTCTCTTTCTTTCACTTGCTCAGTAGGAAGGGAGGGGTCTCCTGGAGAGAGAAGGATTGATGGATTGTCAGCCAGCTACCCTCTCTCTCTCTCTCATTAAGGAGGCTGTTGTTAAAGGACTGTTCAGTTTTTAAAACTGATTTTAAAGGGGTGCATTTTCCCCCTTCTCCAGGGATCAGCACATTCCTTCTCAATTGCAGGGGCCATTCTTGTTGAGTCAAATCTGTGTATAAAAAATCAGTGTATAAAGAGGCTGGACCTGTATTTGTATTCTGTCTACCTCCTAAAGGCCCTCAGGGTTGCTCACATTTGGCTTACAGCAGACACTTTGTCCCTCTCTTCTGTGGCAACTTCCAGGATAGCACCAAGAAGGAACACATTCCCCTCTGGGTAATCTGGTGCTTCTCCGTGTTCTGATAGCATGTCAAGAACGACAGGTACAGTCTTGCCCAGGCTGGACATATGAGATCAGATCCCACTGCCACTGGAAATGCAGGATAAAGGGTCACATTTCTATCCCTTCACCCAGTTCACCCTCAAGCTGTGTTCACTGAGAAGGGAGAAGGATGGGGGTATCTTGACTGACCTCACTGCTTTCCTTCTCTCATCCATGCAGCCCCATATAATCTTACAGACATACTCCAGCCTTCTTTGGGTAGTGTGCAAAGCTGAACAAGGCACCAGAGACAGCAAGGTCAATTGCTCTATGGATTAAAGCACTAGGAAGGTTTGTTTTAATCAAATCAAAGGAAAAAGGTTTACTGGGGATTTAAAAGGAACAAAGAAAAAACAGACAAACAAACAATCACATTCCCCAACTCATGATATGAGGCAAAGTTCCAACATAAAGTATAAACAATGTCTAGGACTTCCTTGGCTGCACTCACAATTGCAGCATCCTCCTGGTATGGGAGGGAAAGAGTAACTCCTTCCTTGCTGGTCAGCATCTTGGCTTGCATCTTGGCTGGGCTAGCATCTTGCAAAGCCCATCTCACAACTTGCTTTCTCCGGCTCTGGCTTCCATCTGCTCCGGCTCTGAATCGCAACCTTGATTTGGATCTCTCTATGCATCTGGGCAGCTCTTTTTATTCTGTTTTAGGAAACTTGGCACCCCCCCCCCCAGCTCTGATTTTAAGCTGACATTCAAATTTCCTATTCCCAAATTGGGCGAGTGACACTGAACCAATCCGGTTGTGAGCTAGGTTTTGGTCAAGGCAATTGTTCTCTGGTGATACTAGGCAGTCATGAAACTCCAATTTACCTTTAAAAGAAGAAAGCTATGTGCAGTGGAGTATCTAGCATATTTAACACCTGGGGTGAACCACTACCACTTCCCCCACCCTTGGCCACTTGAAACCACAGGTAGATCTGGCTTCTGCGTACAGTTTTCCCAGTGAAAGCCAGGGTTACCAGCTGTTTGAAGGGTAGGTAGATTTGGCCTCCATTTCAAGATACACCGAATGAAGTTAGGTCTATCCAACATTCAAAACTACAGGGACACAATGCAAGCACCCCCTTATGGCTTGTACCTAGGGCAGACCACAACCAAACCCACCATTGGTTTGCCAATGGCTGTGTGTGATGGGTAACCTACAGCTCTATTCAGAATCGAGAAGGAGATAGCTTTTTTCCTAGATCAGCCCCAGGATCCACAGAGAGTTGTCTTTTGTGGGGAGGGGGGAAGGAGTTTTCTCAGGAGAGAGTTACTTGCTCATGTCATCTCCACAAAGGTAGCTGGTTGGTCCCTGTCACATTCCTGTGAGATTGGAGGGGCACGGTTCTACTCCTCCTTCCCCAGGAGGCAGGTCAATGAGGTCCAATTGCTAGAGTGTTAGGGTTTGGACTTCTGGTTTCAAATTGCTACACATTTCTTCACATTTATTTGGAAAGCTTAGGACAAAATTACCACCTTCCCACTGCAGTTTTTCACTTGTAATCGTTATCTGATTTAAATAGTTGCAACTTTGAGAGGGATAGCTGTGTTAAGCTTGCCTTACAGGGGAGAATAGCTTTCAAGTGAAAATAGCATGCTGAATGTGTGCGATCTGAATCAACACTGTGGCGGGGTAAGGTACTAAAGTCATGATGTTTCAGGACTCCCACCTGACCATGTTATGCTATGATGTGCATATTTGGTTTAGCTGTTAGTCTCTTGCAGCAAAGCAAGAAAGAGTTCTGGAGCCACTTGAAAAGTAAGAAATGCATTTGAGCAGAAGTTTTTCACGCGTATGATAAATTGGGCGCTTGGCCTACGAAAGCTAATGCTGTTTGGCTGAAAGGATTGTAGCGCACTTGGTACACTAGTTATTTTACACACACACACACACACACACACAGACATGGGAATGAGAAACCAATGGCTCCATCTATCTGGTCTGAACTAATAATGCAAGAAATTGTGTGTCTGTGTCTTGCACGCACGCACACACACAGAGAGGGAGAGAGACTGATGCAAGTCTCAAGCTGTTAAAGGCCTTTGAAGATCAATACGAGCACCTTGGAGCCCCTGCTGGCACACAGATTGAATATATTTCTGCCTCCCAACTTGAGGAAGCAGACAAGGCATAGCATTCTGCAAGTGAGCAGAAGCATCCAAACATTGTTTCTATACAACCCTACACAACATGCATTATAGTAATCAAGATTTGAGATTATAAAGGCACGAATGATGGTGGCAGAACTCCCTGTTGTCTGGGAAGGTGTGCAGTTGGCATATTGGAGCACAAGGAACTTGAAGGCCAGTGTCCTGGGGAATAGAGCAATATATTGGAGGTGCAAATAGGTCTTTCATTGCAAGTAACACACCCGCTAAAAAATCATCTGGGAAGAAGAGGAGAGGGAACTGGATTCTATTGAGACCTATATTTCCCCTGTGAAAGATGAAGGGTTTTCTTGGTTTGAAATGATATTCTTGCTTCTTCTCATTTTGTCTTTTGATAAGTTGCATTGAGTGTGTTGCTCTTTTTTTTTTAAAGCAAGAAACAAGTTTAAGGGCCTGATCCTATCCAACTTTCCAGTGCTGATGCAGCCGTAATGCAGACCCAAGGTAAGGGAACAAATGTTCCCTTCTCTTTAAGAGGCCTCCATGACAGTCCATCCACTGTAGGATGCAGTGTACACCCTGTTGGCATGGCTGCATGGGTGCTGGAAAGTTGGATAGGATTGGGCCCTAAGTCAGCACACTAGACTTGGTGCTCTTAGGAGTAGAGGCGTGTCATCAAGAGAAAAACCATCATGGTGCATATGATGATATGGTGATTTTCACCGAGTGGATCTGAATGGGAGTGATGCACACTGATACAGGAAGACTCCCATCCCAAGAATCAGTCTCACTGGAAGATGCTTGGCTTGATAATGCTCTGAGCCTATTCAAGCCAGCAAGCGTTCATCACTAAAACCTGAAGCTGCTCTCTGTGCCATGAAGGATGCATGATACTTGGGTGATGCTGTCACTGTTCTTCTCATTGTAAGTGTTGCTGCTGAAGCGCTTTTCACAAAGGAGGCAAATCTTCCCGTTTTGATCTCTTTCCCGCTTGTTTCTCCCTTGTGTGCAGGAAATTGATTATCTCATTCTGAGGATAATTGACAGTGATTATTCTTAATCTAGCATCCGCCACAGCCCAATTCCAGCTGGCTTTCTTTTTCACCCTTGCTTTCCCAAGAAGTAATCCCCAACCCTGTTCAAAAGACCACAATCTGTATAAACAAAAGTCAATACGCCGATGCTTTGTTGTTGAAAAACTGAGCAATCATTATGTGGAATGATTGTTCGGGAAGGGAGAAAGTCATTTGTTCCAATGTGGCTGGCTTGGACCACTACCTTCCTCTCAGTCTGCAGCAAACAGGACCCCCAGTCTTCCCTGGTTAATGAACTGAGGGAGGAAGAAGAGGCAACAGGCAGGGCCCTCCTCTGCACTTACCCAGTTGCCTGACCATGAGGAGCATCACCAATGTGGAGCTGCTGCAGGGGTGGTTCCCCAGCTGATACCTAGTGGGGAAAGTGCCAGGGGGCCATGTCCATGCAAGGGCCCACATCTGTTTTTGGCCGCCAGTGGAGGCCCAGCAGTGTCCACTGCTGCCACTGCTCCTCAGCCACTGCCCAGTGGGCTGGAGCCTTTGGGAACACTTGTCCTCTGCTGTCGCAGCTGCTTCCCACCATCACCCAGTAGGTCAGCCAGGGTCCAGGGCCTAGTGGGGAGGCTTGGAAGGAAGCAATGGAGAGCAGTGGGCAGCTGTGGATTCGAGCCATCTTTCCTGCCACCACCTTTAACTATGTGCTGGCCTGGCAGACTGCAGCATGCCTGACAAGGCGGGAGCCTCTGCATCCTGTCATCTATGCATGGAAATTATTATTATGCCCTTCACCAGTACTTTGTCATGTTCTCTTGAGTGTGGGCTCTGCAGACAGCAATTGCATTGGGTGTGGCATATGTTTTCATGTTCCTCTTTACAAATGTCCATTACAGGTGACAGATGATTTGCAGAGTGACCTAGTCCCCCACTGGTTGTCACACTGTATACTTTACATATACACTGTATACAGCTGTCTTAAGTGATCCTAAGTCACAATCTTAAACTCAGCAAAAGCCACAGAATTTATCTCCTGGGCTAATCCTCCTTAAACTGTAGAGTCAAATGATCATTCATTTAGTCATTCATGCCCAGATGTACAATTTTGTTGCAGCTGTATGCAGTGTTCTTTACTAGGGAGACTGATGGCCCCATCCTATTTGGCCTTGCCACTAGCCAAATAGTGCATTTGTGCATTCTGCTAGAGGCGACTGCTGCAAAAGTACCATAAAGTGCTTTCCAGCTGTAGTGTGCTGCCAGAGCACCTGTGGGAAGGCCAGAACATTCCTGAGTGCATCGTTGGCTCTCCCCCTGCCTTCTGGAGCAAGTAAGCCAGCAGAAGAGGTGGGAAGGGATCGGGGGAGGGGTCAAATAGGCATGGCAAGGAGGGTGTAACAGGGCAGGGAGGCTGCAGCTCTAGTGGAGATGACTTGCGCTGGATCTTAGTTCCCTTTCCGACGGCCTCGCCTCCTCTTTTTCTCTTTGGACTTGCATTAGCTATATCATTAGTGCAGGTCTGAGGAAACCCATTGAGGAATGGGATGCTTAGGCAGGGGTAAGGGAAAGGACAGGATTGGGCAGTGAAAGTAGCTACTTTCTTCAGCTACATGCAGAAATGTTTAATTGCTTTTGATAGATGCTGTTCTTTATTTGTTCAAATTTCTTACCCATCAAATTCCAGAGGTTTGGGGCAGGTAGCAGTCTCTTTCAAATACATCCACGAACATCTAATTAAAATCAAATAAAATATACACCAATATAAAATCCCACACTCGTAGCAGTTTCAGCGTGACCACATTAAGAGAAGGATGGAAAGCTGGAGAGTCTAAGTTGGCCACCTGGAAATAAAGTACATCACCCCTTGTTGCTAAGCTGTTTTTATTCATAAGAAAGAGGTCATGATAGAGAACCTTTTTTTTTAAAAAAAAAAAAGTCTGATATTGTCTTATATAGGCATGCATTGCTTAACAACCTTCTGCTTAATGACGGACCGCATATACGACAGTATAGACTCTTATGAGACTCATTAAGAGACTCAATGAGGCAGTCAGGACTCCCATAGCCTGCAGCAGAGTGTCTTTTCACCCACAGAGAGGCTCTTAATGCAAAGAAGAGGCAATTGGTTTCCAGTACCCTGTGCAGCCAGCTAATGCACTGGCCAGCAGACACTGGCAGGGAGTGTCTGTTTAAATAACAAAGGCACTAAATTGGGATGGATGTTTGCTTAATGACCTAATCGCTTAACAACAAAATTGGAAACTGTATCCCTGTCCTTAAGTGGCACACACCTGTATTGAGTCAGACCACTGTTCTCTCAAATGCTAAGATTCCTGACTGATGCTATCTCTCACACAAAGCACCTCAAATAGATTAGCACTGGGTCAGTTCATTGTATGTTGCAAAAGACTATATGGGTTGTTTTTTTCTGCTACCATTTATTCAGTTTGTTTTTATTAACTCTGTGGTCTTGAAAGTCACTTTCTAGAAATGAAAACTGGGATTCATAGAATCTTAAGAGTAAATACAGAGCACCAGTATCAGTTGTTAGCATATAGCAATGGGTTCAACAGCAACATAGAGAGTTGGTTATTTGTACTACCAGCTGATTCACTAACAGCCCAATCCAAACAAACTTTCCAGAGCTGATGCAGCTGTCACAATGGAGTACATGCTGCATCTTGTGTTGGGGGGTCAGTCACACAGGCCTCCCCCTAATTATTTCCTTACCTCGGGGCTACATTGTGGCTGCATCGGCACTGGAAATTTGGTTAAGATTGGGCTGATAGTAAAGCAATTTTTGTCATAGTTGCACATGGAATCAGAAATTTGAGAAAGCAGGTAGAACTGACTTACGTGGGGCACAAAGTAAGGATGTGACAGAGAATGGAAAATCCTGTGCATGCCAGGAAGGCGACCATTGCTAGATGGTCACGTGCAGTTATCATGTACAGGATTAAGCTTTGGGCACACCTCTGCATTTATGGTGGCATGCTTAATTCTATGTGTGGTGATGATAGTGGTCTGACATGATCAGCTGCCTAATAACAATAGCAGCTCCATTTTGCTCCATGTGCTTATCATTCAGTCCCAAACCAACACAGGTGCCATTTGGATTCCAAAGTTTGGGAGTGCTGTTGATGGTGCTGTGTGCTCCGAGGCCCAGGTTGATGTATGCATGTACATTTCAGCTCTTTCCGTAGCTCAGTCTTTGCTGCTTCTAGAATTCAAACGCTTTCACGAATGAGTTACCTATTAAGTTGCTGACACACAATGAAGACTAGATGGTATGGTGACTAGACTCTTGGTATGGCATTTTCTAAATGCCCTATTCACATTTAGAAAAAAATGAGATAAATTTCAGTTCCTGTATACTTGGAAACACACACACACACACACACACACACACACACACAGAGTAGTGAACTGGAAGGCCCTGTAGCCTATATAGCTTGTGTTCAAGCATCTTAGCTGTTTGAAACAATTTAGGGTAATGCAGTCTGGAAATCATTTTTTCCCCTGTAGCAGTTTACTTGGTAGATGCGTGGGTGCATGTAGTGGAGGTGTCTTGGGCTTGCTAATGAAGCTAAGGACATGAATAATATTTGACTGCTGCTGCGTGATGCTTCTGAGAATCATGTTCATTTATCTCTAGTTATTTGAGAGCAAGCATCAAGTGTATGCATGCAATCCAATCCTTATCCTCAGGTATATTATTCTATCACCTCTTAATCTTGTCCATTTAGAATATACATTTTTTCTTTAAAAAAAAAAAAAAGTGTGTGATAACCTTCATTTAAGTATGAGTGTGATATTTAAAGAAATACTGCCTTTGGTAGGGTTTAGATTTATGTATTACAGGGTGTGATCTGCATAAGAATGAACACTTTCTGTACATTTACAGTTGAAACTATTATCCACAGATGAATTTTCATTACATTTATTTTTTGGATGAGAGAAGAAAAAACTGAAATGATTACATTTGAACAATGTCTTGGGACATTGTAATTTTTTTTAAGCAATACATGGAAAATGGCATTTGTAAAACATATTTCAAAGAGCTGAGAAGAGCATGAAGCAAGCTAAGGTTCAAGAAATGACAAATATTATATAGTCTCCACCCAGAGACAAATCTGACTGAAAGGTAAAAGGTAAATACATACACAAGCGGGTCTAATGAATTAGAATGGTTTTGTTTTGTATGACCAGTAATGTAATAAGAATATACAATCAAGATGATGATGTTTGCTAGTTATCAAAGGTAACTGATACATTTGGTTCAGCAAAGATCCTCTTTTTCTCTCCAAAACTAGAAAGGGGGAAAAAAAAAATGAAATATACAGTGAAACACTGTGATTGTCCTCCTTCCCTCCTGTTTATATATCTGCTTTAAATTAAGGGTTTAGTGTCATGGAAACAGCTTCTTTATTTGGAAAGCTACTGCATCACTATGAGAGGCAAACAGAAAGCGTGCATGAGGGAGAGGGAGAGAGGAGAAGGGAGAGTGAGTATATACGTGTTGTCTGGTCAGTCTGTCTGACATTCCCTAACATGCTTTCAAATACCATTTGCCCACTATACCTGGGGAAGTGAATCGCTAGAGGAGCCTCCTGAAATACTCGCTGAATTATTTTGGAGTACATCATAAATCCTATCAGCTGTCACTTGTCACCTGCCAATTTCAAAGTCTCTTATTTTGTAATTAAAGGGTAATTCCTACATTTTAATTATAAGAATTTCATCTATTGGCAGATCACACTGTGCGCGAATATATATTTCATAAACATTTGCAAACACTACTCATCCATTTAAAATAGGTGAGTCCTGAATAGCATATGAAAGATTTATTTCAACAGTGCTGGCTATATTTTGGCTTGTGTAGAAAATATTGTTTTAGTGATGTGTTGCCATTATTTAAAAAAAAAGGACGAACTGGCACGCATAAGCCATATTATGTTCCTCAAGCCTAGAAGGAAGGAAATGTACCCTGAATTTAAATGAGATTTTGGAAATTAAACCTTTGGCATAACCCTCCTAGTCCAGTGATTCTCAAACTGTATATCCCAACCCAAAGACTGTAAATACATATTTGAATGAGGGTGCATGCAGTACCAGCTTGTTTAAAGTTGGAAGTTGCCTGCCGCTTCTTGAAAAAGCACTTCCTTGATCCCACCATGTTGGAAAATAACCAGCCAGTCTCAAATTTCTCATTTTTGGGCAAGATGCAAAAGCAGATAGTGACATGCTGATTTCAGGGATTTTTGGATGAAATCTATTCTTTGGATTCATTTCAAGAACTCTGGCTTATGACCAGGCTTGGGACGGCTTGGTTGTCACGGGGTAGGGCAAGTGCCTTTCCCCTTAAAATGGATTAAGTTGGTTGTTGGCTACCTAGGTGTAGTGTATCAGTAATTTAGAGAATAAAACCTGGGCGTGGGTGCGGAAAAGAGAAGACAGCAGGAGGAAGGAAGCTGGGGGTTGACAGCTTTTACACTGAGAGAAATGCTGAGAGACCTGTAAGGTGGTAATTTTAGCCTATTTTAGTTATATGATCTTTTCTTGTTTTTAGCTACTGTAATTCATGTAAATATGTTTTTGGAGCAACTGAAGCTCCCTTAAAGTTATAGTAAAAATGTTATACATGAAAATTGAGTGCAATAATTGACCAAGGAAATGTATGTTAATAGGACCTGGGCTTGAAGCAAGAAAAATAGAAAACATTGTCCTTGGGGGTTTGTGGAGGATGGTGTAAGTGGAGGGGGGCTAAATCCTGCTTGACTTGGGACTCTTCTCTGGTCCTTCCCTACCCCAAGGGTGATGTTTGTGACATTGGTCACTCTGGTTGATGATCTACACTGGGGACTGGACAGGGGGAGTACATCTCTCTTGGTCCTGCTGCACCTCTCAGTGACTTTTTACACCATCAGCCACAGGGCCTCTGAGAGGAATTGTATAAGGGGGTACAAAGTTTCTTTTGGGCCCCTTTGCAAAGGGGGAGGGGTGAAACAGAGTGGGGGAGGGTTGTGATGGGTGAGCAGAATAGGGGCAAGGAGGGGCCAAGCAGGGTGAGGGGAGTATAGAGACAGCTGGAAAAGTCTTTGGAGCCCAGGTCTATCCACCCATGTGGCATCAGTAGTGTCCCCAGCATCCCCAGTCACGGTAGCGTCCCCTGCATCCTCTACGGGCAACTAGTCTGAGTAAATAGGAAAATGTCAGATCCCAGGAAATTTCTGGGCCTCCTCTTTTGGCTCCTGGGCCCCCCGTTTGACCCTGGGCCTGGGTACAAATTAGCCCCTTTACCCCCTCTCCTAGGCCCTGATCAGGCATGGTTTCCTTCTGAATTACCTGACTGGGTTGGGGCTAAATAGAGTTGTTTTGCATTGAGTTCAGTCCTTCCTGAAAGGTAGCCACCAGCAGGTGGTACTGGGGGACTCCTGCTCTTCAGCTTGGCCTTTGGGCCTGTGATATGCCTTGAGCATCTTTTTGTCCTAGTGCTATTTAACATCTGCTGGGACAGTTCATTATAGATTGGGTATCACCTATATGTGGATGATATTCAAATCTGTATCTGTATTCTGTCTAATGGTGTGGAGGCTATAAAAGTCATTAACCGCTGCCTGGAGTTAGTAAAGGGTTGGATGACAGCCAACAAGTTGAAACTAAATCTAGATAAAGCAGAGATGCTATGGGTCACAAATTGTCTACCTGTCCTGGATGAGGTTATACTGCTCTTGAAGGAATACAGGCCCACAGTTTAGGGTGCTCTTGGACCTAACTGTGCTTCTGGATCTGCAGGTAGCAATGAAAGCCCAAGGGGCCTTTATTCATCTAGGCTTGTGTGCCAACTGCATCTATACCTTCATCAGTTTCTACAGTTTTTTGTGCATTAATTACATTGGGATTGGATTGGTGTAATGTTATGATATGGGGGTGCGTGTGGACCATCCGGAAACTGCAGCAGCATGAGCTGCGATGACTAGAGTCAGTTCATTTCTAGGTGTAATTCAAGGTGCTGTAATAGACTGTTTAGGGCCAGGGCGCCTGAAGGGCGGTCTCCCTCCATATGAAATGACTGACCTATCACCCAAGGTCAATTGAAGAGGCTGTCCTCTGGGTACTGCCGCTATCAGAAGTTCAGCTGACGTACCACGCGAAAGATCCTTCTCTGCAATTGTGCCCCCAGAGCCAGATTAAGACCCTTAGGGCACAATCCTAACCCCTTGTGTCAGTGCTTTCTAGCACTGGCATCGCAGTGCCAATGGGACATGTGCTGCATCCTGCAGTTGGGTATCACTCTTCAAAGTAAGGGAATGTTTGATCCCGTACCTCAGAGCTGCATTGTCCTTATGTCAGTGCTGGAAAGTACTGACATAAGGGGTTAGGATTGCGCCTTTAGAGGCCTTAAGCACTGAAAGGGATTTATGGTGCTCCCATATACAGGTGTGTATCACTTAACAATGGGGATACTTTCTTTGATCCCTGTTATGTGATTAGGTCATTAAGCAAACATTCAGACCAATCTAGACACTTTGTTGTGTAAACAGACATTCCCTGCCAAAGACTAGCTGGCTGCATAGGCTACTAGAGACTCTTTGGCTCTTCTTTGCATTAAGAGTCTCTTTGTTGTGTAAACAGACACTCTGCAGCTAAGGGAGTCCTGATTGCCTCATTAAGAATCTCTTTTGTTGTGCTTTGACCACCATCTTATCTGTGGTCCATTGTTAAGTGGAAGGTTGTTAAGCGATACTTGCCTGTATATGAAATTCAGAATAAAAATAAAAATAATAAAATTTAGTAATATCTTTTGAAATGAATCAAGACTTACAGTAAGATTTATTTGCAGTTAACGCCACAGCACCAGTATTGCACTGCATTAAAAAAAAATGACATTAAAGGTCCAGTCCTGCTGGCTTGTGGCATAGCATTTTAACATAATCAAAGCACTGGAAAAAAGCTCTGTGGTGCTCCCTTCCCTTGATACACTGAGCACATGCTTATTTTGCTAAGTGGTTAATCCAGGGCTGGGTGCCCCACTCATGGATTTCCCTCCCTTCTAAAGTTGAGATTGATAAACGGGATTAGGACTAATTATGTTTGCTTTTATGATTTCTCTGTCTATGCCTAATAAAGGTTTATTCATTCATTCATTCAAGTTGAGGTTGCCTCCTCTCTGCAGCTATGTTGGCCCTGCTAAAAACCTTTCTACACCCCCCTCCCCCCACTTTCTTTGATTTGGGATGGTTCCCCTTTTTTTTGTTAACATGGTTAGTTTTTAGAAGTGGCTTTTAAAAATTATTACTGGAGTATTATTGTTTGCTTATATTTTGACATATCTCTCTGTAGCTATGGACATAAGCCATCTTGAATGTCATTCATTAGATATAGAAAGGTGGGATGCTGTGTAAATAATTAAATTAAATGCCAGTCCCACCCACTGCTTCCCTGCCCATCTGCCTGGTAAAGTTTTATTTGGGGGGGGGGGAACTGAACCAGGAGGGATTATCTTTATGTTCCCTTAAACTTTCAGCTGATGGACAGAACCTGGACATTCATCAGGCCTGTGCCAAGTTGTATGGGTGTAGATGTGTTTTGCCATCTATCATGGGGTGGGCAAACTTTCAATTTTAGGGATCCTGAACCTTTAACAATTGTATAGAAGCAGGAAGTTCAGCAGGTGCAGCTTGTCTTCTGTGAGATGTAGCCTCCTGGAGGGTCCTAGAGGCTTGCAACCCCCTATGCAAGCCTCCATTCTGCTGCAGTGAGCTCTGATCTGCAGTCAGAACCCACTTCTGGTTTGCAATCTGAGCTTTGGGGCACAGAACTTCCAAAACCGGAAGTGGGCGCCGACTATAGATTGGAGCTCACTGCAGCACAGTCGAGGTTCATAGAGGGGGCTGTGAACCTCCAGGACCCTCCAGAAGACTGCACACCCAGGCATGTTTAAATGCTCCTGGATGCCCGTGGCACTGTGATGAACTCTCCTTAAGGGGAAAGTGACTCTTTTAAGTTCCAATGGTGGGTCGTGACCCACCAATTTGAGCACCACTGTGTTAAAGTCTTCCTCAGGAGATGGGCTGTGGCTTAATTGTAGATTACCTGCTTGGTATGAAGAATGTTCTGTTCCTTGTCTCAATCCCAGTTGAACGGGAAAGGACTCCTGCCTGAAACCTTGGAGAGCTGCTGCAGTCAGTTCTGTCCTATATAGGCTAGTGATCTGACTCGGGACCAAAGTATATGTCATGAAGAACACGCAAGTTTTTTCCTTGCTTTCTCCCTGTTTAATCTAGTGCAAGATCTCAACCCCAAACAGTGGCATATGCATGGGCGCATTAGTAATTAGCTCCTGCTACCATTCAGGCCCCAGTCATGTGCCCCCCATATGCTACTGATAGTTTCCAAAAGCTTTTATTAGAGCTTTTAAAAAAAACTGTCAGTAGCATTGGGGGTGTAACTGGGTTTGAACTACAGCAAGAGCTAAAGGCCTTATACCATCTTGCTGCAGTTTTAGCCAGATTTGCAGGTCCGTCCGTCCGTCCCCATCCTAATGTAAAGAAAAATAACTGCAAGGGTCAAACCTGACCTCTCTATAATGTGTAGTGTGGCCCTCTGTATAAAACAACCTTACCTGTTCATTCTGTTCTGCTAATCAGAAATAGGACCGCTGTGGTCTTGAATAACAACTGGTGCCCTTTATGTTTCTCATTGACTCTTTCATCTTTGGCAGAAAGGATGTATTTAAGTAGCAAATTACAAAAGTTTTATAAGGTTAATTTCTATGTCCCTTCTTTATAGAAGTCCAATTACTTTTATATTGCATCTTCTTATATAATTCTTGATTTCTTCTCATTTAGCAGCTCGGTTATGATGTGATCTGGCTGCATTAATGAGACCAGCAATGTTTCCAGGTGAAGGCCTTGCAGTCTTCTCAAGGCCTCTCTAGAGGGTGGGACAATCAAATTAATTTCAGCAGTGCCTTAATTCCACTTGTAGCAGTTTGGGCTGGAGAATATAGCCAGGGAACATATGTGTATATGTATGGAAAAGGCAGTTAAATACTTTCCACTTGTGAAGAGGCAGGAGCTACATGTGGTGTGGTACCTACAGGACACAATAGAATGTTTTTTTAATAGAATGTGGTTTTCCTTCTCCTTTACTTGGGTTAGTAACATGAATAGCATAACAAGGAAGGGCTGAACAGGGATTGTGTGAACAGGGATTGAGAGACATGCACAGATCTTCCATCTCCATAATGTCCTGCTGCATGATTTCTGTATGTGCCTGGTAGAGTGGAGGGTGAGGGATGGAAGGAAAAAATAGGACTATTGTAGACTGTAGTTCAGAGCCATTTACACCCCCAATACTATTGATAGTTTTTAAAATTCCCTTACCCTTTTATAACCCCCCTGTTCTGTAATGGGTCTCCTTGGACCTTTGCCAGCTCTGTAGCTGGGAGACATTGGAGGAGAGAAAGGGGGCGAGAAGGCTGCAAAATGAGGGGATAGACTCAGGCACACACCATCACTGCTGGATCGACCCCCTTCCACAGCCTCCATGCCTCCCGCTCCCCACCTCATTTTGCCTTCTCCCTGCCCCTACTGCTGTCTTGTGTGCTCCGGTGAGCATGGCAAGGTCTGGTAATGTCCTGGGAGCATTGATGCCTGTTGTGGCAGTGCTCCCAAAATGGCTGCCAATGAAGCACTCCATGCTCCATTGGCAACCGTCTTATGACAGCAGAAGTCCATTCTGCTGTTGCAAAGTGAGATAGCCGGCAACCCAGACCAGCATAGGATTGGTCTGCCCACCTGATAGGAATCCTTTCCAGTGCAGATGCTTATATGTCTTCTCCCAAGTTTGTAAGTGGTTGCTGATTGCTCAGTGAAGAGAGAAGCAAGATATATTTATGGTTTCTTTATTGATTTCTCAATTTAATGATTGTTCTCTTAACCAGAGGTGACCTCTACAACCCTCCCCCCCCAAGGATACAGCAGTAGTCATTTGGTGTTACCACATCAGCAGGGAAGAAAGAATAGGATTGGGCTCTTTGTGATGGAATGTGAACACTTTAAAGAGCTCATCAAGTCAGAATTGCAGTACTTCTGGTTTGTTGCTCTGCTCTGACTGACCCCAGGACCCTGATTTCCTAGTGGTGGCTTCATTACTGAAGGCTGGGCCCATTTTTCATCCAATCTGCCTCCAGTTCCAGTGTGCAACTTGGAATTGCTTTGATGTGAATTATAAGTGGCAAAGGAGGTGCAGGTAACACCCGTTTTGGAGGGAGAGAAACTGTGTCTTGCCTCTTTGTTTTGATGATTCCTCAGGTATTTTTTTTCCAGATCCAAAGGAAGAAATGTAAATCGAATGAATGAAATGTCTCCATAATTGTCAAGTGTATGACTCACTGACCACTTAAACTGATGTAGTAGCACCTACAACTATAATAGACCTATATAAGTGTAAGTAGCTATAAGTGACGCAATACTCCAAACTGGAGACTAATTACGCATGTGCCAGTTCTTTTATTTAACTTTGAAATGAGCATACAAATGTTGATGTCCAAGGACACCTTTTTAATTTGTAGTCCTCTCTGAGAGACTTATGTTCATAAAGAGATGAATAGATTTTACTTATTTATATTCACGGTTTTACTTATGCATTATTTTTGGATATTGTTCTTGCTTTAATCATTCATGGTTGGAGAGAAATAAAGGACAGCAATAATGAATACAGCTGTGATTGTCAGACCTGTGTGTACTTCAAGTGATGAGACTATCTCTTGGGTAGAATGGCCGTCTTGTTTGCCCAAGGTTAAATTAGAATAATATAAGCCAATTGCAAAAAAGCACAGTGCATCCACTGCCAATACAGAGCCACTTAGAAAGCTAATCATAAGCTTTGACTTGAAGTCCATGCTTGCTCTGAGCCGGAACTCAGTCCAGACCATTCGAACTGAAGGTTAGCGTTCTGGTTTTTTTCCAACTGAACATTGCTGTTCAGTTGTTTAGCTTATCTATCTTCAAACGAGGTAGATTAGCTAATAGATTGTGTTTGAACCAAAGGCATACTGTGAGCTTCATAGTCAAGCAGGATGGAATTTCAGCCTGGATCTCTCACATTCTTGTGTCCCACTCCATCCATAGTACAATATACTACTGATAATAATACATTGAATTTATTTATTTATTTAGGGCACAATCCTAACCCCTTATGCCAGTGCTTTCCAGCACTGACATAAGGGCAATGCAGCTCTGAGATAAGGGAACAAACATTTTCTTCCTTTGAGGAGGCCTCCGTGAGTGACACCCAACTGTAGGATGCAGCACACGTCCCATTGGCACCACTATGCCAGTGCTGGAAACCTCCTCTCCTCTCAGCAAGCTGCTTCTGCTGCTCTTGTTGCCACACTTGACAGGAAAGAAAAGGGAAGAAGGGAGAAGTTGTTTGGGGAGATGGGAGGCTGGCAAGGACAGCTTTTTAGGGTAGCAAGCACTGGCAGTAATAGGGAGAGGGAAGCCTGGAGTTCTTCTCCAGCTCAGATTGAGATCCAAGCTGGAGATGAATTTGTGTGATCTATCAATCGATTTTTGTACTGCTTTTATAAAAACCCAATGCGATGTACAACAAAACACTGCTCCTCCCTTCCTATGCTGCCAACTTACCAAGAGCGGTGGAGCTTCTGGGAGCAGTGCCCTTCGCCCATTTGAGGCAGCAGTCCAGACACACCTAACAGTGGCCTGGCTTTTGCACTGTTGCAAGTTAGGATTGGGCCATTTTGTGTTCACAGATATTTTACTTTGCTGTATTAAACTGTATTCAGGTTTGCCTTGGCAACCATGGGGGTTCCATTCCTGCAACCCCTGTGGATGCCGAAACCTGCAGATAATCAAATCCAGGTGTTCCTAGGGTAAAGGTGCTCTGAGGCTCTGTGTTCTGAGGCCTGGGGGTTTTCTGAGGCCTCTGGAAAGCCTTAAAATGATTCTGATTTTTGGGGAAAAAACAGGAAGTGATGTTTTAAAGTCTTCAGGAGACTTCAGAACACCCTCCAGACCTGACAAGAGCTTGACTCAGGTGGTGTTCAAAAGGGAACAGGTTGGGCATCAATGCAGGTTGGGGGACCTGTGTTGAGTCAAATCCACAGACGATGAGGTCTGATCTGTACAATTTTTAACAAAATATATCCACTCTTAGGTCTGAGTGTTCTTACTGGGACAGTCGGGAAATAGGGCTCCTGTTCCTCCATAAGTCATTGGAGATGTACTTTCTCATATTTCAGCCGTGACCAAGAAGGTGTTGCTTTATCTAGCACAGAGATCACAGATTGTACTTTAGGATGCAGACATCTAGTTGCAGACATACATATTTTATTGCTCTATGATTAGACTCCTACAATATGTTCTGCATGGAGATGGACCTTCAATTAACCTCTGAATGATATGGAAATGTCCAGTTGCCTAGTAAAGAGTGTGACTCACTGCGTGCCCATGAAATGCTCATGAAATCAATCTGATAGCTTTGAAGCACAGTCAGATTTCTCCTAAGAATCAAATTTCAGCAAAATGATTCTATTGTAAACAACTACAGTGAAAAAAGGACTTTGGGAGGGGGAAAAAAATCTCTCACTTGGGTGTGGTGTTACAAGTCAAATACATCAGTTATAAGTTGGAGCATATCAAATTTTTATTGACCCACAGAATTCTGACAGCATGGTATAGCAGCCAGCATGAACGAGTAGCAAGGCCAGCTTTTATTACTTCATCAGTATGCAGAATCAATATTTCATGGTGAACAGAAACACCGAAAACATCTAGCTGACGGTTTTACTCCAACTTTATAAATGTGACTTTGATTGGTGGAACTTTGACATAGGCAGCCATCAATTCTGCTAGGATTAAAAGCTGTGAAAATATATAGTGCTTCCAATACTGCATAAGTGTGAGTGCACACACATTTTCATTCTAGACTTTCCCCAAAATACACAAGGGTCTTCTTCGCAAACGATGCCAATGTGACATTACAGTCTCCCACATGGTAAATTGAATAAAAAAACACATTCATTTAAAAAACTAAAACTTTTCTGGACTTTATGGTTCTCCCCCCCCCCAGAGAGACTGTGTAGCAATTATAGTTCCTACAGAACACCACTCTCATCAAGTATGCGGGGGGGGGGGGAAGGTAGCAAATTCCCTGGGTGGCACAGGGGAAGGGGTGGCGCTGTGCTGCCATCTACTCCCCTGTGGTGCCTCCCCTCTGCAGCGCCCTGCACAGATACGCTATAGTGAGGCCTCTGGAGGGCGTAAAACCCCACTTCCAGTTTTGGGGTGAAAATTGGAAGTGATGTTTTAGGCACTTTTGGAGGACAGGAGAGGTCCTCCAGAGGCTTTTTAAGGGCCTGAAACATTAGTTTCAGTTTTTGCCCAAAAACCAGAAGTGGGGTTATAGGCCTTCTGGAGGCCACCGAAGAGCCAGGGGAGGCCACGTGCAGCCCAGAGGCAATGGGGAGCAGGGCATTCTGCAAACCTGACCCAGGGCAGTACAGGAGCCTGGTAAACAAATGGCCGTAATGTAACATTGTAGTTTGACTCTGCGAAGCTCTGAAAGTGGAGTGCTGTGCCTTCCTATCCAGAACACAAAGGCTGCTTGGAATTGAAAAATAAAATCATTTAGCCATCAACGTTTCATTTTTCAAAAGAATTCAACAATAGTGATTTGTTTTTGTGAACTGCATGAAAAATGTAGCATTGCAACTTATCAAACATCAAACGCAAGAGCTACTGATTTAAAAATCCATTTTAGTTTTTTGAAAGATGGAAAGTCTAATTATAAACAAGTTGACCACTGTGATTGCTTGCAGCAAAGAAGGGCTTTTTTTTTTTCTTTTAGTCATTACACTGTATCGTGTCTCCTAGTGTAATTTCTGACCTTTTGGAAACCAATCTTCCTGGATGCATAAGTACTCTTTTCACTGTGTATTATCAGGTGAACTTATTACATAAATAAGTTCCATAATAAAACTATTTACATAAACACATTTCAGGGTTTCTTTCTTCCAAAAGAGTGAATGATAAAATTTCTTCTTTCCCTAACCAAGCTAGAGGCTCTCTGTTTAGAGGAAATACTTTTTTACAGCACAATCATCCATTAATCTAGAATTAAATAATACAGTGGTTCTCACACATTTAGCTCTGGGACCCACTTTTTAGAATGAGACTCTGTCAGGACCCACCAGAAGTGATGTCATGATTGGAAGTGACATCAGCAAGCAGGAGAATTTTTAACAATTCTAGGCTGCAATCCTGCTTACCCAGCAGTAAGTCCCATTGACTATCATTGTTAAAAAAATATACATAGTAGCTTGTTAAATGTACAGGACTGCAACATTTCCCCAAATGCAGTCACATATCATGGTAGCATAAAGTCATATATATATATATATATATATATATATATATATATATATATATATATATATATATATATATATATATATATATAAAATAGAATATTGAAATGAATGGGGACCCACCTGAAATTGGCTCACAACCCATCTAGTGGGTCCGAACCACAGTTTGAGAAACACTGAATTAATAGATATCTTAGAGCTAAATGTGCAAATCCTTCTCATGGATACCCAGCAGACATATGTTCTCAAGCATTGTGTTCTCAGGCATATGTTTTCATTTTCTGTTCATTACAACGAACTGTCCTGTGCTCTATATGGCTGCATTGATCTGCAGAAAGCCAAAATGGCCTTAATTTTAATGAGGAAATTGCATACCTGGAGTACCGGGGTGGTGGTGGTCAGGGGGCAAATGTTCCCAGGTGCCACCCAGCAGGGATGCCGCCACAACCCCCCCCCCCCCGCTGCCCATTTTTTCTTCTTTTTCTTCATACCTGTTTACAGGGCCTTAGAAGGCTTTCTGAGGGCTCCAGAGGGCCTAAAAACATCATTTCTGGTTCCAGTGAAAGCCAACATTTTCCAGGCTGCATGGGGGCATTTTGAAGTCCTGACCCCAGGTAGCACAGAGGCTAGGATTGCAACTGCCTGGGGATGGAGAAGGGGTGATAGTATTAAGAGAAACTCTCTGTGCAGTTTTGTCTGCAGATGGAATCAAGTGTTCTAGGAGAGGCAAGTGGCCTGACAAGTGGCAGGGAGAGGAAGCGTGAGTTGTATGTTTTCCAACTTCTTGCTTAAAAAACCTGAAGCCTGAGCCCACGTGCCTCTCCCTGAGGGGACATGCGTGTGATTATCAGCCCAATTTATAGGACTTTTGCAACAGCAGGTCTCATGAGTTGGTGTTGTAAAGGCCACAATGGCAATGCAAATGGTGAGCTGCTCCCGAGCACTTCAGAGCCACTAGTACAAACAGCCAGCAGCTTTGGGTTCTGCCACCAACAGATCCAGCCGGTGCCAGAGCAGATAAGGAGGTGGTGGTGGCAGCTAATGGGCAGTTTGATGTTCATAGCAGGGGGGTGGAGAAGGTAGGGGGTGGTATGGAGGAAGGAGGCGCCCAGGCTTGGCGGCCCTGAGAAGGGCTGCCGCCGAATCCAGCGCCTCCCGCGGGAGGCGCCTTGGGAGAAGGGAACTTTCATCCCTTTCTCCCAGGTAAGGTAAGCAGCCCCGCAATGGGGCTACTCACTTTACTGCTGACCAAAAGGCGCTCGTGTAGGGCGCACATCCATTCATGAGCGACCTGGATCCTGCAGAGCACAGCTCCACAGATCCTCCTCCCACCTGCCCTCCAGCACGCCTCCCACTGCGCTCTCTCCACCCCCCGCCGGCCTCCCCCCTCCCCGGAATGCCTCTCCCCACCCCTGTCCCTGCCCCCGCCTACCGTTCTGCAGCCCGGCAGTCCAGGAGACCGCCAAGCCATGGGAGCTGTGTGACAGCCCGGCGCCAGCCCAGCATTGGCCGGTGCTGGGCTACCAGCTGGCGGTGAGCCCCGTGAACGTGCCTTACAGCACGTTTGCGACTGTGCTCGGCGGCATGGACCCGTGCCACTGACCACAGGATTGGGCTCTGAGTTATTAATTAAAATGTATCAATGATATTCCTTGGTAGAGTTTTACAATTATATGTAGATGTTCAAAGAGGGGACAAGAAATAAAACTACCAGAACAGCACAGTTAACCAGAGCCAAGGTCACATTGCACGTAGGTAATGACTACACTTGCTCCATACCATTTCAGGGTTTCCCTTCCCCCTCGAGCATATCTTTGTATGCATGGAGCACAACCCTATCTGGCTGCATGAAAACAGCACTTGGTATGCTTTGTAAGTCCTCTGTACCTGTCTACCCTTTACAAAATTCTGACGTCAGTGGATGAAGAGGAACGACTACTCCTCTTTCCTGGATCTAAGCCAAAGACGTAAGAGAGGAGATGGATTTTTGTCTGGGAGAAAGTCAAGGTGTGACAAAGTGATGGGTGGATGAGGACAAGCAAAAATTAAAGGAAGGGGCTTTAGAAGTCCAACCTTGCTGTTGGCTGACATCGTCCATAAATGATGGTGGAGGAATATTATGGTGGTTGGTCACCAGAACCTCTTCAGCTTTTGGAGAATGAGAAAGTATGATGAAACCAGGATATATAAGTCACCAGATTATTGCAAGAGAGAAGGAAACAGTGCTCAATTTTAGAACAAGAGATGCCAAGGTTGAAACTGTGGGAAATAACTTTTGCCCTTCCCCACAACCTGTGAGGTCATCCATTGTACTTCATTTCAGTGGCAAGGAAAATGTTTTTTAAGCTCCTTAGATGGTATTGAGTTATTATGTTGGAGGAAAAAAAAACATATTCGCAATTTAAGACATCATATGAATGTTGACTTTACATGGAGAACAGGCTATCTTTAAATATCACTTTGTAGCAACTCTGAAGCATACTTTTAAAATGGCTGCGGTTCTATCTTGGTTACAGTCTGTTGTTTATAAGCAAATTTAGTTTGCTAAATTTGAATTCTCACTAGACTTTTCTGTACTAAGTTTCTAGAAAGATAGGTCCAAGGGCTGAAGCACAGCTACAGATTTTTTCTCTATGACTTGGCAGTGATTTCTTCTTAATTTCTCAGTGAAAAAGAAAACTTTTTTTTTTCACACAGCCAAACTCTGAACCCATGAAAAGGACTCCCACTGTGAAACCCCAGAGACTGTTACAACATTCCCAGGGTGAGTTAATTTTAAGACCGGGAGGAGCTTGCTCTGCCCACAATCTACACATATTCCATTGAACATTTGTTTGGTGTGTACAACTGCATGTGCTTACGGCTCTTGCCACACAATCTGATATCCTGGAAAAGCCTGGTCTCAAGCAGAGAGCCTTATATGCATACCATGGTACCTATGTTTCACATCACGCAGTTGGCTGACTGCCTGTAGACTGAGGGCCCAATCCTATCCAGTTTTCCAGTGCCAGTGCAGTTGTGCCAATGCACAATGGCATGCACTGCATCCTGTGGTGGGGAGGCAGTCACAGAGGCGTCCTCAAGGTATGGGAACATTTGTATGGTATGGGCTGCATTGCGGCTGTACCAGTGCTGAAAAGTTGGATAGGATTGGACCCTGACCCCTCCACTTGCAATCACTCATCCTGGATGTGTAGTGAGAACAGGGCTGTTGACATTAATTCAGGGTAGACTGAACAACACACATGGGGGAGTGGGGTCATGCCCCCTATCCCAGCCCTACCAAGCATTTTCTGAAGCGACTATGCTAATGCAAACTGTGCATGCAAAAACATGGCTGGCTCAAGACCTTGTGGTGCCTAAGGCAGGACACCAAACTCTGCTTCACTTTACCCAACATCATGCCAGCTGCCATTACCACTCAATCTTCTGCTTCCTGGATTTGAAAAGACAGAGGGAATGGGACAGAAGAGAGAAGAGCAACGTGCAGGAGCGTCACCAATACTCCAGGGCACCATTTTCCTCTCCTCCACACTTCCTCTTTCACTTTGTTCCCCTCTTTCTTTTTGAATCCAGAGAATGAGAGGATGAGTGGAGCTGGGTGGGCAGATAAAGGTGAGCAGAGCCACCTCAGGACCTCATGGATGGGATGAGGCAAAAGCAGACTCCTCAATCATGCATAGTCAATGAGTGTTTCTTTCTAAAATTTTGCTCATTGTGGGGGGCCATATGGGGTCAGCCTACTGCACAGTTTTATTGAAATTTGAGGCCACATTTTAAAATGCAAACGCAATAATGTCTCTTTTCCATTTCCAAATTGTAGATTAACAAATGTTCCATCTTTTCAACTATTGCTTAGTGTGACCTGGTTTGAGTGCCACATTTTTGGCTATGGGAAAAAAAAAAACAAGCCTTGTCAAACATTTAAGCGACTTTGGTTATCTTATCCTTTCTGGCTTGACATGTGACTATACCAAGTCCTTAACTGGGAAATGAAGGGCAAAATGACAAAGCAAATACAAAGCCGTGTACTGTCTCTTTAGGTGCAGAACCATCCCAAATTGCTCATCAGTTTTACTCAGGCAAATGCGTTTTTACTGTGTAAGGGCTGGCTGATCACAGCAGTTTCACTCCTGTTAGTTGAGAATGGCTTTAGCGCATGGGTGACTGAGCCCTGAGTGTTCCATGAACTCTATGTTGCCTATGAATTAGCTCTCAAGCATTACATCTTATTGTTAGGTGAAAAAACCATCTCTGTCTCAAAGATATCTGGAGTTGATGTTTACTAATTTGCAAGCACACCTACACTGTCAATGCTGCTGTATATATGCATATAGTTTTGGGAAGAGACAGCAACTACAATCCAAAACACAGTGAAGGGCATTTAAGCCCCACTGATCGGCTTAGGCATGCTTAAGAACATAAGAAGAGCCCTGCTGGATCAGGCCAAAGGCCCATCTAGTCCCTCTTCCAGTATCTCACAGTGGCCCACCAAATGCCCCAAGGAGCAAGACAACAGACACAAGCTGCGTCCTGGTGCCCTCCCCTGCATCTGGCAATCAGAGGCAGCCTGCCTCTAAAACCAAGAGCTTGCACATGCCTACTATGACTTGTAACCCGTAATGAACTTCTCCTCCAGAAATTTGTCCAATCCCCTCTTAAAGGCATCCAGGCAATAACTCTGTGTTGGATCAACTCTGTGTTGAATTGCTACTCTGTGTTGTAGCAATTGCCTACAGAATTGGGCTCACATGTCCCAACTTGAGTGAAGGCAGATATTTATTTATCCTACTTAGGAAGAAAGAACTCTGCCTTAGACTGAGGCTGCAATCCTAACCACACTTTCCTGAGAGTAAACCCCATTGAACAAAATAGGGCTTACTTCTAAGTAGACCTGGTTAGGATTGTGCCCTGAGTCAGACAACTGATCCTTTTGGCTTGACTGTGACTGGCTGTGCCTCTCCAGGGTTTGGGGGGGAGAACCATTCTCTGACCTAGCTTGAGATGCTGGGGATTGAATCGGCATGAAAAGCTTATGCATTGACACTGAGCAACAGCTCTTTCCATAGTTAAAGGTGTGCCCTCCTTTCCTTCCTACAATGAGAAGCCTTATGGGGATTCAAACCTGCAGTCTCCCAGATCACATAGTGTTTCAGTGCACTGGATCAGGCAAGGCCAGCACCTGGAACTGACCACAGCCCAAGCACTCCTGCCCCCTCACATTGCATTTGGCATGCAGGAGAGGGTTTTGGATCAGGGCCACAGTATGGGAAAAAGGTAGACTTCTTTTCTCTCTTGCCTCGGGAAAAACCTAATCAGCTTGCTGTTAGCATTCACTGAGTCTCCCTCCTCTAGCATTCTAGCAGATTGCTTTTCACCTTTTTCTCTAGCATTCTAGAACTGGCTGGAAAGAAAGGGACTTGACTACTTGGCTTCTCAGTAAAGGAAAACATAAGTAATGGTTACGGGGATGTATGTGTGGAGAACTGTAGTTAAGATAAGAACCGAAGATATGGGATCTGTGGATATGGGGGGAGAACACCTATATTGCATAGATACATGGATCTCTTTGAGGACTGGAAGGAGCCATTGTGCCGGGATGATGGAAAGGGGACCAATTACCAATTACTGACACCTGTGCTAGTGAGGACTGGTCTAGCTCTCCAGCTCTGACTAGTTCCCTTGCTTGCAAGTAACTGCTTAAAGCCTCTGGCTTGCCAGAGTAGTGAGCCTTTGGCGCAAGCTGAAAGGCAAGAGCCCAGGGGCTTGTGTGACATCAGACCAGAGGATCTGCTTCAGAACAGCTGGCACACACGAAGCACAGCAGCAGCAGCAGCAGTTATAGCAGCCTGATTTAGAGCACTTGCAGTGGATATAACTGGAACTTTCCACCATTTTTGTCCAGTGATTAGATCCACCTCCTGTTCTACAAGCCTTCAGAACTGAGAAGCTTCTGAAGCTTCAGGGCTTTTCTCCCGCCATCATACGACAGCACGGAAGGGGTCACCACTTCAGTTACTTTCTTTTGGAGTTATTTGGGGATTGGCCCTCCCCTCTCCTCCTTTGAGGCCTGTTACGTGCGTTGTGATATAAAAGTGAGAAAACCTAAATCCCTGTGGGAAAGGGGTGAGGCAAGTCAGATGGTTGTGCCTCTGTGAAAGGAAGAATTGTGAGGTAGCACACCTCATTGGGTCGGACATGGGGAAGTTGCTATGGGAGTGGCCTAGTTTTTTTACTGCAGACTAGTGCCTCTCTTTGTCCCCCCACCATCTCTTGTCTCCTAGCCTGTAATCTGCGGGAGTGGAAGCCAGGCTGTGTATGTTATCAGAACAAATTCTGAGCAGGTGCTTTATAGATTGGCTTTTAGAAGGTGGGCCTTGCCGGTAAGTGATGTGTTTATTTCCATCTAGGAGCTCAGGGGAGGGGAAAGGTGCCACCATCAATAGGGTGATGGGCCATGGAAGATATGGTGGTGGAGGGAGGGCTAGCTGTTCTAGGGGAAGGAAGGGCCATTATAGACAGAGTGTCCCTCTTTCCAGCCTTCTCTCCAGCTCTCTGATGAATGGGGGCCTTTGCAGTGGTGCCCTGGGTCTGAAACTGCTGCTTCTAAATGCCAGATCAGTAAATAATAAAACCTGTCTCATCCAGGATTTAATCCTGGGTGAGGTTGCTGATCTGGTATGTATCATGAAGACCTGGCTGGATGAAGTGGGTGGAGTGAATCTTTCCCAGCTTTGTCCACCGGGTTTATAGGTAGTGCAGCGGCCATGACTGCAGGGATGGGGAGGAGGGGGTCGTGATAGTCTCCCTTTCCAGGAGCCCTGTCCAGCAATTCACTGGGTTTGAGTGTCTGTATGTCACATTGGAAGGGCGGGACAGAATTGGGATTCTGTTGGTGTACTGTCTGACTTGCTGCCCAACAGTCTCCCTGTCTGAGCTGACTGGGTTGATTGAAGGCTCCACGCCTATTGGTGTTGGGGGACTTCAATGTGTACGCTGAGGCCCCAGGGGTAGGCGCAGCTCAGGATTTCATGGCGCTATGGTAACCATGGGCCTGTCACAGAAAATCTCTACCCCAACCAATGAGGTGGACACATATTAGACCTGGTGTTTGTGCCTGGGCAAAGGGATGGTGATCTGGATGTGGAGGAGATCGCAATCACTCTGTTGTCATGGACAGATCACTTCCTGGTAAGGTTATACTTATTGCGGCCTCCTATCTCTGCAGAGGCGGAGGACCTTATTGTATGGTCTACCCCTGGAGACTGATGGATCAGAATGGTTTCCTGAGAGCTCTGGGGGATTTTCCTGCTGCTTAGGCCACTGTCTCATCTGAGGCTCTGGTTGATCTCTGGAACACGGAGATGGCCAGGGCTGTGGATGAGATTGCTCCCGAGTGGCGCCTCCCAGCTAGCAGAGTCAAAATGGCTCCTTGGTTTTCCGAGGAGCTATGAATGATGAAGTGGCAGGGCAGGCGTTTTGAGCAATGGTGGAGGAAGACTTGTCACAGATCCGACTGGACACAGGCTAGGGCCCATTACAGGGCTTATTCTGTGGCGATAGTGGTAACGAAGCGTTCCTTGTGCCACTATCACGTCTGCACAAAGCCAGTCAGTCTCCTCCATCAGACCCCAGCAATGGATCAGGAGGAGCACACGGAGGTCTGCTGTAACACCTTCGCTGGCACTTTGTGGATAAAATTGCTCAGATTCGCCATGACTTGGACTCCACATTGGCAATGTCTGGTGATGTCCCCATGGCATCAGTCAGTCCCAGTTTGTGGGATTCTTTTCAGCTTGTGGAACCTGAGGATGTGGATAGGATCCTTTGGCGTGTAAGGCTGCCTGCCCGCCCGCTGGACCCGTGCCCAGCATGGCTGATTAGATCTGCCTGGGAGGGACTGGCTGAGTGAACAGAGAGGGTGGTAAATTCATCTTTGAGGGAAGGGGTGCTGCCACCGGCTCTAGAGCAAGCAGTGGTTCGCACCCTTCTGAAAAAGCCCTCTCTGGACCCCTCTGTATTAGACAATTATCAGCCAGTATCTAACCTCGCATTTCTGGGCAAAGTAGTTGAGCGGTTGGTGATGTCTCAGCTCCAGAGAGCTTTGGATGAAGTGGATTATCTGGATCCCTTTCAGTTTGGCTTCTGGCCAGGCTTTGGGATGGGGCAGCCTTGGTTGCTTTGGTGGATGACCTATGCCAAGGGCTGGATGGTGGGAGTGCATCCATGCTGGTCTTTCTGGACCTCCCAACAGCTTTTGACACCATTGACCATGGTGTCCTTCTGGGGTGGTTGGCTGAGTCAGGGATTGGAGGCACCATTTTGTGGTGGTTCTGCTCCTTCTTGGCCGACAGGTCCAGATGGTGGTCCTGGGGGACTCCTGTTCAGCACCTTGGCCTTTAGAGTGTGGGGTGCCGCAGGGTTCTATACTGTCCCCCATGTTATTTAACATGTATATGAAACTGCTGGGAAAGATTATCCAGAGTTTTGGAGTTGGGTGCCATCAGTATGCTGATGATACCCAGCTCTAGCTCTCCTTTCCACCGGACTGCAGGGTGGCTGTCTCTGTCCTGGAGCGTTGTCTGGAGGCAGTTGGGATCTGGATGAGGGTGAACAAGCTGAAATTAAATCCGGACAAGACAGAGGTCCTCCTGGTGCAGAAATCCATGATGTGTGTGCTAGACTATCACCTTGCTCTGAATGGGGTTACACTCCCCCTCAAAGAGCAGGCTCACAGCTTGGGGGTTATCCTGGACTCACAGTTGCTCCTGGATGTCCAGGTGTCGGCTATGGCCAGGAGCGCCTTTGCCCAGTTTTGGTTGGTGCGCCAGCTGCGGCCGTACCTCCCTCAGTCGGAACTGGCCACGGTGGTCCATGCCATGGTGACATCAAGATTAGACTACTGTAATGCACTCTACGTGGGGCTGCTCTTGAAGACGGTCTGGAAGTTGCGGCTAGTGCAGAATGCTGCAGGTTGTGTAGTTGATGGAGGTCCGCTGTTTGACTCTGTCATGCAGCTGCTCTGGCGGCTGCACTGGCTGCCGGTTCTTTTCCAGGCCCAATTCAAGGTGCTGGTTCTGACCTTTAAAGCTGGCTTGGGACCAGTGTATTTGAGAGATTGCCTTCTTCCATATAGTCCAGCCCGTCCTCTTCAGTCATCAGGAGGGGGTCCTGTTGGCTGTGCTGCCATTGAGAGAGGTGAGGGGGATGGCGGTCAGAAACAGGGCTTTCTCGGTGGTGGCTCCTGTACTGTGGAATTCCCTCCCCTTTGAGGTTCGAACAGCTCCTTCTCTGTTAACCTTCCGGCGAGGCCTGGAGACTTTCTTATTTCAGAAAGCATTTTATGCCTGAGAGGGCATGATGGCTGCTTTTTAAATAATTGTTTTTATACTGCTTGTTTTAATGCTGCTGGCCTTGCTGTTTTACTATTTATTTTATTATTGTATTTTATAATTTTATGTATTTTTATGTATTTTATGGTTTTTAAGTGCTGTTAGCCGCCTTGGGTGCCCTTCGGGGAGAAAGGCGAATTACAAGTCCAATAAATAAAAAATAAATAATAATAATGTTTTGATGCATGGAGAAGATTTATGAGAACACAATACTGTAAATCCAAACTAGTATTAATATTTGCAAATAATTATAGTGATTGATTAGGTAGAAAAGGGTATCAACTAAGGCTAGAATTCTGTGCATGTCTAATCAGAAGTAAGTCCAACTGCAATGAGAGTTACTCCCAGGTATGTGTGTATAGAATTTCAGCAAAAGAAACCTAGCAGAATTTGAAATATTAATCCTAGAAGATAACAGAAATAAAATGCTAAAATGTAACATTTTACTAGAATGCAGTTGTGACATGAAATAGAACAAAATATAAAAATTATATGATTTTTATGGATACAAGACTGTACTATGGATCTTTTAAAAAATGGAGCTATGGTTTATGAGTGAAAAATTTATAACTCATTCTATGCTAAGAGAAAATGGTCAAAATCATGAGTTGATGCTATATTACATACCTAAAACATTTCAAAATGATGGGCAGCCCAACAGTGGTTTAGCTAGCAAGGGGCTGGGGGGGGGCGGTTCACCCCAGATACCAACCTTGGGGGGGTGACACCACAAATGACCCAATGTTGTTAATATCACAGACGTTATGTATAACCCCATCATGCTATATACCGTTGGATGCAGAATTTACAGAGGAATGCAATGGAAAACACCAGAGTGAAATATCTCCTTTCTATCAATAGTTATGGCCAAAAAAACAGAAACAAAAAAAAATGCATGGAGCCCTATGGAAAGTGAAACTGAGCCATATTGCTCATTTATGCGTGAGTAGGGGAACTTGCCTTAGTCTGTCAGAAAGGGCAGGCTGAGAGGAATCCAATGAGACCAGAATGGTTCTTATTCAATGAACGCAGCCCCCCAAAAACACCTAAGAAGGAAGTCCCTCCCACCAAGCAGACGAATGTATTGCGCTCAATAGAAAGCGAAAATTAAGCCACATAGTCATGTTTACTCATGAGTAAGCAAACATGCTTTGGCTGCTGGTCAAGTCAGGCAAAGAGGAATGCAAGGCTAGCTGCATGGTCCCAAAGTTGGTAAGGTCAATTTTTATTTGTTTTTAGACTTGTAAAGTCAGGTGGGTCCTGATAGTGCAATGCTTGAAATATAAGAACTTACAATGAACTGGGCACTGGGGAGGGCTGAAAATTTCACTGATTTTTTTTTTTTGGGGGGGGGGGTTTCTTGCAGGCAGGCTACAGAGAAAATTCACTTGGTGAAACAGGGCTGGCTTCCCCGTATTTAATTATTTGTTTTTCTTTAATTTAATTGTTGTTGTTGGCAACTTTCAGTCTCGAAAGACTATGGTATCGCGCTCTGAAAGGTGGTTCTGGAACAGCGTCTAGTGTGGCTGAAAAGGCCAATTCGGGAGTGACAATCCCTTCCACACCGGGAGCAAGTGCAGTCTGTCCCTGGTCTGTCTCCCTGGCTATGGGCCTTCCTTCTTTTCCTTTTTGCCTCAGACTGTTGGCCAAGTGTCTCTTCAAACTGGGAAAGGCCATGCTGCACAGCCTGCCTCCAAGCGGGCCGCTCAGAGGCCAGGGTTTCCCACTTGTTGAGGTCCACTCCTAAGGCCTTCAGATCCCTCTTGCAGATGTCCTTGTATCGCAGCTGTGGTCTACCTGTAGGGCGCTTTCCTTGCACGAGTTCTCCATAGAGGAGATCCTTTGGGATCCGGCCATCATCCATTCTCACGACATGACCGAGCCAACGCAGGCGTCTCTGTTTCAGCAGTGCATACATGCTAGGGATTCCAGCACGTTCCAGGACTGTGTTGTTTGGAACTTTGCCCTGCCAGGTGATGCCGAGAATGCGTCGGAGGCAGCGCATGTGGAAAGCGTTCAGTTTCCTCTCCTGTTGTGAGCGAAGAGTCCATGACTCGCTGCAGTACAGAAGTGTACTCAGGACGCAAGCTCTGTAGACCTGGATCTTGGTATGTTCCGTCAGCTTCTTGTTGGACCAGACTCTCTTTGTGAGTCTGGAAAACGTGGTAGCTGCTTTACCGATGCATTTGTTTAGCTCGGTATCGTAAGAAAGAGTGTCGGAGATCGTTGAGCCAAGGTACACAAAGTCATGGACAACCTCCAGTTCATGTGCAGAGATTGTAATGCAGGGAGGTGATGCAGGCAGGATTATTTATTTTATTTTGCTCGATGATGTTACTTCCAGCCATGACATCACTTCTGGTGGGTCCTGGACAGATTGTCATTCTAAAAAGTGGGTCCTAGTGTTAAAAGTTTGAGAACCACTGCCTTAACTCAAAACAGGCCAATGAGACATCTGGGGGGGGGGGTGATACCCTAGTGACCAAAATTCTGGAAATCGTGGCTTTTAGGAATAATACCATCATGTTATATACTATTTGATGCAGAATTTCATCCATTGCTTATGGGGAAATATTCACTGCATTTATTTTCTGTTCATTATTATTATTCATTTCATGTCATGACTATTACTATCTCTCAGTCTCACCTACCTCACAGGGTTGTTGTGAGGACAAAATAAGGAGAGGAACCAGGTACACCACCCTGAGCTGCTTAGAGGAAGGGTGGTATAAAAATGTGAATGAATGAATTAATAATATAATCAATCAATCAATTATGTTGTATGGGGTGACCGAAATTTATGGGTCCCGGCTGTCACATGACCTAGCTACACCACTGCAGCCTAATCCTAACTTGCCCTGGAGCAGGCAGGCCTGCCCTGCATCCAGAGTAGGGACGAGGCTGCCTGCGGCTCAGCGTGGGGCAAGGGGAATTCAGTTCCTTTACACCGGGTAACACTGCTGCAAAGTGTTACCCTAAAGAGGTGGCTGTGATCTGAGCAGCCAGGAGTTGCTCTGGGCTGCCTGAGAACGGGGTCAGGATCCGGCACAAGTGCTGCTCTTGGCTCCACCTTCTGCTCAACAACAGCCTGCCCACTCAGGCAACAATTCCTTCCCGCGCTCCCCCTGTCCCCCCAGACTCCTGCGCCAGCCTCACTCTGCTGGCATGGGCTTACCTTTGGCACCGGCCCTGCGGGGCTCGGGCTGGCCTTCTTCCTCACTTAGTGGCACAAACATGCCTTATGACACATTTGCAACACCTCTGGGCCAGCTTGCCACAAAAGACTTGCACCAGCCCGTCTCCTTTTTTTGAATTGCACCCAGAAACATATAAGCATATTGTGAAAATGGTGAATCTTATGTAGGAACATTTTAACATATGGCGTGAACTTGTAAATTTAGACATCACTATTAGACAAGTGCAAGAAGGTTTTTGATATTATAGGTTCTAACTTTGTTTTAAATTCTCACCTATTTTGAATAACTTTTCTTAGAAACACAATTGAGAAGATAAGAGAAATGTTCTTGTACATGATTTGTTGTAGCAAGGATTTTGTATGCAAAGTGTTGGAAATGGGAAAATAAATGATATGAAAATGCCATTTCAGCAAAATTAACATTGTCGAAGATGTATTAGAGATGGGAGACCAGATAAATAGACTTTTCCCTTTCTTTCTTGAAAAATGAAGACATTTTTAATTACTTCTTTGTACAATGAGAGAAATGTTCATCAAGTGAGGATGTTTGAGATGTTATAATTGTGGTGGTATAATGAAAAATAAATAAAAGCGAAAATCTATGCCAAAGTTCATGAATCTTATAACTTGTAGTGTGGCCTTCATGACTCTTTTACTTGATAGTAAATGAGTTTGGTTAGGTTTACGGGGGTATCTGGACTGCTTGCTATGTCAAGGGTTGCCACTTCAGCTGCAGGTCTGAGGGTGCAATCCTTACCAACTTTCCAGCACTGGCATAGCTGTGCCAGTGGGATATGTGCTGCATCCTGCAGTTGGGGGACAGTTATGGAAGCCTTCTCAAGGTAAGGCAATGTTTGTTCCTTTACCTCAGAGTTGCATTGCCCTTACCTCGGTGCTGGAAGGTTGGTTAGGATTACGTCCTGAATTACCTTTGGTGGTGACCTTTGGTGGTGGTGCAGCAAAAGCATTCCTTTTTCCTTTAATTTTTCATATCAAGTTTTACCCTAGGATGATCAACTATTCTGTGTAAATAGCTATTTCCAAAAGGCCCTAAATCAAACTAGTTTTTATTGTCCTCTTGGGAAAAATACACTGTGCATTTTAAATTGCTCATAGAAATGCTTCATATTTTATTCAGGTTTAGCACTTTTCATCCCAGGTTTGGAAGTGCTTCTCAAACATTAATTAGAATTCCTGTTTATAAATCCCAGTGAATTACGCCTCCCTGATTTTACAATGAAAAACCGAAGGATAGAAGAACAGCCAACTCCGAGGCCTAAATTTGCATACTGAGAAAGTGCCAAGCATAAAAGTCGCCAAATGGCTTTTTTGCCATCCATGCTGAACTGAAAGCCCTGCTTAAGTTTTGTTTATCCATTCAGTAAATCTACCTGAGCATGGCCAAATTGTTATGCTAAGTTAGCTATTGTCAAATGGATGCCTGTGCTGTAATTTTTGTACCTGCAAGAGTCTATCTAATTTCTTCAGAAATTTCACACTCTTTAGGACAAGGGCTCTATCCTTCATTCAAGTCTGGGGAGACTGTATGACAGGTGCAAATGCAAAGGATCAGGTCATTCAGATAAGCCTCACAGCTGCTGCATGTGACCCTCTTCCCTTTTCCTGCTTCTGTCCCGGCTCTCATGCAGTCCCTCCCACCCCTCCTGCCCTATTTACAGATGGACCTATTTACAGAGGATCATCAGGAGAGCATTCAAAGAGAACTCACACACACACAGTCCAGCAGCAGCCCTGTTTCCCTCCACAGAGCTGTGGTGGACTTTTTAAAGGGGGGGTGACTCGAGTCCTTTAGAGTCACAAAGGGAACTCGAGTCACAAAGGGAACTCAGAAAGTTCCCCTGTTATGACTCATTTTTCACTCAAGTTTCAGGGGGTGGAGACTCTAGGCTTGACTAGAGTTAAGCCACTCTGGATTTTCCCATGCCTGGTAAGCTTCCAGTTCAATGAGCAAAAAGGCTGCATTGCCTATATCATGGCTTGGCTCACACATTTTATTTATTTATTTGAAAGATGCATATGCCACTATTCCTTTTAGAAGCTAAGATGCCCCATATGGCTTATCCTACATAAGGGATTTGATAACAGTACAAAGATGCCTGCTCCAGTTTACATCTCTTTAGCTGCCAGTGCAAGAAGAGAAACATACTTGTATATATTTTCATGTATGCTTGCTCATTATTTCCACCACCTCTAAATGTATTCCTTTTTCCTTTGACCTTCAGATAGCATCATTGAACAGTGATGTTGAAACTGATATTTGTCTCTATTTACATGCTTTTAAGAAACTTCTGGAGGGGTGCAGTGGTAAATGCTGGAGTGCAGGACTTGACATGATACCCCCATAGCCACACCACACTGAGAGTCCAATCCTATCCAACTTTCCAGCACTAGTGCAACTGAAATGCAGTCCCAAGGTAAGGGAACAAATGTTCCTATACCTTGAGGAGACCTCTGTGACTGCCTCCCTACCACACGATGCAGTGCACACCCCATTGGCATGGCTATATCGGTCCTCGAAAATTGGATAGGATTGGGCCTAACAACCACAACAAAACAGCAACAAAATCAACTTTACATTTTTCTTTCAAGTGTTTTCATTTACTGATTACTACTTTGGCGTTTATTATGCTTCAGCAATGTAGCATATTTCATCCCAAACTCTTAGTAGGTTGCAACAGTTTAAAGTGACCATTTTCAACCACTGTGCTGTGGCACACTGGTGTGCCTTGAATGGTCCCCAAGTGTGCTGCCTAAGTTTGGGAGAGGGTCATTTATTAGTAGGGCCATTGGGGGATGTGAGCCCCCCATTGGCAGCACAGTGTGCCTTGTCAATTGTCCAAGAACTGGTGGTATGCCTTGACCATTTTAGTTTCTTGCCAATGTGCTATGAAATTAAAAAAAACGTTGAAAATCACTGGTTTAAAGCAAATGTCTTAAAATGGAAGAGTGGGGGAAAAAAATCCCAAATAAATATAAAATGTATAGTTAAAGAGTGTGAACCTATGCATGTTTATTTAGAAGGAAGTTCCACTTACTTGCACTTCCAATGTCTCCTGGGGCCCTGGGAGACTGGGAGAAAGGCAGGATGTATATGTATAAATAAAATAAGAAAGATGTCAGCTGTCTCAAGTTGTACATCCCATAGACACTTCCTAGTATTCTCATATGGCCTGAAGTTGTCAGAAATGTTGAATGACTTTGCCAGGCATTTGAACTCCTACACCCACAGTACAATCCTATATGTTTACTCTGAGCATGTCCCATTATGGTCAATGAAACTTGCTCCCAGCTAACTGTGTATAGGATTCTGGTTGTAGTGTATTTCAGACTAATAGCACTTTTGAAATGAGCTAATGTCAGTAGCTCAATAACCCTATTATAGTTTTTTGAACCATAAAGTATATTTCTGGGACATATACAACCCTCTTCATTATTAAATACTGTTGAATACTTATTCAATACTGTTAATAATCTTCACTTAATGAATTTGATTATTTTCCTACAAACAAGATTTGCTGATTTCTTTTTAAAGCTTTTTTTTCCCCATTTTACCATACTGATACTATCTGATTGAAAGAAACATGGATGTTATGTTCAATCAGATAGTAATTTCAATCAGATAATAATAGATGGGGTACAAAACACTAAGTTTTGCAGAGCGCCTCATCTTTGTATGCAAGTGGCCCCTCCCCATTGAAGCCACTCCGAGTCGCTAGAATGAAATGGAGGAGACACCTCTGTTTTGCTCTAGTGACCCTGAATGGCTTCGAAGGGGAGAGGCCACTTGCACACCAAGGTGAGGCGCCCTGCAAAACTTAGTGTTTTGCACCCCTCTAGCTATGCTACCACTGTTACATGACAAAATAAGAGTGTGTATGTCAGCCATGGAATCTCAGTGGCACAACATTGGTAAAAATGGTAATGAAACCACAAGAGTAGGCTAGACAGGAGGAATATTAAAATCACATCTTGTGAAGTGTTTCTCTGGGGTCAGTCAGCTTTCTTGGGTGAAGACATTTGGCCATTATGACAGGCTTAACAAAACAAGAGTAATCCAAGAAGGGAATTCCAGGAACAATTAAGAGTCATTTTACATTAGAGGACCCTAATGTGAAACTGGAACTTTCCCATTCAGTAACATCTTCATGTATTCATGAAGCAAACCTGTCATCTTCAAAGCAATGAATGGCTTTGTGTAGGACAACAACTTTAACATTTCAATGGTTAGAAATGGTTAGCATTTGGGGCTAACCAACGTCTCAGACATTTCACACAAGTATGACTTTGTCCATGACTTTGTGTACCTTGGCTCAATGATCTCCGACACTCTTTCTCTTGATACCGAGCTAAACAAATGCATTGGTAAAGCAGCTACCACGTTTTCCAGACTCACAAAGAGAGTCTGGTCCAACAAGAAGCTGACAGAACATACTAAGATCCAGGTCTACAGAGCTTGCGTCCTGAGTACACTTCTGTACTGCAGCGAGTCATGGACTCTTCGCTCACAACAGGAGAGGAAACTGAACGCTTTCCACATGCGCTGCCTCTGGCGCATTCTCAGCATCACCTGGCAGGACAAAGTTCCTAACAACACAGTCCTGGAACGTGCTGGAATCCCTAGCATGTATGCACTGCTGAAACAGAGACGCCTGCGTTGGCTTGGTCATGTTGTGAGAATGGATGATGGCCGGATCCCAAAGGATCTCCTCTATGGAGAACTCGTGCAAGGAAAGCGCCCTACAGGTAGACCACAGCTGCGATACAAGGACATCTGCAAGAGGGATCTGAAGGCCTTAGGGATGGACCTCAACAAGTGGGAAACCCTGGCCTCTGAGTGGCCCGCTTGGAGGCAGGCTGTGCAGCATGGCCTTTCCCAGTTTGAAGAGACACTTGGCCAACAGTCTGAGGCAAAGAGGCAAAGAAGGAAAGCCCATAGCCAGGGAGACAGACCAGGGACAGACTGCACTAGCTCCCGATGTGGAAGGGATTGTCACTCCCGGATTGGCCTTTTCAGCCACACTAGACGCTGTGCCAGAACCACCTTTCAGAGCGTGATACCATAGTCTTTCGAGACTGAAGTTTGCCAATACAAAAGTTAGGAGAGGGCATAGCTTGTGTTTCTTTTCATTGTTTTTGTGAAATGTGCAAAGTGAGGATTCATGTATTTGTCCTGCAGAGAGAAAAATGAATTCCTGGTGAATGTGGAGTTCATTTATCTCACCACAGGGGGCATTTGTGCATTCCCACTTTGCATGGTCCAGAAAAATACGAGCAAGGAAGCACCATTCTTGTATGTGGGTGATTCTAGGGGAAGGCCGAAAACCAGTTTAAGTCATGGCACTGCAGCTGGGATCTTAAATACATTTACTTACAAAAAAGTTATTATAAATGGGGTTTACTTGTAAGTAGATGTGCTTAGCATCGCGCTGTTTCTGATGGGCTGCCCATTTTCTGTGATGGTAAATGAAAGTGTCCAAACAAATGATTATTTCCTGATCCTTTAGCGGTCTGAACATTTGTAGCCAAATTAATAAAATTGTCAGGTTTGGGCTTAAATTAAAAGTACCTCACATGCATGGTTTTTATATCAAATGAATATGAAAATCTTGCAGAGAATAATTGTAATTAATCTGTAATATGTTTTCTACACTCATAAAAAAGCAGCCTAATTTGGAACAATAAATACAATTGGGGAAAACGAATGTGCTTGTCGATGTTTTGCAAAGAGAAAGAGAATAAACTCATCAGATGAATTATTCAGAATGAATTATTTGTTCAGCTCTGGTGGAATTTATTATACGTGCACAGATTTGCTTGTAGGGAAGACATGAAAGATATTGAGCTCCTACTACTTTCTGCCCTTCAATCCTCTATACTGATTTCTTTCTTATTTCTCTAGCTTTTTGAATTGTAGCTTGAATTGCTTGTTTGAATTGTATTTGAATTATAGCTTGTAAATACATTATGATATCCTGGCATTACTCAATGCAGAGATAAGTATGCAGGTGGAGCCTCCATCTCTGCGGGGCATCCGTTCTTGGACCCCCATGGATACAAAAAACTGTGGATAATGAAACTCGCTATTTTGACCCCTTTAAGCCTTCTGGGGGTGACTGGAGCTGTGCTCCGGGCTTTCTGAAGCCCTCAGAGGCCTCTCTCTGGGGGCTTCCTGGGCCTCTGAATGCCTTATAAGATTAAAATATCACTTCTGGTTTCCCTTTGGAAACTGGAAATTGTGTTTTTTTTTGCCAAAAAGGCCATTCTGAAGCCCGTAGAGGTTGCAGGCGGACGCGTGTGGACTCTGCAGACTTCAGAAAGCCCTGCAGAGGCAACCGGAACACAGGGGCAACTGGAATGCAGGGGACTCGCATTGAGCCAGATCCCCGGGTACAGAATCCATGGATACAGAGGCCCCACCTGTACCTGAAACTAATTGAATTCAGTAGGGTCAGGTATTCAGTATATTTTGTATGTGTTGGATTGTAACCCTTTAGAAAATAAGCCTCTGCAGCAGCCATCCAGCAGTAGAAAACAAATACTGCCAACCAAACAGACTGCGTGGACACTAAATCTGCATAGCTGGATGGGGTTTATCTACACGCTTAATTGTTCTGTCCATTGGTAAAGTCAGAATTATGTTTATAGTACTTTCTGCTGTTGTTCAACTTTCCAGGGAAGAAATTGTACTTAAATGGCGCCGCTCACCCTAACCCTTGCATGTATGAGAGGTGCTGGGAATGAGAGGTACAAGAATCGCAAGGACAATTTGCTGAACTGGCTTCCATTCTTTTTAAGAGGTTCTTTGGTGATGCCTGTTTTTCTGCTTGAAGGTAGGTTCCTGCTGTAAATCTTGGGTATATGAGAGTGTCAACAATAGTTAAAGGCTGTTATAGGTCTTTTTATCTTTCTGGGCTGACCATGGAAAGGGAAGGAATTACTGCTATACTGCTATCACCATACTATATTATTGCTTGAGCTGATTTCCTGAGCGGAAACCACTAGCTTGCTATAGACTCCTCTTCCCCAGTCTCTTTGAGATTTCCCAAAGTGTCAGAGCATTGCTGAACAGCAAGTCCCATTTGACAAGGCCATTGCACTCCCTGTTGATGTCACTGCAGAAGTCACTGCGGGAACCATGGGCATCAACAGGCCCTCAGGAGAACTAGAACTCTGGGACATAGATTTTCAGCTGAGCTTCTAGACTTTGCGTAAGACTCCATTGTCTTTTTTAGAGTACCACTGCTTGTTTTCAACAAAGCATCCTATTTTAGTAGTCCCATTCTTTGTTTTTGAAGAGCTATATTTGGTGTTGTTGCATTTCAGATGTGTAGGAGTGGGGGAGCATTTACCCAGTCATACTGATTTGGGGTCCCAAGTGCTTTGAGTGGGGGCTTTAGCCAGCAAGGTTAGTAAATCTTTGAAATTGGTAATGCAAGAGTTACCTACATGCCATTTTGAATGTCTTTGTGTGACTTTCCCTATGGAATTCTTCTGGTCAGTAAGTATAAATACAAGGTTGTATTTTTTTTTAAAGGACATCATTTCCATGTTGTCGTTTCAGCTGAGGTAGCCTTGAGGGAGTTAAAAGACACATATCGGTGGGGGTGGGAGGAAGAACCCATTGGGACTTGACTTTCTGCAGCAAACATGACTGCTTATCCACACTCCCTACGTATTGCGTTCTGCTGGAGCTTGCAAGTTTGACAGGCCTGCATTCAAGGACAAGGTTTGCTTATTTAAAATACATTGCAGAAGTCCACAGTGTATGAAGTAACACTGTAAAGGCCACCACCATCATGCATGAGAATGATAAACTTTGTATTACAGCTCTACTCTGTGGTGAGTCCCCACCTCCAAATGCCACAAATTCCTGACACAAGCTCCCAGCCCCATGCCCCCCCAAGGATATGGAGTGACTGGTCTAAGAATGCTTATAGCCTCATTCTGACTACAGTCTAGTAGCAGCAGAAAAGATCAAGAGTGACTGAGTTTATGTGGCAGGGAGAGTTTTCAGTATGCTACTCCATTTCTTTCTGTGTCTCCCAAATCCCTTGCGCAATACCAGACGAATGACTTGCTGATGAGTGACTGGCAACACTGGGTGTTCCCATTTCACAGATTCTTGTGTCTTGTTGTCGCATGTTGCCTGCTGAGAGACACATTCCTGTCAGATTTGAAAATTGAGGGTACAACAATATACTGTATATATGATTCATGTTGTAGAAACTCAGTGGATGTTGGCATTTACTAATATTCTCTTGGATGCAGATGTATGCTACAGAGGAGTGCATGATGCTTTTGAGAAAATGAAGTCCTTGTTATCTCCCAAAGATACATGTCCTCTACAGCCACCAGTGTCCTAGGGATGCTTCAGCAGAAGACACAGGCTGGGCATGGGGAGGCGTTGTAAACTTTCTCTTGCGCACGTGCACATTCTCTTGCACATCTTGCACATTGAAAATGATTTTTTCTCCAAGATGGCCACCAGATATTGTACAGCCTGATTCACCACTCTTTCTGTTTTGTGCATGGGCACTGTCAACACTTGTAAACTCAAAACAAATCTTCTTCTCTGAGAAAATTATAATCAACCAGAACAGGGTTCGCACTTTATTTTTGTCAGCATAGAAGGCTGTAGGAGGTAGGAGGTTGAGTGGCTGAGAAATGCATTAACCTCACACAGATTCTGTCCTACAGATCAGCAAGGTCTGGAAGAGACCATGCTGCTATAGCAGCTGTTTCTGAGATCCAGGCACACAGGTCTTAAATTTCTCCCTCATACCATTTTGTGCCTGTAGCGATGACTTTCATAAGCCCACAAGAAAGAAAGAAGCCTGCTGTATTAATTGTTAAGAACGGCATACATTTCCCGGTTTGTTTGTTTGTTTTTTTTCACTGGGAAAATTTGCCCCCTCTTTGCTTCCATCTTGGTGTGCTGATTTAGTATTGGGAGTAAGGAGCATCATTTAGTTACTTTGGGATATCTGTTTCTGTTTGCATGGCCTATTTTTTTGTTCTTTCAGGAAAAGGAAATGACATGATTTCCTTTTCATTTGATAAGTCAGTTCTCTGCCATAGTTGTCTGCTAATAGACCCCCTGCAACCCATGCTAGTTGGACACATCCAGGGTTGGGCCATCCATGAGGCCAACTGAAGCAGCAGCAGTTTGATGTGGGTGTGTCTGCTAATCTCTGTCTGCCTACTTGCCTCTACTGCTCCTGCTTCCATTCCCGGAACTGGAAGAGGGGACCAGGGAGGCAGTGGATAGCTTTACCAGTTCCACCACCATCCCAATTCAGCTGCTGACCAAGCAGAAAAGTAGAGTGGAGGAAGGGGTGTGTGAGTGAGTAACCAAGAGGCTTTACTCCCCTTGGATGGCTTGTAGTGTCCAGTGTCCTTTCCTGATACTTTGATTGACATGAGCATACAGAGATAACAGCGGCCATTCCTTACAGCTGCATAATTCTATGAGTAGCCCAAGAAGATGCAGTTTATGCTTCCCCATGAAGTTCAAATGCTGTGTCCTAGTCATCCCACATTTTATAAGGGGCATAACAACCTGCAGGTTGAATCCTGTGTGAAAGTTGACAATATTATAGATATACAAGGGAAAAAAGAGCATTTTTTAAATGTGTGCTTTATTTTTTTTTAAACCTGTATAAATAAATACAAAATGACAAAGAGATTTATGTTTACTAAACATTGCATTTGATTGTATGACATTACACAGTGTCTGTCACAATAGGTTGACTTAAAATTGTGTCCTTTCAGTTGTAGGTGCATAAATTACATAACATTGTAGGATACAATTAATCCTGAAGCTGCATCCAGCCACCCTTTTCAGTGAAACCCCTGAGTGCTTACAATTTGCAAAAGAGTGTTAGGGGAGCCATTAAACCATTGTGGCTGAATTCTGGGAGTTTTGTAAGAAAGCAAAATCGAGAGAAGAGAGTTTCTCTTGCAAGACAGAAAATAAATACCAGGCTTTCAAATTTGTGTATTTGTTAGACTATCTTTTCCTCCCTGGAGGGTATAAACCCCACATAATTTCAAAGGAATCATGCAAATTCATTTCATTACATTGCTTAGTTACCTGAGATTTCCTTTCTTCCCCTCCATGCTCATTGAACATTTGATCATGTTAATACTAGAGCCTCAGAGACTATTTTTGATGTATATACATTACAGATGTACTCACCAAAAAAATTAGCTTCTTGGTCTGCCAACATGATAGTAACCAGTACTTATTTTGTCATGGTGGATTCAGCAGAGAGGGTGCTTGATACTGGCTGGGTTCACCCTGGATTTAAACAGAGTAAACTTAACTATAAGCCAACTAGTCAACACCATGTTCTCAGTCTTGGTTCAGTTAGTACTCCATATCGGGCTCCTTTGGATCTAAATATGCATTGCATACGAGCATCAGGTAGTAGTATGCTTTTCACAGAGCACGAGGAGAAGGGATACCATCAACCATATAGAAGAGCTATGATTTTCCAAACCACATTCCCATAGAAGGTCAACTGCCAAGGTTCTAAAGGTGTACCTCTGTTACATTTTAAACAGTATCCACCAAATCTCTCTGTATTATAAATAAAGTTTGCTTTTCCAGCAAGACCTCCTTTTTGAGGTCCAGCTCATTTGCTGCATTTCACCTGTTGTTTTAGAAGGAAAGCCCACAACCTTCAGAAATCTAATATTAGAAAGTGATGATGACTAATCTGAGCAAGCGGTTGAGGACTGCAGCTGTAAAGAAAACCCATTCGGTGTAGTTCAGTATATGGTTCGAGGATATCCTAATGAAATGTAGGCAGCAAATGTCAGGTAATCAATTGGTGGCCTATGAACTTTTATGAATTTGAAAACAAGAAGATGCTATTTAAAATAATCACCACCACCATCTTATGATTGGCTGTTGATGTCATGTGACATGGTTTTTGTTTCCCAGGTCAGTAACTTCTTCAATCAAGTTGCGTTGCAGACCATTATTTTGTTTTGCATCTTCTTTCCACCACCTGTTCTTCTGTTATGATGCTATGTGGGGAGCATCTCTGGAAGGCTTCTGAATCAAACTCACCTTCTGCATTCCAGCGTAGCTGAACTGTTTATTATAAACAACAAAAATTCATGGGGTGAAGTATTTCGAAGCAAGAGGTAAGCAATATTATCATCATACAGATCTCCATTTTACTGAGTTAGGTCATTGGTCTATATAATTTTGAATTGTTTACAAGAGATGCAGCAGCTCTCCAGGGTTTGGAGAGGGTCTTTTCCAGCCATCTGGAGACTTTGGGGATTAAACCTGGTACTTTCTGCATGCAAAGCACATGCTCTTTCACTGAGCTATGGCCCCCTACTAGTGTTATACATGCTTCATGTTACTGAAATATATGTTAACCATAGCAACATAAGATAAGCCTGCTGATTAGATGAAAGGCCTGTCTAGTCCTGCGTCCTGTTTCCCACCAGTTGTCAGTCAAGATAGTACTGTTCAAAATTGATTCTTGGACACCTTGTGGGAGGCCATCTCTTGCCCAGGAGGTTATTAGTACAGGTGGTGATTTCTTTGACATTGCACGGCTGAAGAAAGAAGTGACATCAATGGAAACTTAAAAGAAACTTTGACATTTCAATGCATCATTTTTGTCATTATCTCACAGTCTTCCTGAAAGCACAAATAAGACCATTCTTTAGAAAGCTGGTCTAGCAGAAATTGTGCTGGAAGTGAAAATTACTCTGAAGAATCACCCTTTTCTAAGAGGGCTGAATTTGGACCAGAGGTCAGAACCAGTTTGGACTCCTTGGTATTGAGAATGTGGATGCTCCGGGTAGAGACCCTGCCACAGAGATGCCAGAGTTGCGCCCACATGCGATTTGCATGGTGGAGGAGATGATTGCACCTGCTCTCCTTCCACTGTGTAAACTCTGCTGATGGCCCGGCAAATATCTAAACAACATTTGCTTTTCAATTCCAAGATGGAATCCTGGCATATTTGGAATCACAATAAAGGGAAGCTTGGGTGTTGTGTCTTTCTTGAGTCACTGCACACAGGATGAAGGAGTAGGGCTTCCAAGGCAGCAGGCATGGTTACTAACCAGTCTTGGTCTTGGCAATGTTCTTTTTAGATACTAGCACTGCAATGGTTGGGAAGCTTGCTAGGGAGAAAGGAAAATATAGACTGTTCTAAACATATTATTACTATGAAGATACTTTTATATGTATGTTGGACTAGAATATTTGGCAAGAGTATAGAGCAGTGATTTTCAACCAGTGTGCCATGGCACATTGGTATGGTGCAAATGGTTTGCAGATGTGTCACTGGGGTTTTGGGGAGGATCATTTATTAGTAGGGCTGTTGGGGGTATGAACCCTACACCAGCAGCATGTTGTGCCTTGTCAATTGTTGAAAAATTGATGGTGTGCCTTGACAAGCTTAGCACCTTGTCAGTGTGCCGTGAAATGAAAAGGGTTGAAAATAGCTAGCCTCCATTTCCTCCGGAAGGATAAGAGAAAACAATAAACTGGATTTATTGGGCAAATGAATGTTGCATTCAGTTCTTCTTGGTCAGGTCTGTGTTATATCTCTGTTGTTCTTGAGGGTCTCATTTTTTTCCAGTCTGCCACTATGGCTTGCCAGCTTCCAGGCCCTGTTATTGTCAGAAAATGAAGATAAAGTTGCACTGGTTTCATTTCCGGTTTGCACCATTGGCAGTATTTCCCAATTAGAAACATCTTCCCCCCAGATGCACCTTTCCCCCAAGAAGCTCCTTTAAATCAAACGGATAGGTAACTGTAGAGGGGAAATTGCCAGTGACTCAGTTTTCAAATTGCTTCCTACAGAGGGAGGAAATTGAGGGTTGTACTGTTGAGTGTGTGGCTTCAGAAGTTGTTCAGATTGAACAGGAATGGACTTAACATTTGACATTAACATTATTCTGTCATATTTTGGGATGCAACATTAAGACATTTCCAATTAAACACTCCTGTTTACTCCCCCCACTTCTCTTACTCATGCCCTTCGGGACTGCATGCAAGCTGCTCCCACACTTACAATGGGGAAGCACTCACACAGAGGCACTGTGAGAACTAGCACTTCCATGTGGGAGCTATATATGCACTATTAATTGAACCAGCATCAGGGATTGGCATTGGTGGGCAGCTACCAAGAGTTCACGCTCCTCAGAAGAGTCCGCTACTGCTCACTGACATGGCAGAGTGACTCTTTCAGGGCCAAAACAGATAGGAAGGAGCCCATGGAAAGAATTTGTCCCTGAAACGGACGCTGGTCCTAATTTGCTTGACTAGTGGAATCCTTTCATGGGCCATTATGACCCCACAATCACAGTAGTCTCATGTATTGTCCTTGACCTCCATGGAGGACCAATTTTAACAATTTTTGAAATGATGGCAGTGAACCCTCTATGAGCCTTCAGGTTGTCCCAAGATGCAGGCATGGGGCTTCTCTGTTTGAATTGCCCTCTAGTGAGACATACTTCTCCCCCATGTTATAGCTGATTGATCAGGTATTTCAAAAGTGCATCACATATTTAGCAGCTAATTGCATTGATTTCATTTCTGGTTTGCACCATTGGATGTTTTGCATGATTTCCACTGCTGCTGTTTGAGAAAATGAGAGATTAGCCTGTTACAAGTCTGCTACCTAATACAGCAAACTCTTCAGAAACTTGGGCCATTTAACATTTAAAATGTTTCATACTGAAACACAGAGACAAGGAATAGAAAAAAAAACCAGTGCTGACATGAAATAGTTTTTCACTCTAAGGGCGCAATCCTAACCCCTTCTGTCAGTGCTGGAAAGCACTGACATAAGGGCAATGCAGCTCCGAGGTAAGGGAACAAACATTCCCTTACTTTGAAGAGGCCTCCGTAAGTGACACCCAACTGCAGGATGCAGCACATGTCCCATTGGCACTGCGATGCCAGTGCTGGAAAGCGGTTAGGATTGTGCCCTAAAACAACTGACTGAAACAAAACTGATTGCAAAAGACCAAAGTATTAATGAAGATGCAGTTAAACCAGGTGGCAATTTTCTTCATGTTATGAGGGTTTTTTTTTAAATATAAGAACAAAAGGAAAGAAGATGGGTCTAGTGACTGTAGTTCCAATGCAACCGATATGAGTAACTGTGCCTAGATTTCACCCATTCTTGCCAGAGTATTTAATACAATCACCAAAGATGATTCCCTATATCACATCCCTACACTACGGTTACTTAAAAAAGCATCAATAGGCCAGCATTTTATGAGAATTAGGGCGCAATCCCAACTGGCCTTCGGGCCAGCGCAAATCCTTTGTGCTGGCTCAGAGGTGTCGCAAAAGTGCCATATAACACTTTTGTGCCCCTGGGAGAAGATGAAGGCTGGTGCACATCAGTGTGCCAGCCTCTGGAGGCTGACACAGGCCCCTCAGAGTCAGCGCACCAGTATGTTTGTGCCAGCTGAGTCAGGCTGGCGTGGGAGCTTGGGGAGGGCAGGGGAGGGCGGAACAGGGGCATTCCTGGTAGGAGGAGGATGGGTGGCAGTTGGGTCCATGGGTGGGCCAAGCCTGGTCAGGGGGTGAAGCCAGGAGCTTTGTACTGATTCCTAACCCCACTCCCGGGCAAAGCTGGCCTGCCTGTTCCAGAATGGGTTAGGATTGGGCTTGCCACTAGGTACAAAATCAAAGATGGGGTGGAAAGGTTTGTGTTTTCTCCTCTCTGTCTTATGGGCAAGCATATTAAAAATAGACTTTATTCTATAATGCCTCCTCTTAAAAAAATTGAATTACCACCCTTCCCCATTTATCTAGCACTTGTTTTGTGCTTTCATGCTCCATAGCCTGTAAATGAATCCTCGTCTTTTGGTAAACCCCTCCAATTTTTTTGCTGATGCTTTCTACTTGTCGGTTCATTACCTCTGCAGTTTCATTCACTGCTCTGAATCAACAAGAGTTGCATGAAATGCTTTTTATATCAGTTATATATTTCAGTCAATAATGTTGCTTTCAAGCCTAACCTTTAGTTTCTGCCTGAGGTATCAGCAGTACAAAGGCCATCTTCTCAATGTGTTCATTATTTAGCATCTCCACGTGCTCACCCACATCGAACTTCAGCTTCATATGCTCCCAATTGTGTCCATTTATCATGGACAACCCATATGTATTTTCTAGTCCCTGTCCATGAGAAATCACTGTTTTTGCCGTTTGGGGGATAACTTGTTAAATTTAGTGTGAGTTGCTAGGGGTATTGTCCTTAAGGGTTCAGCCCTTTCCCCAGAGTGTTTAGAAACTATTGATTTTTATCTGGATGCTGTGAAGTTCCAAAGTAGTCCCATCATTTGTTCTCTAGAGCCAGGCTGACTTTAGGCCAATTTTACCACTTGGTCAAATAAGGTCTTGAATTTGGGAGGGCCACATACTGCAGTGGAGAGTGGGCTGCTTACAGCCGTCACTCTGCATGGAAGCTTACCTTCATGCAGAGGCCGGTACAGCGAGCAGAGCTCTTGCTGGGCCTGCTTGCCCACCCCTGCTTCCAACTGGCTCAAAATTGGGCCACTCTGGAAGTAATTGGCAGTGACATGATCTACTTCTGGGTGCTCCACTGGCACTTGGTGTTGCACCTGGCCTGAGCTGCCACCACTCAACTTGTTATGATGTAGGCAGCATGCAATGCCCCCCCTCCCCTCAAGGACTATCCAGAATTCGGCCCCACACCTACTTAGGCCAGCCTTGATCTAGGGATACCTGCCTGTGCTAGAGATAAAGGAGATAAGCCAAGGCTCAGTAAGGGAGTACCTGCTTTGCATGCAGAAGGTCCCAGGTTCAATCCCTGGAATCTTCTGGTACAGCTGGGATACCCTGCAGAACTGCTGCTGGATGGTGTTGATAATTCTGAGCAGTGTCATGTGTTCACTGCCTTTCAAAATGAGTACAAGGCAGCATTCCTATTTAGACAGGAATCTGACTGAATTTGTTTGCATTTGCATGGCTCAAATTGTTCCTTGATGATAACATTCTGACTTTGTTTACTTTTTATTCATTTGATTCGTGGCTAGATGGGAAGAAACAATGTGTTGTTTTATATACTGTGCAAAATTTGGAGGTTACCCCTCCTGTAAACTGCCTCAAGAACATAGACAGAAGACCTCAAAGTGCATAGAAGAGGGTTTCTTAGCCCAACACATTTTGAGTATTTTGGTTCTTTGTCAAGGGCCATCAATTTCCTCCCAAAAGAGCAAAAAATACTTTCTTTACCACCTTCAAGTACCTTTGGAAAGAGCTATACCAAGTTGCCCCTGCAAAAGAGTCAAGAGACTCAAAATGTATAGAGCCAATAAACCATCCCCTTAAAATCCTTAGCTTGTGTTCTTGAAATCCACTGTCCCATGCAAGAGAAGTAAATGACATGGTCGTCAGCTTCTCATTAATAAAGATACAGTTTAGAATCACTTGGGTTTATTTTAGGTATTTACATACACCAAAGAAAACAGTTTCTCTTAGAGGGCAGTGAATAGCTACTTTAAGATTGTTTTTCCTCCAAAAACAAAGGCCTTCAAGCTTAAGATAGAATGTTTGTAGTAATCTGTTGTTTGAAGATAGGTTTTCACAGCAAATGTAGACATCCCCAAATTTCTCAAACAAAATGAATCTTTCTTAAAATTAGTTTTACATCTGTTATCTTTATGGAACCAAATCATTGATTGGAGCAGGGCTAACCTATTGGTACTGGCTGAGCCAAGGAATAGACAATATCAAAAAATCCTTGTCCTTTGCCTCAAGAACAAGCATATGGAACCTTCCATGTTGCAAAGAGAATCTGTAGTTTTCAATGTACCATTTAGAGAGGACTTTAAGCTTTTATAGGTCTAACCTGACATATAGAAAAAGATCAATTTTTTTCTTACCAGGTAGCTTTTCTTCAGGATTTTCATTTCTAGTGTCAATCTAATTTGTATTAGGGATACATCCCAATAAAGGGATGGGAATAAATTTTGGATATGGACCATTTACAGTGAAATTGTTCCAGTTGCTCCAGTTTTTCTTTCTCATTTCCCTCTAGATTCAGAATGCCTGTAAATGGAGAATGAACTCACTCAGTGCCACTATAAAGAATAATATCTCCAAGAAGACTACAGTGAATGAACTTGCTGGGCAAAGTCAATTACGTTTATTTTTTCCCCAGAGTAAAAAAAAATAAAAAATAAAAAACTGCTATGACTGATCAGTTATTAAATGGATGTTGCAATGTTTTAAAATGAGGTAATCAGTTAAAGGAATTGCAATACAGTAAATTTAAAAGCTCCCTGTAACTACCTTTTAAGCTATGAGCACTTAGACTAAGTAGGTGGTGTTCTGGGAATAAAATGATAGGCCATATAAAGCCTAAGCTCAATGGCCACAATCCAGCACAGACTTGCTGCTCAAGCAGCATTAATTTCAATGAGATTTAAATATGCAGACCTTTGACTGGATTTCCTCCATTGTGTATTTGGGGATCAAATTTAAATTGCTCTCAGTTCAGAAGCAGGAATTCAGAAAAAATAATAATTTCAGTTATTGATATTTTAATTATTTCAACTTTCAAAAAATTAAGAACCTGAAGATGGTATGTAGATAAAAACATTTGCTGCAACATAAGGGGAATAAAATCATGTTGTTGTTGATGTCATGAGTAGCTTAACTTTTCACCCAATCAAAAATGTTGCCCATAATTACTGGAAATATGATAGGGCTTGCCTTTAGTGCCCTGGAGCTGGGGGATGAAATATTCATCTCCCTCTTAAGGCAGTATGTACTCTACAATAGTGGTGTTGTACACTTAGGAAGGTCAGCTACTACGTAGTATGGGTATTCCCTTGCATTTCAGTATAAACCTTTGTCAAGGGAATGTTTGTGTACTTTATGCACAAGCTTGAGAAACCACATTGCAGTGACCTCTGACAAATTCAAAGTACATTTAAGCTGCAATCCTATGCATGGTCATCTGGGAGTAACCCAATTGGACTCAGAAGTGGAGTAAACTTGCATAGAATTGCACTTCTAGCTTTGGTTGTTACTAAGAAGTCCTGTCCTGTCTCTTATACATAGAGAGTCACCAACAGAGAAATTGCATTACAACTTCCACTTGCTATTGTAAATTCATCTGAGTTTTATCCACATAGCAGCTTGCCAAATTGGAGAATTATGGTTTTTTTGTTTTGTTTCCATTTTGGAAAGGAGAAAGGTTTGGCAGGTGTACAAATGTCTCCTGCTTAAATACCTCTCAGGTTGGCAAGAATGGCAAAATATTTTACATTGAAACAAAACATCTTAACTTTCACAAGCATACAGATACACAACAGGTGAGGTGCAACAAAAGAAACTCTTTCATCAAAGCAAAGCGGCAAGAATGGCTAGAATGTTGCAGATCTCACAATGAACAAAAGAGACCAAAGCCAATTGCTAATTTGCTCCAGCAAATGATACTGCAGGGTTATCTTCAAAGTCCAAGTCACAGACTGCTAGAATCACCTGTGGTTCAGGAGAGCCTCATTGTGTTAGTATGGGGTAAAATGTGTGTCTTCCTTGACAGTGCAACCCTAAGCACTGGCCTAGAATGGAAGGCCTGCACCGGCTCCCTGGTGCTAGATCCATACCCCTGGCCACTAGCAGAGGTAAGCAAAGCACCGAGCGACACAGGGCATTGGGGAAGGTGGAACGGTGGTAGGGAGGGGGTGTTTCGGTAAGGGCGAAATGGGGGGGGGTCAATCAGGCCTGGAAGGGAGTGGGATTGGTGGAGGAGCCCTTCACTGTACCCTATCCTCCCACCCAGGCCTGAATGCCCTAGACAGGGCTGCTCAGACTTGAGCCAGTGATTTAGCTGGTGCAGATCTTAGCAGACCCACTGGGTAGCCTGGAGGGTTATTCAGGATAAGGGGAAAAATATTCCCGAGAATTCTTCCAGCCTGTTCCTTATGTGCACTAGATACAGCATAGGTTGTGGGCCTGGCTGTGCCAGCACAGGTTCGGATTGGGCTGCCCAACCCCAAGTTCTTAAAGGGTGCTTCTTATGATCTGAACACAAAAGTTCATTCCAAGTATTTTTCCAGCTAAAATCTTTGTTCATTAGAGGATCCTTTACAAAAGCCACAAATTTATTTACAGCACAATCCTATCTTGCGCTGGAACAGGCAGTCAGGAGGCCAGGGGAAATTCTTCCCCTTACTCCCAGGTAAAGCCCCAATGGACTCAGCCCTCAGGAGGTGACACAAGTCTCAGAAGAACGGAGTGACTTGGAGTTGCTCTGCAATGCTCAGGGAATGGGTTTGGGATCCAACATAACTACTGAGTCCCAGCCCTGCCTCCCACACCCCACCTGCCTGCCCCCTGGAACGCTCTCTGCCCGTCCTCCCCCTGCCCTGGAATGCCTCCCTCCCATCTCCTCCCCACCCTCCCCAGACCCCTGCGTCGACTGAGCTCTGCTGGTGCAGCCTTACCTCTCCATGTAGGTCTGGAGGCTGGATGCAGCCTCAGTGGGCTGGCACACATCCCTGCGTTGGCCCAGCCGACACATGAGGAGGTGCAAAAGTGCTTTACAGTACATTTGTGGCCCTCCTGGGCTGGCGCAACTCTTGCGCCAGCCTAATTCCTAGTTAGGATTGCGCCCTTAGTTTCCTACCTATGATATTAATATCTCATTCTTATTTTCTAAAGTAGTGAAGAAAGAACTAGCATATAAGGGGACAATTCATTGCTTTGCCCTGGTCTATGAACCCAATACCCTACCCTGTACTGGATCAGCACAACCCCATCCCAGCTCTGTTGATCAAAGAGCTTTTTCAGAGATTTAAAGGGTTGGCTGACTAGTGCTGCTTTGACAGTGCAACACTGAGCTAGTGCCTTCTTGCAGCAAGGGGTGTTTGGCATCTGTGCTAGTGACTTCTTGAGGGGTGTTTGGCATCTCTGTGCATAATCACATAACATCTTATATGAGCTGCTCTGCCACAAACATTGTGCCATAGCAGCTCAGGCAGCACCACTGGATCTGCTTACCCATTCTCTCTTGAAAGTCCATTTTTTGTAAGGCGTGAGCTGTGTCACTCCAAATTATAAATGTTACTATTTAATTAATAGAGAGGTGGTATGGTGTAGTGTAGGTCTCATGCTCATTGTTTTGGACTAGGAATGGGTAGCTCCAGGTTCAAAACTGCATTCAGCTCATTGAGTGACTATGGGTCAGTTGCTCTCTCATTCCTTAGCCTACCTCACAGAGTTGTTGTGAGGTTCAAATGAAGGAAGGAGAATCCTGTATACTTCACAGCTTAAATAATAAAGGTACAGAGTACGAAAGAGGCTGTAGATTTTTAAAAGTTTAGTCTCCTGTAGTATCAATCATTGCAATAATTTTAGTTATTTTTCTGTAGAATTATTTTCCACCTGTCTCTAGCACAATATAATCAAAGGAACCTTCTGCCCTGTGGTGGAGGAACTTCTTGTCATCCATAATTGTTCAGCTGAGTTTAACATTTCCTTAAGGGACATTAAAATGCAGCATTAAGACTTCTTTTAGAAGAAGAATTTCTTCCAGTCTTGCTCATTTCCATGACTCATGTCTATGGTGGTGATTACTGAAGGAGATTGAGGCCTGTGATACATGTTATGTAAAGCTGCTCATTGATCCTCTTAAGTGTGCATTATTAGTGAATGGCCTGGAGTGAAGGCTCTTATTTGAAAAAGAGCCCTAACATTCACATTTACTTGCTGAGATTTAGGCATCTGAGGCTTGTTTCATGGATTTTGGTGGTGAAGTGCTTAGTATAGTCTGTTATCTGCCATTAGATCCTCTAGCATATTTAAGAGAGTGCTACAAAATCTATCATTGGTGAACCAGATTCCATGACTCAGAACAAACACATTCAGAAAACAGAGTTGCATCAGAGTACCAGAATTACTTGTGTATCTTTTACACACAATTAATTCGCTTGCATGTTTCTAAAATGAAAAGCTACAAAATCATGTCATATTTAAAAAAATATACTGGGGTAATTACATTTTTGAAACATCTAAGTCAGAAAAGAAGGCAACCGCAACATGATCCTATGCTGACAGTGATTGCTGTATTTATCCCTTGTGTAATCTGATTTGCTTGGCTTTTTGTTTTGTTTTACAAACTTGCATATACGTTTCCATTCAGAAAAAAAAGAAAGAAAAAGCAATAGAAAGGAACACTAGATGTGATGGCTAAGATCCAGAATTGCTGACTCACTGATTTAAGTTATTGCTGTGCTGAAAGTTTACTAAAGCCTGGATGTCCAAAATGTACAGTTAGTGCTCCTTCAGCCTTGACAGTTGACCTTTCAATGTGCTGGGACTCTGCCCCAAGGGTAGCAGCATCTGCAGGGTAGACGTGGCAGAATGCTATTTAGTAACCCACCTCTATTATCTTATCTCAGGTAGCAACACATATTAACCTTCTCTTTGTATTGGGTGCATGTAAATTCCACTGTACTTTTTTTATGTGAAGGCCAATCATGTACAGATCTGTCGTCCCGTCTCCCCCCCCCCCCAATGCTTTAGATGCCTTCTGGTTTTAATTGGAAACAGAAATCCAAACCCTATTGTTAAATCAATATGATTTTCTTCTCCCAGTAATATCTAGGGTTTTAAAAAAAAAGGCAAAACAAACCCAGCTAGTCAGACTGTTGTAATTTGGTCAACCACTCGGGTACTATCCATATCCACCATTTCAACGCACTCTATCTCCTCCCGGTTTTCAGGAGCTTTCTTCTCTTTCCTCTTTTTCTTGGATGGTGGCAGAAAAGTCAGTATCACAGGTAAAATGGCAAAGCAATGAAAGAAGGTGACTAATGCTATCAAAAACAAGCACCTGAACAGTGTACGGGTCAGATTTGAAGGCACAGCTGCGAGAGGAATCAGACCAACAATATAGCAGAGGTAGCTCTGTAAAATAGCTACCCCATGCACTTCTAGGGCATTCTTTACCCATTTAGTTCTTGTGAAATCTTTGCCCAGGACAAATGTTGACAAGAGAGGTGCACAGTTGTCAACTGTATAATTAATCCCATAAATTAAGCACAACACAGAAATACAGTCCAGTTCTACTTTCCACAAGGTCATAAAACCTATAACTCCAAATTCAACTGAGGCAACAGTGAGCGTGAGCCATACATTGATGAGAGAGTCTGCCACCAGAAATGCCGAGAAGACCAGCAGGAATAAAGCACTAATGCAGGAGTTCTGCAAAGGGGCACCCACGTAGGAGGCGTAACGGTCCATGTATACAAACGATGGGTTGAAAACAATGAATTTGACTTTTGATTTGAGAGAGAGCTTTCTTAAGGTTTCCAGGAGGTGATAAAGCTCTTCCCGTTTGGTTTCCATTGTCTTAGCCACCAAGAACATTCTAGAGGCCACAACGTCGATTTCGTTGTTGTATTTCTTGGAGAAAATGATATCCTCGGAAAAATGGGCAAACTGGGAGGCTTTTAGGAAGGAGTTCCTCAGCATATCTGTAAAATTCTTTTTGGGTAATCCAGTGGATATGTTGAGTTTTCTAAGGTAATTTAAGTAACTTTCAAACCACGATATCCTCACAAACCCCTTGGTGTACTCTAGCATGTCGTCTTGAACGGTCATGTTCCAGTATTCTATGGATTCATAGATGTAAAACCCAATGACTGGGCTGTAATTGCTGAAGTACTTCTGCTGAGCAGCAGTGTACTCCATGGTTCGTGTCGCAGTTGCTACAATGTTACTAAGGTCTGACTCTTCGTTGACCTGCAGGTAGCCCATTAAGGCAAAGGAAATATAAATAAGGTAAAAGAGGACTACAAAAGGCTTGACGTACGTGTTCGTTATCCAGTCACTGTAATAACGCTTGAGGAAACACACCAAAAGGTGACTCTCGTAGCTGTGTGTCTCCTCCGAGTCTGTCGTGTCCTCGCTGAATTTGGCTGTCAGAAGAAACCGGTACCAGGCAGGCTTCTCTTGCAACACCTCTGGCTTTGGTACCTTTCTGCAGAAGATACTATGCTGGTAGTTGTTTTCTATGTAGCCAGTAAACACGAGGCTGGAACCATAAAAGGAGAGTACATAGAGGTAGTTGAAGAAAATTGCAATACAGGAGTTGCAGCAGAAGATTCTGGCTGCTTCAATGTTAGTGAAGGGGCTGGCACCTATTCCAAAAGTGACCAGATACATGGCAGTGGTGAGAGAGAAGGAGAGCATGGAGTCCGCAAATACAGCCGCCGTCCTCTCTTTAACATGCTGGTCTTCTCTCGTTTTCCTCCAGGAGGACAGCATTTCAAATGTTCCATATAACCCATGACCTGGAATAAAGAAGAAAGCAACCGTTTAACATCCCTATATGGTTAGTAAGGAAGGGGACTGCAGAGGGCAGTCACAGAGACCTTCTCCAGGGAACATCTGTTCTCTTGCCTGGGGATTAGCCTCTATTTGCCCAGTGGGAACCTCAGATCTGCATCAGCTACTTTGCTGGTGCATGAGTAAGGGAGAGAGACTGGGGAAAAATGGGACGAGGATATTGGTGCATGAGGGATGGGATAAGAATATCGGGCTGGTCATTTGCACTGGTGGCTGTGGAGAACCTAACAGTGGCATACCTTTAACACTACCATAACAGGACTTATGGCAGTGGATAATGAGATCCACTGCCATAGACCCAAGATAAGATTGAGCCATAAGATGACTAAAATGAACAAATAAGCCTAAGTAGAGTTACTATATTTTTGCTAAGAATAAGCCTATGGAAGAAAAACAGATTGTGCAATAATGTACCAGAGTTTTCATTACTGATATCACTGAAATGACGGTAATAAGGAGACCATTAGTGATTGCACTCAAAATTGCTCTGATACAAGATACTCTGAGGATAACTTCCTTAGTTACAGGATGCTTACAGCATTTCTATGGCTAGTGTCCTAATGGAGAGAATATTTTTAGGCATAGCCATCTGATCCAGGCACAAATAGATCAAAAATATGCGAATAAACGTTGCAAACCAGGGCTGGTAGTACAGGCATTTTCATTATCATTTCAGTTATGATGCTCAGATTGGTGCTCAGAATAATATTTACATCTTAAAGCTGCAACAGGAAGTAGTGTTCCAAAATTAAAGTCCCTTGCAATCTGTGAAGGTAAAGAGAATGTACTTGTAGTGTCCCAGGCCAGTTCAAGCCCTCCTGGCTCTTGAAGCAGCATGCCAAATGCTATCCTCCCCATACCCAGTGATGCACCAGTATCTGCTCTTCTTGCTCCCTGGATTGGAAAAGGAAGGAAAAGACTGAACTGGAGTGTGGAGGCAAGAGAGTGGTGGGCTAGAGTGTTGGAGATACTCTCTTCTCTGCATTTACTCTTTTGTTCCATCCCTCTTCTTCCTTTTCCAGTACAAGGAGGTAAGTGAAAGGTTGGAGATGTGCTCTCCCCCCCCTCCCATCTGATGCTTGAGACAACTGCTTCAGTCGGGCTCAGGGATGAGCCACCCCTGCTGTTTCTCTGCATTCATTTTTCTGCAGATTGCCAGTGGAAGTGGTGCAGATATCAGGCTGTTCACAACAAAATCTGTTAGGCAAATGCAGACGTATATCATCCTGGCCAAATATCTATAATTTTGGAATTTGGAATCAAATCTTTTAGGATTTGATTTTAAAGAAGTTCTCTAAAAAGACACCCCCTTTCCTGTCTTTGAACCAATTTATTTTACTTAGAAACTTAAATTAACTGATTTTAAAAATTTAAAATCAACCCTGCTATTAAGACTTACTGTGTGTTCAGTCCCAACATTTAGAAAATGATTAAGAACATGTTTAATTATCCTGTTGTGATCCACTGGACTTTCAGGGTGCAATCCTAACCCCTTATGTCAGTACTTTCCAGCACTAGCATAGTGGTGCCAATGGGACGTGTGCTGCATCCTGCAGTTGGGTGTCACTAATGGAGGCCTCCTCATAGTAAAAGAATGTTTGTTCCCTTATCTCAGAGCTCCATTGCCCTTATGTCAGTGCTGGAAAGCACTGACATAAGGGGTTAGGATTGCGCCCTCAGTTTCTTAAACTTAGAGCATGATGTGTTTCTTTACAATGTTTTAATCCCTAATTGGAATGGCAGAAGAACTAAGAACCTGGGAGTCAGTTCCCTTAAAAACAATGGGACTTACTTCTGAGTAGACACGCATAGGCTTGCACTATAAGAGAATGAAACTAGTTGGTTTAGGTTCCTGTTTTTAACATCAAAATAAAAGAGCATTCTGGGTCATTAATCCTGTATTTAGCAATGCAGTGCATGTCTCATTACTATCCGTGTGTTGAGCCATCCAATTCTTTTTTAAAGAACAGTTCTTAAGTGCTCAGTGTTGATGCAGCACTGGTCCTTTAAGGCTGATCTCTCTGATCGATTGAAACGATGAAGTTCGGTACTCACAGTGACTGTTCTGACTGCTCCACATTTTTACGTTGCTACATTAGCTGTGCTTAACCTTCTACAGGGACATTATCTCTGCAGTCATAATGGTTAAAATGTTCTTCTGAAAACCTTTTAAAAGAAGGTTATTTCACGCAGGCCAAATTGATACTTTCTACAAGCTGTGTTTCTAACCAATCATTCTTGTCCGCACTTGGCCACAGCTAAACAGATTAATGACAGCCCACGTATTAATGGCATTTGATTAAGAGAGGTATGTCTGATATGATATAGTATTTACAGCTATTTTTACTAATCACCACTTGAACTAGGGACTATGTGATACTCATGTGGAATTCCCACTCCAGTATTATTTACCCATTATTATTTATTTTGGGAACAGTCTGTATACATAAGAGAATCTATGTCTGGGGTATTTGCAACAGTTTAGTGCAGTACTTCTCAAACTGTGGGTCGCGAGCCAATTTCAGGTGGGTCTCCATTCATGTCAATATTTTATTTTTAATATATTAGACTTGATGCTACTATGGTATGCATTTGGGGAAATGTTAAGGACCTGTACTTTTAACAAGCTCCTATGTATATTATTTTAACAATGATAGTAAATGGGACTTACTCCTGGGTAAGTGCAGGTAGGATTGCAGCCTAGGATTGTTAAAAATTTTCCTGCTGGATGATGTCACTTCTGGTCATGACATCACTTATGGTGGGCCCTGACAGATTCTCATTCTTAAAAGTGGGTCCCAGTGCTAAATGTGTGAGAACCACTGGTCTAGAGAATTAGGAAGCTGTTGTTTGCAGGAAAAGTACAAAACTTCCATAGTTATTTTAGTAGTAGGATAAATGTAAGCATTTTCAATGCGTCTTTCTCCATGCGTTTTCTAAAAAAAATTTTTTTTATTGCAATCCTGGTAAAGATAACTAAAACTGTCAGAGAAACTTCTACATACACTTGAGGAGTTCTCCTTTCTCTTCAATACAGTGTTACAACTTCCTACTAATATTTTGTTCAATATTCAGATATACTATTTCTGCTTTTGATTTTTTTTAAACCGAGATAACACTGTTGTTGTTCCTCTGTTGTGTTGTTTTTTAATGATGTTTTTATTTTGTGTTATGCTTGTTTTTAATGCTATATTGTACTTTAAAATATGCTGTTAGCCACCTCAAGTCTCTCTGACAATGAAGCAGGATATAAAACTTTTAAAATAAATAAATAATATCACTGTTAATATTTTGTACTCTAAGTAATGATAATGGTCTATAAAACACTGATAATGATGACTCTTTTCCAAGTTGGATGCCATGATTTTGGCTCCTTACCAAGACTTTTGAATAGCTCTATTTTTGCTACGATCAGAAACAAAAATCAATGAACTTTGATGCTACTGCATCTTGAAATAATATAAAAATGTCTGGTCCCAGAACTTTTTTGAATTGGTTATTTTGTAGCATCAAGTCAAGTATCTGACTCAAAAAATAGTTAACCTACAGACATTTAATCCTAGACAAAAGTCCTTTGTAGGATATATGTTAGAGCAGTGGTTATCAAACAGTGGATCTGGAATTTACCAGTGGGTCATGGCCCAATTTTTGGTGTGGACAGATTAGACTGTGTGCATCAAGGATTAAACAAGCTGCTACTGTGGGCGGGGGGTGGGGGAGCACTTCCACCCAATTCAGATCAGGCAGCCACCTCTATGGCAGCGATTTTCAATCTTTTCCATCTCATGGCACACTGACAAGGCACTAAAATTGTCAGGGCACACCATCTGTTTTTTGACAATAGACAAGGCATACCACACTGCTGGTGGGAGGCTCGCATCCCTCAATGGCCCTACTAATAAATGATACTCCATCAAACTCCTGCTGAACACCTCCAGACCATTCACAGCACATCAATGTGCCATGGCACACAGGCTGAAAATCACTGCTCTATGACCTCTAAAAAGTTTGAGAACTATTGATTTAGAAGCTATATTTCCTTCATAGTCTCAGGAAAACCAACTAGAAAGAGCAGCAGCCAAAACAAAACCAAAAGAAGATAAACCGCACGAAACAGCTGAATCGTTTTATTCTCAATCAGGACAGTGTGAAATTTGATCAAAAATCCTAGTTCCTTCAGGGGCAATTCTGATCTTTACTGCTCTTACGAAGACCCTTTCTAAAGAGCTCATCTTCAGAAAGTTTTCTCTACTTACTTGGAAGTAAATTAGGAAACGGATGCTCAGGTGATGTAGCTTAGTAGATACATCAAAAATCCTGCACCTGTACATAGACCTCTGGGCAGGGGTCTTCAATCTGACAATGCCAGAGTTCAGTGTCTAAAGAGAAGCATAGTCACAGGCTCCTTAAACTAAAGGGGAACCCTGATGAAATTATATAACAGATAAGGTAATTTTACCTTTTATAAGGCTCAACCGAGAACAGGAATGCACAAAGGCGGCTAGGATGTAAAAGTATTCTCAGCATGTTCCCTTATAACCACCTGCAATTTACATTAGCAAGGCATCTATTCCTCTCCATACTAGATACCACAGGGTCATAATAATTTCCAATATTGTCATACAAAACATGAATAGGCACATAAACCATGTTTGTGTCCAAATTTTCAGGGAGGCTTTTTGCTATTCCTGTTCATTTTCCATACTATTTTACAGTTGCTTCCGGCAGACAGGTCAAGACTGTCAGTTTGATAACTAGGCACTGGTGCCCCCATTAAGGCTAATTGGGAGCACTGAAACTCCCCAGACATAAAATCAAGTAAAAGTACAATCAGTGACTGACATCTCATTGTTAATTATGTTTAAATAGTTATGTTATATTCTCTGCAGGGAAATCTATTGTCCTTTCACAGCCTTTGTAAAGACAGAATGACCTTTATTTAATGCACACAGGGCGCAATCCTAACCCCTTATGTCAGTGCTTTCCAGCACTGACATAAGGGCCATGCAGCTCTGAGGTAAGGGAACAAACATTCCCTTACTTTGAGGAGGCCTCCGTGAGTGACACCCAACTGCAGGATGCAGCATATGTCCCATTAGCACCTCTATGCCAGTGCCGGAAAGCACTGACATAAGGGGTTAGGATTGCGCCCCCCCCCCCCACACAGATTGCTTGCCAGAGTAGGAACTGAGAGGTTTAGTCCTTTTATAGATCCTATAAGAGCTGCAGAAAAACCTGGCTGAGAATTCCATGTCTCATCTGCATAAACTTAGTAAGCAAAACTTTGAAGCAAAACATCGGCTAAAACATTGAATTGCGGCGTTCTGCAAATTTTTGGTGCTCTGTATCATAGTAATTGCAATTTAACACAAAGACACAGCCCAGTAATAAGGCCTTATAAAAAAAAAACTACTTCAGAACATCCTTATTAATTTGGCAAGTCTTGGCAATAAAGCAAAATTTAGAGCTCTCTAAAAATGACACAGGGTGTACTATTTTTAGTTGTATAAAGTTGTGGATAACGATGTCATTGAAGTTAGCGGTGTGGAAGAGGAAAAGAGAACATTTAATATAGTAGAATTCTTTGGGCCCTGTTTTATACATGAAACCCTATGGAGTTTTGGCCCAGGGAGCTTGCAAACCATGAGATTCTGAGGAGAATGAATTAAGAAGATTCTGAGGTGACTGAGGGCCCAATCCTATCCAACTTTGCAGTACCGGTGCAGCTGCAATGCAGCCATTAGGAAAGGGAACAAATGTTCCCTTACCTGGAGGATGTCTCTGTTACTGCTCCCCTACTGTAGGATGCTGTTTTCACCTCGATGGCACGGCTGCACCAGTGCTGGAAAATTGGATAGGATTTGGCCCTGAGAGGAGAATATTCTGGATAGAAAGTTTGAGATAGAAGCAGATTGAAAGGCTGAAGCATTCCTGAGACAACCGAAAGACTGAGATCTGAAGTCATAGCCCATAAACCTAAAGAATCGACAGAAACATCTGAACGATAAGATTTGTCGCTCAGCTTCCCTCAGAATCTCCTTCACCTAGTTTCCTGAGAATCTATCCTACTCAGCCTACTTTCCTCATCATCAGCCTACATAAGCCTACTTTCCTCATCAGCAACCCCCAGTTGTGGGGAAAACATTTGTGGGAATTGGGTTCTTTTAAAAATCTATGTGACGGAATAATACCAGGGCTGCAAATTAGTGTGCAGTGCTTCTAGCCGCCTAGCTCACCAGACTTTCTGTTGAGCAATGCATACTAGTAGATAACAAAAGGGGGAAAACCACAATGAGGACTTATAGGGGGAACACAAAAAAGAGGAGAAGGGGAGGGAGGAGAAGGGGAGGGAAAGACAACGACAATGCAATGAATATACAATTTTGAGATCAGTTAGCACAAAGTAGGAGGATATATGTTGCTAATCTGCAGCCAAGTGAAGAAGCAGAGCTGTCTATAGTCTTGAGGCGCCAGTCTCTCTCACTTCTGGTGCTGACCTTGCTGGTGGATGGGAGATGTGTGACTCCAGAAGGTTTCTGCTGTTTCCACCACCACCTCAGCAATATTCACAGCACAATCCTACTGAGTATGTCTACTCAGAAGTGCATCTCACTATGCTCAGTGGGGCTTATTCCTAGGAATGTGTCCACTGGATTGCAGCCTCATGGATCAATCCTATGGACCATTCACACTACTTCTGGTATTCTGGTGACATAAACAGCTTTACGGCTGTTGCAAATGTGACAGTGAGCATAGTCTGGCCACTGCCACAAACAGCTGGGTGTGTGCAATGACAGACAGCAAACACCCGCTGCTGTTGGTAAGATCGTGCAGGGGTTAGGAGGAGGTAGAATGGGGCACTGTTGGGTGGAACAGGGAGGCATGGGGCAGAGAGGAGAGCAGATCGGGACTGGGAAGGGGGTAGGTTTGGTAGCAAGAGTGCCCATTGAATCCAACCCTCATCCCTGAACTGATCTGCTTTCACTGGTCAATGCAGACTTGTGCCAGCAATATCATGAGTGAAGGTCTGAGATGACCCATGGCGGCAGCAGGGGCTTGCCCTGGGGAAAGGGAATACTTTCCCTTCTCTCTAGGAGGCTTCAACATGCTGAAACTCTCCTGCGGGATACAACAGATGCCATGTTGTCTCTGCTGCATCGCTGCACGGGGAGTTAGGTAGGATTGGGCTGCCCATCTCTCAGTTCTTTCAAATCTCCACTTAATCTCCTCACAGACACTTTTCTTACACTAACTATACTTCTATTGGCTATACACTGACTGGTAGGGGTTCTCCAGGGTTTCAGACCACCTTTCCCAGTCTTTTCCAAAAAATCTAAGAGGTTCTGCAAGCAAAGCAGGTGACCTTACCACTGAGAAATGGCTCCCTCCTTCTGCACACTGTCATACTACTTTACAAATATAGGGAATGATAATATCACAACCGGAAAGCAATTTTATTTATGCACTAAAGCAGTGGTTCTCACACTTTTAGCACCGGGACCCACTTTTTAGAATGAGAATTTGTCAGGGCCCACCGGAAGTGATGTCATGACCAGAAGTGACATCATCACCCAGGAAGATGTTTAACAATCCTAGGCTGCAGTCCTACCCACACTTGCCCAGGAGTAAGTCCCATTTACTATCATTGTTTAAAGCATATCCATAGTAGCCTGTTAAAAGTACAAATCTGTCACGTTTCCCCAAATGCAGTCACATGCCATGGTAGCATCAAGTCTAATACAGTATATTAAAAATAAAATATTGAAAGGAATGGGGACCCACCTGAAATTGACTCGCAACCCACCTAGTGGGTCCCGACCCACAGTTTGAGAAACACTGCATTACAGTATCCAATGAAGCTTTAATGTATGTCTCCTAAAAGGCATATTGAAATGCTCACTTGTTTTTCATTCTGTTTTACTTTTAGTGTTGTGAACCATCTTGTTTGTTTCTGGATCAATACTGCAGAGTATTGATCAGTGGCTACAGTGGCTGCCCAGGCACACTTCATAGCAAACACTGTGACAACAGAGTGCACATACCAATGACCAAATTACTTTCTCAGCCCTGAGGAGGTTGGTCATTTGTATCATCCTATCAAGCAGGAGGGAGAATTAATGGGATCTGGGCTTGAGAGATCCAAGATAGCAACATGAGGGGAATGTGTGGTGAAAACATATGAGAATGTTATGTCCATAATACCAAATCCAAGATGAAGTTTTTGAATCAAGTTAAGAAATAGTAATTAATGGTCATGGAAAAAAGGTTAGTATGGCTAATGTGTCATCTATGTTATTTATAAAAGCAACCACAAATCTGACTCCTTTGTTCTCTTCAATGGAAAAAGTTTGCTTCCAGTTACTGGCTACAGGTGATAAAATTATTCAGTGGGATCACATTTGTCCGTACAAGAAGGTAGGTACTAGTACTATTGTTTCAGCGGTTGGCTGGATGAGCTTCAGGGGTTGGCTGGATGGGCTTCTGATGGACTTTGGCTTTTGTGCCACTGCCCAGCATGGCCACATTTTTCCCAACCTGCATTCACTGTATTGGGATGCCACTGGTGAAATTATGCCTTCAAAGTGGAATGGCAAGCTCCACACAGCTTAGCTACAATGTGGTCAACTTCCTTTTCAGCTTCTCTCCTGCAATTGTGAGAGGTCTCTCTATTGAAGGATCACAGCCTGGGCCTACAGAATGATCTTTTCTTTTCCTCACATCAAGAAAAGATAAGATGTATTTTTAGATTTTAAATTGAAACGGAACAAGGTATGAAAAAGTAATGCCAGAGGGTGAAGTTCAATAGATTTATTACTGTGCTGAACTTCTTCCTTATATTGAAATACAAATTGTTATGTACTGGAAGATGAGTGCAGATGGAGAATCACATCTTGGAGCCATGCAGCCTGATCCTATGCATAGTTACTTAGAATTAAGTCTCACTGATCTCGGTGGGATTTTACTCTCAAGTGAGTGTGCATAGGATTGCATTCCTTATGGACCACTGACACAATGACTTACCCGAACTGGACAAAAGAGTTTTGAGCATATATAGTGCACTTTATAAAAGCTGTCTCACCGGGCAAGCCTTCCCCAGTGTGAATGGCGCTTACCATTCTGCTGTGCCATGGGTCTTCTGAGCACCAGATCTGGACAACGTGGGGGGGTGTTTCAGGCCTCGGAGGGGCTAGGGACGGCAGCAGAGGTTGCCGCCGGATTCTATTCCCTCATCCCTCTCAGGCCTTGGAGCCTAACATGGGTCTCCTTGCTTCTGTGTAGCTGGCACAGTTCTGAGTAGACCCATTGGGGCTGCTGGGGGTCTACCTGGGTAAGGGAACCAAAGTTCCCTTACTCTGAGGAGACCTCCGAATGCTTCCCTGGCCCCATTGGGGCCTCAGAGTGCCTTCAAGCATGGCCTTCAGGAGGCCTTAGAAGGTCACTTCCAGTTTTTTTGGGGGGGGGGGGAGGGGACGGACCAGGAGTGATGTTTTAGGTCTTTATAAGGCCTTCTGAGGCCTTGGGGGACCTCAACAATCAGGCAGACAGTTCAACTCTCATAGAAGTGTTTTTGTTTTTTACAAACTCATTTTTTTTAATTAATAATGCTTCTCCCCTTTCTGTAGGCCTTACACAAAACTAATGCTTAACATTTTTAAATTGAATCTATGGTCATGATAGTCATCATTTAAACATGATGAACTGGGGCAGGGGTGTCCAAACATTTTGGCAGGAGGGCCACATCATCTCTCTGATACTGTGTCGGGGGGCCAGGAAAAAAAAGAATTTACATTAAAGTTTGAATAAATTTACATAAATGACTTTATTAGAGATGGAACTTATATGAATGAATTAAGGTCTTGAAGTAGCTCAAGGCCTATAAAAGGCCTTGCACAAAGCAAGGCCAGCCTTTTCTTCGCTGCCACTGCTGCATCATAGATGTGAAACAGCAAGTAGTGGAGGCTGGGGCATTTGGACACCCCCCCCCCACTAGGAGCAGGCTGGTTCCTTCCATCCCAAGCAGCCTTGACCAATCCCAGGATGCCCAGGGCGAGGGGCATGCTGGGAAGCGTAGTCCTCGGGGTGAGGTTGCACATGGAGAGAACTCCATGATGAGATGCGGCACCTCTGCCTGCCTGCCCAGCCAGCCTTCTCTCCCACCTCCCCCCATCATGTTTCACAAGCCCTCTCAGCCTCATGCTGCCCCACCCACCTCGTTCACAGCTGCAGAAAAGCAGCAAGTCAGCAGGCAGCACGTGCAGCTGAGCAGAGCAGAGCAGCCTCTCTCTCCGAGATGCCTGTTGATGCCCCTGGAGGCTAGCCACGCCTCACTAGGGAGATGGGACAAACAGATTGAATACCTCAGCATTAACCCTTCCCAGGTGATGGTGAGGGACGGAACCACCATCAGAGGAGCGGACAAGAAATTTATAGGATGAAGAGGAGGTGCTGATGGAGATCAAGATTGATAAGATAGACAGAGTAACATGGACGCACAAAATACAAAATTTGTTGGAACAAAAAGGAGAAAATACATCCCAGTTAACTGGAAGAATGAACACATTTTATATAAGAAAGTGTGGATCTATTAGACTCTGTTATAGAAATAAACTATTAAAGATATTATAGGAGGAAAAATGGAAAGTAAGAAAGAAAAAGAAACCTGAGGGTTAAAGAAAACTAGAGGATTTACTTAGTTAATAACAATGGCTCAAACTTTTTTTCCCCAAAAAAAAGGAAAATAAAAAATATATATGAAATTGATAAATTGATAAATATGAATTAGAATGTATTTTTAAAAAAATAATACCTGGAAATAAATGTGTGGAAGAACTGTTTTATATGTGGTTATTACTTTAAATATATATATTTAAATAAATAATTTAAATATATTTATTTAAAGTAATATATATGGTTCGCCCCCTCCTGGAGAAGCCCTCCCTGGATCCCACTAATTTAAATAACTTTCGGCCGTTCTCGAATATCCCATTCCTGGGCAAGGTGATTGAGCGGGTGGTGGCGTCCCAGCTTCAGAGGGTACTGGAAGAAACGGATTATCTGGACCCATTCCAATCTGTCTTCAGGCCGGGGTTTGGGACGGAGACTGCCTTGGTCGCCTTGGTGGATGACCTTCGCCGGGGGATGGACAGGGGGAGTGCAACCCTGTTAGTCCTGCTGGACCTCTCGGCGGCTTTCGACACCATCGACCATGGTGTCCTTCTGGGCCGGCTGGCCGGGTTGGGGCTTGGAGGCACTGTTTTGAAGTGGTTCCACTCCTTCCTGGCTGACAGATCCCAGAAGGTGGTGCTGGGGGATGCCTGTTCGGCACCCCGACCTCTGAGGTTTCGGGTGCCGCAGGGTTCCATCTTATCCCCCATGCTTTTTAACATCTACATGAAGCTGCTGGGAGAGGTCATCCGGGGGTTTGGAGTGGGTTGCCATCAGTATGCTGATGACACCCAGCTTTATCTCTCCTTTCCCCCTGATTCTGAGGAAGCGGTTGGGGTCCTGGATCGCTGTCTAGAGGCGGTTAGGGGCTGGATGTGGGCAAACAAGCTGAAATTAAATCCGGATAAGACAGAGGTGCTCTTGGTTCGGAAATCCACAGCTTGGGTGCTGGACTATCGTCCTGCTCTGAATGGGGTTGCACTTCCTCTGAAGGAAGGTCCGCAGCTTGGGGGTTCTCCTGGATCCACAGCTGCTCCTGGAGTCCCAGGTGGCGGCAGTGGCCAGGGGAGCCTTTGCTCAGCTTCGGCTGATTCGCCAGCTGCGACCGTACCTGAGCTGCACGGACCTGGCCACAGTAACCCATGCCCTAGTGACATCTAGATTAGATTATTGCAATGCGCTCTACGTGGGGCTGCCTTTGAAGACGGTCCGGAAATTACAACTAGTATAGAACCCGGCTGCTTGTGTGGTTGCTGGGGCACGTCGGTTTGACTCTGTCGAGCTGCTGCTCCGGTGGCTACACTGGCTGCCAGTTCTGTTCCAGGCCCAATTCAAAATGCTAGTTTCGACTTTTAAAGACCTTTACGGCTCGGGGCTGGGGTATTTGAGGGACCGCCTCCTTCCCTACAATCCTGCCCGTGCTCTTAGATAATCTGGGGGGGCCCTTTTGACTGTGCCGCCACTAAGAGATGTGAGAGGGGCGGCGGCCAGGAAGAGGGCCTTCTCGGTGGTGGCCCCCGAACTGTGGCATACCCTCCCCTTAGAACTGAAAACTGCTCCCTCGTTGCTAACGTTTTGGAGTGGACTGAAGACCTTTTTGTTTCAAAAAGCTTTTAATTGTTGACAGGCTGGCTGGCGTTCTTGCTTTTTATATGAAAATCCACGGGGTTTGTTTGTTTGTTTGTTTGTTTTTAGATTTTTAATTATTGTAAATTGTTTTTAATAATTGTTTTTAATGTTGTATTTTTAAAGTGTTGTGAGCCGTCTTGTGTGCCCGTTGGGCAAAAAGGCGGGGTATAAATTATTATTATTATTATTATTAATATATATATATATATATATATATATATATATATATATATATATATATATATATATATATAAAACCAGAATAGAGTATAGTAAAGACTCAATCACAAGAGATTGTTGATTTTGTTATATTCTGATAGATTCTGATAATTAATTCTCATTAATACTAATGAGTAATTGAAGTTAGTTTATGTTTGTTAGAAAGTGAATATTTAGAAAATATAGCATAGGGTATTAGTAAGAACTTATCGTATATGATAAATACGATAAATGATGATTTATCGTAAAAGATAAATCAGTAAGAGGTAGAAGTCAATGAATAAACAGATCAGGAGGTATAGTATGATTAATTAGTAATGGTATATGGTATTTAGCATGCTTAAATGTATGTTATATGTTTGTATGTCTGTGTGTGTTTTATAAAAAAAATTTTTAAATCAATATTTAATTAAAAAAACAAAACATTAACCCTTCCCTGCCTCCTGACTGGAACTGCACACCCAGACACAGACAGATTCAAGTTTGCATGCGTGGGGACCAAGTGCCGAATCAGTGACCTCAGACTCAAACCAGTGCCCAAGTCACTGGCACAGGTGATGAGTCTTCACGAGTCAGCAAAAAACATGTTTTGCGACTCAGACTTGAGTTCCCATCCCTAATAAGTCCCATTATAGTCAATGGGCTTACTCCCAGGTAAATGTGGATAGGCTTGTAACCTTAATTGCTCTTTAAAATGAGAAAAATGACATGAACCTTATTGTATATGTTGTGCACATAAATTCCCTGATATCAATATACAATTGAACTCTACAGTTGTACAGCTGCTGTGTACAACAGACAGAAGAAGGGTCAGAACAAAGCTGAGGGACAAACATCTTAAGAATATAGCAGATGTTATTTCTTAGCTGCCCTATTGCTTAGGGAAATTATTTACCACTCCTTTGGGAAACCAATGGCAGAGAGCACCCATTTGCTTTCACTACTCTTCCTCATTCTCCCATCATGGTCCTCTCCTCCACACTTCCTCTTCTGCTCTGTCTTCCTTTGTCTTTTCCAGTTCAGGGAACAGGAGAAACAAAGGCTAGTGTAACACCAGGTAAAGAGTGGCAGCATTTGGCATGCTGCCATAGGCACCAGGAGGGCTGACTGTGGAACTAGAAGTACACTCAATGACAGTAATGACAGTAGTATCTGAAGCTACCAAATGTATTCTTGAGATTGTCAGACTTGTCCTCATAATGTTGGTACATAGTTTGTCAGCTTCATCCAGTCTTTCTTCACTGACTCCCAGCCCCCTTATTATTAGTGATTGTGATGATTGTGATTATTATTAGTGATTCAGACATGCAACACAGTCTCTTGCAAGAACTGAGTTGCTAGATCCAATATCAGTTCCTTGCAGGAGTGTATTTCTGCAAATTAGCTTAGATTTTTTTTTTTAATATAACTTTTCAGGATGTCTTTAACTAAGCTGGGAAATAAGAAACACAGCAGAAAGGCTTAACTATATTGTTCCTCCCTTAAAATATGATAGAAGGGGGTGACAATATTTTTGCCGATCATGCACATTTAGTTTAAAAAAAACTGGGGCACTTTTCCATTCGGCGCATGAGTTCTTGCCATCTTTTCAATGCCAAGGAAAAAGGCTCTTCCTCTGGACCAAACAGGGCTGGAGAACAGAAAGTGTCAACTATCCCATCTGGCCAATCTAGCAAGCCCTCTGCTTCTCTCCAGACCCTACCTTGTGCATGTTCTGCAACAGAGAAAGCAAACTTTGCTTGCATATCAAGACCCAGAGGGCAATGCTCCTATATTTCTTTTGTCATGTGGCCAGTCTGGGCTATTGGTGCATAATTTCAAAAAAGTACTTTGTTCAGAGTTAAAGTGGGCATTTTGAAAGTAATATATGGACAGACTTCAGGTTGAAGATGGGACAGTGTCTAATTTTGCATTGTCGCATAGGCAGCTTATTTATTCATGTGATATCATGTTTCCTTCTCTTTCCTGGACCTCTCTAGCGTTGCTTCACCTTCATTTCTCCTATTCACTACTTATGGAAAACTCTTTGGCTAAACTAAGTGTCACTTGGAGTGTGGTGTTGCCTCTAGACAGAGGTCTGGGCTAGATAACCTTAGAGAGAGTTTTGTACCCCTTAACTCAGTGATTCACTTACTTGCATTCTTCATTTGTTTTTTGTGATGTAGATTCACAACTGCAGATCATTTTTAATGTAAGTATTTTCTTACCAGAGAAAACTGGCAATGCTAATTTTTTTACTGTATTGCTCATGCTGCCTCCAACTTTTTTGGGCAGGTGGGATATATGTTCATGAGATAAACCTATTCCAGAACCATTTCTACTGAAGTAAAGAAACTGGAAGGTAGTTAATACTTCTTAAAAAAATTGGTTAATAGGAACATACTCATTATTCCAAGGCAAATCTACACTGTGCAACCTAATTCTATATACATCTACTTGGAAGAAAGTTGTATAGAATTCAATGGTGCTTACTTAGAAGTGAGTTTGCCTAACACTGCAGCCTTTGGAAATGAAGCCACATACTTTGAAGCCCACACCAAAGATTTTTGTTGCTTCAAATGTCAGAGCACCAGTTCTACTTGAACTTCTAGATTGCTCTAGTCAATCACTGAGTGATGAATGGCTCAGAAGGAAATGTCATTCTATTGAACCATATCTGAATGTATGCACAGTGTAGCTCTTGTAACATGATTTGAGTTGGAACATTGTGGAACTGATTATCTACATTTTATATGCTTTGATAAACTGAACATATATTTTAAAGTCTCCCAAGAGCTACAAATCACTGATCTTAGCCTGCAGTAACTTATAATTATGTTTGTGTATGCTATTATTTTGTACAAGACAGATTAGATTTACTGCTTGCATTAATACCACTGTAGCTATAGTTTGGTTACGGTAGTTGCTCTGTAAGATTTCACATACATGTTTTTGCTTTTACCTATGAACATACGAAGCCACCTTATTCTGAGTCAAACCTATGATTCAACTACATCTGTATTGTCTGTAGTGACTAGCAGTGCCTCTCCAGATTTCAGAGCAAGATTTTTCCTACCCGGATCTATCAGGAAGAACCAGGGACTGAACCTGGGATTTTCACATAGAAAGCAGATGCTTTACCACTCCCTATGACCACTTCCTTGAGGAGAAATCCATGTATTTCTCACTCCTAAACATTTTGAAACTAATTTGGAATTTTCATTCATGGTGACACAATCACTTGTGATTCTCTCTTCTCTTTTTCTTTCTGCTGCTCTTCTTAACATTATTTGTAGCAACTCAGCATCATTTCTCTTCTCTCACCACGTATATAGTGTCTTGTGGCCCAACTCTACTGAACCTATTTCAATTAATGTCATTGGTAGTCCAAGCTCTAGTATCAAGCATTATGTTTTAGTTCCTACCTATTTCTATACCACTAAAGAACACAGGCCTACAAAATTGAGGGTTAGAAAAGTTTTTCCCAAACTTTATGGTGGTTTGATATGAATTTGGGGTGCTGATTCCAAAAATGGCATCTGTTTTGCCCTATCACGCCTAGTTTTGGAGATATAGTATAGCCTCATTAGTGAATGGTTCAAGCAGCTTCCTCATGAGGAAGCCATGGTGTAACCATGATGTGTGTAATTTTATAAATGTCTATCATGTACCCCTCTAGTCATTTTTATTCTAAATGAAGAAGTCTCTGCTGCATTATCCTGTTCTCAAAGGAAATATGCTTCAACTAATTTGGGCTGCCCTTAGCTGCCCCATTTCCAGCTTTACATTCCTTTTGAGAAGGGGTGACCAGAACAGTATCCAGTATTTGAAATACTGCTGCATTATCAGTTATGATGGTGTTATGATGCTGGAAGTTTTCTTTTCCATCCTGTTTCTCAAACATCATTAAAACGGAATTTGCTTCTCTTGCAAAGTACATCTCACTGAAAGCAATGCCATGCAGATACATGTATGCAGAGGCATAGCTAAGTCATTTGACACCCGAGGCCCATAAATTTTTGTCACCCCATATGACATAGTTAATTATGCAATTATTTAATTATTATTTATTAAATCATTAATTAATTAATAATTAAATTATTAATTTTTAATTCACATTTTTATACCACTCTTCCTCTAAGCAGCTGAGGGTGGTTTACATAAGAACATAAGAACAGCCCCACTGGATCAGGCCATAGGCCCATCTAGTCCAGCTTCCTGTATCTCACAGCGGCCCACCAAATGCCCCAGGGAGCACACCAGATAACAAGAGACCTCATCCTGGTGCTCTCCCCTACATCTGGCATTCTGACTTAACCCATTCCTAAAATCAGGAGGTTGCGCATACACATCATGGCTTGTACCCCATAATGGATTTTTCCTCCAGAAACTCGTCCAATCCCCTTTTAAAGGCGTCTAGGCTAGACGCCAGCACCACATCCTGTGGCAAGGAGTTCCACAGACCGACCACGCGCTGAGTAAAGAAATATTTTCTTTTGTCTGTCCTAACCCGCCCAACACTCAATTTTAGTGGATGTCCCCTGGTTCTGGTATTATGTGAGAGTGTAAAGAGCATCTCCCTATCCACTCTGTCCATCCCCTGCATAATTTTGTATGTCTCAATCATGTCCCCCCTCAAGCGTCTCTTTTCTAGGCTGAAGAGGCCCAAACGCTGTAGCCTTTCCTCATAAGGAAGGTGCCCCAGCCCCGTAATCATCTTAGTCGCTCTCTTTTGCACCTTTTCCATTTCCACTATGTCTTTTTTGAGATGCGGCGACCAGAACTGGACACAATACTCCAGGTGTGGCCTTACCATCGATTTGTACAACGGCATTATAATACTAACCGTTTTGTTCTCAATACCCTTCCTAATGATCCCAAGCATAGAATTGGCCTTCTTCACTGCCGCCGCACATTGGGTCGACTCTTTCATCGACCTGTCCACCACCACCCCAAGATCTCTCTCCTGATCTGTCACAGACAGCTCAGAACCCATCAGCCTATATCTAAAGTTTTGATTTTTTGCCCCAATGTGCATGACTTTACACTTACTGACATTGAAGCGCATCTGCCATTTTGCTGCCCATTCTGCCAGTCTGGAGAGATCCTTCTGGAGCTCCTCACAATCACTTCTGGTCTTTACCACTCGGAAAAGTTTGGTGTCATCTGCAAACTTAGCCACTTCACTGCTCAACCCTGTCTCCAGGTCATTTATGAAGAGGCTGAAAAGCACCGGTCCCAGGACAGATCCTTGGGGCACACCGCTTTTCACCTCTCTCCATTGTGAAAATTGCCCATTGACACCCACTCTCTGCTTCCTGGCCTCCAACCAGTTCTCAATCCAGGAGAGGACCTGTCCTCTAATTCCCATGGTTTACATGGTTCCTTCCCTCACAACAACCCTGTGAGGTAGGTGCAACAGATAGTAATAGTCATGACATGAAATGAATAATAATAATGGCCAGAAGATATATGCAATGAATATTTCCCCACAAGCAATAGATAAAATTATGCATCAAATGGTATATAACATGATGGTATTATTCCTAAAAGCCACGATTTCCAGAATTTTGGTCACTAGGGTGTCACTCCCTCCCTCTAGGATGTCTCATTGGCTTGTTTTGATGCAAGGCAGTGGTTCTCAAACTTTTAACACTGGGACCCGCTTTTTAGAATGACAATCTATCCAGGACCCACCGGAAGTGATGTCATGGCTGGAAGTGACACCATCAAGCAAAATATAGTAATTATAGATAATTAAATTAAAGAAAGACAGATAATTAAATAAGGGGAAGCCAGCCCTGTTTCATCAAGTGACTTTTCTTTGTAGCCTGCCTGCTATAACACCCCCCACCCCACAAAAAAATCAGTGAGATTTTCAGTCCTCCCTAGTGCCCACCTTACCAGCTCATGCCTCTGTTTTATTCTTTTGAGGGGGGGGGGTGCTGCTTTCTGAAGCATTTGTTGAGCTCCACTTTCATCAGATTGGGACCATGCAGTAGCCTTGCATTCCCCTTTGCCTGACTGGACCAGGAGCCAAGGCGTTTACTTGTGAGTAAATGCAACCATGTGGCTTACTTTTGCTTTCCATAGGGCTCAATACATTCATCTGCTTGGAGCAGGGGTGTCCAAAGTTTTTGGCAGGAGGGCCACATCATTTCCCTGACACTGTGTTGGGGGCTGAGAAAAAAAGAATTAATCTACATTTAAAATTTGAATAAATTTACATAAGTTTACATAAATGAATACATTAAAGATGAACATATATGAATGAATGAAAGTCTTGCAATAGCTCAAGGCCTATAAAAGGCCTTGCACAAAGCAAGGCTGGCCTTTCTTTTGCTGCCACTGCTGCATCACAGATGTGAAACAGCAAGCAGTGGAGGGAGCCCTCATCCCACAGCTCATGCGAGAGGTCAAACAGTCACCCTCATGCTGAGAGCAGTTGTGTCAGGCCAGTGCGGGCTCCAACAAATCTCTAAAGGGCCAGAGGCTCATTGGAGACTGGGGGCTCCCTGAGGGCCGCATTGGGAGGCCTCGAGGGCTGCAAGTGGCCCCAGGGCTGGGGTTTGGGCACCCCTGGCTTGGAGGAAGGGATCACCTTCTTGGGTGTTTTTTGGGGGCTGTTTTCATTGGATAGGAACCATTCTGGTGTCGTTGGATTCCTCTCAGTCTGCCCTTTCCGACGTACTAAGGCAAGTTTGCCTACTTGTGAGTAAACGTGCTACTTGGCTCAGTTTCACTTTCCATAGGGCTCCATGCATTTTTTGTTTCTGTTTTTTTGGCCATAACTTTTGATGGAAAGGAGATATTTCACTCCGGTGTTTTGCACTGCATTCTGCTGGAAATTCTGCATCCAACAGTATATAGTATGATGGGGTTATTCGTAACCTCTGCAATGTTGGCTCATTTGTGATATCACCACCCCAAGGCTGGTACCTGGGGTGGACCACCCCCAGCCTCTTGCTAGCTACGCCACTGCATTTATGCACATTGACTTTACGCTGCAGTTCCCGATCCATCAGGCAGCGCATGCATGGAAACCTGTTTGCATGTTCATATTTCACAAGGCGAATTACGACAGGGGTCCAGAAAAGCCTGGATACAAAGATGACAATCCTAAATTTGAAGGGAGGGTTAAGAAAGCAGATAAGGTCTTAAAATCTGTATGTCACAAACTGGGCCTCAGGAAGCTGATGCAATTAAAACAGCAACAATTAAGACGTGTGTCCTGGTTAATGTGATTAAGCCACAGGCCGCACTGGGTGACGCGCACAGGGGAGTGACATGACTACTGGCCAAAATGTTAAAATCTTGGTATTTTTGAATAATACCACCTTGTTAAACATCATTTGATGTGTAATTTCATGCAGAATACAATGAAATAAACCATGTTGAAATTTATCAAAAGTTATAGCCAAAAAACCCAGCAGGACAGGGCAATGGTGCATCATCATGGCCCTGCCTACTGCATGGGAGGAGGTCCATCATGGGTCTGACATGCTGGCCTATCGCACTGGGTAACTCAAGTCCTCGTGATGCTACTGGATTAAGCAAGAGATATGGTAGTATGTGTAAGAAGAACATGTACAGTGAAGACTGAAATTGACTGCCGTAACAGGTTGGACAAGGCCATGGATATAGCTCATAAAACATCTAGGGTACAGAGATGAGTTGTTCACTGACAAATGGGCTGGAAAGTTGGAATGTGGGAAAGAATAGGTGTGTTGCTAGGCAACATGAGTAGAGTGTAGTAAGGAAGAAACATTTCAGAATCCTGCCCCAACATTCTATTTGTCCTTGGCCTTAGGTGCATTTCTCTGTATTTGATCAAAGGAGAAGGGCTATTCGCATGGGTACTTTACCAGAAATACAGCAAGGGGTGCTGTGCCTGTTAGAACTGAAAGGTACAGGAACAATTTGGTTGCTTGCGCCTATCTCTGAAAGCATCATGTGGAAATTAGCAACGAGGTTGGAGAAAGCAGCATTAGGTCTTCCAAAGCTTGTTCAGAAGCAGGAATGTCTTTCTGAACTATACAGGATCAGTGACTTGGACCCAAACATACTATACAGCTCACGGAGGCTGTAAAATACCAAGGCGGCTGTAAAATAAAAATACCAAAGTGAATTAGGCTTTAATAGGAAGAGGGCTCTGGTCATGGTGCTAACTTTTGTTGCCAATATTTTATTATTTTTGGTTCTCTTTAGTTATGTGCTGTATTTTTGGATATTTTTAGTTACGGTGTGCCCTGAGCCTTGGGAAAAAGACAGATTAAATATGTAAATAAACATTAGTTTGCTAACACACACATCCCACATATGATTCCCAGTAGTCTTGCTTGTACTGAATTGCTGTACAGCAAAAATAAGATTTTAATTGACTGAGGGCTTATCCAGACTACTCTCCAAAGGGAGGGGCTCTTGCACAATTTCTCTATAAGCTCTTTTTAATGTTATACCTAGTCCCCAAGGGATTGGATACAAATCAGGAGAACGTCTTGTTCAGGACACTGCCAATTTCATTGGCTTGTTAGCACAATTCTTAGATGCAACACTGACATGGCAGTTTATTTAATCTTCAGTAAATACACAGGCAGTGTTGGCAAGGGTGAGTGTAGAGCCAACCAGTTATGGAGCCAGAGAAGCTAAGGTGTCTCAGGGCCCAATTCTATCCAAGTTTTCAGCACTAATGCAGCTGTGCCAGTTGGGCATGAGCTGCACCCTGCAGTGAGGGGGCAATCACAAAGGCTTCCTCAAGGTAAAGGGATGTTTGTTCCGTTCCCTCAGGGCAGCATAGGCCCAGGAAAGTTGGATAGGATTGGGCCCTTAGTTTTGCAGCATCCTACCATAAAGCCTTTTGTTTATTATACAGTCATGACAATTTGTCTCACTAGTATAAAACTTGGCATGAAGAGGCTATAATGAGGGCTACAATTTGGCCAATTCCAGAGAAATCCAATGAAGAATGGCTGTGTCACAACAGTTGCTTTGGGAAAACTTTTGAGTTTTCTTTGAAACTATGAAGTTTTAAAGTTCCCATTTGAATCAAGGGAAAGTGAAGGCCAGCTACACAGCCTGCTTTCTAGAATCTAGTAGGCTGCACCAATAAGGGGGGGCAGCATCCCATTAGTGAGTGAGAGAGAAGAGCCAGGGAGTGCTGCTACACATGTATGAGTTTGTGTTTGTAGATATACAAAAAAGAGAGGGATTGTTCTGTGTGTGTGTGTGTGTGTGTGTGTGTGTGTGACGGGGGTCCCAATTGTACAGTATATACAAGATGGAAGGAGATGTGCAGCTGCAGAGGAAAGGGACTGGGGTTGAAATGCCATGCAAAGCAAGGGTGGATGGAGGCAAAGTACAATATGCAAGATTGTAGAATAAGTTCATGCCTTACATGGTACAAAAGGTAGGATGACCATCTTAACTTAAAATTTCCATGCTGTTTGGCACATGAATGAATCTCTAAGAATCTGTTTTCTTCAACTGATTGAAATTACTTTGTAATTTGAGTGCTAAAAAATGTGATCGCCCTGTAGTGGAAGCATTACATTAAGGAAAAATAAAAACCAAGTCTGGAGGGGCCCTGCGATTGTAGATCGAGCAACTAGTAATAGAGGAAAGACGCTTGCAGTGTTCTAAATCTCTCCATGAATACTTTTGTGTCACTCACTTTGGACTTTGTCAGGTTGAAAGGTAAGCATGCTTATCTCTCCAGGAGTGGTCCATGACATTAACAAGAAAGCTGACAGGAGAACTGATTGTGAACAGAAAAATGACTGGAGATGCTCAGGAGAAAGGGAGTAGATTGCAGGATGGGAAAGGGGGGTGGGTTGTGTCTTGTGAGGATTATGCAGAAAGAAAGGGGAAGGGGAATGAACCTCAGCAAAGAGTGGGGCATGAGAATGAAGGCTCTATCAGTGTTGAAGAGGGACAATGAGGGCAGAATGCCCAGAAAGTGCAGAATCAAAAAGGAAGAAGAGAGTTCCTGGAATAGATGCCAAGGGAAAAAAATACTGCTGAATATAAAAACAATAATAGAACCAATAAAAGGGGAAACTAGGAGCCCAGGTAGGGGAAGACATTTTGGGAAAGGGACTTGTTCGGAAAGGAAAAGGACAGAAAGGCATGGGGGGGGGGGAGAGTGCTTAAGAGAAGCCTATCTAAACAAGACCTGGGGTGGGGGCAGAAGTGCCAAAATGTAAATCCATGTGGCAAAATATTTTCAATATGATCAAAAGGTATAAATTTGACCAAGGAGAAAAATAGGTATGGGTTAGTGAGAGCTGATACATCTCTTATTTGGTTTCTGTTCAACATGCTTGAACAGATTCAGTTTAGTGATTGACAAAACGTGAAGTCATTCTAATATCCAAAGAACAGTGGATTCCATATTCAATTTAACTTACAATAAACAGCCAAATAGAAGCGTTTAAGTATGCTTCCTTGTGTTAACAATATCATTGCTCTTTTTGGGGGCAGGGAGTCATTTTACATGGGCATTTTTTGCTTTCCATGGCTGTTTCAAATGGATTTTAAGAACCACTGGTTCTTTATGTAAACTATTTATTTTCATTTTTCATACTAAGAGCATATTTTGAACTCAAATGACTAATGTCAGTATTTTTCAGTAGCCATGAAATGTTTATTTCTTTTCACATTTCTATACCACCCTTCCTCCAAGGAGCTCAGGGCAGTGTACATAGTCCCTTCCCTCCTTTTGTCCTCGTAACAATCCTGTAGGGACGGTGAGGCTGAGAGACAGTGACTGGCCCAAGGTCACCTAGGAAGCTTCATGGATGAGCAGGAATTTGAACTTGGATGTTCCAGGTCTAAGTCCGACTCTTAAACCATTACACCATCCATTTATCGCAAGCATCACTTCTTACTGATCTGTTTGTATAAGCATCTCATGTTCTTAATTTGCTAGGCACTTCCAGTTTTGGACAAATTCAAACTCTCAGAAGCACCAATAGGAGGAGAGGTTCATTTGTTTTTGTGTCCTCTTGCTCACTTGTCTTCAAACATTACAGCAAGCACCAACAGTAAGCTAGCCTTATACTGCTTTGTCTCATGGATGTAGCATGTATTGGATGTCTTAGTTCCATCTCTGATTTTTACTCCTCATAGTAATCTACCATTCCTTGGGGGCACAGAAGCAGCAATTTCTGACAGAGAAGTAGAAACCCTTTCAAAGAAAACCCCAGAGACCAAAATGAGAAAAACTAATCTGTCCCTCGCTTGCAGCAGTATCAAGATACATAAGGAGAAAAGGGTCTTCCTTCCCTAAGCAGACCTTGCAGAGTGAAGAGGTAGGCACTTGCAGCCCAATTCTACCTAAATACCCACGTGGCCATGCAGCACCACCAGCGTGGCTTCTGCTGCATCCTGCAGGAAAGTTTTTGGCTGCTGGAGGTCTCCTTGGGCAAGGGGACACCTGGGGTAGCCCCAGCAGCTGCAACAGGTTAACTTGGACCTGCACCAGTTATATTGCTGGGGCAAGTCCACGTTGATCTGTGCAGGTGGTTGGGATTCAGCATGTGCAGCCACCAAATCTGCTCCCTCACAGGCCCAATCTGACCACAGGAAGTGGACAGCAAAGGACTTCCTGTTAGCTTTCTGACTATTGCCTCCTGTAGTGCTCCTCTAGCAACTATGATTCTAGGTTCTTGCTGTTTGCTTCTGGTTCCAAAGTAAAATGAAGGAAAAGGTGCCTTTTGCAAAGTGTATGCAAATGAAGAGAGGTGAGTCATGAGCACAATGGGAGGGGGGAGAATGTGAGTACTGCAGATAAATGAAACTGCAGACATGGGACCTGTGGATATGGGGGAGGCTGCCTGTACATTAGATGGTAATGTTCATCAAAAGGTAGCAGAATTTATCAGGCATAATAGACGGTTAATTGGATGTTGCCTACAAGTCCATCTATTGTCAGTTTCCCCCCCCCCCCCCACAAACATTCATATTGCAAAATTACTCTTACAATATTGTAAAAATATTATGGCAAGGAAAAACCATACAAAGGGCATGGAAACAGACTGGGGGAGGGGTGGGGTGTAGCAGATACCGAGGGCATAGATGGTGAGAGGGGCATGAGGACAAGCTCGCCTGGGGATAATGACTGTTTGGGTTGTTTGGAAAAAAGGTGTGAGAAGATGGAAGCATTACATTTTACATATTGTTCTAACCCATTTTTGCCCAGGCCACAGGTGTACACATTTTGTCCCTATTGCGTATATGCAACATTGGGCAGAAATGACTTAAGTTAAGCAAGCTACATCTTGTGTTTCTAGTAAAATATTTCTTTATGTTAGTCCCGAATGTTATATTTTGGCAGAGATAAAGCTGTCTTCCAGGCTGAACTAATTCTCATTAAAGATTCTTTAGACCTTGCTATGCACTGGTCCTTCACTCTGCAGTCTAGCTTTTGTCAGTTTTTATTAAGCCATGCAAAGCATTGGAGGAATTCAAATGAACTGGGCAATTTTGTTCTGACAATTATTTAGAGTTGAATTGCTTGCTTGAAACTCATGCCTGGAGGGAACCTGAAATGTGCTTGTATCTGCTGTTGAACAATGGAACGCTCAAAATCGTAAGGCTTGCCACAGTTAATTTTAACCCATGAAAAAGCAAGGATCACAGTATATTCTGTGCCAGTCAATTAGAAATGTGAAAACTTCTCCTCAGATAACATGCGCCTTGATCCCTTAATTCAACCACTCTTTTTTTTCTAAAGTCACACTACCGATTCTAGAGGTGAACTTGTATATTTAATTCCTGCAATGAGTAACATAAATGGTGATGTCGGGGGCTTGGGGAGTGGGTTATGTTTTGCATAGTCGACTTACAGCCCAGTTCTAATGCACTGGTACAGGGAGGCTGGCTGGTCTGCCCCGTCTCCAATGCAAGATTGGGGCTAGAAGCGGCTCAGCCTGGGGCAAGGGGAATTGTTTTCTCTTACCCCGGGTAAAGCTGCAGCAGCACCAGCGGGGCTACTTGGATCTGTGCCACCTAGAGAGGTGGCGCAGATCCAAGCAGCCTGGAGCTGTCCCAGGCTGCCCAGAAATGGGAATAGGATCCCGCATAAGTGCCAGATCCTGACTCTGCCACCTCACTTGCCACCCGCCCATGAGCCTGCCCACCACCCAGCCTCCCCTGCTATGAAACACCCCCTCCCCACCCTCTCCAGACTCCTGTACTGGCCTAGCTTGGCCGATGCAGCCTCAACTTTTGTGCCAGCCCAATTGGCTTGAGCCGGCTTTCCTCCTCTCCCAGTGGTATGAAAGTGCTTTATGACTCTTTTGGTGCAATGGAAATGACTAGAGCCCTGATAACATCCTGCAGCATATCTATATGTAGACTGAAACATATGGTCTAAAGGTGTATGATATTTATCTTGCATTTTTCACATTATTTAGAAATGGAACACAACAAACTCTGCCTCTGATTTTGGCTTCTATTCTTTCTGCTAACTGTCCTCTGTTCACAAATGGTAGCTGTGAATGATGAATCTGTAATTCCTTTTAGTTAAAAGCACAACAGAGCAACAGGCATATTATGTGCAAATGTTAGCAGACCTAATATTCAATCTGAATGTATTAAAAAAAAAACCCAAACAACCCTAGAAACCCACCTGAGAGCTGTATAACGCAACTACAAGATATGATAAGGCAAAATGAGCTCACTTATGCTAAAATGTAAAGAAGCACCATAAATTAAATTTCACCAGGGATGCCTCAATCAAGTCAGTGCATCAGGCACTGCAAATGAGTCAGCAAGGATGTATCAATGTGCCTTGCAAGTTGCAGAGTTCCCCCCCCCCCCCCCCAGCATTAAACAATGGGATTTCTGAAAGTATCACAGGGGGCTTTCAAAAGGTCATCTAATCCAACTCATTGCCGTACTTCTGCATACTCTTAGGTTGCAAATCTAACCCCTTATGTCAGTGCTTTCCAGCACTGGCATAGCAGTGCCAATGGGACGTGTGCTGCATCCTGCTGTTGGGTGTCACTCACAGAGGCCTCATCAAAGTGAAGGAATGTTTGTTCCCTTACCTCAGAGCTGCATTGCCCTTAAGTCAGTGCTGGAAAGCACTGACATAAGGGGTTAGGATTGCGCCCTTAGTTGCTTCTTTCAGTCCTCTAATAGGAGTGGATAGTCCCCCAATACCCAGGAAGGGAGGCACAGTCTGCGTGTGCCGATTCACTGCATACATGCCATTTTCAAATTGCTTGTTTCCAAACATTGAGGTTGTTGTAGCAAAACAGCACTAGCACACATACGTTGAAATAGCAGATGAGGAGCACAGTTAAACATCACTTTGTGCAATGAAGATCTCGATTTCTCCTGATGGCAGCTTCAATTTATTATAGAAAACCTGAATCAGAGAATCATTCCATTAATGGGAATATTTCCACTACCAGGAAATGCACTGCCCTCATATGTGAAATGTCTTGTTTATAGTAGAAACATAGCGTAATCCTATACATCAGTGGTTCTCAAGCGTTTAGCACTGGGACCCACTTTTTAGAATGTGAATCAGTCAGGACCTACTGGAAGTGATGACAGTACCAGAAGGGACATCCTCAAGCAGGAAAATTTTTCACAATCCTAGGCTGCAATCCTACCCACACTTACCCAGAAGTAAATCCCATTTACTGTCATTGTTAAAAGCAAAATATAGTAGTCTGTGAAAAGTACAGATCTGTCACATTCCCCCAAATGCAGTCACCTACCATGGTAGCAACAAGTCTAATATATTAAAAATAAAATATTGAAATGAATGGGGACCCACCTGAAATTGGCTCGCGACCCACCTAGTGGGTCCCGACCAAAAGTTTGAGAAACACTGCTATTCATGTTTACTCAGATGCAAGTCTAATTACTTTCAATAGGGATTACGCCCAGGTAAGGGTGTATAGAATTGTAGCCACATAGCCCAATCCTACCTAAATTTCCATGTGGTGATGCAGTGGTGCCAGTGTGGCTTCCACTGCATCCCACAGGGGCTTTTTGACTGCTGAAAGTCTCCTCAGGGTAAATGGTAAGCCCCAACAGCTGCAACTGGTCAAACTCAGACCTGCACTAGCGATTTCGCTGCACTAATCCGTGCAGGCGGATCAAGTCCGGGAAGGGGGATGGGATCTGGTGGGCACCTGCCTCCTCCAAAGTCTGATCTGCCCACCCCTTGCCCCATCTCCTCCTCATTCTGTCTTCCCCCTGCCCTGTTCTGTCCCCTGCACTGGGCTTACCTGTGTGGACAGGCCTCTGTTGCTTCACTGGCACATGCAGGAAAGGTTCCAGCCTTCCTGCCAGGCCCGCCAGCTTCCTGCGCTGCCACAAAGTGCTTTACAGCGCTTTTGCAGCAACTAGTGTTAGTGGAACACACTTTCCACCAGTGTTTCTTTAATTAGGATTGGGCTGACCAACTGATTTAGTTAGGATTGGGCTGACCAGCTTGTGGCTGAAGTCATTTCTTATATGATCCAATCACAATTTAAACCAGATGTGTTCCCAGAATGCATCTGAATAAGAAAGAAAAAAACACCATTAGGCTCATGCTCATTTGACTCCCTTCTTATTTTGGCGGCTTTCACCTTCATTTTGTCATGGTGCTTCGTACAGTTTAAATCAAGGAGAATTACACACACACACGTGCGCGCGCGCGCGCGCGCACGGCCAAAATCTCCAAGAAAGCATTAAAAACAGTTGGACCCAAGACCACTCTCTCAGAGCTGAATTAGCTGCAAAATCTGAGTTTTGGAATGTGATTGGTTTTATCTTTTCTTTGTTGGAAAACGCACACCTTCCGTTTCAGCTATGCATCTTTCAGCTATGCTATGCAGAGAAAAAGTAAACCTAGGATCTCTAATCAAAAATCAAGCCAGGATTTTTTATGATTGCTTCCTAGGCTAATTCTGATTAAAATAAATGCCAGTGGTAAAAAACAATATGTACTCGGCAAAGACCATAATGACAGTATGTTGTGCGCTATGTAAATGAGAAGATTCACATTGTTCTTCTTATTCACCAAGGCAACTGATATTTTAATTTCAGCAAGAGGAGCTGTGCAATATTTTGTTGTGCAGCGAGGCACCAAAGCTGACCAGATTTTTCATAGAGAAGCATGCATTTGACTTTTCTCCCTTACTTTCTCTTGCAAACTCCGTGTGTTGATACATACATTTTCCACTGCAGAATGGTCCTCAAAATTATGCTATAGAACATCTTTGCCTGTGGAGTTAGATTCTATTTCATGCAAAAATATAAATAACAATTCTAAGTATTACATATATCATATGAACTGATGTTCAGTACGCAGTATGATGGTAAACAGAAATGTCTGAGTGAGAGTCTCGGTCAGCTCTCTCAGTTTTGAAAGTGACTAATGATCAGACAAGTTGTGGCCCATCTAGATGGCCTGAACGCTTATTATCATCATCCTACCTCTGCTCTCTTTGTGGTAGCGTTAGTCCAAGCAATATTTCAGACCAAGAAAATAATTCAGACAGACCCACAGCAATAACATAAAAAGAGATGGTTACCTAATACGATGAAGGGAATTCCCAGGAAGGTAGAATTATATTTCCCACCAGTCAGATTAATTATTCCAGCTGCAGTGAGAGTAGCCAAGCTCACAGTTAACAACCCAAGGAGGCCAAGCCAGGGTTTGCTGCGGACACAGTCTTGCATGGAACAGCAGAGCATGGCCAAGGTGACCACAAGAACCAGGCTTGTGGTCAGGTAACGTTCCGACACCCTGCTCGTCCTCTGGAAGTCCTCTTGAAGAGAAGATGAAGTGAAGGGATACATTGTGACATTCTGGTTGGATTTCTGGAAAAGTTTAATAGTGTCACAAAAGTTGGATTCCCATTTTTCTGCCACCATGTCGTTCAGGGAGTTGATTGCTTGCAAGTAATAGGTGAGCTGAATGGCTTCGGCAGACTTCACCCGGTCTTTGCTGTGCACCGTGACACCACCAAGCTGGTGCCCATTGTATACTTCCCTGCCATCTTTTAGGTGCGTGATTGGATATGTGATAGCAAAATTAGTTTGATTAGACAAGCGAGCAGTCTTCAGCTCCTTCAGGACATGCACAATGTCATCCACTATGCAAGACTTGTCATTATTTAGGATGCAGATATGGGCAAAGGTATAATTAAAACCAGGTCTTTGTACTTGAATCCTGGTCACAGCAGAGTGCAGCTACAAGGGAAAGAAAAAATCACACACATTATCAGATAATCTTGCGTTATACCAGGCAGAGCAGCATCAGCTTGATCAAACACAGTTTTCTCTCAACTAACCAACCAAGTCAGTTTCAATAACTATTATAATAATCATAAGTACCAGCTGAAAATGGACAGCATGCATGAAAGTATTGTTACCTTTTACCAACACTGTTCTCCATAAATCAATTAGATTCAGACATAGAAACACTGTACGCATCAGCTGGTAGCGTTCTGTCTCACACCCCCCCCAAACCTGTCTACCCCAATCTTTATAAACTACTGTGCTAAACCCATTTCTGCCCAGCCCGCAGGTGTACACATTTGATCTCTGTTACGTATATGCAACATTGGGCAGCAAAGGCTTAAATGTATAGGTTACTTGATCTACTACACGTAAAAGGGTATGTCACGGATCAAATATAAATATAAAAGTAACTTTTTAGTAACTCTAATGTTAAAATTATGGCATCTCTTTTGATAATGTAGGAGGTGAGGCAACCTGTCATGCGCAGGGCTATTTTGGTGCTCCTTCTGCACAGTAACAAGTAAAGAGACAATTATGTGTCTACTCCTGAAGAAACCATCATAAGATATGACTAATTTAGCTGGTTTTAAACAGGTTTCATATGTCCCTTTTTAGAGCAGGTAAACATGTGGTGACAAGAGCTATTGCAGTCATATCTGGAGGGCTGACCTCCTTGGTTATGCAGCTCTTGACCTGACCTTAATAGCCCTGGTGGATGAACTACATCTAGAAGTGAATGGGGATTTTCAGAGATTTTTGATATAGTATAACATACAGTTTTGATAACCCAGCTTGAACAAGTAGTATGGGTGTTGGATTTGGCTTTTCAGTAATTCCATTCTTTTAATCAGAGCACATTCACCAGATCATTGCTGATAACTCCTGCTCAGCCCCATGGGAGTTGATATGTGGTGCTTGGCCAGGGACTATAACTCAGTGATAGACCACCTGCTTTGTATGCAAAATGTCCCAGGTTAAATCCCTAGCATTTCAGATAGGGCTGGGAAAGACATCTCTCAGAAATCTGGAGACTGCTGGTCAGAATGGACAATACTGACCAAGCTGGTTGTGTGTCAGGCTCTGTCTCATTTCTCTATGAAGCCACTGGGAGACTAAATATCCTCAATATGCTTATGGCACTCAGCTGATACCTTATTAAATATACACCCATAAACTACTTACCTTGGTTCTAAACGGAGGCTGTGGTAGAGTGACGAGATTAAGCAGCCTGAAATTGAATCTAGATAAGATGGAGGTAATGATGGTAAGCTATTTCACTTCTTGGGTCTGTAGGGGGCATGTAGTTTCCCTTACATTTATGCTCCTTCCTTTGGTAAGAGATGGGGGGATGTTCTGATTCTCAGATTGAGAATATTCTGAGGGGACATTTCTTTCACTGTCCTTGGATGATGTGGAACTGATCCTAACCTGTAGAGTAGTAATTCTCAAACTTTTAATCTCCGGGACCCACTTTTTAGAATGACAATTTGTCTGGGACGCACTGGAAGTGATATCATCAAGCAAATTTAATAATTACATATAATTAAAGTAAAACAAATAAATAAGGGGAGATGAGATGGGGAAGCCAACACTGTTCCACCTAGTGTATTCTCTCTGTAGCTTGCCTGCAATGACCTTAACCCTCCCCCCAAATCAGTAAGATTTTCAGCCCTATCCAGTGCCCAGTTCAATTTAAGTTCTTATTTTTAAACCATATCACTATCAGGACCCATCTAGCTTTAAATGTGTAAAAAGGAAAAAAAAATCACCTTACCAGCTCAAGCCTCTGTTTTTATCCTTTTTAGAATAAGGGGGAGGGGACTGCCTTCTGGAGAATTTGTTGAGCTCCACTTTCATTGGATCAGGATCATTCTGGTGGCCTTGCATTCCCTCTGCCTGACATACAGCATGAGCCAAGATATGTCTGCATACTCATAAGTAAACGCGAACACGTAGCTTAGTTTCATTTTCCATAGGTCTCAATACATTTGTCAGCTTGGAGGGAGGGACTTCCTCTTGGGTGTTTTTGGGGGACTGCGTTCATTGGATCAGAACATGGTGGTAGGGTTGGATTCCTCTTGGCCCGCCCTTTGCAATGGACTAAGGCACGTCCACCTACAAATGAGTAAAAATGCGATGTGGTTCTGCTTCACTTTCCATAGGGATCCATGCATTTTCCTTCTCAGCTGTTTGTCAGTTTCAGCTCTGCAACCCACCCACAATCAGGTCGTGTCCCACAGTTTGAGAAACTCTGCTGCAGAGGTTGAATAACTTCTTGCTCCTGAGTGCAGCAAACTACTAAGGACATTCCCTTGTACGTTAAAGAGAATATAGTGGTATGTTTCAGTGGAAACACCCATCATCTGCATTGCATTTAAATATGGTGTCCGAGGCTGGCTAATAAGAACTGTGTATGGAAAGACCAAGAGGCAGTCAGGATATGTCTTATGCAGTAATTCAAAATCTTAAAGCGGCAGATACAAGTGTATGGGATCTAGTGGTGTTTGTGTTTGGTTTCCTCAAGAATGAAGGTTATTCTTTCAAAGATTAACAAAATGCAGACAGTTTCCATTTCCACGAAGAACCTTGGATCCCAATGTTTTCTTCATCTAGAAGTACTTGCACAGGGGACAATGGGCAGCCTGGGCATTGTTGTAGTGTCTCTGGCAGGGCGCAATCTTAACCAACTTTCCAGCGCTGACCTAGCAGCAATGCAGCCCCAAGGTAAGGTAACAAACATGCCCTTACCTTGAGGAGGCCCCATTGGCTGCCTCCTCACTGCAGGATGCAGTGCATGCCACATTGGAACAGCTACGTCAGTGCTGGAAAGTTGGTTAGGATTGCGTCCACAATGATCTTATAAAGTTTGGATGTATTAAAGAGGTCTCCTAAAATTCTGGTTCTCTGGAACATAAACATGTTGGTGATATGGTTTTTCCCCCCAATTTTAGACAGGCTCTGATTGAGACAGAGATGTGAAGGCCCTAAAAAATACCCAGAAAAATTTGAAAACTTTTTGTTCTTCTTTCCTTCATGCCCCCCCCCTTTTCCAAGATTCTAAAGAGAAAACGTTAGCATAGCACTGGCTGCCACGTACAGCTCCCAGCTATAACCACTCCAATGTCTCCTCAGCGACCTACACGCCATCTTTTACAATGACATGTCTCTCTTTGAGTCATTGAGTGTTAGGCTTGTCATTGCTCACAGGCAGCCCTTTTCAATCTTCCACAGCTACTCACTAGCAACAATAGACCACATTACAGGGATCAGACTATATAAGAAACCCAAATGCCAACCCTGTCCCCCATATTCCCTCAGGCAACACTATTATATGGCCTAATAACATCACCAAGATTTACCCGTTTACCTTCACATTTACATCTACCAACAAATCTCTTCTGCATAGGTCAGTCTCTACACAAAAGCATAAATGGGCACCTGTCTGACATCAAAAACTGCACTATTGAGAAACCAGTGGGATAATATTTCTGTATCCCCACACAGTCTGCTGCAGATTTGAAAGTCACCATTCTTAAAATGGCAAACACCAAAGGGAGACTCCAGCATGGAACTGACAAATTAGAATTTTAGGCAAAGTTTGATTCTCCTTGATCAAGCATTAATTGAGACAATGGTTTCTTGTCACATTGCAGGTTGAACTAATTTAGCAAAGATAGGAGGATTTCGTTATCAATTATTTGTGTTGTGAATTGTCACTATGCATATCTTTTGTACATTTGACCTTTACACAGAAGTGTCACAGGAAATATCTTTTGTATTGTCATTTGGCATCATGGTTTATAGATGTTTTCCTTTTCCACACACCCTGGGATAATACTTTATACATCTGATGGAGCAGACTATCCACAAAAACCTATAATAAATGTGTTAGTCTTTCATGCGTCACGAGGTTCTTTGCTATGCAAGACAGAGGCAGTTAGAAATTCTTGTAATTATAGACAAGTACAATTCTCAAAGCCTCTCACCTGCTTCAGTTTGCTTCATCTTATGCAGCATGACAAAGAAATGATCTAATGTTTGGAAATGCACATAAATCAAGAAACAAGCTAACTTGAGAAGAGAATCTTGTGTTCAGCTCTCTGAAATTCATGGAAATAAAAATGAAAGTTCAGAATCAGAAGCTACTGAGTTTTCAGATACTGGATTCCAATTAGAGACAGAAACATGATAGGTTTGCATTGTCAAGAATACATGATTCAATGATACAATATGGGTTTCATGTGGCTGATTTTGTCTGTGGTTACTATCTTGGTTTTTGTGAACAATGATGTGTTCAGTGTTATAGAAATTAACTCAATATCCAGATTTATGGATAGTCCATACTGTGACCTCTTAGGCTGGATAAAGATACTGTTCCTTTCTTGCCATTGTAATATTTGGAATCAGTTTGAAGTTTTTTTTTAATCACTTTTGTGGTGTACTCTCATCTCATGGTAGGTTCCAATAAACAGTTGTTCAGAGTTTTGGTATGGTTTCTTCTGTTTCTACCCAACACTGACCATAAAAAACATTCCCTTGTTTCTAAGTCCAAATAATAAAAACTGAATTTTGTTTACTATAAAATAGGTGGCTTTTATTTTCAGCTCTTATTTTAATTTTTTTCTATGTTCCCAGCTGGCTACCATTTATGACTCAGGACCTTCAGGTGTACTACTGTGCTCCATCTTTAACACTGGATACATTTGTAATTATTTTTGGAATAAATTGAAGGCATTTATAATTTTATAAATATATCAAACAGTACACATTTATGTGCTAGGTCATGCATACTGCATTTCATTTTCTTAAAGCAAGGAAGTACATTTAGATTTGATTAAAAGAACTGCATAAGTTTCCAAACCCCCCTCCCCCACATTAAACGCACACACTGTCTTTCCCACAAGGAGAAGAAAAACACATATTTTCTTATGGCTTCAAAATTTCTGGAAATTTTCTATCTCTAACCCAATATCATAAAGAAATTAGAAACTTATTTTTTGGTCTTAGGCAGCAAAACTATTCTGCAAAAGGTTGAAATTATAACTATAACCTTACCTTCTGTACTCAAGGTGGGGCTGAAGAATATTTAACTACCCTAATAAGGCCAATAAACACCTGGGGGTTTATATCTCAGCTGACCTTACTGCATTTTACAAGCTTCATTATATTCCCTTGAAGGAGGCGATTACTAAAAGGGTCTGTCTGAATGGGATAAGCGTAGCTTTCTCTGGTCAGCAAGAATTGCCATATTATGTATGAATATTTTCTCTTCCACACAGGTCTTTATTTCAAGTGCTATCAGTATTAGAGCTCCAAACCTAACCTCTCTGCATGTAGGAGACCTAGGGCCCAATCTTATCCAACTGTCCACACTGATGCAGACATGCCAACAGGATGGGAGGCAGGGGGCAGTCACAGAGACCTCCTCAAAGTTTGTGATATCCTTCTAAGCCCTTTATAAGCAACACATTTGAGCTTCATTATACTTATTCTCTGAAGCTTTTGGATGGAGTATGGGATGGGAGGCTGGAGTAGGCAAGCCAATGTACCTAACTTTTTGCTTTCTCCAAAAAGATGAGAACTAACTAATGAGTTAATACAGGGGTGACAAATGTAAGGCCTACCGGCTGAATGCAGTCCCCAGAAGCAATTTATCTGGCCCCTGTTATAACTGGGCTTTCTTATCTTGAAAATATGAACAAGATTTGCACATATTCTCATCTATCATTTGCAGCTAATGAGTTTCTATGTAAGAACAAAGTGTTTCTTTCTGGCAATCATCTTCTCAATGATGTCACTTCTTTGCCTCAGCAGGCAGCATGAATGCTAACTTTGGCCCTCTATGGCCCACCAACCCAGTACACACTTCCCTGAGGATAAGTGCCCAATTCTATCCAACTTCCCAGTGCTGTGCCAACACAGTGTATGCTGAATCCTGTGGGTAAGAGATTCTCAAGGTAAGAGAACATTTTGAGAATGAGCAATATTGTATTGCTGCATTGCAGCTGCATTGAGACTGGGAAGTCAGATAGGATTGGACCCTAAGTCCCACTGACAGGCTTACTTCCAAATAGATATGCATATGACTGTAGTGTAATGCTGTGATCTCATGCATCTTTACTTGGGAGTAAGCCTCACTGAAGCAAGTGGCACTTCTGAATAAACCTGAACAGGCTTGCACTGTATGCTACTTTATTACTGTTACGTTCTCTGTGTATTTTTAAGCCAGTTTAAATGTGGGCCAATGTGGTATTTTTAAGCCAATTTAAATTGCATTAGTTTTTTAAAAATTGTATTAGTCCGGTTTTGCGGAAGTGCAGCGCAAACGCTCCACTTTCACTTTCTGCATGCTGTGGAGCCCTGCAGACGCTTGTGCAGGGCTCCCCGCATCCCGGGAAGGTTGCTGCAGGGACTGGTGTGTGCATCCCAGTCCCTGTAGCCCCCCTGAGTGACACAATCCTGGGAATTGTGTTGCTGCCTTCCTCCGGCTGCCTTCCTTCCCTCTCATGCAAAGACTTACTGCGCTTTTCAAACTCCTGGAGAGTTTGAAAACCGCAGCTGTAGGGGACGAGCTACATCTCCTCAACCTGTTACTTATTTTTACATCATTGATCACACACCCTACCAAAGCTTCTTTTTTTTTATAGTGACTGATGAGTTTTGCTATGTGCATTTTCATGTTTAAAAAATGGTCAGAAGATAGACAATGCTAGCAAGGTATTACCTAAAATAGCTAAATGGAACCTCTAAGTTCAAAGATTATATCCATCTGAACACCTTAAGCTGAAACAGAAAGGAGTGGAGGGTTGTTGGCTTCCTGGCCCTTTTGCAAACTTTGAGACATATTGGGTTGGCCATTGTAGCAAATAATCCTTTTATCAAATCCTCCAGAGCTCTTCTTAAATTCTGGCAATGGAGGGGAGAAAAAACATGGCTGGGGAACAGCTGGATCTGGACTGGACATAGATATTCATTTTTCAAACTGTCCTAGTGAAAAATGGACATGTAGCGACTCTAGATGTCCTGGTAATTGCTACTTGTCTCTCTGGAAGCATTTGCAGCTCTGTGATATTGGCTATTACAGCAACACAGTAGAACCCCTATTGCTAACTGTTGCCAACACCTGCCGACTCATTACGATTAGGAAAACACAGCAGATTTCAAACCTGGAGGGCTACTGCTGCCTACCCCCTAACAACCAAATCTTCCCCATTGAGAAAGGCTGCAGAACTGCATTCAATTTTCACTCATTATTTCAGTCTCCATAATTCATTTTTTAAGCAATTCATTTCCGTGCCTTTTTCTTTGTTTGATATCAAACATGAAAGGTGCTATAAATGTGAATTATTATTTTACATGCTAATTCATTTGGACACAGTATATTAAAGGAATTCCCCAGGAAACTTTTTAGTTTAATGACAGTGAAAGATGCTTAATTGGGGCAGCATTAGTGCACACTTAATCGGGACAGAATTGTGAATGCAAAAGCTGGATTTGAAAAAGTTGCAGGAAAGCAGCTTGGTCTGATCAAGAAGTTTGTTTTCAATTCCAATTAATTGTCATCAACAAAAGGTGTTTTTTCCCCCCCTAAAGGCTGGGAAGGGCAAATTAAGGGGATAATAATATAATCTGCAGGAGGAATTCCTAACTGAGATGCAAAAAATCCCAAACAAAACACACACACACACACACACACACACACACACACACACACACACACAGGGCGACTGGCACTGCTTAGTCATTGCTCATAATTTAGCAGCTCTCTCGGTATAAATAACTTTAGACACAAGAACGCTGCAATCTCACCTAAACACTGCAGCAGCGAGATTTGTATAACATTATATTTGCCAGAATGACACACACCTTTCCTTCCTTCCTGTCCCCAAATAGGTATTAAAACATGAGCAGATATTTTTTCCCCCAGAATATGTTAAGATGTTTTCTTAATTGCTTAGGGACAAAAAAGAAATGTTCACTTTGAAAACATTATCACCATGTTTGTGTAGCTACTATTGCCATGCAATGCCGCTTCTGTTTTATCAAGAGAAAGTCTGTACTGCCTTATACTGGGCAAGTGGAAGTCCAGAGGTCAAATCAAGTCAACCAACAGCTGGCCCATCAAAGATCTATGGCATTTTAATGACTGAAATGCTGTCCCCCTTCTTACTTCAGAAGAAAGGGCAAACTGGCAAAAACAGAAGTCATTTTGCCTACATTTCCCTCTTACCTACTTTGGCAAGGCAGTCTGCTGGCTGGAGATTTTTAGCTATGAGTATGAGCAATGGCAGTTAATGAGAGGGAAGAACTTGGGAAACAACTTGGCCCAACATTCCACAACTCTAAGCCTGCTGACCAATCTAGTTGCCAACCATGACTTAAATCATTTTTTTTTTTTGTTAATTTGATATTTTTTTTTAAAGTTAGCTTGATAAATAACCCACAAATTTTCACTTCAAGATTATCGTTTGGGCAGGCCATTCATAACCAGGGTTCAACAACTGTCTTCTAGTTTTTGTCATGAATTTCATTTGGAGACTTGGTTCAAATGATAATTAGCCATCTCTGGAAGTATTAATTGGAGAGGATTAACAATCACAGAAATGAATTCATAGTTCCACCCCAGCAGCATAATTCTGCCCTAAATGTTGCGAGATGGGATTAGTTATCCTACATTCACTTCTTGCAAGAGAAGACCACACACAGACACACACTTCAGTACATTAAACAGCATGATACCATTCTAAAATATTTATTTACCTAGCATGTAATTAGTCTGTGGAACTCCTTGCCACAGGAAGTAGTGATGACATCTTGCCTAGATGCCTTTAAGAAGGGATTGGACAAATTACTGGAGGAAAAGTTCATCATGGGTTACAAGTCATAGTAGTTATGTGCAAGCTCCTGGTTTTAGAGGTAGGCTACCTCAGTTTGCCAATGCAGGGGAGAGCACCAGGACACAGGTTGTGTCTTGTGTGCTCCTTGAAGCATTTGGTGGGCCACTGTGAGATACAGGAAGCTGGACTAGATGGGCCTTTGGCCTGATCCAGCAGGGCTCTTCTTATGTTCTTATGTTAAAATTTTGAATAATGAAAAATGTACCAATGAGTACAGATCAGAAGAGCCCTTCTGCATCAGACAAACGCCCTTCTGATCCAGCATTCCATTTCGCCCAGGGACCCACCAGCTACCTTTGAGAAGTCCACAAGCAGGAGATGATGGCATACCTCTGTCCTACCATTGCCCTCCATGTGTGCTGCCTCTGAACTGGAGGTGACATACAGCCATCATAACTAGTAGCCAGTGATAGACTTGTTTTTCATGCAATGATCTAATCCTCTTACAAAGCCATACAAGTGTGATGTGAATTCCATAGATTAATTACTCACTGTGAAGAAGCATTTCCTGTTGTTTATTCTAAAATTCCCACCAATCAATTTCATTGAATGGTCTGTGGTTTTAGTGCAGGGGTCTCTAAACTTTTTGGCCAGAGGGCCACATCAAATATCTGGCATGGTGTCGAGGGCCAGAAAAATAAATAAATTTTAAATATAAAAATTAAATAAATACATTAGAAAGCCTCAGACCTTCAGATGGCTCAAAAAATCTAGTTTTTCAGGAAAACCAGGAAGTGATGCTTTTAGGCCTTTAGAAGGCATTCTGAAGGGAGGCGTGTGGCCTCCCCAGCCCTCAGAACACCCTCCAGATGTGACTGGAGCACAGCTCTGGTCACATTCAGATGAGCAGACCAGAGGCTTGCAGGGACCAGATGTTTGCCGCGGGCCGGATAGCCACGGACCACATCTGGCCCCCGGGCCATGGTTTGGAAACCCCTGTTCTAGTGTCATGAAAGAGATACCAGAACTTCCCTCTCTCTGAATCATAAATAATTTTATAATCGTCAGTCATAGCCCCCCCATCTGCTTGTTTCTCAGGAAAAATGCCTCAAACATTGTAGTCTTTCCTCATAAGAAACGTGCTCCAGCCCCCTGATCATTTTGGTTGTAGTCTCCTGAATCCTTTCCAGTTCTACAATGTCTTTTTTGACGTGTGATGATCAGAGCTATACAGAATATCTTCAAAATGGTTTCACCATAGATTTGTCCCTGGTAATCCCAGCACTGCAACCCTCCCAGTGGTGTTGCTAGCATCTTCTTTGTGACTTTCTTTTTAAATTGTGAACCTCATTAGGACAGGAGAGCCATTGCTACTCAATGGATGGACCACTAGTCTGACCCAGAAGAAGGCAGCTTCTTAGGTTCCATATATGTGTTCCTCTCAGGGCTCTCAGTAAAGGCTGGTGTTGGGAGTCAGTAAGGGAACAACCTGGGACAGGGAGAAAAGACCTGTAGGAGCCCAGTCTTGCCATTGTATCACCAAAAAGGTATAGGTGGCCTTGTTATCCATGGGGGTTCCATTCTTGGAACCCCGTGGATACCCAAATAAGATTAGGGCCTCACCTGGACCCACCGAATGTGACTGGAACACAGCTGTGGTTGTACTCGGAGGGTCCAGGTGCCCCAATGAGGGCCCAGGTCCAAATGATGTAATCCACGGGTACCAAACTCATGGAAAACATGGGCCCACCTGTATTCTAACCTGCTTACATATGCCTCCATAAGGCCAGATCAAACATGCAGTACATTTGTGGGAAATCTCATATGTGAGTGTCAACCCACATGAGACTGACATCCACATATTCATTCCAATCTGGAGGATTATCCATGGAAAAAGCCATGCTAATCTAGCTTTTGCAACTGCTCGTTGGTGGAACGTGCATTCCACCGGCATGGGCCATCAGTCCTTCTCTAGGCTGTTCAACAGAGCACCTATCTCTAGGCTGTTTAACAGAGCACCTATCTGATAGAGCACAGCTGAAGCTAAGAACAAATGGGGAACAATAGGCAGTCTGCAGAGAAAAACAGGTAGTATGTTATTGTTGTTTCCCAAACTATTAATAAGGTCCTAATGAATATAAAAACAAAGATCTCCTTCCATGAAGAAACAAATGCCCGAGTACAATGCACAGTATCATCTGAGAAACTGGTGACTTCTTTTAAAGAATACCACAGGGCACATTAAAGTCTATGCAGTTTCTTTTAAACAAATTACATTTCTCTCTATAATAGAAGGTCAGGGGCATTTCTTTGCACAGTTACATAATACCTGAAATCTTGTAAAGGTGGCTGTATAACAGGGTCCTGTGATCAAATTTAAAGCTGAAAAGTAAAAGAATGAAACATAAATTAAAAATCTAGGGGAAAAAAGACACCTGAAGGGATAAAAAGGTTTTTCTGCTAAACCTGAAGGTTCCCAATCAAATTCTGAACCAAAAGCAAATTTAAACTAGTCCAACACTTACTCAGAAAACAGAAAGACTCCCACTGATTTTCATGAGAGTTGGATGCCCTCCAACTCAGAAGTCCTTCCCCATAATCCTGAATCCCTGTTGCACCTGTTGGTGGAGAGGCAACAGTATTTTAAAAAGATGAATACATAATAAAATAAAGTGTGGGGGGCAGGAAAAAGCACCCTACATGAATTTAATGAGCCTCTGTTCTTTAACTTCAGGCACCAAATAGAATGGGCCTTGTCACTGAAAATAAATTCCTTAGCTAAATCCATACAAATCCGGGAATTAGGATCTGTTTGTTGCTAATATTAGGTCCACAGAAAACAATTACAAGCTAATTTTGGTAACAATGAAGAACAAGAGGTTATTTTCTGTATTTCACATAATAGCTTGCCTATCTTCAACCATCTCCAAAAATGTGTTTATTTTTTCTTTAGTTTTCAGACTATGGTTCATGGTAATTTGGAGGGGAAATACGATACATTGTTACTTTAAATTATGCTGTGTCACTCGACATGTGGAGATAAATAGCTCACCATATAAAATTAGCATGATGGATATATTTTGTTCCAGCAGAGTGAGTAATCTGACAAAACAGAGAAACATTGCCGGTATGACAGCCTGACATTTGTGACACTACCAAGGAACTATAAATTTTGCCCTTTGTTGTTTACAGATTGACTTTCAGACCAAGGACAAAGAGCAACCTGTGGTTAGAATGAAAAAGGGCACTTCAGGTAAGTAAGGTCAAAAACCTTTTGACAGGTGACTTTTTTCCCCTTTATAAAGCCTGAGCCCTCTGGAGCCGTGTCATTATAGGAGAGTCATTACTGGAGAACCTCAGGTTATCTCATTAAAGAGCAAAAAAAATCCTCAGAGCTTTCAGGGGGGAAATGTTGAAAAGGTCAATTCCACTGGTACATATCCCAGAAGGCAAAATTAAAGAGGCTGTTTCAAAAACAAATCTATTTTTGTGGTTCTGTCTTAGTGATGTGCGTACACTGGAGTTCCAGAAGGTTGCTTAGGCAAGTGACTTCCTAGTGGTTTGCAGGAATCTCATGGATGGCTAGTGAATGGGAGAGGAGGGATTATGGACTGGTTAGTTAGTTTCTTTTTGAAGGCAGTGAAACTCACAGGTGGATCCCAAAGAACAAATATACTAGGGGTTTTAACAGTTACTGAAAATGATGATTTGATCTTACTCTGTATGTGTACGGAATATATATGATACTATGTTACTGTGAATCTCCAAAGTTTAGTTATAGTCCAATCCTTACTAACTTTCCAGTGCTGATGCAGCCATGCCAATGGGGCACTAGCTGCATCCTGCAGTAGGGGTGGAGTAGTCATGGAGGCCTGCTCAAGGTAAGATAATGTTTGTTCCATTACCTCAGGGCTGCATTACAGCTGCACTGACACTGGAAAGTTGGTTAGCATTGGGCTGTTAATGTTCCTGTTTGCCTAGATGACTTTTTTGCCTGCTAACATTCACTGGTGTATCATTTTCATTTACCTAAAGGCAATTTAGGTGCATTTCTCTGCATTCGTGTGCTGTGGAAATAGATATAAATGTCTGGACAGTCACAAAATTCAAACAGGGGTTGTCAGAATTCATATGGGAATGTTGACACCATCACACAGAAGACATTTTCCATAGCACATATATAAAGCTATCTGACAGAGTAAACAGAAGCATGCAGGGCCATGTGGTTTCTGCCCTTCCGTGACTGCACAGTCAAACATGGAAACTGACACTGAGCACAGGGTTTAGCATCCTTAGAATTTCAGCATTCCTACTAGGCAAGTCTGCAGTCCTTCTAAGGGAGCCCTTGGGGGCCCTTTCGGGGACCAAAAGCCAGAGTATAAGTACTGAGATAAAGAAATAAAATGACAGCACTGAAGGCACACTGGAAACATTTGGAGAAGTGACAGAAATGGAGCCTGCCCTTCTAGGTTTATTATGATCATCCCCATTAGCAACCAGAAAACAATGGGTAGCATTTGTGTGGTGCTTTTAGAGCGTGTAAAGCATTTCACCTTTATTAAATTGGTGCTATCCTTAAAACAACCTGCAAGGTAAGGATTATGGGGCTGAGAGGAAGTGGCTTGCCTAAGGCCACCTCAAGAGTTCATGGCGGAATGAGATTTGAACCAGGAGGTCCCAACTCACAGTTCAGTCTCTTACAGCCCAATCCTAAGGCTCCCAGTGCTGCAGGCTACAGCGGCACTGAAATGGCTGCCGCTATATCCTGCAGGACCAAGAAAGCCACTGGAGGTCTCCTTGGGGGAAGGGGGCATTCATAGGCACAAATAGCTGGCGCAGACTTGAGAATCTCCATGTCAAGCTTCTGTGCTGGACACGGGGCATAGGATGTGATGGAGGAGGTCTCTGCTGGTCCCACTCCCTCCTGGGCCAATCCCTCATCCTGTCCTCTCCGCCTTCCCCCACCCTTCCTACCACCCTTCCCACATCCCTACGCCACCTAGCACTTACCTTCTTGCAGCATGACACAGGCCTCCCCTCTGGTGCTGCGAATGTGCCTTATGGCACATTTGCGACACCCAGAGTCAGCAGTATGAGTGTACCACCAGCGCAAAGGCCCTTAGGATTGGGCCTTTAGTCACTACGCTACACGAGCTCTCTAGAACACAAAAGAATCAAGAAATAATGCAAAAAATAAGAAAGAGTGCCTATATACACACAGACAATTTTTCTTTGATTGCATATTTATACAGGTCTCAGAATCCATGTTGACTTTGCAAAGAATTCAGTTGTTTTTTTTAAGCACAGGGTATACAGAGCCCTGCTATAAGTTCTATCCATCAAGCAGAGCAACAAAACACTTCTGGGATTACTATCAGTTTTGCCTGTCTTCCACATGATTCCCAGCAATTGTTTTCTTCCCTAGAGAAGAAATATAAACGGTATGGTCATTTTTCACAAAGATGCTCATATTCAGTGAATTCTCCCTCAGTGGAATGGAATTTAGTCCTGGGATTTAGTCAGTTGGAGGGAAGGTCAACACCACAATCCTAAAGCATATTTATAGGACAGGAAAGGTTGATACATACAGCCATTTGGGATGTATTGGTCCTTTTGCTAGCCAATGCAGGTGAGTGCCTCATCACAATTGTTCTGTGTTTTAAAGTTAAAATATTTATAAAATTACCCCAAATGCATAATATTTCTGTAAATTACAGAAAACATTACCAAAATTTTAGAGATGGAACTTTGTTAGCCACGTTTGAAATGACAACTCACCACTGGCTATAGAGAGATTGGACACCTACACAGATACACAAGGCCTACACAGACTAGTTTTAAATAATATTTTAAGCCACAGTGACTGGACTTATGCTTCTCCTTATTTCCACTTAAGACTGTCAGGCTTTCAGAATCTCTATGATTGGATCCTTCTCCCTGTCTTCTCTTCTCCTCTCTTGTGGTGCAATGTTTATACTTTTTTGATATACTGGCAGAGAAAACTTTAGTTTTATTAAGGACAAATAGTCACCAAAATTAATGACACTAAAATATTCTATGGACCTCCTGATATTCCCTCAAGGTGTTCAGTTTGTATCCAAACTGAATGAGGTGCTATCGAGATGTCTTTATTTGAGGTAGATGTTAGAAACTGAGAACTGGTGACCATGCTCTGACCAAGGGAGGGAATTACAGAGAGACCAGCCAAGGAAGCTGCTGCTCCTCTTTGGAGCAATCCTCCTCTCTCTCTCAGCATCACCTGAACCTTGTCTAGGAGTGGATCTGCTGCTCAAGCTACCATTTCAGTGCCTGGCTAGCCATCATGGGTGGTAACCAAAGTGCAGTGCCAAAGGACACTGGCACCTCTTTGTGACCAAGCTACCTACCTTTTGATTCCTACCTTGTCAGTCCAACTGCTCACAGTTCCAACTTTCTGTCTCTTCATCTTTCTTTGCCTTCCGTCCCTTGCTTACAGCATCAGTGCACCTTCCTGCTCTCTCTCTCTCTCTCTCTCTCTCTCTCTCTCTCTCTTTCCACATCTAGTTCAGTAACTGATGGTCTCCCAGTTCCCTTTGGGATCTGTCCAGAAAGCTGTCACTATCCGTGATCTGTTCCTCTCTTGCACCCTCTGACAACTTGACCTCAATGAAAATGGTTTTGGACATATTTGCTCCAGTCTCCTGACAATCTATTTGCCCTTCCCATGCCTATCACTGGCTCACTCTTGTTCATCCAAATACTTCGTTCATGCTCTCATGCTGCTGAATGCCTGTAGAGGAAAACTAAACAATTGGCAAACTGCATCCATCAAAAATTCATCTTCTCCTTCTCATCTGCCTTATTTCTGGCCAAACATTATTATAGTTTCATGAGCCACACCAACAATATGCATTTTCAGTAGCTTCTCTCCATGTTTGACATCCTCCTTAGGTCTGCCCCACACCTGTCCCTGTCCTTGTTCTTTTCTCAAGGCTTTGCCTCTTATTTCAAAGCCACAATTGAAGCGATCTGCTCCAATCTCTCATCCTTTCCTGCTCCCCCTTTTCTTCATCTCTCAACCCTTTCTTCTTTTTCCCTGTCTTCCCTGGCAAGTTGACTACCTTGATATTCTCATTGAATCCCTCAGGGTAACTCCCTTGATCATATCCCCTTCCAACCCCCTGGTTACTATCTCCACTGGTTCTACTTCTGTCCACACAAACCTTTCTCTCTCCTTCCCGACTGTATGAGAATGCCAATGTGTCCACCATTCTCAAGAAACCATCCTTTCCCCCTTTCCAATGACTGCACAGTCAAACTTCTACCCTTTGCTCCAAATTCCTGGAGTGTGCTACTTATTCCCACTGCCTCGATTTTCAGCCCAATCCTGAAGAGCTAGCAGAATGCATGTTCTGCCAGCGGTGGCTGCTACAAAGCAGCCAGAGCCCTGGAGAGAAGGCCAGAACCTTCTAGCACATGTTGCTGGATAGCTGGCCACCTGCTGGAGCAGTAAACCAGCGGGGGAAGTTAGAGGCGTGGAGGAGGGTGGAACAGGGGTGGGGAGGGGGAGGAAGCAGGAGGAAATGGTTCCAGCTGCAATGGTACCCCGCTTTCCCAATTCAGGGATTAGGGAGAGCAGAGGCTGGTGCATTAGTGGGTGAGGAGAATCAGCATTTGGCACACCTCTTCAGGTGTTAGGAGATCTTTGATTGACCCTGAGCACAAGCTCCTTGTCAGCCCTCCATGGCATTGGCCCTCTGAACCTTTTATCTCTCATACTCCACTATACTCTTGCCTGGGATCTTTGCTGTTCCAGTTCCAAGACTCTCAACCATCTGAAGGTCTCCTGCTTCCTAAAACAAGCTTTATCTGTCTTTTCTCCTTTGCTGACCTTTATGCTAGGAATGGTTTCCTTGAACACTTACGAGCTGTTCCTTCTCTTACTTTGTTCAAAATCCTCCTGAAATCTCACCTTTTCTGTGAAGCCTTTGTCACTACCCTCTGGTCTAGTCCCTCTCCCTTACTGCAGTTAAGTCAAAGTACGTCCACATGAAATAACTGCAAATCCTTCCTCTTCTTCCCTGGTACCATTCTCCTTCTCTTCCTCTGTTGTCCCTCTTGCGTCTGTTTTAGATTGCTAGAGCCTCATGGCAGGGAACAGTCTTATTCTTCTGTAAAGTATCATGCAATTGATGGAACTATACAAATTTTATTAGTATTATTATTAGTATTAGTATTAGTATTATTATAAGAGTAAAGCCTCCTTCACCCATAGACGCAAGCAGTTAGTGTGATACTCCCTGAACCCTAGAACAGTGGCATAGCTAGTGCATTTGACATCTGGGGAGAATAATGTTTTTTAACACCCCCTCATATATACACAAAGAGCCCAAGCTTCTGCTAAATACAGAGCATTTTTGTTTCATGGGTAGGAGGTTCTCTCTGCATCATTCTATACAAAGGAAACTAGTAAAAATTTGCCATGGCAGAGCTGTGTGCTAAAGTATCAAAAGTCTGAAAAATTATTTATACATAAAATTCTTTTCAAATACATATTTTTAAGATGCAGACACTTGATATTGCACGTTCAACCTCCTGACTGTCCAGCTTGAAACTTCCAAGTCTTCCCTGCCAAATAACTAGAAAGTAACTCTACAACGCCTACTCCCTTCCCCCACTCCAAATGACACTTTACTTCCACCCTTCTGTAAGCTCCACTTCCACATATTCCCTTCCATTATTAAACCCAAAATCTCAGGCTTCCTGGCATATTTTTTGTAGAGCACCTTGAAAATACAGTTACCTTGATACATTCCAAGATAGAACTGCTCCATACCTCACAACCAACACTAAACTTTCCATCCTCCGAACTAAACTCAAGCTCCCCCCACATCCCAATGAGACTCCAAATGTTCTTCTCCCTACATTAATTCTCCCATACTGCCCACCAATTTTTGTTTTATTCCAATACCAACCTTTCCACCCCATACATCTCTTCCCTTTCCCTAGCCCAAAGTCCTCCCCTCCTACATGATCACTTAGGGTCAAATCCTATCCAGTTTTCCAGTGCCGGTGCAGCTGTGCCAATGGGGCGTGCACTGCATCCTGTGGTGGAGGGCACTCACTGAGGTCTCCTCAAGGTATGGGAACATTTGTTCCCTTACCTCGGGGCTGCATTGTGGATGCACTGGTGCTAGAAAGTTGGACAGGACTGGGCCCTTAATCCCCCACCAATACCAACCCCTCCACTTGAGTTTTCCCCAACTTACCTCCCTACCACTCCCCTCGTTTTCACCACCCAACTCTTCCCCTCACTCCATAACAGTCCCAATATTAACCCTCAGACTTTCCCCTAATTTCCACTCCCCTCACCCCATAATTACCATGATAGCTCCCCAACAGTGACCCCCAGATATCCCCATTTATTCCTCATCCTCCAACAGTGAACTTCCTACCACCCTACATTACTAGCCCTCCTCCTATTCCAAGTCTGAATTATCACCACAATTCACTTAACAACTCCTAATATTAACTCTAAAAAGGTAAAGGTTTCCCCTGCACAGTCGTGTCCAACTCTTGGGTGCAGGGGCTCATCTCCATTTCCAAGCCAAGGGAGCCAGCCTTGTCCGAAGGCATCATGTGGCCAGCATGACTAAGCACCTATTTATCTACTTGCATTTGCATGCTTTTGAACTGCTAGGTTGGCAGGAGCTGAGGCAAGTAACAGGAGCTCACCCTGTTCCACAGCACTGGGGTCTCAAACTCCTTGGCTGCCGACCTTCCAGCAGACACTCCAGTGTCTTTAACCACTCAGCTACTGTGCCTCTACCAAGTCTACCACCATAATAATCTTTCCAACATTACCCTCCTATTCATCCCCTTCCTTCCAACATAAAGCCATTCAAGGTGGCTGTCTATTGCAATAGACCAGAATGCTGGATCATACTTTCATGCTGAAAAATCACAAGACGGTTTGATTTAACTGTGCAATTTGCCACTTGTTGGGATCCTGCAAATGCCATTTTAATGAAAGCTATGGTCTATATAATTTTTTCTAATGAAATGAGGTTGTTTAGTGTTAAGCATCTCCTTTATCATTCAGTTCTGAGATGTTTATAGCTAATTCCATAATAAGGTATTGAATTTCACTTAGCACCTTAACTTTTGGAGTTATGAATCTGGGCTTTAATTAAGTAGAAAAACACTTCCCTAGCATTTTTGGTTTCAGGACAAAGACTGACATGAGCGTAAGACTACCAGACTGTACACCTGACCTTTTACGAATAGTACAGTTCCATTCAGAACACAGATCCACCCATTTCTAGTTTATTTGCTCTTCTGACCGTCAATATTCAGTACAGGTACCACTGCAGCTTCTCACTCTAATTTGGTCCTCATCCTTATTCATCTTCATTCAGTCCACCCTTCAAGGAAAGCAGCTACTTGTTTAGGGCAGTGGTTCTCACACATTTAACACTGGGACCCACTTATTTAGCATGAGAATCTGTCAGGATCCACCGGAAGTGATGTCATGACTGGAAGTGACATCATCAAGCAGGAAAAATTTTTAACAATCCTACCCACATTTATCCAGGAGTAAGTCCCATTTACTATCATTGTTAAAATAATATACATAGTAGCTTGTTAAAAGTACAGGCCTGCAACATTTCCCCAAATGCAGTCACAATACGTGGTAGCATCAAGTCTAATATATTAAAAATAAAATATTGAAATGAATGGGGACCCACCTGAAATTGACTCACGACCCACCTATTGGGTCCCAACCCATAGTTTGAGAAACACTGGTTTAGGGTCTCTACCATGTCATTTGGTGGCACTGAAAAGGACCAAGAGAGAAGGTGGGTTAATCCTGTCTTGCGACAGCATGCTACATGCAGGGATGTCGGCTCTGCATATGCTGTATTCAGCGTGCTGTCCAGGGATTAGGCCAGTCGTGAAAGGTAAGAAGTGAAATACCTTCCTGGCCACTGCATGGTTTCCAATGGGAGTTATCAGATCTGTGCCAGTTCTTTGGCATAGTTCTGAAGAAACTGCTGAAGACAGATCAGACTGGAGCAGGGATTCAGGAGATGGCAAGCACTGGTGCTGCTGCAACCTGCCCCTCTCCTGATCCCTGCCCCTCCACCAGCAGAATCCTGTTTATGGCCAATTTGCCCCACTCTGCTGGCAGCACACAGCTTTTTGGCTTCTGTGACAGTGGAGAGCCTGCCATGCTGGCCAACCCCTTAGTATGCCAGCACACTTCGAGGATGGGATTGGGCCATGAGTGTAATCATCATACTGATGACATCTTACCCCAAAGCATATTACATCTCATTATTTCTAAGCCGAATGTGATTTCCAGGTCATACAATTACAAAATGCTAGGGGTTAATGATAAACCACTGAGGTAGTTGTAAAGCCACTTTGCTCGGCAAAGTCAGGCTATTAATGGGATAATCAACACGTACAGTCTTCTAATAGGGGGTGGGGTATGGCTAAGAATTCCAACAAAAGCAGAAAGAAGTACTATGTACTTGTATAGTGGAGTTTGCCACCTCTTTCAGAAAGACCATTGGTTATTGACACATTATTTCATTTAAACTAGATTATGATCAGAGTGCAGAGTGCAGTACAATAGTGTCTGTATGTACTCAGAAGTAAACCCTATGGAGTTCACTGACTTACTCCCAGGTAAGTGTGCACAGGATCATAACTCTGGTTGCCTAGAGCAGCATTTTTGATGGCAACACAAGTACTGCGGTAGGAACAAACGGAACTTTCCCAGTGCTGCAGTGGCAGATACACTGCTTGTAGTCAGGATTTGGGATTGGGAACAAGATTCACTAAAAGTCATAAAAGGGCAGATGCAAACCAGGGAGTGGGCTAGTGCTAACATGTGTATATGAGCCCTTGCATTCCTATTTCACATCATAACTTCATAGTCTAGTTTGCCCATGGATTGCAACCCTTGGCTTGTCAATGGCAACATCATGGTAAATGATGATGAAGCTTGGTTTGGTGTGAAGTCTGAATGGATGAACCTTTGTTATGGCTGCTGCTCCATCTTTAGAGGCCACGGCACGTAGAGACAGGAGTGCTGAGCAGATGGAAAATGATTGCCGAGAAACTGCTCTGGTTTGGTGTGCTGCCTGAATTGAGTCTAATGATTTGACAAAAAACACTGATGTTGTGGTACACTCACTGGCCCTGACCAAAATGCATCATGATTATACAAAACCAACACTGAGGGAAGCATCCCATTCTGCTCGGAGTTTATCCAGGCTCCCATTTAAAATCAACATGCATCAATGAGCCATGGAAGCAGAAGGCAGGGTGAAGGCCCAGTGCTGTAAAGGTGCAATCCCCTGTCACAGATTATGCAGAAACAAAGGAAACCGTTCATCACTGAACATGTACACTATTAAAAGGACTGGGGGGAGGAACATCCTTGCACCCTGTTCTTTTGGCAACTAGCTCCGCATTAGACTTAACACAAACAAGAAAAAACAAACCCATGAGCCAGAGTTTTTATTCTCAATCGCATTTTGACCCAATAATTAGCATATAAAAGTGGGTTCCCTACAGGCAAGCTACATCTCTGGTAGTGATTCAATAACCCAGGGCAGAGTGTAGCACCTGCTGCTATTCAAGGTGAGATAGAAAATGTGACTTTCTGGGGATGGATAGTATGTGAATGTAAAAGAGATTGGGTTTTTTTTAAGTTTTGGAATCATAATTGTTTTTTATTCTGGTATTTGTACGAGTCACCAGAACTTTCTCATGTGACCTGAAAATGAATTGACTACATTCTGAGAAACAAACAAACATAAACTGGAACCAAATCAGCACAAATTTAGTATTGGCTGAACCCAAAGTAGACTGGAAATGCTGCATGGTTGAAATCCTACTTGAAATGTGAATAATTTTCCTATGTTGAACTCTAATATAGAATTATTATATCCAAGCATGTCCAAAAACTGGATTTTCTAACAGTCTACTGAAATGCATGATCAGTTATTCTTACTATTAATTTTAATAATTATCCCTTAAATGAAATTAGTTGATTAATCATAAATTACACATCCTCAAACCTCAGTATTGATGAAGTATTTATGTCAAAACAAGTGTGAGATAGCAATTTAGTAAAGAAGAGCTATTAATTGCAAGAAGAAAAAGCCATCTTTAATATTTTTCTTTTTATGACTTTGCTACCAACCCTAGTTAATTATTTTAGATAAGTTCTCTTCTCTCTTTACCTTCCATGCTATACTGTAGGAGAGATGGCACTAATACCGGAGCAAGCCAGTGCCCTATAATTTTGTAGTGAACATCTGTAAACATGACTTCCCAACCTTTTGTGTGCTTCAGGCTATTTTCCAACTTAAAATAGCATGTTTCTTACCACTATTAAATAAAACCCATTTAGTCTGTAAAAATGGTATAAATTAAGCTCTGAGGATGCCATAAGTATTCAACCACAGCCTCCTTTTATGTGGTCCTCCGACACCCAAGAAAGAAACTTCTTATCTAGTCTCCTTCCCCATCCCCCAGTCAAATAAGAAACAAACAAAATTCTACTAGACCAGGGATGTCAAACATAAGGCCCACAGGCTGAACGAGGCCCCTGGAAGCAATTTCTCCCGCCCCTGTTATAATTGGGCCCTCCCAGTGTGATAACTGGGCTCTCTCATACCTTGAAAATATGAACAAGATTTGCACATTTTCTCTTCTGTCAATTGGAGCTAATGAGTTTTTATGTGAGCACAAAGTGCTTCTTTCTGGCCGTCACCTGCTTAATGATGTCACTTCTGCTTAATGATGTCACTTCCGGTCCTCAGCAGGCACCACGAATGCTAACTTTGGCCCACTGTATGAAACAATTTTGACACCGCTGTATTAAACCCTTTGGAGTCTGGCACAATGTAATAGGTCAATTCAGTAGTCACTTCTCCACAGAAAGTGAATGCTTATGCTGTAGATCTAGAAAGAACATTGCTGCCTAAGAATTTTCAGAATCATGTGAAATATTATTGAAACCAAAGGAACACTTGTACCTATCTGGATCTCCCTCAGAGAACAATTTCACTGGACTCATGTCATGGATCAGAATCCCTTGGTGTTATGATAAAGGTTCCATTCTTCTAGACATTCAGAAATAAAGCATACATTTATGCTGTTTTTTGCCATTCTTGGTTTTATTAGTTTTCCTAACCGCTAAAGATTAAAGGCCATTTTTTTTGCACTAAAGTGAGAGGCACAAGGGTTTCTTTCCATTAGGAAACTATTGTGCCAAAGTCCAGAGTTTCCCATTTTCATTCCCATTATCAGCTTGGTAGTTAAAGCTCTTATTTTAATGTCTGATCAGCACTTTGTCATGGAAAAAAAGGTACTGCTATGGCATTTAGATTTAGGCACAAATTTGGCTTTCCTCCCATCAATGAATTTGTCTGTCAACTTGCAGAAGTTGAAATAACATTGGCTGTTGCGGCTGCCCAAATGTATTCACAAGTAAAGTGTACAATGTGGGAGCACAGCCATATGGTTGTACTGAAATTTAAAATCAGACCAGTTAAGAGGCAAAAATGCCTCAATAAATAAAGTATAATCAGACCCCTTCACTTTGGTATCTCCCACCAACTACTGAGGCAGTTCATTTGGGGAAATGTTGAAATCCTTTTTACATCAGCAGAAGTCATAGATGTTCAGACCAGAATTGTGATGTACAGAACATCTTTGTTCATGTTATTATTGAACTTTTGCAAAACTGTAGGGGACAGTCAGGCTTATGCAGTTCTTTAATATGTAACATTTGAGGTCCATCTTGGACTAGAAGAGGCTTCTGTGACTGAGGGTCCAATCCTATCCAACTTTCCAACGCCAGTGCAGCCGCAATGCAATCCTGAGATAAGGGGACAAGTATTCCCTTATCTTTAAGTGGCCTCCATGACTGCCCCACCACAGGATGTAGCATGTGCCCCACTGGCATAGCTGCACTGGCGCTGCGAAGTTGGATAGGATTGGGCCCTGATGCACTATTGCCAGTTTTAGTTCAATCTCTATGCTTTCAGCCCTTTTCTGCCAAGTACGATTCATTGTTGCAAACATAATAGTCTGGCTCTCTTGTATCCCAAGACCAAAACTGATAAACAGGAAACAGTCCTAAAACCAAACAACCAACACTCTAAATTCAGTTTCTCATTCTGAGGATGATGTAACTGTTTTGCATCTCAACAACGTGGGAGAACCAATGTAATAATCTTCTTCCTGCATTTATAGCAGTGGGCAAGATTTTCCAGACTCAGATGAATGGGACCACCTCCACCTCTTAAGATAGTGAGGTGGAGGAGTTAATCAGTTAGGAAATTGCACCCGTAGTGCCATGTCCTTCTTTTGGTGGGGAAAAAAAAAACAGAAGAAAAAGGGAGGCGAGGTCCCATCCAGTTAGCCAAGTCACACAGAAATCATTTATTGTATATACAATTTCACCTTCACTAAGGATGGATTCCATGCTTTAAGTCATTGCAAAAGGTTGGTCCTAGGTCTGGAATGTCTGAAGACCTCGGTTCCAATGCATTATTGTTGTTAATTACCAGCATTCTCTTTTTGCCTAGCTGCCTCTGTTTGATGAACTTCTCCAGAACATATTCCTGTTCTTGTTCCATTGCATACTCATAATATACCTATAACGTGGAGCATCACAAGTACTCTAAACCTTAGTTCTTCTCTCTTCCTCCACCTGCTACCTTCCTTTGCTGCCCCACTAGTCAATGTCACATCACCACAATATGTCAACTGTATTTTCTATCTTCCACTTATTTAAACCAAACCTCCAGCGTCTTTCCAAGGGTTAACCCCACATTCACCTGAGCATGGAACATGTCCCAAAGAGAAGTAATTAAAACAGCAGTCATTGACAACAAATAGGTGATGACTATACAGCATCAGAGAGCATTTGGTGTGCCTAATGACTTCTAGCTAACTACAAGTGTCCATGGTGTAAAAATTACAATGGCGTGAGGTTATCATTTCATTACATGGCCAAAATAATCATTCTGTGGCCAAACTCTGACTCTAAAAACTAAATTATATTGAATATGAATAGAATGTTCACTATCTCACTTAATTCTCTCAGGTACTGATACATGAGGTTTGGAAAAAAAAAAGATTCTGAGTCATATTTGTTAGTCATTATTATTTTACTAAGATTTCTAATGGTAGCGCACCAGGAGAAGATCCATTCTAATCTTCTGCCTGCTTCTGAAGGAATGTATTACAGGGTAAAAGAAGGACCAGGGATGGATCTCTCTGGAGTTTTCTTATTTTCCAGAAATTCTTTTCCATGGAAGAGGCTCTAACTACATCTGCTTGTTGATAGTTCTGTTGATTGACATATCAATATTCCTAGATAGATCACAACATGTTAGATCAATAACTACTAAATGATTTCTTTATAGATGGGTTAAAAGTAGGAAGCTTCGTATCTTTGGTTAGAGGAATCTGCAGGATTCTCTATGAATATGGATTTTCGTATTTGAGGAGACAGACTTGAAAGGTCAAAACATTTACGATGACTTCACAGTGTGTTTTGAAGGCTTGTCAACATTTTGCAGTTTTCAGGAAGTCATTGCCTGGCATTTTCCAAAGGAAGCAATGTAAACATTCAGTGCAGTTGTTGAGTGCTAGAAAGTGTGTGCGCTCAAAGCCACACCTCCAAAACATTACTCCATCTTTCAGAAATTCTTTTTCTTTTCATTTCACCAACTTTGATCCTCTTTCCAAATCTGCCTCTCATCTATGCTTTTCTCCCAACCACAACCCAACCTCACTGCAGTAGACATTGTAAAGTGAACTTGAAAACAATGCTTGAGAAATTATAATGGACCATTGAAATACGTGGTACCTCTCATGACAGACTGCATATTGACACAGGAAGGTAAAATCTATCCATGCATTCTACAATCACTTGTCCACTGACACCCATTTCAAAGGAAAGGGTAAATTTTAAGTACAATATTTGTGTGTATAAGAGAAAATCGCATGGGGCACTTTCCCAACAAGCATAGCTGGTTGCACAAAATAAATATATCTCAAAACAAAACAATCTCTGTCTTTGTTTTACAATGAACTTCCAAGAACCATGATAATCTAAATTTCTTCCTAACCTTGCTATAGGAAAAATGTCCTGAGCAGCCCATGAGTATTAACTTGTACAAATCTCCTTAAGCAATTTTGAAGTTTAGAATCCAGTGCAAATCAGCCAAACTAGTTGTCAATGACACAACTCGTACAGCAGGAACAGAGAGAAAGCAAGCTAGAAAAGGGGATGTGTGTGTTTTGGGGAGAATGGTTTTAAGGTGACATGTCCTCCTTCACAACCTCCCCCACCCTCTGGGTTACTGCCTACCAAAATGAAAGGGAACCTCTGCAACCAGCAATCAACCCAACTGTTGCAGGGATGTGACTTGGTAGCTAAATTCTCAGGGCAAGGACCATCGACCAAGATAGACACACACCAGTTACTTAACTATTTGTGTATGAATGATGTTGTGGCATCATTCCAGACGGAAAAGCAAACACAGTAAGTGTGGAGGGACAGGTTTGAAAGAGTGGGATGCAGAAGGGGGGGTGGATTCATCTGGCATGGAGGACAGTCTCTATCTAGTGCTCACCTTTAAGATCAGATCAGTGTGGTGTTGGTCCAGCATGTTCGCCTTCATGAAGGATGTGATGATGACCCTGCCGTATCTCCCAGGGGTCTGTAGGTCAGAGTAGAGCCGGTGCTTGGAGCGGTTGACAGGGAAGAGGCTGTTGACGAGGTTCCTCTCAATCTTGGCCAGGCTGTGTTTGGGGGCCAGCAGGTGCTCGACACTCTCCTCGATCTGGTACCTGCTGAAACTGGCCCCCAGCAAGATGGAGATGAGGACAGGTGCGGAGGCGAAGAAGACCGGGTGGCTGGCGATGAAGTGGCCGAGTCTAGCGAAAGACGTTCTCAGCCCCCTGTGCAAGACCTGCCGCAACATCCTAGTGCAGAAGCAGCTCAGGAGGGCAAAGCGCGCACGATGGAATCTGAAGCTCTTCCAGAGCCAAGGCAAAACCATCGGGGAGCCCAGGCAGGCGGGAGCTTCCCCTCCAGGCTGAAATTGACCAGACGGGCAAAGTCTCCCTCCCTCTCTCCAGCTGGGTGCCCAGTGGGTGCTAAAGCTCTTTGCCTCCCTCCAGGCTGTCTAAGGGAGTTTCCCGGCGCCTCATTGTCTGACTTTAAACAGCCACAAAGACTCTCAAGGGAAAGGGAGGTTTTAAACCAATGGGGGGGGGGGTTTGAAGGGAACTAAGGAAACCCAGATCTCATGGGTGACAACACCTCTTTCTTTCTTTGTTTCTTTTACTGATCAGGGCTCTTTCTGCCCAGCCAAGTGGGAGGGTGGCAGAGTGGGCTTTTTTGGGGGGGGGGTCCAGGAGTGAGATGGGGGTGGGGATTGAAGCGGGGGGGGGGAATCCAGACACACTTGCTGACTAATCTCAGACGAGCGCCCACTCCCCGGCGTGGACCACAGAGGGAGGGAAGGAGGGAGGGAGAGGCAGGGATGGGGGAGGGGGAAATCAAATCACACGAATATTTCAAAGAAATCGCACGCACGAGCTCCAGAAACCTGATCCTCTCAGAGGGGGCCGGGATTTGGTGGCTGGGTTGTAGATCCACTGGAGATCCAGAGGCTCCGGCTGATCACACACCTGCAGAACTGAATGAATGGACGTCCTCCCCCATCGGCGTCTCGCAACGTTTGCAGGAAAGAGACTCGCCTCTTCCTCAGTCCAAAAAGCCCCGGGGGGAGAAATCCGCCCTTGCAGAGCACACGCCGCCGGAGTTCAGGGCCAGTTTCCTCATGACACAGCCCGATCCTAAGTGGGTCTACTCAGAAGGAAGTCCCATTGCGTTCAATGGGGCTTGCTCCCCGGAAAGCGTCCTTAGTCCATGCCCAGGTGGCCAGGCGCAGCAGAGCTCCCTCTCCCCATAGCTCCCCCGGCGCGGGCGCCTCCAGAATCCGCTCCGAGAGGGAAGGGAGCACAACCCCGTGGGTCGTGGACCGGGCGGGGAACTTAGCTGGAAGTCCCAGGCGCCGCCGGAGGCATCTCAGCGCCCAGCGATCCCCGCAGGGGTGGAAAGGGATTCCTCCCGCCTCCCTCCCCACCTTGGGGAGCGCCGTGGATGTTTTCCGACTGGAGGGTCCCGATCCCCGCGCTGGGGGTGCTGTCCAGCGACCTGCTGCTGCGGCTTCAGGTCAGCTCCATGCCTGCGCGCCCCAGCCGAGCGGAGGAGCTCACCGCGGGGAAGGCGGCCAGCCGGGCGCAGGCATGGCAAAGTTTGCAGCCTCACCTTCTCCGCGGCGCCCGGGCAGGGCGGGGAGGGCTCAGCCGCGGGGCTGCCATGGCTCAGCGCAGAGATACAGTTTGGAGTATTTCATCGGGGTCAGGCGATGGCCGTCTCGCTCCACGCGGGGCGCGCAGCCGCTGCTTGCACCGCCAGCAGCCAGAAACGTCTAGGCGCTTCCTCCAGCGCCCACCCCACCCCCTGGTGCCTGCCTGCCGCCTGGCCGCTCGCTCCGCCTGGAGCCTTTCCTCCCCACTCACGGTCTCTGCCCGCCTCCCCCACCAGCGCCACGGCACAAGCTGCCCACTCTCCAGCCCGAATGGGCATGTGCGGGTGGCGCGCACATGCCCACTAAGAACGTGACGCCGGTGCCCTCAGCCCCGCGCCCCGCCGGCGCTCTCCCGAGGAAGCTCCTCTTCCCTCCAGCGCTGCCCACAATGGGAACAATGGGGACAAGTGTGCCTGAATTGCGCCTGCGCGCGCGCCGCTGGGGAGAGGGCTGCAGCCCGCGCAGGAAAGCTGCGATCCTGGCCGCCCTGGCCCGGAGCAAGCCCCGGTGACCAGAATGGGGCTTGCTTCTGAGCAGACACGCGGAGGATCGGGTTCTGAGGCTGCAAGCCTAGCCACGCTTTCCGGGGAGTAAGACCCATTGACGACAATGGGGCTTACTTCTGAGTAGACATGCACAGGATTGGGCTGTAAGAGCAGGAGCTTATGCATGTGGAAGAGAATATGGCACATCTCCTGGGAGAACCTGGAGAAGGACCAGGAGGGGTGATGGAGTGTAGTAGCAGTCTTCCCAGGAAAGGGCTGGCCATCACTCAGGAAAAGCAGTGTTCACCAGGGCTTCATCCCAAAGCTTAGTTCAGTGCTTGGGCTGGTACCTAAAAGATCATCTAGTCCAACCTCCTGCCTGTAGCGGGAAGTCCTCCTAAAGCAGTGATTTTCAACATTTTCCATCTCATGGCACACTGAGAAGGTGCTAAAATTGTCAAGGCACACCATCATTTTTTTTTGGGGGGGGGACAATTGACAAGGCACACTGCACTGCTGATAAGGGGCTCAGATCCCCCAATGGCCCTATTAATAAATGACACTCCCCCAAACTCCTGCGACACACCTGCAGATCGTTCACACCAATGCGCTGTGGCAAAGAGGTTGAAAATCACTGTCCTAGAGCGTCTCCAGCATGTGCTTGTCAAGTATCGAAGATTTCCAGCAAGGGAGACTCCACCACCTCCCTCAGCAATCCGTTCCATTGCTGAAGCACCCTGACTGGCAGAAATTTTTTCCTGATGTCCAATCAGAATCTCTTCTCTTGCAGTTTGTACCTGTTGGATCTAGTACTACTTTCAGAGGCAACTGAGAACTAATTAGATCAGATTTATACAGGACATGAACACATGAAAGGGGAGAAGCTCAGGAGAAGTCCTTAACTTTGTAAACTTTCTATGTGCACCAGGTCATATGTAGAGATGCTTTCTGTATGCCTGGTGTGTCAGGTTAATACATTGCTCATGCCAGTGCTTTTTTTGTAAATAAAAAGGTGCAGGAACTCACAACTTGTTAATCTTTTATTTATTTATTTATTTATTTACCATTTTTTATTGGAGAAATAAAATATTTTTATGTGCTTCCCCCCTAAAGATGAACTTACTTCTGAGTAGACATGCATAGGATTGGGCTGTCAATCTCCACATCCCTTTCCCCCTAGCTATTTTTTCTACACATGGGGAAAAATACTGTACAGGTGCACTTGCAGCGTGTAGTATGGCACTACTTCAAGGAGAGGAAGCAGTGAATGGATTCCAAAAAATGGCTTACATGAGTTCCATGTAGTAAAATTACTCTAAGCAACTGTGGGAGTCAGAACAAAAAAGGAATTCTTACACCAGAGGGGTCCTTAGGTGCACATAGAAACTGCTACGTTTGCAAACAAGCCATTAAATATGGTTTAATTCAGGTATCAGAATACTCTGTGTCTTTGGGAAGGCGCTTGGCATGAAATTGTATGTTCTCTGCTGCCCTGAGCAGCTGCTGTGCATTGCTGGAGAGGAGCTGCAAACGCTGGCTGGCAGAGGGCATGCTTGTGGGGGAAGGATGAGGAGGATCTCTGGCAAGGCTGGACAGCATGTTGTACACACGTAGAATCCCTTTTCACCTGCCCTTAGCATGTGAAAACGGGTGCAGATATATATCTCTGCCAGGATTAAGAGCCCAATCCTAGGTATGTCTACTCTGAAGTAAGTATCATTCTAGTCAATGGAGCTTACTCCCAGGAAAGTGCCTAGGATTGCAGCCTAAGAGCCCAATCCTATGCATGTCTACTCAGAAGTCCACTTTAGTGAATGGGGCTTACTGTGGATAGGATGGCAGCCTCAGGGCCCAATCCTGTGCCTGTCTACTCAGAAGTCAGTCCCACTAGAGACAGTGGGGCTTCCTCCCAGGAAAGTGTGGAGAGGACTGCAGCCTCAGAGCCCTTCCTCTGCCTGTCTACTCAGGCTGCATGACTATGACACTTTCCCAGGAGTAAGCCCCATTGAACACAATGGAACTTACTTCTGAGTAGACATGCTTGGGCTCTCAGGCTGCAAGGCTATGCACCCTTTCCCAGGAGCAAGCCCCATTGAGCATAATGAGACTTACTTCTGAGTAGACACACCTAGGCTCGTGCTGCAGATTGGCACGGGCCAGCTTCCTTCCCCAACTCCTCCGCCAAGCCAGTACCTGGGCGTTCCGTGGGTGCTGCAGCCCGTCTCCCTGGCTGGATGGCTGGCTGGCTGTCCGTCCTCCTCCTCGGCGTTGGCGCGTGTCCCCCACACCCTCCACTGGCTTGGAAGCTGCGCTGGGAAGCAGAGCGTGGGGGGAGGGGAGGCAGGCTGGGCTCAGGTGAGAGCTTGGAGATGGGGCAGGAGGGGGTCATTGTGCGGTCCGGCAGGGGCCAGGCGCCCACCCACCCTGCACCCTGCATCACCCACCCTGCGAATGCCTCTATTTTGCTCCCCCCCCGGAATGCCTCCAAAGGGGAGGGAACGTCCCCCACGTTCCATTAGAAAAAAAGCCCTGGCTCATGCCATTCGCTAGTGTGCTGACGTTGACCCACAGATAGGTGCCCCGGCAACAGTTTAAACAGGAATGACTACATGTGGGGAACAGGCCAAAGGCTCTCTGTCCTGCATGAACTGGGCCACACTCATGTTTTAGAAGAGTTACATGGCCTGAGGAACTGGTAATAAGATTATATTCTCTAGTTAGCACATAATCTAGAGAAGGGGTGTCAAACATAAGGCCCGGGGGCCAGATGCGGCCTATGGAAGCTTTCTGTTCAGCCCTTGGGCTCTCAGCTACTGAGCTGTATTGAGCTGTCTCTGTTGAAAGGGAAGACCGCATGATAATTGGGCTCTCTCATATCTTGAAATATGTTCAAGATTTGTGTATTTTCAATTCTGTCATTTGCAGCTAATGTTCCTAAATGAGAAAGAGTTGTTTAGTTCTGGTCATGACCTGTTTAATGATATCACTTCCTGCCTAATGACATCACTTCTGGCCCTCAGCAGGCATTTTGAATGCTATTTGGCCCACTGTATGAAATGAGTTTGACAGCCTTGATTTAGAGCCAAGGTGCTTTTTGTGCAGGACAGAAAGTGGCTGCATTAGAAGAATTCCATTATATTCTATGGCTGGAACAGTGATGCTCCTTTAAAAGTTATTTCCTTATAATAAGGTAGGAGGAATCTGACAACAGTAAACATTTTGTGTTTGTATGGTAAAGGATTGCTGCTTTTTGACGAACAGGAACTTTGTTCTGTGAATAAAACTGCATCAGAGAAACCAACAGGTGAAACATTCCCTGTAATGATGTCTCTATGCTGGAAAACGGCTTCACTGAATCTCTGCATGTCTGTAGCTGTTAAAGGAATGGAACTCGTGCTCCCCCCCAAAAGTGCAACAACCCTAATTTGGCCTTAGCCACAATGCTTGTGGCTTGCATCATCCAATTGGTCTCCACAAGAAACGAGGGATTTTGACTTGGTTTTGACCTGTATGGTCATATGTAGCTTGAGCTTTTTATATCACAATGTCTGCAACAGGGGATTGTCATGTTTTGCTCAGTGGTGCTGGCTGAAATTACCAAAACAGTGGGATAGCTGGAGGGGGGGGGGCTCACAGCCTGCTAGTTATGTGGCTTGTATGCTGTTTTCACACTAATCCTCCACATCTAGAACACAGTCAGAGAACCAGTGCAGGGTTAAGAGAGCATCACTGTTGCATACTGTCATCTTGTGGTCTTTAATGTTGATTAGAACAAACATATGTTGACTGTGTTGGAAATTGTGTGATTGTATCATTTTTCAACTATTAGTTTATTACAGAGGTGTCCAAAGTTTTTGGCAGGAGGGCCACATCATCTCTCTGACACTGTGTCGGGGGCGGGGGAAAAAAAGAATTAATTTACATTTAAAATTTGAATAAATTTACATAAGTTTACATAAATGAATATATCAAAGATGAACTTATATGAATGAATGAAGGTCTTGCAATAGCTCAAGGCCTATAAAAGGCCTTGTACAAAGCAAGACTGGCCTTTCCTTTGCTGCCTCTGCTGCATCACAGACGTGAAACAACAAGCAGTGGAGGGAGCCCTCATCCCACAGCTCACACAAGAGGTCAAACAGTTGCCCTCACGCTAAGAGCAGTTGCGTTGGGCCAGTGTGGGCTCCAACAAATTTCCAGAGGGCCAGAGGCTCATTGGAGACTGGGGGTCCCTGAGGGCCTCATTGAGAGTCCTCAAGGCCCACGAGTGGCCCCAGGGCTGGGGTTTGGGCACCCCTGGTCTATTAGTCTGCTGCCAGTATGAAAGTCTTTTTAATGTTGCAATGTTGCGCACATCTGGGCTAATTCCCATTGAAAATAGTGGGCTTTCCTTCTGAGTAAACAAGATGTATGAGGACTAAAAGTCAAAAGAAGGCTCTACAGTAAACTGATGAAGGGTAAGCAGTATTTATTTAAGTTTTAAGTCTCTGAAATCTGTTGTCCATAGTCACATCCAATACTATCGGAAAAGAGAAGAGTGGAACATGATGCCTTAGGAGCTTGACTTACATGTGTGATACTATATGTTTGGTAATCAACTTATAGCAGCGTGGTATGGTAATGAACAATATGTATAAAAAGTTATGATCCATTTTAAAAACTTTTTTAAAATGACACTACAGATGGATGTGAGGTAGTTACAAATATCACATAGATTACTTCTAAAGTATGTGCTTAAAATTATGTATAACAAACTTCTAGAATACAAATGTATTCAATAACTGACTAATCCTTAATTACTGGCTAAGTCTAATTACAGGCATTGTAACAAGTCAGCAATGTTTTTATTTGTCAGGTGGAGCGTAAGGGCCCAATTATATCCAATGTTACAGTGCAGGTGCAGTCATGTCAGTGGGGCGTGCACTGCTTCCTGTGATGAGGAGGCAATCACAGAGGTCTCCTCAAGGCATGGGAACGTTTGTTCTTTTACCTCCAGGCTGCATTGCTGCTGGAAAGTTGGATAGGATTGGGCCCTGAGTCTGCAGTGAGTGATCTATGTAGTCTAGATCAGTGTTTATCAACATTTGTCTCCCACTGTACCATTTCGCATGGTCCACCTATTGGAAGTACCATCAGAAGTAACTGGTGATGGGCGCAATCCTAACCAACTTTCCAGCACTGGCATAGCTGTGCCAGTGGGGCATGTGCTGCATCCTGCAGTTGGGAGTAGTCGTGGAGGCTTCCTCAAGGTAAGGCGATGTCCATTCCCTTACTTTGAAGTTGCATTGCCCTTATGTCAATGTTGGAAAGTTGGTTAGGATTGCGGTCAATGATGCCATTGCCCGTTACTACTGGATTGGAAGGCCAAACACAATGCAACAAACACTTGTAAGAGACTCAGGGCAGACAGGAGGGCTTTTTCAAGTGCACAAAAAGCACATGCTGGAGTTTTGTCTGCTGAGCTGAGCCTCCTATTGCTGCTTGCCTCATTGCATTGCTGGCCTTGCTACCAGGCAAAAGGGTGTGGGGTCCTACCCATACCATCAGACACCACCTCAAATACCACCAGTGATACGAGTACCACTGGTTGAGAAACACTGGTTTAGATATTATCAGAGAGCAAAAAAAATTTCTTCCAAGAACTGTCTTTCTTCATGTGATTAATAACATTATCCTGTTCTTGTGTGATCCCAAATGCATTTAAACCCCATGACAAGTATAGGATTTGATAGACCTTTCTTGTTGGTTGCTTTTCAGTTCTTGGTACTGTTAGAGGATGCAAATTAAGGTTTTTATGCAAGCTATCTCACTGATCTAATGAAAAGATTCCCAAGATTGCAAGCATCATAGCCTTTGGCACATTTTGTATTACCATTCGATCAGTTTCAGCCAATACGAAGTCCCATAGTTCTCTTATGAGGCAGACATGACTCTTGCATGTGTACGAACATTTCAGTCATTTATTGCAGTTAGTCTTTTGTCTTCATCACCTTCTTCTTCTTTGTCTTTTAACAATAACAATAATTTTTTTTATTTGTGTGTGTGCATGCTTGTACACAGACTTTTTGAGAATCATATACCAATGCCATTTCACCTTACTATGTAGCTCTTGTATCTTGTTATAGATTCTAAACAGCAAGGGCAGGGCTGCATGATTCCAGGTTCCAGAGGAGAAAAACATACTGAAAAGGTTCTTCTTTGAGCTAGAAAGGTAGCTCCTCCAAGAGTGAGGGTATCAAGAGGGCTCAGCAAAAGGCTTCTTGCACTGCCAAGCAAGAATGTGAAGCCCTTCACCAGGGAAGAAAGTGCGATAAAATAGAGGGGGATCCCTCTGCGGGAGAGACCACCAGAATGCACAGCAGGATGGGCGTCCTGGCAAACAGCAAGATGAAGGAATTGCTCAGCAGCATGTGCACTTTCCAAGGGATGGAGAAGTGACAAAAATGCTCATTGTGGACACCTCCAAGGAATGGAGAAAGTAATAAAATTCTGCTTCCAGAGCAGGGGCAGTTATAGGACTTTGCACAAAGAAAATACAGGTTGAGCCTCATTATTCGTGTGGGTTCCATCCCCAGAACTCACGTGGATGGCAAAAAAATGCACTAAAGCGAATTCATTTAAAAAACAAAGTTCCCTTGCTCTGCTGATTTAAAAACAGCCTTGCTGACCTTTGTGATGTAAGATAAGAGTCTTTAAGAAGACAATCCATCAATCAGTCCTTCTCCAAGTGCTTGGAAAGGTGCTTCACTCAGCCCCTCCCTTCACCAATGCAAAGTGTTCACCTTTCTTTCACATGCTCAGGGGGAAGGGAGGGGTCGCCTGGAGAGAGAAGGATTGATGGATTGTCAGCCAGCTGTGCCCCCGTCTCATTAAGGAGGCTATTGTTAAAGGACAGTTCAGTTTTTTAAACTGATTTTAAAGGGATGCATTTTTCCCCTTCTCTAGGGATCAGTACATTCCTTCTCATTTGCAGGGGCCATTCATGTTGAGTCAAATCTGTGTATGAAAAATCAGTGTATAACAAGGTTGGACCTGTAAAAGCATTTCTGGATGGACAAAAGAGGTTTGGAGCGTCTCTTTTGGTATGCAACACAGATTTCTTGATTGGGAAAGTCCTGGACTTTCCTGGACTCAGAGTTCCTGGACTTGATTGATAGGGCTTGAGAGTGTCCTTCCAAGAGCACACAAAGGCTTGATTGCACCCTTATCAGAAAATTCCTGAGGGACAAAAGGCATGGCAGGAAGTATGCTGCATCCAGGCTCAGATCGTTAATTTAAGAGGCTCCTTGGCATAGGAATTTGAAAAGATTGTCCACTGAACAATTAATCTTTATTATGCAGCAGGACTTGTGCTTGTAATAATTTATTCAGAATGAAGCACCCAATTTGCAAGACCTTAGAGCAGTGACCCCCAATCTGTGGAATGTAACTCCCAGTGGCAGTGCGGCAAATGTTCAGGGGCACAGTGGGATGATCGCCACCCAGCAGCAAGCACCCAACAGGACACTGAAGTAGTGATGAGGCTTAGCATGGTGGGCAGAGTTCTGTGTGTGAGGTTTTCCACTGCTGGAAGGGCCCACTCACCCACTCTTAGCCTCTTACCACCATTTTCAGGGTCACTTTGGGATCTCCAACCCGGAAGTAACTGGTGATGACATCATCATCACATACTTCCTGGTTCTATGTGCTGCATCTGCAAGCACAAAGGGCGTCGCAATGGAGGTTAGTTTGGGTAGCGCTGCCTTAGCGGAAAGGAGACATTCAGGCATCCCGCAAGCTCCAACCTACTTCCCCTTGATGACCCTGAATTAACATGTCCTTTCCTATGAGTTCAGCCTGCGCTCACCCCTTGCAAAGCCAAGTCCTGCTTGGCTCTGAAAGATGCCAACCGGAAACCAAGGTAGAGTTTGGTTAGGCTACATACATGGTGGGGAAAAAGAGGATGTTTTGGATGTAGTTGTTTTGGATAAGGGTAGGGTTTTGCTTGGCTCATGAATAGACTTGTGAAGGAACAATGCTTCTTAGTGTAACATTGAACTGTGATTTTCAGTTACAAGTATCACATCCTTGAGGCATGTCTAATAACATTTGAGTTTTGTTGTTCATTTCTACATTACAATGAAATACTAGTGCTTTTGTACTTTGTAATGTGTGCTGATACTCTTCCAGTAATGTATGCTGTTTATGCCGAGTAACTACACAATACTGTCTTATTGCTGCAGATGTTGCTCTTATACAGATGCCTAACTTATCTACAATTTGATTTTAACCGTATTTACATGGTAGTCTCACTGATTGTGGAATTTGCTTCTAAGTAAGGTCCTATTGTTTGCATAGCTCCTTTGGCATCTGTTGGCTTGGCAAACTGAGTTGGCCTTTATAATGTGGGTTATACTTTTGTGGACGGGTTAGTGCAGTTGCATGAACAAGTTTCTGCGTGTGATACCCAAAGTATGCTTCTTTCCAACTGAATCACTGATGTATACCAGGTGGGGCAGAGGGAGAGTGACTGGAATTCCCTTTATGTTCCCAGAATCTACCCAAGAATGTAGCTGCTACACTAAAGACCACTAGAATGATAATCATTCTCTGTTTCCAGGTAATTCTGGAAATTGTTGCTCTGAGGCAGCCATTTTCAACCACTGTGTCGTGGCACACTGGTGTGCTGCAAATGGTCTGCAGGGTGCCATGGGAGTTTTTTGGGGGGGTCATTTATTAGTAGGACAATTGGGAATGTAAGCTCCCCACCAACAGCATGGTGTTTCTTGTCAGTAAACCGATGGTGTGCCTTGACAATTTTAACACCTTGTCAGTGTGCTGTGAGGTGAAAATGGTTGAAAATCACTGTTCTGAGGCATAAGGATCTCCCTCACAGAACTACAGTTTCCAAGATTTTTGGGGGGGATGTTATAGCCATTGAACCAGTATAAAAGTGCTGTAATTTGTAGCATAGGTATACCAGATGCCAGCATAGTTGGAAAAGTGAAGGATATTTTCTAGTCTGTGGTTTCTGTGATCCAAAATGACTGTCATATGAACAAATCAACTCATGCAGAAGTTAAGCTGAGGTTGGTGTACTACTGAAGAATCCATATTTTGATCAGATTATAACATGGACTGAAATTTAGCTTCTTTTTGTGTCAGCACAGTCACATGACCACTTCTGCCTAAGCTGAGTGGTAGTCCTGACATGCTGAAGCAGTTGTGTACATATATGATTAGTGTGGTGAGCACTGCATCCTTCTACTAGACTTTATCATACCCTTCTCTAAGAAAGGCATAATGTGACAATCAAATAATAAATAATAATAAATAATAATAAACTTTATTTTTATCCCGCCCTTCTCCCCAAAGGGACCCAGGGTCATATCCCTCATGTGCTCACTCAACTGAATACTATATTGTATTAATAAGTGCTAGAACATGTTTAACTGTGGTTCTTCAAAATATGATCAGAGTAACAATGGAATATAAAATTCTGTCTTGTGACTATGAACAACTAGTGTGCAGCAAAGATCTAAGCATATTTTCAGTTCAGTGGTGCTTAGTCCTGGGTAAGAGCATGTAGGATAGCTGCGTTAATAGTTGACAGTTGACGTGTTTCCTGTCTACTGAAAATGTCTAACAGAGAAAGATGACATGGACAAAGAGTGGGGAAAGAAAAAAAAATGCTCAGAATGGTGAGAGAGAGAGAGAGAGAGAGAGAGAGAGAGAGAGGAGCTTAAACTGAGAATTAAAAAAAAACCCAGGCACTGCAGCAGGCCTGTTTCATAATTGTTCCTATGGACATGGTGGATCCATCTGTCAATCCATCCCAAGGGTTCTTCTGACAATAAGATGCTGGGAGCCCCTGTTGTAAACAAATAAAACCATTATTAACAAGTATGCACACATAGATTGTCTCAACAAATTAGAAAACAACATGTTGAATGTCAGATCCAAAACCCATTAAAGTGATTCACAAAATGCCCACTGATTTGAATGCTGCAGTGTTTACCCCTTGCACAGGGAAACCTGTTTTATTATTAGGTAATTCCATGCACCCATTCATTAGAGATCTAATAGCCAATCAGCTTCTGAATTGCTAAGTTTCAATGTTCAGCATTGTATCCATTTTCATAATTAATTCATCATTAATTCTCATTATCCACTGTATGCTAATTAATCTCAATAAATTTCTCATTTGCATTCAGGGGCTTGCATATGGGTGAGCAAAATATGGGAAAAGTAGTCAAAGGAATGTCTTCTTTCAGCAAGGTAACTGGCAGGATTGCCATCTCTGAATTCATTTATAAATGGTACTGAATTGTTCCTCTCTATAATCTATGGAATAAATTTAAGTTGGACATAAATATGTCATGAAATTGCTGAATATGCTGTTGTGAATGTTCAGAACACACACTACTATCATGTCCTACGGGAATTTCCTCCTCTTTTAGGAATGAGGCCAGTTTATGACTTGAGAGCCAAAGTTCAGGTAAATTCAGAAAAGTAAACACTTTGTCTAGAGTAGATGCTCTTGTGTGCCAACAGGATGCTGCATGTGACTAGCTCTGAGCAGAGTACTTTGAGGTAAGTCTTTGATGTAGAGATGCAGTCTGCAAAAAGAGGCTGTCTACATTGCATCACTTTTTGTGACATGTTGCATATGTGGAAGCATTTCAGTAGATCTGTACTGCAGATTACAAAACCACAAGATCTTCTTTCCCCATGTGCAGGTTACTGCATACAGAATGCAGATTGCTGGCTCTGCGCTTTTCTGCATGCAGTGGAGTTTTGTCGGAGGTTTCATGTGTGGAACAGGTGTTTTCATGCATGCAGCTTCTCTGCTGTACATGAAACAGGATAACTGTATTGGAGAGCAAATCAGAGACAAACCTTCACTGAGGTGGAACACTGGTGATGGAGGATGTGGGAGAGTAAGTATTAGAACAGCTCTTGTATTATGGAATTTTACTTCCTATCTTGACACCTTGGGATGGGGTGGGATCAAGGAGGCTGTGGGATAGGTCAGAGGTATCACAGTTGTGAAGCAACATGAAACATGAATCATGTTCTTTATGTGATCACTACTGACTTACTGTAGCTTTTTGTTAAACCAATGACTGGCTAATAGTCCAGGATGGTCCATTGATGTTTCATAAATGGGAACTCAGCTAGTGACAGGACTTGGCCTCCTGATAGCTGCCGACTCTCTTGTTGAAATGAGAGAGGCATCAGTGCTTGAAGCTGACAGCTCTCCAGCTGTGGTGAGGGGGACACATCAAAAAGCAGTTTAAATTAGGGGAGAGAGAGAGAGAGAGAGTTAACTAGGAACTGGAGTACAGCCTAGAGAAAGGTTATGCACTTGGAATCTGATGCAGGCTGTCTTGCCTGGTTATTCAGTATTTGCCTGTAGTGTGCCTTGTTTGTCTATTTGTAAATACAAGCAATTTACAAGCAATTATTCCAAAGACCCATAAATCTCCAGTGCTTTCTCATCCAAAAGAAACAAAACCTGTGTTTACCCTGAAACTTCCCACCAGCTTATAGTACTTGAATGAAAAACAGGAACATGAGTACAGGTGTCAGGTTTGCAGCAGATTGTCATCATCATCATTTCATTTTCATGTGAATTTAAGATACGATGACCTATGCTTGCATACGGTTTACTTACATGGTGAACCCTACATGGATAATGGCCTTCTCTGCTTTCTATTCTGGAATGCGAAATATTTAAAGAAAATGGCAATAGACGGATTAACTTGTCCAGTGGCCTAAGGATGAGGTGGGGTATAAATTTTCTGGAAGAAAAGTGCACCACAGATTGCAAGCCATGATGGGTATCTGCAACCTCCTGGTTTTAGAAGTGGACTACCTCAGAATGCCAGGTGCAAGGGAGTGGCAACAGGATGCAGGTATCTTGTTGTCTTGAGTGTCCTGAGACGCTTGGTGGGCCACTGTGAGATACAGGAAGTTGGACTAGATGGGCCTTTGGCCTGATCCAGCAAGGCTTTTATGTAGGAATGCTGCTGCTCTGGGGCAAGGGAATGAATGTCTCCTTACCTTGAGGAGCCTGCCATCCTTCCAACTTCCCCCATAGGATGCAGTGCACTGGATGGCATGGGTCATCATGGATAGGATTGGACTGTGTAATTTTATGTCAGAATGCCAGATGCAAGGGAGGGCACCAGGATGAGGTCTCTTGCTATCTGGTGTGCTCCCTGGGGCATTTGGTGGGCTGCTGTAAGATACAGGAAGCTGGACTAGATGGGCCTATGGCCTGATCCAGTGGGGCTGTTCTTATGTTCTTAATGTGTTTCACCCTGAAACAATAACCTTCTTTCAATGGCTCTGATGCAACGGTGCCCTTTTCCTAGCAGAAAGCCTCCCATTCGTGGAGTGCTGTGTAAGAAAAGTAGCCCCCAATGCAGAGTTCATGCAAGCTGTTGTTCAAGACTCTGCACACATTCTTACAGTTCCCTGGAGTTTAGGTCCCACAGCTTGAGTCTTCCTTATTCACCATATTTACCCAGCACCCCCCAATAAAGACACAGGCAAGGGTATATGGTACAAAGGGCCACTTTATTAACTATTTAAATATACTTCAGATTGCAACAGGGCCTAACAAATAAGTCATGCGGGTTCTACATGGGGGAAACGGAGCTGCCCGTCTACTTCCCCCTATAGTGATTTGGGCGACCACACCAGACTCAGGGCAGCGTCAGTACAAGCCTGCCGCCCCCTTCATTGTCACCCCGAAGGGGCAGGGTGGCAGGCTAGCTCAGGCCACCCGAGCGAACCCGCGGTGCGCCTTTACCACCAGGCCGAGGTTCATCCAGCCTGCGCCACCCAGCCGGGAATGCCAGCATGACCAAGCGTGGAGTCCACCCGGCCCTTGCCACCCTGCGGTGTACACCGATATGACCTTACCTACCCAAAACCCGCACGACACCTGCCACCCGGGGGGTCAGCCTAGCGCTTGGCCCCACCGCCCCACACGGAAACAAATTTCCGCAGGCCCAGTTGCAATTCAAGAAGAAAAGGATAATTGCCCAACACCAAAAGGTGTACTCCATCGCTTTTGAACAACTGGGGCGCATCATAGCTGATGCCTGGGTGATAAATGACACCGACTCCGTAAAGGGGTACCGCCCGCCTCACATATGAATTTACCTTCTTCCTATCCAGTTCAATCTTTTTAACATCAGAGGCATAACACCAAACACTGTGAGGCAAGAGGTCAGACCATAAGATGACCGTCCTGCAAGATGCTGATTAATGTGGAGAATATCGCTGTAGGCCTGAAGCCTCAAGGACAGAGTCGTCCTCTGGCCCAGGTCGTTCCCTCCCAAAAGTATAACAACAATGTGAGGCTGGGCATGGGCATGCACAAACTCATAAAAAGCAGGAAGAAGCTGATCCCACAGCATTCCCCGCCGTGCAACCCAATGCACAGTAGCCAAGGAACCAAGCTGCAACTGCATGCCAAAGCTACTGGATACCGCCCTCTTCCTTGCCCAGAAAACGATGGAGTGGCTGAAGATAATGACCCAAACTGCTCCCGCCCTGGAACCTGTGGACAGGAAAACAGGAATCACAATTCCAGAAACATGCATCACTTAACCATATAGCACCTGGCAAAGTCAGTGCAAGTGAGCGCCCAACCGCTGTCACGGGACGAGCCCGGAAATATAGCATGCAAAACAGGAACATGTGGCAGTGCCACTATAAACTTCTGGCAATGCCAGTATAAAGAGCGCCCAACCGCTGTCACGGGACAAGCCCGGAAATATAGCATGCAATACAGGAACTTGTGGCAGTGCCACTATAAACACCTGGCAATGCCAGTATAAAGAGCGCCCAACCACTGTCACAGGCCGCGCCTGGAAATTTCTGTGGTATCTGCATCACCCCTCGCCCCTACCACCAGGGCGAGGGGGAATAGCCGAGCGAATCCCGCTCAGCGCTTGTCAGGCTCTCTGACGTAATACGAAAATGCGCAGGAGCGCCAACGGCCAATCCTCTGAATGTCCCGGGCTGGGAGGCCGATATCAGCTGTAGCCGATGCAGCCCCAATCCTGAAAGAGTGCAGGCCGTAATCTTCCGTCCAAAACCCCAGGTCCGCCACTGCCCTGCGAAAAAGGATCCTAACTGGAAAAACATAACAGGTGAGGCATCAACATGACAGAACAAGGCATCCCAAACCACAGGACGTGCAGCCAAACAAGACCAGCATCAGCAAAACTTGAGGCCTTGGCACAGAACGCCAATGCCGCCAAGTACACTGATAAAGACCCACACGATACGTTAATGCCCTGCAGGTATAAAAGAACCGCATCAGGTGTTCTGGCGGAATAGGCCAGACTTGGGGTACAGCCAGGGCTGCCCAAAGGGCCTCAAATTCCCTTGCCGCCCTTTGATAGCTGTGAAGGTAGACGGCGCAAGCGCAGACAAAATTACATGCTGCGCTCTGCACAGCCAAGGGTCCTAAGCCAAAGAGGCATCGGGTCGGGATCCCGCTGCACCCCTGGAGCCAGCTGCCGGAAATGCTCCACCTAAAAAACGAGATAGGGTGTCGGCTATGCCGTTATCAAGACCCTGGATGTGCCTAATGAAAAACAAGGTTAATCTTAAGGCAATGCAAAACAAACACCCTCACCAGTCCCATTACCTGTGGGGACCGGGACGTCTGCTGGTTAACGACAAAAACCACAGCTTGGTTGTCGCACCAGAAACGCACAGTGGAGTTGGCAAATTCCTCTGCCCATAATTGAACTGCCACCGCAAGGGGGGGGACAGCCCTAAAAAATCATGTCTACAGTAACCCCTTCTGAAACCCATGTATCCGGCCAAGGGGCAGAACACCATCTCTCTCTAAAATAACTCCAAATCCAAAACCACCCGCAACATCAGAGTGAACTTGCAGCCCCGCCCCAAGTAAACACTCCTGCTGCCAAAAGGATACACCATTATAAAACTCCAAAACTGTAACCAGATTACCCAATCTGCCTTCATGTCCTGGGTGATCCGCAGGCGATGGTGAAGCCTCTAATACCCGCCATGCAGGCATGCAGCCCCTGAAAAAAAAAAGGCCTGGCCAGGGGCAACTACCCTGCAGGCAAAATTCAGATGCCCCACGAGAACCTGCAAATGTCTCTAGGACAATTTCGGAGCCTGGAGGCCAGCACGTATTAGCTGCTGCAGCCTAACCAACCTGTTGCCAGGCGGCCTACTGCACCGCTGTACAGTGTCTAATTCAATACCAAAAACGTAAGGGTAGTTGCGGGCCCCTCAAAATAATAGACCATTGAGGCGAGTCGTGCTCTGCTCACCACTAACCACCCCATAAGGGAGGCAGATTTCTCGAAAGGGCACAGGAAATTGCGCATCCCATTGGTAGCACTTTATCCAGATATAAGGAACCATTAAACTGAAAACCAAGCAAACAAAAATCATCAGGGTGGACGGGCAAGAGTCTGACTGTAGACACAATATCCGCCTTGGCCATAAGGGCGTCAAGGCCACAGCCACGTACTACCCTGATAGCTTGGTCCAAAGAATATATCATAATGAACTAAGGTGTGCAGGGATCCTATCACTAACTGAACCCCCATAAGGATAGGACAGATGGTGAATGAGAGGGAAGGTCCAGGGACCTTCTTGGAACTACACGTAACGGGAACACCTAAACATTGGGAAACTGAGGAGACTTAAAGGGGCCCACCAGATGGCCGGCTCCCTATTCCTTATCTATCTTAGCTTAAACTGTTCCTTCCATACCCTTTACCGACAGGAGATTCCTGGCCCAGGTAGACCTGGAGGGAGGGGCCACAGGAATCTGAATCCCTTGTCACTACCTTCAACTAATGATTGAGCGTCCGAAAACTTAGGATACCCCAACAAAATACAGCCAACACCTCTACTCTAATCAGGGTGGGCCACCTTCCCAGCTTGAGGGGGCTGACCACCCCCACTTTTGGCCTGCCCAGCTCGGAGCCTGGGACTCCTCCTAAATCCTGCCAACTCGGGGCACACGGACACCGAGTGCTGGCCGTTGTACTGCCCGCTGACATGTGCAAGGGTGCAACCTGCCCTGCCGCCCCGCCCCATGGAGTTAAACTCATAGCAGGAGTGGAGGGTGAATGCATCACACTCCTAACATCCCTGCCACTGGCCCGGCTGCGCCCAGAGCAAATGCCCACTAAGGATCAATCGCCCAAATTGGACCGGGCCAGCCAGATAATTTGAACCCACAATCCTGCTCTGAAATCTGCCAGTCGAGGGGATAATATCCAGGTACTTAAAGTGCAGCTGCCCGTGCTGCCTACATTAGAATAACTACTGCAGCATAAATATCAGGTCGACCAATTATTCCAATTTTTATCAATTTTTCTGCCTTCACCCCACTTGAGGGACAGGCACTGGGTCACCCGCCTTCAAGGCTGGCTCAGGTTGCTCACACAATAAACTAAACACAGTAACAAACTCGCCCTGCTAAATTTTCCTTTAACTGCCAAGACGAGTTGACCACCCAAAGGCAGGGCCACATCCCACTAGGCCACTCGTGGACATTCACCTGACCCTTCCGTGGCTCCCTGAGAGAAAACACCATACAGGACATCAGCATAAGGAGCCAGGCTGTAAGGGACACCAGAGACCATCAAGATCCGATGCCTGTACCTGAACAACTGGAGGTCCCGGAGCCTGTCGCTCAATGAGCTTGTCCAAAGTGGTTAATCTCTTCTGTGCCCAGAAAATGATGGAGTGCCCACAGATAAGAACCTGAACTGTCCCTACCCAGGAACCTGGGAAGATGCCACCTGTGGCTGCTGCTGCTCATCAGGGTCCCACTGTGCTTGCACAACCGGAGGTCTGGCTGGAGCCTGTGACTCCTTAAGCTCCTCCAATGGTTACTCTGGAAGAGAGGATTTGCGTTAGGTTCGCCCCACGTCCCTTCCTGGTAGACCTCCCTGGGGAGGGAAGCGCCTGATGCATTGACCATCACCCAAACCAGCGTTTGCACATTGCACTCTCCTTCTTAAAAGCTTCTGCCTGTGCAACCAGAGCCCACAGCTCAGCTGTATCATCCTCCTCCTCTGAGGAAGAAATCAGTGCGAGCTGGGGGGGGCCTTCCCCCCTGATTTCTTATTCCTCATTGGGCATACAGACGTCTCAACAAAAAACCTGGGGGGGGGGGGAGTGGTGGCAACTGACAGCCACCTCTCACCCCTCCAGTATATTTCTATTAGAGAAATATATATATATTATTTCTGAGAGCCCAGTCCTATGCATGTCTACTCAGAAGTAAGTCCCATTATAGTCAATGGGGCTTACTCCCAGGAAAGTGTAGACAAGATTGAAGTCTTATTTATCATGACCGTCTTATTATTTAACAATCATTAATTTTCTTTTTTTTTTGTTTTGTTTTGTTTTGTTATTAATTTATATTTTAACTACAACTTCCTTAATTATGGAATTTGGTTTTTTTTTTGTTTGTTTGTTTGTTTGTTTCGTTGTGTTTTTTTTTTAAATTAAATTTTTTATTATTATTATTTATTATTTTTATTAATATTATTATTATTTTTAATCTCACCTCTTTATTTATTTATCCAATCAACTTCTTATTTTCTTTCCTCTCCCCCCCCTTTTTTTTCCTCTCTTTTTTTTTTTTTTTTGAACTAGCATGCAAATGACACAGCAAAACAACTATCCAACTTGCGGTTTCCCATCCAATTCTCAACCACAGCTGACTCTGCTTAGCTTTACTCAATGTTGAGTGTAAAACACCACTCAGCCAGCAGGCCTTATAGGCAAGCAAAGGAAGCAAACTCCTGGCAAAATGCTCTTCCATACTATGTGCTGGGGAGGAGGCTGGTGACGCCCTGAAAGCCCCAAACACACGGAGGAAGGTGCGGAGAAAAGCTCCTGGTGCCTCTGCCAGCAGGCTCAACAAGCAGCCGGGCAGGAGGCAGAGCAACCCCAAGAGCGGCAGGCACCAGCTGCAGCCAGGCACGCGCCCAAACAGCGCTCCCACGGGGCGCCTGCACACCAAGCAGGCGACCCGTTTCCCACAGGCACCCCAAACGACCAGCAGGCTCAAACACTGACCCGTGCAGAGCCGCCAGGCGTCCAAGCGCTGGCCACCCAAACTACCCTGGGGAGGTGGGGGGGGTCGGGCACTGAGTGAGGGAGGTGGGGGGGAGGTCGGGCGCTCAGCGGCTCCCGCTGAGCGCTCTCGCTGAGCGCAGCCAGCAGCCTGGAGGAGAGCAGCCAAGCACCAGCCCCAAGGCACACCAAGCCCACTGGAGGCGTGGGCACACCAGCCGCACACACGAGGCCAAAGAGGGGCGCAGCTGGACCGCCGCCCCTGCAAGGCAGCCCACCGCAACCCAGCCAAGAAGCCCAACCCAGGCAACACCACCAGCAACCGCTCGCTGCCCACAGGTAAGCCGAGAGGGCAGGCGGGCAGGCGGGCGCCCGCAGCCAAGTCTGCTGGGCTCGAGGCCCCAGCAACGTGGCCTGAGTCGGGGAGCAGCGTGCAAGAGGTCCTTCCCTGACCGCTGCCTGGTCCCGACTGCGCGGGCTTCTCTGAGCAGCCTGCACGTGGCCCCAGACCAATTAGCCCCCAGCCAATCGGCTGCGAGGCTGGCCCTTCCTGTGTCTCGTGGGCGGGCAGGGTAAACGCCGGTGGCGTGCTAATACACGTGCCACCGGAATTCTTCGATTGTAATTCAACCCACAGTACGCGGTGGCTCTGTGCTGTGGCTGGTGGTCCCCAGTGCTTGAGCAAGAGTTTGTGGAACAGCACAGAGTCTTGTCCTCCTCCTGCTGACGTCTCTCCCGCTCACACCAGTGCATTCCAAACAGCACCCCGACTCACGTTTTGAGAATATTAAAATGTATTTAATCTGTACTGATTTAATTACTGACATAAAAGCAAGGTGGATTCGTCAACGGGAAATCTTGAAATGTCGAGCAGCCCTTGTTTTGACTCTTAGCGAAAATAGATTCCTATTATTTATTCAGTGTATTGCTTAAAAGGAGCGCACAATGTTTTATAAAACACGTAATGACATTTCACATTCCTAGAGACCTTACAAACCTAATTAAGAACATGCAGAGTTGACAGTGCAGTGGGATGAGGGGACCGAGGAGAGGGACGCCGATAATATGAAGCACGTGGCAAATGAAGGAAAATAGCAGAATCTGAAAAGAGATAGTAATGAAGTGGGAAAATAACTGTTGACACATAAGACTCTGAAGGGCAGCACAACCAAAAGTTAAAGCAATACTGAGACTGACTAGCAACAAAGATTGTGTACCTAATGTTAGGGAGAAATCAAGGGCAGACTGTGACAAGGACAGATCGGCATCATCTGGTTAAGTGTCTACTCAATGTAGGTATTTAATATCTATTATTTATTCCTGTGTACGATTACCAGCAGTGGTGTAGCTAGAGGGGGTGCAAAGCACTAAGTTTTGCAGGGATCCTCACCACGGCATGCAAGCGATCCCTCCCCCTCCCTTTTGGAGCGATTCCCTGTAAAGCTTAGTGCTTTGCACCATGCTGTTGTACTAATTTGGCTGGTCGATTGCCAGCTTTATAAAAAATAGGATGGAACAATTTTGCTAGCATGCACTGAACTGTACAACTGTAGAACTTGAGAGCTGGGTTTGTGTGACATTCATACATACATTGAGGAGCAAGGAATCTAATGTGAGATGTAGCTAACTAGTGTTCCGGCAGTACAAGTTCCTTTATGGTGGTGTGAAAACCAGGCTGCTGCTGTAAACAGTGACACACCAAGACATTGCTGGGGAATGAAGGAGGGAAGCCCCCCCCCCCTTGACAAGTCTCCTTACGCTTCATATCGTTGTCAATTTGCCCCTCAATGTACTTCCTATACAGGTGCATACCAGTCCCTCAGAAAGTCCTTGTGGAACCACTCTGGTTTCTTCTTCCTGATCGGAGTCATTTGAGCAAGCAGCTAACAGAAAGTATTAGCTTCAATAGCATGTAGTTTGGCCCCACGGGATGCAACAGTATGCCATGTCTAGCCTTTTCTGCTCCTCATTCGAAACACTGTCTGTTCCAACAAAGTGCAAGAATTGCCCTTCATTTTGTAACCTTCTCCACTTTCAAGCAGGGCCATACACTCCAGTTTCATAAAACTTTTGAGAGATGAAGCCAGTAGTACCTAAGACTGTATTCCAACTTTGTTGAATTAACTGTGCGCTGTATCCTATCCCTCTTTCTGGGCCTGATCCATCGACATGGGTGAATGCAATATTGCTGGTGCACAAACAAGTTGACCCATAGTAGTGGCTGGGACAAATCTCCCCTTACCCTGAAGAGACCTCCAACCTGCTAAATTTCCCTGCCTAACCTGGGTTGGTTCTGCTGCATCAATTCGGGGAGGGGGGAAGAATTAGGTAGGATTGGCCTGTAAGAGACACCATGAGGCTAGCTCATTTTATCCTCCCGATGAGGATATGAGGTGAGTGATGTAGACTGCATAGTGGTGACTTGCCCCTGGCCACCTCGAGAGCTTCATAGTTGAGCGCACATTTAAACTTGCTTTTCCATATGTATGCAGGGGATGTCCACATACATAGGAATCCAAAATAGAGCCAGCCCCACAAAGATGTCATAGCATTTTCAGTAACGTTATAAAATCTTGTCATTTTAAAGAGAGAGCATGCATGAATTGAAGTAGAAGAACAGTTATCCATTTTCCTGCTGAACTGGGGCTATGTGCTGGTTTGCCATAAGTGAGGTTCCAGTCCAGTGTTTTTAAATGGCAATTGAGATGCTGACAGCAGAGCAAAGGCTATAAAGTTTAACACCCATGGATGATGAATGTGGAGAGTTCACACCTTTTAGTGTTATTCAGCTTGCAATTAACACATGAAATGGAACGGGGGCTTTCCTATTTCTTTGCAAAGTGGATCATGCCTCAATAGACAGGTTATAATTCAGTTGTTTCTGCATTCATTTGTAATCTCATGACATTCCTGGGGTTAGTGACTAGTACTGTTTAAATATGTATAAACAAGAATATGCACATAGGAACATTGGTTTGATATTTTTAAAGTGGCATTTGATGTTTCTATGTTTTAAAAGTAGAGATAATTACCCTAATTTAGGAAAAATAAATGCGTATCGCTTGTGTTGTATGCTTTTTGGTGTTATTGTTTGTAGAATTTGCTATAGATGTATTTATGCCATTAAAGGTCTACTAACTAACTTACCCTAATTTCTTCAGAATTCCCCCCTTTATTGTTTCATGAAGAGGGCGGCAAAAATCAAGTCTTGCCACCTTACCTTGGACCACCAGAAAGTGTCCAAGATTATACCCTGTTAGTTCAAGTAATCATGGTTTGTAGTCTTCACCCTGAAACAAATCAGTTAATCTTCACAATGGAAAAGGTAGAAGTTAAGGGCAAGAGCCAAATAAAAGAAAAATAACACCAACACATTTAATAAAAATATAGCCCTAAGGATGCTAATGAGAAGTTTCCTCTCTGCTGTGGAACCACTTCTGCTTCATTGTGATTTAATTCACAGTTTCATCTCCAAAACACAGTACTAGTAGGCCCTCAGAATTCATGAGGGATCAGTTTCCCAAGCTCCCATAGATACCAAAAGCTGTGGATAATGAAATCCTGGGGAGGCCACAGTACCACAGGGATTCATCTTCAGGCCACACCAGGCCATCCAGAGGTTATGCCAACCTCCCAGTGTCTTTGGAAGGCATCCAGATGTGATAGGAAGTCACTTCTGGTTTGCGTCTGAGAGGTGTTCTGAGGCCAGGGATGGAGTGGGCTGCGGACTCAGCCAAGTCTATGGATAAGGAGGGCCCGTTGTAGTCTGATTTGGAAAGAATAAATGTATCAATTCTACAAATTTCTGTTGGCCTTTAAAGCAAGGTCAGTTACTATGTCCAATAGTAACTAAAGAACCCTGGGAAATTGTCATTATATGAAACAGGCAGAATTTGCATGAGGTTTGAATACATTAGGGCGCAATCCTAACCCCTTATGTCAGCGCTTTCTAGCAGTGACATAAGGGCAATTCAGCTCCAAGGTCAGGAAACAAACATTCCCTTACTTTGAGAAAGCCTCCATGAGTGACACCCAACTGCAGGAAGCGGCACATGTCCCATTAGCACCGCTATGCCAGTGCTGAAAAGCACTGACATAAGGAGTTAGGATTGTGCCCTTAGTGGATTTGATTTCCACACCCGCATTGACATGTTGTGCTACTTCTTGGCTCTTGAACTGTGATTTGTGTGTAATTTTTGCTTTTAGAAACAAATCTGGAACAAAAGTATTTCCAGCCCTGTTTGCCGAGGTTCTAAAAGGGGGTTCTAAACATCATGTCTGATCAGGGACATGAATCCCCCCAGGTGCATGGTTGCTATCTGCTGTTACTCAGAACTGGGGAAAATGCAGTCTTCACAAGCTCCGATGTTAAACTTTTTATTCCGTTTCCCATTCTGTGGTTGGCCAGCATTCAAAACAGCTTGCACGGCTGCACCCTGGTTCACATCAATTCTCATGTATGTTCAAAATCAGACTGCTGAGATCAAGTTCAAAATTATTGGATTAAGACATGTAATAAAGTTATCTTTCCATTTCTCTTCTGGTTTCTGACCTTTTCAGACACAACGGCATCACTTTTTTTTGTCTTCAGAGCTGATGTCATAATGGTAGAGAATTTTGAAATGAGGGTTGAGGTTCTCTGGAGACATAGGGAGATGTTAACTAGAAATGTACCTGTGCACTTGGGAAGCTTCTGTAAGAGGGAAAATGGGCCATTGCTGATTCCCCGCTTCTTATTTGTTCATTGTTGTTTTTGCCATCTCCTTCTACCTCATTTGGCTTTTGGAGACCTCACGGCCTTCTTTGATCCAGTTCCCAGTTGTAACCATATTGTTTGTGGGCAGGTCCCCACTTGATGTGACCAAAGCAACAACTGCTTGGACATCAGTGTTTCCTGCTGCCAACACAGAAAATGTGGAGCACAAATGTGCACCCACAAATTCCAGTTTATTCCCAGGATGCAGTTTATAAAATTATGCATGATGTGAGTAAAGGGGAGATAGAAATGTTTTAATCCCTTGGATCTTAATGCTTGAACTTGGGGTCATCCAGTGACTAGATTGGCAGGAGATCGAGGACAGAATTCTTCATACAAGTAGGAATTCACTTGTGGAATTTGCTGCTGTGCAGTGTGGTGATGGCCACTAGCTTTAAAAGGGAAGTGATCTGTTGGTGGTCATTAGTCATGATGAACAGATGGCACTTCCAGTTGCTGGATGTGGGCATCAAACAACAGCAGGTTGGACTTCGTATCTTACTTGTGGGTTTCCTGGAGGATCTGGTTAGTTGCTGGCGGAAGCAGAATGCTGGACTTGATGGATCATTGACTAAAGGCAGCATATTTACATTTGTCACATCAGTGTTGAGCGGGTATTGTTCTAAGGCAGCATCTCCCAAACTAAATACATTTAAATACATTATCCTTAAAAATACAGTTTTTCTTTCAGTTCAGTGACCCACTGAGGTGGTACACATTATTAACAATAACAGTATTAATATTTATTATTACCTACCTGTGACCCTCAAGAACACCCATGTGGCCCTCATTTGGATCGCAACCCTAGTTTGAGAACCACTGGTCTAAGGGCTATATTGGGCTTTACAAACTATGTATTATATATACTCTTGTTTGATCTACTCAATGATCTGTTTTTTTTCCTCTTTCTTGTTGCACCTCCAATGAGCAGGCTACTTCAAACAGACTTTCAGTCTTTCCTTTTGGATGGAGAAAACACAGAAGTTCTGCCTTTTTTCAATTCGGTAAAATCCAAGGATATCCCTGTCCCCAGTAATGTCTAAAAAGCTTGGTTCTGCACTTGGTTCTGTATAGTACAAATTCCAAGCTGATCCTCACGGCTTTGACCTTTCTTCTATTTAAATAACTATATAGAAAGAAAGTCAATCATGAAGAAATTGACAGTAGCACTGATTCTTATTGGGTATTCCCAGTGGTTACTCATAAGCAGTATGCTAATGATTCATGTTGATTGCTAAAAGGAAATCTGCGTGACTTATCTTTTAGGGAATACAGCTCTTTTTTTTTCAAGTGCCCTAGGTGGCTAGAAATGCAGTTTCACGGTCTGTCTCCGAGACAGTCCATTAGCTTGCTTTTCTGACAGCAGCCACGCTAAAATTGGATTGGAGATCCTCTGATTGCACCATTACCGTGAACAGATTGAAAAAGGAGACCAAAAGAAAAACAAATGTTGTCATGCCACTTCAGTCCATTGTATACAGATGATCGCATTTACTAACATGCTGGCATAGAAAGAACATTCTGGCTATGTTTTAATGACACTTACTCATCTGTCCCCATATTACTATAGAAAAAAGATGCTGTAATCCCACGATATTCTTTCTAAATTCCAGAGTTCTCAAAATATGAGCAAACCTCCTTATAGAAGTGCAAGTAGTTGTTAGGGAACACTATCTTCCCACGCAACTTGTCATTATGCTTTCCAATAACCACGCCCCATTAAGACTATAATAAAATTAAAAAATCAACTTAAATTTCTTCTTTACACTGTTTTCTTCTCCTGCCACTTACTCTTACTTTCAAACATATTGTATTTCTTTTAAAGGTCTATCTTATTTCATCCCAAACTGTTGGAATGGGTTGCAATAGTTGTAAATTAGATGTATAAAAATTGAAAGATGAGACCAAAAATATTGGAAGTAAATACATTTCTAAAAGATACATTAGAGCAGGGGTGTCAAACTCATTTCATTCAGAGGGCCAAAGTTAGCATTCGTGGTGCTTACTGAGGGCTGGAAATGACATCATTAAGCAGAAAGTGACATAACTAAGCAGATGGTGGCCAGAAATAAGCACTTTTCTCTCACAAAGAAACTCATTAGTGCAAATGACAGAAGAGAAAATGTGCAAATCTTGTTCATAATTTAAAGAATTGAGAGAGCCCAATTATCATGCTTGGAGAGCTGAATTATAATGGGGGTCAGTTAAATTGCTTGTGGGGGCTGCATTTGGCCCATGGGCCTTATGTTTAACACACCTGTCTTATGGCCAAATCCTATCCAAATTTTCAGCACTGATGTAGCCATGCAAATGGGGTGCAAGCTGCATTCTGCAGTTGAGGGGCAGACATGGAGGCCTCCTCAAGGAACATTTGTTCACTTACCTCATGGTTGCATTGCAGCTGCATTGATGCTGGAAAGCTGGATAGGATTGGGCCCCTAGAGTACTACAGTGCATGTTTACTCAGCAATAAATCTCACTTAATTCAGTTAGGCTTACTTCTACGTAGATGCGTATGGCAGTGTTTCTCAAACTGTGGGTCAGGACCCACTAGGTGGGTCACAAGCCAATTTCAGGTGGGTCCCCATTCATTTAAATATTTTATTTTTAATATATTAGACTTGATGCTGTCATGGTATGTGACTGCATTGGGGAAATGTTACAGATCTGTACTTTGAACAATGTACTATGTCTATGCTTTTAACAATGATAGTCAGTGGGACTTACTCCTGGGTAAGTGTGGATAGGATTATAGCCTAGGATTGTTAAAAATTTCCCTGCCTGATGATGTCACTTATGATCATGACATCACTTCCGGTGGGTTCTGACAGATTCTCATTCTAAAAAGTGGGTCCCTGTGCTAAAAGTGTTAGAACCACTGGTATATGGAATTGCAGATTTTTATGGTAACATGAACTACATACTGTCTCTCAAGCAGCTCTTGGGATAGACAATGACTCTGCCATAGCATCTCTGTTCCTAGTCACATCTATAAGGGAGGTTGGATTGGTGGTTGTTCCTGACCAGGGATCAACCTATCATTGGGATGCCCTAAGGTATCTTAAGTACTATCTTTTGTAGTCCTGACCCTTGAGAGGAAGCTGTCCATGGAGAAAGGATTTTGTAGAATTTTTTTTCTTTTCAGAATGCAGTCTCAAGGTTGTACTTTATTGTTTGTAAGAATACTTCTGTCATTTTTAGGAGTACATAAATCCTTTTCATTTTCTGAAAATAGGCATATATGAAGTCTTAAAATGTTAAAATAAATAAAGCCATGCTCCATCCCTCTCCTTCCATCCTTCCTCCACTTTTTCTCTGAGCCCATTCTGAAATGGAGAGTGAGCTTCTCTGGCTTGATCTCAGGCAATTTATTGTAACAAGGTTTTGAAATCTTTCATCTAGAAGAACTTGCCTCGACCCTGTAGGCCAGGGTTGTCAAACATAAGGCCCGTGGGCTGAATGTGGTCTCCAGAAGCAATTAATCCAGCAATTGGACTCTTCCAACTTGATAATTGAACTGTCCTATATCTTAAAAATATGAACAGGATTTGCACTTTTTTTTTGGTCATTTGCAGCTAATGAGTTTCTATGTTGGAACAAAGTACTTATTTCTAGCCATCATCTAATTAATGATGTCACTTCCGGCCCTCAGCAGATACCATGGATGCTAACTTCGGCCTTCTGTATGAAACAAGCTTGACATCCCTCCTTTAGGCTTTTACTAAAACAGGGTTTTAGTAAAACCCAGCCGTTAACTTTATGCGAAGCAGCCAGGGACAAAGTGTAAATAGATTCAGAGCTTCTAAGGGTCCAGATTTTATTACTCCTGAAGATGTAATTCCTACTTCATAAAAGGCACCCTTGAGTGCATTTTTTGGTAAGCATCTCAGATATTTTGTAGCTGTGAGAGTAACATGGTGGTTATTTGTGTTCAGCTGCTGACTAATAGATGTACAGCAGCTTATGTTAAAGAGACACTTCCTGAATATTAATAAAATGGATAGCAAAATTAATGGTCATAATATGCAAAGTTAGGCTAATGATTTGGGTGTTTCCTGCAAGAAAGCTGCCTCTCATTCCTATTTGAACATGCAGTCTAAATGGCCACAATATACTGAAACATAACAGCTAATCCAAAAAGAGAAGTCAATTTAGAGCTTTCATACTGTATTTTGAAAGGTAGGGAAAGAAAAGAGAAGATAACATAACAGGTTTGCCTCAAAGGCAGCCCAGCCTGGCTGATGTTAATTAAATAGCATTAAATAAGAGAGAGCATGCTGAATGAAGGCACTCACTATAAAGAGATAACTGCAACTGTTTGGTCACAGGCACGAGTTTGTATCAAACAGCTGCTCATAAATTTAGATAGCCTAATTAATCTGAAATAGAGGCATCATGCCTTCAAGAAAAGTACAATTCTGTATATGCTATCGATGAGATAGAATGAGAAAATTTGCATTGTTGTAGTAAACCAGATTACACTGGAATTGTTGGCATGGCCAGCCTGTCTGTGAGGCCAACTGAAGCAGTTGCCTGAGTTAGATCCATGAGAAGCACCCATCACTAGCCACTTACTTCCCTCCACTGCTCCTCCTTTTTTCACTGTTACCCTGCACATGCCCGATCTTGTCTGATCTCGGAAGCTAGGCAGGGTCAGGCCTGGCTAGTACTTGGATGGGAGACCACCTGGGAATACCGGGTGCTGTAGGCTTATACCATAGTCTTTCTAGACTGAAGGTTGCCAATCATCATTTTTGAACTGAAGGAGCATGGCATTTGGCATGCTGCTTCAGGTGTCAGGAGGTCTTCAGCCAGCCCTGATGGTTAGTAAAGCAAATTTTCTGTCAAATATGTTTCTAATACCCAGCCCTGCTCCCTCTAATATGTGCTAATCCTTGTCAGAAATTAGGGTAGAATTCAAAAGTTGTTGATGGTCTTTGGGCTTGGGGTTCTCAAACTGATATCTGATGTGGGGGGATGTCTTCCCCACATGCCACATGATAAAGCACTTTGACACTGTGAAACTTCCCAAAGGCGTTCATTCCTCCTTGCTTTTGTCACCAGGAGAGTTCTAATTTCACCTATCCGCCACCTTTGTTTACTACAAATCTGTAGCAATTTTTCTGTAGTGCAGTGTTTGCATGGACAGCTGGGCTAGTAATATAATGCTGTAGTCTGCTAAAACTTTTGTTGACTCCAGAAGGTGGTGGTGTCCCTGCTCACCATATTCAGTTGCTGTCTTGTAACATATCACCACAGTTCCATCTCTAAATATGGGTATGTGTGGCAGAATGAAAACTGGATTTTCTGCATGGTGAGCAGCTGTGCATGAATGGCTCACAGTATAGAATCACCGAAGGAAAAGGGGATGCTCTGTATGCATACAAATATTGTGCTTTCACCATGTGGAGCGGCTTCTGCACATTGAGATTTAAAGCAGTTGCCACGAAGCTTGGTGGAAATGGTACCATGACTTGTTCTTTCCTGCCTGCACAATGTTAACAATGCAATTTAAGTCAAAACTGCTATTCTTGGAGGAAAAGAACACTTAACCTCAGACCACAACCTGCAATCAATAGTTTTGGCAAGAAACAAATAAGTTGCTGCAAGCAAATTGACAATTTTTTGCTCTTGTTTGTTCACTTCTCAGCATGCTGTCATTTCAGTGCCCACAAAAAAAGCCAGTGTAACATGATTTGAATACGCAGTTTTCACAGAAGCAAGCCTGCACTGTTTGTATGAATCAGGATTTGATTTATTGGCAGTGCAGCCAGAGTGATTTAATAGACACAGAATTGGGTAGCATAGATGATGCAAACCCTGGTTCAAATCCCTGTTCAGCTGTGAAGTAGGCAAATCATTAATTTACAGCTTAGCTTACCTCACAGGGTTCTTGTGAGCATATAAGAACAGTATGAGGGCTTCTGAGGAAATATCAGATATTGCAAATGTAACACACATCGGCATACACTTATTTTTCAGCACTGTGGACAGTTCCACGTACACGAAGTTGGTGTAGTCTCAATAGAACATTCATTTGGAAGGTCAGTATTGACACAGCGATCCAAAGACAAGATCTGATTGAAGTCATAGGGCTAACATAGGTTGGTGTTTATCTATAAAGCCCCCCAAAGCCTGGGACCTGGGTTTCTGAAGGTCTGCCTGCTACAGTGTGCACTTGCCTGGTCTGCTTCCACCCCCATCACCTAAGGTTTGGCAGGAGATTCAGAACAGACAAAAGGAGGTACATTTTTTACACAGTGCATAATTAAACTGGGGAATTCATTGCCACAAGATGCGATGGGGGCCACTAGCTTAGATAGCTTTTAAAGAGGATTGGACAAATTCTTGGGCAGATATATCAAAAGATATTAGTCATGATGAGTATGTCTTACCTCCAGGTTGAATGGCAGTATGCCTTTGATTAGCAGTTGCAGGAGTTCACTGATGGGAGAGAATGCCCATTTCTCCTTTAATGCCTTTTTCTCCTACTTGTGGGCTTCCCAAAGGTAGCTGATGGGCTACTGTGGGAAATAAATGCTAGAGTGGATGGACCTTTGACTTCATCTAGCAGGGCTGTTTCTAATTTCTTATGAGGTTAATGGATGGTGATCAGACAGAGGGCCTTTTTGGTCAAGGTAAAATTTCGATTTTGGAATGCTCTTCCTGGGGATGTTTGCCTGGTGCCAACTCTTCTGTCTTTTTTTTGGCACTGAGCAAGATATTTTTATTTGTCCAGGCATTCCAGAATGTCATCTAAACTGGTTTTAATCAGCACCATTTTATGACTGCTGACTTTTCTGTTGTTTTACATATTATATTTATTGCGTTAGCTGTAATTGTATGCTGTCCTGCAGGTTTTTACTGAAAGGTGGCTTAGAAACCTTTTAAATAAAAAAAATAGCAATTAGTTTTACAATTCAGTCCTCTGCTTTCCCCTACCATAGCATGCAGCTGCACCAAAACAGGCTATGCTGTATGTTATGGTGTGGGAAGCAATCAGGAGGCTTGAGAAGGGAAAGAGAAAACATCTTACATGACCCCTTCTTAAGTCCCTCGACTGCCAATGGGTCTCCCCAGACATGCACCAGCTCTTTAGCTGGGACAAGTCTGAGGAGACAAAGGGGGCGTGGCATCTAACTCAGGAGGGGATAGCATCAAGTGCAAGTCACCCATGCGGGTGCAATCCCCTCCTGCCTCTGACACACCCCAGCCCTCCCTCAATCCACTCTGATACTCCCAACACCCTCCCACCCCACTGACTTACTGATGTTGGTGGGGCTCCTCTTCACAGCCACTGCATGTGGGATGCTCCCTGCAATCTATGGCTGTAGTTCCACATGCTTCTGGAAGGTGTTTCATGATTCCATGAAGCATGTTCCATCAGTGGGGAACATATTCTAGCAGCAGGCCACATGAATATGGGCCATTATAAATCTTGATGCTGCAAAGAGTACATACATAGTCCAATTGGATGAAACAGCACTACTGCCTTGTTTGGAATTTACACATAAGCATATTTTTGGGGGCGGGGAGGAGCAAGTGAAATGAAAACCTCTTCATGCTTTAAACTCTTATTTGGGGATGAAAATTCCGATATCTCCAGATTCAGAATGCCATTCCTAAATGGTATTTGGTTTTAGTTTATCTAAATAAAACTAAATTCAAGATTCAAGAGATTATATTTTTGGCTCGAAAGGATGGCACTTGGTTTCTGTTGTGTATATGATGTAATGTTGCAGATTTAGTTGCCAGAGAAGTTGTTTTAAAATGTGCTTTCTGAAAGCATATTTGAGTCCCTGATCTGCCATTTTTTGTTATAGTAACAAAGATCGTTAAACGGTGCTGTCTGAAAGCACACTGGCGTCCTTGAATTTGCAATTTCGGTTGTATTATTTATTTGTAGATTTCTGTACCACCTTTCCTTAGAATCTAGGTAATCAAGGTTTCCAAGGAGCCCTTCAATGAATTATTAGTCTGTTTTTAAAGATCACATGTGAAACCAATAGCACAGGCTGAAATGGACTGGAGCTGATTGGAGTAAATCTTAACATACAACCTTTACCATATGAATGTGACCTATCCACTTGCTTGATCTTAAAGGGCTGCACCAGACATGCAGTTATTTCATGGGAAATTACTTCAGTGAGTTTCAGTCCATGGGGATTTCCAACCACCCATGTCTGGGGGTTTATCTGTGGACAACTCTGTGCTAGTCCCTCCTCCAGCACTGTCTATCATCCTTTAGTCTTTTCCTGTGTTTGCACGTATACCAGCAACACTTGCCTGCTGAAAGTGGTGGGAGTTTCCCCCTTAGCGCTTGCCGTTCTGAGGCAGTAAATTTCCTGGTCCTGCAAACTCTTCACTTGAGACAGCCTAGGGTGCCATCTCACCTCATCTGAAGACTCAAAAACTCATGGATATCAGATAACCATACGAGTTTTCTGACCAGATGTTCAAAACCCACATGGAAAATTCTAAACTCATGGATTAAGAAATTAAAAAGGCATTTGGCTTGTTCCATTTTGGGGAAAAAGACTCCAGGATCACTCACAGATGGACTTTGCATCCAGACATGCCCTACATCTGTGTGAAATGCTGATTTCCATGTGGGTTTTGGTATGTTTATTTTGAACTTTAGTTACTGATAGTTCCTTTCTTTTCACTGGTACAGTACTTGTGCCTCCTTAGTAAACTTATATTTATGTTTGTTTGACTAATCAGGAGTTTGCTGACAAGTGTGCTTTTAACATCACTACATGAATTCCGAAAGAAAGGTTAGGGGCCATGAATTTGAATTTCAGTTCCTAAGTTTTGACTGAATATTAACCCTGTCTCTAACTGTTGGAGAATAACCTGAACTGCTAAGAAAATGTCATAGAATTGAATAGCCATATGCAGGGTTACTTGCCTTACCTAGGGGAAGGGGACGAAAGTCCCCTTCTCCTGAGGAGCCACCGATGCTGCCCAAGGGTCCAATCCTATCCGGTGCTGCTGCTGCTGTGCCAAAGGGGTATGCACTGCTTCCTGCGTTGGGGGTGCTGTCACAGAAGCCTCCTCAAGGTATGGAAATGTTTGTTCCCTTACCTCAGGGCTGCTTTGCGGCTGCACCAGTGCTGGATAGTTGGATAGGATTGGGCCCTAAGTTGCACTCGGAATGCAGCAGCAGTCATTTTTGGCACTGCTGCAGCCCTGGGTGCCAGGCAGCTCAGGATTGGGCTGTGTTGTCTTCTTAGACCTCTTGTTTGCTTCTTCTCTAAATCTTGAATAATCCTGTTTACTTACATGGTTCCTGGGAGCGTTGGGAGTAATTAATTGATGATTTTACAGCAGCTTATATGGCACATAATGTAAAAGTGGTGATGAATCTAAGTTAATCTATTCTTGATGTGTATATCTATATGAAATTAAAAAAAAACAATTTTATGGCAGTTGTGGAAGAAGCTGCACAATAATTTTTCAGTTCAGTACTCGGACTAAAAGCCCATCTAGGGGTGAGGGCAATGGAGCTCTGAGGTAAGGGAACAAACATTCCCTTACTTTGAGGAGGCCTCTGTGAGTAACACCCAACTGTAGGATGTAGCACGTGTCCCATTGGCACCGCTATGCCAGTGCTGGAAAGCACTGACATAAGGGGTTAGGATTGCACCAGTCATCATCGAGATCTAAACCTAGATCAACTTTGCAGCAAATATTTTGCTTTAAGGCACATTTACATGGACATCATTCACATGCTTTTGCACAAATGAACAAGTAAGAAAAAACAGGAGTTAACACATCAAAGCAAATATGCCCTTACAACTGTATGAAACTTGGTCATATAAATTTGAGATGACCCTCATGTCTCTACTGCTTTTATTAATAATGATGATGATGAAAATAATAATTAACCAAAATGACACCTGAAAAAAAAAAGGCAAACTTCTTCAGTGAACCTCTGCAGCGGCTTATGGAATGATGAAATTTTAGAACAGAGAGGAATGGAAAACAGTCTAGTCAGGAAGAAAAAGAATTGAATCACAGGAATCCGATTAGAACAATGCTTTTAAATACAGTTCAGAGTCCCTCTAAACCTAGCCTGCTTAGCCATCAAGGAATGATTCCAGGTGTATAAAAGGCAGGTGCCCAAATGTTTAAGGAAACAGATGGAAAATCTGCCACTTCCACCTCTCTTAACTCTTCCTAATCTCTAATGCAGTGGTTCTCACCCTTTTTAGCCTGGGACCCACTTCTGAGAATGACAATCTGTCTGGAAGTGATGTCAGTAACCTGGAAGTGATGTCATAGCCAGAAATGACATCAAACAGGAATTGACATCACAGTGATGTCAGAGCCGGAAGTGATGTCATCAAGCAGGAAGTTCTTGCCTAGAAACTTAAACTGTAAATGACAAGAGACAGTATTTCAGCCCAGAAGCTTCTTCCAATTCTCCCTGCCTTCACTACCATTGCTATCAAGCAAAAAATAAAACAACATCTGGAACAAAATATTTGTGTATTTATTTACTACTGTTTTTATTTCTGTCTTTATTTACAAAATCTCAAGCTACTTCTTGTATTGTGCTTGAAGCTAACCAACATTGATGTGGCTATTGATACTGTGCTCAGCACTAGCCAGAAACAAGTGCACCCTACTCATGCACTTCAATACAAGAAGTAGCTTCAGCTTTTGTAAATAAAGGCAATAAAAACAGTAGTATCCCCCTCAGAAGGAAGATTAGCAGGGACGCTTCCCCTCATCTCCCCCAAGCCTAAGCACGTCTACTCAGAATTGACTCCCATTATTGGCAATGGGGCTTACTCCCAAGTAAGACTAGACAGAATTGCAGCCTAAGAGAGAAGTAAGAAGAGTGCACATGAGAGAAGCAGCTGGGGGAGCAGCATTCTCCCTGGGTGCTTCCCCCCCACATGCCAGGCTTGCCCTCCCTCCTCCCCCTCCTGGCTGCTCTCTTGGCAACCAGGGATCCCCCCTCACCCCAGCAAAGATATAAAGAGAGGACGTGCTAGCCAGGGCAGGAAAGGATGTGGCTTCCAGGCGATTTCAGAGAGGGAGAGAGGTTGTGATGCAGAGGACAAGAATGGCAGTGGGGTGGTAGTGGCTTTGATGCTGCTTTCAAGGCAGGCTCACAAGAGGGAAGATCACGTGGGTCTGCCTCTACTCACCCAAGCCCTGTGTTCAGGTCTCCAACTACACTCTCCAGCCCAGTCCAGCTGCAGTGGGGGGGGGGGAGCTGCTCTGTCTTGCAACCCCGAACCAGCCCATCCCATTATGACAGCCAAGCTGACAAAGGTTGGTGGGTAGAAACCTGGCTGGCTTATCCATGTCTCTCCTGGTCCTTCTTTGCCTGCAATCCATAAGAACATAAGAACAGCCCCACTGGATCAGGCCATAGGCCCATCTAGTCCAGCTTCCTGTATCTCACAGCGGCCCACCAAATGCCCCAGGGAGCACACCAGATAACAGGAGACCTCATCCTGGTGCCCTCCCCTGCATCTGGCATTCTGACATAACCCATTTCTAAAATCAGGAGGTTGCGCATACACATCATGGCTTGTACCCCATAATGGATTTTTCCTCCAGAAACTTGTCCAATCCCCTTTTAAAGGCGTCTAGGCTAGACGCCAGCACCACATCCTGTAGCAAGGAGTTCCACAGACCGACCACATGCTGAGTAAAGAATATTTTCTTTTGTCTGTCCTAACCCGCCCAACACTCAATTTTAGTGGATGTCCCCTGGTTCTGGTATTATGTGAGAGGGTAAAGAGCATCTCCCTATCCACTCTGTCCATCCCCTGCATAATTTTGTATGTCTCAATCATGTCCCCCCTCAAGCATCTCTTTTCTAGGCTGAAGAGGCCCAAACGCCGTAGCCTTTCCTCATAAGGAAGGTGCCCCAGCCCCTTAATCATCTTAGTCGCTCTCTTTTGCACCTTTTCCATTTCCACTATGTCTTTTTTGAGATGCGGCGACCAGAACTGGACACAATACTCCAGGTGTGGCCTTACCATAGATTTGCACAACGGCATTATAATATTAGCCGTTTTGTTCTCAATACTCTTCCTAATGATCCCAAGCATAGAATTGGCCTTCTTCACTGCCGCCGCACATTGGGTCGACACTTTCATCGACCTGTCCACCACCACCCCAAGATCTCTCTCCTGATCTGTCACAGACAGCTCAGAACCCATCAGCCTATATCTAAAGTTTTGATTTTTTTCCCCAATGTGCATGATTTTACACTTACTGACATTGAAGCGCATCTGCCATTTTGCTGCCCATTCTGCCAATCTGGAGAGATCCTTCTGGAACTCCTCATAATCACTTCTGGTCTTTACCACTCGGAAATGTTTGGTGTCATCTGCAAACTTAGCCACTTCACTGCTCAACCCTGTCTCCAGGTCATTTATGAAGAGGCTGAAAAGCACCGGTCCCAGGACAGATCCTTGGGGCACACCACTTTTCACCTCTCTCCATTGTGAAAATTGCCCATTGACACCCACTCTCTGCTTCCTGGCCTCCAACCAGTTCTCAATCCACGAGAGGACCTGTCCTCTAATTCCCTGACTGTGGAGTTTTTTCAGTAGCCTTTGGTGAGGGACCAAGCCTGCACTCCGTGATTGGCCCCCCTGAGGGCAGCCTCCAAGTGCAGAGGGAGGTCCAGCTGGAAGGCAGCAGCACGCTTTCTGGGGAAAAGCAGCACACTGCTTTCTTTGCACATGTGCAAGCTGCTCTTAGTTACATCTCAATGCCGGGAAGCTTAAAATGTTGACGCCCAGGCTTTGCCCACTTCCAAAATGGCGCCGCCGAGGTCTTTTGCCATCTTCCAAGATGGCTGCTGCCAGCTTCTCGTGACCCACCAGAAATCAGTTCGCAACCCACCAAGTGGGTCCCGACCCACAGTTTGAGAACCACTGCTCTAATGCTGACTGCTGGTTTAAACTGCACTTTGGGAGTGTAGAGTTTTCCCAGTATTTTGGCCAGCAGCGATGACTATCCAGTCTGTCCTCACATCCTGTGAAATCTGTGATCTCTGCATTATCAAGTGGCAATCAGTTTTATAGTTCCACAATGGAACTATATGGAAATATGTGGAATCTGACCATTCTATTTTCTCCTCAGTTGTGTTGCCCTATATTGCTCAGTTGTATTGCCCTGTTTTTAATTGGCATGAGAAAGTTTACTGAATCTACCTGCAATAAGCCATTTGCTGTTTTATGTTTTTCCAAAACATCTCCAAGTGAGAACTTCATTCTGGACTCCTAAGAGCAAAACCAAAGAAGCAGCAACCAAATGTCAAAAGATTTTTATATTTAATGAAGGGGGCAGTAATCAGAACTATTACTCATAAAGATTTTTAACATGTTTGTATGTTCTTTAAGGTGATTCTTCAAGAACTTCTAGAAGACCTTTATTCCTCACTTAATTGCTAGAGACAAAGGTACAGAATTGTATTGCTTTTCTGATTTTTTTTTTTAACCATTTAAATGAAATACATTGGCAGCCCACTCCTAAACTGGCTCCCACTGGTGGGATAAGCATGTGCACGGTTGCAAATGTGTGGTAAAGCATGTTGCAGCCATGTGGAAGCAGGCCGGCAGTCATCCAGCTGGAGCTGCACCTGCCAACCAGGATAAGTAAACTGCTGGGCGGTGGGGAGGAGGGGGGAAGGGTGGAACGGGTGAGGAGGTTGGTTTTTGGGTGGGGTGAGGGCAGGGAGGGGGTGGTTCAGGCCCAGGAGGGAGTGGGGGAACAACAGCCTCTACTGCATTCTAAACCCTGCCCAGAGTCTGTCCACCCCATACAAGACTAGTTTTCACTTCAGTGTTTGAGCTGGTTAAGCTCTGAGTAGCCTTACTGGGCAGGCTGGAGCTTGACATCGGGTAAAGGAACCAATGCCCCCTTATTTCAAGGAAACCTCCAGTTGCCTTCCAGGCCCGTGGGATACAGCAGAGGCTGTTTTGGCACCACTGTAACTGCAGGACCAGCAGCCCCTATAGGACTGGGCTGTTGGAGGTCTTATGAAGCAAGCTATCTGTGGGATTTCTTCTGTACTGGCTTGATTTTTCCAAACAGAAAGCTCAAACACACAGAAGATATTTGTGTGAAAGAGCCCATATTGTTTCATCAGTGCTGAGCTGGTGAAAACTCGAGATGTTGTTATTGATCTGACATAACACATTGCGAAAGATGCACATAAGTTATTTGAAACAGGCAAAGAAAGGGCCAGACAACCAAATCTATATATGGGGCAAAATCTGCAGAGCCAAGCCCTGGGTGAGCAAAACCATCAAGCTTGAAACAGCCCAAGAGAGCTGTGATGCAGTTTGAAGTAAGAAAAGAACAGCGGCAGTGGAGACAGGGTGTTTGGGAGCAAGTGTCAGAACTTCTTGGCAAGTGTACAAGGTGTCTGCAGCTGTCTTCCACTCATCCACTTATGCAGAAACCACGACATGCAGGCAGTGTAGTGGGGTGTGAAGACAGCAGGAAAGGGTCAATTTTCAAATATTTGCATTTGGAGGCAAGATGTGTGTGTGTGTGTGTGTGTGTGTGTGTGTGTGTGTGGATTGAGAGAGCGAGAGAGCGAGCAGTTTCATGACAAGAGGCTGTGACATCTCCAGCACATTTCTTTGTAACAATTAATTGTTCAGTACAGCTCTGCAGTGCCGAGTCCCTTCCTCCCCCCTTTTCAAAATATTTATTGTGCTAGAGGTATGCATATGGGTGGAGACAGTGCATGCAATGTTTTCTTGGCAAGTAAACCAGCTAAACACCCACGCAAAAATAGAGCACGTTGGATGTATCTTGCTGAATAAGGCAGTATATTCGAATTCACTGCAATGGGGGAAAAATGCCCACAGGGCTGTGTTTCTATACATTGAGATGAGATGTATATTTAAAGCTCGATGTTTTGCTATTTTATCAACGTGCATGTCTATCCTGGGTGCAGATACCGATATTGTTCATGGTAATTAAATGGGCTTTGCCCCGAGGTGAATGGACTAGGTGGAATGTATTTCAATATATTTGCTATTCCTGTTTTTAATTTCTCTTTGGAGATTTCTCTTGCCCTTCGTCATAAAACCCAATGTGGTTAACCAATCAATATCAATAAAACCACCCCAAATAAACGACAATCCACAAAATAAAATATGAAAGGCATAAAATCAACCCATTGCCTGAATAAAAACAACAGGAATTACAAGGCTTTGTGGGGAAAAGATGTGTTCAATAAGCACCCAAAAATGGAGAGAAATGGAGTCTGTTTGACCTCCCTGGCGAAGCTTTCAAAGCAGTAGTGATGCCATTGAGCAGACAGACCCTTTCTTGGAAAACTGCCTCAGTTAGAGGTGGGCCATAGAGCTAGGTTTCAGATGCCACTCCAAGGGCTCAGGCAAGTTCATATGGCAGCATATGATGATAGCTGTTTGGGCTCGGGTGGAGGGCTAGTTTATCCATTGTGCTTGCCTTTGTTCTGCTGATTTTGTTTTCACTTTTCTCTGCTAGTTTGGTTATTATTATTGCTCTGTACTTGGTTGTTTTTGTGTGTGTATTTAATTTTTCCTTTGTAAGGTGTTTTATTTTGAACAGAGAAGTGGGATACATGTATTTAAAAATAAAAATAGAGAAAATTTGCTGTGGATGGCATGTCATCTTTGGCCCAATATATCTAGAATACTATTTTATCTGCAAATGTACTTTTACCCAGTGATGGGACTCAAAACACATGCTTTTTTCCGACTCATTACGCTTGAGTCAGGTGTGCCAATGACTCTGCCACTGATTCTGAAATGAGTTCCCATATAAGCAGACTCAAGTCTGTCTGTGCCTGGGTCTGCTTGCTTACTTTTTTTGTGGCATGAAAGACCTTGTGTGGCCATCGTTCAGACTGGATGAGCACAGGGAAGTTTGAGCCAGGAGGCAGGGAAGGGCTAATGTTTTGGTTTTGCATTGAGCAGGGAGGGGGAGGCAAGATCTTTGAAGGAAATGATGATCATTGGATGAAGGCTTTTTCCCTGGACAAGTGAGGGAAAAAGGCATGGGGGGGGCGTGCAGTTCCTAGCCATCCAAGAGAAATCCAGCAGGCTCATTGAATGACCAGCCACAATGAGACTATTCCTGAGCAGAGCAGAGCTGCAAAGGATTGGGTCATACTTGTAAGCCTCCCAGCTGCAACTTAAGCCTCCTCCCTCTTACTGCTTCTGTCCCCACTCTCACACAGTTTGTCCCACTTTGTACAAATGGGAGTATTAAAGGAGAACTCTCTCTCTCTCTCTCTCTCTCTCTCTCTCTCTCTCTCTCTCTCTCACTCACACACACACACACACACACACACACACACACACACACACACACACACACACACACACACCCCCAGGCAGCAGCTCCATTTTTCTTCTGTAGCTGACTTTTTTTTACCAAAAAGACTTGGGACTTGAGTCTTTTAGAGTCTCCAAAAAGCTCTGGACAACTCAGAAAGTTCACCCATTAGGACTTGTTTTTGAGTCAAGCTGAAGTGGAGACTCGTGACTTGACTCAAGTCAAGGCGCACTGGATTTGCCCATCTCTGCTTTTACCATCTATAACAGCCAACCAAGAACATTCCGTTATTTGGTCTCTATGTTCACTATCTTTGTGGCACAAAATTGTTAATGGTAATTCTTTTCAGAACACGTGTAACATGAGCTACATGTTACACGTACATGCGTAAGATGGGGAGGGGGGAAATTGTGTGTTAGGATCCAGTATACTTCTACCCTGACTTTTAGCCCTAACAAGGCCCCAGGGCAGTTTCCAATAGTTTAAAATACCACAGAACACAAATCCAAACTAAAAAGACTCAGTATAGCAGCTTATAGAAACAAGTCACCAATTTCACATAAAGCTAGTAGCTGACAAACAGTATGGAATATAAATTCATTTGTGATTAAACACCTGCCAAAGCAAAAAATGCTTTGTAGGCCGCAGGAAAAAAGCAGTGAGGGGGCCAGGTGTACCTCATGGGGAAGGGAGTTTCACAGTCTAGGCACTACAGTTGAAAAAGGCAGTAGACTGCAATGTAGACTGCAAGAAACTTACAATCTCTATGTAAGATATAAATGAGAAAAAGGGAATGCACAACTCTAGAAGAACTTGCTAAGCATGGTTACTATTAGAAGGAGATCGAGTGTGTGGTACTGGAAATTGAAATAGGACAGTGTTTCCCAGACCATGGGTCAGAACCCACTAGGGGGTCGTGACCTGAATGTTGGTGGGTGGTGAAACGGAAACTGACAAGCTGATAGCTGGCAAGAAAAATGAATTGAGCCCTAGTGAAATGGAGCTGCAGGTGTGTTTACTTGTGAGTAGACAACTGTACCTTTCGCTGTTCTTGAAGGCCAGGCAAAAGGGAATGCAAGGCCCCAGAATGGTCCTGATCCAATGTACATGGAGTTCAACAAATGCTCCAGACGGTGGTGCCCCCCAGCTACAGTAAAAAAGGATTAAAACAGAAGCTTGAATAGCTGGTAAAGTGAAACATTTTTTTTTTTAGTATTGTAACACTAGGCGGGTCTTGATAGTGTCATTTTAAAAGCGTGTCCCAGTGCTAAAAAATTTGGAAACTACTGATAAAAGATTTAATGTTAAGTAGTAGTGACTTTGGGCACAATCCTAATCAGATCTACTCAGAAGTAAATTCTATTTTGTTCAGTGGGGCTTACTCTCAGGAAAGTGTGGTTAGGATTGCAGCCTTTGTCACTGAAAATGTCTGAGCTGCCCTCAGTGCAGGCTGGAATAGACTCCTGTGGCCCTTGATGAGACAAACATGGGGTTCCCCAGTGGTGTTTTCTTATGCTGGGGAGGAGGGGCCTAGGGGAACATTTGCAAGGAGATTGCATTCTTGCACTTGCCAAATCTTCCCTGAAAATGCACTTCACTGGCTGCTTTTGGCCCCCCTTCTGCCATCCTCTGACCAGCTAGGTAGGGGAAACAGTGGAGAATTATTGTTTACAGTGGCAGGAGTAGGCACCCCTTCTTCCCACCTTCTGGTTCCTTCTTACAAGTGCCGATCCTCTTACGTTGGGAAACTTGGCTTTGGAACACATTTGCCAAAGTAACATGTAGTTCAGAGCTATATCCTTTTGCTTTTGTTTTGCTTTATGCAGTACCTATGGCTACTGCTGAGAGCCCAATCCTGAGCTCTTACTACCGGTCCTCCATTGGCGCTGAGTGTTGCAAACACATCTGCAGCCTTCAGCCCCAGTTCAGTACTGGTGTGAGCTGGCGCTGGGCTAGTGCTGGTGGATTGCCGCTGCTTGGCCGCTGCTTGGGAGGTAGGTGGGGCATGGGGAGAGGCAAGAAGGAACTGTTCTGGGATGGGGAGAGAGTGGGGAGAGGGTGGGGAGGAGGCATGCCAGGGGAAGGAGCAGGGCGGCAGGGAGGCAGGACCTGAGGAGTTCTGCTGCTCTGCATTCTGAGCCTTTGTGTCAGGCTGCGGGCCCAACACAGAGGCTCTTGATTCTACAGCAGGCCAAGGGTTGCCACAGAATTGAGTAACCCCATTGTGGAGCTACTTGCCTTACCCAGGGGAAGGGGACGAAAGTCCCGTTCCCCCGAGGAGCCGCCGGTGGCTCCCCTTTTGTGTGCAGTCCCAGTGCAACAGGCAGCTCAGGATCAGTTGTGAGTCGTGAGTGGCTCTGAATGCATCTTTCCTAAGCAGATGAACTGTTTTGTACTAACCAAGGAGATCCCATTTTATTGGAAACAGTCAGGCATTGTCCTGCTAAGAAATGAATAACAACCATGTTGAAATAAAAACTTGCACGCTCCTGCCAAACGCTGAGGTTACCTATTTTGTTCAAAGTCAGTAAGAACTGAAAGTAGCTTTAATATCCAATGCAAGATCTGGATGAGGTGGCATCTGCAATAAATTGGTTTCATCTCCCTGAGACATCATGCCATCTACTTCTCTGATAGTAGTTTGCATAAAGTATAGTAAAATTATTCTAACACTATCAGATAGGTGTCAAATGAAGTACTGTGAGAAGATTATCACTTTCTTACTTCTGTCCGGAAGCAATCCCCAGGCAAAATGCGGGGGGGGGGGGGAGTCCAAAGGAATTCCTAGCTCCTGCTTGTATTTGAGCTGAAAAGAGGAGATTCTCCTTCTTTAATGGGAATGCTGTTTGCTGAAGTCAGCTTCCCGGTAACTGTGTGGTGTAGTGGTTAGTGTGTCAAACTAGAACCAGGGTTCAAATCCCCACTCAATCTTGAAGTTCAGTGGGTGGCATATATGATTTATATATTGCTTACTCTGACTGGTGATGGCTTTCTGTTGGGGTCCTTCCTACCAACAGATGCTGGGCATTGAACCTGGATTCTTCTGCATCAAAGCCCATGCTCTAACATTAAGCTGCAGTGCCATACCCTAGTCATTCTCTATAACCTTAACCTACCTTGCTGGGTTGTAGTGAGGATAACATTTGGGTGGGGTAGGAATAGAACCCTGTATACATCTTGAATTAATTGAAGGAAGGGTGGGATAAAAATATGATGCATGAAATGAAATTGCCAGAAGTGATCTTCATTATTGTCAAGGGGATTATGAGGCATATTTGAGCAAAACCTAGACATTACTTGATAGATTTTTAGATTGTTGGTATCATTACATTCCAGACATTTTTTTCATTATTCTCAAAATGACAATGAAAAGTTACAGAATAAATATTTTGGTCAGTTACAATCCACATGTACAGAGGAAGGGCTTAAAATGTCTCTTCCATGTAGATCTTTTAAAGTGGTCTATATTTCCTACCCCGCCATGCCTAATGAACGATAAAGAGCACACTGTGGTTCAGTTTATTCCCAGAGTAGATGAATTACAAGACTGCTTCCTGCTTAGCATCATAGTCATTGTGCTTTCACAGGCCATGAAACCAGCTCCATATCATCAGTTCTATGTAAGGATTTCTGGGGGCAAGTTTGTGACATGTAAGAAAACTGTAAATGTGCATTTAAAATAATTGTGCACAGTGGCATCCATCATGAAGACTGGTGGTGAGTTTGTTTTGGAAAAATATATTCTGATCATTAAGTACATTATCTGGGAACGTATGATACAAAGTGCCTGCCAGCCTGTGTACATCACATAAACAATGGGCCACTTTGCCCTGTGCATTGTGCTTTTCTACTGCACCAAAACTTCCTAAATTCTGTTTCTCTATTTTAGTTGCAGAGAAGAGCAAGCAGGAAAAAAAATAATAATGTACTGCATCACATTACCAAAGGAAAAACCAAATGGACACATAAGCACAAAATAGTATTTTTTTTTACTTTGGAATGGCATTCATTTGGAGATGAGGGAGAAGGAGTGACTGAGAGACAGACAGTTGAATACACCACAATGTTCTATGCATATAAAAAATGGGATTGTGCCTATTGTACATAGGAGGTGATTTGGAAAAATAATGTTAAGCACTATTATTTGCATAGAGGCTATTATTGCACCTAGTAGTTTGTGCTGAGTAGCCCAAAGAACCTCATCTGTTTTGTAATTAAACAAGTACTGCATTCCATTTCTTCTTAAGTTCTACGTAGTGCTGGCACAGAAATGTCTCTATTTTAATTATTGCAGCTTGTCTTTTAGAACTGTGGGAAATCACAATTAGATGAGATCTGAAGGATTGCTAGCCTCAGCCCACTTAGGATAGAATCTTTGGACTCAACAGTTTTTTGTCAGTCCCAGGATGAATAAATGTGACATTTCTTTCTCCTACCTTTGCCCATCAAATAAAAAACAATGAAACCGCTGGTTTTTTGGAAGACCAAGAAGGAAATAGTGACACAAACGTTTGCTGCATGTCTTTGAATGATTGGTTCTCTATTATGGCATAAGATGCATATGTGTAATTATACACACCCCACCTATCCTAATATTCTGTGCATACGGCTGATGTGGATGTACACAAATGCACATCTCATTGCTCATTTGGTCCCTGTGAAAACCGGATGTGACTTGATGCAGATGGAGATGCACACCTTCATCTGGGATGGCCAACCACATGTATCAAAACAACCACGCTGCGTTTCTTAATGTTGAGGTTTGCTTCTTTTTATGGTATCAGTCCAGAGCCTTTTGAAGTACTCATAGCGCTTTCAGATGCCCACAAGACACATGGCAATTCTGCAGATGACTGCGCTGCTTGTTGCATCTCCAAAGAAGGGACAGGGGGTTAGCAGGATTTGTGTGGGTTGCACAACCAGTAACATGGCCTGTGGTGCTAACCCTCATATGGCATCTGTGTCATGTAGACTATGTAGATGGACATGTGCTAATACAGGTTTAGTTCATGCCTCTTTGACTTTGTGGGGTTTGCATATTCTCTGTTGGTGCACTGATGACTAAAAACAGCAGATGCATACTCAGAAATGTATCCTTTCACTCTCATCCCTTCTCTGAAAAGCCTTGTGGTATGATACAGGCACAGGAGGACTGCTGTTCAGGAGCCTTGGTCCAAACCCTCATGCAGATCCCAAAGCTGCCCTGGCAGATCTTCAGCTACTGGTACAATCTTGTTACACCAGCACAGCAGATAAGATCAAGCTGAAAGTGACCTAAGAAGCTCACTGTGTGATTTTTTTTTTCCAGCTACCACCCACTCTGCAAAATGCCCTAGCACTGTGGAAACCACTCTGTCTCTGAGTTGCTGCTCTGTTTTTGGTTTCTTCAATACTCAACCCTCTGTTTTAGTAACCAAAACTTGGCAAGGAGAAGAACCCTAAGAAAATAATCCTAAACATTCTTACTTGGGAGTAACTCTCAATGAACTGAATTGAACTTTGAGTAGACATGCATAGGATTGTGCTGAAAATAATGCAATGTTTCATCAGTAGTTGAGTCACTAAGGATGCAATCCTAACCTCTTATGTCAGCGCTTCCCAACACTGACATAAGGGCAATGCAGCTCTGAGGAAAGGGAACAAACATTCCCTTACTTTGAGGAAGACTCCATGAGTGACACCCAACTGCAGGATGCAGCACATGTCCCATTGGCACCGCTCTGCCGGTACTGGAATGCACTGACATAAGGGGTTAGGATTGCACCTAATTCTAGTGCTGGAACTAGAACCCTCACTCCTTTCCTCCTGGATAGTTTAAATAGCTAAGGATGGTTAATATCCAGTTACTTGCACCAAGGACTTTCTGCCAAACCCTAAATTGGGCCTCCTCTTGCTGATGCAGTAACACAACTGAACACGCATTGTATCTTGTGAGGGAGGGGGACAGCAGTTGCAGTGGTCTCATCAAAATAAGGGTACTTTTGTTACCTTACCCTGGGGCATGTCTCCTCTGCCCAAATGGATCTTCTCAGTTCTGTGCCAGGAATTTTTCTAGTGCAGAACCAAGGAACGTAAGGAAGACGGAAAAAGTAGCGGAATGGGGATAGGATCTCGATGCATGCAGTACCTCTGGAATCCTTCCCTGTTCCACTCTCCCTCTCCCTTCCCACTTCATTCCTCCCAGTTCTTGCCTCCTGTGCTGGCTTACCTGTGCTCCTGTTGATTTCCAGCTGCGGCAGCAGGCTGCCAACACTGCCACATTTGTGGTGGTGGTTCTGATTGGCCACCATATAGCTGACAGCAGAATTGTGTTCTGTTGTCATCAAGCCCTAATTGGAATTGGGTTGCTTATTTTCTTTTTTACTAGTCTTTGAAACTCTCTGCCAATTTTGCCAAACCTTGTTCTGGGTCAGCCCTGCTTTCTTTTGACCTATGTCCTGCACTTTGGATCCTCATCCCCATTTCTTTCATTTGCTTGTTTATTCCATGCTTTTAACACCCCCCCCCCCTTTCTTGCTTTTTGTTGCTTGCTTGGTCTCAGATCTCCCAACTGTGTGTTGTGCTTTTTCAGACTGTTCAGTCCTCAGCATTGCTTGTTTTGGATTTGGGGCAAGGGTGGATCTGCAGATTTTGGTGGTTTGGGTCCAGGACAGGGATGGCGGCGCTGGCCTTCACAGCATCCTAACCCCTCTCCCAGACCTGAAAGCCCTACATAGGGCTATTTGGTTTTGCGCCTACGATTTAGCTGGTGTAGATCTGATTAGCAGGCTGGGGCTCCCACCTGCACAGCAATGGATGCAGTGTGGGCTTGGCAGCCCCACTGTGCCACCATTGGATAGGATTGGGCCATGAAGCTACAATTCTATGCACAATTACCTGGAAGCAAGTCTCGCTGAACTTAGTGAGGCTTACTTCTGCATAGGATTGGGCTACGAACCTCACAATCTTCAGAGAAGGAATCTGCACATGCTTGGGAAACAATGCATTTAGTATTAAGATGATGGGCGGTCTGAAATCAAACAAACGCTGGGTTCATGGTGTCAGCATGCCCTGAAATAATAAGGATATATGCATGAGTCAGACTACACAAATCGGAGTCCTCGGACTCAGGTTGGTTTTGTTTTCTCAACTTCAGTATTTGGCTTTGGCTTAAGTTGATGTACTGAAACAAAATCTGCTCTGCAGGCAGCAAAACCAGTGCTCTCTCCCTCCAAACCCTCATGAACAAGCGTTAGTTTTCAGTTTTGTCTACAGGCATGCTACAGTGTGAGGCTGGGAGAGACCTGCTAGAGCAGCCATTTGCAACCACTGTGCCGTGGCACACTGGTGTGCCACGAATGGTACACAGGTGTGCCACTGGAATTTGGGGGAAGGTCATTGATTAGTTGGGCCAATGGGGATGTGAGCCCCCCACTGGCAGCATGGTGTGCCTTGTCAATTGTAAAAAACCTGATGGTGTGCCTTGACAATTTTAGTGGCCTTGTCAGTGTGCCATGTGATGAAAAAGGTTGAAAATCACTGTGCTAGAGGCTGGTCTTTGAAATGGGAAAATGAGGCAAATTCTTGATTATAGTGCTGTAGCTTTAACTCCAGTTACAACATCCTTGTATCAGATCAAGAGAGCTGTTGGCTTAGACTAGAGCACTGATTTATAGGATTGGGCTATTCATTCCTTTGTCATTCTTCTGCCCATAGTTTTGCTCATGGCTGGAACCTTTTGGTAATTACGTTGTTCTTATCTTTCCTGTAACTGGAAGTTTCTTATTCTCTTTATTATGTATATTCATTCTTCCCTTAATTTATAGGGTGTCATGTATTATTCATTGGTAGTTCTTGGCTCTGATTAAAGGTTCTATATCATCTTTCACATTTCAGAAATTATTGTATAAGCCATCATAAAATAATATTCAAAATCATTCACTTTGGCTGGTGTGTTTGACATTCATTTGTGGTTTTTCTGCACATGAACTTTATTTAGAGTTAGTATTTCATGCCTAAAGTTTATTGGAAGTTTGCAGATACTAGAATTGGTTAGAAATGATGACTTATAAATGCCTTGGTAGGCGGAAAATAAAATAAAAATAGCTTGTACAGTTCCTAATCTTGCGAAATGATTCTTCTGTGTCCTATTAAAGAGTTCAAGTATTTTCTTGAAAGGTGATGGAAATATCCAGAGTCCACCCTGTCCTGAGTTTTCTTGACTTCCATACTAAGGATTCAAGAGAAAATATCTGTTGGCATAAGCCAAGCCTTTCCCTTTTACAACCTTTGTTCATAGCAGTGGTGCTGCTACAAAATACATCTGTGGTGGAACTAGTGACTGCTGTAACTTAAAGAAACCTCTTGCTGATACTCAAGTCTTGCTCTCTGGGTCCTTCCTACCATGGACAAGATACAAAAGAGACCATAACAATATGCCCCACTGAGCATAGTCAGAGTGCCTAGGCTCTGAATATTTGCACCACTCCTACAGATCATCTTTATCATCTCCCCATCTTGATCTATTGCCCCATAATTATGAACAAGGAACCTGTGCTGGAACCAAGATACCAGAAGACTTTTTTTCTGTAGAGTCTCCTCACCTGAATTTCCCCTAGACATTGAGAGGATAGTGAGGTGTTAATATGTAGGTTCCCCACTTGGCAAATGCCATCAGTTGTTTTGGGATGGATATGGCTACGATTGTGACAGCAGTGGACCTCCACAGCCCTGCGCCCGGGGCAAAGGTCTGCGATGGTGCCCCCTGGCAGGCTATCGTCACCCCCCTTGCAGAAATCCACCCCCCTACTCACCAGAGGCTCACAGAGCCTCATGCAACCTCCGCCTATGTCGGGGAAACCTCAGAGAGGTTCCCCAAAGCTACAGACCAGGGGTGCTCACACTTTTTTGGCTTGAGAGCTACTTTGAAACCGAGCAAGGCCCGGAGATCTACCAGAGTTTTTTTTACAATGTTCGCGCCATCATAACATATAACATTTATGTGTACAATGTATGTTGGTGTACCTTGAGCCCCACTGAGTATAACAGGACTTACTCCTGAGTAGACATGCCTAGAATTAGGCTGTGAGGCTGCAATCCTAGCCACACTTACCTGGGAGTAAGCCCCATTGAGTACAATGGGCCTTACTCCTGGCGTTTCCTCCCAGAGGCACCTGAAGCGGGGGAGGGGGTCGGCACTCCGTGATCTACTCATCTTGACTCGCGATCTACTGGTAGATCGCGATCCACCTATTGAGCACCCCTGCTATAGACTGTGCTTCCGGGAAACTGGAAGCACAATTTCCGCCCCATTGGAAGCCTCAGAGAGGCTTCTGCTGCACCCTAGCACCTTGCGCCTGGGGCTTTTGCCCCGACAGAACTTATGGTAGGTCCGCAACTGGGTTGTGACTTCTGAAGCTCTGGAGGGATGCACTATTTTCTTTTTTCATCAGCTGAGCAGAGAAACTGACAATGAACTCTCTCTGCCTTGCCCATCAGCTCTGCTCTCCCACATTCATTTACCACTACTGTTAAGAACATAAGAACAGCCCCACTGGATCAGGCCATAGGCCTATCTAGTCCAGCTTCCTGTTTCTCACAGTGGCCCACCAAATGCCCCAGGGAGCACACCAGATAACAAGAGACCTGGATCCTGGTGGCCTCCCTTGCATCTGGCATTCTGGCATTCTGACAGCCCATTTCTAAAATCAGGAGGTTGCACATACACATCATGGCTTGTAACCTGTAATGGATTTTTCCTCCAGGAACTTGTCCAATCCCCTTTTAAAGGTGTCCAGGCCAGACGCCATCACCACATCCTGTGGCAAGGAGTTCCACAGACCAATCACATGCTGAGTAAAGAAATATTTTCTTTTGTCTGTCCTAACTCTCCCAACACGCAATTTTAGTGGATGTCCCCTGGTTCTGGTATTATGTGAGAGTGTAAAGAGCATCTCCCTACCCACTCTGTCCATCCCCTGCATAATTTTGTATGTCTCAGTCATGCCCCCCCTCAGGCGTCTCTTTTCTAGGCTGAAGAGGCCCAAACGCCATAGCCTTTCCTCATAAAGAAGGTGCCCAGCCCAGCAATCATCTTAGTTGCTCTCTTTTGCACCTTTTCCATTTCCACTATGTCTTTTTTGAGATGCAGCGACCAGAACTGAACACAATACTCCAGGTGTGGCCTTACCATAGATTTGTACAACGGCATTATAATACTAGCCGTTTTGTTCTCAATACCTTACCTAATGATCCCAAGCATAGAATTGGCCTTCTTCACTGCCGCCGCACATTGGGTCGACACTTTCATCGACCTGTCCACCCCCCCCCATTGCACCACCTGTTGCACTCAAACCACTTCTTCTGGGACCTTCTCACAAAGGAAGCATGAATTAACATCTCTGGAGGTCCTCGGATGGTTCTCCCATGCATAGACCTGACAGGCAAAGCTCTTTGTGGTGCAAGCTTTGGATCTTCAGGCCTTCCTAATAACATTCTTAGCTGTGGCGGGCTCTTCAGGCATTGCAGCTGAGTGAAAAGAGGTGTACTCCGGAGGGGCTCCCCCCCCCCCGCTCTCACCCTGGCAGCATAAAATCATGATTAAAATGGAAGGAACTACAGCATCATTGGTGCTTTCTGGTTAGGATGCAGCACTACAGAAAATCATTTTCTCTACCATTTGGCTGAAAACTTTAAAGACTGCAGACAGGAGCCTGAGAGGTCTCTGGGTGCCGATTGCTGTCAGTTTTATAGATGCATTCCTGTCGAATGCCTAAGCAAGTAGTTTCTGTTCTCGGCAGGATGCCGCTGCCAGCTCTCAAACCCCACACTATGTTAAAGTGATGGCAGAGACCTTGTTTAAACCGGCAAAAGGCCTTGGAATTGGGAGAAAATGAAGCATCTGATCTCTCTACTCACAGCCGTGCAGCCTGCTCCCTCCTGCATGAGTTCTGTGAAAAACAACGGCTTACATTTGAAGGTACCATGACATTAGCTCTGCTATACCATGACGATAAGATTGCAGGCCTCTGTGAGTGTTCAGAAGGTAGGCACTGTCTGGAGGTTCTAAGGGCAGCTTCAGTTTAACTATCATCCTCACCCTGGAGGTGGCCAGCATTGCAGCAGCGTTCAGCAGCCAGCAGAAGGAGAGGACGAGGCATGAGAACTCTGTGGAGGGCTGCCCCAAACCCATCTGTTCAATAATCCCAACAGTCTTGGGGACTGAAAAAGGAAGAGCCTGCCTGACGTTATCTGCTCTGAGCAAGGCACAAGATCAAATAAAAGTCAGCAATGCTTTCTTGAAGGTACAACAGCACATGGGGTAATGCAATCTATAGGCATAGCAGAGAACAGACTGAACTCCTGTCATGTGCCTCAGTGTGAAAATAAACAGTGTAAGAATGAATTCCAGAACTCTCTGGTTGGGAGTTAAAAAAAACAACATACCCACAAAGGCATGACGCAGACAATGTATTATTTTGTTAGGTTACCTGTCCATTGCAATGCCTTTAATGAAAACTACACATTAGGAGAGAATGAATGAAGGAATGTAGCTGAAATCTCATTTCTCATGGATTTGATTTCATATTAGGAGAATAATCTAAGTCACTGGACCTTCCGAGGAAGAGAGGAATCAACAGACAGTGACATTCTCTTTCGCTAAGTGCTAACTGTCTTTTCTATTGAAAGTCAGAGCTGTTTTTTTATTGCAGACAAAGTGAAATCACTACAAGGAATGCGGAAGATTAAATGGAAATATTTCAGAGGTGAAATGGATTTGAATCATGCAATTGGAACATCAACAAGTTTTAGAATGGGAGCCGTCTACCTGGCTACTGACAAAGTGAGGGTGATTATATTTAAGGAGCATGCTTGTATGTATGTTTGTGTGCAGGATGTGCAGTTAGTGAGACACTATGCTCCTTCTTTGAAAGAATGTTTCATATGACTTATAGGAAGAACAGTTTAGGACATTTGTGCCCAAACCTGTGTCCAGAAAGTACTATTAGATATCAACTGTGACAAGGTAAGAGTTTTGGCCAGTCGGACCTAAACTTTGAGAACCTTTTTGCATCATGGAAGGGGGTTCAAAGGATGTGGGCCAGCCTTTCGCTCAGCCTGCTGGAACAAAATGGGAGTTTCATTCTGCTGGTCAGGGTTGCTCCTCTCCCTGCTCACTAAAGGAAAAAAAGCTGAAACTGGTTGAAAGCTGAGACTGTACTCTCTCATCTTTAAAGTAGTATTTCCAGATTGCCAGATGATCTTCCCCCTGGCGTTATGCAGAGTGGAACAGTACATCAGAATGCGGGGGGAGGGGAAACAGTGGTTTAGCTAAGGCATCTGGAAGTCGGTGCCACTAAAACGTTTACCCCCCCAGCCTCCGAAGGCCTCCTTGTGAGGCCTGGGAAGGCTCCCAACCCCCATAATACCCCCCTCCCAAATTCCTGCAAGTTCCTAGAAAGATGCTAGAAGGGAAAAGACAGTGAAGTACTTACTCTTGTCCTCTGATCAGCTACCTGGATACTCTGGAGCAGGCTGCTAAATGCAGGAGGGAGGAGTAGAGCCAGAGGTAGCAGCAAGAGAAGACCTCAGAAGGCCACTTAGAGGCCTCTGAAAGGCATTTCTAATTTTCATCAAAAACCAAAGTGCCTTTCGGAGGCCTCTAAGACATCCCTCAAGGCCTGGAACCTGGGGCAATATACCCCACTGCCCCCCTTTAGCTACACCTCTAGGGGGAGAATGTGTACACTCATGTCCTCATTGTGTTGTGGGCAGAACTTGTGGACTGCTATCCAGAATTAATTCTCCTTTTCTGCATGCAGACAACAGTTACACAAGCTTTCTTTGTGTGCTACAGGTGTTTACTTATGTAATCCATAATGTTGTTTAGTAGATTTTGTAGTCATTTTACAGGAGTACTTTATGAGCATATTTCCATACTACACGATGGTATTATTACCTACTGAAATGAGTTCCTTTGCCCCTGTTCCTGAAATGAGCTTCAAGCCAGCCTTGACATACAAGAAGGGTTTTTCCTCCCTTGAATGTTGATTCCTTTTCCATAAATCTCTTGCACCTAAGGAGAGCTAAGTAGTCCTGTGCTACCATTCTAGTCAAATTGCACCTGACAAATATGAGACTCACCCTGCTGCTCTTATTCAGCACGTATTCCACTCTATTGACACAAGTTAAGTGCAAGGAATATATTACAATGGAAGGAGGACATGAATTTCTTGCTTTCTTTCTGGCCCTTCCTGAAAGCATTAACTCTTTGTCTCTGCTGTTAAGCCTGCAGTTTATGTAAGCTGTTGTATGCCATAAGCATGCAACACCAACTGGTATTTGGTTGATTCTTGGCTTCAACAGGAATCAAGCATTGAATCAAATGCCTTATGCAACATGCCCATATAAGGAATATGCATCCTTTTGCCTTTTTGACTCCTCACACTGGGATTTCCTTCCATTGTACCTTTCCATTAGCCATCACTTTGTGGGTCTGCTTCACGCATCTGATGAAGTGACGTGGGCTCTTGTCTACATAAGGCTGTGCTTATGTAGTTCTTGTAGGAGCCACGGGTCCTGCAACAGACCACCACACAACTGTTTCTCTGGCATCTGTTTCTGCTAATCTCACTCACTATCAGACTACGTAGGTTTCAGCCAAGACAAAAAAAAGCAGTTGCCTATAAAGTGCTCTCTCTTCCAGTAATGGCGTTACTGATTCTGTCTCAGTGCAGATAATCACTCTTATTTCACTTAACTTGGTGATGAAAGGACATAGCAGCAAAGTATCAGACATTTGAGAGCAATACAATGATGACTTCTGGGTAATCTGTAAATACTACTTCAAATCTCTCTCTCTCTCTCTCTCTCTCTCTCTCTCTCTCTTTCTCACACACACACACACACACACACACAACTAGTGAGATACAAACCAACCAACAACCACATGCCCCCTTCACTAAAGTACCTGCCCCCTTGCACAGAAGCAAGGTGGAATAAATAATACATACACTTGCACACACAAAGAGAGAAACTCACTCCAGGACAAAGAGAAAAGGAAAAAGCCACACTGAAAGAGAGATGCAACAGTCCTGCCTGTGTGCTTCTCTCCTTACCATCCCAATCCCCCCTACCCTCTCCAAACCCCTCTCACTGGGGTGCAAGAAAGCAGACTGAGAGGGCCCAAAGCCCCAACCCAAAATGAGGAAACAAATTGCCACCAGACCCTGCTCTCAAGGCCACTTGTGGACTTATTTGCACCCACCACTAAAATATAGTGAAACCACCCGTCACAGAACACCCATTTGTAGAGGCCTTGCTTCCACCCTAGTGGTCTATTCTTTCCCCAGGAAGTCAAGATGCACACATCAATTTTAAAAGTGGGTGGGTGGAGACAGAGAGAAAGTTGAACCTACTCAAGCCTTGAACCTGAACACTTTCTAGTATCATGGAGACAGGGATTAGGATTGGGGGATGCACTCCATGACTCAACCACTCTATAGTGTTATGAGTTACTCAGACCTGGAGCCCAGCAGCTGCAATGATGCTGTTGAGGGAGAGGTTACCCAACAGTGGAGCCCTTCCTTGAAATTCCCCATGAACCCCCCCTCACCACTTGTTTTAATATATCCATGCACTAACGTTTTAGTGATTACTGTTTTTAATATTCCTTTGAAATTGAACGGGTTGAAATAATATACAAAAACAGGTCTGACCATGACTAGCCAGATCTGAATTTGGTTACATTTTTCAAAGCGGGTTCCCTTCCACTGCATCCCAACTTAGTTTTGGGCATGCATCATCTTACCAAGATCATATGGACTGAAACTGGTTCCTGTTGATGAAAACTGAGACAGTGAGGAACTTATGATTTGGTGGCAACAATATATTAACGGCACCTGACAGGAACAGAAAGTCATAGACAGCCCTGAGATAATGATGGAGGCGGTTGGCCTTGTTGCCAGGAAAGAAGATAACGGAGACAATATTTGAATCGAAGACATTTGTCAGGGCACGGGGCATTCAATCACTGGAAACGGTGAGGCAAGTATGGAAGCACTGACACCTATATGACAAAATTAGAGATCACTTTGCCAAATATTTCAAACCTCAAGTGGATCAACACTCTTATGTAACTTCTGATAATTTCATTCCGTGACATTTTGATAACCCCTGCATGCTGGTGATGCATCCCGCTGCCACCGTTGACAGTGTGACAATTGCTTTATGTGCACAAAAATGAATTGCTACCAATGTACTTTGCTAAGGGAGGCATTAAAAAAAAACACAACACAGATATATCCCAGTTGTTACAAAACCACTGTTGGCATGTATGCCTTTTTTCTTGTTAGACATCTGAATATTTCTATCATTATTATTATTATTGAAAATAAAAAGCACAAAATGTTTCCTTGTCCCATAGGGGCTCACAATCTAAAAAAAGACACAAGGAAAACACCAGCAACCACTGGCGTAGCTAATGAATGTATAGGCTGGTGTGGAGCTCAAAATGATGCCCTGGAAGTGATGTCACAACCGGAAGTGACATCATGCCGGGGTTTTTTGAAAAGTGCAAATTGGGGGAAACCTGCCTCTTCCCCCCAGCAGTTCACCACCCACTTGGTCTGCTACCTCCCCCCAGCTAGTGGCATAGCTGCTATCTGCTACCTGGGATCAAAGAAGATTTTGTAGCCCCCCTTCCACAACAAAATCAAATTTAATTAAGTGTGCCCCTTATTGGTTAGAGACATTGTGCTGGTGTGAAGAGGATGGTTATTCTCTCCCTGCTAAATATAAGAGGAGCACCACTTGAAAAAGTGCCTCTTTACCAGTTAGCAGGAGCAACTGTATTATGATACATGGATATGAGAGCTGACTCATATTAACACCTTATTGGTTCCATGCAGTATCTTAATACCATCTCATTAGCCATCAGAACAATCAGTCTCACAGGTCAGGTTTGAGTTAAAGAAATCCACTTTTTGTTCCTTAAGGCAGTTGTGTTTTCATTTTCTGGTTAATTGGCCAGAACTTTTGATAGAATACAGATATTCTAATGCAGTTTGTTTAAATGCATTCTGCATTAAATTACCTTTCCAATGATACATAACATGATGGTATTATTTGTACATAACAATTTTGACCACTAGTGTCAAGCTCCGCTTGTTGTCCCCCTACAGCTTGTTGCCCGGTGAAACTGCTACCCCCTGCACTCCCTTAGCTACACCACTGCCAGCAACCAGCCACTGGGAAAATATGCCGTGCTGGAATGAATAAGGACAGATGCTTTTCTCCTGCTTAATATAAGAGAGCCACTGCTTTCAAAGGGGCCACTTTGCCCAGTTAGGGCCCAATCCTATCCAATTTTTCACTGCCAGTGCAACTGTGTCAGTGGGGTGTGTGCTGCATCCTGTGGTGGGGAGGCAGTCACAGAGGCCTCCTCAAGGTATGGGAATATTTGTTCCCTTACATTGGAGCTGTATTTCAGTTGCACCGGTGCTGGAAAGTTGGATAGGATTGGGCTCTCAGTTGGGTGAACAATTCCCAGCATTTATACCCTGCCTATCAGGACCTTGCAATAATTAAATACAAACAATAATCAAAGCAATTAAAAACGATAATAAAAAACAGCTAATCAGATAAAACCAGAACAGAATCAATGATTGACCTTGCAGAATAGAAGGACCTTGACAATATTCTTAAGAGCAGCAAGAGGTGGGTGGTGGTGGATTGCAGTGAATCACTTTAGTGAATGCAGTGCAATCCGAACTTGTGCTGGAATGGGGAGGCTGGTTGACCTGCCCCATATCTAGCGCGAGTTTGGGGCTGAAAGTGGCTCAGCCTGGGGCAAGGATAATCACTTACCCCAGGAAGAGCCATGGCAGCCCCAATGGGGCTACTTGGATCTGCGCCACTTCAAGAGGGACCTGTGCTCTCCTGCTACCCCCCACGGCCTCTTTCACCACCCATCCTCCCCCTGCCCTTTGCCTGCTCCCCCCCCCCAGACAGCCACGCTTGCACCGGCCCAGCTGACTCAGGAGTGGGTGCAAACGTACTTTATGGCACATTTGCGACACTTCTGGTTCCGCACAAGGGACTTGCGCCAGCCCAACACAATCTTAGGATTGTGCTCACAGTGTAGTATTTCATAGATAAGATATTAGCACCACATTCAAAGAGATCCGATCTGAATTCTTAGAGCTTTGACTCCTAATTCCTTCCTCCCTGATTACTGGGTATCCATGGGTATCTTCAGCTTCCTTTCCTACCTTTCTTCTTCCTCCTCCTCCTTTGTCTTTCTCTGTCATTCTTTGTCTTTCTGTCGTCTTCTTTCACTTGCTGGGTTTGGGTTATGGGAAAGGATGGAGGGCTCTACAAGAAGGCTGGGCATTAATAGCACTGTTCATTTTGCATTCTAATTACAAAAAAATCACTGGACCCAAAGAACTGCATGTCTAGTTCCACATGCCATTTGGACTTCAACTTCTTGACTAGTGAGTCCCAAGCTGCATAGAAAAACCTCTTTGGAAACTGAGGAAAGTATGAAGAGCAATTTGTGATGTGATGTGGGGATCTGTCACTCATACAAGGAAGGAGTCCAAGACACTACTGAGCATGTCCAAGTCTTTGGATATGCCTGGGTCATGCTTTGGATCTGAGCCACATTACATTTAAAAAAAAAATGACATTACAAACTCGGTGTCCTCAAAGCCAAAGCAAAGTTTTGATGAGGTCATTAGAACCACATGAAAGATATTTCCTGCTCACCCAAAGTGAGGGATAGTGACAAATCTTGTGAAGAAAGATTATGTCTCACCTCTCAAGAAAGCCTCTGCCCAGTTGCCTCCACTTATACGGTGATTACTTATAGGCCTGGAAGATTTTCTGTGTGCACAACTCAGCCATGACAACAAGGGCTGTTGCATGAATTGCAATGAATGGAGAAGAAGTGTGCTTGCTTCATCAGTAGGATGCTGTACAAGGTAACAACAAGGAACTGTTCTGGCTCTCAGCAGAGCAACATTAAATTCCTTGCATGATACAGCTGGGATTATGTGGGATCTGAGTTTGGAAGGTCAAGGGAATTGTAAAGCAAGGATCTTGCATTGGCATGGGAGACATGTTGTGCCCTGCTGCCAACATTGGCACCTTTTCCAGCGCAATAGCGAACAGGGCTGGACCCTTTCTTAGTGGAGCTTGCCATTAAACAAGACCCGTTTTCTGTTTTACAACGCTAATGGAAGCCACAAATCAATAGGACTCCTTGCTTAAATGCCTGCGGAATATTGGCCACTTGGTTTCCATGTGAATGAGAATCAGGGAGTCGTGGGCCGAAAAGACTTCACATGGCATTTAAAGACGGGGTTTTCATTTGAATTGCACATTACTGGGATATCTCTGGGAATCTTTCACCCGGAGAGTGAATGACTTATTCTTGCACAGCCATTCAAGGCAGGTTTTCTTTTGAAAAAAAAAAAAAATCCCTAGCTTTAAATGTCAGTTAATTTGTCATGTTTATGGCAGATGGGGGAAATGATGTTGAACACAGCTGTCACCCTCTGTGTTTGGCCTTGGCAGTTCTTCCTGCAAAGAATGAATCTCCCAGCTTGTTTACCCTCCAGCCCTTAGTTAGCGGCAACTGCCTTTTACTCAGCTGCAATTAAGAGGGCATCGGAGACTTGGTGAATTCCTTAGTCCATTAGTTTGAGCTTAGCCTAATTACACCGGGTAAAGCTTGTTTCTTTTCTTTTAATTACCCAAATTTGGTTTATTCAAAGAGGGATCTGGCTGGGTTGCTTCCAAATCCGGCACTTTCGAAGTTCAGTCTGAGAAAAATGGCCTCTCTAAACTTTGCAACATTTAGCTTCCTGGGAATTTTAATGCTTATCTCCCACTTGCGTTCAGATATATGGGCCACAGCTCAGCAGGAAGTTCTGTTGCACAAACCTCACTGAAGTGAGTGGGAGCTGTGCAAAGGAATTGTACTGCCCCTATTCATTTCCAACAGGATTAGCAGAATGGAACTTTCTGGTAGGTTGGGCCTACAGTTGTATTGCCACAGGCAGTAATTGTATTTTGTTCTCTGCCAGTTGTTAACCAACAGGTAGCTCAATCCTAACCTGCTCTGCAACAGGCAGGCTGGTGGGCTTGCCCCACATCCAAGGCAGGAGTGGGGCCAAAAGCAGCACACCCCAGGGCAAGGTGAATCGCTTCCCCTTACCCTGTGTTGTGCTGCAGCAGCCCCAATGGGGCTACTTGGATCTTCGCCACCTAAAGAGGTGGCACAGATCTTAGCAGCCCAGAGCTGCACTGGGCTACCCAAGAATGGGGTTAGGATCTGGCACTTGTACTGGATCCTGGCCCTGCCCCCTGTTTACCTCTCACCCACCCATGTGCTCACCTACCACCCGACTTCCCACTGCCTGAAACACCTCCTCCTTACCATCTTCATGTCCCCCAGATCCCCATGCCAGCTGAGCTCAGATGGTGCGGACTCATCTTTTAGGCCAGCTGAGCGGGGCTCACACTGACCTCCAGAGACTGGTGCATGTCCGTATGCCGGCCTCCCTCCAGCAGAGATTGCAAGAAAGTGCTTTACAGCACTTTGGTGACTGTCTTGAGCTGACGCAAGTCCCAGGGCACTTTCAGGACTGCACCCTTAGTTGAGTTCTATGCAAATTGGGACTTATGGGATTGTAGTGTTGGGAATGATCTATTGCACAGAAGTATTAGAAATGAATAGGAATTGTGTATTTGCGACTGTGTCTGTTTTCCCTTTCTCCTTATTTATAGTGTTGTAAGAGGTCCTTGTTTGGAATGCATTGGGTGTGACATTTATGTTGGTGAGTATTTCTGCTGGTGTTTAGGCTTTGAAACTCACTGTATAATAGGGTGTATGATAGTCATACTATATTTTTCGTTTGGGATTGAGCTGTATCTCACGGGCTGCCCATACACTGAAACTCAGTCCAGATGAATGGACATATTGTTGCTGAGTGATGTGTCTGACTTCACTGACTTGAGAAGTTATGTGATTTTTTTTTCTGGATGGAGTCACACTCCCCTGAAGGATCAAGTGATGGTGCTTTTAAATCTGGCCTTAGTGGTGGAGGTTTGGCAACAGAACAAAAAATACATGTGTTCATGTGAATATGAACAGGGCTTTCTTTATAGTTGCACATAGGCTCTGGAGCTCCCTGAAGAGATACACCTGTCCCTGTCCCTGCTCTCTTTCTACTAGGCCACAAAGCCTGTGTTGTTCCAATGTTCTTTTACTCGTTCAGGATGAGTTCTCTCTTGTTAGTTTTACTCTGTGTCCTATTGTGACTCTATGCTTTGTGTGTTTTTAGTGATGCTTGTGAGGCATGGTGACCTCTGCCCTTAGGCCGTAAAGTCATTTTAATACTATAACATATTCACCATAGTAAAGAGCAGCTTGATACCATTTGTGCAAAAGGTTAAAGGAGAACAGGACAAGTTGCTTGAAAATTATTTTCAGAGGCTGTTTGCTAGTTTTACAGAAGTTATACACTTTGGAGTTTAGAAAGGGAGTAGCAAAGATAAGACTCCTTCTTGGCAGTTGTGCTCCAGGGACCCTCATAGCTCCAAAGCCCTTCCCCAGCATAGGGAGGGGGTGGCAGCGAGGAGACCTCTGCAACGCCTTTGTGCTCCAGGGAGCCCGATGTGACCCGTGTCCAGTTGTGACACGGGGTCCAATGATGGAAAGGTGAGATACAAATTTATTCAATACATACGTACAGGTTGTTGTTACATTACTGTCATTGCCTTACTGTCATTGCTTTGTCTTAACTAGCACAAGAAGATCTAGAAGTCTTTTGACTGATGCAGGAGATAACAGGTTTTCGTAATGAATTAACTAAAATGAGTTGTGACATTTTAAGAAGAGAAACTGATTGTGTGTGCATGTGCATGCTTGTCTGTCTTGCCTGATTTTCCCTATCCTGGCGACTATGCCAATTTGTCCCATCCAAATATTCCAACTCTCCTCTAATGCCCACTTTTGGCTAATTAACACCCTCCTTTTCCAAGAACAACAGCTGTGGTATGCAAAGAAATGAACAGAACTCCTTATCAGTTGAGCAATTAATAAGAATTTATTGCTACAAACCCAGTCACTCCTGCAAGTCCTCTTGTCCAGAGGCTTTCCCTCCCCAAAACTCCACTTAACTCAGTGGGTGAAGGCCTGAAGCCTCCAGTCCAAGTCCAATCCAATCTCCAAAGTGCAGTCCAGTCTTCTGAAGCAGAGTCCTTCCTCTCCAGCAGTGCCCTCTCCAGCAGAATGTCTCCTCCGGCAGGGTTCTGGCACTCCTCTCTTCTGTGTCCTCCAGCCGAGTCCTGGCAGTCCCCTTCTCCCGTAGGTCTGGGTCAGGTAGCCTCTGGGGTCCCTCTGGTCAGGTAGCATCTCCCTCTGGGTCAGGGTCCCCTTTGGTCTAGTAGCCTTGCTCCTTCTGAAGCTGCCTTTTATCCTTGGATATCTCATAATCCAAAATGCAGCTCACCTGTGAGCTACCTTGTTAGCCCCTTGTTAAGTCCAAATTAGGCTCAGGCGAGCCATCTCTTCAGTCCATGTCCATTCAAAGTCCCATCAAGGTCAAATGAAACTCAGGTGTCCAACCAGGTCTCCATTGGCCTTGATTAATTACAGCTGTGGAGCCAGCCCTGCCCTTCCCAGAGCTGTCAAACAGCTGTCAAAACATGGGATCACTGTCAACACCACATCATCCACCTGATGATCTTCTGATCTTCCATTACAGTGTCTCCCCTTCATAGAATAGCAGCAGATACATTTTTGGCAGTGGGGAAAAAAAACTGTGAGTGCTGCCATGCAAACAGAACAGCTTGTGCTAGGCTCAATATTGTGCATGCTGGTTTGGACTGAAGTCAAAAGACAACTGATCAGTGTGGGCTGAAATTTTTGGCACACATAGATTGTAAGCATTCACTTGAGCATTCCAGTGCACATCCAGTACTCTTCCAAAGCACTGGATACACATCATAAAGGAAGCAGATACTGCTGTGTTAGTCCCCAGATTAGGACAGTAGCTAAGCTGCCTTGGACTTAATGGTATGCATTTGTTTATTTAGGGTCTTCCTGTTTTGAAATCACAGTGCAAAATGCCTAACTTGGACTCATTTATTGGCTTATTTCTCAGCCAAGATTTGGGCCCCATTTTGATAAAGAATTTCATGCATGTCGCACAGTCTTTCTAACCTACAGTGTGTTTCTAAAATACAGTTTGTATTTGCATTAGTAATATAACATTTTGATGATGTGCCTTTCTCGAAGAAGGAAAGGATAGAGCAGTGGTACTCAAACCGGTGGGTCGTGACCCACCAGCTTGTGTAAAACTTTCTCTGCCCTTTAAGGGGTGGGGGAAGGGGCAAGGGCAGTGAAGCGATCCCCAAGATTTTGTCGCTAAGGGGCGCTATGGGGGGTGCTTTTACTTAGGGCTGAACCACGTTGCAGGAGTTGTGGGGAGCCCCACGCAGCTTTCCGCAGGGCTCCCCGAGGCTTAGAATTTTCAAACAGAGCAATTGCAAAGCACTTCCTGTTTGTGAAAACAGTTAGGAAGTGCTTTGCATTTGCTCCATTCGAACATTTTAAGTCTCAGGGAGTCCCACAGAGGGCTGCGTGGGGCCCCCACAACTCCTGCAATGTGCTTCAGCCCTAAATAAGTAAAAGCACCCCCCCATCAGCCCCCTTAGTGATGCGATCCGGGGATTGCTTCACTGCCTTCGCCTCATCCCCCGCAAAGACTTACCTCTGGAGTAAAACTCCTGAGAAGTTTGAGAACTGCTGGGATAGAGGATACCACTTATGGAAAACACCTGGCTATGGGAAAACTTGCTCAGCTTTCAATTACTGAGCATTTACACACACAGTCATATATCACAGTCATTTTTTGCAAGCCTATTTCTATAACCATGAGGTCTAGACACTTACTCTTTTCTTGTTGAAATTATCTGTCTATTCCAAAGGCAATCTTGCACATGGAGTGAAATTTTTTATGCAAAGACCACATGTACATTTAATACAGTATTGGTGAGCCTCATGGTAATCTTATTTCAGATTGCGGCTCGTGAGACTGTAGATCAGTGGTTTTCAAACTGGGGTGTCGCAACACACCAGCCTGAAGACTCTGGTCTCTGCCCCCTTAAGAGGTGGGGGTAGCAAGGAGGCAGGGAGGAGGCTAACATGGAGGCAGGGACTGGGATGCACTGACCAGTCCCTGCAGCAGCTGTCCTGGAGTGCGGGGAGCCCTGCGCAAGCGTCTGCAGTGCTCCCCGTGTCTTCAAAAGTGAAAGAGCAGTAATTGTGTTCCACTTCCGCTTTTGCGCTCCACTTTCACTCTTTGAAGCCTGGGGAGCCCTGTAGATGCTAGCGCAGGGTTCCCCGCACCCCAGAACGGTGAGTGCATCCCAGTCCCTGCAGCCCCGTTAGCGACGCAATCCTGGGGATTGTGTCACTGCCTCCCCCCCGCCCCGCAAGAACTTACAGTGGTGCAAACTCTCTGTGAGAGTTTGAAAACTGCTACTGTAGATAAGCAGTCCTCTCTTTTTTTTTTCCCATTCGCACAAGATAGTTTCTCACTACAATTGCTATGAGGGAATCAGAAATAAAATTGTCATGTTAATGGGCCCGGAGTGCCTGTTGTTCACATTGTAGCTTAGCTTCCAGCTCTGTCTCAAGGCAGATAAGGACACTGGCACAAATATGTTTTCTGTATTACTTTGTATGTCACTTGGTAGCAGGGATGGGGACTCAAGTCTGAGTCACAAAAGCACGCGATTTTTCTGAACTTGTGTGCACTCGAGTCAGGAGTGCCAGTGACTCCAGCACTGACTTGAGTCTGAGGCCACTGACTCAGAAATTAGTCCCCCTCCCCCCGCATGCAGACCTGAGTCTGTCTGTGTCTGGGTGTGCTTGCTTCCTTTTGTGGCGTGAAAGACCTTGTGGGGCCATAATTCAGACATAATTAGAGCAGCAGGGAAGTTCTAGCCAGGAGGCTCAGGGAGGGTTTAATGTTTTGGTTTTGCATCAAGCAGGAAGGGGGAGGGAGGTGGGAGCAGGCTGTCTTGTCCATCTCTGGAGGAACCAATGATCATTGGATGTAGGTTTTTTCCCCTGGATGAATGAAGAGAGAAGGTGTGGGGGAGGTGGTTCCTAGCCATCCAAGACAAACTCATGGTTTGGCTCTGGCAGGCTCATTGAATGACCAGCTGAAATGGGACTACTTCTGAGTAGAGCTGCAAAGGATTGGATCGTACTGGTAAGCCTCCCAGCTGCTGCATGTGACCCTCCACCCTCTTGCTGCTTCTGTCCCTGCTGTCATACAGTCAGTCCCACCCCCTCTTGCCTTGTTTACAGATGGGATGGGGACATCAGGGGAGTATTAAATGAAAGCACACACACCCCCCTGCCAGAAGCTCTGTTTTTTTTCGGAGCTGCGGCTGATACATGTATCAAAAAGACTCAGGACGCGAGTCAAATAGAGTCCCAAAAATGCTCTGGATGTGTTCCCAGGGCCGCCCATTAAGACTCGTGCACAAGTCGAATCAAAAGGGTGGTGGACTCAGGCCTCGACTCGAGTCTAGCCATGGTGAATTTGAATATCCCTGCTTGGTAGGAATAGTGTGCTATGCTTCATTCAGAAGAACTTTTTCCATTAGTCTAAAAAACTGAGATCATGTGAATGAATCCTGAAGCAGCATTGGACTCAAGTATTTCTTCCTCCTCCTCAATCCTGATCTGGGCCAGTGCTGGCGCTGACCTCCGCTGCTGGATGTCACAAATGTTACATAGGACACGCTTGCAACACCCTGTGCCGAGTCAGCGCCAGCCTTGCACCAGTCAGCGCTGAGCCCAGTGCTGGCCGGATGCCTCCTGGAGCTAGGTAAGAGCTCTGGGCATTGGTGAGGACTTCAGGAGCAGGTGAGAGGTTTCTGGGGCAGGGTGAAGAACTGGGGCGGGAGGGGGCGGGACTGGCAGAGCTCTGCTCGCCCGGATCCTGAACTCTGTCTCTGGTGCAGACTTGAGAAGCCCCATTGCGAGGCTTGGGGCTTTCCCTGGGGGAAGGGGACAAAAGTCCCCTTGGTGTTCTCATTGGCCTTGGTCATTGGAGTTCTCAGAGCTGCTTACAGGGAGGGGAGGGCTTTGCAAATGTGACCTGTTAAATAGTGGGTCCATTCAAATAAATAAAGGCCAAGAGATAACAGCTCAACACGTTTATTTCATCTTCAGAGCAGAACCTAGCAATGCAAACACCCCTTGCTTTATATCCCTTAGCTCCACCCAGATTCCCCACAGTTGGTGCTGTTGAATCAGTCTCAGTCCACTTGTTTGGCAGGCTAAATTCAAGGGCCAATCGGATGGTAAGATCTCGATCCACCTCCCGATTGGCCAGCCATAAGCCTGGGCCAATTGGTTATGCAGGATATTGATCCTCCATAACTTATTCATTAAACTTGCATACATAACAGACCTCTGTACCTGAACAACTTTGCCTTTTCCATCAAAAGGGCTACAGGAAACCTGAGTGTACATGGGTATCATTGAGGTTAGAGACAATGATAGAAATGTGTGTACTGTGTATGCACTGAGCCGCTACTGCCAGATGTGGCAGACCGAACTCTCTAGCACATGTGGCTCTTTTCCTTTCCATAACTGGAAGTGATGAAAGTGTTATAGGGTACCTCAGGGGCCTCCTGCCTTTCCATGTTAGAAACAAGCACAAGATAGTGCACAAAATGAAGCCATTAAAACAAGAAGACATAACATACAATAGCAGTAAAAACAATATTACAAGCGACAGTCTAAAATATATAGAATATATATAGAAAATCAATAGTCTGAAAATAGATACAAGTTCTGTTTTCTGTAAACTAATAAACATTGCATCTGTCCTTATAATAATATGGCACCCGTTCTGCTACAATTTGGGTGTAAAGACAAGGCCGGAATGTAAACTATTCAATGACAATTATGCCATTAGGACTGAGATGACTTAAATTTGTTCATCGTTCTGCAATCTTGAACTGACTATGTTAGTTTTCAGAGGATTCTGCTATCCACAGCATTAAGGCGAATGCAAGCAGTTGTGTGCCACTTCATGCACATATTATATTAAACGTAGGTATTTGAATGACCTGGGAGACATGGTATGGCACCCAAAACATTTGGCTCATCCGGAGTTTTGATAACTAGGAACCCTGCTTGCATAGAATCAAGCTGACATGGGAGTCACGTGGGAGTCATAGGTCATTCATGGAATTGGGATGATGAGCCTGGTCTTTTCTCAAAGGTGTTTTCTGTAAGCTACTTACTGTTCTAAACGTAATTGTGATTTGGATCTTGATCAGTCTTGATGATGAAGCAGTACATTTAGGAAGGAAATCTGGACAATTAACTTGACAAATTTTCCTTGCCAGTTTTCTTAAAAAATGTATATGAAGTATTACCTGTCCAGTCATGAGTAATTTCCGCAGATGACAAATCGGCCCGAGACAGGCGGCTTGTGTTTAACACTTTGGTTTATGATTTTGAAGACTCTGACATGACTGATTATGCTCAGGCCTGGAGCAATTTACTGAATTAATGAATTAATTACTAATACACCAGAGTGATTAATGAAGATGCTTCTTTGGATCTTATTCTGTGTAACGAAGCTTGAGCAACGACAGGTGCATGCGTGGGCCAGATTCTGCAGCCTTGACTCAGGTGAGCTGCTAGAAAGAGCAACAAGTCTTCATGCAGTAAAGCATTGCTGAATCAGGCTTAAACACAGCCAGAAATGCTTGGAGCATAAAGCTAAACTCTTTGGAGTCAGCCCATTTGTTGCCATTAGGTTAATGAAGGTAAGGTTCTGCCCTCAGGTGGGTAATAAATACTCTTAAGGTGGATTCTTATGATTGTTTTTCTCCTTTTAGAAGTTGACCTTTCCAGGGTCATTTCACACATTACCGTTTCTGACAAGGAGATTAATCTCTGTGTCAGGGAGAAAAAAAGCATACACCCGATAATGTATAAACACATTGGAAAGCCAAGATGTATGCTGACTGCCTAATCTTGAGTTTAATCAAACACTGTAGTACTTCACATGCCACAACATGAATGGAAAACCTGTGGTCACTGTGGTGGACGCACTCCTCCCAGCTCCAAGGGCAAAGGTCTGTGATGCTGCCCCCCCAGCGCGTGAAGCCACCCCCTATCTTTCCAGCATGACAGAGACTTGCGCAACTTTTAGACTGACTGGGGAAGACTTCTGAGGCTTCGCCCTGGTCTTAAACAGTTTCCAACTGTATCGGGAGCCTCAGGAAGGCTTCCCGCATGGTCTTAGAGGTGCGCAGACTCAGCGCCTGGAGCGTTTGCCAGCACTAGGTCAGCTACTGTGTGGTCACCCTGAAAATGAGGCTTACATGGAAAAAAGAGGGCTCCGTTCATGCATCCCTCTCAAACACATGCATCCACCTCTGCTTAAATTCCAAGGAGCTGAGGGGGCTTCCATGCACCAGTGTTTAGAATAAGCCATGGTGCAAAGGCGTTGGGGCAGCAACATCAGCAATAGCAATGACTGTTGGGTATGAGGTGATAAGCAGCCAGTTTCCATAGCCTCTGCTATGACCATGTGAAGCACTGTTCTCTCATAGGGCAAAGCTTGGAGCAGTGGCGTCACTGGGGGGGGGCGTTAAAATAAGAATATAAGAAGAGTCCTGCTGGATCAGGCCAAAGGCCCATTTAGTCCAGCTTCCTGTATCTCACAGTGGCCCACCAAATGCTTCAAGACAAGACAACAAGACACAACCTGCATCCTGGTGCCTTCCCCTGCATCTGGCAATCTGAGGTAGCCTACCTCTATAAGCAGGAGTTTGCACATACCTACTATGACTTGTAAACTGTGATGAACTTTTCCTCCAGAAATTTGTCCAATTCCCTCTTAAAGGCATCTAAGTAAGATGCCATCACTACTTCCTGTGGCAAGGAGTTCCACAGACCAACCACACACTGAGTAAAGAAATATTTTCTTTTGTCTGTTTTAACTCTCCCAACACTCAATTTTAGTGGATGTCTCCTGGTTCTGGTGTTATGTGAGAGTGTAAAGAGCATCTCTCTATCCACTCTGTCCATCCCCTGCATAATTTTGTATGTCTCAATCATGTCCCCCCTCAGACGCCTCTTTTCTAGGCTGAAGAGGCCCAAACGCCTTAGCCTTTTCTCATAAGGAAGGTGCCCCAGCCCAGTAATCAGTTGCTCTCTTTTGCACCTTTTCCATTTCCACTATGTCTTTTTTGAGATGTGGTGACCAGAACTGGACACAATACTCCACGTGTGGCCTCACCATCAATTTGTACAACAGCGTTATATTAGCCGTTTTATTCTCAATACCTTTTCTAATGATCCCAAGCATGGAATTAGCCTTCTTCACCACCACCGCACATTGGGTCAACACTTTCATTGAGCTGTCCACCACTACAACAGGATGGTATTATTCATAAATGCAAATTTTCTAAAAGGTTTCCAAAATTTTGGCCACTTGTCCAAACCCCGGGAGGCCCTGGAGGCCAAATTTAGGCTGCTAGGTAGGAAGCTCAAATCCAGGATCCAAAATGTAGTGTTCTTGGAAGTGCACATGCAGGGCCAGCTAGGAAGGCTGTGATCAGAAGTCTCAATGCGTGGATGAGATGGTGGTGTTGGGAAGAGGGGTTTAGATTTGTTAGGCCCTGGGGAACATTTTGGGATAAGCGGGGCCTGTACAAGAGAGACGGGCTTCACTTCAACCAAAAAAGAACCAGACTGCTGGCACATAATATTGAAAAGGTGGCAGGGCAGCTATTAAACTGATCTCTGAGGGAAAGCTGACAGGAGCAAAGGGGCATCTGGTTCTCGACTCCTCATCCCCATGGAATGAGGATGGGGAGGATAGAGAACAACAAGGCAGGGATGGAGTAGGAGTAGGAATCAGGAGTGGAAGCTTGATGGGATGTGATAACCCGTCCAGCAAAACGAGGGTGTGCAAGGATAAAGGAGCAAATAAGCAGCCCATCTTGGGGGACTTTTTATACAAGTGCTTTTATGCTAATGCCCATAGTTTCTGAGCAAAGATGGGAGATCTGGAATGTTTGGTGGCTAGGGGCAAAGTTAATATAGTGGGCATAACGGAAACATGGTGAAATGCAGAGAACCAGTGGGATACTGCAATCCCAGGCTATAAACTCTATAGGAGGGATAGAGAGGGGCATGTTGGCGGGGGTGGGTGGGTGACCATCTATGTTAAAGAAGGGATGGAATCTTGCAAAGTAGATATTGAAGGCAGGTCTGACTCCACCATTGAATTGCTGTGGTTTAAATTACAGGTTCGAGGAGCAATGCAATACTGGGGGTTTGTTATCGGCATCCGGACCAGAAAGCTGTAGGGGACCTTGAAATGAGGAAACAGAGCAGGGAGGTGTTGAGGAGGGACAGGGTTGTAATCATGGGAAATTTCAATTATCCTCACATTGACTGGGTCAATTTGTGTTTGGTCATGAAAGAGAGACCAGATTTCTTGACATGATAAATGAGTCTGCTTTGGAACAACTAGTCAGGGAGCCCACCAGAGGACAGGTGACTCTGGATTTAATATTCTGCGGTACTCAGGACCTGGTTAGAGATGTAAATGTTACTGAGCCATTGGGGAACAGTGACCATGGTGCGATTAATTTCACCATGCATGTCGGGGGAAGAGTGCCAAACAAATCTGACACAAAAACCCTTGACTTCCGAAGGGCAAACTTCCCTCAGATGAGGATAGCATCGTTCCATAAATTGCAAGCACACTCCTTTCTATGACAGTATATTCTCTATCTCCTTACCTGGTTGGTTGCTTATTAGTTTACATTACTTTATAACAATCTTCCTTCAACAGAAGCCAAGCTTTCTCTAAATTGGGTGTCCTTTTAAAAGGAAGCATAATTAAATAAGAAACTGTCCTCTTCAATCTCAGTGATTGAAAAAAGGAGTCTACATGCTTGCTGAATATACTGGACAAGAATATTAGAGTAAACATTGGCTTTCATTTAGATGTTGATTGAACTTCACAAAGTACTGGTGTGTTAACACAATTACATACAGCTCAAGATGGTTTTTGGCGCAATGATGACAAAGTCAACCAGGATGTATGTTAAATGTAAGACAAAGTACACTCTCAAAGTACACTCTCTAGAGACAAAGACACTCTCTAATTCAAAGTTTTTGGAAGCTCAGTAGAACTAGAGAAAAGGGACAACACCAAGTTGTGTTGCCAGATGCCGGTGGCTCCTGGGGCCAGATGATATCACAGAAGAGAGTGGCAACCCCCCGTGCCTGCGCGGTAAACCCCTCCCCTGCACATGTGCAGTCATCATCTCCTAAAACAGCTCCCTTTTGGAGCCGCATGGAGTTGAGGGTTGGTGGGAGGGCCAATTTTGCAGTGTTTGCTGTGCGCCTGAGGTGAACACTGTCACACACACCCCCGGGAGATGGTGGAAAACTGCCACTCTGCTGCAGGAAGCCATGTAACCCCCCAGCCCCACCTCAGCTATTCCACTGACAACATCCACTGCTGTGGTGTATGGAGTCTCTATAGACCGCTTCCTTTCCTTTCCTCAGTCTCTGTGATCAGCCAAGGTAAATTACATTTAAAAGCCAAGACAAATTATAGAGAGGTATCTTCTGTGGCTGCTTCTCAGCTATGAACTTCCTTCCTGCAGGGATCTATGAAAGTCTGCATGTTCCATAGCTGAGGTTTTAGTGGTTGCTACCCTCTTTATTGAATATTTTCTCTTTCCAGTGTCTGAGGTCAGAGCGTCTTCCTGAGATTTCTTTATTGGCATTGAGATGAATCTGGTGTAATAAATATACAACCTAACTGACAAGGAAGCACACAGAAGACATCCTTTTGGAAGGTGAATGGCAATTGTTTTCTAGCACATTCCAAGCAAAACTGTGCCTTCTAGTGTGTAACCCGGTCTCCAATTTGTGAAACCATTGTCCTTTTCTTCATTTTGTGCTTTGAGAGTGTAATAGCTTTGAGTAACAGCTCTTTGATGTGAGAGCAATGTAAGTTTCAGCTCTACAGCAGAAAATTCACGTTGACTTCAATACCTACCCTGTGGTGTGGACAAGTGGGCTAGCTTGTATGCAGTGCTGAGATGTTGTCAAGTAGTTTTTCATATTCCAAACAACAAGAACTAAGATATTCAGACTGAAAGCTGGAATGGAGACCCCATGATGTGCAGAGATTTGTGGAAACCTTGTACAGCAGGAGGCTTCTCACATATTTCAAACATGTCTGAGACCAAGAGCTGCATTTCCAAATCTAATTCAGAGGCTTGCTTCCCCCCGCCTCAGTAAGAGCCAATATAATTGGTTCTGCTTTCAGTTTGTCACATAATAATTCATAATAAAAAGTAGTGTGTAAGAATCAGCTCAGGTATTTTCGTAACATTGCTATTAGTGGAGTTTTGATATTGATATTTGTTGAGTTTTAGGATATCCTCTGGCTGTTAAGATGATGTTGATGACATAATTTGTCAAAATGTTGGCGAAAATGTTTTTTGTTCCGTAGACAGAAAAGGCAAGTTTGAAATGTCTCCATGAAGTTAATTATTTTGCTGATGTTAATGTCTCGGCTAGGGGTGGCAAATCACTGGCACACATGCCCAAGGTGAAAATTTTTTGGTGGCATGCAGCATGCAGTGCCACCCCTTGATTCTTTAATCCTCAACCATTAAATAAATACAGATATATAGAATGATGATAATTACTGCCAAATAAAGCTGTAAATTGTCTAAACAGACTTCTTTAATAAATTGTCTAAACAGACTTCTTTCAAGCATTTTGTTCCCACTCTCCATATACAATTTGTAAAATACAAATATAATAATAATAATAATAATAATAATAATAATAATAATAATAATAATAATAATAATAAATGACAATGTCAAAAGGCTGCTTTACTAGGAACAGCACATATACTGTGGAGATATTTGTAACATAACAATATAAAAAAAATAGCTGCCTATCCTAGGCCCTTGGAAAGGACTCAATAGGTGGATAAATACAAAATCCAGCCAAAAACAACATGACTGTGCAAAAATTTAATAATAATAATAATAATAATAATAATAATAATAATAATAATAATAATAATAATAAAAATAACAATAATAATAAATTGACCTGCTGCTGAGCTGACTGATAGTGGTGGCTGGGGCTTTCCTCAGGGCAAGGGAACAAATGTCCCCTTACCTCCCGCTTGCACATGCAAAGACACACAAGATCTTCAATTAAAGAGAAATTAGCTTCTGATCCAGCCCCTTTACACCTGTATTTGTAACATTTAGTTCGCAATACCAAATACATGAGGAAATATTTCTACATGGTTGAATGCATACAGTTTTAGTATTATTTCTCCAGAGTTATGGTCTAATAATGTTTTATGGATTAAGGATGTTAACATATTGAAGTAGTGTATTCAATGGAGAGTGACAGACCGTGTTTTTTTCAGTATCTACAACGGAGGATTATAATGATGGCATCATTACAGAAGCATTATCAAATTCATAAGAGAACTGAGACCAAGCATTTAATCATAGCTGGTAGTTCAAAAGAACTGCTGTGTAGATGATACCGATTGATACTGTTATTTCATATCACTACTCTCACTAGGCAAAGAAACATGTTTTAAAGGGGCTGAACTCTTTGGGCCCAATGAGAAGTTACTGGAAACATGTAAAGTGGATCTATCCCCCCCATAAGCAGCTGGAGGGATAGGAATGAGACCATGATGGGGCGTCTTTGCCCTTGAGCAGTTTATACTAGTAAATATTTATAAAGGTAATAAAATACAGTTCCAAAAACATTCAAACAACAAACACACATGTGCGTACCCTAGAGCAAATCACATAATGAACATCACATGAAATCTGTGCCTGTAACATTCCAAATGTTAATGGAATATTTTGACTGGATATTTCAGGCCTGGCTGAAGGGAGCGATTAGGACAGAATCACTCCTTCTTTCTCCAGCACCATCTCTGTGATTGCTCGTGGCAGTGGCAGTGGCAGTGGCAGTGGTGGTAGAGGAAGAAGGGGGTTGCTGCTATCCCAACCCTAACATAAGAACATAAGAACATAAGAACAGCCCCACTGGATCAGGCCATAGGCCCATCTAGTCCAGCTTCCTGTATCTCACAGCGGCCCACCAAATGCCCCAGGGAGCACACCAGGTAACAAGAGACCTCATCCTGGTGCTCTCCCCTACATCTGGCATTCTGACTTAACCCATTCCTAAAATCAGGAGGTTGCGCATACACATCATCGCTTGTACCCCATAATGGATTTTTCCTCCAGAAACTCGTCCAATCCCCTTTTAAAGGCGTCTAGGCTAGACGCCAGCACCACATCCTGTGGCAAGGAGTTCCACAGACCGACCACGCGCTGAGTAAAGAAATATTTTCTTTTGTCTGTCCTAACCCGCCCAACACTCAATTTTAGTGGATGTCCCCTGGTTCTGGTATTATGTGAGAGTGTAAAGAGCATCTCCCTATCCACTCTGTCCATCCCCTGCATAATTTTGTATGTCTCAATCATGTCCCCCCTCAAGCGTCGCTTTTCTAGGCTGAAGAGGCCCAAACGCCGTAGCCTTTCCTCATAAGGAAGGTGCCCCAGCCCCGTAATCATCTTAGTCGCTCTCTTTTGCACCTTTTCCATTTCCACTATGTCTTTTTTGAGATGCGGCGACCAGAACTGGACACAATACTCCAGGTGTGGCCTTACCATAGATTTGTACAACGGCATTATAATACTAACCGTTTTGTTCTCAATACCCTTCCTAATGATCCCAAGCATAGAATTGGCCTTCTTCACTGCCGCCGCACATTGGGTCGACACTTTCATCGACCTGTCCACCACCACCCCAAGATCTCTCTCCTGATCTGTCACAGACAGCTCAGAACCCATCAGCCTATATCTAAAGTTTTGATTTTTTGCCCCAATGTGCATGACTTTACACGATTGCTCCACTTTCACTGCTGCTGGCCTGGGGAGCCCTGCAGAGGCTTGCACAGGGCTCCCTGTACCCCCAGGATGCTGCTGCAGGGACTGGTGAGTGCACCCCGGTCCCTGTAGCCCTGTCAGAAGCGAAAGTGGAGCGACTGTGCTCCGCTTCTGGTTTAGCGGGGCGGGGGGCGTGATCGCCCCACTTTCACTTTGGAAGCCTCGGGGAGCCCTGCAGACAGTTGCACAAGGCTCCCACACCCCCAGGAGGCTGGAGGAGGCTGTGGTGAGTGCAGCCCTCTGAGCAGCGTGATCCTGGGGATCGCGCTGCCGCCTCCTCCCTGCCTCCTGGCTGGCCCCGCCCCTTAAGGGCAAAGAGGCCAGGGCCCTCAGGCTGGGGCGTCACGATGCCCCAGCCTGAAAACCTCTGCACTAGAGTCAAGCCCATAGTGGGCCCACCCTCATAACAACATGGATAGGCCTTAGTGCCATCTCCAACATGGATGGCTTTTTGATCTTGTGCATTCACCCAAGGACAAAATCCTTAGGACAGTGTTACAGTTGTTTGTTGGCACTGACCAATGTTGCTTGCGAACCAGGCATGCTTTGCCGATTCCCAAGGAGGTTTACTTGCTGTTTATGAGTTTGAATTTGTCTCTTACACAGGCAGATCAATGATCTTCCCTTAACTCCATATGGATTTTTAGCAGACGAAGATGAACATTGATAATATCACTATGCAAGGAATGCTGCACAAAAGTCACGACCATGTTTGTGTCATTGTGATGATAAGTGAGCCTGACTGTTCTTTCTCCTCCGTATCATTTATGAGGTCAAAAGGAAGAGAAACACATTTCAAGGCTGAGAGGACCAAAATGATGAAAAGAGAATGTCTGAAATATGCAGATGACCAAGGAACTGATATTTATGGCCATTTAACATATCAGGGTTCTGGCTTAAGTATATCTCAACTAACGTTTATCACATCCCAAAAACTTCCAAAGAAGCCAATGATATTACCCAAATAGTATGATAGTAAATAACAAGATATCCTAGTGTGAGTTGCGTTTATACTAATGCTTCACATCTAGCACAAGTCTACATGGATACACTCAAACTGCATTTGAAATTCATTAAAGCGCTATTCATATAAGTCCTTCTGTGCATTCACCTAATGCACAGAGAAGGGAACAGGGTTCCTCTCTGCAATTTTCATGCATTGGTTTAAGGCAGGGGTGTCCAAAGTTTTTGGCAGGAGGGCCACATCATCTCTCTGACACTGTGTCGGGGGCTGGGGAAGGAAAGAATTAATTTACATTTAAAATTTGAATAAATTTACATAAGTTTTCATAAATGAATATATTAAAGATGATCTTATATGAATGAATGAAGGTCTTGCAATAGCTCAAGGCCTACAAAAGGCCTTGCACAAAGCAAGGCTGGCCTTTCCTTTGCTGCCACTACTGCATCACAGACATGAAACAGCAAGCAGTGGAGAAAGCCTTTATCCCACAGCTCACATGAGAGGTCAAACAGTCACCCTCTCATGGAAAGCAGTTGTGTAGGGCCAGTGTGGGCTCCAGTAAGTCTCCGGAGGGCCAGAGGCTCATTGGAGACTGGGGGCTCCCTGAGGGCCGCATTGAGAGGCCTCAAGGGCCGCGTATGGCCCCAGGGCCAGGGTTTGGGCACCCCTGGTTTAAGGTCTGAAAATGGGTGCAACTGTACGTGCACGAGTCCTGCAAAAATTGGGTCCATGGAGCATCACAGGAAAAACTGGATTCTCAAACATATGGAGCCCTGTGTGTATGGGCAGCCATTTTCAGACCTTTGGAAGAATAACTGAAGGTTGGCGGTAGGAAGCATGGACATTGGAATGAAGCTAATAAATGCAACCTCATTCCTTCCACTGTGCAATGAATGTATGTGTGGAGAGGGTTGTAGAAATAGGACCTAAGTAGTGGAGATAAAACTTAAAAAAAAATTCACAGCCTGCTTTTCTTCCATGATGGAACTGAAGGTACTGGTACTCTGGTACTCTGTCATGCAATTACAGACCAAATCCACTCAGTTTCAGCAAGGCTGTTGTCTCAGGGGCCCTCAAACCCTGCTATAGGACATTGACATGATTTGCTTGCAAAAATTCTCCACCTCCTCCTCTGCCTGTTCTGAATTGGACTGTTCACTGAATATTGTATATTGGCATTGGACATCCAGTGATGTTTGATTTCCGTGTCTCCTATGTGATCGTATTTAGTAGCTGATAAGCCATAATACTTAGTATTGGGTTATTTGAAAGCTGACATGCACTAGTATTTAGTGTTCTGCAGTAATTGACAGTTGAGCGTTTATGAGATATATTTGACAACTACTCAAATCCAAAACAATCAAGAGATGCCAAGAAGTTGGATCAAATCCTCAAATTCAGAGATAAAATTTCACATGCAAAATAGATACATTGTACAGGCCTTACTGCTGACAGCATACACTGAGGGAGAAAGAGGAAGAGTTTTGGCTGCCACAGGTATGTACGCCAAGGATGACTGAGCTGTGGAGGTTCAGTGTGCTAGGAATATGTCAGTGGTCCAGAATGCATTGTAAATCTTCACATCTGATTGGTCAACAGCTGACCATTTCCAGTTGGTTATTCAAAATTCCCTCCAAGAGTTCCTATTGGTTTATAACTGTGAACCAGTGGTCCGTAGGATTGAGAGAGCGGGTCATGTAATTAGTCATAGAAGCTGAGAGGGACAAAATAAAAGGGGCAGTAGAGTCAGTGAGAGGGTTGTTAGTGTTTGCTCTTGCTGGGATTTGAGAGGCAGTACTGCCAAGAAGAGGCAGAAAGAACTTTCTAGTGACTTTTTCTCAAAAGTGCTTCTGAACAAGGAGCCAACTATTTGATGGTATATTTCCATAGTGACAATAGGAGCATGACTGTACCCATGCCCCCCTCCCCCATTTCCTTCCCACCTCCTCTGCCACCTGGTCCTTCTTCGAAACTGGTCAGTCTGGGAGGATCTTGGGAGATTTTTATGCTGCCCTCCATGCCTGGCCTGTTTTGAAGAGGTGTTAGGTGGTGGAGGAGGTCAGGGATGGAGGGGCAGCAGTGATGATATTTTCCTACTTCCATTTGCTTTCTCTCACCTCCCCTGCAACTTCCTTACCTCCTCTGCCTGGTGCTTCTTCAAAACAGGTCAACCAAGGAAAAGCCCCTGCCAGAGGAGGTAAGGAGGAAACATGTTTCCAGGAACTTCCAGAAATGATCTTAATGATACTGTTGTGTAGACAATGGGCAGATAGGGGATTCAGGTTCTCTCCCACCTGATCTAAGATAGTCTTCAACTGATTAAAGATAAACCACACCTATCTGGACCAGCTGCCAGTGGAACATGCATTCTGCAGGTGTTACGGCACTTGTAAAAAGCGCTCCAGTACTGTGCAGAGCCACTTGCTGTAGGAGTGCCAGCCCGAAGGCCAGAGCCTTCCTGCACCTACTAGAAGATCACCAGTCATCTGCTAAGGCAGGGAGACAGAACAGGGTGGGAGGACGGTAGAATGGGGCCACAAAGGAGGCAGAGGAAGGCTGGATTGGTTCCAAGAAGGGGGCAGATTCAGCTGCAGCAGAGGCCCCAGACCTGATCCTGCAGTGTGGATCCATGCAGAACTGTGCTAATGAATTTGCTGGTGCAGGTTCGAGTAGACCCCGCATGTAGTAGAGGCTTAACAAATGTTCCCTTACCCAGAGAAAACCTCTGTTACTGCCCCCGCACAGGATACTGTGGTAACTGTTTTGGCTTCAGTGTATCAGCGGGGGGAGGGGGGGAGGAATAGGATTGGGCTGTGAATCCCTTTGCAAGATCATGCATATGATACACGGTTGTAGAGAAAGTTTAGTGTGAGGCAGGGCTATATTGTGAGCCTTACCAATTTCTGTAATAGTGGCTGCAGCATTTACCACCACACCAAACATTCCCCATGCAGTCATATAACCCAGTACACATTAACACCGAGAGATTCAGGAGCCCTCCCTGGCCAGGAAGGGCCTTTCCTTTCCTGAAGCAGAAGTCAGTTTATTAACATGGCATACGTTCCCATCAAACAACAAAACCTGGGTTCTCTGGTTAGCGCAACAATAAATTAAATGAGGAGTGACTAGTGTTTTTTTACCAAGCAGGTTGGTGATTATCAGCTGAGCCTGACAAGTGTGCTAATAGACTCATAAAATTGTTTCTACTATGAAGAAGACCCTTGGTGGACAACAACATATTTCTGCTTATAAACTATTGGTACAAATTATTTCAAGTACCGGTTTTTCCCTAAGTATGCAATCAGTTGAAGCTGAGCAAAAAAAAGTGTGTGAAATAATTTAGAGCTCAGTTTATAAGCAGCCCATAAAGCAGCAAAGACCCAAAGCTTAGATTCCCTGAGGACTGAGGAAGAAGAGCAGCATCCATTGCTAGCTACCCTATTTCTTTGATGACCAGAATTGATTGGTAAGAATTAGGCCGTCCAGTGGTCATGCTTCCTGCTGGCCTCTTTCCTGACTGCCACACAGAGGGAATGGAGGGGTGACAGCTGCTGCTTATTTCCCCCAGTATTATCTGTCTCCGTGGGTGGGGGAGGGGGGAGTAACTGCTCCTCCCCTCTGCTTTCCAGCTCCATGCCATGCATTTGGAAAAGCAGGAGGAATCTAGCAGAGGTGCTCACTGAGGTCATCTTGCAGAGGGCGCTCCAAACCCTAGTCCTCATGTATGTGGAAAGGTTGCAAGGGAGAGGATGAGCGAGGCCCACCACATCACCCATGTATAGAGCCAGGTAGAACAGAACCACCAGCATAGCAAGTGGAGGCTCACCTGGGTGCCAGGCTGGAAGAGGGTGTTGTGAAGTTTTGAGTGCGCATGCTCAAAAAGCGACTGCAGTGTGTGCTCACCCGCTGTTGCTGAGTGGGCGTTCACAGCAGTCGCTTCTCAAACACGAAAAAGAGGAGGCTTCCTCCTCCAGGAGAACCTGGATGTGACATCATGACATTGTGTGTTGTCATGACATCATGCCATGTCATTGCCATCCCTGGCGACACTGCCCCTGGTGACACTGGAAATTGGAAGCAATTGGTTTGCCAAATAGTTTTGGTTATGTATGCGTAAAAAACAGAGCAGGGCAGACACTGTTTGCTATCCAGGGTAATGTCCTTTTTTCTGGCAGAACTCTGGTGCTTTTAACAGCTGAACAGTAGAAATTCATCACCCCTGAATTTCTTTCCACCCTCCCAGCTCCATGTTGAATGTTTTTCCTGTTCAATGTCTGCTAGGTGTGCAGCTCTGAAAGACAAACAGTTCCATCTGCCCAAGATCTATTTCTACAAGGGTGATTCCATTGCTGCTTTCTATTCTGGAGGAGAAAAAAAAAAGACTTGAATTTTTAGCAGCACCCAGAGATTGCAACTAAGTCCAAAAATACATAGCATCTGAAATTAGAATTGTAATTAGGGCTGCAATCATAAACATACTTGGATGTAAAACGTTATTAAAATCAATATATGTTGTGGCTTTGCAGATATGTTCCATACTGAAGCAGTCACGTGAAATATAAATAACAGACTATTTTTGGGGGGGAAAGTTCAAATATGTGAGCTAGAGCCTATGTTGCTCTTTCTTCCCCACTCTTATTTTTTTTCCTTTTTTCCGTTTTCTGTTTGAAAATGCAAATAGAAGCAATAATGTGGCAGTCGTGTAGCTTGAGGAGGAGGCAAAACGGTAAGTACTGCAGGCGCTGTGACGCGCCATGTAAGTGGCCCCTCCCACAAGCCATCAGAGCCATTCCAGGCAGCGATGGCAATGCACAGGAGATGCCATCTGTTTTGGCGAGTGCCTGCACTTTACCATTGCTGCTCGGAATATACAAGTCTAATTCCTACTACCAGAGTGGATGGATTGGAAACAAGCAAACCCTGCAGCGATTAGAAAGGATCAGGGTTAATGTGGGTTGAAACTAACAATCATGAACTTTGCCTTAGGCTTGATCATGCCGCCTTCCAAATATACTACCCTGATCCAGCTAAGTATAGAAGTGTGAGTTTCACATTAGGAATTTGAATGGTTGCAGCCTGAGTTTCCCTAGAGGCTCCAGCTTAACTCCAGACCCCCGTTTTGCTACTGGCACAAAAACAAAAGCATCAGGGTTAAGTGAGTGTTCATTTCCACTGCTGAAGATCCCTGTAGCTGTTGCCAGAAATACCCTTGAACTCAGAATGATGTTGGTGGTGACAGGCATTCGGATACCAAGAGAAGGTTCATTTTTATTCCAATCAGAATCTGTGCGCAAGTGCTCCAGCCACCATGAGAATGATGAAGCCAAACGGCCTGACTTAAAAACGGTTATGGACTGTGCCCTTTCAGGCTGGCAGATGATATCACTTCCTTTAATTTTCGCTGCTTCTACTTGATTCTGAGCAGTGTTTGCTGTGACTCACTCGCAGGGAGCGAACAACAGCAATTGAGTTTGATGGAATCCAGAATATGCCTCATCTAGGAGTGGGAGAGCTCTGGGAATGGCTAGCCTTTCAGTTCACATACAGGACAAACCTAGGCATGTCTACTCAGAAGTAAGTCCCATTATGTTCAATGGGGCTCACTCCCAGGAAAGTGTGTCTAGGATTGTAGCTGTAGTTACCCTGTAGGGAACATAGTTTCAGCAAAAGTGGCCTTTGCTTAATCTTTTGCTGCCACTATTTCTTGCTTGCTGTTGTCTCCAAAAGCAGCAGTACCAGCTCTTCCCCCTAATCCTATGTCTTAATCCACCCTAATCCTATGCATGCCTACTCGGAAGTGAGTTCTAATGTGTTCCACGGAGCTTGTTCTCAGGAAAGTGTACATAAGATGGCAGCCCAAGTCAATGTGCATGCCATGGATGTAGCAGTGGTGGCGCATGAATAAGAGTGGGGCTTTGGAGCTCATCAGTATGTCCCTTCGGCACTTTCTGGAGCCAGTTTAAGCTCATTTTACATTCTTGTTATATGAAATAATTATTTTTGGAATTGAGTTATGTCTGCTTTTCTGAGGGTGGCACAGCTGCTTGGGGTATTGTCTCTGTGTACCTGCTTTGGGGCACAGTTCTAGGTTCATTGACTCACAAAACATGTGTGTGTGCCTGCACGCGAGGGCTCCTCATGTAGACAAAGAATAACTGGGAGCATTTGGAGCTGCCATCTGGATGTTCCCTGTGTTCGGTCGATGAAATCCGTTTTCCCTCATACCTGCTGCCCAAACGTATAGGAACCAGTGGGTATGATGCTGATGCATAGCAACAACAAGTCTTTCTGCATGGCCTTAGGCAAGCCAATTAATTTCCCTCTGCTGGAGTCCCCTCATTCTCTAATGCTAGCCTAATAATAAATTCCCTGCCTAGCAGGGTTGTTGTGAGGCCACAATTCATGCACATTTGCAAAGGCCCATAGGTGGAAGGTGAAAGAGAAAAGTGTTTCAAACCTGTCACGTTTCATTTGTGAGGACTGCATAATAGAAGTGGCTTGCATTCTGCACAGATCGGTCAAAGAAGCAGAGAGCGCATTGCATCTCAACCTCACACCCCCACCACATTAAGCATGGCTCATGAATACAACTGCTGGCGGCTACACATTGGCTATAAGTATCCAGCTTCTTTTGTAAGAACCTCCACCTGATGTAGAAGCTGGCACCCCAGATTTGAACATTAGCATATTTAGCTACACTGCATGACTAATGTCTCTGCACAAATTACAGACATAGTAGGGTTTGTAAAGCTGAGTTAGGGCCAAATCCTAACCAACCTTCCAGCCCTGGTGTAGCCATGCCAATGGGGTGTGTGCTGCATCCTGTGGTGAAAGCATACTTATGGAGGCCTCCACAAGGTAAGGGGACATTTGTTCTATCGCCTAGGGGCTGCATTGCAGCTGCACCGGTGCTGGAAAGTTGGATAGGATTGGGCCCTTAGGGCGCAATCCTAACCCCTTTATATCAGTGCTTTCCAGCACTGATGTATGGGCAATGCAGCTCTGAGGTAAGGGAACAAACATTCCCTTACTTTGTGGAGGCCTCCATGAGTGACACCCAACTGCAGGATGCAGCACATGTCCCATTGTGCTGGAAAGCACTGACATAAGGGGTTAGGATTGCGCCCTTAGTCTTGCAGTTGTCGTAATCTAGCCTATTCCCACCTTTGTTGGTTATAGGTTAAGACAGTGTTAGAGCAGGTAATGGAACATCTTGCTCAACTCACCTGAGGCATAGCTGCTGCACCTGACTCCTCCCTCTCTGCCCTTGAACAGGGAAACCCTTTGCCAATTAGTTATTACCCCTGCTAACTGGCCAAAGAACAGCATGTAAGTGGTTATTCTCCTGAATTAATCAACTGTGGGTGCAATCCTAACTGCGCCCAGGGCTGGCACATGACCCTTGCGCTGACCCAGGACAGTCACATGTGTTGTGACTCCTCATGTGTTGGCTGGGCTCACGCAGGGATGTGCTTCAGCTTGTGGAGGCTGGACTCTATTCCAACGGGGAGAGATAGGTCTACGCTGGTCGACCTTGGCTGGCATGGGGGTATGGGGGCACAGGGAGGGCAGGGAAGAGATGGGAAGGGAACATTTCAGGGCGGGGGGAGGGTGGGCCTGTGGGTGCGTGGGCAGGCAGTGAGCGGGAGGCAGGGCCAGGACCCAGCAGTTATGCCGAATCCCAGCCACGTTTCTGGGCAGTGCGGAGCGACTCCAGGCTGCTCTGCTTGGATCTGCGCCACCCCTTTAGGTGTCACAGATCCAAGTAGATCCATTGGGGTCTCTGTGGCTCTACCAAGGATAAGGGGAGTTTTTTCCCCTTGCCTCAGGCCTAGCCTCAGCCAGCCCCAAACTTGTGCTGGCTACAGCGCAGGCCCACCAGCCTGCCTGTTCCAGCGCATGTTAGGATTGCGCTGTCCCCCTGTTCCTCCCCAGCACAGTGTCTGTCCCAGTGGCAGTTATTATTATTATTATGTATTATTATTAACAGTATTTATATACCGCTTTTCAACAAAAAATTCACAAAGCGGTTTACAGAGAAAAATCAAATAACTAATGGTTCCCTGTCCCAAAAGGGCTCACAATCTAAAAAGATGCAAAAGAACACTAGCAGACAGCCACTAGAAAAGACACTGCTGGGGTGACAGTTGCTGGTATCTCCCTTGTGCTTCTTTTTATATTGTTAGATTCTTTTGGGCAAGGAACCATTTTCTCATTCTTGGGGCTATGTAAACTACTTTGCGAACTTTTTTGTTGCCAAGTGGTATGTAAATCATCATAATTGTCATTGCCATAATACAGAAATATAATTGCCGTAATACAGATAAAAGACCTGTGGTACTGGAAAAATGGGAGTAAGGAGCATACAATTGCCAGCAGTCAGAGGAAGTGTGTAGGGATGTACGGTGCAAGGATCAGTCACTGCAATCTAAAAATAATTGGGTTTAGAAGGCAGGCAACACCACTCCAGAGCAATTCTACATATCAGGATGGGTAGAGGCAGCCCCAATATAATTGTATGGCACTATTTTATGAAAACTGTCTTGGGGCTCTTCTGGCTCGAAAGATGGGAAGATGAAAACCAATCCAATTCTGTAATAACAGCCAAACTTTTCAGATGAACAAATCCTATCTTGAATAGCTAGTGTTGTATGTTTACACCCTGATTTTAACGTGATTTATTTGGAAGTATTCCTCACTCATTTGACTCAGGGATAGTTCTGAGCAAGGCTGCAATCTGACACTTGGGATCAAATCCCATTCAATTCGGCGGGGCATATTTCTGAGTCAAGGTGCATGGAATAAGACTGCACATGTGCATAGATCCGCTGCCTCCACTGCTGAATTTGTCTGGACCAGAAAATTACAGCATAATGGGACTATAACTCTAATGAAATGGCAGGGGTGTGAGTGGAATCTCAAAATGGAAATACATTTCTCAAGGGTGCATGGGGAAATTCATTTCCTAGTATTAGAGATGTATAAATGACACCCATTGCTAGGAACATTTTTCTAGTGCCACACTCAGGCTCTGATGCAAATGAGAATGACAGGAGACACAGAGTGGGAGGTGCAATCAATTTCCTTCTAGCTTCCTTTTAACAGACACTCACTTGAAGAGGACCATAGTGACTATGCTGGATGGCCTTGTACTACCTCCAGGTCCAGCAGAAGTATGCCTTTGAAAACCATTGCAGGGGCAATGGTAGGAGAGACGTTTGCCTCTCTCCTGTTAGTGGGACACCATGGGAAACATGATGCTAGCCTAGACGGACCTTTGGTGTGCTCTAGCAGGGCTGTTCTCATGTTAATATGAATGAATATCAAAAGGTATTTGCCTCAGACCACAACCCAGCAAAGGTTTTGCTGTCTCTTCAACGGGTGAGCAGGACTGGCACAGAGCATGGCTTGATTAGTATTGAGGAGAGGTATTTGTCTTGAGGAGCCTGTGGACCGGCCCTGATTACTCACTCCCTTCTTTCTGCCAAGTCCTTGCAAGGCATGTACTGAATGTCCAGTGCCAAACAATCTCTTTCAATATTAATCACCAGCCACAGCGCATAAATTCTGCACTTGAGAAGAGACAGGAAGAGAAAATATTATGGGGAGGCTAGTGCTGCTGCAGTGGCAGGGACTGAAACTGTGGCCATTGAGCAAGAAGAAAACCACAAATAAAGAACGCATGGCAGCTACAGAAGACCAACCATATTATTTCTGAAAGGAAGGCTTTAGCAGAGCGTTCATAGTTTCCAGAAAATTTGTTCCCTGTATCCATTGCTCTTTTGTGAGCCTGGAAGCTCTGATGCGTATGTGACACCCCTCACGTGACAATTGTTCCCTTACCCATAGGTAAGTCTTCATGGTATGCGGGAGGTCTACTCAGACCTGCACTTGCTAAATAGCTGGTACAGGTCCACATGGACCCGTACTGCAGATCAGGTCTGGGAAGGGGTTTAGGATTTTGCGGCTGCCGCTGCCATAGAACCCACCCCTTTTCTGGACCCAATCCACCCACCCCCACCCTGTCACGGCCCTGTTCCACCATTCCCTGCCCCCATTGCTGAGATGTTTCACCCTCCCCTGCCCCTGTTCTGCCCTCCACTGTTCCCACGTCCCTGCCACCTTAGCTCTGTTGCTGGCAATGTCCAGTGTCCTAGAGCGCACAAGAAGGTGCTGTCCTCCCCACTGGTGCTCCAGCAGTGCATGGCTTCATGTGCTGCAGGAGAGCCTTTTATGACTGATGCCGGCTGCTTTATGGCAGTCAGCATCAGTGAAGGATGTGTGCTGCCATCACCCTGCCCAGGTGGGATTGGGCCGGAGGTGATATGAAATATGGTGGTACAGTACTTCCATCGTAGTAAATGTGCTTGAGATTGCAACTTTAATGTTACCTTGTTATTTATATCATATTTATATAATACTAGCAATGGGCCAGGTGTTATTCATATATAAAAATTGAGTCATTTTCCCAGTAGACTGAAAAGGATGAGCTATGGGAAATGAAAGAAGAATCAATGTTCAGATATATATAGTGATTGTGCTGATCCAGCTATTGTTTACAAATATGGGACCTCTACTGTGCGCATAAATCTTCCTTGGCCTTGTGGGCTATCCCATTTAATTCAGCAGAAGAAGTACAGACACAAACATTAATTTACAAATGCAGTTTTTTTTTCTCTTGAAACGAATGTGGCAATCTTATGTGTGAGAGCCCTCAACTGCACTGGAGCACACACGGGCTTCTGAGTGTTATGTCTACCATACCAAAATGCTGAAAGCTTAATTGCATCTGCCAAATCCAACAGGGCAGTTCTTTCAAAGGGGTTCAAAGGGCAGGAAACAGTTCCTTAGACTACATATGGAAGATGAAGTACCTTCTGAGAATGACTTGAAAGATAGAAATGTGTGGGATGCTGCAAATGTATAGTCCGATAGAGCTGCAGGTATAAGGAGAGAAAAGAATTCTGATGAATAGCTACTAAATCTTTGAGGTTTATGGTAATTAAAAACAAAATCCTTAAATTATCACATAACTTTTGCCACTGAGCGTAGACATTTTAGTCATTCTGTTTGTTTTCAAAACTAAGAAACCAATCCTAGCTTTTGATTTCATAGCCACAAGTTTAACCCACTCTGGGACTATTAAAAAAAAACTTTCTGAAAATCTAGGGTGATGTAGTGAGCTACAAATTACAGTTCAGCTGCAGGGCATATGAGTTCTCTTTGGATAATACTCCAGAGTACATAATATGTAGGTCTGCAAATCTCTACCCATCAGAATCCATAACACTAAAGTGAATATATGGAAAAGTTGATATGAAACTTTTGAGAAGCCCTGCTGATTTAAAGGATAGCATTTCTTGGACTCGTCTGCTCAATTATCCCCAAAAAAGTATTGCTCCATTTGTAGTACCTTGAAGGCAAGTACAAACCATATTTAAAAGCTGTGGAACTTACATAACGTGAGCTCACATTTTCTTCCATATAGTGACTTCTGGCCGTTTTTATTCAGTAAAATTACAGAGAATATGCTGAGTGTCATGGTTACAAATCATAAGACATTTGCTAACTGACCTCACCTAAACAGCAGCTATTTTACGGTATCTTGCTAGCTAGTAGTGGAATATATCTGGAATTGCATCAGCCCTGAATATTTGACTGTGGTGTGAATTGGGTCATACTGGTGATCGCTCTTCTTCTAGTATAGGGGTGGCCAAACTTGCTTACATAAGAACCACATACAGTAAACTTCAGATGTTTGAGAGCTGCAATATTTAAGAAGTATTTAAATCCTCAAACATACTGACTCACCAAAAACATTAAACTTGTAATCCAGTGGACTCTCAGTTTATACCCAGTAAATAATTATACAACTTGAAAATTTCTTATTTAACTTTTATATGAATTGTGGTGCAAAACAGAGCCCAACCAGCATATCTCTGAGAGCTGCACATTATATGTCAAAGACAGGGTTGCCACTTTCTGGAAAGTCAAGGAAATGGATATTGGTCAGGGAAATTGGTCTGAAGTCAGGGAAAGTCAGGGAAATTGTGATTAAAATATATTCAAGCAGTGGATTTTTGACCTGCTGCTGCAAGAGCATGATCTGGTCTTGTGGCAACTGGAATAGAGAAGTAGCAGAATACAAATAAAACTTAATGATGCACTTTCTCAGTTTTGGAAAGTTCCTGCTTGCCAGAAAACAAATCTGCTAACCTCTTGGTGTCAGGCAGGTGGTTCTGTGTACAACTGTATCTGAAACCACATTTTGAAGATGGCTTCCAAGAGGACAGTTTTTAGTATGCAGTGGCTGGATTTCAAACTTCATCCTGACTTTGTTCCATTGCTATCACCAGTTGCTGGAGACAAATGCAAAGGTTATTGTAAAGTGTGCTACAAAACCTTTGAACTAAGTAATATGGGAATTGGAGCTGTGGAGTCTCAAGGACCATTACATCAGAGGAACTTGAAAATTAAATCAAGTCAACAGTCCATTGCAATATGTTTGTATCTTGGTGTAATTTTTGGTGCAATTGCAAAACAGATGTTGCTGCAGTTAAAGTTGAAAGAAGCTGATATTAAATCTCTTGCATTGACAGATATTTTTGCAGTTGAGATTTGTGTAGTTGTAGAGTGGAACATTTCATTAAGCCTTGTATTAATGCAACATGACCTATTCACTTTTTAACTTGTGGTTATATTTGAATGGTGGTCAGGGAAATTGACAAATGTTGGTCAGGGAAAGTCAGGGAAATGAAAAATAAAATTTTAGTGGCAACCGTGAAAGAGCTACATGTCAAAGAGCTACATGTGGCTTACAAGCCACGGTTTAGTCACCCCTGTTCTAGTAAGTAATAGGAAGCAGGTGCATAGGTGTAGTAAACATAAGAAGAGCTCTGGTGGATCAGACCAAAGGCCCATCTAGTCCAGTTTCCTATATCTCACAACAGCCTACCAGATACCTCTGGAAGCACACAACAAGATACCTGCACTCTGTTGCCACTCCCTTCTACCTGGCATTCTAAGCTAACTTACTTCTAAAACCAGGAGGTTGGATCTACACATCATGGCTTATAACCTATGACAGACTTCTCCTCCAGAAACCTGTCCAATCCCCTTTAAAAGGCATCCATGCCAGGTGCCATCACCACATCTTGTGGCAAGCAGTGGTCAGTCAGGAAGGTTCAGCTGGGGCTGTTCAGTGTTAGAGTGTGAGATCTGTAGGTTGTGTGATGCTAAGGGATTATGTTACTGATGATTGCAAGAGCCTCTAGCTCTGAACTGAACCTATTTTGGACAGGACATGGATTTTAGAGAATCTGAAGCCCAATTGGGAACCAGTATTTTGATGCTGAATTTACAGAAACAAGCAAAACAGGTACACCTTAATCCTGTGGTTTTCAAACTCTCCCTGAGTTTGAAACCTGCAGTAAGTCCTTGTGGGGGTGGGGGCAGCCAGGAGGCAGTGGCGCGATCCCCAGGATCATGCCACTCAGGGGGGCTGCAGGGACTGGGGTGCACCCTCCAGTCCCTACAGAAGCCGTCCCTGGGTGCGGGAAGCCCTGCATGAGCCTCTGCAGGGCTCCCCAGATCAGCAGCAATGAAAGTGAGCGACGGCGCTCTGCCTTCGCAAAACCAGAAGCGGAGCGTGATCGCTCCACTTTCACTGCTACTGACCTGGGGGGCCTGCAGAGGCTCGTCTAGGGCTCCCTGCACCAAGGGATGGTGGGTGAATCCCATTCCGTGCAGCCCCATCAGAAGTGAAAGTTGAGTGATCGCACTCCACTTCTGGATTAGCGAAGGTGGGGCACGATCACCCCACTTTGGAAGCCTCGGGGAGTCCTGCAGACAGCCGTGCAGGGCTTCCCACACCCCCGGGAGGCTGCAGGAGGCTGTGAAGTGTAGCCAAGCCCCTGCAACCCCCTGAGCGGTGCGATCCTGGTGATAGCGCTGCTGCCTCCTGGCTACCCCTTTCCCTTAAGGGCAAAGAGGCCAGGACTCTCAGGCTGGGGCATCACGATGCCCCAGTCTGAAAACCTCTGCCTTAATCTACTCCAGAATTTGGTGGCATATTAAATCTGCAACCAATTTCTATTAGTTTGTTGGTCACATAGGAATAGCACCATAAGTAGTGTTGAAACTTGAATTTACTCCAAGAGAATGGAAAGTTACATGAACAGGAAAGAAGGATGGAATGGGCTAGACACATCACATTCAGTAAGGCAACCAACCTGTAGATCTAGCAACAGACAGAAAGAACCCCAAGGCTGCATTCCATAACACATCTATCCAGAATGAAGCCCCAAAGAAATTATTTTCAATATCTTTAAACAAAGGACATGAATCTTTAATCTCCCAGACGTAGCTATGATTTTTCGTTTTTAACTGCAGTGTAGTCTTTGGATAGCTAAACAATTATTTACTAGATTATGCAGCCATCTCTCAGGAATTTGAAAAACAATTCAAGAAGTACCTGCTACTGTTTTCAATTATCTCAATTCAGTGAGTAGTGCTGTTTTCTCTCAGCAGGTTATGAAACATTAATGATATTTCCCAGCAGGGATCTTGTTGGATGATGCAAAGTAGGGAAAAAATTTTCCCAACAGAAAACGTTGAAATTAGAAAACTTCCAACTTATTCTAAGTTCTCTGATCTTAGCAGTTGAAGGAACAGCTTGTTTAACTAGAGACCAATTTGTTTGAGCCTAATATTAATTGACTGGTCTTTTTAATTAGTTTGTGGTTTTAACCTTTTTTTGATTTAATTCATGTTTTATTTCAACCTAGCAATTACCTTTATTTTTTAAACCTCTCCAAGGAGATGTCCTCTCTGGCTGACCAATTTACATGTTATTTGTTTTTGTGTCTACCATCATTAGCCTTTTCTCTTCTCATCTTCCTTTCCAAAGACACTTAGCCTGGAGCAGAGGTGGGCAGATGTTGAGCAAGGAAGTAGGCTGAACAGCAGATGAGCAGATGGGCTGAGCGACAGGCAAAGTCAGGAACTGGTTTTATGGGATTGCATTTCCTGGTGTCAAAAGACTCTCCTAAAGAGGTGGTGGAGCAGAGACTGGGAATCCTTCAGCCATTCACCATGTAAACTGTTTAAAATGTTGGTAGTGATCAAAAGATGGTGTTCTGTCATTACCTTTTAAATATAAGTTTTCTGGTGGGATGTAAAATTGTCAGCCATTAGCAATAGTGTATTCTCAGCGGTGAACCTCTTTTATAGAACTTCCTCCCAAGGAAACCCCACCAGGTTAGAAACCTTGGCTCCTTTAGAAAAGCAAAGAAAAAAACCAACACCATTTTATTCTGCCATGTCTTTTAAGCTTTTAAGCTGTTGATTTTTTTGTATAGTGTTTTTTATGCCATCTCCTATTGCATTTTTTTAAATCTTTTATTTTCACCCTGTGATTGTTGATGGTTTTATTGATTATATTATTTTAATTTGTACTGTAAGCTACTTTGGGAATGGCAAACCTGAAAAGAGTCTTAGAATCTGACTGATTGACTGGCTGAATCAATCAGTAAATGAACAAGCAAGCTATGAAGGGTATCACTGGAAGCATGAAATCAGTAATTTTTTCTGAAGGGAGAGCATGGAATATATGATGCTTGTCCTAGATCATGTTGTGGCAATTTAGGTTAGCAGTAAGTATTAACTATAGCAGGATTGTTCCAGAGTTCTGTTGCAAAGTACGTACAATGCCATTTGTAGGATACTGGGGCAGTGTATTGTCCAGGAGGCAGATGACTCAGAGGTTACCTTTCTCAGGGCCCAGTCCTATCCAACATTCCAGCCCCAGTGTAGCCACAATGCAACCCCATGGTAAGGGAACACATGTTCCCTTACCTTAAGAAGTCCCCAGTGACTGTCCCTCCACCACAGGATGCAGCGCACACCCTACTGGCACAAGTGTACCAACACTGGAAAACTGAATAGGATTGGGCCCTCTACGCCTGTGGAGATGTGTCCCTACCCTTCCTTCCTTCTTTCCTTCCTTCCTTCCTCCTGATCTTGGCAGGACCTTCTTCCATGAGTTTTGCCAGCTGCCATGAACTCTGACACCATGCACTGAGCTCACACACATACCCACGTAAAGGGAATAGCTCTTGGATTCCCTGTTCCTAGGATTGAGACCTGTACTACCAAACAGAAATGTATGTGCTTTTAAAATGTAAGTATATTTTTCTTCTGCTGCTTCTCCTGCTTTATCGTTAGCAGCAAACAAACAGGTCTTCTGCTATATTCTGCTAAATCTGCTTGATTTATACCCCTAAACCCCTTTTCCCAACAAGTTGCACCAATGGCCCTTTGAAAGAATCAGTGATCAAAGAATGGGAAAGCAGCAGTGGACCTTCCCAACCCCGCACCCAGGGCAAAGTTCCGTGATGGCGCCCCCCCATGAGCTATCGCTGCCACCCCCCGTGCAAAAATCTGCCCTCCCCTACATACCTGAGGCTCACGGAGCCTTGTGCAACCCAGGACCACGTCGGGGAAATCTCTCTGAGGTTCCCTGATGCTATAAACTGTGCTTCCAGTTTTCCGGAAGCACAGTTTCCACCCCTGTCGGGAGCCTCAGAGAGGCTTCTGCGGGGTCCTAGTGGCTTGTGCCTGGGGCTTTTGCCCATCGGACCTAATGGTAGATCCACAACTGTGAGAAAGGGTTGTGTCGTGCCACATTTGTTTTCCATCACATCCGAAGGGGGAAGCTCTGACCAACTTGACTGCCCACTGACATCACACCTTCCTCTGAGTATACCCTTAGCATACTTCTGTGTATGTGCCTTGTTTGTAGCTTCTTCCCACTCACATCCATAGAGCAGTGTTTTTCAACCAGTGGTGGTACTTGAGGTGGTGTCCAGTGATACTTGCAGAGCCCCCAGACCCCCATTGCCTGGCTGCAAGACCAGCAATGCTACATGATAAGCATCAATAGGAGGCTTGACTTGGCAGGCAGAGCTCCAGTTTTTTTTGGTTGGCAACTTCAGTCTCGAAAGACTGTGGTATAAACCTACAGCACCCAGTATTCCAAGGGGGTCTTGGTCAACTGGTGATTCAGATTTGCAAGCTTGAAGAAGCCCTCCTGTCCACTCTGAGCTTCTTACCAGTGTTTGTTGCATTGCATCTGGGTTTCCAGTCTGGAAGTAACTTGTGATAACATCATTGCCAATTACTTCCGGTGGTACTTCGAATAGATGAACCATGCAAAGTGGTTCAGCAGGGGACAAATGTGGAGAAACACTGCCTTCGAGCATGCTCCTTCTTTCTTTGCTCCTATGACTGCAAGCCCTTTTCTCTGCAGACTGATTCTGCAGCAAATGCTTCCTTGCAGGCACATTAGTGAATTTCAAGATCACATCTCTTGGCCCTGTCACAAAAATAAGTGTTTATCAGAAAGACTGGGAGCCAAGTCACACAACTGTATACATTACAAGGTGAGGTGTGGAATATCCAGAAGCAAACTGGAGTAAAATCCTTCTCTGCTTTTTTTCCCCTTTCATTTTTTAGGGACTTAAAACCTGTGCAATATGTACTAGTTCCATAGCTTTGGTTTGGTCATGTGTTTGCACACTAGACTTGCTTTGGTGCACTGCAGATCAGTTATCTTTCCCCCTACTGTTTTCTGTGCATGTTGGAGCAGTGCCTGTGCGGTTTTTGCTGTCTGCATATAGCATGCAACAGGGACTACCATTGGATCAGTTACTACACAGAGGCCAGCACAGACAGAGCTACAGTGGAAAGAGATCGGGCCAGGTTAATCTCAGTTTAATTCCTCCCCAATTCCTTCCTATCAGCAAACTGTTGATTTGCTGTATTGCTCACTGACTATCTTTTTGCATTTCCTGCCCCATTGTTCAATCCTGGTTTGATATCCCAACTTGTTGGAGCAAGTTAATAAACTATGGCTCCCAATTTCATACATAATGAAGAACTATGATTTGTTCTCAAAGGGAAAGCAGAAGCTTGTGTTCTCCTCTCATATGCAAGAGGAGAAGAAGTCAGAGCACAAGCCCATGGCTCCCTTAGGCTTATTAATGTTAAACTAAACCATGGTTTAACATTATGTCTGAACTTGACCTTTATGTACCGTATGTCACTGGAGCACAACCATTCATAGAAAAGCAGCATATACATTAAAATTCAAACTAAATCTAATCCTTCTTCCCCCACCAGAGGATGGGGGGGGGGTGTTCGCCCGTATCCACAGTTTCACTTAACCATGGGAGTACTGGAACAGAAGCCTAGCAGATACAAGGGCATGCCTGTATTTCAACAGAAGCTATTCATAGAGAGTCAGGCCACAGTTCAGCTACAATTTAAAAAACAAAAACAAAAAACAAACCACAACAGGCTTGATGGCACTACATAATAGATTGTTCTTCCTATTTAGCAAAGCAATCCCCCTATGTATGAATTGATTTCCTGCTTTATGAATTGGTTCTTTTGCCTCAGGAGTTGGAAAGCCAGTATGTTGTAGTGGTTAGAATGCTGGACTTGAATCATGAAGGTTTAGCTGCCCAGGTTTGAATCCTTCCCTTGGTGAATTGGTCAGTAATTTACTCCTGCTAGTGAATTTGATTCCCTGGTAGCCGTGTCTGACTTGTTTCTTGAAAAGACTTGAACTTGAGTCGGACAGAGTCCCCAAAAGGCTCTGGATGAGCCCCCATGGCCATGAGTTGAGTCATGAGTCAAGTCAAAGGGGGCAAGAACTCAGGACTCTACTTGAGTCTTGCCACATGGCTCTGGCACATCCCTGATAAATGGATTTGAAGTTTTGCTTGTTTGTCTGTGTCATTTCAGAAGTTAAACAGCATCACAATAGCACCATTCCCTTTGGGTAATTCTCTAAAGCAGGGGTGTCAAACATAAGGCCCGGGGGCCGGATGCGGCCCGCGGAAGCTTTTTATATGGCCCTCAGACTTTCAGCTTTCAGGGAATGTTCAAAGAAAAGTTTGACACACACCCCCCCTGGCAGCAGCTCCGTTTTTTCCACAGCAGGCTTTTTAAGGGCAGGGGGCGACTCAACTTGAGCCTTTTAGAATCACTGCTCAGAAACTTGGAAAATGCCCCCCGTTAGGACTTTTTTCAAGTCAAGTTGCAGGGGGTGGTGACTCGATGACCTGACTCGAGTCAAGCTGCGCTGGATTTTCCCATCCCTGGAGCTGAGTAATATAAAGATGTCTGTATTTCATTTTAAAGTTGAGTTATGGATAGGCTGCCAAAGAGTAACATATTCCCAGCTGTAAGATCTTGTGAGGACAGGTGGAGAGTGCTCAGTGGACAGCTGTTGAATTCTTCACATTAGGACAAACCTTAAGAGCAGTTTTTCAAGGAATGTCATGGTTTTGCTAGCACTCAGTTACTACAAGCCAGATGGAGCATATGGCATGGAAGAAAGTTCATCCCAATTTGTATATTAATGGTTTGTGTTTAATGCAGAAATCCGGTGACCTTGTAATGGGTAATTTATTGCATGCAAAACCTAAAATTGATTTGTAACATTAAGAACAATGCGCATCTTTGTCAGAAAATCATTTATCACAGGATGAGTCTAACACAAAGATAAATTGATTCTTGAATAAAACATTTGATAGTACATCATGCCCATAAAGTTCATCACTAAAATATAACTTTTTTCTGTCTGCACAGTGTGTCTGGAAAGAATGGGTTGAAATATATAAAGGTACAGGTGGAAATTGATTAAGGAATTGGTTGTTTAAAAAGCAAGAAACTAGAAGACCTTTGAAAAGGATTGGACCACTTTAGAAAAGGCATGGGGTAGAAGGACATACATGGTTAATGTAATTAGAAAAAGTCTCAATCAAGTAGCATGTTCAATGTGAGCACTGCGGAAGTCATTTCCATGAATGACTTTCGCTGCCCCGCTTCTTGATCTTCATGCAAAATTAACTACAACTCATCAAAATTTCATGGCCTATAAACTAAGCAACTTCAGCTTTGTACCACCCAGATGAAATACCAATGTGTGACCATGGCATTTAGCAATAAACTGCAGGGGGAAAATAGGATGAAATGTATGGGGATGGAAAGCTGCCGTGCAAAGGAGAAGCAGTTACACATCACTTGGACACTGGAGTTAACAGTCTAAGGAATTAGAGAAAGATCTGGCAAGTGACTCAGGAAAGAAATATAAGTTAATACCTTATAACAGGTTTTAAGTGAATCCATTACCATCCCTTGCAGCCCAGAATGCACCTTATAGCCCAATCCTATCTTTTCCCCCGCTGTAGCAGGCAGCTCTGCCTAAACAGGCAGTGCTGCATGCTGTGGCGGTGGTAGTGGTGGGGCTACTAGGAGGCTTGGGAGAGGTAAGGGAAAATGTTTTCCCTTCCCTCTCAATAAGCCCCTCACTCTCAGTGGGTCTTCTCAGACTTAATTAAAGCAAGGGGGGACAAGTTCAAGGAGACAAAGAGGATGTATCCGCTGGCTGTGGAGGGGATAACATCTGACACAAGTCACTAGCACTGGGTGCCATCTCCTTGTGCCTCCAACATGCCCCTGGGCTCTCCCCGAATCCACCCCATTCCACTGCCCTGCCCCATTCCACCCATGCTGCCAACTTACCATTGTTGGTGGGGTTCCGCTTTACTGCCTTTGTGTGTGGCATCCTCCCCACTGTCTGCAGTGGCATGGAAGCACATGGCTCTGCATCAGTGAACAGTGTTTATGGTGCTATAAAGCATGTTCCACTGCCAGAACACTAGTTCCAGTGGCATTTGCACCAGAAAGGATTGGGCCATTAATCTGACATGGCAATCTGTTGCATTGGTCTTATCACAATATAGGGTCCTAGTAATTAAAGCAAGCTAACGTTAACCTGGATTTTGAAATATTTATTTTTCACATATTTATACCACCCCTTCCTCCAAGGAGCTCAGGGTGACGTACATGGTCCCTCCCTTCTTTTTGTCCTCATGGAAACCCTGTGAGGTAGGTGAGGCTGAGCGATAGTAACTGGCCCAAAGTTTCCAGGAAGCTTCATGGCTGAGTGGGGATTTGAACCTGGCTCCTCCAAGTCTACCTCCTGAAACCCAAAGCTCAGTTCTAATGCTCAGGTCTAGGTGGATATTTTACTACTGCCCATATAGCAATCTGGAAGATGTTCATTTGCAAGGTAGTGATGTCTGGTGGCCTTTGGAGATGCTGATGACATAAAGTCAATGCCTACCTTCAGGGATGGTAGCTAGGTTACATTTGGAAAACTTTATCTACTTTTGGTAAACCATGTTCAAAAATGGTTGAGATAGAGCAAGTAGCCTGGTTCAAATTAACATGGTACATTTCTTCTATCTTGTGAAGAAAGAACAGAGCCTATTTACCTAGCAAAAAGATGGAGGCATGAATGTGAGCTCTCTCATAAAGCACGGGTGTCTGGCAAAATCTTGGTCAGGAGATTTTGAATGCCTTTGAGCCCTATGATCCTGATTGTGAAAGCTTAAGTTAAAGATTGCTCAAATATTTCTCCAAAAACATTATTACTTTTATTTATGTACTTGTTGAACCAAAAGATCCTGCTTTTGATGTTGATAAATCTAATCTCCAACCAGCTTGAAAGACCAACTCAAGCTATAAAAATTGTGGATGACATACTAGCTTGCTTAAGCACAGATGAATGAGAGATTTTGTATGAAGTGTTTTACTATGAATTTTTCATTTTCAACAGACTGTCTCTGAGCTGGAGCGGGAACTGTCAAATCTAGCCCTGGCATTCCATCTATGCCACTTACAGGGAGAGGGGGGGAATGGAGAACAGAACCCACAGAAGGACAAATTCTACAGCATCATGTGGCATTTACAACATTAAGATATGTGACAGCGCAGTCCTATCTTGTGCTGGCACAGGCAGGCCAGGAGGCCTGTGCTGTATCCAGTGCAAGACTGGGGCCTGGAGTGGCTCAGCTGGAGGCAAGGGGAAACTCTTTCCCTTACCCCCAGGAAGCCACCACAGCCCCAATGGGTCTCCTTGGACCTCAGGAGGTGACACAAGTTCAAGGAGAATGGAGTGGCTTGGAGCTGCTCCACGCTGCTTGGGGAATGGGGTTGGGATCCAGCATAACTGCTGGATCCCAGCCCCGCCTCCCACTCCCCACCCACCTGCCCCCTGTAACATCCTCCACCCGCCCTCCCCCACCCCAGAACACCTCCCTCCCACCTTCTCCCTGCCTCCTCCCTGCCCTCGCCGGACCCCTGCGTTGACCGAGGTTGGCCGAAGCAGCCTTCCCTCCCCAGGCCGGCGCAGAGGTTGGATGACACAAGAGGCCCAGCTGACACATGAGGAAGTGCAAACATGCTTTACGGCACGTTTGTGACCCTCCAGGGCTGGCGCGAGGCTCCAGCCTAACACAAGGTTAAGATTGTGCCCTTACATATATAATCCATGATCAATTTGAAAAAAGCACATTAGTTTGTCTCCATGATTCAAAAGAAAAGAGTATTGGCAGCAACAAATCAACAACCTGAAAACAGATGTATGTCCTCTGAGTGCAGAAACAGTGAACTGGAACTTCACATATTACACTCTGCTCTCTGGAGATTTAAAAGTAATTGCAGTACAAGAATAGCTGCTTATTAGGAGCGCTTTTAAAAATGATGTTAATGGTCTATACTCCAGGGCTAAAACAATTACCAAGCTGTGATCTAACTGATCGCTTTTTATTAATTAAGATCCTTGAGAAAAATTTGCATGAATATGCCCTTCGTATCTTTCTAAGCAAAAAGTTATGGTGGACAGCACTTTCTAAACATACAGAAAATAATTTGCACAAACCACCACAGGCACACTCACAATATGTACTTGCAACCCATTACAGTTCTCACTCTCAGCTAGACCAAAGAATAATAATATGCCAAGTGGTATTTTTGCATGGTTAAAGTCAGCTAAGAGTTGGCTCACAGATCTTCTCTCCAGGTCTGGTTTTATGTTGTTTTTTCACAAACTGTGAATCTGTGTCAAAAGACACATTTTGATACATCTGTGTCAAAATGGCAACAGAATAGTGCATTGGGCCCTCAGTATCCCTGGGGATCCATTCAGGACCCTTCATGGGTACTGAATTCAGCAATGAAATTCACTGGAGGATTATGTGGCACCACAATTACATACCTGGGGGCCTCACCCAACCCTCCAGAGGTTGCACAAGACCTCCCAGCCTCCTCCGAAGTCTTCTGGACGTGACCTGAAGTGACTTTTGGTCACATATGGGAGGCCCTCTGAGGCCCTCCAGCCATGGGTTCGGCATCCATGGCTACTAAACTTTGAATAGCCTATACATTTATAATGTCAAATTATTATTTTTCTATTTCATTTCCACAGATTTGGAATTTTCCAGGAAAAAATTATGGTGGCAACCTAGAGAGCAATAGGGTATGTGTGTGTATATATAGTGTTTATCATTTAATATAAGGATATATCATTAAACTCTCTCATATTTAACAAACCTGCAGCCCAATCCTATCCAGCACAGGAGTGGCGGCTCAAAATTCCTGTATCCTGGCTGGATACAAGCAGGCTGGAGGTCTCCATGGGGGAAGGGGACATTTGCCCCCTTACCCTGAATAAAATGGTTGGCAACCTTCAGTCTCGAAAGACTATGGTATAAGCCTACAGCACCAGGTATTCCCAGGCGGTCTCCCATCCAAGTACTAACCAGGCCTGACGCTGCTTAGCTTCATAAAGCCCCAGCCTGCTCAATGGTGTTTCATGAGTCAGCACTACCTGCTTGCTGGTGGTGGCCAGGTGGCCAATTTGCACCGTGAATGCAGCGGCGCAGGCTTACCTGCCAGTGCTGCTTCTCTCCTAGTGGTGCAAATGTGCCTTATGGCATGTCTGCGACACCCACTGCTGGTGCTGGGGCTGTGGTACCAGTTGTAGGGCAGCCTAGGATAGGAAACCAAGAATTTGTTGTGGAAATTTCATGTTGATACTTGAAGTCTCCTGACTTGGTGGTTATGTCTGGAGTTACACAACAAATAGGTTCATAAAAACTAGAAGACTGCAATTTAAAAATAGATTAAAAACTACCTCCATGTGTCAAGCTGAATTTTGATATACAACTTTCTATCCAGGAGCCTTAGCCTTCTGTAATGTGAAGCATTTACTGAGCCAATTAATATTAGAAAACTCTGGCAAAGTTTCCAGTCAAGCCACTGCAGCAGCATTTGCTTCATTCATTCATTTTAAATTATATATCAGTATAATTAAATGCATTTCTAGACCCATTACTTGCAATCATTAATGAATCATGAACTCCCTGGATATGGAGTTATACTCTAATGAATTTATCAAAGGGCTGGCACTAAGCACGTAATTAATCTGTGAAGTTTGTTGCCACAAGATGGCCACCACTTGGTTGGCTTTAAAACGGGATTGGCAAATTCTTGATGGCTACTCATCATGATTACATTGGCTTGGAAAGAAGATAAGTGAAAAAATAAAACACAGCAAAACTTCACACAGGTACAGAAAATGAGATAGTATGATAGTAGATATTATGGTACTCTGTCAATTTAAAAAAAGCTAACAGTCAATGGGAAACCTTACAGGAAGTAAAAGACCAAGTTATAGCATTTGCTACACTAAGGGAACAGATCAATTCAGTAGGAGTGCTTCTTTTATACTGAAGTTTGATTTAAAATGGCCATTTAAGTGAGAGATAGTTTGAAGCAGTAATGTTCACATTCATAGGAGCTACAGGGGAAAAATTGGTTTTGGCAGGGTGAGCACCTTATTTCAGTTCCCAAATGCAATCCAGTGCTAAAGTGGGGTGAAATACGATTAGCCCGAAACTTGAAATAAACCCATCATATGCACAATGTTGCAGTGTGTGTAGAATGGCTAATCCAGGAAAGTTCATTCTGGTTGCTAGACTAGACCCATTCTTGGTAAAAATGGGTTTATCTTGGGGGAATCAGTGCAGTGAGTCTTTTTCGGATTTTGATACAATGACAGGCCAATCATATCCTTTCCCCCTACTGATGCAGCCGCGCCAAATGCTGCCCCAAATGATGCAGCTACTGATGCAGCTGCGCGCACTATGTCCAGCGGGGGTGGGGGGTGGGGGGGGTGGATTGGGAGGTTTTGGAGGGGAAAATTGAATTATGTTCCCTTGCCCTTCCATTAGCCTTCTACTCTGCAGTGGGTCTCCTTGGACCTGTGCCACCTCTGTAGCTGGCCCCAGACTGGAGAAGAAATGGGTGGGGAGACTTGATAAAGAGGGAATAGGATCCAGCCTATGCCACTGTTGCTGGATCCACCCCTTCCTGCTGCCTCCCTGCTTCCTGTCCTCCCTGCCTAGTTTTTCTCCCTCTCCATCCCCCCCCCTGCTGCCTTACTTTCTTCAGTGAACACGGCAGCCTCCTTTGGCAGAGTCAGAGTGCTCATGGCAGCACTTGTAAAATGGCAGCCAACTGAATGCTCTGCTGGTGCACAATAGTTATAGTTACTTTTATAGTTGCTAGTTGAAGTATCTCAATAACATTTATATCCTGTCCTTTCTCTAAGAAACCTGGGGTCATGTGTCCCCATTTTATCTCAGAACAACCCTGTGAGTTGAGACTGAGGGGTAGCGATTGACCAGAGGTAATCCAGAGAGCTTCAGGATGAACTTGAACCTGTGTTTCCCCAACCTTAGCCTGGGTGCCCAAACTTATCCCCTACCATTGTACGTAATGCAGCTGCACTGATGGAGTGTGTGCTCCTTCCAATGGTGGGAGGGGGTGACCACAAGGCCAATCAGAGATAAGATAAAAATGGATTGACTTACCTGTGAGTAGGCCTTCTGGTCGACTATGGGTATCTTTGAACTCATGCCAATTATGTAGCTGGCATAGATCCAAGGAGAGAAGGGGGGCAGGGTGAGTTGGAAAACCAGGGCTAGGATCCGGCATGCAATTTTATCACAGAGATCCACTGCCTCCATACTACTGCTGCCTCCCTCTCCCTGCCCATGAGCTACTGGTTCCATTAGCAGCTCTGAATCACCTGGCAGTGCCATTCCATTTGCAGCAGCACCACTACATTTACAGCAGTGGAAGGTGACTTCCACTCTCATAACCAGTTCATTGGATTGGGCTGTAACCGTAACCTATACCACACTGGCTCTAAAGGTTACCTTGATAAAAGTATCTATGCTCTCAACATTTTGATTGGCTGCTGTTTTTCAACTTTTGTGATGGAGAGAGGGAGAGAGAGAGAGAGAGAGAGAGAGAGAGAGTCTGATGATGTTAACTATCCAAGGACAATGTGCTGCTGGGCTGGAAAGGTGCTCTTTGCATTCCTGCTGATATTTGCAGGTTATAATGATGCTGGAAGTGCCTTTTAATTCTCTCCAGTAGTCTAGCTTAGAATTATGATTGTAATTTGGATCCAATGATTCTCTAAAGAATCTTAGCCCTTTGTAATTGGTCTGATGATTTAGTTCAGTCCAGCAACCTTGGCAAGGCTCTTGCTTTAAAAGTGTGCCTCTAAACCAAATGCATCTATACAACTTACCCTTGCCCACACAGTTTTTACCAGACTCTCATCACTAATCCCTGCTACATGAATGAATAGTATAAAAATGCATGGAAAAGTGAGTGTTGCTATTATTGCTCTTCAAAGAGGTTCCTGCCAAAATAGAAAACTGTCATTCAGCTGCTTAATAATATTTTTCAAAATAATTTGCAGTAGGGTCTTCCTTTTTAAGGATAAAAATAACCTGTGGACCAAGGGCTGGATCCTATCCAATTTTCCAGCACTGGTGTAGCCACAATGCAGCCCCAAGGTAAGGGAACAAACATTCACTTACATTGAGGAGGCCTCTGCAACTGCTTCCCCACCATAGGATGCAGCGCATGCCCCATTGGCACAGCTGCACCGGCGCTGGAAAATTGGATAGGATTGGGTCCTAAGGTGCTAGTGACTGGGATGGAGGGCAGTAGCTGAGGGTTCAAATCCAACCTTGGTAAGGGGTAAAGTAGACCGAATAGATGCTCTAATGGGTGGTGTTTTATAAATTGCCATTTCTCTCAACTGAAATTCCAGACTACATGTTATGTTAACAATAGGATTGGTTTGATGTGCCTATTATTATTATTATTATTATTATTATTATTATTATTATTATTATTATTATTATTATATTTTTGCACAGTCAGGTAGATGTTGTTGACTGGTTTGTTTTATCCAGGCATCGAGTCCTTCCCAAGGACCTGGGGTGCCTGGTTTTTGTCCTATTTTGCTGTTATAAATATTGTTGCAAGATGTAAGCTGTTCCCAGTAAAGCTGCTTTTTGTAGGTGGTGGATGGTAATTTCTGTGGCCCTAATACTGTTCAGGTGCTCAAGGTGTTTTGGAATAGCACCGAGTGTGCCATTCATCACTGGGATCACTTTGGTCTTCTTCTGCCACAGCCTTTCAATTTCTGCTTGTAAATCTTTGTATCCAGCTCGTTTTCTTTCACTCTGCTATCACCTGGTATTGCTATTATTATTATTATTATTATTATTATTATTATTATTATTATTATTATTGGTGATGATGATGATAAAAAATAGTAGCTGTGTAGGGTTGGTGGGTAAGACCCAAACTAGAACCACAGCAAGGGGGAAGGGAGCTTTAACCCTGTATTCCTGCCAACATCCAGGTCACTGCCTTGTCTGTGGCTGCTATTTGTCCTGGGAGGGAGTCTCCCTTGCCTCTGATAGGAGTTTCCCTTCAAGAGTAAATAGCATCTTTAGAAGAAGGCAATCAGGATCTGGATAGCCACTCCCCCTCACACTGTGGTCCCAATCCAGGTTACCCTTCCCATTTAACCCATTTTTTCCCAGCCCACAGGTGTACACATTTGATCCCTGTTGCATTTATGGAACACTGGGCAGAAATGGCTTAAAGAAGAAAAAACAATCATGGGTCGAGCAAGCTAGAGGTTTGGTCCTAACTAACCTCAGAGGTTGTTAGAGCACAAAGTAGAATAATGTACTCTGGAAGTGCAACAAATATATAGTGGTCCAGTGGCACAAGTAGCTGCTGATGTGACATCCCATGATCTTCCCAGAGACATGCAACCCTGCCCCATTAAAGGGCTTTTGTATTAAAGCCCTTTCAGAGAAGATGCATAGTTTCCAAAAGCTATTCTAAGACCCTCATGATGCTTTATATATGATCTTGAACTTGTGCTGGTACTGAAGACTGGCCTAGAGAGGAGACTAATTTTGCATTGGTGCTTAGACCATATTGTGTCATTGATGCTCATGCAGCAGGTTACATTTTAATGTTTATAACAAGACCTTCCCATAAGTTAGTCCCATTTGTGCTGTTTTGATGGCCAGCTGACCTGCAAGCTCTGTTCTGTGCCTGCCTTTCACCAACACTAAGTATGTTGCAGCATGATGAATAAAGTTCTCTCTAACTTTTGATGGGAGCACACAGAGCCCTACAATTACTGACAGAGGGTGGGCCCAGAATGCTTGGTAATGGCACTGTTGTCATTGCTGAGCTTTGGAGCACTGAGAGGGAAACTGCACCGGGCTTCGGTTTTAGCTGTGCAACCATGTGGCCATGCAGCTTACAGGGAAGGCTGAGGATGAAATCTTGAATACATGCTCTGATAGCTACAGAAGTCATCATGGGCCAGTACTGCTCTCAGTGAAGTCAGGTGCTTTGCCACTGATTAGATCATATTAGACAAGCCTCTTCCTGTACAGCATCTTCTGGCTTAACCAAAATGCCTTCATGCATTCACTGATTAGGTCACAGTAGCTGGAATAGCAGCTCAGAACAGCAACATTCTCAGAAGGCTATGGGCAAGTTAATATATTCCATTACAGACAAATCACGACTCCTGTTTGTCTTTTAAAGACCTTTGCAGAGGTCCAAATGTTACTGCAATAGTTCATCCTGCTTCTATGAGAGCTCCAGAAAGAAAACATTTCCTTACAATGTTTTTAGCCGTTTTGCTATCCTGAAAAAAAATCCTCTCCTCCACAATTCTGTTTCCTTTCTGTTGCCCTCTTTCTCTTAAAATTAAGGGAGCAAGTGACGTGGCAGAAACTGGGATTTCACTGAGTGTATTTCTGTCTTTATCCCAATCATCTCTTCCTACAACATGAACATCAGACCTACAGAGCCACATGTAAAGTTTTTCTTACATTGAAGAATACAAAGGGGAAAAGTTGCCACTGAATGTAGCAATCCATATAGATTCTGCTGAAAGATCCATTAGGAAAGATACACCTGGAATTTTCATTCCAGCTCTGCGTATTCATGTATGATGTTTCATTCACTGTTATTCCTCAGTTTGGGGAAAAATGGGATTAGCCCACAGCACTGCCTCTTCATATCTTTTACATGGAAGGATCATAAATGGATTGGGTGACCTGATTAAGTGGCCTGATACTTTGAAAGATCCTGATCTTCTACCCCAGTGGTTCCCAAACTGTGGGTCAGGATCCACCAGTGGGTTGCTACCTGATTTTTGGTGGGTCGCAAAACTGACAAGCTGATGAAAATGTATTGAGCCCTATGAAAACTGAGATGGAACAGCACATTGCTTTTACTCATGAATAGGTGACCATGCTCTTACTGAAGGCCAGGTGAAGGGGAATGTAAGGGAACCAGAATGGTTCCAATACAATGAATGTGGAGCTCATCAAATGCTCCACAAGGCAATCCCACCATATTAGAAAGGATTAAAAGAGTGGCTTGAGTGACTGATAGGTGAAACCTTTTTTTTTAGTCTTGTAAAGCTAGGTGGATCCTGACAGAGTACTGGTTCTCATACTCTCTGGGAGTTTGAGAACCAGGGTAAGTCTCTGAGGGGGCGGGGTGGAAAGCAGTGATGTGATCCATAGGATTGCTTCGCTGCAAGGGAATGGGAGCTGTTTTTAACTTAAATTACCTGCTCTTGGAGTCTGGGAGGTGCAGGGCCCACAGCTTGTAGAATGTAAAAAAAATAAAAAAATGCAACACATTTCTGGTTTCATAAACGCAACCCGAAAATGGGTTGCTATTTATTTATTTATTTATTTACATTCTACAAGCTGTGTGGAGAACCACAAGCTGTGTGGATCACAACCCACCAGTTTGAGAACCACTGCGATAGAGTGTTGTTTTAAAAAGTGAGTCTTTGTGCTAAAAAGTTAGGGAACCACTTCCGAAGATTACAGAAAGTGGTACAATGAACAAGGTAAATGCATTGGGTTGGCTTTTAAGGTTCCTTTCTTCTGGCAAAATGAACTCCTCCAGAGGAAGAATGCCTTCTGTCAGAGGAAAGGATACACCCCAGTGCACTGACCATGTTGATTGTCTCAGTAAAATAAGACACATACAAAAATGTATTTTAAATCTGTTACCTGCTTGTTAACATTCTCTCACAAATTGTAGAGTTTTTTTGGGTTCAGAACAAAACCACTTTATATACAGACATAGACTCTTCAAAACCTACCCTCAGGGAACTTTTAGATGTTCTCTCACCTGTGCCAGAATCTCTTATCTGTGAGCAGCTTCTGTGAAACTGGTAGTATATTTCAATGACCCAACCTTGTGGGTTGAAGCCAATAGTGTGGGTTTTCCCTGGCTTTGTATCAAAAAGTAAATTGTGCAACTCTTTTTTGTTTTTTTGCTTTATCAAAGAGGCCTACTTGTTCTGTACATAGTAAAACCAGTGCATCTAATTTAATCTGAATTATATCTGTCTTTAAAATATGGACGTGATTAATTGTTATTATGAATTTTTTATTTCGCCTTCGGCTGTTTTCTCTAAATGTGCTGCGTGCTTGTGTACAAGGTTGAATAAGCCTCTGTGACTTTCTCCAGCTGTCTTGGCAAAAGTATTACCTGTGGAAGCCAACGGAACATTTATTATACATGACTGGCTGTGCCCACAGTGAGGCCACTTAAAACATGGCTGAGGAGAGATTAAAGATATACTTATTAAATTAGGCTGCTGTGGTCTTAATATGAATGACATGTTGTGCTAATTTTTTTTTCCTGTAGCATTGCTTAGTCGCACAATAAAAGGACCGAAGGATACAGGCCATTTGCATTTTGTACCACTTGCTTAAGAAAGAACAGAATGAATACAGTAGTTCTGAGGTATTCAGTCTGTGCTTTGGGGGCTCCCTAGGGAGTCGTGGTGGGCCTCCAGGGGCATCCTGAGGCATTTGGGGGAGAGAGGTGGCCATAGCTGCTCTGCTCAGCTGCACATGCTGCCTCCCTACTTGCTGCTTTTCTTCATTGTGAACGAGGTGGGTGGGGCAGTGTGAGGTGGGGAGGGCTGTGAAACATGGTGGGGGGAGGTGGGGGAGCCTCCCTGCTAAACCAAGAGAAGGCTGGCTGGGCAGCTGCTGAGGTGCTGCATTTCATCAGCACAGTGTGCACTCCTGGCAGGCTTCAGACTGGGAGGAAAGAGTAAGTACAGGCAGCACAGCGCTTTCCTCCACTTGGGAAAGAGGGACCCCAGCCTGCTCTGAGTGGTGGTGGTGGTGGTGGGGAGTGTCCAAATACCCCAGCCTCCATCTTGCCTGGGGGCAACAGGGGTGGCATGTCGGGGTGTATGGGTGTGAGCATGCCCCCATCTACTTCGGGGGGGGGTGAGCTGTAATCTTGCTCTGTGTGGCTGCAATCCAAGTTGCACTTTCCTGGGAGTAAGCCCCACTGACTCAAATGGGACTTACTTCTGAGTAGACCTACCTAGGCTTGGACTCTGTGTCAGCTTACGCCAGGATTTTCACCTTTCTCTTTTTCCTCCCCTTCAAAAAAAGAAAAAAAGCCACTCTTGATGGCTTTGTCTCCAAAAATTGATTAAAAAATAAAAATACCCATTCCTTTTCAGCCACCCCCCCCTTTTCCTCCTGCCTCCTTTTGGCGGCGGGGGGGGGGGAGGTACTTCCCATGTTGGCTGCTATTGTAAGACAAAAGACACAATCCTAGCTAGGTCTACTCAGAAGTAAGTTCTATTGTGTTCCATGGGACTTATTCCCAGGAAAGTGAGGTTAGGATTGCAGCCAAACAGTCTCTGAGTCTCAGTTTGCAATTAGCAGATACACACACAAAACAAAGTCTTCCCCTCCCCCAGCAAATTCATCACTTCTCCCCCCTCCTTTTCCAAAACCCTCCAGGTGTACTGCTAACAAACTCAGGGCACAAGCCTAACCAGGTCTACTCAGAAGTAAGTCCTATTTTGTTCAATGGGGCTTACTCTCAGGTAAGTGTGGTTAGGATTGCAGCCTCAGAGTGCTGGCAGCTGTTTTTTTTTTTTGTTTGTTTCTAGAGTATAATTAAACACCTTCATTCCCATTTTGGGGGTAACTGAGGTGAGGTTTTGTAATGGGGAGCCCTGGCCAAAGGCCCCAAGGGTTAGGGGAGCTGCGTGCTGGAAAAGTTCGAGAACCACTGGGTTAGGGGGATGGCGGCCAGAAATAGGGCCTTCTCGGTAGTGGCGCTTCTATTGTGGAAGTCCCTCCCCTTAGGGTTGCAAACAGCTCCTTCATTATTAACCTTCCAGCAAGGCCTGAAGACATTTTTATTTCAGAAAGCCTTTGATGCCTGATGGCTGCTTTTAACAGTTGTTTTTACTGCTGATTTTATTGCTGCTGGTTTTTTTTAAATCTATTTTATTGTTGTTGGTTTTTATGTATTTTATGACTTTTAAATGTTGTTAGCTGCCTTGGGTGCCCTCTGGGGAGAAAGGCAAATTACAAATCAAATAAATAAATAACAGCCCAATCTTATGCATGTCTACTCAGAAGTAAGTCCTATTAGAGTCCATGGGGCTTACTCCCAGGAAAGCGTGGATAGGATTGGACAGTTAATAAATAAATACATAAATAAATAGATAATTGTAGCCTTGGACTTTACTGCAAATGGAAACGAGGATTAAATCCTGGTGTTTAAAAAAAAAAAGACTTCTGCAAAGTTTTTAAAAAATGGAATGAGGTTTGCTTCATTTAAAAGGAAGCCTTTAGCAGGAGAATAAAAGGTTATCTTTGGCTGGAGCTTTGCCCTGGAGGAGTTGCCTTGGAGATTAACAGCTCTCTAATGATCTCTGCATTGTTTCTGCAGCTTTGTTTGCAGAAGTTGCTTGAAAAGACCTCAGGGATAAGGCAAGGGGATGATCTAAACTTGATTTATTGGCAGAAATGTCTCACCCTATAGGCCAGTATCTGTGGCACTCTTGTGATAAATGGGCTGTCCCAGCATTGCCCTTTCAGTAACAAAGTACTCATTTCTGGCCAGCATCTGCTTAATGACATCTCTGCTTGCTTAATGATGTCACTTCCAGCTCTCTGCAAGCATCATGAATGCTATTCGGCCCATTATATGAAACAAGTTTGGCACTCCTGGTTTGAGGGTAAAGCTCCATAACTGCTTTGCTCCCCATTTGCCCAGCATTCCTAGAAAGGTTGCTCTGTTAGGGGGCTAGGTAGGAATTGAGTCAGAGAACGCAGTGGCATCACCAGGGAGGTGTGGGCACCGAGTAATGCACATGGGGGGGGGGGAGTGACGCTACTACCTGCCAAAAGTTTTAAAATCTTGGTATTTTCAAATACCATCATGTTATGTTATCAGTCAATGTGTAATTTCATGCAGAATGCAATGAAAAAAGACCTCACTGAAATATCTCTATTCTATCAAAAGTTTATAGCAAAAACAAAACAAAACAGTGGGGGTGGGGTAATGGTACATCACCCCGCCCTCTGCATGGGAGGAAGTCCATCATCGGGGTGATGTGTTGGCCTCCCACACTCGGTGACACAGACCCTAGTGACACCACTGAGAGAACATGCTGAGAGTGTTACTCTTATGCTTTGAAACTAGAAAGGGGGGAATATGTGTTGGTGTGCTGAAAGTTACTTTCCAAAACTCAGACTTTTGGGTCATAGACAATTATTCAATTTTTCTTGTTCTTTTGAGGAAGTCATCAAACTAATTCCAAGTCAATCTGAGGTGAGCAAGGAAAGCTCACCCATCTGTAGTTTCCTCTTCCATCACCTCTCCCGTTTTCATCTAAAATTATTAATGCCACCAGGAATCTGGAAAGGCAGTCAATGCCTTGTGGAGGCCATTTTTACATATTTCCCAGGGGTAGGAATCAAACAACATATCTTGTGTCTCATTACATTGATTTTCCCCACAGAGCTGCAAGTTGCTGCTGCAGTCAGAATCCCTCTGTGTTCAGGTAGCCTCCTTTCAAATATTTATTCTGCGCACACAGGCACCAATATCCACCTGCTGTATCCATTGTATGGAACATTACATGAAATTCTTGGTACTGAAGTGAAAATTAGGCCCCAATCCTATATCCCACCACCAGTGCCAAAGCACCTATGCCAAAAAGGTGCATACTGCATCCAATGATGGTGTTGGTGGGTTGATCAGTCAGCCTGCAGGATATATTAAAAACATTTTGTACTTACCTCCTGGTAGGCTTCCTGATCACTAATGTGTCTCCTCGGACATATGCCACCTATTTTGGTGGCATATGTTCAAGGAGAGGAAAAGTGGGGAGGTTTTAAAAGAAGGAGATAAGATCCAACCTGTGCCATTGCCACCAGATTTATCCCTGAACCTGGTTCATCCACCCTCCCCCCCCAGAAAAGCCCCCTTTCCTGACCAGAAACACCCCTGTTCCTCCCACTCATTCCTTATCCCTCCCACCATCCATCCCTACAGCAGACTCATCTGTACTGACTCACCTTGCTGCTTGTGTGCGCAGCTGTCATCAACAAAGTGTGCAGACACTGCACTCACTGGCAGTGTCACTCAGTGCACACTAGGATCTAGATATTTCCACCTCAACCCTAGCACTTCTGCCAGCAGAATGTGCCTTCTGCTGGCAGAGGTCAGCAGATAGGATTGGACTGTCAGTCCCTTTTCTTAGCCAGGGGGCTGTGGGCTATGGAGTTTTTATGCAGTCACCCTACCTACATTGCTGTGGGGTAGGCTGGTTGTTGTGACTGGAATGACTTTCTTTCTTCATCTGGGGTTGTGGGCTGCTGCTGTTTGTGTTCCATTTGGCAGGAGATTCAAACTCCTGCCTGACTGGAGTCCTGGAGCTTGAGGCTGCAAATCTCATTGACTGTTCTCCTAACCAGTTGTAATGGAAATGCACAAATTCCCTTGAGGAGATAGGGTGTCAACAGTGGCCCCTTGCTCTGACAGGTCTGGGAAGCATGGGGTTAACACCAGGGCCTTAGATTGCAATGAGTGTACTTCACAGCTGCAGCCACTTAGAGGCAACAAGGCTCTCAGGGTTAAAATCAGCGCCTGGAGAAAGGAAGGAAGGTAGGTGTAGAAGGAAGGAGCTTGGAGGAACAAAAATGGACTGAATGAGTGGAGACTATGGATGCTGCTGGGACTACTGGATACTGGTGTGTGGCTGCTATGCCAGGAGCTGCTGGCAACCAAGCTGTTGCTGGAGAAGCTGCTGGTGGGAGAGTGGAACTCTGCAGGTTACCACTAGGTGAGTTACCTGGTGGTGCAGTCCAGCAGTGCTTTCTACAGGCTATTTTGAGTGGGGGACTAATTAGCTGAAAGTGGGCATAAGTTCTCTAGCCAAGTTTGGAACAGGAATTTGGCAAAACAGCAGTGGACTATGGAAAGCTGTGATGGAGAGGTTACTGACACTCTTCCTTAGAACCCATATGTACATTGTGTATTATGTGATTTTTTTGGGGGGTGGTGGTGGTGATAAAGAAATAAGAACACAGAACGCTGCTTTCTGTACTTCTCATTTTTGTTAAAAAAAAATCCAAAATCTGCCTTCCCCCAAACACAAACATTTTTTAACACCTAATTGATTGTGTAATGACTGTGGCTGCACCTTTTGACACTATACCACCTCTATCATCTACCTAGTACATTTTTAAAGCTATTATAAGTTGTTATTATAATTTATAAAAATGCACCTTTGAATAAAAACACATGACTTTCTGTACTTTTTCCGGGGGGGGGGGGGAATGAAATATGAAAAAATAAGTTTAAGAACACCTCCAGTTATAAGCAGTGTAGACTGGGTGCAGCAATATAATCACGGCATCCCTGCCATTGCTGCATGTTGATTGGTGCTTTCTTAACGTAGACATTGTGTGGACATAATTCAGTACATAGTTTTGTGATTAGTGAGTAATGGCAGAGTTGCTGCAGACGTTGCTACACAGCCTTTTGTGTCTACTGGTATCATTTTGCTTTGAACGTTGCTGCTAGGAATACTTAAGATTGTTTGCGCCAGCACAGTTCTGGGGTTAATGCTGAAGGCAAAGAAGGGCGACAGAATCAGCCTTTCCATGCCTGACGGTTATCTTGAAATAAGTGGAAGATGCCCATGTGATCAAAAATGAGTTGAGGTGTTCAGGGTGTTGGGAAATAAAAAGCCATCCAAGAGAAGATGAAAGTGGAAAATGAGGAAGTGGAAAACCTGAGAAAAATGAAAATGAATAGCTAAAGATGTCATGATAAATGACAAGAAATTCATGAGATATAAAGGAGAATGGAATTTATAGCAGATGTAAAACAGGTTGTAGGTCTGCTAACTAGACCAGCAGGAAGCCAGTGGAATAGGGTGGCAAAAATATCAGGAAAAAAGTCTGCCAATAAATTATGTATTGGATATTGACTACATTAGCTGAATAATTTATTTGACAAACAATATCCCAGAATCTACAGAGGTAGGAAAATACAGAGCATAAAAAAAGCAGAATTAGTCATTTTTAAGCAGAAAAGGTCAAATCATATTCTGTCACCTCTAATCAAACTCAACTCGGAACCAATGTCCATCAGCATGGCAAGTGAATTGAGAGCTGGATGTGTTCTTGACCTCACTGGTAAGACAAGTCTAATTATTTCAGTATAACAACTGCAGACATCTTCTTGCACGAGTCTGCAGTAATAGTTCATGTGTAGAAACTGAATCAGTCCTGTGTATTTGTGGCCTTTGAATGCTTCTCTAAAGGAGCCAGAAAGAAGGATTAGGCAACTGCAGCTAAATTGAACATGCTCATTCGCCACAGAGGTTAATGGGTATATGTCTCTCTGAGGACAATCCTTTGTGGACAGCAATGATTCAGCTTTGTCCAACATCAAAGGGTCAGAAGAGGAAGCCTCATACAAATGGAAGGACATCATTGCATCTAGGAGGGAAGACCTCCAGTGTCCTGAAAGCATTCAGGAATGGGCTGATAACAAAAAGTTATAATTCTGCTTGAGAGCCAGCTTCCAGATAGAGAAGCTGGAGGGTAGCCATTGTTACAGCTTTGTTTTTCAAAAGAACAAAATCACTTCTAGTAAATAATATACTTGGAGAGCTGTTGCCCCAATCTTCTCTCCTGCCATCCTACATGAGACAGCTGTGCTGCTAGAACACATGCTATGATGGTGGGGGCAAGTAAATTTTTTTCCTTACCTCTCTGTAGGCTGCTTCACCATCAATGGGTCTCTTCAGACCTTCACCTGCTATTTCACTATTTCCAAGGAGAGGAAAGGGGTCTGTCATACCAGGAAAATGGGGATAAGATCCAGTGTGTTTCAGTGCCACAGCAATCCACTCTGTCCACCCTTAAAACACCCCCTGCCTGCCTCGCTCCCGCCGTTCCTGCCCACGAACTGTCCCTGCCTCTACCTTACCTGTTCCAGAGCACCGCCTGGGAGTTGCTACAGTGCATGTGGGGTCTCCAGCCATTTGTGACAGCGGTTCTGCAGCACATAACAGCACTTTGCCTTTCGTGTCACTGTAGGAAGACTTACAGTGAACTGCTGCCATAAGCTCTCAATAAGGTTGGGCTGAGCGTCACATCATTAAATGTTAAAATTAAAATCATTTTTCTTTTCCCCTTCACAAAGTGTCCCCCTTATGAATGTACTGCCACTTCTGTGCCCCACCCCCAAGTTAGAAACCTAATTCCTATCATATTGCTAGGCCACTTCTTCCCCACCAATAAACAAAAACAGTTGCAAAGGAGTTGTCCTCATTCATGTCTTATCCTGACCTTCATTCATCAACTGCAACATTTCTATAGCTAAGACCTTCTTCCGTATCTCTGGGTCAAAATGGGGCTGCATGTTTTCTTACTCCTTCCAGCTCAGTGGGGATGTTCTTTCTGGTAATTGTAATGTATGAAGATATAGATTGGATGCATACTATAATACAGGGGTGCTCACACTTTTTTGGCTGGAGAGCTACTTTGAAACCCAGCAAGGCCCGGAGATCTACCAGAGTTTTTTTACAATGTTCGCGCCATCATAACATATAACATTTATGTGTACAATGTATGTTGGTGTACCTTGCATAACCGCATGAGCCAATATTGCACAACACAACATAATTAACTATAAACATTTTTTGTAATTACTTGAGTTTACTTTGATGACTTGCACTGAAGTGAATCAGCCAAGGATGCATAGTCCGAAGAGTAGCTGCTGACAGCCAGCCTCAAGCACACTTCCAAATGTTCATCAGTCATGGTGGAACGGTACTTGGACTTAATGATCTTCATGTAGAAAAAGACTGACTCACATAAATAAGTGGAGCCCTTCCTGCCTCAGGTGCTCTTATATCCCTGAGGGCCCTATTGCCTTCAAGTGGCTGCAGCTGTGCAGCACACTCTGCTGGATGCCCAGGCCTTACCCTTAAAGGGGCCACTGCTGACACCACATCTACCTCCTCACCAGATCTTCCTCAATTCCAATACAAGTGGGGGGGGGGGGAGCAGATCTCTATACAGACCAGTGCAAAAACAGGGGAAAGGTGTGAGGGAGGGAAGATCTCTATATAGACATCGCAGCAAGACCAGTGCAAAACCCCTTGCACACAGAACCAACAGATGGAAGTTGGGGGGGGGGGCAGATCTCCATACATACCAGTGCAAAAACAGGGGAAAGGTAAGTCAGCCTCAGTAGAGTCAATGGGGCTCACTCCCAGGGATGCATGGACGGGAGAAAAGCCTGCCAGCGGCTCCTCTCCCAGGGAGGAGCCTGCCAGGGGCTCACTCCCTGGGCTCACTCCCTAGGCTCCCTGGACTCGCTCCCTGGGCTCGCTCCCTGGGCTCACAAGCCTGCCGGGGGCTCACTCCTAGGGATGCGTGGACGGGAGAGAAGCCTGCGATCGACTCATTTCGCCTCGAGATCGACTGGTAGCTCGACATAATGAGCACCCCTGCTCTAATACATCACAAGTAAGCCTTTTTTGGAATTTGTTGGTCTGTTATGCTTTTATCTAATTGCACATTTTGTGTGCTTGGTTATGCAGTTGAAATCGCCTTGTTTGATGGATTACTGCATTAACTAGATGAATAATTAAAAGATGCTGTTATGACTGACATTGAACTTGGAAATGATTTTATCCCATTTTTTTATTTGGGAAGCAAGCCGGGCATTTTATCATTATTTATAGAACAGGTGAGATCAGTGAACTCACTATTGTATATGATGTGATTTAGTGCAAAAGGGAGAGTTCAAAGCTTGGACTCCATTGGGTGTGTAGACTGAAAACCCCCTGCTCTGTGCCATGCACAAGCACAGCAACACCTCAATCCCCTCTCCCACCCACTTAGATTCAGCAGAAAGTACTTGCTGCTCACTTGCCAGAAATCAAGCAAGTAATAGCAAGGAATGTCTGCCTCTGCATCCAAGTTCTTGCCTGCCAGAAAGGATTAGACCCACCAGCCACTGCCTAGATTGGGACCGTGGTGAAGGCAAAGGGTTGAAGCCCCCCCTCCCATGCCTTGGTCCTGATCCAGACTGCCCCCCATTTGTTGCTATTTTTGAAGGGGGAAAAATCAAGTACACCAGAGCCGATTGCATTATTACTTGTAGTTTGGCTCCAGGCCAGTGACCGTCAACACATTTTAAGGCAGTGAATTTCGTAAGTTAATTATGCATTATGTGAAGGAGTCTCGTCTTTCATCTTGTTTGGGTCTACACTCAGTCAATTGCATGGGGTGACCCAGAGCTTGAATATTATGGAGAAGAGCAAAAAGGTTCTCTCTATCCTTTTTTTCGCACATCATTTTGTCACCTGCTCATGTTATCTTCCTCCTTGGTAATCTTTTTCCCCCCAAACCAAAAAGCCCCAGATACTTTAACTTGCACTTGTAGGAATGATCCTCCAATCCATTTTGATTACTCTTTCAAAACCTTTCCAGATCTTTGATATCTTCATAGTGAGAACAGTACCCAATATGCCAAATTTGGCTGCATCATAGATTTAGATGACAGTATTAGGATACAGACAGTTTTATTTTCATTTCATTTTTTATTTTCAATTCATTTCCTAATCATCCTTGTATGAATTTTGCCTTTTTTTCATTACCACTGTACAGTGAGATGAAATTTTCATTGCGCTCTCTGCCATGACCCCAAGGTGTATTTCCTGGCTAGTCACTTGTTATACATGCTCAGATTTGTAGCAAACTCACAAAATGAGGCACATTTGCCAAGGTAGCGGCACTGCTATTTTGCAGTGGTGTGATTTACTCCAGCATTTCTACTGGTAGTTGTCAAGAGCAGGGCTGACAAAGCCAGGAGGATAACTGAAGTGGCCACTTTGAGTGGGGGAGACTGTGCACTGATGAGGATGCTCTGCCATCCACATCTGCCCACCACCCTGCTCCAGCCTGCAAGGCACCTTGTTGTTTCAGTTGACATGCCAACTCTCTTCTAGTTTGCAGAGAATGAGTGAAAGAAGGACCAGGGCAGGAGCAAACCATTTCTTCCTGTGTTGCTGCCAGCAATCACAGGGCAGTGCTCCAAGAATTGGCAGCAGGGGCACCCAGTGATTCTGTTTTCATCACTTCACTTCCTTGAATGATTAAAATGGGATTGCTTCACTCCTCCTCTGCTTCCTTCTTACCCACTCAAAAAGAAGGCTGGGCAGGCAAGAAGGATGTCCTAACCTTTACCTTCCACCTCCTGCTTGCATTGAAGCAAAGAGTCTGGGTGGATCACGCTGGGAATGGAAGAGGACTGCTCCAGTGGCGTTCCTGGGTTGGCAATGGGGGCAAATACTCTGGGGCACCATGCCTCTGGGACAGTACCAGCTTCCTCGTCCTCCCGCCACCATCCCCCCCACCCATCCAGGGGCCTTTGGAGAGCCAGGGAGACCACGCATTGCCCCCCAACCCTCCGAAGAACTTCTGAGTTCTCTGAAGGGCTGAAAATTGCTACTTCCAGTTTTTGGCCAAAAACTAGAAGTATTGATTTTCAGCATTCTGGGGGCCTCAAAAGGTATTCAGTGGACCAGGGAAGTGGTGTGTGGCTTCCTCAGCTCTCCGAAGGCCCCAGACAGTGGGGGAGGTAACACTGTGCAGTCCAGGCCCCAGGTGACACAGGGGCCAGGATTGCCAGTGCTCTGCTCCCAGCATTATTTATTTATTTTATTTATTTTATTAATTTATACCCTGCCTTTTTGCCCAACAACAAACAGGAAGGGGGCAGCAGCAAGAAGAGATAAGGAGGAGTGCTCCAGGATTGCTGAGCTCCACCTTGCTGTTTCCACCTTCCCCTTCCCTTGCCCACCTGGCTGTTTTTTAGAACTAACAGGCAGGTGAGGAGGAGGCAGCAGCAGCGGTGGAAGTGATGAGCAAATTCATGCATGAGCAAAGAAGCGAAACAGAAGAGCCAGGAGAGGTGTGTGCTGGCAGGAGTAATGGATATGCACAGATTCTGATCCACTTGGACAGCCCCTGGCAGTGGCGGACCTGCCGTTAATAGAAAGAGGCAAATGTTCCAGGCATGAGCCTCATGCACCTCTAGGACGGTGTGGAAATCTCTCTGAGGCTCCTGATACAGTCGGAAACTGTGCTTCTGGGTTGCTGGAAGCGCAGTTTAAAAGACCGCGGAAGCTTCAGTAGGCTTCCCTGGTGCGTCCTGGAGTCGCACAAGGCTCTGCATGCTCCAGGTAAGTTAGGGGGGATTTGTGCATGGGGGGCAGTAGCATCCTGTGGGGAAGGGCACCACTGTGGACTTTTGTCCCAGGGCATGGGGCTGGGGAGGTTTGCCACTGGTCTCTGGTCAGGGATTCTTGGAGCTGGAACTTCTTAACTACCTCTTGCCATCGCTTGTGGTGATCTAGCCAGGGCCCAAGCCAGACATTTCCCTGCTATTGCAGTGCTCTTTGATTCAGGAGTGACTCCATCTCATTAGTGGTGGTAAAGTGCATACTTTTGCCATGAGGCACAAACTGCAGTCTCTACCAGCTGCATTTAAGGGAACTTCTGTAGCAGTGTGAGAAAGCTCCCTGCTTGAGACTTTATGGCACGGCTTCTCAAATGCGGCCAGTGTGGCTGCATGCTTGATGGCAATCACCAAGGCATTCACTGGTATAGCTCTGCTGTCTAGCTTTAAGCATGCCCTCTGGTTAATTCTGTGGCCACAACCAGAGTAAGGTGCGATGAATGCCGATTCCCCCCCCCCCTTATTTTTTGTATTTTGGGGGACTTTTAACTGCTGAGGCATCCTTTGCAAGCAGACTTTGTATGGAGACTCAGTTATTCCCTGAATATGCTGGATTTGAATTTGTCTTCCCTTTGTGTCTGGATTGGCTACCCTATCTCCATGTGTCATGTGCTTAGTGACTGGGTAACCAAACTTGTTCAGCTAGGTCAAGGGGTGGGGTGGGGTGGAGCAGCCAGGTATGTTCCACTTCTCCAATCAGGTAACTTGATGACATCACCAAAGCAAAGTTATATATCTCCCAGGCCACAGGAACCCAAATGTTCTTGGGTTTAAGGTTGGGAACAGTGGCATTGCTAGGGGTGTGTGGAGGGTGTGGGTGATATGTACAGGGGGGTGACACACCTACTGGCCAAAATGTCTAAAATCTTGGTATATTTGCATAAGATCATCATGTTATATATCAGTTGATGCATAACTTTATGCAGAATGCAATGAAACAAGTCATGTTAAAATACCTTGATTCTATCAAAAGTTATAGCCAAAAAACCAGCAGAGGCATGGTGCTGCATCATCATTCTGCCCATCGCCTGGAACATTGCCCCATCCGCTGCATGGGAGAAGGTCCATAATGGGGGTGATGCACTGGCCTCCCACACTGGGTAACGTAATCCCTAGTGACATTGCTGGTTGAGGGTTGTTTGCTGAGAGTTTAGAGTAGCGCCCCAGCTTCATTTGCTGGGTATTAATTTGGAATGACTAAATCTGGGAATACCTTTGGGCGAGGAGAATCTGAGTCACTTGTTTTGGCAGTTGACTGGAACTCAAGAGTAAGGGACAATATGCCAAGTGACAGCTGCAAAAAGGGTCAAGTGTACTCTCATGAATCACTTAGGTCACTCTCTATCTGGTTCACTCTCAGCCAGTGAAATCTTGTATTCTGAATATGGTTCAGTGGCCATCTAATCCTGAGATCAGTTTGGCCATCACTGGGACGTAATCCAAAAGGCAGCCCATCATTAATGCCTTTGAATGGATGCTTCTAAAGCACCTAAGTAACCTTGACAGTGGTCTAGCCTGCTGCACTGTTACATTGTCACAGGGTAAACCTTCAGTGGTTTAGTATTGGCAACCTTCAGTCTCGGAAGACTATGGTATCGCGCTTTGAATGGTGGTTCTGGAACAGCGTCTAGTGTGGCTGAAAAGACCGATTCTGGAGTGACAATCCCTTCCAAACTGGGAGCAAGTGCAGTCTGTCCCTGGTCTGTCTCCCTGGCTATGGGCCTTCCTTCTTTGCTTCTTTGCCTCAGTCTGTTGGCCAAGTGTCTCTTCAAACTGGGAAAGGCCATGCTGCACAGCCTGCCTCCAAGCGGGCCACTCAGAGGCCAGGGTTTCCCACTTGTTGAGGTCCATCCCTAAGGCCTTCAGATCCCTCTTGCAGATGTCCTTGTATCGCAGCTGTGGTCTACCTGTAGGGCGCTTTCCTTGCACGAGTTCTCCATAGAGGAGATCCTTTGGGATCCGGCCATCATCCATTCTCACGACATGACCAAGCCAACGCAGGCGTCTCTGTTTCAGCAGCGCATACATGCTAGGAATTCCAGCACGTTCCAGGACTGTGTTGTTAGGAACTTTGTCCTGCCAGGTGATGCCGAGAATGCGCCGGAGGCAGCGCATGTGGAAAGCGTTCAGTTTCCTCTCCTGTTGTGAGCGAAGAGTCCATGACTCGCTGCAGTACAGAAGTGTACTCAGGACGCAAGCTCTGTAGACCTGGATCTTGGTATGTTCTGTCAGCTTCTTGTTCAGTGGTTTATGCTGCCTTATTTATGCTAAGCAAGAAAACATGATAACGCTGTTTAATCAGCAGAGCTGTTCATAAAGGGATTGTTGCAAAACTTGCTTTTGATGTTGCCAATCAGTGAATTGAGTTTTTGTGGTTTTTGGAAGGAGATTTGTTCTCTCGGTTCTGATGAAGTGTATTTTGAATGCCTGTCTGCGTCTCGTTTCACAAACGGTGCCTAAGCTTGGTTGTCTGCATGAATGGCAGGCTCTGAGAGATTAGTCTTGCTTCTTTCCTGTTTCCTACCATTCATCACTTGAAAATCTGCTGCTACCAAAATCAAGGATTGACAGCCAACACGGTGGAACTGTTTGCGTTCTGCCTTATTTACCAAGAATAAATAAATCCTTGTTAATCTCAGCAAGATACCAGTTTCAAGGTTCCTTGTGGGTAACACATTCTCAAAGCAGATTTGCACATCTAATTTATGTAACATGCTGCAATTTGGGACAACAACTGGCCTGCTCTGCTAATTCTGCAGCTCTCTGAATGGACCCCATCAGTTGACAGGTTTCTATTCATGCATCTGAAGTGGCTCATATCCATAGAAACTTGTGCCACTATAGATATGTTAGCCTTTAAGGTTCCATAGGAATCCTGATTTTTTTTTTAACTTGTCATAGTTACTTCCCAACTCACTGCCCAATTGCATGCTATGGTGGGGAGGGGGGGTATTGGACTGTGTACAGGAGCTATAGTCAGTTCTCATCCTCTAGGGTTAGGTTCCTAGAAACCCTAGCAGGTAGCGAATTCACAGATAGTGAACCATTGATCCTATGGGATCCCCTTGCATTGATTGATCCCATAGGATCAATGGTTCACTATCTGTGAACGCACTTCCTGCTAGGGTTTCCAGGAACCTAACCCTAGAATTTCCTAGGTTTACCAGGGTTTCCAGGTTACTTAGGGATAACCTAGGGGGAAAGGGATACCTTATTTGCCATCAGAAAAAGCCTTCAAAGAGAAGTAGGAAGTGCCCAAAGATCTCTGAATGCTGCAGAGACCTTCCAAAGGCTGCAGCTTCTGAAAATTTCCACTGGTTATTTTAAAGAGGTCCATGTTGGTCACAGGTGTCATTCTGAAGGCCCCAGCAGCCTCTGGAATGGTCTCTGGATAGTGGATAATGAGAAGAGAGGCGCAGATAATGAGGGATAGGTAGCAGTCCTATTCCTTGTGGAAAAGGGAATTGGCAGATAGCAAATTTGCATATAAAGAGAACTGACTGTAAGTATTCTTTTACTTACCTTCCAGTAGGCTGCCCAATCACCTACCCCAGCCATTTTGCAACCCAGTTTTCAAGCCACTGGAATGTACCCTGCACTGCCAGAATGTAAGTTCCACCAGTGCAGTCCATGGATAGGACTGGACAGACAAAGGACCTGTGTAGCTAAACAAGATGTGCATGCGTGTGAACTGTCCATAAAACATTTTTTCTTTGAAACAATTTTTCTGCCTCTGCTGCTATTTTATTCTCAGCAGCGCTTTAGTAGAGTTCAGTGGGTTGCTTCAGGAAAAAGGGTCTTCCACTTGATAACTCTGCTTAACAGACCCCCTTTTTATTTATTGTGAAAAGTTATTTCCTGCCTTTCCATTATTTGATGCTCAAAACTTGCTCTTTGTTGCTTCTGGCCCTTTTATTGCTTCCTGTTGAGCACAGCAGCAAGATTACTGATGAATAGTGCTGCTTATGTTGTGTTTTTTCCCCCCATAACTTCCATAACTGGCTGGAAGTGGAATTAAAATGGTGGTTTCACACAGTTCTTAATATAGTTTTGTTTTATCTGGCAATACCCAAGATCCTACTATGTTTATTCAGAAATCAGTCTCATTCAGTAAAGGTCCCCTGTAACATTGCTTAAAAATTTCCTGCTGGCAACTCCTACCCCTTTTATTGCTTCCCGTTGAGCACAGCAGGAAGATTACTGAGGAACAGCCTGTTAATTGCCTCTTGAATAGCCTGTTAATTGCCATTTAATGCCAGTATATGTTATTGCATGGGGTGGTGGTGGTGGTGGTTACTTTTCTCTCATTGTTTTTCTTTTTCTTATCAATATAAGGAGCAGCACTTCTGCAATTAAAAATGAATAAGTCTTCCCAGTGGAAACAGGAACCAACATTCAATGGCAATTAACAGGTTATTTATCAGCCACTGCACTCAATTGGAAACAACAGAAGGGACAGAAGCTTTAAGAAGAAAGTTTTTAATTAAAGTCACAGTGGCCCTGAAAAGCCCCAGGCTGCCTTAGTTTGAGTCAGATCATTGGTCTCTCTAGCTCAGAACTGTCAGCAGTGACTGGCAGTGATGCTAGGGCTTGCCCTGCTCAGAAGTGCCAGGGATTGGATATAGCACCTTCTGCTTACAAGGAATGAACTCCAAGATGCAAACCCTTCCCTCTACTACTCAGTTGACCGTGAGCAAAGACTCAGATGCTCACCATCACTGCTACTGCTGCCTCCCACTGCCCTTCCCTGAAAGCGATGTGGTTACTGTTGGGTTGGGGAAGGTGCCTTTGTGATCAAACTTTTGTGAACACTTCCAAGCGTCCTTGTGAGCTTTCAGATTAACTGCCCACAAAAGCTCAAGCTTTGGCAAGCATTTACATGGAACACACGCAAAAGCTATGCCCCATTTGGAGCCAAACACTAGGATGCTTGTAGGTCAGTCCACCCTCTACTAGAAAACAAAAAAATCACCTACTTTCTGACTGAAGTCTTAATGGCTCTTTGTGCTTGCAGTCAAGAAACGGAGACCCGCCAAAGCATAAGTTGTCTTGAACAGCTGTCTGGCATTCGGGGAAAACAGCAGAAGGTCATACAGTGAGTTGCTACCTATTTAATTTACATTTTGTTAACTGCAACCTTCATGTGGGACTCTTCTTCTGACAATTCCCGCATTGGCAGTTAGGGAATTCATCTGCAAAACTTAAGGCGAGGAGGAGGATCTCCCTGCTGCTAAATCTGATTTCCCATCATGCACAGGCCTAAAACACTTTTCACATTTGGCATGGGGCCAGCACTGCAAGCTGGTAAATTACATTATGCATCTTTGAGAGCGCGGAGTGTTTTATGCCGCAAAAGGGAAGCTGCTTTACAGGCATTTGAGCACAGTGAGAACCCTTGTGGTCTCCTGAATATTCACCAACCTGGGCTTGAAGTCTGCACTTGATATTATTCTGCTTAATGCCCTCATTTTAGAAATTCATTTTGGCATCTTTAAAAATTGAAATATGCTAAATTTCTCTCGATCAGTGCCTGATTTCTTTCCAAATGTTTTGAGAAAATGGACGTGCTTTTTTTCTTGTTCTTTTGTTTGTACACTGTTGAAAGTTAGTTTTTTAAGCAGTTTCTTTTATATTCTGAAAGTTTTGAAGCAAACTGGAGTGCAGGAAGATCCACCCCTCCTTTGGGGTGCCTATGCTTAGAGAAAAGTCTTGCAGCTGAAGGGGGACAGATCACATAATCCCATTCCCCACACAGAAGAAAAGGGGATGGGCAAACAGAAGTCGGGAAATGTTCAGATGGAGTTGTGATAGAGCTCACTTGCATTTGTTGCATTTGTGAGCTCTCATCTGTTGAACCTTTGTAAGACAGAGAGATTCTTGCACTGTTCTGAACCAAAATAGAGCAAATAACGTATCTGGCCTATGGAGAATCATATTGGGGAATAATGAACTTTCTGCCCCTTGGTACACATGAACCTGCATGATAATTAATCAGACCATTGTTCCAATAGCACTGTACTGTCTACACCAGTGGTTCTTGCATTCTATTTTCCCTTGCACCCCCCAATGAAGACACCAGCCTGCAGCTTGGGTTAAACTTGGGCCACTTTATAAATACAAGTGACCAATTTTTAAACCATGAAACCTACTAAACACACTATCCCTCCCTTGCCAGTCAGGGGAAGGAGAATAAACTGCCACCCATGGCCAATTCGATATCACTTATGCTTCAATTCTATAACCCTACAGAACCCAACTTCAATTGTAAACCCTATTATTTCTTTAGCAATTAATAGTTTATTATTTCTGCAACACTGATAAATCAAACAGACTTCAAACAATTGTGGCTTATATCACACAAATCAGTTTATACTAAACATTATTTACTACTTGAGTCCAGAGTTATGAAAATTTCATAACTTACTTACATTTAGTAAGCTGCCTCCTGAACATAATTTGTTGGGAGAAAATAATATGGTCGATGCATAAACAATAATTTCTACATCAGTACAGCTTATCAAGCTGTTCAGGCACCCCCCGAGTAATACGTGCCTACTGCATGCAGGCATCTGGAAGTTTTTCTCCCTTCCTGCAACATTTGAAACTGTCTGCAGATTGAGGAACCTTTCAAAAAGGCCTATTCTGGCCAAAGGGATCTGCTTAGCTGTGAAGCCAAGAGAAAAGTTTGCCCGTCCTATTTAAATAACTTTTAAACCAACCATTTCAAAGCTGATACACAGAACAGGGTTGAAGCACCTAGAAAAGAATGATCAAGAATGTCATTTTTTAAAACCATTTTCTTCTATCAATATACCTACATCAGAATGAAAATGCTTTCCCCATTACTAGCAGGTGATTCCTGTCCTGGGGAGAGTAGTAACCAATTATGCACAGTAACTGAATATTCAAAATTAATGTTCATCAGTACAATAAATCTTAACAGTGTGGGTTCTGTGTCACTCCTTGGTATTCTGTATCCTTACAGTGTCATAGTAGCTATTTGCATGTAAGACCATGACTCACATGTACAGACCATGACTGTAAAACCAAATTGATCCTCTTTTGTTTGTTGTAGTGTGATTACACTGAGGCCATAAGACAGTGGGGCCAGATTCTTACAGCCCAATCCTAACTAGGGCGGTACTGCCCTTCATGACAGTGGAACACAGTTCTGCTGTCATAAATGATTATATGGTGGTGCACACAGCACATTGCTGGTAGCCATTTTGGGGCTGCTGTTGCAAACATCAGTGGTGCCAGAAGTCAGCTGGTGCTGTTGGCTTCCTCTGACAGCAAAAGTAATCTGGCAGCAAGGGCAGAGGATGGGTGGAATGTGATGGGGACAAGTGGGGGAATTTCTGGGTGGAAAGGGGGGGTGGTTGGGAGGCGGAACAGGATGGATCTTGGTGGCACCTACGTGTGCCAGATCCTAACCCTGTTCCCTCTTCCCTTCTCTCCTGGGACATGCACCAGTAAAATAGCTGGCGCAGGTCCAAGGAGATCCATTGGGGTAGCAGAGACTTGTCCCTGGGTAAGGGAACAAAAGTTCCCTTATTACTTGAAGGCCTCTGGACTGCCCTCGTCCTCTGGGGGAATGTGCTGGTGCATCGACAGGGGGGAATTTAGTTAGGATTGGGCTGCAAATCACTTGGCTTCTTTTAATCAGAATAACGTAAGTCCCAAATTGGTATAAAATACTGTTCAGTCAACAGTAGGTCAAGGAATCACTTCCCTCAGCTCTAACACTTTAAAGCTGGCCTAGTTAAACTGCACACTGATAAGTTCAAGGAAGCAAGAAGAGCTTGGTTCCATGTTTAGAAATGCAATTTGTCAGCGACAAATGGCCATTATGTTGTAAATGCAACAGATTAAATTAGCTGATGTTAACATTGTGTGCAGGAAGTGGACGGAATCCAAAGGAGCATGTACAATCTGATGTCCTTGGCATCAAAGCCAAACCCCACATGGTGTGGAAGTGAGTTTCTTATGGAACAAATTCTTAGGATTCAAACGTTATCAGAATACTAAAGGAGAAAAGACTCTGCCAATCGATGAGGTCAAACGGACCAACAACACAATTGCTTCGATTAGCTTGTTCAGCAGTTCACATGAGCATGTGGAAACAAGCTGAATAATGAACAACGTGCACATAATTCTACTCCCCCAACTTGGTATTGCCAGCGCTGACCAGCCAAAACACTCCAGGGTTTCAGACAGAAAATGGTCTATATGCTATATCTGGAGATGCATGTAGATCTGGGACTTTCCACATACAAGGCATAGGTTCAGTCATTGAGCTGCTGCAGACACTCCCAAAGCTAAAGCCCCATTCGGTGGGTTTTCAACAAGGAGAAGGTTGGATTCAGTCTCTTTCCTCCCCCTTCCCTACCAAACAGCCTATAAGATTTAAGCTTTCTGAAATGGGCTCCACATGTGCATGTTTCATTGGAGTCAACCCGTTTTACACACGTGAAATTAGTTTGTGAACTAAGATAAATGAGTGTTCAGGGATTCTTAAAGTGGAATTGATCTGGAATCAATTGATCTGGGATGTTGAAGCTTGGTTTGATGTGTGATGTCCTTGCAGTTGGTTCCTTGCTGACTTTGGGGTTGCAAAAGGCAGCGGACATGGTGTTCAAGGAAATCTGAGAAAGCTGAAATTGGGAGATTGCTATGACTATCACTGTCAGTGTATTTTCTGCCAAGTTCAGATCCACTTACTATATTCAGCCGTCTTCCCCATATTTGACTAGCAGCCCAATCCTACAACTCTCCTTGCTGTAATGCAGCCGTGCCAACATGGCACGTGCTGTATATTGTAGGGGAGTTTCAGCCATGCCAACATGGCTTGTGCTGTATACTGTAGGGGAGCTTCAGCCTCTGGAGACCACCTCAGGATAAGGGAACATTTGTTCTCTTACCCAGGGAAAGCCTATGCCAGCCCACTGGGTCTGCTTGGACCTGAGCCAGATATATTGCTGGTGAAAATCCATGTGGATCCAGGTTGGGGGATAAAGGCTGGGAAGGGGGATAGGATATCAACCTGTGCTGCTGCCATTTGATACCACCCATTTCTGGCTCAAATCAGCTTTCCTCCTCACCCCCTTTCCATCCTGTTTCTCCCCCTCTCCTATCCAATCCCTTTCCACCCCCCTCCCCACCCCACCCCCATTTTGATTTATCTGTGTTGGAGGACTAAATAGTGTATTGTGTTTTAAAACATCTGTAAAGGGTCTTATGCTGCCGGTACACTCATTTTGGCAACATAAGACCCAAATAGGATTGGGTCATCAATTCTCCTCTAAAACCAATGCTAATTCTTCCAACCTAACTTTATGAAAATCCATGATAATAAGTTAATAGAAGAAAATGTTAACCAAATTATGAAACCTCTTTATTTCAGAAAAATCCTAGTGCAGTTATCATGAGGATAATTATTTTTTCACAAAGAAAATAATCTAGTACTTTTGCATAATTTAAAACCAGAGGGACAAAGGCCATGAAAAGGACATTTTTATTTTAATTCAAGGATCAAGCTACATATGATATTAAATGCATCAGTATAACTGCGTCTTTCCCTTAGAAAAAAAAATCAGCTGTTTGTGGGGGGATTGATCTGCACTGGGATCATGGTGTGTGTGTGTGTGTGTGTGTGTGTGTGTGTGTGTGTGTGTGTGTGTGTGTGAGAGAGAGAGAGAGAGAGAGAGAGAGAGAGAGAGAGAGAGAGAGAGATGGTGGGAGGAGTGTCAGCCTTCCTACCATGGTATATTTTCATTTATTTATTTCATAAATATGATTCTGACTAGGGTGCCCTTGTCTGTATTGGCATCTTCCTTCCTGGGGCAAGGAGCATCAGGGTTCCAGTAGGGAGAAAGTGCTGATATCTCTCCAGGTATGTCACAGTCCCAATTCAGATTGCCTACCCACAGCAGGTACAAGAAACCTCCCATGATGACTTGGAGCTACACTGACACATTTAACATCATGCAAAGTTCTGCTGACAAAAGGCTTCCGAAGCCCCCAGTTTTACAAAAACTAGAAGTGCATTTCTAAATCCTTCTGGGGACCTTCTGAGGCCTGGGGAGTATGTCACACCCCCCCATAAAGAGCAATAGGATAGCTGTAGTATTATTGATCTGTACTTGGGAGAGATTGTGCCACTGTTTAATCTTTTTTTGTTTTTAAAGTCAGATTTTTAATGATAATAAATGTGGTGATTTATGTCCAAGGAAAATATAAGGTGACAACAGAGATAAGATAATGTCATATGATTGCCCCCATGGAGATGGGGTGAACAGAGTGTGCCAATCATGCATTAAAATTCTTCCTCTGGATGCACCCTAATATACAAATGTAATAGCGGAGTATTTTTTTACATGAAAACCACATGTAATATTCACTGATATTCACTGTCTGTGCCATAAGTTTTCTGCTCACCTCTCATCTTCTTCTGAAATAATGCCCTTTTTATTAAGTTAAAATGACAAGTTGTAGCCTTTAATGGAATGTCATATTGATTGCACTGAACTCTTTGAAATAATAGCTGAAGGTAGTCGAGAATGGCTGCCAATCGTGTGACATTGTTGAAGATGCCTAAAGAAATTAAGTTACCTCCTTTGGTCCTACTGTCTATTTTTCTCATTTTTAATAATATGATTAGATGGAAATGCTAAAATATTTTCTTAGGAATTTATTTCCACACCCTTTCTGGTTGTTTATGATTTAATATTGGGTAAAGCAAATATGGGGGAGAAAAAGATCTCCACAACATTATATTGCTAATTGTTGAAAGTTAAGAATGTAAGAACTAGCTTACTGGATCAGACTATGGTTGAACATGTTTCCAATGGCGGACAGCCAGATGGCTCTTGAAAAGTCCCAAGGTTGTCATGAAGGTGATGGCATTCCCCTGTTGTTTGCCCCCAACATCTGGTACTTAGCCTAAAGGTTCCATTAAGCCATGCCCATACTTCAAATATTTGTCTAATTTGCTAAAATAAAAAAGTCACCAAAGTTGGTGGTCATCATCACACTTTATAGTAAGGCTGCATTTAGTACACAGAAGTAAAAAGATGTGGTCTTGGAAAACTACTCAATTGCAATTCATTCAATAAAATTATAATAAAACAGTTTCTATAATGCCCTGTATATTTTTTTCTGTTGTATACTAAGCATGATACATTTAGCAGATACATTTTTGTCAATAAAGATACAAAAGGAATGATGTGGGGAGATTCATCTTCTGCAGTTTGGTTATTTTTAAAAAAATATCAAATAGCAGTTGGGTTGACTTTTTTTTTTTTTATTTAGCTTAGGACCATAATGTTTTATGGGTATGTGTGTGTGAACCTTTCCCCTGGCCTATGTCATTTTGAGAAGTGGAATGTAGAAATGGAATAGTGGAAACAGAGCTAGCTTATATTCTGTTTGGTTTAAGAGGATCTGATGCAGCCCAACTATGGTCAGTGCCTGGATGGTTCACTGCTGGGGAACTCTATATACAACCCTTTTGAGTTCCATGATGGAAGAAAGGCAAGATAAAATTGCTGTGATTAAACCCACAAAGGGTAAATGGGCATTTTTTTGGGTTCCATTCTCTCCCCCCCCCCCCCATATCCACAGGGTTTGGTTCTGAGACTCCCTGCAGATACCAAAATCCACAGATGCTCAAGTCCTGGTACAGAAGGCCAATTGGAAAGGAAGGGGTGAGGCAGGCCAGCTGGGGTGCCGACGCCCTGACAAGACTCACTGGTTTCCAGCTGGGTCAGAGCAGCTGCCACCATAGAGCAATGTTTCTCAAACTGTGGGTCAGGACCCACTAGGTGGGTCATGAGCCAATTTCAGGTGGGTTCCCATTCATTTCAATGTTTTATTGTTAATATATTAGACCTGATGCTACTATGGTATGTACATCTGGGGAAATGTTGCAGACCTGTACTTTTAACAAGTTACTATGTGTATTCTTTTAACAATGATAGTAAATGAAACTTACTCCTTCATAAGTGTGGGTAGGATTGCAGCCTAGGGTTGTAAAAATTTTTCCTGCTTGATGATGTCACATCCAGTCATGACATCGCTTCCAGTGGGTCCTGACAGATTCTCATTCTAAAAAGTGGGTCCCGGTGCTTAAGTGTGTGAGAACCACTGCGGTAGAGAAAGGGAGGCAGGAAGACAAAGGGCTCAGAGCTTCCCACTGGTGAGGGGGTGGCAGCACCACCTCCAGTATGCAGCTACTCACAGCTTTGCTACAAAGAGTAGTCCAACCAGCTGCTCTGTGCTTTCCAGCCACGGAGCTGCCCACCAGTTGGGGGTGGTGAGGGGGTGGGAGCACTGCCTCTGTCCCTGCAGCCACTGCGGGAGTGGAGCCGCTGCAAAGGGTAGCCCAGCCAACTGTGCTTTGCTTTCCTGCCACTTTCCTACCTCTGCTCCTGGAGCCACTGCCCTCTGTAAAGAGAAAGCAAAGAGCAGCCAGCTGGGCTGCTCTGAGCAGCCAGTGTAGCAGCTGCAGGGGCAGAGGTGGTGCTGCTAGCCCCTTATCTGTGTGCAGCTCCACACCTTCCATCTGCCTGCCTGCTTGCCTGATGGACCTTCACCTCTTCCTCACGATGGCAGTGGCTGCTCCAGTCCAGCAGGAAGCTGGTGACTGTCGTCTGGGCATCACCCAGCATATTGAAAAATACTGTACAGTGTTAGAAAAAAAAGTTGTTCCTCTGACTTTCTAAAGGGAAAGCAAAGACTAGAGCAGGTGGAGTCGGAGTAATTTTTCTTTTTTCAAATACAGTTTTTCAGTTCACGGTTGGTTAAATCTGTGGATGCCAAGCTCATGGAGGGCCCACTGTGTTGTATTAGACAGATCAGGTTGTAGTTATGGAAAACATGATGATGATGATATTATGTTATAATAATAGCTCTGTGGCCAGAGCAGTTAACATCAGATTGAAAAATGTTACTCCTGGCAGCCTTATGTAGCTCCATTCCAGTTTTCAGTGCTTGTGTCTTCCTTTCTGGTGTTACCTTTTGGAATCTAATATTATTCTGCTTGGCTCCTCCTGAACCTTTAAGGGATCTTGCTTAATTTCCCCTGCCAGAGCAGGCCTTGGAGAGATATACATTTGTATTCCTTTCACTATTTTCTGGCCCAGTTGAAGAGTCATTCTGAAGAGCCCACCTACTGCACAAGTATGCCATCTTGCTGATGGAATGGAGTCACTCTGTTTGATGAGCACAGCAATAAGGACTCAAACAATACTCTTCTATCCCATTTTCTTGGCTCCAGTGAAGTGGAGAATTCATTGTGAGAGGAAGCATTTGTCTGTGCTTGCAGTACGGCATAGGTGTTTTCTTCAGCATCTTTGGCCTATTGCATACACGCTGGTGTGTGTGTGTGTGTGTGTGTGTGTGTGTGTGTGTGTGTGTGTGTGGTGTAAACAGATCCATCCAGGTAACTATACACTCCCTGGAATGGATTTGTGGATGAACACTTATTCAGTTCTGTCATGGAGGCATTGGCACGAGACATTAAGATGGATTGCAGATAATTCTATGTGGTGAAAGCACTCCTGGAAAAGAGAGCATTTCACAACAATGCACACTTAGTGTGAATCATAATGAAACAGATGATCAACCAACAAGGTCAGCCCTTTCGGAGACCATTTCATCAAGAAATTATGGTGGTCTGGAAAGAAATGCTTCCAGATCCAATCTATCTTTATATACCCCCTCTTTAAATTAAAGAAAAGATTGTGGGATATAAAGATTTTATATATACCGTGTTCTCTCTCTCCTCCCCCTCTCTGTACAGAGAGACAGAGAGACATAGAGAGAGATACAGAGAGATAGATACAGAGAGCATGCACAATGCCTAAATGATGAATAATGAAATAATGAAATTGTTCATTTTTGCAGATATTTAAATATCTTTATTTAAACTTTATTTTTATTTTTATCTTTTATCTATTATCTTTATTGCAGATATTGTTCATATTTACAGATACATACAGAGAGATAGAGACAGAGAGCATGCACAATGCCTAAATGATGAATAATGAAATAATGAAATTGTTCATTTTTGCACACTATTTATTATTTAATTGCACATTTTGAGCCATTATTCCCTTAAACAGTATAAACTGAGTGGAACTAATAATTCTTGCATAATTGACAACAATTTTCAAAATATTCTCCAAAGAGACTACACTATGGAATATATTTTATTGGACATTTAGATGCAGTTGTGTTTCTTCCCTGGTATTTTTCTTTAACTGAAAAGCTAAACCTATTTAATTGTTTGGGGGGGGGGCACACTGCATAAACTGTACCACAATGTTCATGGCAGTATGCCTCCAACTGAATAATCCAACTAGTTTTTAAAATAGGAAGGTAACTGCTTCTTGAGCAATAAAAAAGTAGATAAATAGCAGATCAGCTTAAATATAAATACTCCTCAGGACCTAGGTATTTGAGGGACTTCCTCCTTTCATATAATCCAACTCATCCTATGAGGTCATGGGGGTGACCCTTTTAACCATGCTGCCACTGATGGAGGTGAAGGGAGGAGTAGGGCCTTCTCGATGGTGACACCACAGTGGTAGAATATCCTCCCCTTGGAGTTAAGAACTGCTTCCTCTTTGGAGACTGTTTGGTGGGGTCTTAAGATTTTTATGCTCAGAAGCACTTTTGATGACTGAAATGATGGAGTGGCATTTTAATCTTAATTGAATGTGATTTTTATGTGTTTAATTGTATGTGGTCCTCTGGGTCTCGTTTTATTGTTTTACTTGTTTTTAATTAGGTCATCAGAGAAGGCCTTTTTACAAGTGCCGCCGCCTAAGGAGGTACGTGGGGCGGCGGCAAGAAATAGGGCCTTCTCAGTAGTGGCACCAACGTTATGGAACACCCTTCCCCTGGACTTGAGAATGGCTCCCTCTCTTGAGACTTTTCGGTGAGGCCTGAAGACACTTTTGTTTAAACAAGCCTTCTGAGTTCATGGCCTTTTTAACATCTTGTTTACATCTTTTAGTATTTTTTACAGGCCTGAGTCCTCTATGATCTGCTGCTTTATCCTCTTTTTATCTGACTTTTTATCTGACTACTGTTTTTATGATATCTGTTAATGTGTTTTAATATGTTTTTATCTGTTTGTTAAATTATGTTTTAATCTGTTTTTAACATGTTGTAAGCTGCCCTGGGTCCCTTTGGGGAGAAGGGCGGGGTATAAATAAAGTTTATTATTATTATTATTATTATTATTATTATTATTATTATTATTATTATTATTATTATTATTATTATTATTATTATTAATTTTTGTTTTATTATTGTATGTTTTTAATTTTGTAAGCCACCTGGAGTGCCATTACTGGGAGAAAGGCAGGGTGTACATTCATCGAATGAATGAATGAATGAATGAAATGGGTTTGATTAAAGGGTGGCAAAGGGACCAATCCTACTGGAGTCATGCGCTGCCAGAACTAGTGTTCTTGCCTTATGGCACGTTTGCAACAGTTCCTGTTGGCACACCGAGCTCAGGATTGGGCTCTGAGGGCGCAATCCTAACCCACTTTCCAGTATCAACATTAGGGCAATGCAACTCTGAGGCAAGGGAACAAACATACCCTTACTTTGAGGAAGCCTCTGAGAGTGCCAGCCAACTGCAACACACATCCAATTGGCACAGCTATGCCAGTGCTGGAAAGTTGGTTAGGTTTTGGGCCTGAGTAATGAAGAACACTTGCTTTTCACACTAGTTGGGTATTTGGTATTTGGGTAAACTTAAGTATCACTAGCATTCATGCTATGACTCACTTAAAACATTTTGTCAAAGCGGAAATCTTCTCTGATACCTCCACCATGACAGAGAAGACAAGCTCACTGATACTGATTTTATACTTAATTTTAGGAACATGATATAGCTGTTTCCACAATAGCTAGTGGAAAAGAAATGCCCAATCATGGAAAAGAATTCAGTCTCTGAACTGAGAGCATCAGTACCATTTTTACAGCAGTGCAGGCTACCGCATTACCTTGCTTTATTTTTATATCCTTTTTTGGGAAACTAATATCACTTCTCTCTCCAGCTGAAAATAGACAGAGAATGTAAGGGCGGTGGGGGAAGAGAAGAGGTTTTTGATGGCTTTACCAAAACGAGAGAAATCTCCTGTGAACTGTGGTTATGAAACACAGGCCATCCATAACAACTGTTTGTTATACAGACTGCACCCTGAGGTTTGTTTTAATGTGTGTGAGTCTGGGTGTTAACAACAACAACAGCAACCACAAAAAAAGGATGTGGAAAAGAACATCATTTATTCTTCTCTAAGTACCTTTCCAATATTAGGCATGAAGTCTAGAAAATGGATTTCAACTGGGAAGCCTCTTGACAAATTACAAGTGCCAGGAAGTTAGAGCTGTTTGTTCTTTTCTCTCACAAAAAAGCCAAGATAAAACACAGCGCTGTCTTAGCATGTTTTCAGAAATAACACCAACCACACACCCTTCGAAACTGCATATGTGAAATTTGTTGATGTGGGATTGAAAACAGGAGAGAGCCAGTTTTACATCAAATATTCTAATCAATGTCGGTTTTTATACTTCAACTTGCTAGGGTGAGAAATGTTTAATACCATGGTTAAAATCACCAATAAAGCATAATGTAAGTCTATAATGCTGCAATCCTGTGCCCCACTGAATTCAGTGAGATTTATTTCTGAGTAGATATGCCTATGATTGCACTGTGATTAAGAAAGAGATAAAATTCAGCATTTTAAGCATTGAGCAAACTTTTAATAGGAATACACGATCCCAGAATATGTGATCTAAACTCTATTCAAAGTGAGCGTGTGCTGTATCAAAGTAATGCAAACCTATTTATTTCAATGTCCAATTTCAATGTCCAATGAATAATGAAACAATGTGGAAACACATAGTCCTTCCAAGCATCATCTGTGCAGGTGGAAGACTTTGCATGTACTTCTAGCACTGATAAATGGCAGAAGTGGCAGCCATAGTTGCCCTAGCAGAGAATGAAATGGAGTCTGAAGACTTCCAGTCTGATTGGGGCCTGGGCTTCCAGATGAGATTCAGGTGTGTCTTATAAACCTTTAGGCTCAGCTCCTTTCCTTTTGCAAATGAATTATAAACATTAAATGGCATCTTTTGATTTTCCAACAGAAGGGATCTATTTGGAGACAAAGGAGGTTGAGCAGCACAAAAGTCAAATGCCAGGAAACAATCAATTTGACTTGCAGAGTTTGCAGTACCTTCTCTCCATTTCAGAGCGCAGAAACACCCCTTGGCACAACGTAACATACTTATCTGTGACAGTGAAGCTTATGATCTTTGCATTACTGGTGTTGAATGATTCTTAATAGTGGAAGCAAGCCTTAAATTGGCAGGTTGGGTACTTTGAACCCAGTCCAAATTTTAATTTGATGAACAGGGCTGAAATCAGGCTGTTGGGTCCAGGCTGTTGGGTAAAACAAACACAGCTATTCTCCTGGCTCAGTGTCCTCGTTTACAAAAAGCATTAAAATCATTTTTCCCTAATGGCAGGCAGCCTTATGGCCAAGAACACTATATAATCAATAGATGCTGCTGTCATCACTGTTGTGATTTAAAATAACAACAATCCCATTACTCAGAAGCAGTGTCTATTAAAACTGATTAAGGGATAATATTAATAGGAAACAATATCAGATAAGACCAGCACTGTTGACTTCATCAGTTTGGATGTCTCTGTTACTGAGCTGGACCAACTTCTTTGCAGTATGCCAAATCAAACTGGTGGTCTTGCCACTGCACCACCAAATGCTATCATTTTTCTGGTATTGCATGTGATCAGATTGGTGTAGAATGAGACTTATGGTGCGATCCTATTCACACTCTGCTGGTGCAGACTATAGCAAATGTGCCATAAAGCACATTGTGACAGTGGTCTGTTAACAGCCCCAGCAGGAAGGCCTGCACTTTCCCACGGGCACCAGTGTAACAATTACACTAACTGGAGCAGGTAATTGCTGCACTGTGCAGTGCAGGGTGGTGTAAGGACAGATGAGGGTGGGAAAGGGTGGGATGGAGTGGGGGGAGGGTGGCAGTGGGGGCAAGGGGGTGTATCGGGCATGGAAGGGATTGACAGTGCATGCAGTCTATAGAAGTGTTTGTTTCTGGTAAGATAGGTTTACAGCCTAATCCTATCCAACTTTCAAACACAGATGCAGCTGTGCCAGTGGGATGCAATCTACATCCTTTGGAGGGGCAGTCATGGAGGCCTCCTCAAGGTAGGAGAACATTTGTTCCCTTATCTTGGGGCTGCATTATAGCTGCATCAGTGCTGGAAAGCTAGATAGGATAAGGCCCTAAGTCTTACTGATGTAAGACTTACACAATGGGCTTACTTCTGATAACACTGTTTTCAAACACCTCTAGCTGTATTTTTTTTATTTTATTCACATTTTTATACCGCCCTTCCTCCAAAGAGCTCAGAGCAGTTTACACAGCTGCTCCTCCCCTCCTTCTTATTCTCACAACAACCCTGTGAGGTAGGTGAGGCTGAGAGAAAGTGACTGGCCCAAGGTCACCAAGGAAGCTTTGTGGCTGAGGGGAGATTTGAACCTGGATCATCCAGGTCTAAGTCCACCTCCCAAACCACTACACTATCCTGGCTCTCTGTATCCCATCCCCCTCCCATCCCATCCCTATCCCCCTCCCAGAACTGATCCGATAACAAAGATCGACATGGACTTGTGGCAGCAATATTGGAGGTATGGGTCCAAGCTGACCCATAATGCTGGCTGGGCCTTTTACCGAGGCAAGGGGACAAATGTCCGCTTATCCCGAGGAGACTTTCCACATGCTAACCTCCCCTGCGGGATATAGCATGGCCTCTGCCCACACCACGGCATTGGTGTGGGAAAGTTTAGGTAGAATTGGGCTGCCCACCTTGGTTCTCTCAGATATGTCCGAGGGTGAGCAAGTCTTGGAATGAAAGCTTCATAAAGATTCAATTGGAAACTGATTGTTTTAGGAATGGTTTCATAAATCGGTTAGATGGCTCAGAAGTGTCAATATTCAACCCTGCAGTGTGGGTCCTGAGAAATGTCAGGTAGGAATTCAACCTGTGAAGTTGAAGCCCAGGGTGATGGGGAGGGTGCACTATCAAGAACTTGTACAAAGAAACTTGCAGACCACCAAGAAAACTTCTTATAGCACAATCCTAGGTATGCCCACTCAGTCCCATTGCATTCAGTGGAGTTCAGCCCAGGAAAGTGTGTATAGGATTGCAGCCTTAATGGAATAGGTCAGCAATAGCTCAAGGGTTCAATCTGATCCCTATCAAAATGTCCAGATCTAGCTTGCTCACTAGTCTGAGCATCAAGGGGAATCTATTGCTTTTGTCCCTGTGAAAGACCATCTCAGCCCTATGTTCTTTCTCCTTGATAAATGTTGCATCTGACAGCAGATGTTGTGAGAATAGATGGGAGGAACAAAGATCTGAGGCCCAAGAGTCCATAGACCACAAGTCTCCTGATGTAATGAAGACTGGAGAGACTGAAGACTGGGAAGCAAACTCACTTTTCTTCAAGAAAGTAGTGTCTTTATGTAGGAGGAATTCTTAATCTAGAGAAGACCTGAACAAAGAGGTATGGCAGGTTCTGCTGCCTCTAGGGAACAGCCCTAGATAGGGCTGGTGCAAGATGTCCTGGTGCCTGCTAGCCGGGTCCTTGCCAGGTGATGTACCAGGCTCTGCCCCTCCAAGTAAAGGCAAGGGGGCACACAGAGGTGGGCACTCCCTGCAAATCCGCTCCATGAAGAGATTACTTCAGTTGGCTTCATGGACTAGCTGGGTAGAGCAATTCCTTTCTTTACTTGCTGCTTATTTGAGGAGGGGACAAAACTATGCACCCTGGAGACAGATATGCTGAAACTGACACACGCATCTTTACAATAAAGCCAGGATTATGGAGCAAAAAACTCAATCAGTGTCATGGAAAGACACATTCATTCTACATAACTCCCCTTTTATTTGGATGGAGATGACCAGTCAGCTTTTAGTGAGATTCGCCATCTTAGGCTGATCTACTGCATAAAAGAACTTGGGAGCTGTTTTGGCTGCTCTTTTCACATTCCTAACAGTATGCATTAAAATAATGCTTTAAATTCAATTGAAAAGCATAACATAGCTATTTACTGTTTTGGCCTCAGGATCTGATTCATGCTCTGAATTTGCCTTGTCTGCTTCTCCTGGTGCGGATCCCAACTCCTCCTTCCCTTCCCCCCTTCATCCCCCCAAATATTTTATTGCAGTTTTGGTAGAATGAGTTAGTTATTGGATAGTTGCCATGGTTTCCAGTGGAAGAAGTATGTAATTATTGCATACAGCAGCTCTGACAAAATTCTGCTTGCTACTTGGCAGTAACTTGATAAATTGAATCCTCTTTGTAGGCCGAAGATGAAAGGGTTTAAAGGAATAACCCATAAAATGACTGACGCAAGGAGAGCAGGCTGCAGGGATATTGATTAGGGAGAATAAGACTTTGAATTCAACATATCGTAGTGTTAAGTTTCAAAATGACAGAGACATAAAGAAGCTTTTGTGCTCAGCAATCACCATCTTTCAGTCAGGGATTCCTAAATGGTGGGTCAGGGCCCCCTAGTAATTCACATGTAAGCTGCAGGACATTTTTTCACAGCTTGCCAATTAGTTGGGAAGGAAGCAAGGAAAGGCTGTGAAGGCTAGAGGTCAACAGACATGTAATGAAGCCCAAAATGTTTCACTGCTGTTCTGTTGCCCAGGAGCTGCTGTCCTGCTGTATCTAGCACCACCCATGTCCAGACCCACCTTCAAAGTTAACTTGTTCCAGATCCAGACAGCTGCCTGCGAATTCAGTATCATAGAACTTTTGGAGATCCCAGTGGACTGCTTAGTTTGGCTCTTTGCCCCCGCAAAACTATTTGATCTCAAAAAGTTAAGCTCCAAGACAAAGCACTAGAAACTTGCATGGTCCAAAAAGACTTACTTCAGAACAGCATAGCTAAATATTTGTTTAATGTTAATGCCAAAACATTCCATAAAGCTGTGTTTATTCCATTCCATTAATGCTCTTATAATAACTGCACAATAATCTCCCCCCACCTCCCCCCCAAAACACATACATTTAACTGTCATCAGTATGTAGTTTTTTAAAGGCTCAGTGATCTCTTTTCCCATTTCTTTCCCATTAATCTCTCCTTTTGTGGTGGAGGATAATAGAATTGCTATTAGCTATGATGGCTGTATGGATTGTCAGTGCTCTACTGAACACTGGTTGCTGGAGAGCAGTAGTGAAGGAGGCCTGCTGCCTTCATGACCTGCTCATGGGCTTCATGCAGGCAGCTGGTTGGCCACTTTGGGAACCATGATGTTGAACCCTTTGGGGACCAGTGGAGCTGTAACAAGTCTCCAAAACTAGTGTAAATCTGCTTTTAGTTTGCAGGTGTTCCTTGACAGTGGCTTCCAAAAGAGGAGATCAATACTGATAAAACTGAGTCTGTTATACTTCTTGGCCAACACATCATGAATGTAAGGATTGGTTTCTACCAAAGACAATGGCAAATTAATTTTAGAATGATGATAGCCATTCATTTTTCAGTTGTTTACCTAAGGGCAAATAGAGTTTCTTCAATGTGAATGTGTGTGTGTGAAAACATTATATAAATAAAAGAATAGGGTGAAAAGTCTCTTCCAACAGGAAAAACATTTTCACCTTAAGTCCAGTGGTATGTACAAATTAAAACATAAAGGGGGAATAGAAGAGCAGCTGATAGCGATAAGTGATGGTTTTAATGAAGATACATTATTCTCATTCTAAATGGAGTTGCTGGTGCTTTTCTTTTATCTCTTTTCAAACTGTGACTTTTGAATGTGTGCGCATTATGACGATTAAATCTTGAGCAGAAATTGCGGCGTGAATATTTGCAAATGCTATGCAGTCAATGCAGCAGTGCTTCCTCCCTGTGTCGAGTAAGGAATCAGATCTGAAAGCTTGCCATCAGTTCTGTCCACTCTTCTTCATCTTCCTTGCTCTCTGACTTCACTCTGCAAGTTTTTAATTTGTCACCTAGAGTTAACTAATTAGGAAGTTGTCACTTTTTTGGCCTTTCATCAACAGAGCACACTGTAGGATATATCAGCTGGAAGTGTAATTTGTTCATTACATGTAGCAAAACTGCCAACTGTTTCTGTCCTTTGGGAGATTTATTTACTCCTTTCAAAGGCAGTCAACAATCTCCTACATGGGTGTTAATCTTCTTTGTCCCTTTGATAAACTCGGCTCCTAATCAATTAATCACATCTCTTTTGCTTGTGCTAACCATACAAGGCAACAGAGGTCATCGCTAGGGCACTGGATGAAAATGGAAAGAGTTGGTATGAGAATCCCAGAGGGAACTGCTTAAAACTTTCACAAGTGCACAGTGTTTGCAGTCATTATGGGTCCCTGCCAGACAACCGTGATGTGATCACTGCTGAATTGTTACAAGGTTTTATACTTAACTCCATTCTAGTGGTAAACACGACGTGCCATTTTCATACTGCTTTGGTGACCTGAGTCACTTTGTTCAGGACCCTTGAGATAAATTTGTCATCCCAGGGAAGACAACATTTGTGACATGTACATAGCAGCCTCTCCTAAGCCCTGCTGCCACCATCTAACAGTCCCCAAACCACCATAGGACCCTGAAACATTGGCTTTAGAAGAAAAAGTCTGCAGAGTCATGTCTGCTGGCTGAAACTCAGAAAGGGAAGAATCGGGCTGCAAGTGTGTGGTGGCCATCAGAGATGCTTCTCCATCTCTCTTTTTGAATTTTCGGACAGTGTACATAGAGTTATACGGCATACATTTTAACCCATCTGATCCTTATAATTAGCCTGGAAGGATAAGGTGTGTGTGTTTAGTTAAAGCAACCTAATTCCAATGTTTAGTGTTCCTATGCTGAGCCGTATATGCAAAGTGAGTAAACAGAGATACACATAAATAGGTTTCATATTGTTGATGGCTTCATACAGCAAGTGGATGGTCTCCTACACATTCACAAAATCAATCCTTCAGGCAGAGCATTAGCAGATTTGGGAGAAGGGATGCAGGGATGAAAGAGCATTCAGTCATATGACTTTCCATTTGCAATTGGAAATGGCACTGCTTTAGACACAGGTTTACTGTCTCATCTGCGGCTGGTGAGGATTAGGCCTATGTAGCACGCCTGTGTTTACAAGAATTCAAGGAATGGAATCCCAAAGGATTCTAACTTGGCTGTAATTCTGATTTTAAGGGAAGAATGGAAATGACTGAGGGCCCAATTCTATCCAAATTTCCAGCACCGGTGCAGCAGCAGTTCAGCCCTGAGGTAAGGGAACAAATGTTGCCATACCTTGAGGAGACTACCTCCCCACCACGGGATGCAGTTCACACCCCATTAGCACAGCTGTACTGGCACTGGAAAATTGGAAAGGATTGGGCCCTAAGGTTTGTTACATTCACATATTAGAAAATGGAAGGAATAGTATTGAATATGGGTGGAGAAAAGAGAGTGAGGTTTACATTGTGAGACGTAGAAAGCCTTCTCTGTCATGTTCCCCAAGCTTATAAGCAGTGAGAGATGGATGACAGGTGCTCCTCCCTCCCTCCCACCAGCCAATGGGACTGGGAGCATCTATTAGAGGTCCCATGGTAATGCAGGAACCTCTGTGGGATGCTCCTATTGCAGGCAGGATGCCAGTCTCTTTCAGTTCTTGCTATTCTTGCCACTGGCACTGAGGAGGGGTTCAGGGTTGGGCTGGCCAGGTGGGTGCTCTGATGGCCACTGGAGATGGGCAAAGGGAAAATTGAATTTGCTCTGAAGTTTAGTTGAAATATTCATATGCCTGACCTGTTGGAAAGGAAGGCTATGAAGCCCTTACAAGTTGAAGAAAGCAGCGTAAACTGAGAAGTTTACTTTGTTCAAACTGCTTCTGCCAGGTTTGAGCTAAAGATTCATCTTGGAGAGATTGCGCTCTTGAAGAACTGGTATTTACTCTTTAAAAATTGGCAACAGACTTCTTTGCAGTTGTAACAGCAGCTTAAAAAAAATTCCCGCTTGTGTACCAACCAACTACTCTTTACAAAACCTTCTTAATCCCACACTGAGATACTAGGGTATGTGAGCAATCCTGCTACTGGGAACATCATAGAAACAATCAAAGATTCATAACTAATAGCAGCTGCCTTAAAACTCTATTCCAATTTTGATTTACAGTATATTGCAGCTGTCTTTTTCCAGTATATTAGCATCCCCCCCCCCCGGCCTCACCCTCTGGCCATTTTCTTGTCACTTACCTGTAGCAGCTTCAGAGAAGAAAACATGCAGTGAGGTTCTTAATAGCCTTTTACCTTTCGGACATCCACTGTTGGTTTCTTTGGGGGTGCCAAAGGGGATAATGTGGCACCCCAAAGATGGCTGCTGCTCAGACTCTCACCATGGAAGCACAACAGAATTTGCTTGTCCTGTGTAAAAAATTTAAACTGATTCTGCTGCGGCTATAGGAAGACTTTCCGTCACACCACTGCATTAATTTCACAGACAGATCGGGACTGAAGGAGCCCAGGCGCCAATGAGGCAGCTTTTAGCTTAGGAAATACCAGGGTTTCCCTAGCAACAGGTTGAAAGCTGAGAATTATAGCTAGGAAACTATGGGGTTTCCCTAGCTACAGACTGCCAGCGAAGAGCATGAGAGCATCACTTGGCTCAGTCTGGCAGTACAACAAGCTTTCCCCTGTTTTTTTTTTTTTTCCTGCTGCTGCAATATGGGAACAGAAGCAGGTAGCAACACACACTTCTGCAGATGAAGGAAGCATCTCCCAGAAGAGATGGCCCTGTGAAGATGTTTTGCTGCAGAACATGGGTCCCTCCCACCCCCAACATCAAGTTTATGATGAAAACAACAGGCATGAAGAACAAGAAACAAGGCTGAGTGTTAATTTCCCATGCTCAGCAAAAAGTTTGAAAGGTAAGGGGAAATTGTTTGCATGCTGTAAGGAGGTTACCTGCATATGGTGTGTCCAGAGAGCCAGAGTTCTTCCTGGGGCAAAATGGCCTACATTGTGCAACATCATGGTAACCTTTGAGGAGCCATTAAAAGGAGTTTTCTTTTTTTTTTTTACAGCATGGAAATACGAGTAACTCCAAATTTTAAAGCAATGTGGACACCCTTCTTCCACTTTCTAAAAATAAATTTTTTTTTAATTGTCTCCAAATTTCAACACCTAAGCCACTTCCCCCAAATTCACCCCAAGCTTTGTTTTAGGCAAAATGCAATCGCAGTTTAGCAACGCACAAACTGTCTCTTAGAAATATATTTTGGAATTGAAAATCTTTTCATTTCCTTCAAAATTCCTACAGACGATTGACCTGAGCAGGATTCTTCAAATTCACCATGATTTTTTTTTTTTTAGTTGAAATTTGATTATACCAATTCTAAATAAAAGTAACTGACCTAGCCATTTTAAGATGGCTAGCTTGAAGTAGTGAGATCTTTGTATATCCAAACTGCAATGGCTTCCCCAATACCATATAATTTAATTGAGTGGTGACATTAACTAGACCAAATAGCAAGCAGATCTGGTCTAGTCAATTTCACTCCTTTTAAAAAAAATAAATGTTTGCATTGCTGGATATTGCTGTAAAGGAGGAATAGCCTTCAAGGTTCTCATTTTTTTTAAGGGGCTGCGTAACCCCTTGTGTGAATAAGTAAGTATCCTTCCATGTACATTAAAAAAAAAAATTAAAAACAATTTCAAAACTGCTCTACTCCAGGCATTGGGATATGATTTGCAGCCAATAGTTTCAGACTGCAACAGGCAAATCAATGGGCAATGTAGATGAAGCTATTGCAGTAGAGCTGATGATAGTATTCCAGAAAGCACAGTGAAATGCTGAAATGCTACCACCACCACCCCTCAAAAAAATTCTACAGCCAGTTTGACCCGAAATTAGAAATGCTGGGTGTGAATGCCATTGATAACAGTAGAACCTCCATAGAATTGAGTATTGTGTATCTGAAATGCTGTTGTCTGTACACAGCCCAAGAATAGAAATTAAGCTAGGCTTCCCTTGCTACTGCAGCATCACAGTTTTCAGTGTGGAACCTAAGAGAAGGCTGTTTTCTAAGAGATAATGCTCATCAACCAGAAACCCCCTGAACCCAGCATGCAGCCAGTAACTTTTAACTTGTTTCTGCCCAATGTTGCATGTACACAACAGAAATCAAATGTGTACACCTGTGGGCTGGGCAAAAAAATGGGTTAAAGTATATCTAATATATAACACTTTCTCCTCTTGCTGCTGAATAATTCTCTTTTTGAAAGCAAGATATTTTGTGATGTTTGAAAACAATACTAAAGTATATCTGCCATTGGTAAGCTGTCTCCTTAAAATTAGAACTTGTGAATGCTAGTAAATTCTGCAACATGTTAAATGTACAGAACATTCCGATAATTGGAAGGACAGCAGCATATCTTTGAGTCATAAATATTTTCTAACTTACAATTAATTAAAGGTGATCTGTTCATCAAAATGTTAGAATGCCCTTGATTTGCTTTGAAGATTTTAGATTACGTCTGATGTCACTCTGATTGGAGTTGTAGTACTGATATTTAAGTAATGTTACATAATTAATAGCATCATATTTTAAAATGTTTACATAACAGCGATGACAACTTCTCAAATGACAGAAATAGAATTCTCAAATAAACTCATTAATAATGTTTCATGGGAGGAAAAAGTTTGTCTTTGTTAGAGATTTTCTCCCATTTTATCTTCTGAGCAAAAATTCACTGGTGGGCAGGAAGCAAGAAATGGTTCCTCAAAACAAAATACTTTAACTGCAAGGATATGTACCTTTTTGACTATATTCATTGCTATATTTCTCCAAGCTGTGACTGAGTAATTTTATTTTCCTGTTGAAAGCATCTTTCTCTCTCCTGCATTACTCATATTAGTGATCTGCCCCAGCTATTCCAGAATCTTGCCATCAATGTGACGACATCAGGACACTACATCGCCAGTCAGATTTGGCTAAGTGCCGGTATTGCTGAAGACTTACAAAGTCAGTTCAGAGTGAGAGCAATGCTTCCTGAATAGGCAAACACTTTCAAAGTTGTTACTGAAAAATTGTAGAAGGGTGAGAGGTGCTTTTCAACACTGCCAAAAAAATGTTCATGAAAAGCTCTGAGTTTGTTTAGCTCAGCTTTAGTTTTGTGAAGAAGCAATGAGCAATGGTTGTCTACCTTGCAGCCATATATGCAGCCATGTAGGAAATTGGGTTTCCTATTGTGTCTGGCTACGTAGTGAGCCGACTTTTACCATGTCCATTGATTTCAGATCACTTGCAAAAGCACAGTAAAAATTGGTTCCACATTGTAGCCAGAGAATAGACATTTCACTTTCCACACTGTTGCATAAACATAAACACTGCAGTAAAGTTTAGAAATTATTATTAAGTGGTGAAATGTGTGCGCACATACACATTTATATACACACAAATGTATTTTATTTTATTTATTTTTCACATTTTTATACTATCCTTCCTCCAAGTTGCTCAGGGTAGTATACATGGTTTCTTCCTGTCTTTTGTCCTCACAACAACCCTGTGAGGTAGATGAGGCTCAGAAAGCATGACGAGCCCAAAGCCATCCAGGAAGTTTTGTGGCTGAGTGGGGATTTGAACCTAGGTATATACATTGATTCATACATTAGAACTGCAATTCTATATACCCATACCTGAGAGTAAATCCCTTAGAAATGAATGGGACATTCCTGAATAATCAATCATAGGCTTGCTCTGAAATTGTATTTGATTTATACACTGCTTTTGGAAATACCATGCAGAATAATTTTTTTTGTTTTTGAACAAAACAGTTTAAAATCAGTTTAAAATCAACTAAAACAGGACAGCGGCCAGGCAGATATATGTCAGACCAGAAGCAGCAACAGCTATCAAAGGCAGACTGAAAAGCAGCAGTAAATTTTACTCTGAAAGGGAAGAATCTGTAGCCTAAGGGCCAAGAGCCTTGTACTGTATCCAGAGCAGGATGGGTGCCCAAAGTGACTCAGCCAGAGGTAAGGTCAAACATTTCCTGAGGTGGCATAAGTCCAAGGAGAGCGGAGTGACTTGACTGCTGGGTCCCAGTCCCGCCTCCCGCGCCCCACTCACTTGCCCCGGGACCGCCCACCATCCGCCTTCCTCTGCCCCGGAACGCCTCCCTCCCACCCCAGAGTCTTGTGTTGGCCCAGCTCACCCTGCAAACTGGCACGATTTGCTCATGAGGAGGCGCAAACGTGCTTTATGGCACGTTTGCGACCCTCTGAGGCTGGTGCAAGGGACTTGCGCCAGCCTAACATGCGGTTAGGATTGCATTGTGAATGGCAAATGCTTCCACATTATGGTGGCAATTCATAACCAATAATAGGTTCACCACAATTCAGATGTTCCAAAGAAGTCCTATTGGCATCGACGGGACAGCAGAATAAGATGTTATTTAGAACCCTGCTTATAGATATAACTTTTTGGCAGCAGTTTTAGTAGTTTCCAATGACAACTTTGTTCCATGAGCTGTAAACTGTGCTAATGCAGATATATTGTGTACAGCAGTGAAAGGTACTGCATGGTAACAGGAGCATCCAAAGCTTCCTTTCTACATATGACTATCATAGGTTGAAGAATGCTCAATATTTGTATAAAATGTATATTTAAACTGGAACCTTAAAGAAACCTAACCCGAAATGCTGACTAAACATTTATGATGTGTAGAGAAAAAGGTTTCCTAATACTCAGAAAGAAATCCCCACTAAATTGTTCTGTCATGTGGAAGATGGGTGGATTTGTTCTTGGTTGTTCCAGAGCAGGGATCTCCAAACTTTTTGGCCAGAGGGCCGCATCAGATATCTAGCATGGTGTGGAGGGCCAGGAAAAAATTTAAATATAAAATTTAAAGAAATGAATTAAAGATGGAACTTAGATGAGTGAACAAATGAATGAATGGGCTCATTCGTTCAACCTCTCTGGTCCTCAGAACACCCTCCAGACACAATCAGAGCACAGTTCTGGTCATGTTCAGCTGAGTGGGCCAGAGGCTTTCAGGGAACAAGAGTTTTGCTGTGGGCTGGAAAGATGCTTGCTGCAGGCCGCATCTGGCCCCTGGGCAGGGGTTTGGAGACCCCAGCTCCAGAGAATAGGACCAGGAGAAATGGGTTTAAATCAGTGTTTCTCAAACTGTTTGTTGGGCCCCAGTAAGTGGGTCACAAACCAATTTCAGGTGGGTCCCCATTCAATTCCATATTATATTTTTACTATATTAGACTTGATGCTGCCAAATGTGACTGCATTTGGGAAAATGTTACAAATCTGTACTTTTAACAGGCTTGGAGCATAATCCTATCCTGTGCTGGAACAGGCAAGCCAAGAGGCTTGTGCTGTATCCAGCTCAGGATAGGTGCCAGAAGCAGCTCAACCAGAGGCAAGCTCTGGGTAAGGGCTGCTGGCCCCTATGGGTCTCCTCTGATTTGTGCCACCTCTGGAGGTGGCGCTTGTCTGAGGAGAGCGGAGCTGCTTGAAGCCACTCCGTTCTCCCAGGGAACTGCTAGACCCTAACCCCGCTGCCCACCCTCCCCCGGTACCTTTTGTCCTTGTGTTGGCCCAGCAAGTGTCGGAGAGGAAGCTAGAGCAGAAGCTTATGTCAGCCGCTGCAGACTGGTGCTTCTTGGAGCACCAGCCCCACTTCCTCTTGAGGAGGTGCAAACATGCCGTAACCCTCCGCAAGGGATTTGCGTCAGCCCAAGGGCGCATTTGATTGCGCCCTTACTCTGTATATGCTTTTAACAATGATAGTCAATGGGGCTTACTCCTGAGTATGTGTGGATAGGATTACATCCTAGGATTGTTAAAATTTTTCCGGCTTGATGATGTCACTTCTAGTCATGGCATCACTTCTGGTGGGTCCTCACGGATTCTGATTCTAAATAGTGGGTCTCGGTGCTAAAAGTTTGAGAACCACAGGTTTAAATTTCAACAAGGGAGATGCTGATTAAACATTAGGAAGAGGTTTCTGATGGCACGAACTGTTTGGCAGTGGAGCAGTCTGCCTCGGATGATGGTAGCTTCTCCATCATTGAATATCTTTTAGCAGAGACCAAACAGCCATCGATCAAGAATGTTCTCATTGCAGACAGTCTCTTGGTAAGGCTCGATGATCTTGTAAGTTCCTTCCAATTCTATGGGTCTATGAAATTCTCCTTTTGAAAAACTAATAGCATTTGGGGGGAAAACCTTAAAATTAACTATTGCTGCTTTTTGCTTGTGTTAATATATAACTAGAATACATTAAAGAAAGTCAAATAGCTTCTGTTCTTATGATGGGGCAGTTTCTATTAATGTTACACCCACTGAGAAGAATAGCTCAAAGTAGTATTTTACTGTAATATATTTTACGATAAGTATGGTAATATAGTATACTATAATAGTATATATAATATAATGCAATAAAGTATTTTGTAGTAAAGTATACTATATACTTTATTATAGTACTATAAATATTATAGTATAGTATAATATAGTATATTTTACCGCAGGGGTGTCGAACAAAAGACCCATGGGCCAAATGTGGCAACTGGAAGCTGGAGCTCTCCCAGCTTTATAAATAGACTCTCTCATCTCTAGAAAACATGAACAAGATGTGCACATTTCATTTCTGTCGTTTGCAGCTAATGAGTTTCTATGTGAGAAAAAAGTGCTTATTTCTGACCATCTGCTTAATGATGTCACTTTCTGTTTAGTGATGTCACATCCAGCCCTCACAAATACTAACTTTGTAGCTCTGTATGAAATGGGTTTGACACCCCTGTTTTACTGGGGTGTATATATAAAATATAATATATTTTACTGTTCAAATTTGGATTTGAACAGTAAAAACAAAGAACACAACCACCACCTGTGGTGTGATAAAATGGTTGCCGTTGCATATCATAGCATGATCCTCATACAACACACATGTCAATTTTATGTTGGGTGTTCAATGAATGTTTTCATTTGCACCCAAGACATGGTTTTGCACATAATCATACAGCAATTTTTTTTACAGCATCAGATGATCTTTTGAAGTGATCCAAGGGCACATATTAGGATGGAAGTCAGACCAGGGAATGAATCATTCTTTTAGAAAATATAGAATCCCATTAAACATTCTACTAAAACCCTACTTTCTGGCACTGCTAGCCATTGATTAATCATCCTATAATTTTGCTCCAATTTGAAATTGGCCTATTTGTGTTCATTAGTATCTGTAATTATTAATGCTTTTCCAAAAATCTTGGAGCACAAGTGAAGCTTATCCCTTCCATTATCCCTGCCATACACGTAATAGTTCTCTTAAGTATGTTTCAGTTTAATTGGCACAATACTTAATTAAAAATCACAAAGCAGAGTGTAATCTTTGATTTATTGTTTGAATAGTTACATTAATCTGTCACAATATAAATCAGGCTTCACTAAGGCTTAGCACTACAGGCCTGCCTTGTTAGCTTAATAATTTAACATCCACTGCCGGGAACAAAGAAGAACCTTTGGCGGTCTGTTTCCTAGATCTTTCATCTTAGGCTTTAATCTTGAATATCGCTTGTTAGCTAGTTGCCGGGAAAATTATGGTGCTGGCCGTTAGTAACTGAGTTCTCTATTCTAAAAGTATGTTTAATTAGAAGTTCACAGTCAGTAAATATGGAGTTTCCTTCTGCTTCTTAGCAGTTAAGTAGGCAATACAAGAGATTGGTAAACTATCAGGCGTGCTGTACTCTCTCATTTCAGTTAATGCTTATTAAAAGGAATATGTTTTTTGCATGCTATGCAAAATGTTTTGTTAAGAGTCTCTTGTGATTTATATAAGTAGAATTAGAGACCGATCTTATGTGTGCTGCCCATTGGCGGTGCACTTTCTGCAGTGTGGTTGGCAGCTGTAAAGCAATCAGTGCCAGTCAGAAAAGGCACTCCCACAGCCTGCTACTCAGCAAACAGAGTGCCTTCCCACCTCTTCCAGGGCTTCTCCCGCTGCTCAATGGAGCAGGTAAGTCAGTGAGAGAGTCAGGAGGCAGTGGCGTAGCTAAGAGAGTTCAGAGGGTACAAATGTACCGGGCTACAGCCTCTGGGGGGGGGCAACATCAGAGGCTTGGGAGCAACACCAGGGGCAACAATGCCCTGCATGCGATTTGCATGCCCTGCATGCAAGGGGGCAACAGTCATCCACAGTTATCGCCATGTGCAGGAGAGTATAAGTTGTGCACGTGGCAACGGGCTACACTGTTGCCCCCCCAGCAACCTCCAGCAGCTGGGAGAGAGCAGGGAAGGGGGTTGGAGGGGGGTTAGTGAAGCCCCCTCTTGGCTGCCCTCGCTTGGCCCCCCCCTTGGCCACCTTCCCGCCCACCCGTCTGTTCGCCCCCCAACCTTGGTGGAGCTAGAAAGGGGGTCGAGGCTGCGACAGTGGTTATGATTTTTGTTTTTTGTTTTACATGCTGGTCTTTGTTTTCATGATATTGCTTTTAATTTTTTTATTCCATTGTATTTATGTTATGTTTGTTTGATTTTGACTCTTGTTGTGAGCTGCCTTGAGTTTCCTCATGGTTGGAAAGATGGGATGTGCATTTTCTTAAGTAAGTAAGGGCCCTAACCTATAGTTATCATCCATTGCTGTGCACCATCCTATGCTGGCACTGACTGTCATAAAGCAGACAGCGCCAGTCGCAAAAGTTGCTCCAAATATGCACTATTTAGTATGCTGCTGGGATCGCAGGCATGCCTACATGCACCATCACATCTACCAGTGCTTGCTCTATCTAGCACTAACACTGTTTAGCTAGCACAGGTCTGAGTAAACTTTCCCCACGCCAGGAAGGCTTACGCCCTCCCCGATAAAGAACAATTGTCAGGGTGCTTTTTGTGACAGGTGCTTTACATTGGCTGGTTCCCTGTGGCAAGTATAGGATTGAGCTGAAAAGCACTTGACTTTGAAAATATGTTTGACATTCTGCATGGGAGGCAGAGGAGGGAAATGGTTTGTGGAGATTGGGGAGCAGAAATAGTTAAGAGTTAAGCATCTCCTCCTATAGTTTCTTCATTCCACATCACCCTCTTCTTGAAGTTACCATACTGTGGGCGCAATCCTATCCAACTTTCCAGTGCCAGTGCAGCTGTGCCAATGAGACGTGTGCCGCATCCTGTGGTGGTGGTGGAATCACAGAAGCCACCTCAAGCTATGAGAACATTTGTTCTCTTATCTCGGGGCTGCATTGTGACTGCTGTGGTGCTGGAAAGTTGGATAGGATTGGGCCCTGTCTTCTCTATCAAAAGCTTTTCTTGCACACATATTTGCAGAGAGTTCCTACATGTCTCTCTGTTAGTATTGAGATAAGTGATGCTTCACATTCCAGTTAAACTCTGGTCTTCTCTATAGACTGCCAATTGATATAACTCTACAAAAGTGTGAAAATAGGCATGGGCATATGCTTTGGAGGTGGATAGTCTTGGTCTCAAGGAAATGCTGTTGTCCTTAGTATTAATGGGGGAATCCACATACTAGCTGGATCTGGGAGTAGATTTTAATTCTGGGAAAGATACGGAGAGAATTTCCCAACAAGTTTAATTTTTTATCATTTAAAGAAAGTAAATGGAACTCCTGTTGGCTTTTATATTTCCACCCACAGTCATAAATTTCAATTACGGTTCCATGGAAAATCAATGTATAGAGAGCACAAAGAAATTTCTGAAGTTATTTTAAGCTCTGACAAATGGTTTGCTTCTGGCCAAAAGAACGAGCTGCAGAGTGATAGAGCATCCTTTATACATAACTACATACCACTATGTTCCCCTCTGAAGTTCCACTCTTTCACATTTCCCCCAGAAGATGGAAGTCATTTGCCCAAAAGACTTAGTGGTAATTTAGACCTTTAGCTACTTACAAAAATAGGTAATGTCTGCCAGTGGTATCCTGTTCAACACAGTATACTTTTCCTCATTCAGAGCCGGGGGGGGGGAAGGCTAGTTTGAAGATGATAGTTCTTTCATTTTTATATGTACTTCCTCTAATGAGCTCAGGCTAGTGGATTGGCTCCCCCCACACACTTTGTGAGGTAAGTTAAATTTGAGAGTGACTGATCTAAGGTAAGCCATAGCCCAATTCCACTGCATACAGTGCAGGAATTGCAGCTACTGGAGGTCTCTGTAGGGTAAGAGGACATTTGTCCCTTGTCCTGGGGTAAGCCCCAGCTGCTGCAATGGGGCTACTTGGACCTGTGTCAGTGAAATAGCTAGCGCAGGTCTGCGTGCCTCATGTTGGTGGATCAGGCCTTGGAATGAGGATAGGATACAGAATGTGCGAGTGCCACTGTTCCTGCCCCCTCTTAGCTAGATACGCAAATATTCCCTTACCCTGAGGAGGCATCTGGAGGCTGAAACAATACAAATGCATTGTACTTCCTGCTCCAGGTACTTTAATATTTCAAAAATATTTTTTTGTAGCTCCATGCCATCTACCCCACCTGCAGAAGTTCCATTTTGGACCATCCAGGAAGCAGTAAACAGGAAACACTTGTGATCAGAGCAGAGCCATGTTTTGGCAGGCCCTTGGGCAAACTGAGTTTGTGCACATACTTAGCACATATATGCTGGCAACCCCATCTGTGATTTTTCCACTTCTCCCCTTCCTTCTGCCCAGCCATTCCCTACCATTTACAGAGTGAGGTGCACTCTGAGCCATTCCCTACCATTTACTCCAACCTTGACTTCTCAGGGACTTCTTTCCATAGACCCCTGCAATATCCCAGAGGACCTTGAGACCACGTTCCTTTTGCCACTGAAGTGGACAGAGGGAGAAGTGCACTTCTTCCCCCCCCTTCCAATGGACAATTTACTCCCTTTCTCCTTCCTGGGTAGCTGGGTATGTAAAAAAGAGCAGTTTGGCAGCCACTTTCTCAAGTCCCTGCAGTGCTGAGAATAGGATGAGTCTTGTACTCCCTCCCCCCTTTAATCTTCTTGGCTAACTGGGAAGATAAAAAGGGAATGAATCAGACCAATCCTGTCTAGGTGCTCCTCTGGCACTGAGGGAGGAGTGTTCAGGGCAGCAACAGCCTCTCCCACCCTAGAAAATGGGCTTTCTCAGAGACAATCTCAGAATGAAGGTGCAACTTTGCAAATCTCTCCGTTCAGTGAAATGCATAAATGCTGCTTGCAGATGCTGGAAGCTTCAGGGGTCAATAGATCAGCCCTTGGATTGTCAATCTGTGACCAACTCCTAGCCACAAATGGCTAGTGGCTTCCCATTCAACCCCCTTTCCCACCATCCGAAGCCTTCAGTAACTTCTGCAACTGTAATTTGTGTGGCACAGTATTTTTGTCAGGGGATGCAAGCCAGAGAAAGCCAGCGATGCTTAAGTTGCATTGAACTTAATGGAATTTGAGTGCATAGCTAAGCTCTTGTTCATTCCAACAGGATTGCAGTATGCCTGACATTCTCTGTATTGTGTCCAAAGAAAATATTGTTGAGAACTGTCCTCTTGGGGTCTTGAAGGCTTTGAACAATATGAACAATGCTGCAGCTTGTTTTAACAGGGTCTTATTCGCTCAGCATGTTTTTGTATTTAGGACGCCTTATATAAATAGCTTCAGCCATTTTGTTAGGAAGTCCAGGGATGTTTTGACTTTGCAGGAATCATGTTCAGGTTGTACCCCATGACCCACGTATCTTTGTCTTCCCTGTTGTAGTTCTGTCCCTAGTCATCAAATGTGAGGTGGATCAAGAGCTAGATGAGAATGAAGCACAAATGACGTTCAAGAAGCTAAGAATGACATACCAAGAGGCAGCCCAATCCAGTGCAATTTCCCCTGTTTCAATGCAGCAGAAACAGTGTGGGCTGAGCTGCATCCCGTGGGAGAATTTAGCAGACAGGAGGTATCCTCAGGGTAAGGGGAAATTTGTTGCCTTGCCCTGGGAAAAGCCTCAGTCTGCACCATGGGTCTGTATGAGACATATGGCTGGCGCAAGTCTGTGTGCACCCATGTCAGTGGATCAAGCCTGTGAGGGGAAAAAGGATGTGGCATGCGCAGGCGTAGCTGATCCTACCCCCTTCAAATCCACCTACCCTGTCATCACCTACCCCCAATCCACCTGAGCCACCCTCTCCTGCCCTCTGCCCCCCATGTGACCCAGTGGAGGACTCACCTGCTCCCGAGTGCATCCTCCACAATACTCGCACATGTGAGAAGGCCTCGGGGCTCACACTAGTGCACCCAACATTCTCAGCATCAATGCTGTTTACGGCACTTTCGTGACACATAGAGGCATGGCATGCTGGAGGAGTACACATTATGCCAGTACACCAGTTAGGTAGGATCAGGCCCTAATAGTCTCATGGGAAATTTGCAAAGATATAGAGGTAAAGTTAGTTTTTAGTTCTTAAAAAAAAAAAAATCTTCAAGAGAGAAAGACCTTTCCTTTTACATCTGCAAGTCTATTGCCAAATCCTTATCAACCTGAGAGCAGTGCCTCCCAGGCGATCTCCTAAATGACTGGGCAGGCAAGTGGGTGTTTCTTTCCTGTCAGCAATAAGTGAACCTCCTATCTGGCACAATATACTTTTTTATTAATTGCGCTATGTGTCCCTTTATGTGGGAGCATCCAACTGTAAAACTGTAGCCTGGCATGAATAAGCAGAAGCCTTCACCTGTAAGGAAGCAAGTACAGCACTTACAATACTTTGTCATTTTGCCACCCATGGAAAAGCTAAAGGATATAAGGTCAAAAGGTAAGGTGTGGAAGGCATTCATAACTGATATCAGTTGCACTTTTGCCTGGCTAAAAGGCATTGTAAAAATTGCATTCCGGAACAGGGAAGGCTTGGCCTTCAAAAACTAATTATTGCAGTCAGCCTCCAAAATGGGAAAACAAAGAAGGAAATTTATTCTTATGTTGGCCACATTGAGCATTGACTTCGGTTAGGCAGCCTGGATTTCACAAGGCCTCTAGCTTCTTTAAAAATGTTGTTTAGGTTGCTCATATTGTGGAACCGGAGATCCCGAGGGTGTTATTTGTTTGCTCAGACATCCAGACAACAAGGGTCTTTGCTTTCTTGCTTTTTGCCCTGGCTAGGAAAACAGAAGAAGCTGCCTTGGAAAGGTGGGGCCAGGGCTGTAGCATTCCGGGGGGGGGGGGGGACGGGACACAGGATGGGAAAGCACTACGTTTTTCAGACAACTCAATGGAAAGCAGTAAGGTGTGGACAACTCATGGAAGCGGTCCCTCCCCCTTGCTTCTGGAACCGTTCCAGGCAGCGAGAACAAAGCAGAGGAGACACCTCCATGTTGCTCTCTCTGCCAGAATGGCTTGAAGCAAGGATAAGGGGCAGCTTCCAGGGTGCATTGAGCTGCCTGCAAAACTTAGTGCTGTGCCTCCCCCCTGGGAACGCTACTGGGCTACGGCAGGTAAAATGTCTGTTGTATAGAGGTTATGTTGAAGCCACGTGGAGCTTGGATTCTACTTCACCCCATGCAAGTCTGTTTTGGGGAGACTGGTGCGCAAATGGCTGGCTGCACTGGGACAGCTGCCCTGGAGATCCATTTTAAAACCAGCTTTCATGTGGAACTCTTTTTAGCCTGCACTCATTTTGTGAAAAAAGAAAAAATGAGTGGAAAAAAAATGTTGCAATCCCATCTCATAGATTACATCACAGCCTAATGAAGATGAAAATGATTTTTCCAAAGACTGGAGAAACTGGAATTCAAGTGCATTTCAGCACAGAGAAAAAGAGACATTCTTTGTCACCTCAGCTCTCCAGGGAGGACAACAAGATGGCAATATTAAGCTTCAGAGTCGTGACACTGTAAATTCATTGAAATCCTTGTCTACCTGAATGGAACAGATAACCAGTACAAGAATAAACTAGCAGAATATTCAAGAACAGATTAGCTTACCTCTCCTTCTCATTATAATCTTTGTCATGGAAATGGATGCGCTTTCTTTCTTCATCAGTCACTACGCTCCAAGATGTTATCCTTTCTGATTTTTCAATATTTGCAGGTCTTCAGCCTGATAGAGTTTTATTACTGTTGTACATTTCTAGTCACAGTTTTATGCTAGAAGATAGTGGTGGCAACAATACCTGGCGGGGCGTAATTTCTTTGAAAATTGATTTGAAAAATGGCATTTTAATTTGAACTTTCCATAACTTAATTTGACAATGACATTTTAAGTAAAGTCTGTTCCAGCAGGAGGTTGCTTTTTCTCTTTCAGCTGCACTTTTTCAGAGATAAAAATCAGTCAAGACAGAATATCTTTAAAGTAACACATGGGCTTGGGTCCATGGTCCTTCATTTGGGCATTTCCTGCAAAATATGAAACTTGACTGTTAGAAAGATCAGAAGAAACTGATAACCAGACCCTCCTGTTGAATCAGGAGCAACGAAAGCTAGTAATTATATATACATTTCCTGTTGGCAACCTTCAGTGTTGAAAGACTATGGTATCGCGCTTTGAATGGTGGTTCTGGAACAGCGTCTAGTGTGGCTGAGAAGACCGATTCTGGAGTGACAATCCCTTCCAAACTGGGAGCAAGTGCAGTCTGTCCCTGGTCTGTCTCCCTGGCTATGGGCCTTCCTTCTTTGCTTCTTTGCCTCAGTCTGTTGGCCAAGTGTCTCTTTAAACTAGGAAAGGCCATGCTGCACAGCCTGCCTCCAAGCAGGCCACTCAGAGGCCAGGGTTTCCCACTTGTTGAGGTCCACTCCTAAGGCCTTCAGATCCCTCTTGCAGATGTCCTTGTATCGCAGCTGCGGTCTACCTGTAGGGCGCTTTCCTTGCACGAGTTCTCCATAGAGGAGATCCTTTGGGATCTGGCCATCATCCATTCTCACAACATGACCGAGCCAACGCAGGCATCCCTGTTTCAGCAGTGCATACATGCTAGGGATTCCAGCACGTTCCAGGACTGTGTTGTTTGGAACTTTGTCGTGCCAGGTGATACCGAGAATGCGTCGGAGGCAGCGTATGTGGAAAACGTTCAGTTTCCTCTCCTATTGTGAACGAAGAGTCCATGACTCGAGTACAGAAGTGTACTCAGGATGCAAGGACCTGGATCTTGGTATGTTCCGTCAGCTTCTTGTTGGACCAGACTCTCTTTGTGAGTCTGGAAAACGTGGTAGCTGCTTTACTGATGCATTTGTTTAGCTAGGTATCAAGAGAAAGAGTGTCGGAGATCGTTGAGCCAAGGTACACAAAGTCATGGACAACCTCCAGTTCATGCGCAGAGATTGTAATGCAGGGAGGTGAGTCCATATCCTGAACCATGACCTGTGGTTTTCTTCAGGCTGATCGTCATTCCAAAATCTTGGCAGGCCTTGCTAAAACGATCCATGAGCTGCTGGAGATCTTTGGCAGAGTAGGTAGTGACAGCTGCATCGTCGGCAAAGAGGAAGTCACGCAGACATTTCAGCTGGACTTTGGACTTTGCTCTCAGTCTGGAGAGGTTGAAGAGCTTGAAGAGGTTGGAGAGTATACATTTACTTAAAGTGCAATCCTATGCATGTTTTCTCATAAATAAATCCTGTTGTGCTCAATGGGGCTTACTCCCAGTAGAATGTGTATAGGATTGTAGCTGAGGAACCCATAGCATGCATTTGGCATACTATTTGTGGGGTGTGTGTGTGAGCATTTGGCCTGTGAGAGGTAAGTACAAATCTTGTTGGCTTACTTCTCCATAGGCCGCCTGGCCTCCAATGGGCCTCCTTGGACTCACACCAACTATTTAGCTGGTGTACATCCAAAGAGAGTCAGGGATGTGTCAGGCCAAGAAAAGTGAAATTGGATCTTGGTGTCCATCACTGCCAGCAAGCATCCTCCCCCAAATCACTCACGATCCTCCCCCGAACTGTCTCCCTGCTGCTGACTTACCTGCTCTGATATGGATTCGGCTGCCTGCTACTACCAGTACAGGGCTTCTCTGCTCCTGCGCCATTGTTAATGAGCAGCCCATCATCAAATCGGCTTATGTGAGGATCCGTCAATGTAAGGCCACCATAGAATTAGGCCATTAATTTCTCACTCCAATTACATTGGAATTACTTTCCAAAGAAGTAATTTCCAAAGAAGGTAAATTATATTTTAACAGACTATTACAAATCTTGTTATGAGGGGATCCTGATCAGCTTCTGCAGAACTCTGGAGTTCCTATGAACACAATTTGAAAATCACTACTATGGGGTATAGCTTCATATTTTAACCTTTGATGTTATTTGTTTTTAATATATCAATGGTTCCCAACAAAAGTTGGGACTATTGTAAATATTTGTGGGGGGTGGTGGTGACAGCAGTTGACAGTACTTTCTGAATTGTGCCACCATTGTGAAAAAGGGACTCTTTAAACATTTTTTTTACATTTTTTATTTTCTGGGGAAGTTCATTACTTCTGGTTTCAAAACCAGAAGTGGGTCGTGATCACGTTAGGGAGCAGTTCTGAGATACAGTGAGGCTTACGGGGGGGGGCACAGGACCCCTGCACCCTCTGGGGGGCCATAGTGAACCCCAGGTATGTAAAAAAAGTCCCCTTTTCACAGCAGCAGCATGATCCAAGAGGTGCTGTCACTGCTGTAGCCACTCCCCTTAAGGGGGAATGCAGTGGTTCCAGTTACCCTGGGAGGTTGTGACCCCCAAGTTGGGAACTACTGCGTTAGATAATAAATGAGCAACAGGATGGTGGCAAGGGCAGGCAGTGGCTCTACCCTGAACTTTGTTCATACATTAGAACAGGGGTGTCAAACTCATTTCATACAGAGGGCCGAATAACATTATTATTATTCTGCTGAGGGCCAGAAGTGATGTCATTAGGCAGGAAGTGATGTCATTTAACAGGTTATAACAAAAAATAAGCACTTTTTCTCACTTACGAACTCGTTAACTACAAATGACAGAAGAAAAAATATGCAAATCTTGATCATATTTCAAGATATGGGAGAACCCCATTTTCATGCAGGCTGCCCTTTCAGCAGTAACTCCTTAGCATTGCTCAGCAGCTGAGAGCCTGAGGGCCAGATATGAAACTTCTGCGGGCCGCATCCGGCCCCCGGGCCTTATGTTTGACACCACTGCATTAGAATGTCAGTAGATGGCCTCCACACCTACATCCTTAAAGACAGGTTTCCCAGTTGCATGCACTGAGCTTCCCATGTGTACCTCTCATACCATGAGAGTCCTGTACAGCTCTTCTAATAAGGATCAAACATGATGTGCATGGAAATGTGTTTTTTTTGCCTCTTGCTGCTTCTTTTTCAACAAATAGTGCAGGGGTGGAGGAAGCTGGGTGGAAGGGCCTGAAACCATGGTGAGGGGCTTTAGTCCTGACTATGGTTCTTAGCCCAAATGGGAAATCCTCACATATATTTGTAGTAAGAGCAATGGGAACGAAGTATTATAATCCCCCTACTCCTGCCATAGTTTTGAGCCTTTTCTCATAGCCCGTCCCATAAGAATAGCCCCACTGCATCAGACCATAGGTCCATCTAGTCCAGCTTCCTGTATCTCACAGCGGCCCACCAAATGCCCCAGGGAGCACACCAGATAACAAGAGACCTGCATCCTGGTGCCCTCCCTTGCATCTGACATAGCTCATTTCTAAAATCAGGAGGTTGCACATACACATGGATGGATTTTTCCTCCAGAAACTTGTCCAATCCCCTTTTAAAAGCATCTAGGTCAGATGCCGTCACCACATCATGCTATTTGTTGAAAAATAAAAAAACGTTTCAAGCATCAAAGCATACATTTCAATGCTCAACTAGTTTAACCCTGCACATGCTTCCTGCACATATTCATTACTGATAGATAGAGACGTTTTTGTTAAAAACACAAAACATCGCATTTTGGTGCTTAAGACATTCTCCATAAATTAAAATAGATTTCTAGTTAGAAATAATACAGTGGCTGCATCTGCTGATGCTATATCACGTCTATCACCTGCCAAGTACACATTTAAAAATTTAAAGGTGATAAAAATGAGAACTTGGAATGAGAACTTAAAATAAAAACACATAACACCATTTTCTGCCTTTTAAATTTTTCTCAAGTCACAAAATCTTTGAAAAAGTAAACCAATTTTCAAACATTTCCATTCCATTTCCTATCCATTCCATTCCATTTCCTATTCCAAACATTTCCTATCCATTTCTACTGATGGATGATTAATTCCTGATTTTTAAATGGTATTTCTATGAAAGCAATGTAGCTTTGTTTAATGCCTGAAATTGGGTGACTGTCACCATTCACATGTGAACATTAACAACTTTCGGCAAATATTGTTAGTGCCAGTAGTCACTGGTATATATGTTCCAGTTACTCAGGGTCCAATCCTATCCAATTTTCCAATACTAATGTAGCTATACAACAGGACATTCACTTCATCTTGTGTGGGCAGTCATGGAGACCTCCTCAGGGTAAGGAAAATTTTGTTCTCTTACCTCAGGGCTAGATTGCAGTTGCATTGGTGCTGGAGAGTGGATAGGATTGGGCCCTCAGGCACTTATCAGAAAAGAATCCTGACAACCTTATTTCAGTGACTATCAACATACACTAGCATTTCTCTGAGTTTTTGGACATTTCATCTGGAATTGATGATTCATCTGGAATTGATAGCATTCACCTGTGAATGTCAGTGTTCACCACATTTTGGACATTTGCTGTCTCATATCTGCCCTATCACTATAATGTGGCTCTGTCTGCATTTTGGTGACTATTAAAACAGAATTTTTAAAGATTACTTTTAGAAGCTGTGAGATATGTCCTTTTTCCCCTGATGGTCTGCACTCATCTGGAAAGCATCCAGCTAATCAAAATATCTAACCCTGAAGGTAGTAAGCCATTGCTATAATTCATAGAAAGTATCTGACACTAGTACTCTCTGATGATACATTTTCATGACAGGTAAAAGAGGAAACAAGATATATGACTATCATGTTTTTCTAATGGCAATAAGGTTAGATAAAGGAGCTCTGTGTTTGCAATGAGAATTTTCACTGTAGAGAAGATATCCTAGAATCTGGGGGGGGGGGGGGAACCTGGGTGCCATTAAAATACTGTCATCTGACATTCAGTACATATTTGAGCAGAATTATTTTAGCCTTCCATCCAGATTGTCAGACAGACTTTTTTTAAAGAACAGATGGACATATATACAGCTTTGTAGAGTATATTCTTCTTAACTAACCTTATTTTAATGTATTTAATAAAATTGGAACGGCAACCTTGGTGTTCACTGGAAGCTAGAAGAGGCATAACTCCTGAAGTCCTGCTCCAGCTTCAAAATGTTGGGGCTGGTGCCATTGATTTCAATGATCCTCACTCCCAAGAAACTTAAGTAAGCATGGTGAGGATGTCAACTTACAGCCCAATCCTATGCCCTGGTGGCACCCAGCGGTACAGTTGTGCCAAATGGCTGCTGCTGTATCCAGTAGGGCTGGGTCAGATGCAGGAGTCTCCTTGGGATAAGGGAACGGTTTTTCCTTTACCCTGTGTCAAGCTCCGTGGTTGGCAATGGGTCTCCTCAGAGCTGTGCACACTAATTTGTGGGCACAGAACCAAGGAGGTCCATGCTGGCCTTTCAGGCTCAGGAGGAGGCATAGGATTCAGCAGTAGACTCTGCCATTGCCCCCAACCCCTCATAAGAACATAAGAACAGCCCCATTGGATCAGGCCATAGGCCCATCTAGTCCAGCTTCCTGTATCTCACAGCGGCCCACCAAATGCCCCAGGGAGCACACCAGATAACAAGAGACCTCATCCTGGTGCCCTCCCCTACATCTGGCATTCTGACATAACCCATTTCTAAAATCAGGAGGTTGCGCATACACATCATGGCTTGTACCCCATAATGGATTTTTCTCCAGAAACTCGTCCAATCCCCTTTTAAAGGCGTCTAGGCTAGACACCAGCACCACATCTTGTGGCAAGGAGTTCCACAGACCGACCACGCGCTGAGTAAAGAAATATTTTCTTTTGTCTGTCCTAACCCGCCCAACACTCAATTTTAGTGGATGTCCCCTGGTTCTGGTATTATGTGAGAGTGTAAAGAGTATCTCCCTATCCACTCTGTCCATCCCCTGCATAATTTTGTATGTCTCAATCATGTCCCCCCTCAAGTGTCTCTTTTCTAGGCTGAAGAGGCCCAAACGCCGTAGCCTTTCCTCATTAGGAAGGTGCCCCAGCCCCATAATCATCTTAGTCGCTCTCTTTTGCACCTTTTCCATTTCCACTATGTCTTTTTTGAGATGCGGCGACCAGAACTGGACACAATACTCCAGGTGTGGCCTTACCATCGATTTGTACAACGGCATTATAATACTAGCTGTTTTGTTCTCAATACCCTTCCTAATGATCCCAAGCATAGAATTGGCCTTCTTCACTGCCGCCGCACATTGGGTCGACACTTTCATCGACCTGTCCACCACCACCCCAAGATCTCTCTCCTGATCTGTCACAGACAGCTCAGAACCCATCAGCCTATATCTAAAGTTTTGATTTTTTGCCCCAATGTGCATGACTTTACACTTACTGACATTGAAGCGCATCTGCCATTTTGCTGCCCATTCTGCCAGTCTGGAGAGATCCTTCTGGAGCTCCTCACAATCACTTCTGGTCTTTACCACTCGGAAAAGTTTGGTGCTGTCTGCAAACTTAGCCACTTCACTGCTCAACCCTGTCTCCAGGTCATTTATGAAGAGGTTGAAAAGCACCGGTCCCAGGACAGATCCTTGGGGCACACCGCTTTTCACCTCTCTCCATTGTGAAAATTGCCCATTGACACCCACTCTCTGCTTCCTGGCCTCCAACCAGTTCTCAATCCACGAGAGGACCTGTCCTCTAATTCCCTGACTGCGGAGTTTTTTCAGTAGCCTTTGGTGAGGGACCGTGTCAAACGCCTTCTGAAAGTCCAGATATATAATGTCCACGGGTTCTCCCACATCCACATGCCTGTTGACCTTTTCAAAGAATTCTATAAGGTTGGTGAGGCAAGACTTACCCTTACAGAAGCCATGCTGACTCTCCCTCAACAAGGCCTGTTCGTCTATGTGTTTTGAGATCCTATCTTTGATGAGGCATTCCACCATCTTACCCGGTATGGATGTTAGGCTGAATGGCCTATAGTTTCCCAGGTCCCCCCTCTTTCCCTTTTTAAAAATAGGCGTGACATTTGCTATCCTCCAATCTTCTGGTACCGTGGCCGTTTTGAGGGACAAGTTGCATACCTTAGTCAAGAGATCTGCAACTTCATTCTTCAATTCCTTAATAACCCTTGGGTGGATGCCATCACGGCCCTCCCAGTCCTGCTCCTTCCCTTGATCCACCCTCTTTCTGCCCAGTTCCTCTTTCCCCCAGCCCTGAATAGCCTCGCTGCCAGCTGGCGTAAACACTTACCGGCTCCCGTGGTGTGTCTTCCTTTTTCTGAGGCCCAGCGCCAACTGGTGCTGGCCTCTGTGCTGGCACTGTGGGCTTACCACCCTGTTGGGGCAGCTGCATGCTATAACATAATAGGGAATCGGATTCGGCAGTTAGGGCCCAATCCTATCCAACTTTCCAGCACTGATGCAGCCACAGTGCAACCCAGAGGTAAGGGAACAAATGTTTCCATATCTTGAGGAGGCTTCTGTGACTACCTCCTCACCACAGGATGCAGTGCATGCCCCATTGGCACAGCTGCACCAGCACTGGAAAATTGGATAGGATTGGGCCCTTAATCTCCTAGCTCTTTCAAGAAAGAATAAGGTCCAGTCTCTTTGATTCTGCTAATTGCATTATTATCTTCCCTCTCTCCTTTTTTTTATTCACAGTGGTAAACTGATGGAGTACTATAATTTATAAGCCAGTGTCCATGCAGCTGACTGTGAAGCACATTGCATTTAACTATGGAACAGTTGGCCATCTTATTTTTGTTAACAATCCACAGTGCTCTGCATCAAAGATGGCAAATTCTATCACCTCCCTCTTTCCTTACTTATCCACAAATAAAACAATCTGCAGGAGAGCTCCTAGCACTGCTGCCAGGCCACCTGTCCCTCACAGAGGAACCTCAGTCATTGTTTCCCAAAATACCAATGCAGCTGAGATCAGAAACTTGGCTGAAATGGTAAAAAGTCCTTCAGAATTGATGCTCTCATGGAGTCACAACCAAAGAGCAAGCTATGCTAATGGATGTGGCTTGGCACTCAAAAGCCAGGCAACAGGAAATCAGGTCTCACAGCCAAAACTAGAGACATAGCTAAAACCTAGCTAGAATTCATACAGAGATCTGTACTTAAGGGTGTGAAATAGGTTCACTTGAGGATCTGTTATAATCTGTGAACAAATCCTGCTCACAAAGATGGATTCTATTTGCAAATCCTCTGTGTACAAGTGACTGCCCTTTTCTTTCTGGTGTTGTGCTTTGCCTTTTTGGCAGGAACATAGATGGGTAGTACCAGCTTCCATTAGCTTTTATGTTAAGTGACCCACAGCAGACTTTGAGCTGTTTCAAAATGGCAGGCAGCACAATTGAGAGATCAGAGAGCGCATAATGGAATGAAGGTCACAGGTTAAAAAGTCAAAATGGACAGTTGTTCTTCAAATAAGTGGTAGTTCCGGGCTACTGGAGTGACTTGCAGAGAAAATAATGTAGGAGCAGCAGGGCTTTTATTACTGCGGCTCTGAATGAGAACAAACGGCAAAGACATTCTGGTTTGGGGATGGGGAGTGATTCCTTTTCTGCATTTCTGCTTCACCTCTCAGCATTCGTCTCTGCTGTGTGGCGACAGGGCCTTCCAGGCAGACAAGTTCATGGCGTGTGCTGCTGCGCTGGCCTTGCCAAGTGTTGTGACTGAATGCCTGATAGCTTGGGAGGGGGGGAGTTAAGGTCAATATCGATCGTGAGCAAAATGCTGAAGCACCATTCTGGACATGTGAGCCCATCATATTCAAAGGAGCAAGAGCATCCTTCACTAAGTACTGCAAGCTTGAATTCTCCTTTTGGATGGAACAAAAGCAGCCGATCTGCACCCACAGAGTGCTTTAAAATTATTTCCTTTAAGACAGTGATTCTCAAACTTTTAGCACCGGAACCAACTTTTTAGAATGAGAATCTGTCAGGACCCACCAGAAGTGATATCATGATCAGAAGTGACATCATCAAGCAGGAAGAGTTTTAACAATCCTTGGCTGCAATCCTGCGCACACTTACCCAGGAGAAAGCCTCATTGACTATCATTGTTAAAAGCATATGTGTAGCAGCCTGTAAAAAGTACAGATCTGTAACATTTCCCCAAATGCAGTCACGTACCATGGTAGCATCAAGTTAATATATTACAATTAAAATACTGAAATGAATGGGGGCCCACCTGAAATTGGCTTGCAACCCACTTTGTGGGTCCAAACCCACAGTTTGAGAAACACTGCTTTAAGAACATTTTTAAGGTGAGAACTCTGTTAGTAATAGCCATGGGTGGCAGGATGCTAAATTGTGTGTGTGTGCATGTGTATTCATTCAGTATCTGATGTACCTTTTGACCTGAAAGGATCCTGAGGCAGATAATAGAAAACAATGCAATACAGTCACTGTATTGAAGGGGGCTACTTCAACCCCCTCTAACGTGTAGCATTGCTCAGGTGCAAGCCCCATTTCTCATTAAGTTTGTGTCACTGTTTCCATTGCCTTCCATCCCGCCTCAGTCCCCCAACTAGTTGCTCTTGGGCCACCAGTAGCCTGGTTGCACGATCCTTGTTTCCTTCCCACCTGGGGGTGCGTCCACACTAGAGCCCTTTAGTGCTGCAAAGACATTACCTTTTCCACAAATAGCCTAAAGCAGAATGAAATTAGAGAGTCAATCCAGGTGTAGCTGCTGAGTGTCAAGCGAGCTGGGGAGTGATGGCACTTGGATTTTCCTGTGATTGACAGGGTTGGTCAGAAAACTTCTTAAAGGAATGATTTCCTCCTGCTGCTCTCCACAATATCTTTTGTCCCAGGAGGGAAACAACTTGTAATGGCATTTCCCATTTCAAAAATTTCAGTCTGACCCGTGTCAAACTAGAAATACTTTTCCAAAAAAGGCTGTACTGTAGGGCATTGTGAGAGTTGTGGTTTTGAGCCTTTTGTATTATAAACTACATTGTCAGAAATGAATCATTTGTCTGAATCATCACAATGCACCGATGCTGCAGAGCCGCTGAGATGCAGGAACTGCCTGGAGCCAGTTTACCGATGTCCTCTCTGTTTTGACTTCCGTACGCCAAAGTGACATGGCGTCAGTGCTGGCTCCTTAAAACACCCTGTCCTAACAACCTGAGACATGAGGAACTAGCAGCAACAAGCTGAATATTCATGATACAACAAAACTCTTGACTCTCCTTTTGCCGTTATAAATAAATAAATAAATATTCCCAATCCCCCCAAATTGTACATGGAATCCTTTTATAAAATTTAAATTCCTCTCGAATCATCTCTTTTGTGGCAAAGAGGGAAATGGGATGCAGTTTGAATCTGGGTTCCCTACTTCCTTGCTCAAATGGTTTTGGGGGTTCTTTAAAATAAAGGATCAAATGGGTGTCGCTCAGGAGTCTCTAAACTTTTTGGCTGAAGGGCCGCATCAAATATCTGGCACAGTGTTGAGGGCTGAAAAAAAGATTAAATAATAAAATTTAAATAAATACATTAGAGATGGAACTTAGATGAATGAATGGGTTCAAATGCCCGGGATTTCTCCAAGCACCAACACAGCCTAAGAAATAAACACTTAAACACACACTTAAATGAACCCCCATTCCCCCACCCCACAAGCACAACTCTGGTTGTGTTTGGTCACCTGGGCCAGAGGCTCTCAGGGGATCAGAGGCTGACTGTGGGCTGCATCTGGCCCCCGGGCCAGGGTTTGGAGACCCCTGGTGTAGCTCATTAGCTGTTTGGTACATTGCCGGATATGCGTAATATGCATATTCAGGGAAAGAAACACATATGTGGCGACCATGGCCTTAGGTTTGTGACACACTTCAGGGGGAAATGGCATTGACCAATGACAAGAGAGACCAAGATATATTTATTTACATATGTATATTACAATATTTAAATACAATCTTTCTGAGTAGTCCCACCATGGTTTAAAATTTTTCCATGAGATTTTTACAAGTATCAGTCCATGGAACAATGGCCTAGAACCTCTGTTTCTCTGGGTATTTCCCTTCATAGTGCAGTCGTCAGCTCTTGCACTTTCCAAGCTCTCACACAGAGCTGCAACCAAGCTTCAGGCCAGCTTGTCAAGGAAGTTATTTTTCTTTTCCAGCTGACTCCTCCACACTCCACTCCTCTGCACAGATCACGCCACCACCCTCTCAGACTACCACCCAAGCAACTGATCCAGCTTAGCTTTTACAGGCAACGTGACAGCTCAACCTCTAGACCACACCTCCTGTCTATAGGTACCAGTACAGTAACATTTGTTGTGGGGATAAATGTACACACAGAGAAAGGGGAAATCAGGAGAAAAATGCAATAGACTAATCCAGCTGCTAGTAGGCTAACAGCCCAATCCTATCCACACTTTCCTGGGAGTAAGTCCCATTAACTCTAATGGGACTTACTTCTGAGTAGACATGCATAGGATTGGGCTCTTAGAGCCCAATCCTAACCTTGCCAGCCCAGAGCAAGCAGCACCACTGACAGAGCACATTTTGTATGCTGTGGGCACCTTTTATAGTGCATTTTTTAAAAAAAATCATTGGCAAAGGTCAACTTTTTAAAAAAAGAATGAATTAAAAAGGGTGCTATCCTAACCTGTGCTGGAACAGGCAGACCAACAGCGTGGGTTTGATGCAGGCTGGAGCGCAACTTGGAGTAAGGGAGCTCCCCTTACCCTGAGCAACGCCATAGGCAGCCCTATGGGGCTACTTGGATCTGTGTCCATGATTTTGTGCGCACATATCCGAAAGGGTCCAAGTAACACCACTCGGGCCGGAGACAGGTTGGATCCAGCCTGTGCCACACAGCCAGTCCCACCTCCCTTCCAGGCCCAATCTGCCCCCTGGGCTAAACTCCCCCCGTCGAGAAAGGCCCCCTCCCTGCTTCCTGCCACCCTCTTCCAACCCCTGTGCTGGTCTGCCAGGACCAGCACAAGCCTATTTCCTCTGGGTGTGGGGCCGGCTCTGCGAGGCCAGCGTACTGATCTATCCTACCCCCTGAATCGTCACAAACGTACTTTATGGCACGTTCGTGATGGCTGGGAGCCAGCACAAGGAGTTAGGATTGTGCTGTAAGTTGAACGCAACTTACAAATGAGACAGCTGTAACAAACAGTAAACAGATTCTTTTTTCCCATGAAGCAATTCAGCTTCAAACGCATCAGAAAAGTCAACTGATGTCCAAGAACATTTTCTTCCTCAACATAAAACACAACATTATAATAAAAAAAAGAATAAGTGCCTAGAGCAGTGGTTCTCAAACTTTTAAGGAATGTAGTCGCCAGGATTGCATCACTAAGGGGGGCAAAGGGGGTGCTTTTACTTACTGTGGGCTTCTGCAAGCAGCAGGAGGTGCAGGGAGCCACGCATAGCCCTCCACAGGGCTCCCCGAGGTTTGGAATGTTGAGAAACAGCATGTGCAAACCACTTCTGGTTTGCAGGATGTGGTTTGCGCCTGATGTTTCTCAACTCTCTAACACTCGGGGAGCCCTGTGGAGGGCTATGTGGGGTTCCTCGCCCCTCCTGCTGTTTGTAGAAGCCCACAGTAACAGCACCCCTCTCACTCCCCTTAGCGATGTGATCCCAGGGATCGCATTGTTGCCTCCCCCTTCCTTTGCGCCTTAAAGGGACAGGGGATGCTTTACACAAACTGGTGGGTTCTGACCCACCAGTTTGAGAACCACTGGCCTTGAGAATAAGGCTGCAATCCTATCCACATTTACCTGGGAGTAATCCCCATTTGCTACAATGGGTTTTTAATTCTGATAGACATGCATGGGATTGGGCTCTAAGTGTATAGAGTGGGACAGGAAGACAGTTGGGCTTTCCTCACTTTTGACTAAGCAATTATCTCTTGTACAAGGCTCCCATCAGCTGGAATGCATCATGTAATAAAACCAGGCTGCCAGCCAATATCACATCTCTCTACTGCTAGGGGAAAATGTGTTCTTTCAGCATTAATGCATTGATTTTTGTTTGTGTTTCCATTCATCATAAGACTGCGATTTGCCAAGAATTCCATATTTTGAATCAGCCCCAAAAGTACAAATGACTTGGTTTTCATTGTTTGCTCCTTCGATGAAAATCAAAATTACAGCCTCCAACCTCTTCTTTTCTATTCTCTTTTTCTTCTCAAGGTTCCTTAGGCTTCAATTAATGCCACTTCATTATGTATCTGACTATGTGGGGGAAGCAGCTAGGAAACTGGAGAGCAAACAATGCCTTGAAATTACATGCTAGGGCTAGGATGGTTAAACTGAGAAGGCGTCAAAGCACTGACTCCATTTACTACAGCCCATGAATCCCATCTGAGTGGGTATAACACAGATGGGCAGGCCAATCCTAACTAAATTCTTTTGCAGCACAGGCTATGCTGCAACTTTAGGGAATTTTTGGCTGCTGGAGAGCTCCTCAAGGTAAGGGAACATTTGCCTCTTTGCCCCAGGGTGAGCCCCAGCAGTCACAATGAGTCAACTCAGATTTGTTCCAGTGATATTGCTGCACAAGTCTGAATTGATCTGTGTTGGCAGACCAGGACTAGGAAGGGGTATAGGATACAGCATGCACCGGCACATCCTATCCACCCCCTTCTGGGCCCTATCCGCTCACCCCTGGGCCCAACCCAATCATTGCCTCCCCCCAGCCCATTCCACCCCTTCCCTCCACTGCCCTCCCTCCACCCTTGCGCTGGGCATACTTTGTTTGATGGGCATCCCTGTGGCCACTAGCACAAATGGGAAGGCTCTGGCCTTCCCACAAAAACAATGCAGCTAACCTTCATGCTGTCACAAAGCACTTTATGTTGCTTTTGCAACAGTACACACTGGTGAAAAATGCATTCCACTTGCGCTACCGAGGAACAGAATTGGGCCAACAGTTCCATTAGTTTAGTGTTTACTAGCAAAACACATCTTTCGTGTGCCCCATGATCTTTTCATTCTATGCTAGGGATCTCATGGATATCTTTTTTCAGAGTACTCTTTGGGGATATACATGTGGCTCTGATAGTAAATTGCTTTCTCTGTCTCCTAACAGGTAGGCACCATTCATTGTGCCCTGTCCCTGACATTGTGCTTCTGCCTTAATCTGTATTACCTGAACTAAAGGAAATGCACCAAACTCTTTCCTACAGCTAATTCAGTTGATGGGTTTCATCTGTGTGGATAAATAAAAGACCAGCAGTCTTACTTAACCTGAGCCATTCTGTGATTCTCTGCACTCCACTTCCTCCTTGGTTTGCTTTTCTTTCTTTGTGAAAACTAATTAAGCAGCTGGGGAAAATTCTGATGTGGAATGCCTAACAGAGTCATATTAGAGCAACCCAGCCGCAGTCCTTCTGGGCAATGAAACTGAAGGAGCCCAAGAGGAAGTGGTTCAAAGACAGGGGGAGGAGGGGCTTTTGCGTTCTTATTTTAAGACATATTATAATGAATGGAATATAATGAAGGAAAGATGCCAAGATCATTCAGCTTTGTGACAACTTGTGTAAGAAGGGGAATTAATTTGAAAAGAGAGACCAAAGGCTTTGTATAAAAAAAGATACCATGAGGAGAAAAGAAAGACAAATAAACTTTTAAGTGAAGCATTCTACTGTATGAATGAGTTAGAGTGTCAAATTGGGACCAGAGAGACCCAAATTCAAGTCCCAGTTCTTCTATGAGGCTTTCCTTGGGACAATCACTATCTCTTATGGATCTACCTCACAGGGCTATTGTGAGGAAGAAGTAAGAGAGTGCCCTGAGCTTCCTGGACGAAATGCTTGGGTAAGATGTAATAAATGGAAGAAATAAGCCAGGGAGAAGAGGAGTCAAATTGGGCTGGCATGTGCTATACAACCAGAAGTGCCAATTAAAAACAGTCAGGGGCAGAAGAGTCACTAGGGAGGTACAGGAGGTGCAGCCCATACCTGAGGTCACCCTCAGGGAGAGTCACCCTCAGGGAGGGTGACACCAAAATGTCCGAGCCTCATTCAGTGCCAGCTGTGAGAATGTGGAATCACTGCCAGCTGTTGCTCATGGGTCGTGAAAAGCTCTTGGTGCTCTTCAACCCACTGTTTATCCCTTTCTGTCAGCTCCCGTCACCCAACCGGTGCAGGCCGAGCCTTCGGCCTTGTCCAGGCCTGCCTGATCTTCTCTGCCAGCTTTCATTGCCCCCGCAGCTTGAGCTACATGTTCGGATGCTTCCTGGGGTGCCCCTGTGTGTTACCACCAGCCCAGGTTGCTTGCTGTGCTGCCTCTCAGCATCCTTGGTCTGCCACTGGCTGTTCCAGGTGGGCTCTGCTTTCCATGCCAGGAGGGCTACCAGAAGACCGTGGCCTGGGCATCCTGCATCACCCAAGCCAGCATGGAGTCACCCATCTCCCAGGCTGTGGCCATCTGGCAGCCCTCCCATATTTTAATGATGCAAAGGTATAATATACATACTTCAAATAATTACAAAAGAAAAATGAATGAAATGCAATTAAAAATATATGAGGGAGGACTGAAAAATCTAAAGACTTTACAGAAAATCCACAGATGTTCAGCACAGAAAAACATCTGGGTTCACTGGATAGGTAGTCAATTGACCCATTTTAGATCTTCTTCAAGAACCAATTTGCATGTGCAACATCAACGATCTATTAACATAAAAGGGGGGGAAAACACTCCTGTAACTTCTTCATACTGGCTGATAGGAATCATTTCTCTGACATTCACCAAACATGTTCTGTTATTAAAAGCTTTGTAAACCGTGTGAACCATGCTAGAAATTTCCTCAAGAGTCATGCTTCACAATTCACATGTAGTTTTAGTGATTAAGAAGTCTTTCAGAGCCTTAAGAGCAGTATACTCCAAAGAATCGACACTCCAGCTGACTGCGCACGAAGCTTTTAAAATCAACAATCAGCGCTGTTTGCAAAGTATATCCTCCATTGTTATCTCATTCAAAGTTTGATTATGCCGTCAAAGAAATATTACTGTGAATTTTGATGCATTACATTTACAAGTGAAAGTTAAGTGGCTAGCTCTGTAAATCATGGTAGAGTCAACCTCATTTTACTTTAATGATTTGGTGTTACATATGCCTACTGAACGTAAATGTCCGAGCACCCGAGAGGCTGTGAAAATGCATCCATCTTTAAACAGCCATTCTTTCCCTGCCTTTGTTCAAAGTAAGCAGAACAAGCTCAATCTTTAAAAAAAAATAAAAAAAAAATAGGGTGCCATCACTGCTTTATTGAAACCTGAAAGACTCTGGATAGGCACTGCCATTACAGTCTATCCCATTTTTTCTCAAACTGTGGGTCATGAGCCAATTTCAGGTGGGTCCCCATTCATTTCAATATTTTATATTTAATATATCAGCCTTGCTGCTCCCATGGTATGTGACTGCATTTGGGGAAATGTGACAGATCTGTACTTTGAACAGGCTACCATGTATATAAGAACATAAGAACAGCCCCACTGGATCAGGCTATAGGCCCATCTAGTCCAGCTTCCTGTATCTCACAGCGGCCCACCAAATGCCCCAGGGAGCACACCAGATAACAAGAGACCTCATCCTGGTGCCCTCCCTTGCATCTGGCATTCTGACATAACCCATTTCTAAAATCAGGAGGTTGCGCATACACATCATGGCTTGTACCCCATAATGGATTTTTCCTCCAGAAACTTGTCCAATCCCCTTTTAAAGGCGTCTAGGCTAGACGCCAGCACCACATCCTGTGGCAAGGAGTTCCACAGACCGACCACACGCTGAGTAAAGAAATATTTTCTTTTGTCTGTCCTAACCCGCCCAACACTCAATTTTAGTGGATGTCCCCTGGTTCTGGTATTATGTGAGAGTGTAAAGAGCATCTCCCTATCCACTCTGTCCATTCCCTGCATAATTTTGTATGTCTCAATCATGTCCCCCCTCAAGCATCTCTTTTCTAGGCTGAAGAGGCCCAAACGCCGTAGCCTTTCCTCATAAGGAAGGTGCCCCAGCCCCGTAATCATCTTAGTCGCTCTCTTTTGCACCTTTTCCATTTCCACTATGTCTTTTTTGAGATGCGGCGACCAGAACTGGACACAATACTCCAGGTGTGGCCTTACCATCGATTTGTACAACGGCATTATAATACTAGCCGTTTTGTTCTCAATACCCTTCCTAATGATCCCAAGCATAGAATTGGCCTTCTTCACTACCGCCGCACATTGGGTCGACACTTTCATCAACCTGTCCACCACCACCCCAAGATCTCTCTCCTGATCTGTCACAGACAGCTCAGAACCCATCAGCCAATATCTAAAGTTTTGATTTTTTGCCCCAATGTGCATGACTTTACACTTACTGACATTAAAGTGCATCTGCCATTTTGCTGCCCATTCTGCTAGTCTGGAGAGATCCTTCTGGAGCTCCTCACAATCACTTCTGGTCTTCACCACTCGGAAAAGTTTGGTGTCGTCTGCAAACTTAGCCACTTCACTGCTCAACCCTGTCTCCAGGTCATTTATGAAGAGGTTGAAAAGCACCGGTCCCAGGACAGATCCTTGGGGCACACCGCTTTTCACCTCTCTCCATTGTGAAAATTGCCCATTGACACTCTGCTTCCTGGCCTCCAACCAGTTCTCAATCCACGAGAGGACCTGTCCTCTAATTCCCTGACTGTGGAGTTTTTTCAGTAGCCTTTGGTGAGGGATCGTGTCAAACGCCTTCTGAAAGTCCAGATATATAATGTCCATGGGTTCTCCTGCATCCACATGCCTGTTGACCTTTTCAAAGAATTCTATAAGGTTGGTGAGGCAAGACTTACCCTTACAGAAGCCATGCTGACTCTCCCTCAACAAGGCCTGTTCGTCTATGTGTTTTGAGATCCTATCTTTGATGAGGCATTCCATCATCTTACCCGGTATGGACGTTAGGCTGACCGGCCTATAGTTTCCCGGGTCCCCCCTCTTTCCCTTTTTAAAAATAGGCGTGACATTTGCTATCCTCCAATCTTCTGGCACCATGGCCGTTTTGAGGGACAAGTTGCATACCTTAGTCAAGAGATCTGCAACTTCATTCTTCAATTCCTTAATAACCCTTGGGTGGATGCCATCAGGGCCCGGTGACTTATTGATCTTTAATTTATCAATGAGGTCTGAAACATCTTCTCTTTTAACCTCTATCCGACTTAACTCCTCGGTCAGGGGGGGCCGTTCGGGCAGCGGTATCTGCCCGAGGTCTTCTGCCGTGAAGACAAATGCAAAGAACTCATTTAATTTCTCTGCCATCTCTAAGTCTCTTTTTATCTCCCCTTTCCCTCCCTCACCAGCCAGAGGGCCAACCGCTTCTCTGGCGGTTTCCTGCTTCTAACATATTTGAAGAAGCTTTTATTATTCCCCTTAATGTTGCCGGCCATGCGTTCCTCATAGTCTTGCTTGGCCTCCAGTATCACCTTCTTACATTTCTTTTGCCACAGTTTATGTTCCTTTTTATTCTCCTCATTAGGACAAGACTTCCATTTACGGAAGGAAGCTTCCTTGCCCTTCACAGCCTCTCTAACTTGGCTGGTTAGCCTTGCGGGCACCCTCCTGGATTTAGTGGAACCCTTCTTTCTTTGCGGTATACACCTCTGCTGGGCCTCTATTACTGTTGTTTTAAGCAGCCTCCATGCACTCTGGAGAGATTGGACTCTTTTTACCCTCCCTTTCAACCTCCTTCTAACCAGCCTCCTCATTTGAGGGAAGTCCGCCCGTCGGAAGTCAAGGGTTTTTGTTAGAGATTTGCCTGGTATTCTTCCCCCAACGTGCACGTCAAAATGGATCGCAGCATGATCACTGTTCCCCAATGGCTCAGTAACGTTTACATCTCTAACCAGGTCCTGCGTACCGCACAATATTAAATCCAGAGTCACCTGTCCTCTGGTGGGTTCTGTGACTAGCTGATCTAAGCCACAGTCATTTAGCACGTCAAGAAATCCGGTTTCCTTATCGTGACCAGAACACAAATTGACCCAGTCAATATGAGGATAATTGAAGTCCCCCATGATTACAACCCTGTCCCTCCTTGTCACCTCCCTGATCTGTTTCCTCATTTCAAGGTCCCCATCCGATTTCTGGTCTGGAGGACGATAGCACGCCCCCAGTACTACATCGCTGCACAAGCCTGGTAATTTAACCCACAGAGATTCTACGGTGGAGTCAGACCCACCTTCAGTCTCTACTTTGCAGGATTCTATCCCTTCCTTAACGTAAACGGCCACCCCACCTCCAACACGCCCCTGTCGGTTCCTCCTGTAGAGTTTATAGCCCGCTTTTAACAATGATAGGTATGGCACTTACTCCTGGGTAAGTATGGGTAAGATTGCAGCCTAGGATTGTTAAAAATGTTCCTGCTTGATAATGTCACTTGCAGTCATGACATCACTTCCGATAGGTCCTGACAGATTCTCATTCTAAAAAGGGGGTCCCAGTGCGAAATGTGTAAGGAATACAAACTGAGGGCCCAAATCTATCAAACTTTCCACTGCTGATGCAGCCATGCCAATTGGGCATGTATTGAATCCTGTGGTGTATGGCAGTCATGGAGGTCACCTAAAGGTAAGAGAGTATTTGTTCCCTTACCTTGGGGATGCGTTGCAGCTGCATTAGGGTTGGAAAGTTGGATAGGATTGGGCCCTTAGAATGCTGAGCTTCTCCCTATTGACCTATCAATGTGGCTCTTGATGTTCCAGAGATTTTTCCTTCCATCACTTTTATAATCATTCAAATGTCAGTGTTTGAAGTTTTACATAGTTTCACAGAAACAATATGCTCACCTTTTCTCTTGTAGATGTCACACGCCCTATGTTTGCAAAAGTGATTTCTTTGTAGTACAAAATAGGAGATGAAGGAACAGAAACATATCCCCATCTATCAGCATTCCTGGTAAGAGATCTATTAGCAAAATCCTTCATTTTAAAGCATGTGTCCTGGTTGTTGGCAACCTTCAGTCTCGAAAGACTATGGTATTGCGCTCTGAAAGGTGGTTCTGGAACAGCGTCTAGTGTGGCTAAAAAGGCCAATTCGGGAGTGACAATCCCTTCCACACTGGGAGCAAGTGCAATCTGTCCCTGGTCTGTCTCCCTGGCTATGAGCCTTCCTTCTTTGCCTCTTAGCCTCAGACTGTTGGCCAAGTGTCTCTTCAAACTGGGATAGGCCATGCTGCACAGCCTGCCTCCAAGCGGGCCGCTCAGAGGCCAGGGTTTCCCACTTGTTGAGGTCCACTCCTAAGGCCTTCAGATCCCTCTTGCAGATGTCCTTGTATTGCAGCTGCGGTCTACCTGTAGGGCGCTTTCCTTGCACGAGTTCTCCATAGAGGAGATCCTTTGGGATCCAGCCATCATCCATTCTCACGACATGACCGAGCCAACGCAGGCGTCTCTGTTTCAGCAGTGCACACATGCTAGGGATTCCAGCACGTTCCAGGACTGTGTTGTTTGGAACTTTGTCCTGCCAGGTGATGCCGAGAATGCATTGATTGCCTTTTGAACACTGTAAGTATAGGAAATAAAAATCAGAAGAGAAATGTAAGATAATCCTTTTTATATGTATTTTGAGGCATTAGATAAGAAGCAGAATTCAAATCATGAAACTGACCGTACAGAAGTCAGCTGCGGTCCCAATTCTGAAGAGACTTGTATGCTGTGTTGTTTTGCCTGTGCATAGAAACTGCTATGATTGCCATCTCTGGAGGAATTTCACAGTTGAACAGCAATGACTGGTAGAAATGGAGAACCTCCTTTAATATGTTGTGGACTAATATCTAGATGCTGGTCCAGCTCCAGATTCCATTGTCTCAATATGGTATTCTTGGAAAGGAGGTGGATGACTCATCCTTGCATTCTGGGAGGAAGGCTGTTTGCCCACTGAAATGAGTGCAGCTGTTGTAGGGGATTGAAAATGCTGTTCGTGGGTGATAAAAAAAGTTCCACTTTGGAGGGCTGAGAAAATGCGGCAATCTACTTCTTCAGAAGTAGCGTATCTATGCAATTAAGAGGAAGTAAAAGTCACTCAGTGTTTGCTGTGGATGCTGTCCTTTCAATATCATTTTTGGAGGAGCAGATTGCTTGTGGGAAGACAGGACTATAATGGCAGACTTGCTGCAGATAGTTGGAGAAAAAAGGATGGAAAGTACAGAGCAGAAGAATTCTCAACAGTGCAGAGACTAAGACAGTGGTATAACTAGCAGGTTGCAGGGGGTGCAGACTGCACTGGGTGAAATGCACAGGGGGATGACACCATTACTGGCCAAAATTTTTAAAATCTTGGTATTTTGGAATAATTTTTGAATAATACCATCATAATACCATCATGTTATATATCATTTGAAGTATAATTTCATGCAGAATACTATGAAACAAAATATTTGTATTTTGATAAACTTTTATGATATAACTTTTGATAAGTAATAACCCAAAAAACAGAAGGGCGGGGCAATGGTACATCACCATGCCCACCGCTGGGGGCATTGCCATGCCAACAGCATGGGAGGAGGTCCATAAGGGGTTGACCCGCTGGCCTCCCATACCAGGTGACACAAATTCTAGTGACACCACTGGACCAAAAGACCCTGGAATTGGATAAGCAAGGAGAGTGATTTTAGATATGGATTACTAGTGGGTAATAGATCTTACATAATGGATCTTATACATTGACAATGGCTGCTAAATGGCAGCTCATAAATTCCAATTAAAAAACTCCAACAGATTATTTAATTTATTTTAGACTTTTGTTGTTGTTGTTTTGTCATACAGAAGTTGTAAGCCACCTCGGGTACACTTGATATTAGGTATACAGCACATGGTAAAAATAAATGCAGCATTTAAGAAGACACAACAACAACAACAACAACAACAACAACAGTATTTATATACCGCTTTTCAACAAAAAGTTCACAAAGCGGTTTACAGAGAAAATCAAATATCTAATGGCTCCCTGTCCCAAAAGGGCTCACAATCTAAAAAGATGCAACACCAGCAGACAGCCACTAGAAAAGACACTGCTGGGGTGAGGTGGGCCAGTAACTCTCCCCCTGCTAAATAAAAGAGGAGCACCCACTTGAAAAAGTGCCTCTTAACCAGTTAGCAGGGGTTCTACAAGACACTCTTGTAGACTGATTCTGGGACTAAAAGCACCTCATATTCCTGATGAAGAAGTGGAGTAAAAGCACAATGGAAACAGGCATGAGGACTGTAACACAAATTCATTATGCTGAAGTCCATGGAACTCAATGGGCTTCAGTGCACTTCACCCTGTGTCAGACAGAGGTCAAGATGTCAACTAAAACCTTAACAGTGTAATCCTAGGCATGTTGACTCAGAAATAAGCTCTACTGAGTTCAGTGGGGCTTTCTCCCAGGTATTTGTATATAGGAGCGCAGCCTAAACGCTAGTCAACTCTGAATGACATACAAATGGATGTACATGTCACGTGATACATGGAATATGCTTAAACATTTAAAAGATAGGAAACAGAATTGTAATGTTTGTGAGCTTAATTTTCTGCACATTTTCCAAAGCCAGCTATATACACTCTTCCGAGAAGATTTTGAATTCTCAGTGTATTCTGCTCCCTGGAAGGTTAAAGTTAAAATCATGTTTGAGAACCACAAAGTTGACGGAGGTGATCACACTGAGACCTCTGCATCTGCCAGCCTGAAGTAGCAAGGGCTCTGGCAGCTTGCGGGATTTTGTGTCTCGCACATTTCCAGGCACCCTGCTGCAGCTGTCTTCTTCCTGGGTTGCTTGCTATCAAGTGCATCAGCTGAGGAGGTCCTTGCTATTAGCACAGCAGATGTCAGAGTGACTGACAGGCAGGCTTGCCTCTCCACAGGGAATGAGGAGAGCTCACCTTTTCATTGTCGCGTTTCGCTTCTATGAAAGCTATAATTAAGTTTGCAGCCAGGATCTCATGCTAAGTAAGGGGAATTAAATCAAAGCAAGGCGTAAAGTGGAAATGTATAGTCCCCTTAAAACAGGCTGCTATCATTTGCCAGTGCTGTAGCTCTGAGGTGGCAGCAAGCTTCAGAGTGAGTGGCAACCTCAGGCATTGTTTTAAGGCTCTCCAGCACCAGAATCGTGTATTATGCTTTCTGAGATTTACTTACATTCTTACCCTTTCTAACATTTTAAAAATAAAATGTTACTTTAACTTCAAGTACAAAGCCCAGGTTCATGTTTCTGATGCAATAACATGGCACCAATAACATTTACTTCCAGTCTTTTCAACTGTACTCTCAACTTTGGAAATGAGGTCTTCTTGCAGTACACTTCAAGCTGACATCAAAGACAGAACATAACGTACATTGTAGTATTTAAAAGCTTGAAGGAACATACTTGAAAACTATAGCTAAAAACTGTTTTCCAAATTACAAGTTTCGAACATGACAGTATTCCTACAAATAATCCCTGTGCTCCAAAGTGTAACATGAAAGTCATTTCCACAAATGTATACAGGCGGGGGTCTGTATTCACAAATCTGGTACCCACAGATTCAATTTTCCGCAGATCTGGATTGGGGTGGGCACCCATTAGGTTTAGCTTTGATTTTTGTAACAATGCTGAAAGCTCTAGTGCATGTTTTCTCAACCAGTGGTACTAGTACCACTCCTGGACTCCTGCTGCCTGGTAGCAAGACCAGCAATGACAAGCTGCAGTAAGAGGCTTGGTTTGGTGGGCAGCACTCCAGTGTGTGTTTTTCGTGCACTCCAAAAAGCCCTCCTGCTCTCCCTGAACCTCTTATCAGTCTTTGGGCGCAATCCTTTCCAGCACTGACATAAGAGCAATGCAGCTCTGAGGTAAGGGAACAAACACTCCCTTTCTTTGAGGAGGCCTCTGTGAGTGCCACCCAACTGCAGGATGCAGCACATGTCCCTTTGGCACCACTATGCCAGTACTGGAAAGCACTGATATAAGGGGTTAGGATTGCACCCTTTGTTGCATTATGTCTGGTCTCCCAATCCAGAAGTAACTGGTGATAACATCATCACCAGTTACTTCCAGAGGTACTTCCAATAGGTGGACCATGCAAAATGGTACGATGGGAGACAAATGTTGAGAAACCCTGCTCTAGTGTGTCTTGCTTCCTTGTTAAACTGAAGAACAGAGTGTGCAGGCAACCAGCCTGCACCCTAGAGGGCGCTCGTGCTTCCTGTTAACATTCAACTTGCAATCTTGTCACACAGCTAGACACACATGCGCAACTGTAAAAATAAAAGTACAAGTAATGGGCATGCGGGAGGCACGGGGGAAATTTTTATAGCGTTCCCCCCTATCTGCAGTTTTCAGTATCCACAGGTAGTTTGGAATGGAACTCCTGCACATACTAGGTCATGCCTGCACTTTCGATTGTTTCTTTAAAATCAGCATGTGAAAGCAGGCTGTATTTGTGACTGCAGGTTCACACAGTGTGTAGTCTATAGTATACAAACACATGTCTGAAGGCAGCAAGAGTGGTCTTCCAGGATAGACCTAAATGGACTGGTCCAAAATTTCCCTTTTAATCAAACTATGCAACCAACAAACATTCTGTATTCATTGCATGGAATAAATTGGTTTTTCAAATGGTGATATCCATTTTGAAAAAGCTATTCAGAATTCAGTTGGTTTTTTCATCAGAAAGCCATACCTTTGGTATTCTCTTTTGGAAAGGTCATAATTTTTTTAAAAGATAGCAACCAAAAATGAGCCAAAAGTGAACCAAAAATGTAGCAATGTAGATTAGCTAGATGTGGATTTTTCTTTTTTGATCCATTGTAATTCAATTCAGCAGATGTTTATTGAGCTGAGAAGAACCCTCCCCCAAAATACTGCTGATTCTAAAATGAAAAGGATAGATATTCAATCCGTGATGTAAGAATAAATCTAGGATATCTGATTTAGGATGTCTTATCTTCAGTGATTTAACATCCCTGTTCTCCTATCACAAGCTGCTTTATGAAGCACCCATGAGGAAATATGCCATGTCTAAGCACTTTTCAATTATCTATATTTTAGATCAGCAGTAAGCTCTCTGTTCTTAGTTGGCCCACGGAGCCATTTAAGACAGAGAGCCAGTAATAAATTCTTGTGTTCTGTTTCACCCTTTCTAGTTATTGATGGTCAGTGGGGGCTATCTTATGGCACTATAATCAAGCAGAGTTCCTGTTTCTTAGAAACAGAGCTAAACTGAGTTTATAGCTAAGAGTTTATATCTATCAAATATAACGTGTGGAAATATCTTGAAACCAGGAAAAAGTCCTCTTATATTTTTCTGCATGAAATACGTATGATCACTTACAGCCCAGTCCTATCCAGAAGGAAGCTCCACTATGTTGAATAACTTCCAGAGAAACATGTATAAGGGCCTGATCCAACAACCTGTGCACTGCCCTGGCAACCGCCATCATGTGAGTGCAGCAAGGCACATTGCCGCTGGACAGTAAACCTGCAGCACTGGCGCAGAGGCCAGCACCAGTCTGCACTGGGCCTCGGCAGCGGGAAGATGCGCTGTAGAAACTCCAACCCATAAGTGCTCCCACTGGCCAGTAGTGAGGCTTTTTAGAGTGGGGGAAGGGCAGGACTGGGTGGAGGGGAGGCAGACCAATAGGAGAATCAGACCTAGGAGGGGGGCGAGGATGGTAGCAGAGTCTACTGCAGAAAGGCTGAAAGGCTGACACGGGCTTCTCAGTTGTACACCCACTAAATAGCAGGTGTAGATCCGAGGAGACCCAGTGCCAAATGCAAAGCTTGACACAGGGTAAGGGAACAAACGCTTCCTTATCCTGAGGAGACTCCAGCGGCTGCAATGGCCCCTTAGGATACAGTGGTGGCCATTTCGGCGCAGCTGTATCGCTGGGCGTTGTTGGGGAATCAGATTGGACTGCCCAATTTCTGCCTTGTTCTTTTTTTTTTTTTTTAACTTCCCTGTAAACATATATAGTAAATGTTTTATTTGGAATTTTTTCTAACATGTGATGGGTATATTGGTTCTGCAGTGTTGGGAGTTACTTGGCAGTGTTGTGAGTTTTCAGATCTCATGAGATTTGTACGTGTTCTCAGGGGTAGTGCCACTGGTGTTGTCCATTGGCTAACTGCCCACACCCATCAGAGGGGCTCATCTGGCCAGGCTGACTCCTGAATCTTCAGTGCTGGTGGCATTGGCAGCACTCAGTGCACCCTTAGGGGCAGGTGAAGGTGCCATGGGGGTCTTCTCCAGGGTTTCCAGTAACCTGGCACCAGCACTGGTTACTCTAAATTGGTACCAAAGAGTTTTGCCTCAAATGGAATCTAATTCTAACCCACCCTTTTATTTGTACTCTCTCCCTACTCTTAACTATTCCTCCTTCTCAACATTAGAAAATAAAACCATATGATGCCAACTGAGTGCAAGTATGAAAAGAAAACAGCAAGACAAAACAAATCAACACAGGCCCAGTCAAAAAGAAGTAGAAGAATGAATCACTCTCCTCTCCTAACAAAAATACTGCATAGAAAAGAAGAAACAAAAGCAATTTTCAGTCAACAATTAACATTTTAATTACATCCCACTGATTCAATAAGATATATTTAAGCAGGTGCTTAAAATGGTCTAACCTTAATTTACAAGTGCTAACCAGCTAGTGCCCAATATCACCATTGCAGATCACAACTGCCCACTTTACTAAGCATCAAGCAACATGTTAAGCATAGGTTAACAATAACAAGCTTGGCTTTTTAAGCAAAGCCAAGAAGCTGGATTTTTGTCCCATCAGGGTCCGACTCAGCAACAATTGCCTGTTATTTGCTCTGCAGAGAAAAGCTCCCATTGATACCCATGGAAGCTATTTTCTAAGGCTGCAGTCCTACCCACACTTAACTGCATGTAAGCCCCCATTGACCGTAATGAGACTTCTGAGTAGACGCACATAGGATGTGGTTTTAAATTAAATAAGGGGGGGGGGTGTCTGTTACTAGGTGTGCTTTTAAGCATGTGTAAATTCAAACAAGGCGAAAATTGCTTCATGCTTTGGGATATTGTATAGTAGCTAATGGCACAGCTCTCAGTGGGGAAGCCCACTGGACTTCGCACCACTCTTGCAATTTCTCACCCAACTTTGGGTGAGAAAATGCATGTGGCCGGGCACAGCCTGTAAGGGTGGAAATTTTTATTTCTCCCAGTTCTGTGTATACACACTCTCATTTCTGGATCTCCTCTCTCTAGTGATGAGCTTGTGCACATGGATGCTCCCAATAAAGAAACTGAAAGCAGTGAGCATATGGGGAAGATGGCTTTTGACATCCTCACCTAGCAAAGTGGGTGAACCAAAGTCTCCCTAAGCTGGTTGTGCTGGTAATTTCCTGACCAGTTTGCAACTCTCGCTCTAAGATTAGCTAGTAAGATAGATACGAAAAAACTATCAGGGGTTGCTTCTAATCTACCTCCTCTTTCAGGAAAAGTATATTAAAAATATGCTGTGGCAATACGCTGCTTAACACTGAAATATTTCTAACCATGTTGAGATGAAGAGGGTAGGTCTTCTTAGTGCCTGCTAGAGAGGAGTGCAACTGTCAGTTTTCTTCCGATTACACAACCAGGCCCTTTAGCATCCTTTCACATGGTTTAAGCTTACTTTTTTCACAACTGCCTGCATTGGAAGTTGAAAACCTGAGAAATGCCTTTGAGACTCCTCCAAGCAACTTCAGACATTTGAGAATCTTTGAAGGGGCACCAGAAAGCACAAGTCAGTGTGCAGTTCCTGTTTTCATGCTTCTATGATTGATGTTCAATGGATGCACAGATCCCTGCTTTGGGCATCTTACAGAAAGATGAAAAGAGAATGCCTTGCTCCTACTTGTTGAAAGTTCAAAGTACTGGCCCTTTTCAGGCACTGTAATGAATGCATGGATCATCATCCCCACTGCTTCATCTCAGTGGAGACCCTATACATGCATGTGCATTTGTTTAAGGGTTTTTTTTCCCCCTACAGCCAGGAATATAGATCCTGATGACTCAGAGAGAAAGTGCATAAAACTTTATGCACATGTGCTAAATGCCAATGTTAAGCTGAATGAATGTAGGTCATGAGTGGGCACAGACATGTGTAATGTCTGAGGAGGGCATAGACTAGCGTACATCTAACTCAGCAATTCCCTTCCAAAAAGCTTGTGTTTTCTATGACTATTAGCTTTGGGGGGAACAGACCACATTGCCAACAGCCATTGCTTTAAATATGTTTTTGGTATATGTGCTATACAGCATTTCTTTGTATTGTATTTTGAATATATACAGTAGAGGACTAGTTACCAGTCTTTTTTTTTTTCTTTTTGTAATTTGGCAAAACGCCAATGGTCTCTTGTAAAGGTTAACAGCCAATTAACCTTTACAATTAACCAGGTTACATGGGCACAAGGGTTACCGATCATTGTGGGCCACTTATAAACTCCTTTTCTTGTAATTCTTGCTTAAAACCTGTGAGGTGTGGTAACAGTAATGGGTTCATGCTATTTGCTCAGTGATTGGAAATATGCATAAAATGATGATCACTAGTAACAAAAATGCAAAAACAAACAAAAATCCTTGCTGCAGAAAAAATTAAAGCACTGTGTAAACTTTACATGCTTACTCAGAAGTAAGTCTCATTGAGTTCAATGGGACTTCTCTCAGATGCATATAGGATTGCAGCCTAAATCACTGAAATGGATAGTCCTGATTCCGATTAGGCCATGTAGTGTCCCACTGGACACTAATATTGTAGATGAGTTCATTTGTTCCTTATTGCTAGTGGAGATTTGTGCCAGCATGCATTCAGTGGCAGGCATTTGCCTGTGTTCCTTGGCAAACTCCTCTTGTAACTCTCATAAGGCTTCTTATGAAACCAAGCTCAGCTATAACAGAACTTGGCATGATGTATGATGCTTATATTGGCTGTTTGATTGGGGGCTGCAGCACAGAAGTTCATGTGTGATTTCTGAGCACCTTCCTCAGAGCCAAACTCTGGATAACGCTGAGTTACATCTAATTATTCCCTAAAATCTGGTGTGGTTGTTTGTTTCTTTTGTCTCTTGGGAATACTGGTATCTTTTTCCCTTGCTGGGCCAGGGTGGCAGTTTTTCAGTAGAAAATCTGTGGGAGGGTAAGAGTTTAACTGCTCCTCCCCTTGCCACTCCCCCCTTCCAAGATAAACTCACTGGCTGCATTTTACAAAGGAAAAAGGTCTCAGACAGAGAGAGAGAGAGAGAGAGAGAGAGAGAGAGAGAGAGAGGGAGAGGGAAAACAAAACTACACAATGATTCGGTTCCACATATAATTTGTTTCTCATATAAACATGTTGTACTGTGGCTGGTAAGGCAGAACTATTCTCTGTTCTTGTACCAATATCACATAAAAGTCCCATGTAAATCTCTTGTCCAGATCATTTCTGGTGCACACCATGCTGTGAAGCAAAGCCCATCCTGACCACGTTTAAGGCTACCATAAGCTGTTTTATCAGCACTGACTCAAATAATCAGCATAAACGGTGATAAACACTGCTTAGGTAAGGCGTTTTTAAAGACGACTTCAACACGGCCCCCTCTCTGTTCCCACAGACAGGTCTAAGAAAGAAGATTCGTTATGATTAGGCAAAAGCATTAGAAAATAATCTAAATGGGGACAAAGCGACATAACTCTGAGCAACGTAATTTGAAACTGTTCGAGTTAAACTATAACAGTAATTTGCCCCCCTTAAAACATGTTCAGACAGAACTTACCAAGACTGTACTGCATGTGTTAGAAATAGGAGAGCAATTGTTTCTCTTCCCACTTAGGAAGATAGTTTTCTTGGGATTTTTCTAGAGCAGGGCTCTCAAACATAAGGTCCGCTGGCCAGTTGCAGCCCTCAGAAGCCATTTATCCACCCCTGTTCTAACTGGGTTCTCCTAGCATGACAATTGGGCTCTCTTATATCTTGAAATTATGAACAAGATTTGCACATTTGCTCCTGTGTGCAGCTAATGAGTTTCTATATGATAGCAAAGTGCTTATTTCAGGCCGTCATCTGCTTAATGATGTCACTTCCTGCCCTCAGCAGGCACCATGAATGCTATTCAGCTCACTATATGAAATGAGTTTGACACCCTTATTCTGGAGGGTTTTCTAAGTCCTCTACATTCATACAAATTATGTTTCGGAGGTCTGTCCATAAGTTGGGATGTGCTTTGATTGAATCAACCCATTTTTGCTGGCTCAGCATATTGCCCCTGTATGAAAGCACAGTATAGAAGGACATACTATGCCTCTGTGAGCACACCAGTGCAATCCTCCGTAACTCAGAAGTCCGCAACTTGGGGAGCCAGTGTAACATCGTAAAATGTCACAGTGAGGAAGACCAGGGGGCCTTGGCACAAATTCTGGGTTATGCTGGCTGTTGAAGGGCACTGGCTGACTGGTAGGAGGGAATGGCTTGATTGTATACAGAAGGCAAATGATTCTAATACTGTTCTCAAACTTGCCTTTACGTAGTCTGTTAACATGTGAATGGGAATGAGATTGCGCAAGCTGGGCCTGCCTGAATCAGCATGAGACTGCCAACCCCACCTGCTCTTTACCTGTTGGGCTAAACAGAACTGAGCCTCAGAACAGACCCTCCTGTTGTACCAGTGTAGGCCCTAGTCTTACCTTTAGCCCAACATGCAGAGGACAGGACTGGTAACTACACAAATAAGGTGGTGGAGTCAGCGAGACGGATCCTACTCCCTTCCACATGTTGAATAAGTTCTTTGCAGGGAGAATGGGAAGAAGGCTTCTGTGTATTGGTTGTAAAGCTCTCCTTTTGAAATCAATAGCATTTCAATGTACTTAACTTTGACTGGACTATGCCTCCTCCTCCATTTGGAAGGCTTTCTTTCTTTTGAGGTGTTTGTTTTCACAGCATTAAATTCAGTAAGTGCAGCAGAAATTCTATTCACACTTATCTGGGAGTAAATCCCTTTGACTATAATGGAACTTACTTCTGAGTAGACAGGCACAGGCTTGAGCCTCACAACTCTTCTGCTTTGAAGAAGAGAGGTTGCTGCTTTGTTTGATCTTCTCCAAGGAGGCAACTGATAGAGATAGATGTTCCCTCCAGCACACACTCATTTTACCTTTAGAACACTGCACATTAAATGCTCTCTGTTTAGCTGATAAATTCTTGCTTAAGTAGAAATCTACTCTTCCTATACTGAAACAGGGCAGAATAAGCTAGCAGCTGCTTAAGATTGCAGCAGAGATACAAAAGGAACATTAACTTTGGGACATGCTGTCCTGATGAAGTAGATCCTCTGAGTAACTTCAGACATACGTCTTAGGCTACTTAGCTTTCTGCAAGATTCAGCTCCTTCTGGAATTAGTGAATAATCATAAACTAATTAATAATAATCTTTAATTATTATCTTTAATTATCATAATAATTATAATAATAATATTACAGAACATAGGAGTTTCCACCATTCTGTTGAATTTGCTGCAGACAAATTGGCATCGTTGCAGCTTCTGGGGAATTTTGTGTGTCGGTGCGTATGTTGTACATAATAGGGTGAATTTTCTTTTTAAGTATATTGTAAGGAGCTGTAATGTAACAGAACCATGAATGAGATCACTCACTTGTTGAGGCATCTTCCTGGCCATTATTGATAGACAAACTGAACTTCCTAGTCTGTTTCAGAATGTTGCTATTACCTTTGGCTTGATTCAGGTGTCAGTGACAAAGTATAGATAAACCTTCTACTTGATTCTCCTCTCTGTAGATGCCCCTGGCAGTTTTAAAAATTTTTCCCCAGTTAGGCTCCCAAACCAAGTGAATCCAGTTGGCAGAGGGAAGGGCAATGGTCTTGAGTGGCAGTCTCTGAGAGGAATTTTATCATGGGGTACAAAGTATCTTTTGGGCCCCTTTCCAAAGGGAGAGAGGAGTGACAAAACAGGGTGGGGAGAGGGCTGTGACGGGACTGGGTGCAATAGGGCAGGGAGTGGGCAAAACAGGGTAGAGTGAGAGTGGCAACAGCTGGAAAAGTCTCTGGAGCCCAGGTCATGCCCCAGCTTCTACTGCTCTTGGACGCACTTGTCTGGAATGCTGGGCGTCCTCCTGTGCTGCCACTCTTTGTGGCAGTGCTCCTAAAATGGATGCAAGTGGTGTGTTGTGTGCGCCTCCTGAAGCCATTTTACCATAGCAGAAACATGTTCCACTGTTGTAAACCACTCTGCATGAAAGCCCAGTCCTGGATAGGATTGGGCTGTTAGATTGAATGAAGCCACATCATGAAAATCAATGATCAAACTTCTGTAATCTGGTAATCTTAGTAATAAATTGCTTAATAATGGGTGGATTCACACATGTATACCATTTGATTATTGCAGTAGCATAGCTAGGGTGTAAAACAGTAAGTATTGCAAGCACAGCAATGCGCTGTGTAAGCGCCCCTCCCAACTCACTGTCAGAGCCATTCCAGGCAGCGACAGCAACACACAGGTGCTTGCTGAACCAAGCAGTGTGCCCTGCACATTGCCGTTGCTCCCCCACCTACGCTACTGGATTATTGTACACCTGTTTACTTGCTGCTGAATGTGTGAACTGATCATAGTCAAAAATATTTTGACTGAGGTATTAAGAAGAAATATGAAAGTTCTGACTGATGGTGCTACACTGGCATTGTGAATAGAACTAAATCTTAATATTCTGCTGTTTCCATTGTAGCTAAGATTCACTGGCAATTTTTGAAAATGCACTTTTTTGAGATCTTGAACTCTTAGGTGATGTGTTGCACTATGGGTTCTATGGCCTTCTTTGGAGGATGCATAAAAACCATAGCTGCTACTACCAGCCAAAGGGCACAAACATAGCAGAAGCGAGCAATATAGATGGGACCTTGGTATCCATTGATTTGGTATCCACTGATTTGACTTATCACTGATACTGAGGTCCACATTAAATGCCTTGTAACATGGAAAAAAAGCATAAAAATCCAATTTCCTATCACCGTGCTTTTAAATAATTATAATTTCATATCACTAGATTCCATTATTCGCCCCATCTAGTGGCTGAATGTGGTATAGTGCCTATACCAATGTATTCTGGGTAACAACGGAGGAGCAAGAAACCTGGAATTGGGTCTTTAAAGCAATTTTTCCAATAACTTGATATCCACTGATTTTTTTTATCCACTGGGGGTTCTGAAACAGAACAAGGCACAACCTGTACAGTACTCATTTACTTGTCCCTTTTGGCTGATAGTTTTAGACCAGAACCATCTTAAGATGATGCCATGGATTTTTGTCAGGATAGTGGTGAAAAAGAAATGAGAAAAATTTTGGTGGGGGAAGGAGCTCTTTTATCTGTTTCAAATGGCAGATGGGTATGACTTAAGATGTCATGTATATGAATGTGTGCAATAAAGGGATCATTTTAATGACATACTAGTTGAAAGCAACTGACAAGAATAAATTACCTTTCTCTTTTGATGTAAAGAGATGATAACCTTTTGCTGGAAGTCAAATTCCCCATGACAGTGGGAAAAAATTCTTTATTTAAGAATAAATGGGCTTTAAAGTACATGTAATAATATGAACAGTTTGACTGAAAGGAACAAAAGTTGAACATTGGGCTAAGCGCCTTTGGAGATTATCAAAAAAGAGTTTTAGTTTAATTTCAGTTTATTTGATATTTTGTTTTTTTTATAATGTGATAATTCTCTTGAACATAGACATTTTAAAAAACCAGGTTTTTTCCTGGGTTTTCTCCTCAGAAAAATGGAAATTTGTGGAAAAAGTGAAATATGTATATGGATTCCGAGCCAGCAGGTCCACCACTGATATGGTATTCTCCGTTAGACAACTGCAGGAGAAATGCAGGGAACAACAACAGCCACTCTTTATAGCCTTCATAGATCTCACAAAGGCTTTCGACCTGGTCAGCAGGGATGGCCTCTTCAAGATTCTCCCCAAGATTGGATGTCCACCCAGGCTCCTCAGCATCATCAGATCCTTCCACAAGGACATGAAGGGCACTGTTGTCTTCGATGGCTCCACATCAGACCCCTTTGACATCCGAAGCGGCGTGAAGCAGGGCTGTGTTCTTGCACCAACCTTGTTTGGAATTTTCTTCGCTGTCCTGCTGAAGCAGGCCTTTGGAACTGCAACAGAAGGCATCTATCTCCGGACCAGATCAGATGGAAAGCTCTTCAACCTCTCCAGACTGAGAGCAAAGTCCAAAGTCCAGCTGAAATGTCTTCGTGACTTCCTCTTTGCCGACGATGCAGCTGTCACTACCCACTCTGCCAAAGATCTCCAGCAGCTCATGGATCGTTTTAGCAAGGCCTGCCAAGATTTTGGACTGACAATCAGCCTAAAGAAAACACACGTCATGGTTCAGGATGTGGACTCACCTCCCTGCATTACAATCTCTGCGCATGAACTGGAGGTTGTCCAGGACTTTGTGTACCTTGGCTCAACGATCTCCGACACTCTTTCTCTCGATACTGAGCTAAACAAACGCATCGGTAAAGCAGCTACCACGTTTTCCAGACTCACAAGGAGAGTCTGGTCCAACAAGAAGCTGACGGAACATACCAAGATCCAGGTCTACAGAGCTTGCATCCTGAGTACACTTCTGTACTGCAGCGAGTCATGGACTCTTCGCTCACAACAGGAGAGGAAACTGAACGCTTTCCACATGCACTGCCTCCGGCGCATTCTAGGCATCACCTGGTAGGACAAAGTTCCAAACAACACAGTCCTGGAACGTGCTGGAATCCCTAGCATGTATGCACTGCTGAAACAGAGATGCCTGCGTTGGCTCGGTCATGTCATGAGAATGGATGATGGCCGGATCCCAAAGGATCTCCTCTATGGAGAACTCGTGCAAGGAAAGCGCCTACAGGTAGACCACAGCTGCGATACAAGGACATCTGCAAGAGGGATCTGAAGGCCTTAGGGATGGACCTCAACAAGTGGGAAACCCTGGCCTCTGAGCGGTCCGCTTGGAGGCAGGCTGTGCAGCATGGCCTTTCCCAGTTTGAAGAGACACTTTGCTAGCAGTCTGAGGCAAAGAGGCAAAGAAGGAAGGCCCATAGCCAGGGAGACAGACCAGGGACAGACTGCACTTGCTTCCGGTGTGGAAGGGATTGTCACTCCCGGATTGGCCTTTTCAGCCACACTAGACGCTGTTCCAGAACCACCTTTCAGAGTGTGATACCAGAATCTTTCGAGACTGAAGGTTGCCAATACAATACGTTTATTTATTTATTTATTTATTTATACAGGTATTTATATACTGCCTTTCTTTGGTCATCAGATTTCTCCTCAGACTTTAATCCAAGGCAGTTCACATAGGCAGGCTGTTCTAAACCCCCATAGGGATTTTTACAATTGAATAGTTCTAGTTTTTAATATAACTCCTCGTTCCAGCTGAATTTCCTTCCCAGTCTGGCCTCTCTCTGGCCCTTCGCCTCCCACGCTCTACTTGACAGCAACTCCTCTCTGCCACTGAGGGTCAGCTCATCAGTATATCAGTGTGTCGTCAGTTCTCGGGTACTTCTGGTTGTTTCGAACTGGCAGCCTCAGATCTTCAGGCATACAAGGCGGCAGCTCTATCAGCTGAGCCAGACCTCCTGCCTTACTTAAATGCAACAATGTTGAGCAGGGTTTCCATTCTATTTTATTGCAGCAATAGCAACAGAAAGTCTTGTAGTGCATATTGAAATCAATTGAAATAGTGTATATTGAAATCTATTGGTGAGTATTAAAGGAGAAACAAGACTTTTTGTTGTGTTTAAAATGAAACAATGCTTAAAATTTACCCAGTATTAGAGATGAAGATATAAGGTGCTGGATCTAATGTATGCCAATCAGTGGCATTCCCAGGGGGGCACAGCTCTACATTTTACAGTGTGCCTCAACACTCCAAGAAAGCAGTCCTTCCCCCTCACCTTTGGAGTCATTCCTTGTGACATGAAGGAGATGCCTCCGATGGTGAGGGAGAGGGGCCACTTCCATGTGCGTTAAGGCACCATGCAAAACATAGCACTGTGATCCCCCCGGGAACTCCACTGATGCCAGTATATTTTAGTTTTTGCCTGGATGTAAACCTCCATTAAATTCAGTGTGACTTGCTTCTTTCTGAATAGACATGCATAGGATTGGGCTGCAAGTGTCACAGTGTGATGAACATGAAAAAACAGTTCGCTAGAACTGACTCCATTTTCTAGGCCATCTAGAAGCTGCTGTGGAAGCTGTACTGTTTTGTAGGTGAGATACCTTATTGATCTTCTCAATATTTAATCAAAACCAGTCTCTGAAGAACCATCGCTTCTTCCTCTGCACTTTTAAGTTTTGTGATTTTTGAAGGCTTTTGTGAAGTAAAACAAGCTTCTCAACAATTTTCACATCTTTTTAGATTTTGTTTTGGTCAGTTTCTCACACATGGGCAGAAGGCAGGAGATTCTGAAGCAAGAGAGAAGAGAGAAAAGACAGTGTTGCAGGAATATGTTTGGCAGACTCCTAGACTGGACTCCTGTATTAGTACCTGATTATTCAGCAACACTTGAATGTACTTTTGCAAAATCAAGTTCTAAGAGCATTACGTTTAGGCAAATATAGCAGAATGCTCTTGTCTCTGCATCTTAACTAAGAGACATGCAGTGCTGTGAATTGGCTGTATAACAGTATCACAATATTTTAAAACACTGGTTTAGAAGTTATTTCACCCAATAAATACTGGGTGAAGATATTTCACCCAAAACTCTTAGGTGAAGATATTTCACTCAGGAGTTAATCTATCATAAGTGGGGTTTTATCCTATTTTCTCCCCAAATTTTCATTTTTTCTTGTGAGGCCTCCCTGCAGGGGGAGGGGAGGGGTCTGGCCCCCCCTAGCCTTCCGAGGGGGAGCCCCTGGTGGAGCCCTTGTTGCAAGGTAATCCCAAATGTTGCAGGATAATCCCAGATGTTGCAAGATATTCCAAGGTTCAAAAGCAAACTCAGTAGGCAATGGTGGTGATCATTTCTTAGCATTTATTGTAAATCCAAACATCTCAAGGGATTATTTCCAAGCATTGAGAGTGAATGTGAAAGTCAGAATTCAGCAAAAGGTTGTATTCCATCACACAGTATCTCAAGGGTTGCTTCCAAGCACTGAGAGTGTGTGAGAGTCAGAAGTTAGAAGAAAGAGAAGCCCAGAGCGCCCTCTCCAACTCACTTTTATTACAATGTGGGTTCCCTCCTTGAAACACATACATTTCTCATTGGAGACATTTGATTGGTCCCAAGACCCTTTGATGCAGTTAGACCACCAAAACTTACCTACAATACTGTTATAAGTTAGTTACACTTGTTTATGCACCAAAACTGGTTTTAAAATGTTAAAGAAGAAGGAGAAATAAGTGACTAAGCTGCCTAGTGTTCTTCCGTGTGGTATGGCTATAAGATGTAGTGTAAATACTGGCCATAATACTTTTTCCAGCATGTGTGTGCAATCTGTTGCTCTCAAAAAAACCTCCAGACCGAAAATTCAAAACTGCAAACCTTTTCCCCCCCCCTTCTCTTCTGTGAGAACAAAGTCCTGTTCATTCAAATACATTCTTATCTATTGTGCCGAGAACATCTGCAGCACGCGGCCAAGTTCAGCCAACCACTTGACTTTAAAAATGAAACCTTTTTTTTTCTCTTTACTCTAACTTACACAGACCAGAGACATGCTGTTTACATTTCTACCTTCCATCAGCCTCAGTCTAGTTCACCAGAAGAAAGGGGGGTTTTGTCACCCAGCTCCCCCTCTTTGGGTTGGCAGCATTTGCCAGAGTCAGGAGCAGGGGCTGCTGTCAGCAGGTCCTCCTGCCTGCTCTCCCAACTGCCTTGTTATCCTTGGCCTCCAAGTTTATGTAGGGCAGGCCCCTTCCCTTTGGCCCCTCCCCTTCCCTCACAGTGATGGTACAAAAAGGGTGTGTCTCTGGGACTACCCTCCCCAGGATTACCACAACTCCTCCCTTCCTCTCTCTGTCTTCCTTCCACCTCCTCTCACCTGGAGCTGCTAGGGTTGCTCCTGAGATGACTGGGGAGACTGCTGCCTCTGCTCTGGTCTCTGCCTTTGGGGGGTGGGCTGGTCCTGCCCACCTGGGTCCTGTAGCTCTGCAGATGGTGTCAGGAGGTTCAGCTGTGGGCTCCTGATGTCACAGCCAGGTGCCCTGCCCAGAAAGGCAGGTCCAGGCTGGCTGGGCGGGGGAGTGCCCCCCTTCTCCCCCGAAGTAGGGGAGGGGTGGCTGCCCAGCAGCTGAATGGTCTGCATTCTGTCTCCCTCCTCCAAGGCGGAGGGGAAAGCGGGGGGTTCAACGTGCAGTGTTCCTCTGCTACGCTTTGCCACCCACAGGAGTGCCCAGGCAGAGGTGGAGGTGGCCCCATATTCTACCAGCTTCCTCCTGATCCTCTGGCCCAGAAGTCTTCTCCCTGGGTAAGCTGGGAACCTGTGGGAGGAGGGGAATCCCGACACTTTAGATCTTTAAAAAAAAGTGGGGGGAGGGGAATAACATTTTTCCTCTAGGGCAGGGGTGGGCAAACTTTCAACTTTAGGGATCCTGGACCTTTAATAATTGTATAGAAGAGGGAATTTCAGCAGGTGCAGCTTGTCATCTCACAGATTGAGATGAAATTCTCTCTCCTACACAATTGTTAAAGTTCCAGGATCCCTAAAGCTGAAAGTTTGCCCACCCCTGCTCTAGGCCCTTGAGTACTGATCTATCTGAATGAAAGTTGGTGCATACATTCAAGACACAATCCCACATTTCAAGTGTGAAAATTAACCTCAATCCTTCTCTGCAAATGCCTAATTTCAAAGAGGGGACAGAAATGGCAAAACCTATTGCAATGTAACATCTGCCTAAATGGTATGCATGCTCAGAACACCATTGTAGGTTTCAAGTTAGAACCCCAAGTTGATTTCTGCACCTGTTTTTGGGGAGGGAGGTAACAGGAAAATAGGTTGCAGTGTAGAATTTAAAGTGAGGCCTCTCAAACACTCTGTTTTATTGGCAAAAATTCTGATGACCAGAGAGTGCTTATTGATACAGTGCTGGTATTATGTAAAGCGTTTGCCTCCACTAATTGTGCCAAGAGTAGAGAAACATGAATTTTGCGCTCTCTCTCTCTCTCTCTCTCTCTCTCTCTCTCTCTGGGATGGAAGAAGGCACTCCTTCAAAGATGGATTGCATAAAAAATGGCACATCAGGGAGTTAAGGTCAGGCTGAATCTATTATTCTAGCATGCTAGCTATGTATGTGCAGAAATAAGAGGGCCTGTTTGTTACCAAAAGGGCTGTTTTGTTTAGGGGAATAATTACACTGCCCTTATTGGAACCTTAGGATCGTAGGCTGGATAGCAAGACAGCGTAATGCAGAGAAATTCCCTTTTGCTTAAAGAGGAGACTGAGAGAAAGATAACTTTTAATAAAAGATTATAGTTTTATTACAAAAGCACAAAGGTAAACATAATGCACATGGAGAAATGATAAACATATGTTTCTTGGTCCTTGTACTTGAATCTAGTTTACCTAGCTTTTGTGGTGGTTGCATGTGAAGAGTATTTGGTTCATCCAAATTAGAAAAAATTAGATTATTTAAATTAGAAAAAGGAAAGGTTGCAGGGAAGGATTTTAGGGGTCCCTGCTGCCAAACCCAGCTGCTAACTAAAGATGGGGAGAGAAGGGGAGGAAAAGGGGGGGGAAGGGAAAGAGTTCCAGGCGCAAGATAGATAGTTATCTGTCCTGTAGAGCAGTTGGGGGGGGGAGTCCTGTGAAGAGGACCCTGTGACACAACACAGATGTGTTGGTCCTTGGAGAGAGCCAGAGAGAGCATGTGAGAGGAAGCCCTTTCTTAAAAAGGGGTTTGCAAACAGTGCTGGTAGCTTCATTACTACCACACAGCAGGGAAAACATTGAAAGGATCAGGATGTCAGTTATCAGCAAAATTCAGTGGGGTCTATGGCTGGCTTCCTAGATGGGGGAACTTAAACAATACAGTGAATCAGCAACACAAGAAGGCAGTTCAAGTTTGCATACAGTACTTAAGCAGTGATTGGGTTAGGAGATGCTTTTGCCTTAAACAGTGATTGGGTTAAAACAATACAATGAATACAGTAATGTAGGAAGCACTTAAACAATGATTTAGGATGCCAGACTTCCTCCCATAATGTGTGACCATAGGGAGGTGGTGGTTGTGTAACCATGAGCCTGCGACTTGACCAGAGTTTTGGAATGTGGCCTGCGTGAGAAGTTTAGCCTACATGATATTTTAGTCCATAGTAACATAACGAGATAGAGAAAAAACCGCAACTAAAAGGCAAAAGGGGATTTTCACGTAACAGTTTTAGATGAGGATACATTCTGACATGCAATGTCGGCCCTGCAGCGTGAAGCAGTATAGTTGGTTAAAGTTTGTCCACTTGATGAATCTGTACACTGTTCCTTACTCAAGATGATTTTCAGTTTCAGTCCCCAGCTCCTGACATTCACGCCTGTATGGGAAAGTAGCATCATTTCACCAGTTGTTCATCATCTTGAGGGCTTCTCTATAGGAAGGCAGACAATAGGGATATAAGGACTGACAACCTGAAAAGAACAGAACACGAGGGCAGAGAAAATGACTTTTCTGCACGGTATCCTTGTTCATGTTTTCAGTGAATGTGTTTTTCCATCTGTATCCTTAATTAAAAACCTTAGAAGTAATGTCAGTGCTTGAAGAGTTCTTAAGGCATTCCAAGTACTTTCCCTGAAAGCGGAAAAACCAAATCACCAGAGAAGCTGTCAATGGTTTTCATCATCACAAATGGCCAACTCAGGTTGATCATAAGTTTCAGTATCAGTCAGGAGCTCTTCATATCTGGACACCTTCCAATACCCTTTCAGGAACATTTTCTTAAAAGGTAATCAGAAATAATTAAGGATTAGTTGTGGTGAAAGACTAGGAGAGATTCCAGTTGTAGCAGGATCTGCAAGTGCCTTGGAATATCACTTTGCTTGAAGATGACTGGGACATAATTCTTAGTTACTCTTTATGTTCTTCTAAACTCTATTCTTCCCCCCCCCCCCATTTTGTGATAAACAAGCTCTGTCAACTATGGATGCAACCAAATAACCTTCTCCATTTATCATACTAATTCGGCTTAATGAGCAGAGGCCTGAAGCTGGAAGAGTTGTTGTCTACTCAGTACATTATTGGAGTGTAGCTCCTTAAGGTAATTAGTACAGTCTGCAATTATTAGGTCTGTTAGGTACTGTATTTATCATAAAGATTTAGTGCTACGAAAACTCCTTGAAATGGTTCTGCTGTTCAGTGCGAACTACAGTTTTAAATCTCAATATATCTAGGGTGTTAATAAATGTAGTATTAAAGATCTTTTCTTTCATGCCGCACTTAATCAAGGAGATCTGATTTATTGGCACATTGCCCTGTTTTATGGGGTTTAAAAAATGTTTGATTAAAAGTAACATACTGGCAAGTGGCACCCCTGTCATCAACCAAAGACTACAGAGCTAAATCTGGTCCTCTGAGCAGTATTGGTTCGTCCTCGACCTTCAAATTGACAATCATTCTAGAATCTAGGAAGCTGTGTGTGTAAAGAAGTTGTGGTTGCTGCAACAAGACTAAAAAACAGGCAGCCCAGTCCTAATGGGACTGTCCATGTGGCAGTACAGCAGTGTTGAAATTCCACTGCTCTGTTCCACAGGGGCAGGGAGGCAGTGGAGGTCTCCTCAAAGTAAGGGAACATTTCTTCCTTTGCCTTGGATTGAGCCCCATCCTGTCCTATGGGGCTACTCAATCACTGGTGCAGAACCAAGTAGCTCCATGTAGGGCTTTCAGGCTTGGGAGTGGGGTTAAGGTCTGGTGGAGGTCTCCTTCGCCATCCCCATCCTATCCTGGACCTGAAGCACCCTTTCTCCACCCTTCTCAACCTAGTTTTGCCCCCTCACAGCCTTCAACCACCTTCCCTGCACCCCAGAATGCTCGCACGCTGTTCGGTGCAAGACTTACCGCCAGTGGCTCCTGGGGCTCCTCAGACTAATGCAGAGACCCAGTGTCCACCTGCCCTGGCCTCCATGCCACCACCTCCCGCCTTCTGGCCACCACAAAGTGTCTTATAGCACTATTGTGATGGCTGTCTCCAGGGCAATGCGCATAAGACTGATGCTGGCTCTGGCCATAAGCATTTTAGATGGGGTAGAATCTGCACCACTTTGAAGTGGCCCTCTAGGGACCATAGCTGAATTACAAATGGTAGAACACGTGCTTTCCATGCAGATTGTCCCAGGTGCATCCTTTGGCCTCTCCAGGTAGACCTGGGAAAGACCTCCCATCTGAAAACCTGGAGAGCCACTGCCGGTCAACACAGACAAAAACAGAGCTAGATGGACCAATGATCAAACTTGACGTAAGATGGCTTCTTAAAGCTAGTTGATGACGGTGGTCCTATGAATTACTTAAAGTTGGTTGTCACTTGCTTTGTTAAAAAGTCTGCATTTCTATTTATAGCAAAGTCTTTGGAACAGAACTGTACTGAAACCAAAAGAAGAGCACAAATCCAGCCCTCGGATCTGCACAGCTGATATTGACTGATATCCTCTCGTCTCCCCAAGGGAGAAATGTATTTATAGGAAGAGCAGAGTATCAGAGCTGAGATCTGCTCTCTGGATATGAGAAACGACTTTCTTCCCCAGATGCCATCAACCACCTGCCTGCCCTAAAATAAATACTTTCTGACAACTACTCAGCTCAAACAGCTTTCCCCAGTTATGGAAAAAGGCAAACAGCCTCTTCATTTGTAAAGCTACACAGCCAGCGAGCAGTGACAGCCTTGGGGTTAGGAAACTGAGTTCTAAGTTCCTGCTCAGTTGGTTGTGCACATTGATTTGGGTTACCTCCCTTTATTTTTATGTCTCTGCTGACTGAGAGAAAGTGACTGTATAGTGCTGACAATCTCAAATCAGGGACTCTGGCAAGAGGGCTGACTGCTCTGCATCAACCTACGAAGGCAAAGGTTGACTGACCTGAGCACTGCTGCTCTACAGCACCAAAACCGTTCCTCTTAAGGACTCTTCTATGCTTGGTTCTCCAGTCTGGAGCTTTTTTTTTTTTTTAATAGAGAAGATACTAAACAGTCTTTTCTTGCCTTACGTGCTTGGAAACCTGACCACCCGCTCATAGCAGACCACATGATCTGCCTCTTGGATTCATGTTTGCTCATGGAACTGGACCTTTGGCTCACCTTGAGCTATGGCCCTATTTATCCATGCTGGAATCTGACCACCAGCCAATTTCAAGTCTTTTCAGCTTCTCCTTTGTGGTGAGAACACAGTACAGTAGTCTCTCAGTGTCCATGGGGCTTTGGTTCTGGGCTCAGCCACAGATACTTATTATTAGTATTAGTATTAGTATTAGTATTAGTATTCAATTTTTGCACAGTCATGTTTTTGACTGGATTTTGTATATATTCACCGATCGAGCCTTCCCAAGGGCCTAGGATAGGCAGCCATTTTTGTTTTTATATTGTTATGTTACAAGTATTGCCATAGTATATGTGCTGTTCCTGGTAAGGCTGCCTTTGTAATTGACTGATGGTGCTTGTGCTCATTCCGATGGTGATCAAGTGCTTTTCCAGGTGTTTTGGTATAGCACCCAAGACCCCTATGACGATTGGGATTACTCTAGCTTTCTTGTGCCACAGTTATTCAGTTTCTCTTTGTAGGTCTTTACATTTGGTGATTTTCTCCAGTTCTTTATCTATTACCAGTGTCTGCAGTGTCTACTATCCAGACTTTCTTATCCTTCCTGTTGAAAATGGTTATGTCTGGTGTGTTGTGTGGCAGATGTTTGTTGGTTTGTATTCTAAAATCCCAGAGCACTTTAACGTTTTCATTCTCTACCACTTTTTCAGTTTTGTGGTTCCATCAGTTGTTACTTGCAGGCAGTTTATACTTTTTATACGTTCCAGTGAATTATTGTTGCAAGGTGTTGTTGTTATTATTAAATAGGGGACCACCCCACCCCCCACATCTGCAGATAGTGAAATCTGTAGATGCTGGACTAGTGGATAAGGTGGATCCACTGAATTGGCAAGAGGAATTGCAATTTTTTTTTCCTCGTCCTGATCAGGAGGGAGCATGTTTCTGAGTTGGTGTGGTGTGTCTGTTGCTATATATTGCTTATCTGGTTTTGGTACAAGGGGAGGCTTTGTTAATTGAACATCAAAATGTCCCTTCAATGAGTGGACTGGTTAGATGGCAGTCCAGTACATGCCGCAGTAGGGTGTACTGGAGAACGAGGACTTTACATTTAACCACCATTCCCTCTTCTGAGCCTTTTCCCGATTCACTGACTCTAGGTGATCATGATATCTGTTCCTCTAGGCTGCAGATGCAGTTGCTGAATACCAACCAGTTAATAATAAAACCTTGAATATCCGGGATTTGATCCTGGATGAGCAGACCAACCTGGCTTGCAAAATGGAGACCTGGCTGGATGAGGTAGAAGGAGTTGAGCTCTCTTAATTCTGTTTGCCAAGCTTTAAGGTTCTTCAGTAGCTACAGCTGCAGGGGTGGGGAAATCAGGGTCTCAGTGGGCTATCATGATTCCAGTCCAGGCATTTTGTCTGGTGATCAACTAGGTTTGATTGTTTGGCAACCTAGGTAAGCATTGGGATTTTTTTTTGGGGGGGGGGGGGGTATTATCCATCTTGCTGACTAACAGTCTCCATGTCTGAACTGGCTGGGGTGGTTTCAGAGTTGGTCTCAGAGTTCCTTAAACTAAGCTGCTAGTGCTGGGGGTCTTCAGTGTGGATGCCGAGGCCCTTGATTCAAGTGGGGCTCAGGATTTCATGGCCACCGTGAGCTTGTCTCAGTTGATAATAGCTGCCACATATTGCGAATGAAACATTTTATTCTTCACCTATGTCTCCTATGATAGATTAATGAGGATCTTATTGTGGAGGAGATTGATAGCACTCCTTTGTCATGGAGATTGATATCATGGAGATTGATAGCACTCCTAGATCACTACCTGGTTGGGTTTAGCCTTTTGGTGTCATAATTTCTGGAATGAAGGAGGGCCTATTCAAAAGATTTGCCCTTATAGGCTTATATATCCTGATGGATCCAGAGGGCTTTCCTGCCATGGACAGTGCTTCTATTGACCCTGGTCAATCCCTGGAATAGAGAAATGACCAGGGCCCTTGACTCAACCATTCCTGAGTATCCTCTCCCTGTTCATAAAGACAAGCATGCCCCTTGGTTTTCTAGTGAGCTACTGAAATGACAAAGGAGATGCCTTCATTTGCAATGGATCTAGCCAAACATAGCTAGGTCTTATTTTAAGGTCTATTCCATAGCATTATGGCAGTGATGAAAGCTGACTTTTCCTCCTCCACTGCATCTGCAGAGATCTGTCCAGGGGAGCGATTTCTGATAGTTTGCGGTCTTTTACATCTTACCCCCTCAAGGAGATGAGGACACTTCAGAAGCCCACTGTGATTTGCTTGCTAAACACTTTGCAGATAAAATTGCTCACATCTGTCACAACTTGGAAACCATTTTGACAGTTGTTAGGAATATTCCCACTGCACCAGCTTGTTCAGCTCCTTTGGATTCTTTTCAGATTGTACAGCCCAATGGCATCATTAGGGGTGTGTGGGAATGCAGACTTCACTGAGTGATGCACTCAGGGGGTGTGTGACCCCACTATTAGCCCAAATGGTAAGATCTTGGTATTCTTGAATAATACTGTCATGTTATATATAATTTGATATGGAATTCCATGCAAAATGTAATGAAACAAACCTCCTTTAAATATCTGTATTCTATCAAAGGTTATGGACAAAAAAACCAGAAATAGAAAACAGAACTGCTTTATGAAATAAAAAGTAGAATTTCTAAACTCAGAACTGACCAATGGAACTTGACCAATGAGACCAATCGGGTGTTATTCTAACACAGCAGGGAACCAATGAGGTAGCAGTATAAGTCAGCTCTTATTTCCATGTATCAGAGCTAATACTAGAACTCTTATTCAGTTGTGTGAGTGCCATCAAGTTGGCCACTGGTTTTTTGTTGGTTGGTCGTTTGTTGGGTGACCTGTACTATTCCATATCAATAAATAAATGTAAGGGGAGTTACACCTAGTGATGCCACTGCAATTAGGCTATGTGTATGATGATAATTTATTCTGTATGCTCTGGTACAGGAGGAGGTCCATCATGGGGGTTACTCAGTGAGTTCTTGTACCAGGTGAAGCAAACCCTTGTGACGTCTCTAGGTCAGCCTCAGGATTAGGATCTTGCTAGTGTAAGATTGTCACTTGTGTGCTTGAACTTTGCCCATTCTGGTTTATTGAGTCTGCTAGGGGAGGTCTGGCCAAGAGGACAGGAAGGACAATTAACTCTTTATTACTGGAGAAGACTGTTCCATCCTGCCTTAGGATGACAGTAGTCTGGCCTTGTGGGTGTCTCTCCCCCTCTTCCTCATCCCAGGATGGAGAGGTCCACATAATATGGTGTTCTGGCAGCTAGCAAGATAGGAATGACAGTAGTCCCCTACCACTCTACATAGGCTAGACCATGGCTAATGTTATGTCATGTATCTGGAGTGACACTGCAAAAAGTGAAATGATGTCATTTTGTAATAGCTATGGCTGCTCCCCTATCCACAATTACCTGGGAGTAAGCTCCCTTGACCATAATGGGGCTGACTTCTGAGTAGACATGGACAGGTTTGTGCTGTGAATTCTTCACACATTGACTTGTGATGTTACTTTGATTTCAAAAAGCAAATCCTTCATTCAATTCAGTTGTATTAAATTTGTCTTCTCTACCTTTATGGAAGTTCACTATAATATTTGAGTGACTTCTATCCTTGCAGATGATCTTGAGAAATTCTGCTTAACTGTCCAGTTCATGATAAATATACTAGGGCGGACATATGTAATGTTTAGTGGTATTTCAAGTGCATTGGGTGCATATAATATTCCCTGTTTTCCCCAGGCAGGCTTCCTGTAAGTGCAGCATGCTGCCACCTTCTGCTGTATAAATACTGCAGCAAGTCTTTGCTAATGGCAACTGTCAGCGCTTTAGGAACAAAACTGTGCTCATGTGTTAACTTATAGTTGATTCATAGCCCTGAACAACAAGGAGGATCTTATGAAAAGAACAATTCTTTCCCTAACATCGGAACAGACTCTAGTGAAGGATACATAGTATGCCAACAAAAATGTGTCAGCTGTGGAACTTTCTCTCCTTTTCACTTACCCTCCTCAATTTGCAGATCAGTCCTGGCTGACAGGCTTCCCTGAAAGACCATTTGCCTGCCATGATCAATCTTTCCTTGCAATGTGCAGTCACAGGAAAGTCAGGGCTGGCCTCATCATGAGATTTCCTGCACGTGATTGCCCCCGGCAGCAGGTGGTTGAGGCTCCGCTTGCCAACTCAGGATTGGCCTGGAGTCTCCAGGAAAAAGCATCAATCTCCACGTGACAACAGAAAGCAGTTCTGGAGATTTGAACAGGGGAATAAATCTCCAGAAATTGTTACAGTCAGAGCTGGCAGCAAGGGGTGGGGGATTGTTTCACCCAACCCTGCCCACCACCAACTGGCTTGAGAACACTAAGAGCACCTACCCCCATTTACTTGTCCACTTACCAGCTGATTGGGTCAGTGCCACCATAAATGGAGAGGAGATGCGCTAGGTCAGAGCTCCTCTCTCCTTCACTTTCGACTCATTCCTATCCTCCCCTAACTCCAGCTGGTACAGCCATGATGGAAAGGTGCATTCTGTATACAGTGAGGAGGGGGAGGCAGGAGCCTTTGGAAGGAAAAAAGGATTTAAATCACCTTTGTAAACCTCCCACCTCATAATGGGTCTTCTTGGACCTGTGCCAGCAATTTCTCTGGTGAAAGTCTGAGGAGAGTAAGGAGGTGGGGAAGCTGCTGCCAGAGGGAATAAGATCCAGTTTGTGCCATTGCCATCAGATCCACCCCTCCTGCAGCCTGCCTACCCTGTTATTCCCTCTCCCTGCACACTTTTGCCCCTCCCCATTCTACCCTCCCTTGTCCCATCCTTGCCTCCCCCGCCATCTTACCTGCTTCAGTGGGTCCTTCTGTTTCGGGACCAAAACAGAAGGGTTTTCCCCCTTTTCTTCTACATTTTGAAGCCTCAGGGAAGGGTGCAGAAAGGGGTCACAGGCTCCCCAGACCGTCCCAAAAGCCATAGCAACCCTAGAGCCATCTATTCTGCATCCACTTTGGAGAACCTGCATTCTTCTACCATCCCTTTTTGAGGATGGGGCCATAGCTCAGTGGCAGAGCACATAACATGCAGAAGACCCCAGGTTCAATCCCCAGAAGCTCCTGGTTGGCGCTAGGAAAGATTCCTTTCTGGAGAGCTGCTGACAATTAGTATGGATCAGTGAACTTCTACCCTTGTGCCATAGCACACTGGTGTGCCATGAAGGGCTCACAGGTGTGCCACGGGTGTTTGGAGCACAGTGTTGAAAATCGCTGAAAAACTTTTCTGGGTTCGGCAGCTCTGTTTCTAGGGCAACTGGCTGTAGTAATGAATTGTCTGTCTGTCTTCCTCCACTGGACAATTCATTATAACAGACAGCTGCCCTAAAAACACAGCCACAGAACCTGGAAGAGTCTCCTGGAAGTCAGAAGTGACATCACAAGTAGCAAAGACCACAGAAGTAAGTGTGCCACAAGAAGAAAAATGTTGAAAATGGTTGTTAGAGATACTACCCAATTAATTGGACCAGTGGTCTGACTGCATCAAAGGCAGCATGATATGTTCTTCATTGCACATACAGCAGTGTGGGATTGTACATGCAGCACCTGTTTTTGAATTAAAACAGGGTCCTCTTCTGCCAGAAGATTTCCATGCATCAGGATCCCACACTGCTTCATTTATGATGAAGAACGTATCAAGCTGCCTTTGATGTAATGTTTTAGCTGGAGCAGTACATTGACTTTAGTTTGACCCTTGCCAAATCCAGCTGTTTCACCCCGGCTGGTGCTGAAAAACCTCTGAGATACCTTTTTGAAAGTGCCCTGCTCAAAGAACACTTCTCATCGGTATATCTTTGTTGTTGTTACTAAGCATTGTCCTTGTGTAATAACTGACACCTTATCTACATTTACATCATGGCAAGCACCCTTGCTTTTGACCTGTGTCAGTGAGACGGGCTTATCACAAAAGTGTAGATGGTAGGGAAATGTTGTTCCTCTCCAATTTTGACTCTATTCATCAGGCTTGCATTACAGCAGGTCACCCTAAAGTCACCAAAGCAATCCTTCATTCTTTTCTTAGCTGTCCACCACCAATCACCGGTTGCTCCGGCTGTTTTAGCAAAGAGATGCATTGATATAACTCAGGGTTTGTTTATTTATAGTTCATCATTTATGTGACTCAAAGTGGTAGGATGTTGTGATGTAGCCTTTAAATCAGGTCCTTGCCCAACACATTAAAGAACACAACAACGAATGGCAAGTTTTATCACAGATACCCGCAAGAGGAACTTTGATAGAAAACACATTTTAGAATATTTAGGAATGTGATACACAGAACACTGACACAACAGTTTTCTCAAAAGCTAAAATATGATAACTTTTCAACTATATTTCAGAATAAGATGTTTGCTGTTCAAAGACGCAGTGTTGCTTGCTTATGCTTTTTCAGTTTAAGTTCAGTTTTTCAGTTTCATTCATACTGCCAAGACTCTTTTCCCCACTTACATGGTAGAGTCCACTGGATTCCATACCAGTCCTTATGTGCTCGATTCAAGGAAGCAGGAGCAGAGAGCAGGAAATGGAGCTAGAGTGGGGTGGGCAGATCTCTTCTACTTCCTCTTTGGCTCTGTCACTCTTCCTTTTCCAATGCAGGCAGTCAGAGGAAGAAGAACAGGGGAGGTGAGTGGACAGACAGAGGTGGGCACCATCTGCCAACCTGCTGCCTGAGACAATGGCCTCAGTTGGCTTCATGGATTGACTGACCCTAAGGGAAAGTGACCGAATGCAGTACATGTGCTATAACTTCCTACCTGTGCTTTATATCCAGAAAGTCTTGGAGTAGCTTTCAATGGGTCTTTAACATTTATTTATTTTTATTTTTCACATTTTTATACCGCCCTTTCTCCGAAGAGCTCAGGGTGGTGTACACAGCTGCTCCCCTTCTTTTGTCCTCACAACAACCCTGTGAGGTAGGTGAGGCTGAGAGAAAGTGACTGGCCCAAGGTCACCCAGGAAGCTTTGTGGCTGTTCTCGAATGAACACACACATGATTCTTTGGATTTTTGGAGAGGCAAACAAACAGGCGACAGGAAAATTCAAAGAACTTCTTACGTTTACTCGTTTGCAAATGGGGACCCCCCACAAACACACACACGTGGAGAGACCCTGAAAGATTACAACGATCCAGGTTTTATAGGGTAGTCTAGGTAGGGGAGGGGGGACAAGAACACACAAAGAGAGCAAAACACATCCATAGCAAGCATGGGAAAAATAACAGACCAACATTCCCACAAACAACATTTGGCTTGGTTATCAGATCAACATCTTGATCCTCAGGATGTTCAGGAGGGCAATTCGATACGCATCGGCAATTTGTTTACAGAGATATCCATTACAAAGGATCTGGTACTCTATGCATCCCTTTTATTTGTTTATGGCTCTTGTTTATGACTTTCTGTTTACCCTTGTGAATCTATACCACAGTTAGCCTGTTCTCTAAGAGGAATTTTAGATGCTGGCTTTTGGTCAGAGAAGAGCCTTGTGGGTATTTCATATTGTGAACTGGGCATCTTGGGATATTTCTATATTGTGAGCTAGGCATATTGATATCAGTTTCCCTCCTGATAGACAACAAGGTAACAGAAAGTAGATGGAATTTTAGCAAATTTACAAGCCAATCTAACTAGTTGGGAGTGAGACCATGGGTGACATGAGTGAGCAAGGTTCTTGAGGTAAGTCAGGGTATGAATAGAGGGAATTCTCTTCATCACTTAGGATGTAGGTAAACAGAGCCAGTAGTGTCAGCTAAAATGCATATTAGCCCTTTGGTGCCAGAGCCTGTCTAGCAGCTTTCAAGTGAAGTCTACTTAAGTTAATGCGAAATACAGGTATAATCCAATGTTTTGGTACAAAATACAGAAGTTATTGAAATTGCATTCAGGAAAGCAAACACAAACTGAAGATACAATGGAAAATAATAGAATGAATAGAAAATAAAATACTACATTAAAACAGCTTCATCCAAATAAATCATGCATGCTTATAACAGCTCATTATTTATCTGCCGTGAGTCCCTTCAGCAGGTCCAACTCCAACATATCTTTCAGCATCAGGTGAGCAAGGTGTTCTTCAACTTCCAGCAGCTGTCTTCTAGGCGACGTTGTGTGTAGTCAGGAGCCTGACAAGTTGGTACCTCCCGTGTTGAATCTCCATCTGGGGGTGTATGTCGAGGGACAGGTGTATCTTCGATCTTGCCCTCGCTTCTTTCAGTGGGTACACACAGGTTGAGGAAAAGAGGTCTGGTCTCTTTCACAGCCAAGTTGCCTCCACCATTTGTCTCAGTCCAGAGGAGCACAGGCAGGAACCGTCTTCAGGTCTGAACCAGCGTTGGTTGGAAGTTAGGTCCGTGTAGTGCTGGACTTGCGTGGGCTTGTCCAGTGGATGTGTTGGTTGGAGTTAGCTGCACTGACCCTGCTTTGGAGCTCACTGCAGATGATAATGGTAAAGCACTCATGATTTCTGAGTATAAAGCAGAAAAGAAAAGTTAGCAAAGCAAAACACATACTCAAGGGGTCAATGTGGTTTCTTAAGCAGTGCATTTCAGGGTACACTTTCTCTGCGTTGGAACACATTTGAGACATCTCAAAAGGAGATATTGGAAATGGAAAAGGTACAAAAGAGAGCAACTAAGGTGATTGCTGGGCTGGGGCACCTCCCCTATGAGGAAAGGCCACAGCGCCTGAGCTCCCTTAGCCCAGCAAAGAGACACCTGAGGGGGAACATGATTGAGACATACAAAATCATGCATGGGGAGGACAAAGTGGACAGAGAGATGCTCTCCGTGCACTCTCACATAACACCAAAACCAGGGAACATCCACTCAAAATTGAGTGTGGGGAGAGATAGGAAAGACAAAAGAAAATATTTTTTCACTCCATGTGTGGTAGGTCTGTGGAACTCCCCGCCACAGGATGTGGTGATGGCATCCGGCCTGGATGCCTTCAAAAGGGGACTGGACAAGTTTCTGGAGGAAAATCCATCACAGGCCACAAGCCATCATGTGTATGTGCACCCTCCTGCTTTTAGAAATGGGCTATGTCAGATGCAAGGGAGGGCACCAGAATGCAAGTCTCCTGCCACTAGGTGTGCTCCCTGGGGCATCTGGCAGAGCCGCTGTGAGATACAAGAAGCTGGACCAGATAGGCCCACAGCCTGATCCAGGGTGGCTGTTTCTCATGTGGTCACAGACACAATGCTGGACATTTTGTTGGAACATAATACAGATTAGTGACAGAGGCTTATTTAGTTGTGTTTCTTAGATTGTGCCCCTACATTCAAACAGTTAAACACAACTAGCATAGCTATTAGAACTTGGAATAAATTAAAGGTTAAAGTTATTTTTAATACTTGTTCCCACAACTTTTTAGTTAACTTGATCTTAGATGTTCAGGTCCTTTCTTTGTTTTCTCACCCTCCTTTATCTAGACACTCCTGTTGATATCAAACATTCAGATACTGCACCTACTTCAGACTCTTTTAGTTGCTTTGGTCTCAAACAAAGATAAGATGCAACAATTTACTAAACATAGGAAACTTAAAACATTGTGAGAATAGCAGTTCAGGGAGTGCAGTATTGGAATAGAGGCAATTTGCTAGCTTTAAACCTGCACACAGACATTGATTTACAACAGACAATAAACAACAATACATATTTTTGGGGCAGGGGGCTTCCTGTATTTTTATCTAACCTCCTCGAAATAGTTGTGTGATTTGGCCCCTCCCACTATTGGCTATGTCTGGTACTTTTCCTTTGGTCAGTTTCTCTTAGCTCAAAGTTCCTTTGGTCAGGCCATGTGGCTCTTGATTCCATTTTCTCTCTCTCTCTCTCTTTTCTTGGACTGTTCAACCTTAAAGGGCTGGTGTTGTTACAGAACTCTGTACATGGCCTGCTTGTTGGTTGGTTTGCTGTAGGAACTAGAGAAGAGGTAATAACAGTACAGAAATACAAATACAGTACAAATACAGTAGCAGAAAGACACTGTGCTGACTTTGCTTACATTCTTGTTGAGCACAAAAGGTTAGGTGTTTTAACACATTCTTCACAGAGAAAGTAAACCAGTTGTCCAGGGCTACCTCTGATTGAGACAGAGGAAAACTGGAACACATCATGAGCTTTACACACTACAGTCAGCCAAATCTGATTTTTTTCCAACTTTTGCTTTTGTTTCTTTTCTTATTCACAACTCTTTTGATTCCTTGGGAGCTGGAGAGAACCTGGGTTTTTCCTTCAAGGAGGACTCAAGTTGGTCCTGCAAATACCTGTGCAGCTCATTCCTCCTCTCTTTTCTCTCTTTTCTCTCTTTCTCCCTCTTTTTTTTTTTCTTAACATATACATAGAATTAAGAGAATGCAAAATATTAATTGCACCACAATAGTTTTTACAATGGGGTGAAATCTTAACATTAAGAGATTATTTGCTGAGGGACTTTAACCCTTGAAAATAATCATCATTGATGGAACAAAATGTTTTGTCCAATTACCTTGGGGTTATTCTTCATGTTCCCTCCCTCTTGGATGAGGGGGGGTTTGTGTGAAAATAAAGCACATTTGATAAGAGTACTCTTACATGTTTAAAAACAGAAAAAAAAGGAACCATGGTACCAAAAATGGTAATGAGCTCAATATACAAAAATAATAAAAATTGTTGCAACGAATATCACGCCTATTACAGAAAGGAAGTGGGAAAGGAAAGGAAGGCCTATTACAGAAAGAAAGAAATTACAACCATGTGGGCTTCAGATAGACTTCACTATAAGTCAAAACAAACAAGAACAAAGACAGACAAAGCGCTTCTTTCATACCACACACACACATCCAACAAACATATAGAACATTTTAGTATTTATATGTATATAAGCAGAGAACATAAGTAGAATTAAAAGAATTTGTCATGACAATCTTTCCATTAGAAAAAGAAATACTTCATTAGTATTAAACCAAACTAGAATATATACAGATATAGGCTTCAGGGCTTAGATCCTGTAAAGGAAATGGGATTAAGTAAATTTGTCCTCTGGAGGGCAAATGCTGTTTTCTTTGTCTTTACTTGTTGCTGAAACAAAAAGGGTTAAAACAAAAGATAGCCATCGCAAAGTTAGGCATTAGAGGCTTTCCTTTTTTGGCTACTATTTTGCACTCTCTAGGAGGGTTTCTCCACCTTTCCCTTCTTTTCGGGAGGGGGAACACACAGACTTCCTGCATTGCATACCTGTGAAATCCAAAAGTTATTAAGAATGAGTAAAGGTTGTATTTAAAGAGAAACACACTTTTGACAACTATCTAGGTTGGTTGCAGCTGCAATTAGTCTTTTTTTAGTTACTTAAATAGGTAGGAAGCAAATCATGGTTATTATTGTAGCTGGAAACTATACTTTGGGGTCCCTCTAAATCAATCTGAGCATTTTTAGCTTGTATTCTGGCCCCTAGGATCTCACTGACTCAGTTTTGCTGATCTATGTAATGGGCACATGTATTGTTTTGCAGGCTGTGTTTCTAAGCAAACACACAGTGTAGTTTGCTTAGAAGTTTGCTTTTTTCAATGCACTTAGTAGTAAGTGCATTAAAAAACACTAAGTTCAAATGAGCCTGATCCTGAGCACCCATGAACAAGACAGCGAATTGTATCTTGTCTCTCAGACAAGGGAAGACAGAACACATCATAAGAAATTGCCAAGCAGATAGAAGAGAGGGGTGTCAGGAACACTGAGGAGAAGGGGCAGGCAAGCAGAACACTGAGTACTTTGGAGGAGAGAAGGGAGGGGGCCTTGTTGAAACTCAGGAAAGATCCAATGTCTAATGCCTTCCTGAAACTACTGAGACCTGGTTAACAACATATGGAAATTAAGAGTACCTTCTGCTGGCTATTGAAATTCTGAGCTGGCCAGAAATGCGCCCATTCAGAAGGGTGGGGTTTCCCCTTCCCAGAGACTCAAAGTTATTCAATATGCATTTCAAAGGGTTTCTTCCTTCAGGCCCAGGCTCTGAGTGCCTCATCTTAATTGTCACACAGGCTGGCCTCCTGTGTCTCAGCTGGGTCCAGCTGGGAGCTGGGAGCCAGGTCTCAGCTGGACCGGCTGCCCAAAACAGTGACTCACTCATGGCCAATCCTTCAAAACTTGGGGGTTTGCTGCCTTGACACACACACACACACACTCATATTCTCATTCGTATCTCAGTCACACAACACTCAGTCAGGCAGAGAACCACATGGCCTTGCTCTGAAGCCACGGAGATGGGCGCACACACACAACACAGCAAAATGTACAATAATATACAAAAAATATGTACAGTAATTCCAACACAATCAGCAATATGTATGTACAGTAATACAAACACAATCACCCTCCCCACTGAAGCTCCACACTAGAACTTCCCTTCAAACTTCAGGGTCCCACCCACCCCCCCCCCCCGGGTTCCCACAGAGAATTCTCACCTAAGCGCGCTGTACCTTCCTGCGGGCGAAGTTCCGTTCTCCTGGGCTCTTTCTTGCGCAGAAGGAGACGGTCAGATTCAGAGACAACCCAGCGCCAGAACACACACAAGGGGTGCGGGAGCCGACTCACTTTACCTTCTGGCGGTGAGCTGTCCCCTGCAGTGACTTTGTCTCGCTCCTTGCAGAGCCTTGCCTTCCAATCCGAGTCACGGCACCATAAACTGTTCTCGAATGAACACACACATGATTCTTTGGATTTTTGGAGAGGCAAACAAACAGGCGACAGGAGAATTCAAAGAACTTCTTACGTTTACTCGTTTGCAAATGGGGACCCCCCACAAACACACACACGTGGAGAGACCCCGAAAGATTACAACGATCCAGGTTTTATAGGGTAGTCTAGGTAGGGGAGGGGGGACAAGAACACACAAAGAGAGCAAAACACATCCATAGCAAGCATGGGAAAAATAACAGACCAACATTCCCACAAACAACATTTGGCTTGGTTATCAGATCAACATCTTGATCCTCAGGATGTTCAGGAGGGCAATTCGATACGCATCGGCAATTTGTTTACAGAGATATCCATTACAAAGGATCTGGTACTCTATGCATCCCTTTTATTTGTTTATGGCTCTTGTTTATGACTTTCTGTTTACCCTTGTGAATCTATACCACAGTTAGCCTGTTCTCTAAGAGGAATTTTAGATGCTGGCTTTTGGTCAGAGAAGAGCCTTGTGGGTATTTCATATTGTGAACTGGGCATCTTGGGATATTTCTATATTGTGAGCTGGGCATATTGATATCATGGCTAAGGGGGGATTTGAACTTGGATCTTCCAGGTCTAAGTCCACCTCCCAAACCACTACACCTCCCTGGCTCTCTAACTTTTCTAACATGCAATGGCCTCTAACTTTTCTTGTGTCTGATATCTCATGACATATTGCATGCAGGTGCATGTGTGAAGAGATTATTTCTGATAAAAAGCACAGGCAACAACTCACCATAAAGAAATTCCAAGCTGCTTTTTGCTATGGTGCTATGACTATGATATACAATATAAGAATTCAATACAAGTCCCCAGCTTCCCAAGAAAACCAGGATCTATAGAAGCAGGATCTATGACAGAGGGCAGAAGAAGGCAGGGAGCAGAACAGAGAGGGGAACCATCAGTGGTGAAGCAGCAGCTCTGTCATAAAAGTGACAAATAGCTGCTTCTCCTATGCCTGAAATGAGCCTTCTCATGTTTCACAGTCTGCTAATGAGTAAAGGTCTGCTCACAAACAATGCAAGGGAGGCAAGAAAAGGGCATGACTGGGAAGCCATGTATAAAAGGAGAAAAAAGTTGCTCTATGGCTTTCCCTGGTGAGTGAGCGAGTGAGCCAGACACTTTGGAGGAGAAGGATATGGTGGAAATGACTTCTCTGGCCGAAGCCTAAGGCCTTAAGACTCATTATCTCCACAATGCAGGAACTTCCTTATTTTAAGTCAATTTTTACATTAGTTGGAATAAATTGCATTTTGGATTTTGATCTATGCATTTTGGTGCATTCCAGATTTAAAAAAAAGATGAGCTTTACCAACACTTTTCCAATATCTGTGAGTCCTGCAAGCAGCATTGCATCCAAATTCCAACAGCATGCCCAGCTCTGGAGGAAAGAGAAACAGCCATAATGTGATCCTCTGCTGCTGGATTTCCTTAACTGGAAATCCTGAAGCTGCTGGATGTCTTTTTATGTGGTTCTTGAAGCTATCACCTTCTTCTATGACATGCTGGCTCTCTCAGTGGCAGCCTATTTAATCCATTCAGGAACAAGTTGCCAGTGATGGGATTATTGCTGTGATTACCCATTCATTATGCACATTGGTTGGTAGTGCATGAGCAAAGAATGCACCTTTAACATAAACTGGTATAGCATAGTGGATAAGAGTGTGAGATATGAATGACGGCTTTCCTGTTTTGAATCTCCCCTTGGTTTAAACGTATCAGGTGGTCATAGCCTCTCTCTCTCTCTCTCTCTCTCTCTCTCTCTCTCTCTCTCTGCCTCAACTTCCCTGCTGCGATATGGGGATAATTATACTTAACTATAGGAATATTAGGACTACATCAAGATGATACATATGAAGCATGCTGAACACTCAGAAAGTCATAGAAAAATGTTAAGTATTATTATAAAGATGCTTTGTTGTATATTAATTTTAAGGTAGCAGCATCTATTTCCGTTGGCGTGCGGGTATAGGTTGTGTCTTTTTTTCATTTCACTGTTGCAGTTCAGTGCAGATGCCTGAATTTTGGCTTGGAGGAGAAATGCAGATTATGTAAGAGGAAAAACTGCAGTGCCAGTTAGATGAACCTTTTCTAGTGCAAGTGACACTCCTTTCTTTTCAACCATGAAGATACAAAGAAAACAGCATGCCAGAGACTTATGTAAACAGCTTCAAAATAGCCAATGTGATTGTGTGACTTAACAAGAAGTCTAATTAAATGTTTCCTTGTTTAAAAGCAATCAAGATCCTGAGGATGGAGGATTTCTGTCAATCCATACACCATTCAAATCAAGAAATCCCAGTAGTTCACCTTCTAAGTCAAAATAAAATCCTTGAACAAGCATACATTTACTTTCTGAATCAAGCAGCAATACAGTTAATTGTTTCTTCAATTAACCCCTGTGCCCTGAAAAAATAGGATTATGCCGCATATACAATCAGTAGATTTGCTGCCTTCATATTGTCAACCCTGCACTCTAAATGATAATTGCAAAGGTTTTGTTAGTCCTTTTGTAAACTGAGAATTGTTCCCTATGAGCACAGTGTAGTAATTTTAGAAGCTTGATTGAAGTGTATTGTTTCCTTAGCCTAATTAATTGGATGCAAAACATCAAGGAAGCCACTTATAGAAACATGACTTTAGCAAATTATGTTAGAACAGAAGTTCATCAAGTGTGCATTCCTCTCTGTCCTTCTGTTCATGGCCTTACTTCTCAATGCCCTCACCCCTACTTTACTCAAATACAGTTGTTGAGAAAGAGAGTCTTCTCCACATCTGCATCTCCTGCATGTTGCTTTCTCTGCCTTTGTTGGCATGGACACAAACACTGTTTCTACACATCTGAATTGTCTACAAAAGATTTAGGAGATGTCTGTTCTACTTCCTCTTTCAAGAAAATATCATAGTTGCTGGAACTTGTAGTGGAGCCCCATAGGCTAACAGCACAAGCCTATGTGTGTCTACTCATATATAAGCTCCATTAAGTTCACTTGGACTTACTGTCAGGTAAATATGTATAGCAGTGTTTCTCAAACTGTGGGTCGGGACCCACTATTGGTCGGGAGCCAATTTCAGGTGGGTCCCCATTCATTTCAATATTTTATTTTCAATATATTAGACTTGATGCTACCATGGTATGCGAGTGCTTTTGAGGAAATGTTACAGACCTGTACTTTTAACAAACAACATTATAGTAAGTGGGACTTACTCCTGAGTAAGTGTGGGTAGGATTGTAACCTAGGATTGTTAAAAATGTTCCTGATGGATGACGTCACTTCTGGTCATGACATCACTTCCGGTGGGTCCTGACAGATTCGCCTTCTAAAAAGTGGGTCCCAGTGCTAAATGTGTGAGAACCACTGATGTATAGGATTGCTACCTAAAAGTACTTGCAATTTCTACAAGGCAGGAAACATAGAAATGCCACTGTGCGCAATAGTTAATATGGAGAAGTGTAGGTGCTTGCATAAGTGTTGGTGAAAGATGCATCCGGTATTACATACATACCTTTCTAGAATGTGAATTTTGTATTCATATATATTTTCCCTCACATTCATCTTGGAAGCTTACATTGTATTGCATGGTTATTTTCACTGGGTTATGGACATCTGAGTTTTAGACATCCCAGTTATGGACAGTAAGTATTTGTGCATGCCCAATCTGTCTATTGTGGTACTTTTGCAGAGGCACAAAAGTGCCAGGCCAGCAATAGCTGGCTGTTTGAAATCACATGTATTCCAATTTCTGGACAAACCTCTGGAACAGAACTAGTATGTAGTTTTTGGAAACTGGAAGCCCAATCCAATTGGCTTACAATGGCAGATCTTGCAATCTGCCACCACAAGCCCTGAACCAGTGATGTGAAAGCTATGTCACCACCATGTGCTTTGGGGCTGCTGGTGCAAACGGCCCGAAGCCCTGCATGCATGACAGTGTCTCCCAAACATCCCAGCAAGAGTGGGTAGGTTGGTGGTGGTTTGGGGAAGAATTGTGGGCAGTTTGGAGCAGGGAATGGGCTGGGAATGGGGTGGGTCAGGGGTGAAAGCAGGAGAACTTCTGTGGCAGTGGCACACAACAAGATCATATCCTCCTTTTCCCACCCCAAACTGCCCCCGATTCTCTTCAGCCTTACATCAGCAAAATAGGTCTGAGGAGAACCCCTGGAGGCCAGGAGGCCTATGCAGAGGTAAGCAAGTTAATAATAATAATAATAATAATAATAATAATAATAATAATAATAATAATAATAATAATAATAAATAATTAATTAATACAGGTATTTATATACCACCTTTCTTGGTCATCAGATTTCTCCTCAGATTTTAATTCAAGGCGGTTTACATAGGCAGGCTATACTAAATCCCAATAGGGATTTTCACAATTGAAGAAGGTTCTGTCTTTCAAGAACCACAACATTTCAGATGGATCTTTTATGATATGGTATCACATTCTGGCCTCCATTTTCCTCCCACACAGGCTGACAGCAGCCGAAGAGCAGGTGGAATAACTCAGCATAACTCAGCTTGTCAGCTGCTTCAAGGTCTCATCATTCACGGTGCCGGTGGCCTCGAACTGGCGACCTTCGGATGTTATCTTCAGGCAAACGGAGGCTCTACCCTCTAGACCAGACCTCCTGCCCTGCAAAAGTAAGTTTTGCTTACTTATCCTGGGCTGCCTGGTCACTCCCACTGTAGCCTACTGGGGTATAGGTTTGTGTACTTATGTGGTAGTAGTGGATGAACATCAAGAGTTTTCAGATGTGGAAGTGCTATTTCTTCACATTTTGAAGATTTGAAGATGAGCTAGCAGCAAGTATATTCTTTGCAGGGGCCAGGTAGGGGTGTGTGAAGCTGAGGAAAGAAGACCATTTACTGCCAGACAGCATTGTTTTGCTCTGCCTTCCTTTCCCAGTCACATTCCATGCCAAGTACAGGCAAGTTTCTAGTGGCCACTATGTGGCCTAGTAGGTCATGTCCATTATCCATTCTCACCAGTGCCTGTCCAGAGATCGCCCAGTGAAGCACGCAGGCAAAAGACAGGAATTGTGCTCTAGGGACTGGATCCTTGGTTCACATATAGTATAAAGAAGCTCAAGGAGCCACTGGTAGTGATATTGTGTCTTCTTCTCAGTCTGTTTAACCTCCCCATATGTACCCATGCATGCAGCAAAAGATCAGCATGGCCAAGAGGTGGAAGTTCAACACACATACCCGTTTTTAGTAAATGTGCTCATTTTGCTTCATGTTGAAAAGAGCAACATTTTGCTGAATCAGTGCTTTCCTCTCATCTGTGAACAAAGAACTTTGCATTGGCAGCATATGGACTTGTCTCTTAATGCACTCAACAATTTCATAGTGTCACCTCCTGTTTGAGAAGCAATTACCAGTTTGAGCCACAGACAGGTATCCGTCTATAGCCTCCGTTCAGTCTATTTCATCCCTTTATGTTACCCTCAATTTTTCTGAACTGCAGTATATACTGTAACCTCTGGGCTATGTGTGTCTTCATAATTCATACCCTTAGTGTGAAATCATTTATGTGCCTCTCAACTGAAAGCACAATGCTCTCTAGGACAGGCCAAATGGAATAGGAAACAATGTTCTGAAATGGGTGAGTCCCATTAGAACTCATGTCTGCTTACAGGCTATTATGGTTTGGAACATCTCATCACTTTTTGGGTTTCCAGGATTTTGCCCAGTTTTGCTGCGTGTAAAAAGAATTTAATTCTAAATCCACACTGATATTGGAAAAAAGCAACAATGTGAGTTAAATATGCACATATGCTTTGCCCTGCTGGTTTGTGTGGATAATACTCCTATAACAACAGAACCAGAAATTCCGTTTCAATACAGGAACACTAGATTAGGATGTGAAATCAGGTAGCCAGTGCCTGTGAGCACCTGCTTGGCTTTATCAAAATGTATACAATATATCAAGTTCTAGGGACAAATAATGGTAGTAGGGAAACTGGGTAAAATAGTGGGAAATGAAAAAAGCTTTCAGTTCTAGGCTTGTCACCTTTTGATTCATGTATTTTTCAGGCATTTTGTTATGGACTTAATTTGAGGGAAGGGTGTAATTTAGGTGTCGGTTTTGCGGTCTGTATGATACAAAGTCAGATTCGGGTCTTTGTAGACTCCCTGACAAAAGATAATCAGTGAGCCTTTCCCAGGGTTCTCCCAAGACTTCCCCTTGCTTGAGATGGCATGCTAAATGCTTCCTTCCCCCCCTTACCTGGTGATGTACCACCTCTGTTCCTCATACTCACTGACACTGGAGCCCACCATTCTCCTCTCCTCTTTGTTCTGTTCCACTTTTCCCTTTCCAACCCAGTGAGTGGGAGGTCAGGTCTGGGCCAAGATCTCCTGACACATGAGACAGCACACCAAATACTGGCCCCCCTTGCATGGAGATGTGCCAGCCTCTGCTCTTTCCACTCCCCAGTGTTCTAGCACAGCACTCCCCTCCACATTTTGTCCTCTTCCTCACTGCCCCCTCTTCCCTTTCCAGTCCAAAGAGGGGATGGAGAAGGAGAAGCAGTGGAGGCAAGTGGACCAAGGTGGGCACTCCCCACCATCTGTTGCTGAAGGCAACCGCTTCAGCTGGCCTTATGAATGGGCCAGTCCAATGGAAGGAGGAGCTACCACAGCAGTGGAGGTGAAGAGACAGACGGAAATGAGGTACTTCAATGTGCTGCATGAGAGGACCACCTCAAACATGAGCTTGTTCTGACCTTTCCAAATACCTAACCCCTCACAACCTTTCTGATAGACACCTCTCTGAGAAGCACATTCCAGGGAGTATAGGCAAAAGGTATTATTGTGAAGGTTCTCTATCTCTGATGTTATATACTTGGTTCTCTTCTGCAACTTTAGTCATGCCCCTCCTGCCACTGTGGGCCCAGAGCCAAGTCTCAGGAGACCAGTTTCTGATGCTGCCAAGTTTTAAAAAAATTCTTCAGTTTTTAGGAAGGGGGCAGAAGCTGAGGTTTCATACTTTCCTCAAAGTTCTTTTCTATTCCCAGCTTGACGCAGATGATTACTGGCCTCCTTTTGGGGTTCAAAGCAAATAATTCTAAGCTTCACAGTATGTGTGTGCTGCCCATAGCACATTCCAGCAAATAATGACCTGCTAAGATTATGCTGTTTATAGAATTGCTAAAGAACCGAACCACTGTATATATTTTTCTCTTCAGTATGTTATCTGAAGCCTTCAGGACATTTTTCTGTCCTGCAAAGAATGTGATTTTTGGTGATTTTTTTTGAGACCGGCCTGATGAATAGTAGGAAAGTTTGCTCAGTGCAATGTTTACTGATAAGCAACAACAAAGAAATAAACAATGTATGAATATTTTTCATAATGCATAAAACAGAATTGTATTCCTTCAGTGCAACCTCAGATTTTCTGCAATAAACAATGGTATTTAAAATCTCTCAGTAAGACAGATGTTTAAGTGATAACTTTTTAAACCAATCAACTATAAAGCCCACAAAATAAATGTAGATCTCTTTTTAATCCCCTCCTTTAAGGAGAAAGCCCCAAAGAGAACCATTTGTGGAAAAATTTTGATATAAAAATTTGCATCTTTTGTATCTTTCCATAGAGCATATTCATAGCATTCCTTCAGATGCAGACTAGTAAAAATTGTGTGTGTGTTCATACTGTCTAAAAAGTTTGAAATAATTAATGTATGATTAATACACAGTAAAAACAGTGTAGGTCAAGATGTTGTCTCCTTATTGCTGGACTGGTGATCCAAGAAAACCTAGAAGCATCTTTTTCCCCAAGATGCTTTTCCCCAAGATCCCAAGAATAATGAACTGCTAAGATCCAACTATAGTAACCATTATGACAGCTGAAACAAATATTCACCAATATTCAAAAGGTGATGAATTTCACGTCTATTTCTGTAATGAGAAATTTCAAAGCAAAATTTGAATTTACACTTTGCAAATGACATTTTCAACTCAAACACTGAATACCAATCCAATGCTGTGCCAGCTCCAGCAGCTGAAGCCCAATCCAATGCTGAAGCCCAATCCAATGCTGTGCCAGCTCCAGCAGCTCGGGCAGTGCCCCACTTGCAAATGTGCTGTAAGGCATGTTGCAGCAGCCAGGAGAGGAGAGGCACCAGTGGGGAAGTCGACATCAGGCTTCTGGGCCTCCGTGCCAGGGGGAGGACCAGTGGGCGTGCATGGTGGAAAGTATCCCACCAAGTGATGGGAAAGGGTTTCTGTGTGGGGGAGAGCAGGAAGAAGGTGGGGATGGGGTGAAACTGGGCAGGGGAGGGCAGCCCTGAGGGTGGCTCAGGCCTAGGAGGGGGAACAGGGACAGTAGCAGAGGCTGCAGCCAAATCCTTTTCCTGCTCTCGGGTCTCAGAGCCTGACACAAGTCTCCTTGGTTCTGTACCAGATAAATAGCTGGCAGGGCTCCAAGTAGACCCATCAGTGCTGCTAGGGCTGAACATGGGATAAAAGAACCAATGTTCCCTTACCCCAAGGAGACTCTGGCTGCTTCCCTGGCCACACAGGATATGGTGGCAGCCATTTCTGTGCCGCTATACCACAGGACAGCGGCCACGGATTGGATTGGGTCCTTAGACTTGATTATCTTGATATTTTTGATTTTGATAACCTTCAGATATGAAATCTCACAATTTTCGAATACTACTTATCAATGACTCCTTTCTGTCAAATGTTAAAAAATGAAATATATTGTTGTGTCTCAATTGTCAAGTACTAATCAAATACTAATATTAAAGGCAGATTTGTGGAGATAATGATAAACAATACACAATCAGCTATAAAATACTGCAAAGATGATATTCTAGTAGTTATCCATGTGGAGGGCAGATGACTATGTGGAAAGCATACCTGCATGGACTTACTGGTGCTGACAGGTATCCAGAATCTGCTGGCATGCAGAGCCAGCTATTCACTCCTTTTGATGCTAGCCATACTGCACCCTTTGGCATGTCACCTTTTGACACAGCCAGAAAGTGCCTTAACACCCCTGGAACATTTATTCTGGCCGCTCTAGGAACCTTTAGGACTGGACCACAAAAATAAAAAGTAGTCTTTAACTATGCTGACATATTTAATGTCAGTCCTCAGTTTCAGAGTGCCCAGCTTGCTGGGGGAAAGGTAACATGATTGGGGAAGGCAATGGCAAACCACCCTGCATATAGTCTGCCATGAAAGCGTCGCGGAAGCGGCGACCCCCCCAAGGGTCAGTAATGACTCAGTGCTTGCATAGGGGACCTTTGTTTTTCTTTTTCAGTTTCAGAAATCCAATGTTAACAATGATTGGTGCATATTTTGTTAGCAAATATGAGCCATCATAGGGCAGACTATTTTCCAATTTCTTTCTTTCTAATACAAACATGGATCTGGCCTTCATTTTGCATGGTTGCAGTTTTTCAAAGGGCAAAACAAACATACAGTGCCTTCTGAACTCAGGATGTGGTCTAAAAGTTGACCTCTAGGGTAGAGTTTATTTCCAATTCTTTAAATAACAGGGTTTTTGTAAGGATTTTGCAAACTTGGAGCCAGGAACCTTTTCAGAATCAGATGCAGGCCATTGCCTGCAAACCATTCAGTTTGGTTCCTGGATTATGATGATGATGATGATACATGCATTTGTGTGTGTTTGGTATTCTTACCAGACTGAAGAAATATACCAGTGCAGTGTATGACTGTGGAGGTGCCAAGTGCAGGGGCAATAATATTTGCATTAACCAGTGCAATATGTCCATGCATGTGTGAGAGGAACCCTACTAGAATTCCTGTGTCACATGTTGAGTGACATGCCTTTGACCATCAGGTACTGTGAGAACATCATGCACACATGCCAATTTTCTGGTGAAAAATTGTCACTGAAATAATAATGACAAGGATATCCAGGCAATTAATGGAGCAAAACAAATTAGGTTTCTGAGTTTCCCTATCTCTAGTTACTGCTACAAGGAGGTTTAAATTGTTCCCTGGAGGGTCTTCTTCCCTCTGCAAGCAGATTATGCATAGAGGCTTTTCATAAGGTGTAAGGATTTTTGAAAGTCTGGGAATAATTCATATTAATTTCTCAACAGCTGCCTTCCCCAACATCACAGTGCCCCACAAAGTACTGATGGGGCACTGCTTAAGAAACACAAATCTCATTGCTCTCGATGAGTGCAAAAGTCATTGTGTGGTTCTTTGGAACCTGGCCCATAAAAGACACAAACTCTTAGAAAGGTCAGCCCTTGGGCAGGTATCATTCCCAGGGCTGGTATCAAGTCAAGTTGGCTCAGGGCTTTTGAGACCCTGTGCATAGACAGACAACTCTGGCTCCTCCTACTCTGGCCCACTGTCAACTTACTAGTCTGCTGCTGAAGGCAGCTGTTCCTTCTTCCTTTTCCATCATTAAAAAAAAAAGTTGCAGAACCTGGTCCAGCATCCTGTTTCCTACAGTGGCCCATGAGTTCCCTCTGGAAAACCTGCAAGAAGGAGCACAATGAAGGAGTAACTCTTCCACAGTTACTCCCCTGCAATTGGTATTCAAAGGCATATCATCTCTGAACCAAGAGGTAGCAACTTTAGAAATGGAAGAGCCGCTCCTGCCTGACTTGGTCCCAAGCAAAAGACCCAGTGATGGGATTCAGCCGGTCCGCGCCTATTCTGTAGAACCCCTACCTACAGTACGCAGGGGTTCTGTGAACTGTTTGCTATGAGCGCAGCAGCTGCGCGCCAGGTGGCCTCGTGCCAGCGCCCGATTGCACGCAGCTGAGCGCCTGGCGCCAGGAAAGTTCGCCGCAGCTGCAGAGTGAGCGAGCGAGCGAAGGAGGAGAGCTTGGCGTGCGTCCAGGAAGCCAGCTCCAGCCGCAGCGGGCGCCAGCGCACAGCCCCAGCCGGCCAGCCAGCCTGATCCCGGGTGAGCTCCCAGGGCAGGCACTGCGTTCCCACAAGCCTCTTCCCCGGCGGATGGATGCAGACCCCACATCCCTCCCTGGAGGCGCTGCTGCAGGGTTTCAGCACAAGCCCATGCACGTCTACTCAGAAGTAAGTCCCATTATAGTCAGTGGGGCTTACTCCTGGGTAAATGTGGCTAGGATTGCAGCCTTGGGCTCCAACCCTATCCACACTTTCCTGGAAGTAAGCCCCATTGACTACAGTGGGATTTACTTCTGAGTAGATGTGCATAGGATTAGGGAGCACTCCTATTCACACTTTCCTGGGAGTAAGCCCCACTGACTGCAATAGAATTTACTTCTGAGTAGACATGCATAGGATTAGGGCTCTGAGGGTGCAATCCTATGCACACTTTCCTGGGAGTGAGCCCCATTTACTGCAATGGGATTTACCTCTGAGTAGACATGACTAGGCGTGGGCTCCTAGTTTCCAGAATGGAGCAAAGCAGTTCCAAGCGAGGCTGATATGGGTGACCCTGAGAGCAGCAGCAGCTCCCCCGGGTTGCAGCTTTGAGATCAGGGTCAGGCAAGGGGTTCCACAGCCCAGCCGTCCTTGGAGCAAGCGATACAGGCAAACGTGCGGTCCCAATCCTGGGAGGGAAGTTCGTTTTCTTCCCCAGGAGGAAAGCAATGCCAAGGCATCGCGTGACGTGCAAACCTTTCACCTGGGGAGAGGCAACAGTAAGTATAAAGGATAAAGGCTGCCTATTCAGCCAGAATTGTTCATAGTAATTGTGCAAGTGTCACAATTCTGGAGAGAAGCCTGCAGGATCTGGCAATACACTTTGTCAGTCCATCATCTCCATAGCAAACAGCCCTGATTCATTCATGTACAGTTGATGGCAGAAGCCAGTAGCATAATGGGATGGCATTTTCACCCTCACATTTATCTTGTTCGTGAAAGAATAAAATAGCAGTGGAAACACATGCTTGAATCCTCCCAGGATCTACTCTCTAATCCAAATCCAGGGCATCTTCTAGAGAGCCTGGGTTGGTGTGATTCTAGCAGTGGAAGGCTCCATTTCTGGCTTCATCACCTCCCGTAAAGAAAAGCAAAGACAACTAAGAGGCACTGGGGTAAACAACAAAGACTGTTCCTTCCATGCTTGTGAGTTACCTGGATGCCTCTGATTAGTTGCTGTTGGAAATAGGATGCTAGGTTAGATGATCCCTCGGTCAGATTGAACAGGGCTGTTCCTTACTTTGCTATGTGCCAGTAAAATCTTCTCTCTAACCCAGTGATTTTTAAACTTTTTCATCTCAATGCACACTGATAAGCCGCTAAAATTGTCAATTGTCAAATTGTCAAATCAGTTTTTGGACAATTGACAAGGCACACCACACTGCCAGTGGGGGGCTCACATTCCCCAATAGCCCTACTAATAAATGACCCCCAAAATTCCCATGGCACACCTGTGGACCATTCGCAGCACACAAGTGTGCTACAGCACAGTGGTTGAAGATCGCTGCTCTAATCAGTTGTTTTCATTTAAGCTTTGCAGAGGGTGGCACTACCCTCCACAGGCTGAAAGGAATCTGTGTCAGTGGGCTTTGATAGTCTTGTTTCTTCCTTGTCCCATAAGTACCATGTCTAAAGTAGCCTATTTTCATGACTGAGTGCATGACCACTGTCAGAAGAGTGTTGACTTCCAACCACTCTCAGTTTCATGCAACCAAGGCCACGCACAGGAGTAGCTTGTGTTGGGGTTAGCTTGGGGGGGGGGGGGGAGGAGAGAACACCTATCAATACAAGTTGAAAGCTGAATACTGTACAAGAAGGCAGGTGTAAATAAATGGCACACCAAAGATTCAGAGCCAACTTGGGCAGTTTTTAAAGGAGCTACCACAAGAATTTGTAACCAAAAGAATCTGAATCTTAATAATGATAGTCTTTTAGATGATAGATAAATGATAATGGGCATTTCAGAACCCAGTGTTCTTTCCTATTAAAGTTTTTGTTTTGATACATCTACCCCTAGAACAGGGGTGCTCAATAGGTGGATCGCGATCTACCAGTAGATCGCGAGGCAAAATGAGTAGATTGCGGAGTGCCGACCCCCCCCTTCAGGTGCCTCTGGGAGGAAACACCGGGAGTAAGGCCCATTGTACTCAATGGGGCTTACTCCCAGGTAAGTGTGGCTAGGACTGCAGCCTCACAGCCTAATCCTAGGCATGTCTACTCAGGAGTAAGTCCTGTTATACTCAGTGGGGCTCAAGGTACACCAACATACATTGTACACATAAATGTTATATGTTATGATGGCACGAACATTGTAAAAAAAACTCTGGTAGATCTCCGGGCCTTGCTGGGTTTCAAAGTAGCTCTCGAGCCAAAAAAGTGTGAGCACCCCTGCCCTAGAATAATATTAATCCATAATCATTTCCTCTCCCCATAATGCTTTAATCGTTATCTATCTCACCTACTTCCCCACCTACCCACCATTCTAGGGAGGACAACAACAAACAAAGGAAAGGAAGAATGTGTCTTAATCATTTGGCAAGACCTATAAAAAATAGAATACTGGCCCAGCATTGGAACCAGAATGAGCACATTTTCTGCATCCTGGCAGCCTTCAGATGTCAAATGAGCAAAGCAGTGGAAGATTGCCTACTTCTTCATGTCTCTGAGTTTAATAGAGAGGCACATGGACCTTCCCACAAGCAGCCCTGACCCCCTCTCCCATGCAGCCCTGACCCCTTCTCCCATGCAACCCTGACCCCCTCCCCTAAGCAGCCCTGACCCCGTCCCACGTGCACCCATGGGTGTCTGGATAATTGATGGAAATACTGGGGGGGGGGGGGGGGCTACTGGATGTACAAGTGCAAGTGAGGATGCCAATCAAACAACAATATGGAAATATCTTCAATAAGAGTTTGACAGGTACTTAATATTTTTTCATTAATGTTTTAAAACTCTTTCTTAAAACATAATCTAGTTTTGTGTACCTCTTTTATTGTTCTTATTTGAGTATTTAATGCATGAATTATTAAACTACCTTTCAGTATATCTTTTGGTATACTTAAAATGGTCATTAGGACATAGAACCTGTTGTTAATTTATTTGAATCCCACCACTGAACAGACCCTGTGATAGTGTAGAAACCACTTCTTGGGAGCATTTGTCTGGTAGGAAGAAGGAAGTGTTTGTGCAAGAAGGAATGTTTTCTTCCCCCTTCCCAGTGGACAGAGGGCGCTGCCCAAAGTTTCTGTGTTACTGCAAGGAGTCCTTGGAACAACCCTGTGGACTACTATGTGAGTCATGGCAAATTAGTACTCTAGTTAAAAATATAGTTGTAGTTCAGTTGGCAACCTTCAGTCTCGAGAGACTATGGTATCGCGCTCTGAATGGTGGTTCTGGAACAGTGTCTAGTTGTAGTACAGCTCTGCATTTTTCTAGCACTGCACGTAATTAGGTTGCATATGGAGGTTGGAAAACAAAGTTGCCATCAGACCATGTTTTTTTTTAAAACTAGGAATCTAGTCTGCTGTGACTTGCACAGCAACTCTTTAGGGCAGTTGTAGATTGTGGACCTTTGTGTGGTGGACTATGAGCACATGGCCTGCAAGGCTCCACATGCTGTGACCTTCTCAGAGTGTATGAACAGGGGTGGCACGACCTGGACCACCACCCCACGCCAATGCTGTAGCTGCTGTCTCTATGAGCATCACAGCTGCTGTGATGCTCCAGAGAAGAAGGAAAAAGTGCTCCCATGCAGTGAAAAAAGCTCTCACACAGTTTAGTCAATCCTGGAAGTGTGAGACGTCCGGTTTTATCTGAAGGGACTGTGCGCATAAAGGAGCTTCTTCATTCTTGCCACCCCTGTAAATAAAACCAAAAGTCCTGCACTTTTGGCTATAAGGAAACTGCATGAGGAGTGAGGCAAGGAGGGGAATGATTGCTTGAGTGAACAGAAAACAGATAACTGCAGCTCACCTCAGCAGTGGGCCAGAGGGAGGCAGAGGTGGTGGTAGACTCAGGCTGATGTGCATTTTAAACCTGCCACCCCCTTGGACCCGTCACAATCTGCTTTTGACTGAACCCTCTTCAACTTGCCTCATGGTTGTTCTGGCAACACTTATGAATATGCACTATTACATGGAAAATAGGTCTAGTGCAACATTTCTCAGTGTTTGTTTCCCACAGTACCACGTCACATGGTCCACCCATTGGGAGTGCCACCCAAGGTAACTGGCAATGATGTCATTGCCAGTTACTCCCAGATTGGGAGGCCAGGTGATGCCACAAACACCAGTGGCCTGGATGGGCTTGTTTGAGCATGTGAAAAGTGCACGCTGGAGCTGTGCCCACCAAGCCTCCTACCTCTGCTTGACATGTTGCTGTTGTCACTGCTAAGTGGCGGAGGTGTACCGCTAGACACCATCTCAAGTATCACTGGTGGTACAAGTACTACTGGTTGAGGACGCTGGTCTAGTGGATATAGAATAGTGTGAAAAATGAACTTCACTTTGAACTAAATGTAAATAATTCAGCACCAATTTAAAGGAAATGGAAAAGACAGAAACTGACACCCATTCTTTGAATGGTAATAGAGGCTTCCAAGAAATCCCATCAGAACATAGCATGGCATTAATGGTCACCAGTCATGTTCAAACTATCTCATTGGTATGGAGTGTCCTCACCAACAACTTAAAAGCAAAGGAATTGACTCTTGTAGTGTAAGCACATCAAGACAAGTGACAGTTCCAAAGAATTCCCTTTCGATCAACTACAGACCTATTTCCAAAAGCCTCCTTTGGCCCTCAGATAATTGTACTTGGAGGAGAAAAGAAACCTGTTTGCTGAAAATAAGAACATGATCTTGATCGTTACTTGCTAAAATGTTTTGGCAAGTAAATAGCAAGCTACTTAAATTACCTCTCAGTATCTCTAGGCAAAACAAATTCCTTGCTGAAAAGCAGAGTTCACTCTCTTGATACATAAATTGCTGTGCCGCAGAGCACAATAGAAAATTCATTCTCTGCTGTCTCAGAAGCAATTTCAACAATGCAGCGAAAATTTACCTTCCACAGGTTAAGGAGACACAATTGGACTTTTCACAGAGATGAAACATAAACAGATATGCATTCTGGTGTACAAATCCTATTAAACCTTCAGAAAGTAAATACAGCATTTGTATTTACAAATACAAATTTATTTTGTATTTAAATACAAAAAATGCAAAAAAAGAGAGTAAATACAGTATTTGATTTGAATGGCTATTCTCTTCCATCTGCAGTAGCATTTTGCTGATGATCTGTGTGTGCTATTGAAATATAGTCAATGCCTTTGGCGGGGCAATGGAACAAGGTGCCAAAATGTGGCAATTGCTGTATTTGTGCTATAAGCACAGGCAGTGACTAGTGCAACAGAACATAAATTAATGTGTATCACAATTTCTATGCCCCAGGGAAAAGAGGAGCAAAGTTATCCAGTGATTACACTTCCATCAGCATGTCATTACCAAATCCAGATGGCTGCACTTGAACTGGATAGGCTGCCAGGTGTCATGAGGGGAGCTAAAAATAGCAAAATAGCAACGTGCAACCTGAAGATGATCCAGTTTGCAAGAGGAGTTTCTTAGTATGAGGTAATGTCCCTTTTTTCCTGAAAATACATGCGGCAAATACAATAACCCAAACCATAATGAACTCGGAATATAATGGAATGGCAAATGTTTGATTGTAAAGGTTGTAAGCGGTTTTTACAAGAAACATTTAAAAGAAATAAGGGATCATTTTATAGAGACGGGATATAAAAACAAATATTTTTTAAAAAATATGAATCAATAACAAAACCCTTGTGCATTCTTACTGAAAACACAGGCCTTTTTTCTTCCAAATACACTATGTGCGCGCTCTCTTTCTCTCTCATAAGGAAAAGGGCTTAGGAAGTAGAAGCTGTACTTGCTTTAAAAATAGCCATAGTGTCAACAGACAGTCTCAGCAAATAGGCAGTCCTACTTAATTTCTCCTGTCATTTTCCAGTCATTTAAAAAGCCATTAGAATCCTTGTGCAATAGCAACTTATTTCTTTCCTTTTTTACAAAGTGATGGACAGCCCAATACCATGTATGTCTGCTTAGAAGTAAGTTTCACTGAGTTGGGTAGAGCATTGTCTTAGGTAGGTGTATAAAGGTGGGACCTTGGTATCCATGATCTGTTCCCACCCCCACCCCCACCCCCACAGATACATAGAGGATCTCCAGGTGTGACCAGAAGTATCTTCTGGTCACATCCGGAGGTGTTCTGAGGTATGGGGAGGCTGTGCCTCACAAGGCCTCCTAGTGCTTCTCAGAGGCTTTCTGATGTATGCAGAGGTCATGCGCAACCTCCCCACACCTCAGAGCACCTCCGGACACAACTAGAAGGCACTTCTGGTCACATCTGGGGTCCTCTGTGGGCCCTCTAGAAGTAGGTTCAGAACCTGCATTGGGTCAAATCCATGAATTTTGAACCCATGGATGAGGAGGACCCACCATATAGGATTGCAGCCCTAATGTCTTTCATCAATCATTTGATGAACCAAGGGCCTGATCATAACCTTAAATGAATTTTCATTAAATTCACCATAACCAGAGCTGAATTTGCTGAATGTCCATTGTGGCTGAAAAGAAAAGGATTTGATGCTGTCACTTCTGTCATTTCATATCATTATTCCCCCTCCCAAAAAATATTGCAACAAGAAGAGCCATTTAGTACAGCATTAAAAATAGTAGAGAATAACATTGATTGCAAGATGTACCACCTTAATGCCATCCTAGCATGGTACCTTAAGAAATCATAAAGATTTGCCAATGTCAGCAAGTGGCAGATGAAAGGTTCTTCAATCAATTGCAGGGACGTTTCCAATAATAGAATATGAAAACCATTTAGTACCTAACCTTGCACTCCTGGCTTCCATAGTCCTTATATGGCACGTCTGCTAGCTAATTAAGCCAAAATATAAAATGAAAAAACCTGTGCTACAAATGAGATAAAAATTAATTGTAATATTGATTCCTTTTTATTTGTTTTTTAAACTAACTACCTTCTGTTTGAATTGATTTTCCTCTAGGATGCTGTTTTAATGAGATCTAGATATGCATTCAGTGCATATCTGTGGCTCACGATCTGCTCCCACTAGGATCTTCATCCCATACTGGTCCTCCACCTGCTCTTTCATGCTGCACAATCCTTATGGCCAGAGCAATGCTCCGCAATAGCTCCCGAAAAGGTATTTGTCAGTACTCATGTATCTGTTTCCCTGAACAAGAGTCAAATTTGAAGGCACAATACAATTCTGTCTGTTGTGCCATGGTTGTGGGAAGGCATTCATGAGCTGGAGAGGGTTCAGACCAAAACTGAATTGGATTATAGTGTTATGTACATGTACCCTGCATCTCTGTGTGGTGAGAAGTTCGAGGGCACAGCTTTATCTGGGTTTGGGCTGCCTTTGAAGGAGAGGTCGTTGGAGGCTGATGGTGTCTTTGTAGTATTGGTTTAATCTACAAGCATGAAGGTTTGAACATTGGTTGAAGTTAGTTAGGTAGCGTGAGCGCTTGAAAGCAGCAGACGTAGGTTCACACATGTGTTGTAAGCATGCCTGCAACTGAGAGTTGCCAGCTCTTCCTCTTGGCTTCCATTGCAAGTCTCTTCCAGATCAAATCTCATCTCAGGCTCCACCCCTTCCAGAATCTATAGCTCATGATTGGTTTTACATTCTCATGAACCACACAAAAGGGAGATGCAAGTGCCCTGACACTTACACTTCAGCCCCTTCTCTCAGCTAGCTGTACACGGATGCTCCTGAAAGAGCCCCAATGGGAGCTTCCATTCAGAGAGTTAAGAACCATTAGCTAGCCTCCTGACCTATTCGCATAACAAAAGCATTCACTGGCTTGCATTCCTGACTGCTAACCTGATTTAAGACTTTTAAAGTCTAGAACTCACTAGGAATCCTTCCCCCCCCCCCTTGCAAAAAAAAGAAAAGAAAATTAATGCAGTGTCTGCCTTGTCAGACTTCTGCTATATCAGTTTCGTGAAATAATTTCCGATCTTTGTGGGAAAGTCTGTAATCTTAAACTTTCTTTCATTAAAAAAATGTCTATATTGCAACTTTCCCCTCCAGTGAAGAAGGAGCTCAGGGTGCCTCACAAAGCGCAGCACAGAAAACATAGACAAATATGACGCACAAGGCAATTGCAACAAGAAGACAAAAATAATAACAATAACAGTAAAAAGAGTACAACAGAATATACAGTAGAAACCTGCAGTTGCAGCAGAATCCTAATAGTGAGGACCTAATAGTTAGGGCCCTTAATGCCTTAATCATCATCTCAAAAATAATTTTTTTGAATCTTTGACTCAAAAATATTTTTCCATGACAAGCATATTTTGTCAATCTCCTTTTCCTCTTGTTAAGTAACACAACAGAAAGCACTTGTTGAACCTCATGGCATAGAGGCTAGGACTCCAGCAGAACCAAATCAAACAATTTGGAAACAGATTGGCCAAAGATGCACTAGCTATAGTCCTGGGAGAGGTCCAATTTCTCCCCAAGGAAGCTAGAATGCAGTGAAAAGAAACTTGCAGGGGAGACTGTAACTGAGGAGTGGGACTAGACAGGAAGACTGCAGACCAGGAGGGGTATAGGAACTGGCAGGGCAAAGAAGTGTGGCATACAGGTTGGTAATTGAGAATGACAGCTCAGAGACTGCTGAAGTGGCTGTATTACTTAGACAGAATCTACCAACTTAATTCAACCATACTCTGATGATTGGTTTTGTGTTGTTGTTTTGTGTTGTTGTTTTTCTAGATAGAATTCCAGGCATAGGCTCTGATGAAAGGTGGATCCAGCACTTCGATAGGAGAACATAGATACAAGCAGGGACATGCTTTGAAATCTGGATAGGTAACTGAGGAAAGAGTATGGGCAGGGGCTCTTTGTTAAAGATCCCTGAGCTTACAGTCTGATCAACCTGTTATGCCTGTACTTCACATAGGAACATAGTGTAGCTGTTTTATACTGAACCAAATGCTTAGTTCTTGTCGGTATTGTTCACAGCTCTTCCAAACAGAGACCTTCACCACCATATCTGGTGATGCCAGGGAGGAAAGCTGGGATCTCCTGCATATACTTTACCAGAGAACTCTGCTTATTAGCACCAAGTCCCAGGCTGTCTTTAAAGTATTCTATCAGCTTCTTGTCCCAGCATTTTCCATCACCTACTAAGATGTAGAGCCATTTATGAGATTGTCAAGTTCCAATTTGGTGGAGCAAATCGTTTTCATTTCTCATTATGGGTAAGCATTTTAAGGAGACCAGCTTCACTGTTTTCTCAGCTCAGCATTAATTCATTTTACGCAGTGCTAGGGAAAACACCATAACAATTTTCAATCAAAGTGCACAGATACCCACACAGAGACTAGAACACTGTGGTCGGTCACCATAGTGACTGCATATTTTTCAAAAATTAAAGGAATGATAATGCATATTTGCCTTCTGTTAGGAACATGAAAATGGGAATTATTTCCAGTGTAAGATGTACAGTACCCACATTTTTGGAATAAGCTTACAGTGCAATCCTATGCATGCCTACTCTCAGGTAAGTGTACATAGGATTGTAGTTGCTTCTCTTTGCCTTTCAGTTTCTCATCTGATAAGGTACTCCTGAAAGTTATATAAATAATCATTTCACCAGCAGACAAGAACAGCTATAATTGGTTATTGATCTGATACATTGAAAACTCATGCACAAAAATCAGTTATTGCAACCAGCTGCAGGTGCTATATACCATATATTAAAATGACATTCGGTGGAACTCTAAATAATACCTTGCCTGCTAAAACAGGCCAAAGCTTTCTTTATAAATTTCATGCTGCATGTTCATGTCAGCTGAGGCACAGTTCAGAAGCAACCTGATCCTGTGTGGAAGAAATATGTATGAATGGTAATCTATTGAAGACAGGAGAGTGCTTCGCAGACAGAGGTTGCCTCTTCTTGTGCAATGGACTGCACAAATGCAGCTACTGTAGAACCTGCCTTAAGTGTCCTGGCAATAGTGGTAAAAGAAGAAAACGCAGGCTCCCCATGCCCATGGAGCATCTCTTAGGTGGGCAGAGAAGTGAGAGAGGAAACCCACAAACCTCACTTGCACGTGTGACAGTGGACATTCACATGAAGGAGTATAATTGAGTGGGAGAGGAAGGGAGTGGGGCCACCTAAACTGGTGGTGCAAATCCAAGCAGCCCGGAGCTGCCCCAGGCTACCTGGGAATGTGGTTAGGATCCGGCATAAGTGCCGGATCCTGGCCCTGCCTCCTGCATCCTGCCCTCCTGGCCCCAGAACAACCACTGCCTTCCTTCCCCCCGTCCTGAAACATGTCCTCCCCACACCTCCCCCAGACCTCTGCACCGGCTGAGCTTGGCCGAAACAAACTTCCCAGGCCCTGGGGCTCATGTTGGTGCAGGGAGCCGACGCACGTCCATTCACTATCCTATCTCCCCTGAGAGTGGCATAAAAGTGCTTTGCAGCACTTCTGCAATGATCCTCAGCCGTTGCTCTGGATTGCGCCCTAAGATTACATTCTATGCAAATTTACATGGGAGTAAATCCTCTTGAATACAGCAAGTCTTGCTTCAAGCAAATATTCATGGCCTTGCACTCTAATGTGCTATATGATTTCATCCAAGTTTTCTAAATTTTTTGGTGACACATGTTTTAAAACTATAATCACTCACTTCAAGTGTTTGGGATGAAATGAGTGAAATCTTTAAATAACATACAATAAGTTTCAAAATAGAAATAAGTAGCATGAGAAGAAAACACTTTAATGAAGAAATTTTAAGTTGATTATTTTGTTGTCCTAGCCTGAATGGGGTGTACCCGCTACACCACAGTTCACATCTAATTATAGTGTTAAATTTTTCCACACAAAACTGAGCATCAGTTAGAAATTAGTGTTTGACACAGAGGCTGCATGTGCCTTTCCATCACCTGTATCCTCCACCTACTGCCACTTCTCCCACATGCACTCTTCCTATGGTGCAAGTCATAGCTGGCACACATCTGAGTGGTCCCGGGTCAGTGAATTGAGGCCTGGAAGGGGGTTCGGATAGCAGCAGCAGCACTGCTGGTTCTCATACTGCCCCCTTCCCAGCCTTGTTCTGCCTTGCTCCCCACCCCATTGCCCCCTCCCCATTCTGCCCACCTTCCACCTCCCTCCCATCCTCCACACTGCCTTACCAGCACTGGCAGGCCTCCTCTGCCAACTGATTATGCAGAATTTGCCATCCACCTAAGTGCCAGAATACCTGTGAGCAATTGTGCCTGTCTTGCCCACTGACATTCTGTTTCTTATGCATGCAGCAAAATCTTCCCCACGCCTAGGTACTGTGTGCTGATTTAAACTCTGTTGACTAAGCATAAATCAACCAATTTGTAATAAGTACCTCAAAAGCCCATTTGATAGGGTTGCAAACTTGAAAATGCAGAAGTTGCCAGGATCACGAAGAGCTTTCTACATTAAATTGGTCACAGTCTGCTAGCAAGCACCATGTCATTGGCCTGGCCACCTCATTATTATTACTTTGCTTACTTACAAAAATTAATTTACTCCAGTCAATTTTTCTGCTTGTTCAACCCGGGTGCTAACGCCTACTAGAGAGGTTGAAAAATAATTCCCTTGGGTTTTACGATGCTTACTCAGAATTTCAAATTCAATATCAGTGGCTTTGCAGCACTGAGCTTATTTACCCAAAACTGCCTAGTATCCACCTTCATATGTCAGCAAAGCAGGAGCAGTGGGGGCGTGGGCGGGTCCCAGGTTTCCAGCAAATTTACAAGAGAAGAATTATACAGATTGAGGAATAACTGTATCTAACTCATATGGATAACTTAGAAGCAGCTTGAAAGTGCCTTCTAGATGAATGTGATCTCTTCTAAATATACTCCATTAGTATTTTACTAGGCAGATTCTTGGATTGCTATCTTTCACTTTGGAAAGGCTTGAAGGGATTTTAGAGCACATGATGTGCATATCAATAGGATCCCTTGCTACCACTGGGAATGAAAAATCACTGTGAAAGGCAATGATTTTCACCTAATTGGCATGTTCTGGAGAAAACAATTCAAAAGATGATGCATGCAGCCATCTGATTGGGGTGAATTAGCATTTCATATTGATCCAGATCTGGAATGTTGCATTTCCTTCACAAAGAAATGCTTTGATGGGACAAGGAACTTCTGAGTCCCTTTCTTACATCACTATGAATGCCATCAGTAACATTTAACAGTTTGCAACATGTAAGAGTTCGTTACTATCTTCTGTAGACTATCATAAATATTGTTACTATTGTTATTGTTACTATCTTCTGTATACTATCATAAATTAACTTTGGGATGGTTTTAAATTAGAAGAACCTGAATTGAACCATATTTCAGATGAGAAAATGCAGACCATTGCATGTAGGTTCCAAGAGTTGTGAACAGTTCTCAAACATGTAAGAAGTTGGTTTTAAAAAACAAACATAAAAACAAAAGTCCACTTACCCCAAGGAGAACTCTCCAACTGTCCCCCCCCCCGGTTGCAGTACATACTCTATTGCTGTGCCTGCATTGGCAAGGGAGAGTTAGGTATGACTGGGCTGTAAAACAACTAGGGCTTCAATTAAAACACCAGCTGAAAAAAGTGAGTCTTCTGCGCTCTCTTAAAGGCTGGCTAAAACTGGACCAGCCATATTTCCCTGGGGAGGTAGTTCCACAACCTAGGTGCTACCAGTCAAAAAGTGTCCATGTCTCGGTCAGCCACCTAACTGCAGGCAATAGGACACAGAGCACAAACCCTAAAGAAGTGAATGGGCCAGTTTCATGTGAGAGAAGGTGGCCCTTCAGGCAGTCAAGCTTCAAACCATATGAGCTGTCACAACCCTGCACCTTCAAGTGAGTTCAGAAACAAACAGGTAATCAGGACAAACAGGACAATGAACCAGCATAATCCAAGCACTGGGTCCAGACTCGGGTTGAAGAGTACCTTGCATCTGCTGCTCTCTCAGCAATTACAATTTGCCTCTAATGCAACTCACATCACTTAGTTTCATTGATGGACCACCCCTGGCTAGGATTCTGTCTTGCTTGGTGAATCCCAGTCTGAATTTAATGACTTGTTTCGATTTTTTTTAAAAATTTAAATACATTCTAGGTTGAACTTTGAATCATAGTACAAAATAGGGGACAAGAACAATTCTTAGCCGCAGGATATTCACCGTGAACTTACCAAGGTTTTCAGAGAATGCAATAATTTACATCAGTAAATTAAATACATACCCCTTTCAGCCTGTCCCTCTACACAGAACCAGCACTTAACACCTGGAGGGTGACATTTCCAATTTTTCAGGAATGAAAAAGCAGATTGCAAAGATAATTTCCCGTAGAAAAGCTTAGCAACGCCATTGAGATTCCAACATACTTCTCATTGACTCAGCTATGAATAGCTGGTGTGTATATTTTTAGGATTTGTTTTAAGAAGAGTTATGAAACAACAACACCTAGTCAGCTAAAGTTACTGGAAATCCAAGATTTCACTGTATTAGTTTTCATGATAAGTTTGACACTGCAATGGTTCTCTGCTATGGTCGTAAAAACCGTGTTAAAAATAATATGTTTGAGTGCTGTATCATAAGAAAGAGGAAGGGATGACATTTCAGTTCAATGTCATTTACAGCTTCACTGTGTATTCCCACCAGTTTGAAATATGCATTTTCTGCAATGACATATATTTATTTTTGTACTTGCAGTCAGTTTTGTGTTTCTATTTAATAATTTCCCAGATCTGATACGCAATGCTGATGTTTGCTTTGCCATACACTGTTCCTTCTTGACTATTTTAGTACAGACATATTACTTCCCCTGTTGTCACTAAACAGCCCAATCCTATCTAACTCTCCCCCCCCTTTCATGCAGCCATGCCGCTGGAGTGTGCATTGCATCCCATTGTGGTGGGGGAGTCCTGTAAGTATCTTGTGGGTACCATTTGGAACTGGGTGGGGATGGGGGCATGGCAGGGTCTGGGAGTCTGCAGGAAGGGGTGGATCTGGCAGTGATGGTGCATGTCAGATCCTACCCTTCATTTTTGCTGCCTCCTCACCCCCTTTCTTTTTTTGGACTTGTGCTAGTGAAATCACAGGTCTGGAGGCTTATGTGGGGCTAAGGATATTTAAATCCCCTTTCCTTGGTGAAGCCTCTTGATCTCCCCCACCCCTCTGGATGCAGCATGCCTGTTTTTGGCATGGCTGCACCAGTGGGGAGGGGGGGAAGGATAGAATTGATCTCTTCCTGTGTTACATTCAGGCACAGTGAATGTACTGTGTACTGCCTCCTTAAGCCTTGTCCCCTTAAGTATCTGCTCAGAGCCGTATATAAACCTGATAATTTAATAACACCTGTGTGGAACCTGACTCAGTAGTCAAGGTTCACAGGCAACGCCTTCCCGCTGTACTTTGGTTCAGCACATCTGTCATTGTGGAGAGGGACACCTGGAAGTGAAGGACAGCAGAATCCTCATGATGCTTGATGCAACCATAATTCAGAGGCTAGCAGATTCGTCAGTATCATGCACTTGCCTGCAGAAACAGGAATGCAGAATTCTCATGTCAGCGGTCTCCTGAGCCTCTAAACTTTCTTGTCTAATGCAGATAGAGTTTCTATTAATATAATAGAATGCTTCCTTTTTGCCTGGTGATTGAACCAGCTGTACTAGTAATGCTGTTGCTTAAGAAAAATCCTTCCTTCAAAGCAGCATGTTCGTTACACCCACACTGGGATCTAAAAATATCGCCTGCAATTTTCAGCACTGGGAATTAAACACTTGTGATTTTTACAGAATACGTTTTGCTTGGCTTTAGGGCTGGTGACTCAGTTTTTCACCCACTGTGAACTATGTAGTTGACGAATATCTCTGAAATTCAACTGGTATGTCAAATTTTGAATGACATTAGCTGATTTTGCATAATCAGCATAGATTGATTTTATCTCTGTGTTTGTTTCATGATCTTCTAGATCAGGGGTGCCCAAACCCTGGCCCGGGGGCCACTTGCGGCCCTCGGGGACTCCCAATGCAACTCACGGGGAGCCCCCAGACTCCAATGAGACTCTGGCCCTCCAGAGACTTGCTGGAGCCCATGCTTGCCCAATGTGAGTGTTCTTAGCATGAGGGTGACTGTTGAACCTCTCGCATGAGCTGTGGGATGAGCGCTTCCTCCACTACTTGCTGTTTCACATTTGTGATGCAGCAGTGGCAGCGAAGGAAAGACCAGCCTTGCTTTGCACAAGGCCTTTTATAGGCCTTGAGCTATTGCAAGACTTTCATTCATTCATAGACGTTCCATCTCTAATATATTAATTTATGTAAATTTATTCAAATTTGAAGTGTAAATTAATTCTTTTTTCCCCAGCCCCCGACATAGTGTCAGAGAGATGATGTGGCCCTCCTGCCAAAAAGTTTGGACACCCCTGTTCTAGATGCAACACTGCAGGTTCAGTCCAAGCTGAAACAGAGCCTAAATTCTGTCCCCCTTTGGGCAGGGGGGATATGCATAAGTGTGCATGCCCTGCACCCATCACCATTGCTGCTATTTCCTACCCAAGTTTTTGCCACTTGCCATTTCTTCAGATCTGGCTTAGTGGGAAGGAGAAGGATCTTGGTGGTGGAAGAGATTCATTTCCTGTTCCCATGGTCCTCCCCACCTGGCTTGTTTGGAAGACATGGCAGAGAAGGTAGTGACAGTGATGGTGATTGTGGGAGGACGAACTTATTCCCAACTGATCTGCTGGAATGATAACAATCAGAAACAGATCCTGACCTCTCCTTCAACTCCACCACCACAAGCTTTGGCAGTAGCTCTAGAAAATTAAGTAAGTCCTTTCCCCATCCTTTTCTCACTTGCCTGTTAACGATAGCAAGCAAGTGGCTCGGTGTAGTGTCTAGGGGGATTGTGAGCTGGGCAAGTGGTGAATGCAGGGTGCAGGAAACCCCTTACCACCTCTCCCATCACTGCTGGATGCAGCCACTTCACCCAGCCTCATGGGTAGGTAAGACCTCCATCTCTGCATCAGTTAACATAAGAACAGCCCTGCTAGATCAGGCCATAGGCCCATCTTGTCCAGCTTCCTGTATCTCACAGCGACCCACCAAATGCAATGAGCACACGAGACAGCAAGATACCTGCATCCTGGTGCCCTCCCTTGCATCTGGCACTCTGACAGTTGTTAGCATAGAATGTGAGTGTGAGTGTGAGTGTGAGTGTGAGTGAGAGAGAGAGAGAGACATTAGAAAGCAGGCTTGGCCAGGCAGTGCTCAAGAGGCAATAACCACCCAACCAGGACAACTCCTGAACCCTCAGTGGTGACACCCAGTATGTCATGAGGGGGGCAGGAAAGGTATAAAGAGAGGGCCAGTGAGAGCTTTGCCTCAGGGCCCCTGTAACTTGGTGCTGAGACGGACAGTGCAATCCTATGCATGTAAGCTCCATTGAGTTCAATGGGGTTACTCCCATGTAAGTGTGCATAGGATTGCAGCTGGAGTGATGTGTCTGCAATAACCTGACCCAGACTGCTCCTGCCACAAGTATCCTGTGATCTTCCCCCAAACCATCCCCGCTGCCAACCTACCTGCTCCAGCAGAGGTTCTGCGGCCTGTTGCTGTCAGCACAAGGCTTACTGGCGCCCATGCTGTCAGTAGCGAGCCACAGAATGATGGACTGGCTGCAGTGCCAGCAGTCCAGGCTTTACATTGGTGGATCACAAGATCCACCAGCATAAGACCAGCAAAGGACTGGGCCATAAGTTGCCGGAGCTTGTAAACCACAAAACTAGAGGAGAGAATGGAAGACACTTTACAGACTACTTAGCAGTACTGTAATAATAAAATGCCATAATTCTTATTAAAAGATAGCCTGCTCATTTCTGTTGAAATAATAACATCAATGTTAACTGAATCTGAATTAATAAAAGGTTAGCAGCCAGGCTTAAGTCTATATCAATGTGAGAAAGGTTCATGTTACTGGACCCATTTTATACACTATGTTGACTTTACAATTGCAAGATCACTTTTTGTCACGGTAAATTGACACTTTATCTCATCTTTGCTAGTTCCTAATTGAACCCTTAAGAGACCCTTTTTCTATGACAACATATTTAATTACTGAGCACGTTTGCATTTTTTCTAACTAAGTTTCTGGATTGTACACAAAACCTTTGAACTTGCGCACTGAAAAGAAACAAAATGCATAGGTTAACTTTCCTTTTCTTGCTGTCAATCTTCAGGTTCAATGACTGTTTCCTTTCTCCCATTTAGAGGCCACAAGTCACCAATTATTGGCCCTGAAAAAGAACTGTAATGAGAAACCTATTAAAATGTGCTGACTCTTTAGAGCTAAGGGTGAGGAATATCTTCAGAGTTAATGAAATGCATTAAAGGTGCTTGGCTCCACCAAACTCCTTACCTAATCTTTTACAGCCATCTCTAATGCAATATATTATCTGAAATGTTAGGAATCCCTAAAAATCCATGTAGCCTTAAAAAAAAAGTCGCAATTTTACTTATAGATCCAAGGAAAACACATTTCATAAGCATGGTAAGTTCAAATTGCACAAAGATGTCAGAGGGGGTTTCGTTTAAAAGTGCAGATATCTCTCTGGTATGTAGAAGACACCTTAATTGAACTCTTTCTCCCAATACCTGGGAAAATGTCATTTGTGAATGAAAGTTAGAGTCACTCCAAAAGATATAAAGTGTAGAAACAGAATGCAATATGAGCTTTATATAGTTAGCCCTTGTTATCCATGGGGGGGGGGGGTCTGTTTTCAGAGCACCTCCCCCCACGAATACCAAAACTGCTGGTCTGGGCCATCAGAGGTGCCTTCCAGTCAAGTCTGGAGGTGTTCTGAGGTGCAGGGAGGCTGTACGTGGCCTCCCTGCACATCAGAAGGTCTGCCGGATCGTTCTGAGACGTACTTCTAGACGTGCATCTCAGAAGGCTCTGGCAGTCCTCCTGAAGCCTGTGGTCACCTGTGGTCTCCCTGCCCCTCAGAAGGCCTCCCTCCTGACGCAACTTGAATAATCTTCCGGTCATGTTTGGCAGGTACAGTGAGGCCCTTCTGACCAGTGCTGGGTCAAATTCACAGCTTCTGAACCCACAGATAAAGAGGGCTGACCTGTATTTTATATAGCTATATATTTTAAAATACAGGGAGGGCCCATATACGTCAATCCTGTATCCATGGTTTCAGGTATCCGCAGATGGAGTCTGACGGGGCCCCCTGTGGCCACCCCCCTGGTGTGCCCTCTCTGGAATTTCTGCTCCTCTCGCTTCCAGAGGGTCTTCTGAGGCATTAAAAACGTCACTTCTGGTTTTTGATCAAAGTCACTTTTTTGGCCTTTTTTGGCCATTCTGAGGCAGGCAGCGGGCCTCGGAAGACTGTGTGGTGATGAGGGGAGCAGAGCGCCCGGGGGGGGCATCCCTTCATATCCACGGTTTCACTTCACCATGGGTGAGGTTCCAGAATGGTTATGGGGAGGGTTCCCCGTGGATATGGAGGCATGCCTGTATATATCAATCTTTTTAAAGCAAACTATGCTTTTTGAGCTTTTCATTGCACTATGGTGTACTTTCTGGATTAGAATTAACAAACTGTTCAGTATCAGGGCACTGCTGCATTTTATACTACCAGTTCTCTATGCAGTGGACATTCCTGCTACCTCTATCATTGCCTGTGCCTCCTTACTCTTTATCTTTGTTGCTTTCACCACCATTTTCTCTGTCACTGAGATGATAAACTCACTGTTGTAAGTAGTAGTGATAAGTAGTGGTGCCCCCAAGTCTTACAGCCCAGTCCAACCTAATTCCCCCTGTAGCGATGCAGCTGTGTCAGTGGACTGCTGCTGCATCCCATAGGGGAGTTTTTTTTGGCTGCGGAGGTCTCCTCAAGATAAGGGAACATTTGTTTTCTTGCACTGGGGTAAGCCCTCTCTGCCCTGATGGGTCTACTCAGACCTGTGCCAGCTATATAGCTGGTGCAAGTCTGAGTGTATCTGGGAAGGTGCCACCAATACCACCTCCTCCACAGCCTTGATCTGCTCTCCACCCTCCCCTGCCTTCCTGCTGTCCCTTGCACTGTCTTAGCAGTGCCAAGCATCTTTCTCTGGCTGCTGGAGTGTGGACCTGGCTATTGGCACTGCTGCATGGCATGTTGCACTTTGCAATAGATATAAATCACTGTATGTTGCCAGAATACCAGTTCTGGCATGTTAGGACTGGGCTGTTTATTTTGTCACTGTTTTCCCTCCCCATCACAGCAATGTTAAAGTACTGCTCAAGCACGCAGTGCATACAAAATAGCTACTGTATCAAAAGACTGGCTTGTGTCCATACAGTGGCCAGTTGAGAGCACATGTTCATTATTAGCACTGCAAAATGGCAGTCGGGCTGTACCTGACTTACTTACTATGTACTTACTATAAAAATAGTAAAGTTCAGTAAGCATGTGAGAGCAGGTCAGCCATATTGGATCTGAGAATATTCAGTCCAATTGCAGGTCATATCCAAAGCCATTGGGTCCGTATTAAGTCCGTACAGTATTGGGTTCGTACAGTGAAATTTGAATAATGAGGCCACAACTGCTTACCTGAGAGTAAGCTTCATGGAGCACAGTGGAACTTAGTTCTGAGTAAACCTGTTTAGGATTACACTGGAAATGTTACCTTGAAGAAGAGTCACTTGATGGCAAAAGGAAACAATCAAACCAAGGTTTCATGAACTAGAAACTAATGAAGTATTCTTAGTGGGTACATTCCCCTCACTGCATGCATATCAAACAGGGGTTGCCAGCCTTTCAGCTTTAATGCTCCTGAACCTTTATGTAGAAGAGAGGATTTGAGCAGGTGCAGCTTGCCATCTCACATCTCTACTGTTAAAGATCCAGTAGCCCTGAAGTTGAAAGGTTAGCCACCGCTGATATAAAACTAGGAATCTTTTAAACGACTTCACTTCTTGAAGAGAACAAAAACAATTAGCTTGTGCTCAAAATATCTAGCTCAAAACCATGGGAGTGCATGTTATTCATGGGGAACCAAGTTTTATGTGGCGTCTTAAGAGAGACTTCCAATTATACAAAGGGAAATAAGAAATCAGAGGAATTGCATAAGCCTTGTTTAAATGTTCCAGAATCACCTTTCAGAGCGCGATACCATAGTCTTTCGAGACTGAAGGTTGCCAACAACTATTTAAATGTTATCGCTTGTTTAAGGCAAGACAACCATTGGTACCTGCCTGTTCAGAGAAGATAGAAATAATAAACTCTTCTGCAATTGGTGAGGTTCCCTAATGCCCATCTTCATCATGACCAATCAAATAGTTTGTTTCCTCCCCCCTCTCCCTGCACAAAATGTGTATCTTAATGAAAAGTTGAGGCCATTTATTTCAACCTGAAGGGAAGGAAAACATTTACTGAGAAAGATGAACCTTCTGCTCTGCACAAAAAAGCATTTTCCTTTCATTTTTAGATATCTAAAAGAAAATAAGAGTACATTTATTTTGGGGTTTGCTGGGTGGGGATGGGATTGTCCTCAGTCACTCTCGGTGACAACAGAGCACAGGAATGTGATGGACAAATTGATGCTGACGTAGCAAAATCATTCAGTTGGTGGTCTTTGGTATTCTATACCTAGGTATGAGACATGAGGCCACATCACCCTGTTCTCATATCCATAGAACTTAGAGCACATAAGTGAATATTTGGTGATGGGCAAAGGAAATACTGCAAATGCTAATAACACGAAGAACAAAATGTACAGCTCTTGATCATACAATTAAAACACCCAGGCAATCTTGAACCATATTTGATACACTGTAGGTATGCTGTGATATGTATGACAATAATTAGAGCTGACTGAAGCATATTATTATTATTATTATTATTATTATTATTATTATTATTATTATTATTATTTTGCACTTTGTGCTCTTATTGCCTTTTGGACATTTTTTTTAAATGAATAGTTGGAAAAATCATTTTGAGATCAGCTCTCCTTCCAATCAATCATGCAAATCCAATGTCTGATGCATTCACCCAGAAGCAGGTGGGTGGTTTGCAGTCTACGTGGCAACACTTGCATAGAATGAATGCTCTGTCTTTACTGCTCACTGCGAATTTCTGTTACAACAGAGTTTAGAGTTGAGAGACAAAGTTGTGAGCAGCCCAGCATTTCATAAATGTTCAATAGCTGGCAACATGGAGCATCAAATAAACCCACTAGAGAGTATGTCACAGATAGTGATGGGAAAAAATGCTTTTGATTATGAGAAAATGAGCCGAACTAAAGGCTGCCCACAGGGCACAGTGACTGCTGCATCCAGCACAGGCCTGCTGTATCCTGCAGGTAGCCACCCCCTCTGTAGGGGGGCAGAGATGTAAGTAATTGTTTATATTGCTTACTTTATTCTGCTCCCATATGGGCCCCTTTGGGTCTACAGTACTTGAAGCTGTGCCAGTTCTTAGCTGGTGGTGCAATTCTGAGGAGAGGCAAGAGGGCGTGTCAGGGCCAAAAGAGAGTAGAGAATATTGGTGCAACCATTGTGGCTGAGATAGAGCCTGGGGGGGGGGTAAAGGGGGTAATTTGTACCTGGGCCTAGGGTCAAAAAGGGGCCCAGGAGACAAAGGGGGGAGCCTAGAAATTTCCTGAGAGCTTACATTTTTCTATCGACTCAGACTTGTTGCCCCATGGGATGCTGGGGACACTACCACAAGTATGTGGCTGCAGCGACTGCAGCTACCGGCAAACCATATATACTGGGCTGAGGAATGCATGCATGACAGTCCTTAACACAGTGTCAAATCTGGGAGGAAAGTGGACTGCTAATGTAGCTCTTTGGCTTGTGGATCTGCTCATCTTGAAGGAGTGTATGGGAACTCAGGGACACAGCTGCAAGACTACAACTGCTGCAGAAGCAAGTTTTGGTGCACACAGAACACTTTCCATTACAGTGTGAGTTTAAATATGATGATGCTGATTTTCTGCAGTGCTTTTCTATATTTAAAAGATTTTACAGAGACTTAGGAGTGTGTTTACTGCTGATGCCACATGGGTGGCTAGACCTGGGCTCCAAAGTCTTTTCCAGCTATCTCCACTCTTCCCCACACCCTGTTTTGCCCCTCCCTGCCCCCATTCCTCTCACCTGTCACCACCCTCCCCCACTCTGTTTCACTCTCCCCCTTTTGCAAAGGGACCCAAAAGAAACTTTGTACCCCCTGATAAAATTCCTTTCAGAGGCCCTGCACTGAGACCTGCCCTCTGCCCGCCCCGCCATGCCCCATTGAGGCACCACTCCCCACCCTGTTATGCCCACCTCATTTTCCATCCAGTGGGGTAGCTTGAGCTAGCAGTGAGCGTCCAGCACCACTGCCATTTTTGGCACTGTATGCACCTCCAGAAACCATTTTACAACAGCCTTTTTGTCCTCTTGCCTTTAATTGAATCCTTCAGTTTTTTGCCTCAAACGGATTCTTTTCCTGATAGCAAAACAGGTCAGTGTCCACTATCTAGGAAACTGGTTCAGATTGTCTACCTGGTTGGATCCATGAACTTGCCACAAAATACTCAGCTTACATCTGTTTGTGATGTTGCCCCTCTGGGGCGGGTTTATTTTCTAAAAAAGATATTTCTGATTGAAAAAGATGCTGATTGAAAATAATGGGGAAAGGAGGTGTGTAGTTTTACCCTGCCTCCTGGTTCTCCCTCCAAAAGTGCTTCCAAGCAACTTTTACTTCTGAGTGGTTCCAAATATGTGTTGGAACTGGAACCTAGTAAAGAATGCAACTAATGTCCATTTATCTTTCTGTCAATCAAAGTCTGTACATTACCGATGGGTGACCATTCTAAGGTGATCCTTGAACTAACTCAGATTAAGCCACCTATTCCCCTTTCTGCAACTTGGGAAACAGTCTGGTTGAATTTGAGCCTGTTTCAGTTAGAAGGGATAAAAAAAAATTTCCTTTCTTATCCCTTCCCCAGTTGCTGCTATGGTCTGGAGCCAGGACAAGGAGCACTGGGAAGTGTCTTTTTTTTCCAGCAGTCCTGACAGATCAGTGATTGGGAAGAGAGAGAAACCTCCCCCCCCCCCCTTTCATTCCTGGAGCTGTAACACTGAAAGATGGAAAAGGGGGACTGAGAGGTGTATGAGAGGTTTGGGAAAGAGGCTTGTGGGTAGGTGGATGGAAAGAGCACTTGGAGGATAATAGGAAATGAGGAAGGAATCAGACCTCATTATGCCTCTGATTGGAGGCGCATTGTAGTCATGTAAAGCAGCCACACCAGCAGCAAGGTAAATGGCAGGCAGGGAAAATGGGGGTTTCCAGGGTGGATCTGGGTTGATGGAAGGAGTAAGGGTTGCAGTCCAGTGTATCATCTAAAGAACCTGGTGGGCATGGGGCTTCTGATGCTAACCTCAGATTTGATACAACCATTATGAGCTGCCAGAGTTCATCTCCCAAGCTTGGGAGTTAGGAATGTTGACTACATCTGTGCTATGCAGATACCATGAGAAGTAAATCTTACAGAGTTCAATGAGATTTTCTTCCTATGCTTAGCACTTCGGCCTCTCTCGGTTCTACTTTTTTTTGTTTTAAAGTAGTTGGGAAAAGATGTTCTTATGGGAGCAACAAATGAAGGACTGGGAATCTGGTTTACTAGCATTAAAAAAAAAATTGTTATATATACAGAAGGTTTTTTTTTTTTTTAACTTTGTGTTTTGGAGTTGAAGATCATTATTTCTGGGTCTTGCAGACATCTTTGATTAGCTGTCAGCCATAGGTAGACTATGGGTTGTCAGACTATTATGGGATGAAAACAAGCCAGTGACAAGCAGGCGGTTGGAAATAAGAGTTTGGAAACTGAAGCTTTGATAACAGTGGCAGAAAAGTGTCAACAGAAAATGCCGCAAATTCCCAGCTGAATTGCCACACCTGCTATATGAAGGAGGAGGAATACACTTGCATGCTTCCTCAGTGCACTGACCTAGATAAAGTTGTTAATTTTGGTTTTGTAGCTACTGGGACTCAAATTGTAATCTGCATTATAAGGAGAAAGGAAAAAAAATAATCTTCTTTTAAAAGCTAACTGTTCAGAAACACATTTCCTTCCTTTAAATCGCAGCGTGGAAATTTTTTTGTCAGCAAGCCCATGTTAAGTTAAACCCTAAGTTTGTTTGATTTGTTCTCAAAGCTGTTTAGTACACTTGAATCTGGCACCTGTTGGAAAATGAGGACCCTCTCAAAACATTAAATCAAAGGCACCCTGGAAATGTGGCTATCACATGCCTCATGATGAGTACCATAACATTTGAATGGGGGATGAACATAGCTGAACATGGAAGAACATGTGCACTTATATAGCTTTAATCTTTGTTTATAGAATATATTTGAAAATCAAAAGCACCCCTTGTATAAAATGACACAGGTGTCTAGTTTTCCATGTTTAAGGATATCAATCAAACAATCGAGAGGGAGAAAGAGAGAGTAAGAGAGAGAGTGCATTTCAACTATATAAACTTAAACAGGACCGGTACATTCAAGAAAAGAGGTTGACCGCTTCATATGTTCCTTTTTCTTTTTCTTTTTTAAAGAGTCCTGATCTCACCTGTTCTATTACTGAGTAGCTTCCCCTGAAGAAGAAAATTAACGTTCAAAGCATTTCAGGAAGTCCGATAAGCGGTTTGTTAATAAATCTAGTTATACTTATTGGTGTCACCTCCTCCCTGTCCCCCCTTAGTGTGGTGCTGCCCACTTTTTGATTTAAGGCATATTCCTGAAGCAACAGCTGCATCTAGGTGCAAGACAGATTGTAGAAGTGGACTGGGACGAAAGTCACTATCTGCTCCTATATACATCTTCCCCCCCCCCCATTTTTAAACCAACTATTTTAAACCTTTGTTTAAACCCGATTCTATAAATTTAATGTATCTAGTTTAAAGGTCATTCACAGCTCATTTATTGGTTTGAAGAAGACTCAGGCAATGAATCTTCCAACCATAGGTACCTGGTTTGACATTAATAATTATGGGACTACTAACCTTAATGTGATTGCCAATGGCTTCAGCTGGGGTCTTGCAACTTTTGAAGAGGTAACACTGAGACGGAGAGCAATTGTCAAAGTTTCAATCTAAAGCTAGCCACTTTTGTTGCAAACGAAAAACAACAAAGATCTGTTAAAATTTGCCAAGTTTCACATATTTTTGAAAGAAACATATGAGATTGATTAATTTTTGACACAAAAGCAGGTGAAACTTCACAGCATTTACTAATGATTCTTTATCCTGATTTGAAACAAACTGAGACTTGATGCAGAACTGAACTAGATCTAACTGAAATTCCCAATCAAGCAATTTGAATCCAACTTGTGAATTTCAGACAGACATATTAAATTAACCAGGATAACAACCAAATCAAAACTTCCTGTTAGAATTCACACTCACTTTATCATATCTCCCATGTTCCCTCTTATCCTGAGCAATAGGGTAGTTTTAATATGACTACCCACAGCATCATTGATAGCGCAATGCACTGCAATGTATGTTATCACAGAAGTATCATATTGAGTTTAATGAAGGTTATTCTCAAGTAAGTGTACATAGAGCGGCCTTAGAGCAGGAAGGAAAAACTGCAATAAACCACTTGCTCATGTTTTATTTCATCCTCCTTTTTCCCCAAAACATTGTTTTGACTGGTCTAATCTAATGACCAGAAGTATAGCCTGCAGGTAGAGAGTAAAATTGAATTCATGTATTTGGCAATGAGATTACAATAAACTCAGATCCAGAGATGTTCTTCAGATGTGGCTGAACTATAAGTACTGAAAAGTAAAAAAAAAAGGAAGTAGTTGTATTGTAGTCGTCAAACAAAAGCCACAATGGCACCTTAAAGATTAACTAAGTTTATTGCTGAATTAGTATCCTACCCCTGGACCAATATAAAATATAATTGTTTAAGGTTAAGCCATGGCATTGCTCACAGGCAAGGAACTAATTTTGTTCCCTAGGAGCTGAGGAAACTACTACCCACAGTATAGAAACTTCCTTGAAAGCTGTTAGCTGCTTTAGAAGGCTTGCTTTTTGTCACATCCTCATAAGGGAAACAGCTGTGGTGAACCTCAGGGACCTACAAAATGGAGTGCCCCTAGGCATGACTGCGAAACCACAGATCAGAGCCGCACTTCTTGGGAGAGACACTGAAGGCATTTCCTCATCTCTTTAGCTTCATCTTGACTGTCAGTTAAGCAAAAGATCCTGCCAAGCTACCCAGCGGGTGTGCTGGAAGGCATTGGTTATCTGAAGGAAATCTTCCATTTGAGGAAGAAAAGGATCTTGAACTGAGTCTCAGGGAGAAAGCTCCCTAACTTTTTTCACTGTCTGTAATGCTTCTCATCATATTATAGCTATTTAGAGAGCAAAATAGAAGGAACCGAGCTGTTCAGTGCATGTACAGTGGGCCCTCTGTATCCGCGGGGGATCCGTTCCATGCAGATACAGAATTTTGCAGATAATGAAATCTGTGGGAGAGGAGAGCAAAGCAGAAGTGTCCTTCAGAAGCATCCGGGAGGCTTTTTGAGGTGCAGGGGGGTTGCATGGCCTCCCTATGAAGATCTCTCTGATGTGACTGACAGGCTGTCGCATCTGGGACTGCGAGGTCCTTTGAGTGGGAGATCCTCTGAGACACTCCGGCTGAGGGCTTGGTGTTTGCAGATATTCAAATCCACGGATGTTGAACCTGTGGATAAGGAGGGCCCGCTGTAGTCTAACGTGCTTACTTATTTTCCATCTCACTGGAAATTCTCCTTCCCATCAAGAATATTAAATCACATATTCTACTGTAGTTACTTCTGCACACAACTGCCAATGTTGCATTTTACAGCATGTTCCGGGGACCTCCAAACAGAGAAATATGCTTTTGTAAAAATTTCAAGATGTTTCTACGTACCCACATACCCATTTTTTTCTGGGTGCCAAGTATCAGTTCCTATGAAACACATGCTAAAAGGCTGTGTTTCGCCCCCCAAATCCCTGGTTTTAGTGATCACACAGCTTGGCTGTTGCGGTATCTTGCAGAGGAAGGCTTCAGAGTGGGCCTTCTAGAGTAAGAAGTGCCTTGTCAAAAAAACCTATTTTTTTACATTGATCTGGCTGCAGCAACAGCAAATTAGGTGTTTTACAGGTTTGTTATACAGCCTACTACTTATCTTCCAGTCCCACTGATGAGCCAATTTTTAAAAAAAATCCTTTATTAAAAACTGTTGCTCTAATGCATCTCTGGTAGAAAACCCAAGTCTCAAGAAGGGGGTGCATCCCTGGCCCCTGCATAACGTGTGAACAGCTTGAGGGGGGAAAAGGTATATTTTAAACTGAGCTGGCTTCTGCAGCAGTTCAGCCAGCTCAGTGTTGCAGAATCCTGAGAAGAGTGTGGGTTGCAAAACAAGAAGGTACCCTGGCTTGACACCAGAACAAAAGATATCAGAACAAAAGAAAAGACCCTGAAAAGAAAAGAAAAGGTGGACAGACAAAATAACCGTAACTCTTGGAAGGTCTATCCTTACACTGTTCACAGTGCAAATTTCAAGTCTTTCACAATTTAAAATTAAAAACTGTTGTATGAATGCATTTACAATAGAAAATGCGTGAAAACATTCTATTTCATGTTCTCCATGCTGTTTTCACCATAGCGCACAATTTGCAAATATCTATTTGTATAACTTGGAGCCCAATCCAGGGCTCGACATGCCAGCACTGTCGCAAACGTGCCGTAAGGCACATTTGTAAGACCTAATGCTGGGCTAGTGCCCATGCTAGCCCAGCGCTGGCCTTGCACCAGGCACCAGGCTTCATACAGACTGCCAAGCTGTGGTAAGGTAAGCGGGGGTAAGGGGAGGCAGGGAGGAAGAGGTCTGGGGAGGCAGGTGGAGGGTGGAGAGAGGGCGGGAAGGAGGCGTGACAGGGAGGTGGTGAGAGGGGGAGGAAGGTGTGTTGGGGGAGGGAGCGGGGAGGAAGGGAGGCGAGACGATCCTGTGCATTTGTGTGGGGTTCAGCAGCCAACACAAACTCTCTTCCCTCACCGCCAACCTTTTGGTCGGTGGTGAATCAAGTAGCCCCATTGTGGGGCTACTTCGCTTACCCAGGAGAAGGAGACGAAAGCTGCCATTGGTGCGCAGGATGCGGTGGCAGCTGTTTTCAGTGCCGCTACAGCCACACATCACGGGAGTGCAGGATTGAGCTGCCCATTCTGAGTTTCATTCCTTTGTTGCACTGGAGGATGACATGTGCAAAGGATCCAGAAAACTGGTGGTTGCAAGTATTGATAAGTGATGCATTTTTACCTCTTCAAGCAAGGGTGTTTGCAAGGGCAATTTTTTACTGTTTCATCAGTTTTTCATCATTACAGTCACTATATTGTGACTAAATTAATATTTCACGTGTTTCTAGTACCATGCATGTCAGATGCCATGGTACATGTAACACACAGAGCTCACCAGTGGCAATCCTAGTCCCATGCCACCTGTGGGCCATTACCACAGAATGCTGCCCACCATGAGTTGATTGTCCTCCCCACTGGGTGCCATCTGAGGGCTGAAGGAGACCTCACAGGGCTTCTTCTGGCCCTTTGAAGTACTTCTGAAACCTCTGAAAGACCTTAAAGGTCACTTACAGTTTTCATCCAAAAAGCAGAAGTGAGCTTTAAAGGTCCTCCAGAGGCTTCCAAAGACCACTGGGCGGGGAGAGGAAAGGGGTTGGGGGACAGGTGTGGCACCCCAAGGAATTTGCCCCCCTTGGCCCCCCCCAGGTACACAGTGGAGCTTACATTTGCCCTGAGTTGTGGTGATTGTCAGAGTGCAGACAAAGCTGTAGTTTTCCCAGAAAGAACCAAGCTCAAGGCAATACAAGGATCCCGTCAGCCACACAGAATACTTCTGACCATTGTCTGAGGTTCTTTGCCCTGTTAGAATGAAGGACGAATGCATATGCAGAACCATTTCTTTTCCCAACTACCTTGTTATTAAATTGAACCATTTACCCAGCAGTAAGAGGGCTAATTTGCAACTGCTTTGAGATTTGCCATTATTTATGCTCTCTTGGCAGCCTAAATATTACCATTAATAAGAATCACAGAGGGGAAATATAAACACTGTGCAAAGATGGCCTGTTCTCTGCTTATTATTGCTAATCATAGCAGGTTCTAATTTTATTAGGTTATTGTTAAGTGGTAACTCAGCTTAATCTTTCATTTTAAGTAGTATATGATATAATGTGGAGGTCATTGCACCTGTGGGCTATCATCCAGGAGCTGAGGGTTGCCTGCATTGTTTCCTGCAGAAGGGCTTGCGCCGGCACTTCCATAATTTTTATGGCTGACATTGATACCTTGCTGTGAGTACAAATCGCTAGACTGGAGTAGTTGCATGTATAGGTTTCATTGTTGAACAAAGTCCAAATCCTGAAGGTCTCCCAACTTGCCTATGGAATTTTCATTTCAACTGCCTATGTTTGATTGAATTAGGCTGCAATTCTTACCACACTTTCCTCAGAGTAAGCCCCGTTGAACAAAAGAGGACTTACTTCTGAGGAGACTTGGTTAGGATTGTGCCCTTGGACCTCTTTGGTGGAACACTTTATAAGATTTCAGATGAGAGATGGGTGAACTCACCTTGGGCTAGCCTGGAAATAATACAATTTCTCTCCCCCCCCCCCCCAATTAGGAAGAATGGTTTGCCATTCCAATCTAAGTAAGTATGGGAAATGATACTTACTCCAAGTAAGTATGGGAAATGATACTTACTCCAAGTAAGTATGGGAAATGGCCTCACATTCCCCTTTGCCTGGCCTGACTACCAGCCAAGGCACGTTTGCTTACTCATGACTAAATGCAAGCGTTTGGCTTGATTTTGCTTTCCATAGGGCTCAATACATTTGCCAGCTTGGAGGGAGGAGCCTCCTTCTTGGGTGTTTTTGGGCGGCTGCATTCATTGGATCAGTACCATTCTGGTGTTATTGGATTCCTCTCAGCCTGCCCTTTCTGACAGACTAAGGCAGGCTTGCCTACTCATGAGTGAACATGCAGTATGGCTCAGTTTCACTTTCCATAGGGCTCCATGCATCTTTTGTTTTCTGTTTTTTTGCCAATAACTTTTGCCTCCCACCTTTTATTTAATTGTCTTGGCAGTGCAGTGCGAGAAGCAGAGCTGTTGGGCTTTCTTTTTCTACTTTCTCCCATTGTGCTGCTGTGCTCGAGAGCAGCATGCCATGGATATTCAGTGATGGTGCTATCATATCAAGACTTGGGTGACCCAATCCTATTGGGCAGATACAGTAGCAGATCTGATACGATGCCATAAGTGCCAGTGCAGTGTAACAGATGCCATGCTGCCATAATGCGCTATGGAGCCACTGGTGCAAATAGCCAGAGGCTCCACGTGTGCAACAGCAGCTCCTGGACATCCTGTCAGAGCAAGTAAGATGGTGGAGGGGGTTGTTCAGGGGAGGATTAAGGTGGAGAGTGGGCCAAACCAGTGGCAATTCAGGAGGAGAATCTTGGCGATAGTAGTGCACATCAAGATCCAGTTGGAGATTTTTAATAAATAAATAGACTGAAGAAAGAAAATTATTCCATTTATTTAAGAGCAGTCTTGAACAGAGTTCCCATCGTGTGAGGGAAGTCTAACCACTTTTTGCACAAAATGCAGTTCTTACATAGGGACTTGGAGTGAGCTCTGCTAGAAGCAATACAATAAGGCATTTTTTCCCCATACACTCAAAATAGATTGGTTACAAGGAACTAGCTTGTAGCTTTAATTGGCATTGCCTGTATACAAGAGAAACTCAGAAGACATATTTCTTTTATCAGACGGTATGAAATGGGTCTATTTTTTAAGCTACAAGCATAAAAAGATAGAAGAGTTAAAATGCCACTCAGATCTAATTAGGCCTGAACTGGTGTACTGTGCTTAGTTTTGGTTGCCCCAGTTTAATAAAGAAGATAAAAAAGTGGGGTGTCCAAATGGGCCTATGAAATCCAAATGGGTGGATATCATAGGTCTGTAATGAGTGGATATCATAGGCCCATAATACACACCCATATTTTCTAAGATGGAAATGGTACGATTTTTGAAAGAGGAACTTCCATGAAGAATTACCATCCTCGCTGATCCGCAACTAGTTTAAACGCATGGGGCCACTCTGAGGAAGGGCTGGAGGATGGTGGGCCAGGGACACCCCTTCCCCAAAAGAATAGAATGGAAGCAGATTCTGTGGCCAAGCTACCACATCCTTCATGCACTTCTCTCTGCATTGGCAGCACAGCTACTACTGATACGAGCGACAGAGTGCCTTGGAAATGTGCATCAATTGAATGATGAATTCTTTTTCATCATAGTATTGAAAATCCCCCAATAATGCTATAAAATGTTAACTGTGCACATTGATGAAGGCCAAGTTTCAAATGTGATGGAGTATGGCAATGAGCTGTATACAAACAATGTCAGACTCTGAACTTCATTGCTGATTAGAGCCAATGTATCTTGCAGTGTTTTCCTGCAAGATGAGAACTGCAGAGGGAAATGAGAACTGCAGAGGGAAAGGAAAGGCATTCAGAATGTTTTTATTATCCCCATGCTAATGCTGTGTATGCAGCTGTGCCCATCCTCAATCACATATTAGTGCCTAATCAAAAGGTATTGTATTCCATTTAGCTTAATTTCAGCTGCTGTGTGTTCTGCTGCCTTCCTTGTTCCAACTCATCATAGGATTAGATGACTCACCAGGCATGTAGACCTCTTGGTATTCCAAACAATGCCTTTTCCTTTAGATATTTCTCACCCCCTTACAAAACAGAGTGTCATTCATAATTAGCATTTTAACATGATTAAAGCCCTGCTGACACAAATAGCAGTTTGTAGCAGTCTATTCCCTTAACTTTGTGAAGAAAAACTAAACGTTCTACTGTGTGTCCCAAATTATATTTATTTTTTGTAAATACAGTGGGGCTTCCAGATCAGCAGATTTGGAACCCGTGGATTTCATCATCCATGGGTTCCAAACCTGTGGCTGGACCCCTCCAGAATGTGCTGCCTCTGCAGGCCTCAGAATGCCTGGGGCTTTTAAACTGATTTTCTAGTTTTCACCAAAAACCATTGTTCTGAGGCCCACAGAGGCAGCACATGACCTCCGCGGGCCTCAGAAGGGCTCCAAACGTGACTGGAACCTAATTCCAGTCGCATTCATAGCGTCCAGGTGGCCCAAATACATGTATTGAAACATCCACGGCTTGCCTATGTTCGAGGAATGGAATCCCCGTGGATAATGAGGGCCACCCTATACAGTTGTGTTGAACTCCCAAGGACCTATACCATGCTAGCAGCCAATCAATAAATGATCTAAATACACATTGCAAACACACAGCAACTTGTGAATTCATCTTACTTGTGCAGTAAAGAACAGGAGCCGAACATGTTAATAGGTGAGCATGGCGATATTAAATAGGAGTCATGATTCTCTTGTGCCATCACACATAGGAAAGGATATCAGCAACGGCAGCAAGCTTATAAAGTTGGTATGTCAGAGTCACTCAGGGATCCATTAAACCAATTCATCTCGTTGCACTGCTAGGTTAGGACTGAAAATGTTGTGCCTGCAAAACATTGGAAAGGCAGTGGCCATTTCTGCCTGGACATCAGATCCTCTGCCTGACTGGTGTTGATACCCCTTTCCAGTGATTTGTCTTTGGTCACTTGCCATCTCAAGAAATCTTGTAAATGGGTCCCGAGGCTTTTGGAAGCACACTTGCATAACATGAGGCTGAAAAGGCTAAAATATGCAATGTAGTCCCAGAGCTCTGAGGCTGCATTCATTTTGGGCATTAATTTTCCAGAAATATTTGAGCCGATGACGGTCCTGTCATTCAAGCTAGCTCTGCTATTTCACTAATTCCAGCAGAGAGAAGCAGTAGTCCTTCTCATAATCTTCATATTGTGTGTGTGAGCATGCAGGTGATGAGGTAAATTTGTACATTTTTGCCTGCTTATCACTCAAATAAGAATTAAAATCTGATGTTTCATTTATAGTCCAAGGGTTTTTTTTCCCCCCAAGCAAGATCGTTGCTTCTATCATATTTAACATGTACTTTCCCTAAAAGGCTGTTTTTATCATTTCTATCAAATTTATTCATGTCTCACTTATTGGTCTACAGTGTGATCGTTTTTAATTTTAGGTGAAGTAAAATGTTCACCAAAATGTGCCCCTTTTAGTTGCAGTTCTGTGCTGGCTTTTATTAGATTAGAGATGCTAGAACGTTTTAAAAGAGCTGCACTTCAAAGCTTGTCTTGACATTTTGCCAGTTTTAACCTCTCTGGCCCAATATGAAAACTCAGATCATTCCCAGCTTGTTTGCTGAAGGATTTTACCTGCCACAAATTTGACCCGGAGGCCTTTACTTTGGTTCCCCCAAGTTTGGTTTTGAGATAAGTTGAAGTATCTGTAGTGCAGATATTTCCCCAAGTTGTGCTACCTGAGGCTATTTTTTTTTCAGAATTAAAACTTAAAGCACTAAAATGGAAAGATACATATGTATTTCTTCATCTACAGCCCTAACAACGGGCAGACATCCTTCTTGCAGCTGCAGGAAAGGGAACTTAATATTGCCTCCAGGTATTGCTCTTTCCTTTTTGCCTAGTCAGAGATAGGAATGTACTTTTTTTTTTTTTTTGAAATGGCATTGCTTTGGGGGTTCCCTTGAATCTGTCAAGTATAATGTGGGTTTTCACATTAAGCCTATGTGCATCCTTATGAAAGCCAGTGCATTCTTATGCTCCTGTTTGGGTCGTCATAAGACAGGGGTGCTCACACTTTTTTGGCTGGAGAGCTACTTTGAAATGCAAGGCCTGGAGATCTACCAGAGTTTTTTTACAATGTTCGCGCCATCATAACATATAACATTCATGTGTACAATGTATGTTGGTGTACCTTGCATAACCGCATGAGCCAATATTGCACAACACAACATAATTAACTATAAACATTTTTTGTAATTACTTGAGTTTACTTTGATGACTTGCACTGAAGTGAATCAGCCAAGGATGCATAGTCCGGAGAGTAGCTGCTGACAGCCAGCCTCAAGCACACTTCCAAATGTTCATCAGTCATGGTGGAAAGGTACTTGGACTTAATGATCTTCATGTAGGAAAAGGCTGACTCACATAAATAAGTGGAGCCCTTCCTGCCTCAGGTGCTCTTATATCCCTGAGGGCCCTATTGCCTTCAAGTGGCTGAAGCTGTGCAGCACACTCTGCTGGATGCCCAGGCCTTACCCTTAAAGGGGCCACTGCTGACACCACATCTACCTCCTCACCAGATCTTCCTCGATTCCAATACAAGTGGGGGGGGGAGCAGATCTCTATACAGACCAGTGCAAAAACAGAGGAAAGGTGTGAGGGAGGGAAGATCTCTATATAGACATCACAGCAAGACCAGTGCAAAACCCCTTGCGCACAGAACCAACAGATGGAAGTTGGGGGGGCAGATCTCCATACATACCAGTGCAAAAACAGGGGAAAGGTAAGTCAGCCCCAGTAGAGTCAACGGGGCTCACTCCCAGGGATGCGTGGATGGGAGAGAAGCCTGCCAGCAGCTCCTCTCCAGGTCTACTCACAAGTCAGCCCCAGTAGAGTCAATGGGGCTCACTTCCAGGGATGCGTGGACAGGAGAGAAGCCTGCGAGTGGCTCCTCTCCAGGTCTACTCACGAGTTAGCCCCAGTAGAGTCAATGGGGCTCACTCCCAGGGATGCGTGGACAAGAGCTCACTCCCAGGGATGCGTCACTCCCAGGGAGCTCACTCCCAGGACGGGGCTCACTCCCAGGGATGCGTGGATGGGAGAGAAGCCTGCGATCGACTCATTTTGCCTCATGATCGACTGGTAGATCGCAGTCAACGTATTGAGCACCCCTGTCATAAGAGATGTTGCTGCAAGCATATAAATAGAGCACACATAATTGTCTCTGTCTTTGGCAAGGCACCTGGAAAAGACAGCATCCCTGCTGAAGTCCTAAAATGCTGCAAAGAGATCATCGTCACTGAGCTGCATGAAATCCTCTGTCTCTGCTGGAGAGAAGGTGGAGTACCTCAAGACATGAGGGATGCAAACATCATCACGCTGTACAAGAACAAAGGTGACAGGGGTGACTGCAACAACTACCGTGGCATCTCTCTCCTTAGCATTGTAGGAAAGCTGTTTGCCCGAGTTGTACTAAAGAGGCTCCAGGTACTTGCAGAGAGCGTCTATCCAGAATCGCAGTGTGGATTCCGAGCCAACAGGTCCACCACTGATATGGTATTCTCCTTTAGACAACTGCAGGAGAAATGCAGGGAACAACGACAGCCACTCTTTATAGCCTTCATAGATCTCACAAAGGCTTTTGACCTGGTCAGCAGAGACGGCCTCTTCAAGATTCTCCCCAAGATTGGATGTCCACCCAGGCTCCTCAGCATCATCAGATCCTTCCACAAGGACATGAAGGGCACTGTTGTCTTCGATGGCTCCACATCAGACCCTTTTGACATCCGAAGCGGAGTGAAGCAGGGCTGTGTTCTTGCACCAACCTTGTTTGGGATTTTCTTCGCTGTCCTGCTGAAGCAGGCCTTTGGAACTGCAACAGAAGGCATCTATCTCCGGACCAGATCAGACGGAAAGCTCTTCAACCTCTCCAGACTGAGAGCAAAATCCAAAGTCCAGCTGAAATGTCTTCGTGACTTCCTCTTTGCTGACGATGCAGCTGTCACTATCCACTCTGCCAAAGATCTCCAGCAGCTCATGGATCGTTTTAGCAAGGCCTGCCAAGATTTTGGACTGACAATCAGCCTGAAGAAAACACAGGTCATGGTTCAGGATGTGGACTCACCTCCCTGCATTACAATCTCTGAGCATGAACTGGAGGTTGCCCATGACTTTGTGTACCTTGGCTCAACGATCTCCGACACTCTTTCTCTCCATACTGAGCTAAACAAGCGCATTGGTAAAGCAGCTACCATGTTTTCCAGACTCACAAAGAGAGTCTGGTCCAACAAGAAGCTGACGGAACATACCAAGATCCAGGTCTACAGAGCTTGCGTCCTGAGTACACTTCTGTACTGCAGCGAATCATGGACTATTCGCTCACAACAGGAGAGGAAACTGAGCGCTTTCCACATGCGCTGCCTCCGACGCATCCTCGGCATCACCTGGCAGGACAAAGTTCCAAACAACACAGTCCTGGAACGTGCTGGAATCCCTAGCATGTATTCACTGCTGAAACAGAGACGCCTGCGTTGGCTTGGTCATGTCGTGAGAATGGATGATGGCCAGATCCCAAAGGATCTCCTCTATGGAGAACTCGTGCAAGGAAAGCGCCCTACAGGTAGACCACAGCTGCGATACAAGGACATCTGCAAGAGGGATCTGAAGGCCTTAGGGATGGACCTCAACAAGTGGGAAACCTTGGCCTCTGAGCGGCCCGCTTGGAGGCAGGCTGTGCAGCATGGCCTTTCCCAGTTTGAAGAGACACTTTGCCAACAGTCTGAGGCTAAGAGGCAAAGAAGGAAGGCCCATAGCCAGGGAGACAGACCAGGGACAGACTGCACTTGCTCCCGGTGTGGAAGGGATTGTCACTCCCAGATTGGCCTTTTTAGCCACACTAGACGCTGTGCCAGAACCACCTTTCAGAGCGCGATACCATAGTCTTTCGAGACTGAAGGTTGCCAATACAATTGTCTCTGTTTAAGTACTTATGAGTCAGGTTGGGGCGGACCCAGTCTTGATCACATCCTGCCCTGCAGAAAGCAACCTTGGGGCAGAGGGAAGGATACTGTAGGTATCTTTTCTGGATCTGGAATGGATTGGGAATACAAGTCCGAGCATGCCTGGTGGGACAATGATGTGTTGTGTGTGCCATTCGCCTGAAAAGGAGATTCATGCTGGAACTTGTAGTCATAATGGTGGGAAAAAGTCTCTCCTGTCTATCAGTGCCAGAAGTAAATTGCTAGGGGCTTGGTGGCATAGAAAAATGGAGCTGGCAGAGGCAGTGGTGGGCACTTTGAGAAAATCCCCATTGATCTCTCCTGAAGCCTTTGAGAGTATATACGCTTTCAGCTGCAATGCACGCAACTCCTCAACCCCCTCTGAGGCAAGCAGGGGAGTGGTTGTCTCAACAGGAGCTTGTTTATAACATGGCCATCAGCAACATGCAAAGTGGAATGGTTCTGCATTCCTACATATCATGGCCAAAGGACAAAACTGTACATTACATAGGTAGAGTAACACAGCCTGGGGTTTTTTATTTTTAATGTGGAAACTGCATGTGGGGGGGTCTTGAAATTGTGGGGCCCACTGAATGCTATTTGTGGAGGGGCTTTTTGAAAACCAATGAAAACTTTTTTCCAATAAAAATATTACAAAGGGAGGGATTGGAATCATGATGGGGGGAAGCGCTAAAGCAGTCTGACTACGGTTTCACCCCATTTCAAGCCCTTCCATGGGCTACTTACAAAAGGAAAAGCAAAAAAAATCCAGTCATGTTACATATTCAGAATCATGTGTACTGTGGCCCTAAATATTATCCTAAAACAAGTAGCAGGCTTCAATGCTGGATGGGGCCTCCGTATTCCAATGGACACAGAGTACTCAATGCATCCAAGATGGTGGCTTAGTTTTTTTAAGGCACCCTTCCAGTGGTGTCACTAGGGCTTGCATCACCCAGTATGGGAGGCCAGTGTGTCACCTCCATGATGGAACTCCTCCAGTGCAGTGGGCAGGGCAATGCCCCAGATGGTGGGTGTCATGGTGCACCATTGCCTCACCCTCACTGGTTTTCTGTCTATAACGTTTGATAGAATAGATCTATTTCAACGTGGTTTATTTCATAGCTTTCCTCATAAAATTACACGTTGAACTATATATATATATATATATATATATATATATATATATATATATATATATATCATAGGGCACAATCCTCACCCCTTATGACATAAGGGTAATGTAGCTCTGAGGTAAGGGAACAAACATTCCGTTACTTAGAGGAGGCCTCCGTGAGTGACACCCAACTGCAGGATGTAGCACATGTCCCATTGGCACTGTTACAGTATGTGCCCTATACAGTAAGGCAATTTGGTGGCTGGATAAGGCAGGCCTACCAGACTACTGCTGTGTGTAAGCAAATGTAAGCATACCTGTCAGACAATGGGGCAAGGACCAATCAAGGCAAAGTGCTGAGTCATTGCACAGTACAAGGAGAGATGGGAAAAGCTGATGCAATCCCCACCCAGGATGATGCAATGACATTCCTCAGTGATGAGGTCATGGCCTTTCCCATTGGCTGACAGGAGTATAAATGTCCAGCAAGCACACTCCACTGTGTGGGTTGTAGGAGTGAGTTGCTGCAGGGATGTCTGCTGGACTGATACCTGATTTGCTGACTCTTTGGACTGTTTGCTGGACTGCCTCTGCTTGCCGATTTCGGGAACTGCCTTCTACTTGTAAATACTGCCTGTAAATAGACTCTGGTGTTGGTATTTCCCTGGGTCTTGCCTCCTTTTTCTGGCGTTCTTCCCTGTGCTCTGAGCACCACACACTGCAGCTGCCGGTTTGCGCTTCTGCTATCTCTGTGTTTTGCCCATTATCTCTAACAGTGGAAAGCAGTGCTGGAAAGCACTGACATAAAGGGTTAGGATTGCGCCCATAATGGTATTATTCAAAAATACTAAGATTTGAAAAATTTTGGGTAATAGTGGTGTCACCCTCCCCCCCCCCCACATTACCTGGTGCAGCGACGACACCACACCCTTCTCCAACACTCAAGGTGGAGAGCACTATCTTACTCTAATGTGTGTGGAAGAAGCCCTTTTGCAGTTTATTATGCAAAACCAACCATTTCTGGGGCTTTGTGATTCTAGGATATATTACTCAATCCAAACCTTTTTTTTTTTTTGGACTTGCCATCTAAATGGACTCATTGCATTCAGGAACTCAGGCCTGGGATTGAATTCATATGTTAATTGATTTGAGACTTTCCATTAGAAAGACAAACAAAATCCTTCCATTTGGGGCCAGGGCTATATTGGAGATTTTGTTAAAGATCATCCTTACCAGCTGTCATCGTTCAGTATGAAGTCACTTAACCTTTGCCAGCATTCCTTGCTGCTTTTGAGAGCCCACGGTCCTAGACAGATGCCCTGGCAACAAATGTGCAAACTGAAACAAGAATATTTATCTTCAGCAAGGGCAGCTCCGTGTAATCCATCTTTCGCAGGTGCAGTTCCTTTGATGGTCTGAGGGAATATTAATCTCCATTCCCCAAGCAAGGTGAGGTGCGATTCTTTTTTGGTGCACTGTTGTAGGAGTGGAGAAAATGCAAACTATTATTCCATTGGAAGCAGCAGAAGCAACCAGATAACTCCAGTGACATTGCAATTACAAAGCTGTGTAATCTTATGATTGACAGGAAAATAATGGTTACTAAAGGGCTGTTTGGTTTTACAAGAGAATTGTGTTTACTTTGATAAAGACTGTTTTTAGAGGCAGGAGCAATCAGAAGCCTTTCAGTTGGAAAATTTAGTGCGAGATATTGTTTATTGCTATTGTTTCATTGAATGTTTTCTTAGATTGTCGGTGTCGTCAGCAAACTCCATCTGGGTCTCTTGTTATCTCATTTGAACGCTTGGGTATAAAATGTAAGTAGTGGACTGGGTAGGAAATGCACTCACAGTGATGCAAGTGAAGAAGAGACATGATGGCAAGGCTGCAGATGACTCCACATGGAGTTTTACTAACAGTCATTGGCTTCAGTAGGTCAAGGAAACATAGAACTGCTCCAGTATTCTAGCACTGGATAAATGGCTGTACAGATACAGGGCTGGCCCAAGAGGCTCTGATACTTAAGGGCTGAGGATGCATGCCAGCATCACACCAGCCACTGCCACCCCTCCTTCTCCCTCTCTCTGCAATCAAAAGAGGAGAATGAAGCAAAAGGGAAGTAGAGAGGAGAGTGGTGGGTTACTCTTTGACCCACCATTTTCTTGTCCACATTTCTCCATTCCATTTCTATAGTCCTTTTGGAATCCAGGGAGTGGGAGAAAGTTGAGCAGCAGAGGCAGGCAGTGGTGGGTGGAGAGAACCCTCCTGCCAACTGGTTGGTTGACATGATTGCCTCAGTTGTCTTAATGGAGGATGGCATGTGACACAGGAGGCTAGAAAGAGAAGGAGAGCAGCTGAATAGTGTGTCCCCTACTTTGCATGGGTAAGAGGGAACAGTTGTGCAAGAAAAGATTTGGATCCAACCCACAGCCCTTCTCTATGTAACTCCATGCATCCATACCACAGTATTCCACAGTGGCATCCTATGCTCCTCCTGATGTGATGGGCAGCCAATCCTATAACACGCTTTGTGTGGTAGCGCAGCCATGTCAGTGTTCAGTGACACCCGCTGAATTCCACAGGGGAGTTTTGGCCTCTGAAGGAATCCTGTAATGGAACTGCACAAGGTCCCTTGAGGAGATAGGGTGTGGTGTCAATGGTGCTCCCTTACTCTGACAGGTCTGGGAAGCATGGGGTTAAAACCAAGGCCTTAGTATATAGCTGCAGCCACTTGGAGGTAACAAGGCCTTAGGGTTAAAAGCAGCACCTGGAAGAAGGAAAGGGTGTGGATGTAGAAGGAAAGAGCTTGGACAGACTAGAAAGAAAGAGGAAGGACTGACTGATGGACTGAATGAACGGAGATGACTGGAGACGCTGGAGACTGGTGTGTAGCCGCCACATCCAGGAGCTGCTGGGAATCAAGGTGTTGCTGCAGCGACTGGAGAAGCTGGCAGGAAAGCTGGCAGGAAGCTGGACTGCTGGCAGGAAACTAGAGGAGGGAGGAACTCTGCAGGTTGAACAGGCACATTACCCTAGTGGTTGGGTCTAGCAGTATTTTCTGCAGAGCTTGGGCCTTGAAGGGAGGCTAATTAGTCTTAACTGGACATAAGGCCTCTAAAGTATAGATTTGACAGGACACTCCTCAGGATAATGGAACATTTTTTCACCAGCCCACTGTATCTACTCAGACCTGTGCCAGTTCTATAGCTGCCACAAGTCCATATGCACCCAAGTGGGGAATCAAACCTGGGAAGGGTTAGGATATTGGCATGCACGACTGCTGCCAGTACCACCACTTCTTGGCCCCAGTCCACCCTCCTCCCCATTCATCCCCTCCCTGCCCTGTTCTGCCCCCTCTTTACCTCCTCCAACTTCCTGAGTTAACTTACTGGTGCAGGCAGGTATTTCTGGTCAACTAGCACATGGACTCAGCTGCTCCCTCCTTTGAACAGTGGCCATGCTGAATGATGGTAGCCTTTTGTGGCAGTCATAGAGGGCTTGCACCACTGGGAAAAGCTTTCCTGCAGCACAAGGCCCAAATTGAAAGGAATGGTGAGCTATGCCAGACATAGATTGAAGTGACGCTGCAGAAGAAGTTGACTATTGATCAAATCACCTCAGATTGTTTATACAAGTGAACCGAGTCACGTGCTGCTTCTGTGAGGCTTTGAGAAGCTCTCCCCCACTGCAAATCTTATTGCTGAGTGAAACAGTTGCAAGTCACCAACCTGGGTACCCTGCCTCATACTCTTCGGATGCCTTTAAATGGGACATCTCTAAAAACTGAACAGATGTCTGAAGCATTCATGACAAAAAAGAAAATAGTGACTTCTCATTTTCTGATAGGACAATAAAAGTTGTTTAATGTTATTCTTAATCACATTTTCTGCCTTGGATCTCAGGCACTATATGCAAGGCTATTCACCAATTTATCTTCACGATGACTATGTGAGTTGCATTAGTCTGGGATTGGTTCAGGATCAGCAGGAACTTTCTGGCAAAGCAGAATTTGAACCCACATCTCCCTGGTTCAAGTTCAGCACCACTGACTACACTACACAGCTCTCAAAGGGCATAATCTACCCATATATTTTCCTTTCTCCACTGAATTCTACAGCTGTGCCATTGGCCATTACATAGGGTGACTGCACATGATTTGTTCCTCCCCTCCATATGCACATGTTATATGTGTTAGAAAAACACTGCCCATAACAGGTGGTAGTGTTTTCAAGGTGATTCCCACAATAGTGGGAGCAAATTTTTCAGCTGCTGTGTTCCTGGAAGCCACCAGTAGGAAACAGTCTGTGGACAACTTGATTGCATTTGTCCTTGTGTGTGTGTTTCCATTTGGGAGGCATTGGGTGCAGGTTTTTTGGTCATGTGTGAAACAGTCCAAAGAGTTTGCTTGCTGAAGCTTGGAATGGTTGGGATGTATATTAAACAGTGCCAAGGATACCTTTCAAATGTCATTGCAGTGGAGTTAGACAATTGCAAGTCTGATGCAGAATGGAGTGTAAGTCTCATATTAATTCATGAGCTTTGCCTCATACCGTTCTGATGATCATCCTCTGAGAGAGGATTTAACCAATCCAGTACTTTTTGCTTCACTGGGTTACTATGTTCAATGGCAATCCATTAAGAAAAAAAATTGAATTCAGTGTTTTCTTCTGATATGTTCTTAAGCCTTTCTACTCCATTTATCCTGCCCTAAGGACACCACTTATAAGGCATCCTCCCTGTGATATAAATTGTGCAAAGTACATTCAGTGATCACCTCTGAGTCTCAGCATCCCATAAAGAATGCCATCCATAATACTCTGTGAATGTTACATTAATTCAAAGCTTTCTTTTATATGCTCGTTCTTGACATGCTATTTTATTCTTGCAGTATATTTATTGGCACGTTTTGACATTGCTTTGGAAAGTTGAACACAAAGCATTTTAAATACATTGACAACACTATCTCTCTTAAATCAGTTGAACTTCTATTCTCCAGTGGGTCCTAGGGAACCAAAAACCTATTGAAAGACACTGGAATAGGAGGTTTCAGACAGTCTGGAGAAAAATTGTCAGCCTGAAGGTGGATATTGGGAACTGGTGACCTTACTAGTTATTATTATAGATTATTTTATAGTATAGAAAGGCCTCAGAGAGGGTACCATAAGCAATAATTGTTCTGCATTATTTGTGGCTGGAGATAACTTAGGATAATAAACTGTGAAAATTAAACCAAAAACATTTTCCATGAAAAAAGTATTACTGATTATATTATTACCTCACTCTTCAGTGTCAGAAGCTGCAATCCTATGCACACATACAGTGGGGTTTACTTCTGCATAAACATGCATAGGATCTGGCTGTTAGGCTCATGACAGTCCTGTAAATTAGCTGCACGAGATGACTTGCCTGTGTTCATCTACTATTGTATTTATTGCTTGTTTATCTCAGGCATTTACAGGCTGCCACCTTTGCCATCACTGACATTCAACGCACTATATTGCAAACATACAGTAGCTCCAAAGCTAAGACATGCTGACCCTGGATTTCCCAGTGGCTGAATCCAACACCCTGCAGCTAGTGCATCACACTTGCTTTCAGTATTTAGAATTAAAATAAATACTGTTACTAATTTTATTTAGACTATAAGTGGGAAACTAAAAAGCACAATTGAATTCATGATGACTGCTTAACTCTTCTCAGGGCTTAGTACCTGCCTCCTCAGGAGCACACTGAATTCCAGGGGTTAAAAATCAAACCCACAGTATTATCTGTAGGGTGAAGAGACATGGCAATGCACTGAATTACCCCTGAACACGGACCAGGCATAGCAAGTGTCAAAATGTAAGTAGTAAGAACAAAAGGAATTAAAATGGGGAAACGAAGATGAGGAGTTATAATACAAGCAGACTGATGGAAAATGCCTGAGCTTAGCTGGAAAGCACACAGTTTTCATCAAATGGATGCAGTGACCAGTAGTGGCCAGCAGATGGAGCCGGGGTGCTACTCAAAGCTCTCACCCCACAACCTTTCCAACCTTAAACCAGCTGCGGACGTCCGCAGCCCTGCACCCGGGGCAAAGCTCCATAATGGTGCCCCGCCGCAGGCTCTCACCGCCCCCCATGCAGATATCTGCCCCCCACACTCACCAGAGGCTCACAGAGCCTCATGCGACCAAAGACCACACCGGAGAAACCTCTGTGAGGTTCCCCAGCACTATAAGCTGTGCTTCCGGCAAACCGGAAGCACAGTTTCCGCCCCCGTCAGGAGCCTCAGAGAGGCTTCCGCAGGGTCCTAGCGGCCAGCTCTTGGGGCATTTGCCCCATCTCACCCTATGGTAGGCACGCAACTGCCTTAAACCCAGAGATGTTTACGTGCTGGCTGAAGTCACAGCAGACAAAGCAACAAAAAGTCCCTTATCACAATCTAGCTTATGCTACTTAGGTTGCTCAAGAAATCCCTAGTCTTTGCACTCATGGTTGAGCAACCAGTTGCTCTTCTCTGAGCACCTCGTGACTAAGGCAAGTGGCAGAGAACAACTTATACTTCCTGTGGGCTGGGAAATATACAACTTTGCTTTGATGGTGTCATCAAGCAACCTGATTGGAGAAGTAGAACCTACCTGGCTTCTCCTTCCGACCCTTGACCTAGATCAGGGGTGTCCAAAGTTTTTGGCAGGAGGGCCACATCATCTCTCTGACACTGTGTCAGGGGCTGGGAAGAAAAAGAATTAATTTACATTTAAAATTTGAAGAAATTTACATACGTTTACATAAATGAATTTATTAAAGATGAACTTATATGAATGAATGAAGGTCTTGCTCTTTGCCGATGATGCAGCTGTCATTACCCACTCTGCCAAAGATCTCCAGCAGCTCATGGATCGTTTTAGCAAGGGCTGCCAAGATTTTGGACTGACGATCAGCCTGAAGAAAACACAGGTCATGGTTCAGGATGTGGACTCACCTCCCTGCTTTACAATCTCTGCACATGAACTGGAGGTTGTCCATGACTTTGTGTACCTTGGCTCAACGATCTCCGACACTCTTTCTCTCGATACCGAGCTAAACAAACGCATCAGTAAAGCAGCTACCACGTTTTCCAGACTCACAAAGAGAGTCTGGTCCAACAAGAAGCTGACGGAACATACCAAGATCCAGGTCTACAGAGCTTGTGTCCTGAGTACACTTCTGTACTGCAGCGAATCATGGACTCTTCGCTCACAACAGGAGAGGAAACTGAACGCTTTCCACATGCGCTGCCTCTGACGCATCCTTGGCATCACCTGGCAGGACAAAGTTCCAGACAACACAGTCCTGGAACATGCTGGAATCCCTAGCATGTATGCACTGCTGAAACAGAGATGCCTGCGTTGGCTCAGTCATTTCGTGAGAATGGATGATGGCCGGATCCCAAAGGATCTCCTCTATGGAGAACTTGTGCAAGGAAAGCGCCCTACAGGTAGACCACAAGGACATCTGCAAGAGGGATCTGAAGGCCTTAGGAGTGGACCTCAACAAGTGGGAAACCTTGGCCTCTGAGCGTCCTGCTTGGAGGCAGGCTGTGCAGCATGGCCTTTCCCAGTTTGAAGAGACACTTGGCCAACAGTCTGAGGCAAAGAGGCAAAGAAGGAAGGCCCATAGCCAGGGAGACAGACCAGGGACAGACTGCACTTGCTCCCAGTGTGGAAGGGATTGTCACTCCCGAATCGGCCTTTTCAGCCACACTAGACGCTGTTCCAGAACCACCTTTCAGAGCACGATACCATAGTCTTTCGAGACTGAAGGTTGCCAAGTAATTGAAGGTCTTGCAATAGCTCAAGGCCTATAAAAGGCCTTGTACAAAGCAAGGCTGGCCTTTCCTTTCTTGCTGCTACTGCATCACAGACGTGAAACAACAAGCAGTGGAGGGAGCCCTCATCCCACAGCTCACATGAGAGGTCAAACAGTCGTCCTCACGCTGAGAGCTGTTGGGTTGGGCCAGTGTGGGCTCCAACAAATCTCCGCAGGGCCAGAAGCTCATTGGAGACTGAGGGCGCCCAGCAGGTTGCATTGAGAGACCTCGAGGGCTGCAAGTGGCCCCAGGGCTGGGGTTTGGGCACCCCTGACCTAGATGGACAGGTTTGGCATGCCAGTCCTGGAGGGGAGTAGCCATCACAGAAGCTGAATCTACATCCAGCATATTTGGGAAAAAACAGAGTTTGAGCAAATGACAAAGGCTACTTGCAAAGATTGCACTAGCAGCTTTTTAGGCTGCTGAACTTGTACACGAGCTTCTGGGAAATTAAGTTTCCAAAAAAAATACTGAAACATAGGCAAAAAATAGAGTAAAAAAATGGGACAGTCATCACAAGGGTAACTGCTATATCCACTAGAGGGTGGAGGGAATTCCCACCTCTCACATGTGGGCCTCCCAGGATAACTTCAGCTGTATTTGTGACTGACTCCACTGAGAACAATTGAGAAATGCCTAGGACTAGGGGAAAGCCTGCCTGTCTGGTCCAGGAATGCTGCCAATGGAGAGGCAGGTTGGGGAAGCACAGCCAAAAATCATTTGTGAATAAAAAACACTGAGATAAATTTAGCCTCCAGCAATTCACAGGTGTAAAGAAGCAGGCTTGCAGGCTTCCAGCTTCAAAGGAAGCACAGTCTGACCCCCCAGCCTCATTGTACAAAATACTTTCCTTCCTGGTTCTAGGCTATTTTGGACTGCCAGATGCAGGGCAGTACAGGATGCAGGTATCTTGTTGTCTGGGTGCTCCCTGAGGCATCTGGTGGGCCGCTGTGAGATAAAGAAAGCTGGACCAGATGGGCTTTTTGCCTGATCTCTCAGGTCCGTAAAAGTGCATTGAGAAAGTCTTTTCATCTTGACAATCACCAGCAGCTTCCTCCATGAAGAACCAGACTGTAATTTTTTTAAATACAATACCCTAATCATAATGAAGCCCTTGAGACTATTAGCACTATTGGCAGTGGACTACTTTTTTTGTTGGTATCCTTCAGTCTCGGAAGACCATGGTATCGTGCTCTAATGGTGGTTCTGGAAAAGAGTGTCCTCTCCAGTGCGTGAAGCCTGAGTAAAGTAGATATGGAGGATAGACTGTTTCCCATGCAGCGAATCCCCCCTCTCCATGTCGCTGAAATGGTCCAATGGAAAGGCAGATGCCAATATGGTTGGTTCCAGCAGCGTCACAGGAGTTGCCAGAACGTGACTGTGTTCAGCCATGAACTGCCTCAGGGACTCTGGCTCTGGATTTTGCCTCGAGGTTGACTCCTGAAGCCTTTTCCGTAACTAGATGCTCAGCCACAAGGCAGTGGAGGTTTGGGATCAGAGCTTTCCTTCTCTCAGATGAGCTGCCTTCCCAGGCTAAGGAGTCCCATCTACCCGGTGGCTGTTTAGTTGCCTCTTACAACAAGTACAGCCAAACTGAGGGCCTATTCTTATCCCCAGCCCCCAGGGATGACAGTGGACTAGGACTAATATATTACTAATAGCAAAAAGTGGAAGGCACCTGTTCTTTCTTTTGTGCTGCAATTTGGATCAATATTTTATAATGTGTTCACTTTCCCAAAGGCATGTTGGGGCTACGTAGCAATCTCAGTTAACAGAATATGCTGTTATCTTGTGAACATTTGCTTGTACATCTTGCATAGAGCTTGAGATCAATCAGTCAGTAGAGTTACATTGCGAACTCCAGCACCATCATGCTCAGTTCGTCCTATTCCTCTGTACTATGATGAATGTTTTATGGTCTCTGTTCTATAGCTTGATGGGTCAAATATTCTTTTGCTCAGCTTGTTTACAGAAATGTTTATCAAAATGTTAAGGCATGATTTTGTTAGCACACATGACAAGTTCACACCCCTGCAGTTTTCTTTTTCCCTTGATTGCCTGGAAGAGTTTTCATAACATATGCAGTGTAAGTAACCCAGAGTCATTTAGCTGGTATAGTAACAGCACAATCCTGTTCATGTCTACTCAAAAGAAAGCCTGGTTGTGTTTAGTGGGACTTATTCCCAGGAAAGTGTGCATAGAATTACAGCCTAAGTATGTTGAGTTGATATTTGTACAATGAGTAGAAAAATGGCAAGAGTGGACAGGGTTAAACAGCCCCTCCACAAACATTCCTCAGTTCTCAAAGTTGCCTTTATTTATTTATTTTTAAAGCAGAGTGTTGAGAAGGGAAAGATGCAACTGGCCTAGTTTTGGTATTAGTTACCTTACATGATTTGATGTTGATTGTAGTTTTTAATGTACAGGTGTACCCCAGTATCCATGGTTTCAACATCCACAGTTTCAGTTATTTGCTGTTCTTCGGTTACTGGGGATGCCCTTTCAAAAGGTAGGGAAGGTGAAGAAAAATGCCAGAAACAGTATTTCCTACTGGTGCGCAGTATTTTCTACTGGTGAGACGACTGCATTTTGAAGGCTGCAAGATGTCTTCCAAGTTCACGCTTGGAAGATGTGTGAGGCTCCTTCCTTCACACAATGTAGCCCCACAATTCTGGCTTCTTTCTTCACTTTCCCTACCTTTTAAAAAGGCATTCCGGGTATCCATAGAGTTACAGTATCCATGGGGAGGTCTGGAATGGAACCCCCAAAGATACAAGGGTATGCTTGCAGGGCTTCTAAGAAGAATTTTATCAGGGGGTACAAAGTTTCTTTAGGGGCCCTTTGAAAAGGGAGAGGCGTGAAACAGAGTGGGAGAAGGTGGTGACGGGTGAGCAGAATGGAGGCAGGGAGGGGTAAAACAGAGTGGGGGGAGGGTGCCGACAGCTGGAAAAGTCTTTGGAGCCCTGGTCTACCCATCCATGTGGCATAGACAGCTAGATAACAGTAATATGGAAAGCCAAACACACTCCTAAGTCTCTCTAAAATCTTTTTAAATATAGAAAATCATGCAGAAAATTAACATCATCATATTTAGGATCACACTAGAATGAAAGGTGTCCTGTGCATACCAAAACCTGCTTCTGCAGCAGCTGTAGTCTTGCAGCTGTGTTCCTGAGCTCCTATACACTCCTTCATGGTAAGCAGATCCACAAGCCAAAGAGCTACAGTAGCAGGCCAGTTTCCTCCCAGAATTCACTGTGTTAAGGACTGTTATGTATGCATTCCTTGGCCCAGCATATATGGCTTGTCAGTAGCTGTAGCCTCACACTCATGGTAGTATCCCCAGCATCCCATGCAGGGAACAAGTCTGAGTAGATAGGGAAATGTAAGAAATCCCAGGAAATTTCTGGGCCCCCTCCTTTGGCTCCCGGACCCCCTTTTTGACCCTGGGCCCTGGTACAAATTACAAATTCTTTACCCCCCTCTCCTAGGCCCTGTTAACAGCCCTGATTTCTTAGAATTGGGGGGTGGGAATAAATTGAAAGCTACTCCATAGCAAAGTCAGATATGCTCACTGCAGGAGGATGAATGCAATTGTTTTTGAATCTTTGGGAACAAGTGGTCTCTTGAGCTTTGTGGGGAATGTTTTCCAAGCAAGTCACTTTTTTTTAAAGATTGTTTTCTAACCCAGCTGATATTCCACAGCATGCTTCCTCTGATCAGGTATAATGTACAAGATGAACAGGAAGTAACAATGGCACCTTTTTGTAGGGAAAATGTGAGATGCGATTGCACCCTAGATTGGAAAGTGCTTTGTGCTTTTGCTATAGGAAAGAATCTTCCAGAATAAGTATTTCATTTCATGTCCATGGCCATCCTTGACACTTCCTTACTTCGTCTTGCTCTGTGTTGCAATTATATATTCTCCTGACTCTCTTTGAAGAACACCTTCTTTATATGCAAGCAGTAAACATTTTAACAGGGAAATGTACTGACAAATGGAAGTAGGATATCCCATCTGGCTCTTTGTTTGGCCTATATAATGCCTAGCTCCTTTCCATTAATGCAGATTCTTGCTTGTGATTCTATGCTGTAAGCCTAATTACTCTCAATTTATTTGCTCAGCCCCGCATTTGCTATCTGCTATTCTAGAGATATGAAATTATCTAAATCCTTTTATATCTGGCTGCAGTACCTAATTATTCCTCATTTGTTTTTATTCTCTCCCAATTTAGCATCATCTGTAAAGTTGGAAATCATGTTTTCATATCATAATAAGAGCTCTGAGATGCTAGGGGGGGAAAAAACACTCACAAACACTCTCTTTTCCCCCTTTCTCTTTTGCATTTTAATGCAAAGCTAAACTGAGAAAATAAATGAGTTACATGAAATAATAGGGATAGAATTGCATCTAAATCCAAATTCATGAAGTAAAACTAAAAGGAATGACATATAAGACAAACAGGAAAATATGATGGATATAATGAGTAGAAGGAATGAATGTGAGGTAAAGCTTTGGACTCTCAAAATAAATGAGATCAGTTTTCCCTAGTCTTCCATGCTAATTCCATGCATTAAAAAAAATGCTCTGGAAGAAGCAAAAGAAGCTGCTGGCCTCGTTCCAAGCAACCACATCATAAATGACTTTGAGGGGGGTAGGTTATCCTGCCCTCCCCCTCAGTCATTCTCAGCAGGGTCACATGCCACTTGGAGAGAAGCCAGCTGCTTCTGTGGGTAGCTTCATTCCAAACTGTTTGGCTATGAAAAAGGGGAGGGGCGCTGTGACTGGATTGTCATGGCAGGGGCAGCACTGAAGACTGCTGCCTGGGGTCACAGCATCCCTGTGTCCCTCATCAGTTACACAACTGCCACTTGCTGATGTGGGGAATGTGTGCAGGCAAGATGCAACTGGGAGGTGGTTGGCAGCTCATCTGTAGGCCAGGACGCTTCCCCTTCAAGCATCCTCACTCTGCCACTAACCAGTGGAACCTGAGAAGAGTAGTCAGGACCAGTAAACAGGATCTCATTGGGGTTGGGTCCCCCTTCGACCCTCAGGTTGCTGCCTTGGAGTGCCCTGAGGTCCTACAACACTGTCTGCCTTGCCTCATTAATCCTCGTAGGTCCTTGCACGAGACTGAAAAAGGATAGGTAAGAGGGTTAGATTAGATATATCATCTGAACTTGTCCAATAAAGTATGATTGTTGTAGGTAACCTGCTGACTCATAAGAAAAAAAAATCCAAAATCCATATTGTAATAATGCATTTATTAGGAACGATCAAAATGACACAAAATCTTGAATGCTTGGAGTTCTTCAGAACCATCATCAAGCTGGTTGATAGGAAAGATGAAAAGGGAGAGGATGGGCCTTGTACAGTACAGAACTTTAAGGATTATTTCGCAATAGCCTTAAGATGAAGAGTTTGGCTGCCACATTATATTATTAGTGTCTTTTAAAAGACATGCAATAAGTGCACATGGGAGAAAAATAATTATGTGCAGGGACACAGCATAATGGCCAATTGTATAATTTGGTGATGATAGGAAAACAGATACAAGGTGCACAAGAGTTTAATTATAGTGATAAAAAAAGGGGGGGTTCAAAATGGGTCTAAAAGTGACCTAAGCCATTTCAGACTCCAAACTGTGTTGGAAACTGGATTGAGAAGGTCCAGGTAATTTGTTTCCTTCACTTCTGCCAGGATGGTGTCATTCTTTTCTCTGTTTCTGGCTCACAAAATGTAATCTATATTAAAACTACATTGTAAAACATGAGAGATTTCCAGCTCCGAAGGGTTATTCAGCCTATAATAGGATCCATTCTCTTGAGCAGGATGCAAAGTTCTGCCGAAGAATGGCCTAGTTTTCCCTCTGTGACAGCCTCATGCAGGTGCAGGTGTGACAAATTTCTGCCAAGAGGCTTATTACTATCATCATTCTTAAGAATATCCTCTTCTCTCTCAGGTGCAGAACATGGCACCTGTATTAAATTGCCATCTCACACTGGTCTAACAGCTCTAGCTTCAATCACAGTGAACATAAACCTCCAGAAGAGCCCAGGAGAAGCTGGCTAGGCTTTGATGATGGCTGCTTTGTTTTCTTTGTGAATCAGGCATGAAAGTGAAGCTTGTTTTCCAAGTTAATGCCTGTGGCTGAGACTGAGATGGAGGTGTTTTCGTTTTTTTTTAAAGTGCCTCTTATTTACAAATTGCTACAGTTACCCGAAGATGAGGTGATACAAACATGGGCCTTATTCTGATCTCAGTAATTCTGGTCTACATCTGATTTTACAAAAGAAGAGAACATATAGCAAATAAAATTTATAATAGTTGCCTGGCTAGTCGTTCCATAATTCAGACCCAATTCAAGATAATACAAAAGGTATTCGAGCTATTAAATGAAACATTAGGTTTCCCTTATGAGGAGCATAGTCCTATTTAGGGGCCTATTCATTTCTGCATTTCTTTGGTGTTCCCTGAAAGATATAGGGTTGGATCCTACATAATATACAGATGTATACAATACTATAATATACAGAAGGAACTTTTTTACCTCTTCCTCTCCACAGCTCTCCCCCCCCCCCCCCCGCTCTTACAAAACAATTTACTGTGAGTAGGAGAGCTTCTACTTAAGGATGGGGTAGAGTATGCTGGGCTGCCGAGGGAGGCGTAAATTCTTCCAAATTATTGAATTGTTTTATTTTATTTAAGTGTTAACAAATATTATTTTGTATGCACCGTAGGTATAACTTGTTTAAAACACACACATCTTTCCTTCATTTACATCGGGTTCAAATGAGCAAATGTATGCAGAAAGAATTAAAAGAAACAAACATTGCTAAATGAAAGAATAAAGATGAATATATATGTTTGATTTCCTGCTCCAAAAAGCAAACTGATATTCATTTGTATTGAATAATTTGAGATGAAAATGAGAACCTTCTGAAGTCAACCTTGGATCTCGTAATGCAGATCTAATTTACATGTACATAATTTGGATTCTATTGAGGCAAGAATGACAGCATGAAATGCTGAAAGAGACAAGATGGAGAGCAAGTTTGATTCATGTAGAGGCTCATTCCTCATAATATAGAGTAACCCTCCAGGAGCAAATTAGGGTATTTTTAGAAATGCTAGACTTGAGGATTCCATCCAGTGTGTTCCAAATCAGCAAAGTGGAAATTCAGGACAGCCACTAACTCTTATCTGGGTTTGTTCTTTATTATGTGTGTGTTTATTTTGTTATCAATGTGGCATTTTAATTCCAGCGGAAGATATTTCAGTTGTGGCTTTAGTTTCCTTAAGTGAAGTTATAATTCAGTCTGGGTAAGAGAGAGAAATTTTGCTGGTCATCTCTGCAGTATTAATTTCTCCACTGGCATGTTGCCCCTTAAGCAGCATTTCTTACGCATATTTTCTAGTTCTTGTTGGATTTAGAATTGTCTAATTCTTTTTTAAGGAACTGTTTAAATGCATTCCTATTGATAGCGGAGCATTGTACAACAGTCATCAGCAGGTGGAGAATGACGCAAGTCTGTTTGAAGTTTCTGGGTCACTCCTTTTCTGAATTTCATTTTGGGAGGCCAGATTAGCTGCTAAAATTATCATTGCAATAGAAAAACAAATAAATGTGGCAGCCAACTTTACTGTCATATCTCGAGAATGAAGCCAGCTAGGAATAGTAATTTCATTAAAAACTAATAAATATAACCAAAAATAAAAAATGTAAACATGTCATCTCGGATGAAGCCTGTTTTTCATGTGGCTTTCTTGCTGTCTTGGTCTCAAACTTTTTCCAAAAGACTTGTAGGAAGTGTGACTTCTTGCAGGGCCAACATCAGGTAGGCAGCTGTTAAGCACCCATTGCTGATGCCTGTACTTCAGGTTTGCTGATGTATCTCCATACACACCAGTGCAACATCAGCCCTGCCTCTGGGGCCTGGTGCATATGTCTATCCTCATTACTTGATGTCATGACTTGCTTATACAAATGGGCTATTAAAGACCTTACGTCCTCAATCAAATGTTCATATTCCTCACCCCAAAAATAGTGTTTTTCAATAGAGCCTGTACACTAATTCCATTCTCAGTTATCAAGTGCGGTAATCAATGCCTGGCAAATCAAGCAATGTATGTGCTTGTGTAAATCAAGGGATCACCTTTTCAAATAAATTCAGTTTCCAGATAGCGTCCTTGCTCTGCCTATCTTTGTGCATGGACCTGACACTGCATCAACAACAGAAGCTATTGATTTAAGATCTGCCAAAATCCTAGCTGCCGTAGTCACATCTCAGCCTCCCCACTCCTTGCATCTAATTGTTCCATTCCAGTGGCTCCTCTTTTTTTCTTTTTGTATTGATCTCATTAGCATTCCAGTACAGTTTTTGTGCTGTCAGCTCCCTTGTTTGCCTTTTACTGTTGCCGTGGCTTTACTTTCTTTGTTTACTTCTCTGTCACATTTCATCTTACCTGTCTTTTGCAAGCACTTTTATAACCACTTTTACACTGTGCTTCCTATTATCCAAATTTTCCAACACTTATTCATTAGGAGTTAAGCATTTCACTCATTATGTTTCTGGTATCTGTGATCCATTGGGTAACTAGAAACGAATATCAGAGTCAGCACAGAGTCAGCTATGAATTGTTCCTCTTTCTCCATGACTGTTGATGATGACTGACAGCCCAGTCCTAATGAACCCCCCCCCCAACAATGCAGCTACCGTACCGACTGTACACTGCATCTGGAGGGGGAGAGTCCCATAGGTTTCTTCTGGGTTCCCTTGCTTGGAAGTAAGCCTGTGCTGCCTGAATCGGTCTTCTTGGTCCTGCAGCAGCAATTTTGCTGTCACAAGTCTGAGTAGATCTGGGAAGGCAGATCAAGGCCAGGAAGGGTCTATCCAATGCCTGATGCATCCTAACAGCTCAATCCTATACTTCAGGTCTGCTGTCTATCAGCAGATAGCTGATGGGCAGAGCCCCAGATGCTGCCTGCTTTCAAAAAAATTAAATGATACATATTATCAATGATAGGAAAAAGGCAGTGATCTTTCGGTAGTGACATCGTCAGCTTTGTCTGACTGGAAGCCTATCTTTGAGTCTAGAGTGGCAGTGGGAATACTGCCTTCCAAGTTCAACAGAGGTGCCCATAAGCTTAGGAGATCATTAACTCAAGGTTAGTAATGCACCTGTCTATTGCCATGTCCTGGGGCAAAGGTTCACGATGCCACCCCCTCCATGTGATGCCATCCCCCATACTTACCCAGCTCAACTGAGCCTTGCACGATGCTAGGAGTGACTGGAGAAGCCTTCTGAGGCTTTCCCACATTCTTAAACAGTACTCTAGGAAAGCACTACTACTTAAGATTGTGTTGGAAGCCTCAGAAAGCTTCCTACGTGGTCTGAAGCACAGTGCGGATGCACAGTGCAGGGGGCATTTGCCTCCCTTCCCCTCCTCCAGGCCCACCACTGCTCAAGGTGCACAGAGTGTCTAAGTGTGAAAGACATAGAGTGGTTATGAAGACAAATGTCCAGGACAATGCTGCTGGAAATTAATGGGTTAATTAATGATTCAATGTGTCTTAAAGATAGATAGATGAATTAACCAAATATGCAATACTGTAAGAAAATGTCAGTTACTTCAATTCAACAAATTAAAATGTAGGCCAGAAATCTTTTCTAAATACACCCAAAATATCCAACCATAGGTTGAGGAGAGAATGCATGATGCTGCATTGCAGAAGCAATGTTCCAAGATAAGGACCCATTAAATTTTTTTTCCCCTGTGGTACAATATTTTTTTTTTTAAATGTGAAGGTCACACCTGGAAGACAGGAATATATTTTCACTTGTGGTAAAAATCAGAAGTCTTCTGCTGGAAAATACAGTTAACTATAGTGTAGCATTGCGGTTTGACAAGGCCCCTCACACAGATAAATTCCATTCCAGGAAACATGTAGGTAAGGCATTAAAAAGGATTTGGAACTGATTTTTCATATCTTGTTAAAGGACAAGAAAGTATCAAAAGACTAGAGGGTGCCTGATCTAGGACTCATTTTTGAAGAGATGTGTCAACAGAGAATTCAGGAAATATCTGATCTCTACATCTGACTTAAGTTGTCTCAAGATGTTACTTTATGAAGGGATCATGTTGAATTTAGAAATACAAAGTATGAGAGAGAACATTCACTGCTGATGTATAAAAGAACCTCCAGATCTTGTGTGTTTGTATGCGTTTGACTCCCTAAGGAAGCTTTAATGGTTCAGTAAGAAGTAAGATTGAAGATTGAAATACTGTAATGCAAACATCTCCAGCTATAGCATGTTAGCACCTCAACATTTCTCTGCTGGTTTGACTACAGGACTACACAGTAATATCGCTTCTTGATAATATCTAATTATCTAACATTACTGCTTCCTGATATCACCATGACTTCAGTGAAACATTTTCAGGGATGAAGAAATTCATTCTGAAGAGGAATATTTCTACCACAAAACTGGGAGAATTATCTAAATTAGCAACCAGCTTTTTCACTTCACTGAGCCATCAGGAGATATCAAGAACAGTTAGGTAATAACTGCAGCATGTACTATTTCAACTTGGCATCCATACTGTTGAGAACGTTTTGCTGATTTCATTGAGATGTTACATTTAGCAGTGGTGGGGTCATATCCCTAGACAAATTTAGTTATTTCTTCTAAAGCTGTGTATTCCACACTTTCCACTCCCATTAGGAAGGTGCTCAAAGTGGCTTACAGTCAAACATAAAATAAAATTAAAAGCAGAACTAGGAAGAAAACTCATTTGAAAATATTGTTTCTTGTTACTACAAAAAGCACCCTTTGGACAAAAGTTACCAACATATACTTCTTTATTTTCCCTGCTGCTGATGCTTCTAAGAGAAAAGCAGCTTAATCCTATCTTCCATCATCTTTTGCCATGTGGGGTCACACTGATGGACTGCAGGCTGCATGCCATGCGGGGGGGAGGGTAATCAGACAGCCAGCAAGAGGCAAGTAATCTTTTTTCCTTATCTCCTAGTAGGAAGCTTTATTACCCAGGGGTCTCCTTGGACCCCTGCCAGGTATTTTGCTGGTATAAGTCCAAGTAGAAAAGGGATTGAACAGTCAGGGATAGGATTTAGCATGCACCTTTGCCATCATAATCCACTCCCTCCAGCCCATTCGCTGTCTCCTACCCTCCCACCAACCCTTCTCTACCCTGAATCTCCCCTGAAACACCCACAAACCACCAATGAAACTCACCTTAACCCTCCCCACCTTACTTGGGCCAGTGAAGTGTCCGGATGATTATGGCGCATGTGTATGGATCCATTGGACATTTGTGCCAGAGGCTCCATCACACACAATGGTAGTGAACGTTCACGCTGCCACAACAGGCCCCACAGCGGCAAGATCATGAGATCCACTGCCATAAGTCTTTGATAGAATTGGGTCATAACAGTGCAATGCTATGCGTGTCTACTTGGAAAAGCCCCTTCAGTTCAATGAATAATGTTTCTAGGAGACTTCAGTATAGAATCAACAACCAGAAAGGACTACTGAGTCATTTGCATATTGTAGCCATCTTTGCTCTATTGGTGGGTGGTGGTTGTTTGACTTTCTTCTTCTTCTTTCCAAATGGATCAGTAAACAAAGAATTTGACTTTCAGCTAGTTCATGTGAATATGATGCCACCTGATTTCCCCAGAACAAGAAAGTCAAGGAGCATACTTGAGTCCAAGTAGCCAATCCCACTGGTAAATCAAATGGAATGCCTAGAGGTTATAAAAAGTGGGGTCATGCAATCCCCATCCTGTACACAGAGCACTGGATGCAATGATGGTCGCCCATCTGCCCTGCTAGGTGTAGGTGTGTACAAATCAAAATCCTGGAGGCCAAGGAAAGTACCCAGGAAGACATGTCAGTGGTTTATTTTACTTTGGCTTGCCTTTTAACACTCATGTCCCATTTTTGCCCAAACCCCTTCACCAGGCTGCCCAGTACAGCTGCCCCATCTTGTAGATGTCTTGTTTCCTCTCTTTTATTCCCCTTCTATTGTTCTGATTTATGTTCAACCCTTTAAAAAACAAAATTCCATTATTTTACTGATTTTTGTGCCTGGTCTCAGTTCCCTCAGATGGGAGCTGGGTGTCCCAGAGCACCTGCCTTCAACTACTGGTTGGTTTGAAGGGGAACCCTGGGTTTGGGGATTATCTGATAACCCAGGCTTTCTGAAGGCAACTTCCTTCAGTCTAGAATGCTTTAGCTTCAGGTGGTGGCAGCAGCTACCATTCTAGTCAAACCCCAGTGAAACGGGGCAGAGGAGTGACATCTGCAGTTAGGACCTAGTCCCCACATCTCCTTCTCTCACTACACCAGATGAGATTTGTCATGCACTATCTCTTCGAGTAAAGCCTTTAGCAGAAAACAATACTCTTCTGAAGACATTCACTCTAGTTCCACTCTAACTGCATGCGTTGATTTGGGACTGGTTGGTGAAGTGAAGTGCTAAATGACTGTGGCTTAGATCAGCTAGTCACGGAGCCCACCAGAGGACAGGTGACTCTGGATTTAATTTTGTGCGGTACGCAGGACCTGGTTAGAGATGTAAACGTTACTGAGCCATTGGGGAACAGTGATCATGCTGCGATCCGTTTTGACGTGCGCGTTGGCGGAAGAATACCAGGCAAATCTCTAACAAAAGCCCTTGACTTCCGACGGGCGGACTTCCCTCAAATGAGGAGGCTGGTTAGAAGGAGGTTGAAAGGGAGGGTAAAAAGAGTCCAGTCTCTCCAGAGTGCATGGAGGCTGCTTAAAACAACAGTAATAGAGGCCCAGCAGAGGTGTATACCGCAAAGAAAGAAGGGTTCCACTAAATCCAGGAGAGTGCCCGCATGGCTAACCAGCCAAGTTAGAGAGGCTGTGAAGGGCAAGGAAGCTTCCTTCCGTAAATGGAAGTCTTGCCCTAATGAAGAGAATAAAAAGGAACATAAACTGTGGCAAAAGAAATGTAAGAAGGTGATAGGGGAGGCCAAGCGAGACTATGAGGAACGCATGGCCAGCAACATTAAGGGGAATAATAAAAGCTTCTTCAAATATGTTAGAAGCAGGAAACCCGCCAGAGAAGCGGTTGGCCCTCTGGATGGTGGGGGAGGGAAAGGGGAGATAAAAGGAGACTTAGAGATGGCAGAGAAATTAAATGAGTTCTTTGCATCTGTCTTCACGGCAGAAGACCTCGGGCAGATACCGCTGCCCGAACGGCCCCTCCTAACCGAGGAGTTAAGTCAGATAGAGGTTAAAAGAGAAGATGTTTCAGACCTCATTGATAAATTAAAGATCAATAAGTCACCGGGCCCTGATGGCATCCACCCAAGGGTTATTAAGGAATTGAAGAATGAAGTTGCAGATCTCTTGACTAAGGTATGCAACTTGTCCCTCAAAACGGCCACGGTGCCAGAAGATTGGAGGATAGCAAATGTCACGCCTATTTTTAAAAAGGGAAAGAGGGGGGACCCGGGAAACTATAGGCCGGTCAGCCTAACATCTATACCGGGTAAGATGGTGGAATGCCTCATCAAAGATAGGATCTCAAAACACATAGACGAACAGGCCTTGCTGAGGGAGAGTCAGCATGGCTTCTGTAAGGGTAAGTCTTGCCTCACAAACCTTATAGAATTCTTTGAAAAGGTCAACAGGCATGTGGATGCGGGAGAACCCGTGGACATTATATATCTGGACTTTCAGAAGGCGTTTGACACGGTCCCTCACCAAAGGCTACTGAAAAAACTCCACAGTCAGGGAATTAGAGGACAGGTCCTCTCGTGGATTGAGAACTGGTTGGAGGCCAGGAAGCAGAGAGTGGGTGTCAATGGGCAATTTTCACAATGGAGAGAGGTGAAAAGCGTGTGCCCCAAGGATCTGTCCTGGGACCGGTGCTTTTCAACCTCTTCATAAATGACCTGGAGACAGGGTTGAGCAGTGAAGTGGCTAAGTTTGCAGATGACACCAAACTTTTCCGAGTGGTAAAGACCAGAAGTGATTGTGAGGAGCTCCAGAAGGATCTCTCCAGACTGGCAGAATGGGCAGCAAAATGGCAGATGCGCTTCAATGTCAGTAAGTGTAAAGTCATGCACATTGGGGCAAAAAATCAAAACTTTAGATATAGGCTGATGGGTTCTGAGCTGTCTGTGACAGATCAGGAGAGAGATCTTGGGGTGGTGGTGGACAGGTCGATGAAAGTGTCGACCCAATGTGCGGCGACAGTGAAGAAGGCCAATTCTATGCTTGGGATCATTAGGAAGGGTATTGAGAACAAAACGGTTAGTATTATAATGCCGTTGTACAAATCTATGGTAAGGCCACACCTGGAGTATTGTGTCCAGTTCTGGTCACCGCATCTCAAAAAAGACATAGTGGAAATGGAAAAGGTGCAAAAGAGAGCGACTAAGATGATTACGGGGCTGGGGCACCTTCCTTATGAGGAAAGGCTACGGCGTTTGGGCCTCTTCAGCCTAGAAAAGAGACGCTTGAGGGGGGACATGATTGAGACATACAAAATTATGCAGGGGATGGACAGAGTGGATAGGGAGATGCTCTTTACACTCTCACATAATACCAGAACCAGGGGACATCCACTAAAATTGAGTGTTGGGCGGGTTAGGACAGACAAAAGAAAATATTTCTTTACTCAGCGCGTGGTCGGTCTGTGGAACTCCTTGCCACAGGATGTGGTGCTGGCGTCTAGCCTAGACGCCTTTAAAAGGGGATTGGACGAGTTTCTGGAGGAAAAATCCATTATGGGGTACAAGCCATGATGTGTATGCGCAACCTCCTGATTTTAGGAATGGGTTAAGTCAGAATGCCAGATGTAGGGGAGAGCACCAGGATGAGGTCTCTTGTTATCTGGTGTGCTCCCTGGGGCATTTGGTGGGCCGCTGTGAGATACAGGAAGCTGGACTAGATGGGCCTATGGCCTGATCCAGTGGGGCTGTTCTTATGTTCTTATGTTCTTATGATTCACTAGGTGAAATTGCCAGCTGCTGCAAAGCGATCAGGGAGATCCAGCCCTTACTTTTTGGTGCTGGGAGGTGGTGTTGAGGTGGTGAGCATAGCAATCTTTACCATACAAAGCCTGGTTGCTGACTGAATCTGTATTCCAGTGGACATGACCAGTATCTGCCCACTCTCTAAGGCACCTGTCCAGTTAGCCTCCCATATAGCCACTGCTTGTGATGTCACATCGTCAGAATAGGGGTGCACATGTGGATGAATATCTGAAAGTAGATATGAGTAAACAAAGCATGGTGCAGATGAAACAATTGCATGACAGTAATATAGTGTGGCTATATGAGGATCTACATAGTGTGGCTATATATAGTGAGGATCATGTCTGGGTGCAAATTTGAATGTGCTTCTGATTTACACATCCATTTCCTCTTATGCTCATGTGGATTCCACACACAGATTGTTTCTCTGCATCAGGCACCTGTCTTGGCACAACATGTTTACAGACCGAAATGTGAAACTTGTTTGTGATTTTTTTTAAAAACCAAATCCTCTAAACTATCTATCCCTACAGACTTCCCTTGGTTGCAAGCGCCACCATATCCTGTGATGTTTGTGTCGGGTATTTGCCAGGGAAGCCTCCTCCCGCTCACCTGTTTACACTCACTTTGATGATCATTCTCAAATATTTGCTTTTTGTCTCTGCTGCTCAGCCATCAGAGGCATGCTCACATTAAAAGGAAAACTTTCTTCTGTGTTATAGGTGCACAGTCTTTTCAAAGCTGTATCTCTTCGGTATCTCAGGGGATAGGGTTGTCTGGTCTATATTGCATTAAAACATGCAGCTACAAGCAGGTGGAAAGATACTATGACCGATAGGGGGTGTGTATTCACATGTATTGGGACTAACCCTTGATGTGTCTCCAAATGTGCTGTTTGTCCTTCAGATCCAGAAAGAGATATTCTCTTCCCTCTTTACATAAATGTAAAAGAAAGCACATAAAACATTGCTCTCATGGCTTCATAGATTAAACCTTGAAATGACACCTGATGAACAAAGACTGTTTACAGAGAAAGTATAAGCACGTCTATATTTTATAAGGATTTTCAAATATGCTTTTTACATGTTTTTAATGGAAATCCCTTCACTTGCCTTATGGCATATCCAGTATAGGCTTCAGTCCTAGACACATTTACCTTAAGTCCCATAAATCCAGGTGCAATTCAAGTTGCTGGTTATTACCCTTTAAAGTCCTAAACAATTCAGACCTTTTGTGCGGTTGGGGGGATTAGCTGTTTCATAAAATGATTATATTTTATGTTTATTTCTGCATAATTCAGTGGGACCCTCATGATTTTGGGTGTTTCCACCCCTCCTCCCTGCAACTTGCTACCAAAAAGAATTTCACAGACCCTGCTTTTCTTTGAAGTTTCCTCTACTGGTATTCAGGAATGTTTGAGTTAGGGATGAGTCAGCTGATTGGCTCAGTGTGAGAAAAGGTAGAGATCAAATAGGATGATGATGTCATTATAGCCAAGAGAGAAAACAGCTTCCTGGCTGGAAGAGCTCCCTCCCAACATTCAACACTTCTTGTGAGAGAGTCCACCAGCCACATGCTGGGAATGTGAGGGAAAAGGGCTGGTGGTTCCATCATCCAGGTAAAATTAGAGAAGGAACCATTTATTAGCCAGAAAACCATAAGGATTTTATGTTGATTTTAGAGTTTGTCTCCTCTAAATTGCATTACAGACCTCTTCAAAGTATCCAGCAGCTGCTCTGAATTGTGTGAGAAAATGAATACAAGAGAGTCTACAGTGCCTCTTTGCCATCTGCTGGTGGTCAATATTATTACACCTTTTCTGCCAAATTCAATTTTCCTTACGTGCTTTATCTGGTTCATTTGGTTTAGTCATCTCCCTTTTCTTTTATTAGACTTCTAATAAACCTGTTATTCAAGGTTAGAGTCTGCCTGGTTCCTGGCATGAGACATACAATGGATTGTCATGTTTCCTTGCTCTGCAGGCATTACTGTGAGAGTGATTTTGATAGAGATCTCTGAGGTTCAGTGTTGTCTTAGGACAGGGGTTTTGCCCAGGGAGCCCCTCTGACTAGCCTGATCTCCTGGGCAGCAGATTCAAACTACCAAGACATTTCCCCAGTCAGTTGTGTGTCCAAACAGTAGAGAGAGAGAGAGAGAGGAGTACAAATGCTACCCACTAGGTGTTACTGCCCTGGATCAGTGTACTGTCGCTGACAGCTCCTCTCTTGACCCTGTGTCCAGGGATGTAGATGAGGAGGAAGGGGCAGAGCACCAAGACTTCTCTTACAGCCAGAGTGGTGATGTCATCAGCAGGAGCACTCAGCAAATGCCTTTCAAATATTTCAAAGGACTCTATAGAGTCAAGAAGAAACATCAGGCTCAGTAGGAAGCAAACTGGGGAATTTGCGTTGGAGCACTACATTAATATCTAGATCACTATCTTTCCCAAGATCTGCCTAATATATCTTTTATATTTATCTTGAATATCTTTTTATGTTTATCTAGAATATCTTTTGATTTTATTTTCTATACTATTTATTAGTATATACTATAAGTTTATTTTCTTTCTAAATTTCTATACATTTGAAACTATTTTAAATTATGTAAGGTTTACAATGGAGCAAGCTATATATGTACATTACATTAAACTGTCAAGGTACATATAAGTTGTGGGAGAAGAAACCAATCTAATGAAGAAACGTAAAGTTGTTTTTTTTTGGGGGGGGGGATAGGAAATGTTTAGAAGTGATTATTGCAGCAATCCCTCCTAGAGGTTTCCTGGCTTGCGGGGTGGGTGGAAAAATCCTAGTAGAACAAAATAGCAGCTCCATTCCTCTGATGCTGTAATGACTCTTTGTTTTTACTGTTATTGTGTTTTTGACATGGGTATTAAATTGGTACTTATTCCTGCAAAGCAGTGGCCATTTTAGTTTGCCTTTAGGATTAGCCTACCCATGGATGACACTGAACAGATTTCTACTGGAGTAAGCAATATAGAGTGCTTGATAGAAAGCTTGTTTGTTGTCAACTGCTCTTTTGTCAAAATCTGACACATATTATGGGGGAGGGAGAGTGCAGAGAATGTTGCTGACTGAGACATTTTAAAGAAAAAATGTATGCATTCATACATATTTATCTCCCTACATTCTGTTTACTACATCTGATTCAGAAGTCCCATCTCCTGTAATAGTTATATAAGCTGGGACCATATCTACAGCCTGTTCCCTTGCTAATTCCATGCAGTAGGAAGTGGAAGGAGGTTGCATGATTGCTGTGTCATACCATTTAGTTCTTGTGGGCTGGTGATATACTGCCATGGAGCAGATATCAGCTGACACCTCCTCACAAATATTCGTGTTATTCATTTATGCTACTATAAGTATTGGATAACATAAATTCAGCTCATCATGACACTCCTCACAGCCACATGCCAATAGCCACATCCTGCTCACAGCCCAGGCCTCTCTCCCAGCAGCCTATAGCATGCAGCCATAGCAATGGAGCATGTACCATGTGCTATGATAAGGGGCAACCAGAAGGCCAACCAGAGGTAAGTGAAAATATTTTTATCACTTTTAGGTAGGCCCCCAGGCTGCCTATGAGTCTCCTTGGAGCCCCACCAGCAGGTATAATGAGGATGGGCTGCAAAAGAGAGGATAGCATCCTGCACAGGATGCTCCCACTGAAATCCATACCCTTCCTCCTTTGAATTACCCCTGCCTTCCCTCTCCCTGCCCAGGACCCACCCCAAACCTTCCCATCTCCACCTATGGGATAACACCCACTGCCAGCTTATCAGGGTTGGTGCAGCCTGGGCTCCATGGTGGCCACCATTTCAGTGGTCTCCAAATAGCCCAGCAGTGGGGTGATGTTCACGTCATTGCTGGGCCTTTGACAACAGCATTTTGAGAGATATGCCGCCATAAAAGGTCCATAGTCTTGCAGTCCAATCCTATCCCTCTCCCCCTCCCCAAAAGACATGCACGGCCATACCCAGCACATGAATGACAGTAGAAAGAGCTTTCAGCCATTGGCCTGCTATCTGTAATGCAGCTTCCATAAGCACAGGAGCCTGGCAACCTTCTTGATCTAGGAAGCATCCTATGTTTATGGAAGCTGCATGACTTACATTACTGATTCTGAAACATTCTTCAAAGGTACAGGAGCCTTTCGAGAATAAGAAGATGGCAACCCAGTATCAAGTTAAGACAGCATTGCATCATCAGTTTGTTTTCCTGATTATTCTGGATGTAGATCACTTGGAAACAACAGCAAAAAGCTCTTGTGACTGTTTGAAATACTTTTGTGAAATAATACTGTTTGAGGATTTGATGTACAGCCAGACCGAAATGATAATCTTTACACCCACTAAATGAAGTGATTTCACTTCAACTGGTTCATTTTCTGCAGCAATTTGTTCTCAAAGAAGTAGATAAAAGGACTTCAGTAAAATTGCATTCTCTCATCCCCTCCCCCTCCAGTACTCTGTATCAAGGGCTGTAGAGTTGCCATGTGTTTCAGTTTCACATGATATGGGCTATGTGACTTGGTGTGCATACCTAAACAATTCAGCTGAGACCATGAAATCATATGTAACGTATCATAAACTTAGGGGAGTCAAACCAAACCTGATCCCCACCCAAAACTAGTTCAAAGAATTGTTTTCACTGAATTGAAGCAAACCCAAATGTCTCATTTGCCATGACCCTGAGTTAGAGTGAAACTTCTACACTAAAAAACCAGGAGCTGATTCACTTTTCAAAGTAAGTGGTTCAGTAACTTGAGAGGAGGCTCAAGAGATTCCTTTGAAGATAGTGAAAAGTATCTTTCTGTTCTCTCTTGAGAGGCAGCCAGATGAGAAATTTCCAAGAAAACCAATGGGACAGCAGAGAGAAAGTGCGGTTGGAGACGGATAGTACTCCAGTCTCTTGTGTTTATCTTAACCCTGAATACAAACTGCATCAAATAGATGAGGACAAAGAAAAAACCTAATTTAATTAAATTGTGAAATTTCAAAAGATGCATATGCCGAATGAGGGTCCGCTGAGTCTGAGTTTTAAATCGGAGGTGTCTGGCTCTGTCATACAATAACCTTGAGCTGTTCTCCACAGTTTGAGAATTTTGAGAAGCAAGAGACATAACCTCTCATCTCCATGCATATCAGTGTGCATAGAATAAATGCAAGAATGTGGGAGTGGGATTGCACCTCCAGGCATTTATTTGCACCCCCAGCCTCCACATATTCAGCATAAGATGAGAAGGCTCTAGGCATATGTAGTTGGACTTGCACAAGGCCTTCATGACTATTGGGCATCCTGACAGAGGACAGTTGTGGTGATACTCTGGAGCCAGCACCATGGAGTTGAGTAGCAACTCAGCTTAATTAAGGGCCCAATCCTATCCAACTTTCCAGCTCCTGTGTAGTCACAGTGCAGCTCTGTGGTAAGGGAACACATGTTCCCATACCTTAAGGCCCCAGTGACTGTCCGCCCACCACAGGATGCAGCGCACACCCCACTGGCATAACTGCACCAGCACTGAAAAATTGGATAGGATTGGGCCCTCTGGCAGGTCCTTCCCAGCTCAAAAAGAGGTGATGCAGCGATTGTTCCCGAAACCTGCTTTCCAAAGCTAGGAAGAGTGAGTGAGCATGGCAAGGAAGGGCAAAAGGAGGACAAACCTCCTTCTCTTTACTATGCTCTTCCTTCCATGAAAAATGTTCATTGATCTCTATCTGTCTATATGAAGTATATCAAGACTGGTGCTGGAATAGTTCAAAGTGTCTGACCCACAACCCAATCCTATCTCAATCCCCCTCAGCGTTTAATCTGCGCCACCAGAGGGGCAATCCTGGAAGTCACCTCTGGGCAAGGGAACATTTGTTCCCTGGCCCCAGGGTAAGCCTCTGCTGCCCTAATGGGTCTATTCTGACCTGCGTCAGTGAGTTTGCTGGTACGAATCTGAATGGACCTGTGAAAGTTGGATCAAAGCTTGAAGGGGGGAATAGGATGTCAGTGGTGCCACTGCCACCAGTATCTTGTACCGTCCCCCTCTCCTCTCCAGTTTTCACCCATTCCTTCCCCTCCTGCCCTATTGCACCACCACTACCCCCATACTGACTTATTGGCACCAGGAGACATTATGAGGCTGCAGCGGTAGCCCAGCTGCACAAAATGTCATGTTGTTTTTCACAACAGCTATAAAAGACTTTATGCTGCCAAGAGGATCAGGTCCAAGTTATTAAAACATTTTTTTCCCAGAATACACCGAACCAAACCAGAGAAGCAAAAAGTTCTAATGAACATGACCTGGAACTGAAATCAATTTTTAAAACTTTCAGTTAGACCAGTTTCCACTGCCAGTCTTCAGTTTGTTCTGATTTTAACTGTGTTTTATTCTGTACTTTTAGAGCCTTATATAGCCAGTATACAAGGAATGCTGACCCACTGCCAAGCTTGCGGGCAAGGTCATCAACTGAGGCAAGGGTGGGAAATCCCAAGTACCCGACTGGTGCTAGCATTCATGGGAGGCAAAGTCACTTCATCTGTTAGATTTTCAGCTTGCCTTCTCCAGGTGCTTTGGCTGACTGACCTCCTACCCACCTCCTATTATGCTGTCTAAGATTAGCCAGTTGCCTCTGGAGCCAGGAAGGATTTTTTTTTTTTTTTTTTGCTGTCTACCTGATTGGTCTTGATGGACATATCTACCCTAGATTTGGGGTTGGTGGTTTTCTGTAGCCTGGTCACTTCTGGCAGGTTTTGTGTGACAAGGCAGGATTTTGGTGTGCATCCTGATGTAAGCAGAAGTCAGTGGGTGAGCCAGTACCAATCTCTAGAGGCTCTCTGGCTCAGGGAGACTGGGTGGTGAGCCCTTGACCTTGGATTGCTAAGTCAACCTCTTGTCCATGGAGAGTCAAGACATGGGAAAAGGTGGATAGGTTCTTGACAAGGAAGGGCAAATCCAGCATGGCTTGAGTCGAGTCACAAGTCTCCATCTCCATGACTTGATTTGAAAACGAGTCCTAATGGGCAGACTTTCTGAGTCACTGATACAGGTGACTTGAGTCTGCATGAGTCAGTGAAAAACATGCATTTCCTTGACTTGTCACTTGACTAGAGTTTCCCATCCCTGGTTCTTGATATCTGCTACTGCATTTGAGCCTCATCCCCTCCTACCCCTAGCTCTGTGGTTTTCAGACTCTTAGGGAGTTTGAAGACTGCAGTAAGTCCTTGCAGGGGAGGGGAGGAAGGCAGCGGGGGCGGGGGGAAGGCAGCGATGCGATCCCCAGGATTGCGTCACTAAGGGGAGCTGCAGGGACTGGGATGCATTCACCAGTCCCTGCAGCAGCATCCTGGGGGTGCTGGGAGTTCTGCACAAGCGTCTTCAGGGCTTCCCAGCCTTCTAAAAGTGAAAGTGGAGTGATCGCGCTCCACTTCTGGTTTTGCAGAGGTGGAGCACGATTGCTCCACTTTCACTTTTGGAGTGCTGGGGAGCCCTGCAGATGCTTGCGCAGGGTTCCCCGCACCTCCAGGACGCTGCTGCAGGGACTGGTCAGTGCATCCCAGTCCCTGCAGCCCCCCTTAGCAACGCAATCCTGGGGATCGTGTCGCTGCCTCCCCCTGCCCTTGCCCCTTAAGGGGGAGAGGCCAGGGCTCTCAGACTGGGGCATCACGACACCCCGGTTTGAATAGCTCTGCCCTAGCTCAACCTGTTTCCCATCCTGAGTCCTTGTGATCCGCTCCCGTTCCACCACCAGCAGCTCACTTACTGGTGGCAACACGGGATGGAGGCGATTCAGTGGACTGCTGTTGCCCATTTGTGGCCTCTGACTGTTTGCTCTGGTAGCCACAGCCCACAGAATGATAAAGCAACTTTTGTTCCTTTCCAGGACTTACATTAATGGATTGCAAGATCTGTCAGCATAAGCCTTGGATAGGACTGGGCTGTAAAGGAGCTACATTGCAAAACACTCTCGTTGCAGCAGCCATTTTAATTATCCTGGGACTTGGTGTTGACATAGAACAATGCAGATAAAAATGATCACCTTCATGATATGGTGCCATATACAGTTATGCTAGCGGCCACTGGTGGTGGCCATGTTTTTATACTAGTGGCCATTCAGTTACGAACACTGTCTCACAATGACACTGCAATTAAAATGGTTGCTTAAGGAGGCTGTTGTGCAATGGAACTTGTTTTGGGTGTGACTGGTTACCAGTAAGAAGTTTGTTTGTTTGATTTTAAAAAACAGTAAAAATGAACAGAACTGGTAACTAGCTGTGCATTCCCTCACAAATTTGTACCCAAAGTACTCTTTGGTATTCATGAAGTTCAAAGTTCAGCTCCTATAAACAGAAAATAAATTCTTATTCAATACTAGTTAATAAACCTACTCAGTAGGTATTATGCATTCATTTTAGTTGTCTACCTTTTATTATTAAATATTGTGGCAAATTTGTAGGTTGCCAGATTTGTGCTTTATAAGTCTGTATCTGTTTTTTTTTATACCTGTAGGTTCAACTCCAGCAGCTCTCCATCTGTTTACTGATGGTTTTCTGAACTAATGTACTATCTTGGGTGCAAAGGAGATAGACAATAATTAACAATGTAGCCTGCAGCAGGGTAGAGAGCTGAGAGTTTGGGGCTGAAATGGTAATACCTAAATAACTGCAGTTATATGTTATACACAGCAATGATGATTCCACTTGCAAAAACTGATTATTTTGGGAGGATTTTTCCTTGACTTGTGGTGCTTGTTTTACACAGAAAAGCTCTAGAAACAGACCCTGCCATCTGCGCTGGGAAGATTAGGGGGTGTCATAAAAAGTATTTCAAATTTTTGCATTCATTTCTCCTTCTATTCTCTTGGTGTCCTGGGCAAAAAAAATCTCAGCGTTTATCCTGTCAGAGCAGAGTATTAATATTAGTCTACAGTACACTGAAGCCTATTAGAGAGGCAGCAAAGATAGTCACATAAATTGTGAAGACAAAGCAAGAATGCAGAAGGGAGAAAATTGTGCACCACTACTGCCATCTGAGGCTGAAATTCTATCCAAAGTTATCTGGGAGTAAGCCTCATTGACTATAATGTAACTTACTTCTGAGTAGGCATGCATAGGATTGGGCTGTCAGAGTATGTTTGGGATGTGATTGATGTATTAAATGTGTTTTGCAACACATCTGAAAAGGAAGGGCAACACCCATCAAAAGAAGGCTTAATCAGAGAGAAATGATTTTCAAATGAGTAACTTCTTACTTTTAATATCAAATAAAATGCAGCAATACTTTGTGGAGGTTGACATGTGAGATGGAAAGACAGATGCTGGAACTGGTTTTAAGGGAATTAGAGTGATTGTTCCATGATGGATTGTGGATTTAGGGGTATCTAATTTTGGGAATAGGAATTTCTGAAACTAGAATCAGTGAACCCCTTGTTCACAGATATTCTAGAGCAGGGATGGCATTCAGGACCAGCCACATCTAGACTGGCTGAGGGTCCATGCCATCCGAAGGCTTAACCAACTGGGCTAACCCCTCAGTTCTTGCATCGGTGGCAAAGGCAACATCCTCAAAATGCCTTTGGGAGCTATTGGGTGCCATGGATAACACACTGCACCAAGGCTCCCAGCAACCTATGGAGTAAATCAATGGTTCTCACACATTTAGCATGGGGACCTATTTTTTAGAATGAGAATCTGTCAGGACCCACTGGAGGTGATGTCATGATTGGAAGTGACATCATCAAGCAGGAAAATTTTAACAATCCTAGACTGCAATCCTACCCACACTTACCCAGGAGTAATTCCCATTTACTATCATTGTTAAAAGCATATACATAGTAGCTTATTAAAAGTATAGGTCTGTGACATTTCCCCAAATGCAGTCACATACCAGGGTAGCATCAAGTCTTATATATTAAAAATAAAATATTGAAATGAATGGGGATCCACCTGAATGGACCCACAGTTTGAGAAACACTTGAGTAATTTTTGAACAAGATCACCTTTTTTTTTTTTCCCCCTACTGCCACTGGGGTCATGAGGAAGATTTTTCCCCAAGACCTCAAGAAGGCTTTTTACAGAGCAAACAGAAGACAGGCAGAAACTGGCAAAACAAAGGTAAATTGATGGTGGAAAACTAAAAAGGAATCTGAAAAACATGTAGCTAAAATCACTGGCGCAAAAGAAAAAAAAATTCAAATATATCAGAATGAATGTATTCTGTCCAAGGATTGGGTAGGATGTTAGGTAACAAAAAAATGAAATAAATACTAAAGGAGAATGGGGAGATAGCCCAGAAACGAAATGAATTATTTGCATTTGTCTTCACTGCAGAAGATGTAGGACACATATCTCATCCCTAAACCATTTTTTCAGGGAGCTAGTCTGAAGAAATGAACCAAATATGGGTGTCAAGAAATGAAGTTCTAGGGTTCATCAGCAAATGAAACAAATTAGTGAAGCACTGAGTCTAGATTGTACACTTGCACCCCAAAAGTTCTTAAAGACTTTAAGTGGAAATGGATAATTTTCTTACCAAATACGAAACTGTTCTCTAAATTTGGCCTCCATACTAGAACAGTCAATTAATACCAGTTTTTAAAAAGAGATCCAGGGAGGATCCTGGAAATTACAGGCTACAATTCTACAATTGTACAGCCCAATTCTATCAAAAATCTCCCTGCAGATGCAGCCATACCACTAGAGCATGCACTGCATCCTGGGGTGGGGGGGGGAAGAGAACGACAGTCCCAGATGTCTTCTCCAGGTAAAGGGACATTTGTTTCCTTGCCTGGGAGTAAGCCCTCACAGCCCTGTTGGGTCTACCCAGAACTGTGCTAGTAAAATAGCTGGTACAAGTCCAAGTTGATCCCTGGAAGGGAGATGGGATATTGGCAGCCTCTGTTGCCTCTGATACCACCCCATTCCTGCCTTGATCCCTTGCATTTTAGTTCCAGCAGTGGAAGGACCTCATGGGAGTAAGCCATTAATGTCTGCTATGGGTAAATTGATGGTGTGAGTGAGTGAGCGAGTGAGTGAGATTTCAGCACTGGACCATGGAAACCTAGTGAGATTTACTTCTGAGCAGACATGTATAGGCTTGGACTGTAAATTTAGGTTTTCTCAGACCCTGTAGCAGCAATTATTATTTTTACAAATCCTTCATTTCAACTTATGGTTTAGTGACAGCATACTCTTATGCATGTCTACTCAGAGGTAAGTTCCATTGTGTCCTATAGGGCTTACTCCAGGATGGTAGCTTCATTCATTCATTCATTCATTCATTCATTCATTCATTTACTTACAGTGTTGTTTATCCTACCTTTCCTCCCAACACTAGGATCACCAAGGCAACTCACAACAATAAAATTAAAGCACAGTCACAAAATGATGTCCTTAAAAAATAAAACCAGACAACAGAAACATTACAATTTTGTAAGCTTTCTTTCCTTGTCATTAGAGAGAAATGTAGCAAATGCACTGTGAGTTCTGTGAAAAATCCACATGTGATGTCACTGTAGGAGAAGGTTGTTGAAGACACTCTTATTTGTACATATTTTCTGCTTCCAGAGAGCACAATGCATATGTGGAATCATGATGATTAGCAATGATGTAGTGTAGTGCAGCAGTTCTATACAAAGCTCTCCAAAGGTGATTTCTTTCCCCTTCCAGTGCTGAAGTTGTTATGTCTGTGTGGTGTTGCTGTGATTCCAGATGGACTCCCAAACAGAGCTTTGTGCTGAACATTTTTCTTCTCTGCAGTTTCAGATGGCTAAATTCAGGGACATTTTCCTCCTGCAATGAACAATTACTATTCTTGTTACCTACTGAAGGGAATCGAAAGGAACTAGGTTTACTGAATAGCACCACAGTGGAACAGATTCCAAAGTTTGGATCAAAGTATTGAGCTTATTGAAAGAATGTTGTCATTGGAGTTCATTGCTTATTTGAATTTGGAGGCCCAGGTTCCTTTAGAGTCCCTGCCACTCTGCAGCTACAAAAATTGGAATGAAAAGTGGTGGCTGAATCATTCCTACTGAGTAAAAGTAAGATGCTAGAACACAAAAAGCATGCTGGGGCGCCTAAGACTGCAATACCGCACATACATACTTCCTTGAAAATAAGACCCATTGAACTTGATTGGGCTAACTTATCAGTTAGACGTAACATAGGATTGTACCATAAATGGAGTTCACTGCAGCTTCCGGAGAGTTTGATAAGGTACAACGCCCTGAAGCAGGTAGAAGACCATAGCCTACAGCAGGGATTCTCAAACTTCCTCTACCACAACCTATGTGTTCTGCAGTGGAGGGTGCTGCAGCTCACCTTCTTCTCTGGTGTTGGGCCTCCACAGAAGGCCTCCACAGGCCTCTGGAAGTAAACTGGAAGTGACTTTCCAGCTACTTTGGAATCCTGTGAAGGCCTTCTGAGGCCTATGGAGGGCTGGTGTGGCTTCCAGTTGCATCTGGAGGCTCCAATTTGAAGCCACTGGATGCAAGGGCGGGGGGACCAACCCAGGACCCACTGGACATCGGTCATGACCCACTAAGTTGGCTCCTACATCCTATATTGGATGCAGTAATAGGATACAACAAGGTATGTCATATAATTACTAAGAATATAAATCCTAGCATAGAACCCAATATGGCCAGTCTCAAGGATTTTTGGGGGGGAATTTTTTTTTCCCCATCAGCCCATTTACATACAGCATTTTACAGAATACCTAATGAATTTATCTTCATATTTCAGGTAGGGAACTGAGGCAGAGATTTATCGACACAACACTTGTGGCAGAACTGGGAAATAAATCAAGTCTTCTAAGTGGCGGCCCAGTGCCTTAATTACAAGAGCAGCCATTTTTCTATTGTCAGCAGGGCTTACAGTGTTTCCAACTGGGTAAAGAAAAATTAATGAAATGTTATGGACTGCTTTTCAAACCTTCTTGAGGAAAGATGTAAGGGCTAATGTGACCCGACACTGTTTAATACTGAATACTGCCATAAACATTCCCTTCAATAAGATGATTGTGCACTCACCGCTTTTCTGCCAAGGAACTCATTCGATTTCCTGCCTGGGTCCATTTTGCAGTAGGTTGCCTACCTCAAGGGATTTCACCAGTACTTCGAAAGTTAGCATTTTTGCTGCAGCTGAAGATATTTCATCAGTGCTAAAATCAGAAGGCATGGCCTGTGTCCTGGCAAGGGATAAAGACGTTTTCAGTTCAAGAAACCATTATATCATTCCCAGATAGAAACAATTCTTTCCTCATTTTCAGATGTCATTCAGACAAAGCGGCAAATTGTTGTGGCGTGCATGAGCCATGGCAAACCTCAGGCTTGCATGCTCCCCGTTTGACAGCCCTTTGTCCTTCTACTTGGGTCCCACTTGAAGCAAGGACAGGAGGGGAAAAGGAGGGAAAGAAAAAAAGGCACAAAAGCTGTATAAAAGGGTGTGAGAATAAAGACACAATCTACTTGTGTCCAAATTCTGCCTACTATGTCCTCCTCCTTACTAGGAACAAAATAAAACATTTTCCTTCCTGTACTATCAAGCTTTTCCTCCTCATTCAGTACTCCCAGAGTGTATACAGCTGGAGGGTAACACCAGACATTCCATCTGCTGTGAATGATCACTTCTGACTGTCCTTCCATTGGCAGGTTTACAGCTACAGGGGATTCTTTCTCCACATAAGGAATGTTCACAGAAGACCCTGTTTTCATTGCATGGAGGCATTTGTTCTGAAAAGGCATTGGGAAATCAAGAGATACTTTACCCACAAATATTACCCACAAAGGGAAAAACAACTCCTTTTCCCCATTTTGCCAAGATATTCTTCTTCCTAAGTTGATACATCTGAGCTGTCCTTCTTCCCCTGTCTTTTGGGCCCCAATCCCCATCAGTTTACTTGATGCAGCAGTGCCAATGGTGCATGCACTGCATCTTAAAGTGTGGGAGAGACTAAACAACCCAGGAGAGGTAAGTAAAAATATTTTTATTTACCTCCTGGTAGGCTGTCTGGCCACCAATGGGTCTCCTTGGACTAGCTATTTAGCTGGCATAAGTCTAAGAAGCCTTATAGAGGTGTTTGTTTCTGGTGAGCTTGGTCCAGTCACTATCTCTCAGCCTCACCTGTCTCACAGGGTTGTTATAAGGACAAAAGGGGTGGAGAAACTATGTGGAGTGGTGCTCCTTTCACAGGTATAAACCTGGAAAAATAAATAAATCATTGCAATCTCTCTAACTTGACCATTGATGCTTTCTTGCATCGTTATTTGATGCTCTTTTTTACAGGAGCATTGATGTACCTTGCATTATTTATGCTGAAAGTTGTGATACATATCAGATGGTGATTTGTGTAGGATCCTTCTGATCTTAAATTTGCTACTCCTTTAACATGGCTTAATACAAATACATCAACATTCTTGAGACCTGTGTCTTAAAAGGAGAAAGAGCTAGAGAGAAATTACACTTAAACAAGTCATGTCATGCATGTAACCATGCATTGTATTCTGCTTTAAAGGCATTTTAAAGATACAGTTTACTTTCCCAGCAGGGAAAAATCGATATGCTTTACAGAGGTTGGGATGTACCATTACAAGAAGAGATGAAGAATTTACTGTCGGTGATTGTTTTGTCACTTAAGCAAGCCTAATGCAACCTGTGCGTTGATGATTACACATCATTTTGAAACCCTTTTTGACTTAATGTAATTGAATTGCTTCATTGAAACCAGTTTGAAGCTAATTTAGACTATTTCTAAAATCTCTGTTGCAGTTTGCATAAATCAGTGTAAGGGCATGGTCATAAAAACCACCATTAGTTGGAAATTGCAATGACTGAAATTGGAAGATTAATGTTCAGATCTAGGCACTAGAAATGCAGCAGTCAAATGGTGTTCCAATTAAAAATTATAGATTAGGACTCTGAGACTCTTGAGCCACCTGCCTGCTGAGTTATCTTGCAGTCACATATACTTAAGGAAGGCTTCTCAGCTTCTTGGGCTTAAGGAGACTACGGTAAATAATAGGCTCACTTATTTTCAAATTTAAAACAGAAATACACAAAAAGTGTTGTCCTTAGGGAAGATGAAATAGCTATACCTACTTTGGTGTCATTTTATGGGTTGCTTTTTTTAAAGGACTGTAAAACTTTGAAATATTTGTTCCTTATTCTTCTGAAAATGTCAGTAGTTTTTTTTTAATGTCAGTCTCTGAAAGCCAGTGGAAGGTGTGGAAACTGCTGTTAACAACTCCCTCCCATTATTTTCAATAATCAAGCGGCAGGTGTAAAGCGTTAATTAAAATGTAGTCTTTTAAAGCTGCAAACAGGACTGTAGAACCAGAACAGAACTGTTCATACTATTGAACATTGTGGCTTCTGACAGCCTGAGCTACCTGGGGTGCATGGCTGCGGCAGCACCAAAAATGGCTGCCACCACATCCTGCGCACTTCAGACATCTGCCAGTGGCTCCTCAGGAGAAGGGGGCTTTTGTCCCCTTCCCCTGGGTAAAGAGAGTAGCCCCGCAATGGGGCTACTCAATTCACCGTCAACAAAAAGGTCGGCAGTGAATTAAGAGCCCCCGTGTAGGGCAGCAAGCCCACCACAGAGGCTCTGGATCTGCTGGAGCATTGCTCCACTGGTCCTGCCTCCCTCCCCCTCCCCCCAGAATACCACTCCCTGCCTCTCCGGAATGCCTCCTCTATGCCCTCCACCCACCTCCCTCTTCCCCGGAACATGTCCTGCCTGCCTCCCCCACGCCCCGCTTACCTCTCTGCTGCTCGGTGGTCTGCGCGACCACTGAGCAGCGGAGGTTGGGTACCCGCCTGGCAGTAGCCCAGCGCCAGCCAGCACTGGGCTACCACTGGTGTTCGCCCGGCGCAAGGTCTGCAAACTTGCCTTATGGTGAGCCACCACACCAAGCCCAGGATTGGGCTCTAAAATAGGTAATCTTTGAATTTCAGATATTATACCCATCACTCAATACTTTTTTTACAAAAAAAATGCAACTTCAACAAATGCTATCTTGGATACTAATTGTACTGAGATCAGACTGTATTTTTAGAAAAATCTTTTGTGGCTAGTTCTGTCATGTGTTCAAACTGTACGGTGGCTTTCTTAGTCACTGGACAATTCTCCTGATTGGCTCTTCTACTTGTAACATGCTTAAAGTTTGCTGTCCTTATATTTCTCTAGGGTAATTTCTAGCTTTTCCACTACATGGGGCAGTGGAAAAACAATAACATTTCTACTTCTGTGTGTTTCTGTCAAGATTGTTAATAGAGATTACCTTCTAAGATGAAAGATATTCGAAACACAGCAGTCCTTAAGCTCAAATCTGAGCTCTGTACTTATTCAGTCAACTCAAGAGTTGTACAGATTGGACAGTACCCCAGGATCGTCCTAATTCTAGGATGTTTCTGTATCCATATTTAGCTCAGCCTGCCCAAGACTTCTCTTTATACTGCAGAGCATTTCCTCACAAGCTCTGGATGCCCATGAGGAAACTCATTAAAACCAAATATTAGAGCACAGGGGTAGAAACTCACTACAGGGAAAGCGATGCAGAAGATAATACATAGATTGGCCTTTAGCTGTGCTAGCCCAGGAACATTTGAGATTATCCATTCCAGAATGATAGTCTGTAACAGCAAAAAAAACAGTCTTGTGGCACCTTAAAGACAGATTTATAACAGCATATGCTTTTGTGGACTAGAGTATACTTCAGCAAATACATGAAGTATGATCCTCAGTAGGCACTGTATATATCTTCATGGATAAAATGGGGGAAAAGAAACAGTGGAATCAATAGACCGGAAATGCAAGGAGCCCATCTATGACAGTTCTGTGTAAAGCTTAAAAGTACAGAGGATCAGCACAGTGACAATTCACAGCAGTAGTAGTTAGGGCCTCTGAGACAAACTTTATTGGGGGTACAAAGTTTTCTGGGGCCCCTTCCCAAAGGGGGACAGGGCCAAACAAAGCTGAGAGAGAGTGGTGACTGAACAAGCAGAACAGGGGTGGGGAAGTGGCAAAACAGGGCAGAGAGAAGGTGACAACAACCGGAAAAATCTTTGGAGCCCAGGTCTACCTGGTTTCTCCAGTGTGGGGCCCAGGTCTACCTGCCTGTGCAGTGTCAACAGCTAGATACAAAAAACCAGAAAACCAAACACACTCCTAAGTCTCTCTAAAATCTTTAAAATATAAAAAATCATTGCAAAAGATTAGCATCATTGTATTTAGGTTTCACACTCGAATGGAAAGTGTCCTGTGTGTACCAAAACTTCCTTCTGCAGCAGCTGTAGTCCTGCAGCTGTGTCTCTGAGCTCCTTTATGCTCCTTCAGGGTAAGTGGATCCACAAGCCAAAGAGCTACTGTAGCAGGGCAGTTTCCTTCCAGATTTGACACTTGAGGAGTGTCATGTATGTATTCTTTGGCCCAGAGCACTGCTTGTGGCCGTGGTGGTGTGGTAGCCGCATCCCCAGTATCCAGCAGGGACAAGCAGTGTGTGGGCAGAAGGTGAGGCAGAACCACCCCATGGGAATTCTTCAAAAACTGCCACTACCACTCTGCTGCAGCTGTGATCACACAAACTCTCACAACCCACGTGCTCAACTGCTGTTCAGAGCAGGTGGGTTGTGAGTGTTTGCATGATCACAGCAACTGCCTCACCTTCTGCCCCCATACTGTACATCGCTGGTATCCAGCATGGACAGCAAGTCTGGGTGAGAATGGAAAATGTCAGCTCTCAGGACCTTTCTTGACCTCGTCCTTTGGCTCCCAGGCTCTTTTTGACCCTGGGCCTGGGTACAAATTACCCTATGCACCCCCTTCTCATGGGACCTGGCAGCAACTGACAATAAGGGCATCCTCCTAACAACTTTGTAATGTGACAAAAATCCATTGCGTCAATTCAAATCTGAGAGAACTGTATCAAGTCTCATATCTCTAGGCTTGTGGCCTAAGGAATGAGGGTAAAGAAATTTCCTACCAAAAAAAAAAAAAAAAACCGAAAAACAATGAGGCCATTTTACAATGGCCCAGACCCAGAAGAGGACTGGGGGCTCAAGTCCACAGAAATTTATGCCACGTTTGTTAGGCTGCAATCCTATACACACTTTCCTGGAAGTAAGTCCCATTGAACACAGTGGGATTTACTTCTGAACAGACATGCTTGGATTGCCGCTATAAGTCTTTTTAATGCATAACTAGGCTCTTTGTTGTTTTTGAGGTTATGAGTCATAAATCCAAGCTTGTCAGGCTGTGTTTTTTAAAAAGAAATTTACTTTGAAAATGCCCTCACACTCTCTGACTTTAAGGGCTGAGTACTTGCGCAAAAACCTGACCGAATAACAAAGATACATTTCTACAGTCCTGTTTTCTGCTTGACTCACTAGCAACATTACCAACTTTTATTCCGTGTTTACTAATTCATAGAAATATCATTCTTAACTGTGAAATAAATACATATTTATGAAGGAGTAGACTATTCCTAACCTCAGCTACTTTACATTCATTTATTCATGCGTGTGCTAAAAGTTTTAATCTTGCAGATATTTTTTTCTGAAGTTCCCTTGCATTCTCATTATCCTGTGACTTTGCTGGAGAATGAAGGCTTGCAGTAAGTAGGCAAGCAAACTGGATTTTACCTTGCATTCTCTTCCGGAAGCTCTGCGCTGTGCTTAACTTTCGGAAGAGCTATTCTGTCCGGTGACAGTGGGTTCATTGATGCTCCTTTTCATATGCTGATGTTAGGAGAGCATGTCTGCTTGATCTTGCACAAAAACCAGGCTGTTCTGATGCTTAATCCACACATTCAATATGCACATTCTTGAAATGGGCAAATAGGAATTCTTGGAGGAAGAGCTTGACTACAACTGCTACTTACCCATGAAAATGTAGAAAAATTCATTGTATTCTAACCCCTGTCCCAAGCATGATCCACCTTCATTGGTCAAAACAGATGTGCTGCAGCTGTAGAGCTGGCACAGGTCTGAGGTGACCCATGGCAGCTGCTGGACCTACCCCAGGGCAAGGGAATAAATGTTCCCTTACCCCAAGGAGGCCTCAACATGTGAAAACTTCCCATTGGGATACAGCACAAGCCACATTTGTGCTGCCACAATGCCGTGCAGGGAGTTTGTTAGGATTGGACTGCCTATATGTTCTAGAGCAGCCATTTTCAACCATGGTGCCATGGCACACTGGTATGCCACAAATGGTCTGCAGGTGTGCTGCAGGAATTTGGGAGTGGGTCATTTATTAGTAGGGCCATTAGGGGATGTGAGCCCCCCACCAACAGTATGGTGTGCCTTGTCAATTGTCAAAAAATGGATGGTGTGCCTTGACAATTTTAGTTCCTTGTCAGTGTGCCGTGAGACAAAAAAGGTTGAAAATCGCTGTTCTAGAGTCTTCTTGTTTACTAAAATCTGTTTAGTGGGACTTTTCAAAAATTCCATTCCGTGAAGAAACAGAATTGGTGCACCAATTTTTCTGAATTAGACCCAAACTACATATGATGTTATTTTTTCACATTTTTATACCACTTTCCTCCAAGAGCTCAGGGTGGTGTACAAGGCCCCTCCCCTCTTTTGTCCTCACAACGTTCCTGTGTGTTAGGTGCTTAGTAGCCTTACAGCCCAATCCTGAGCTGCCCGCGGCACCCAGGATCGGCGGCACCAAGAAGGGCTGCTGCTGGATCCTGCACCTCCCAGGCTACCACAGGAGGCACCTCAGGAGAAGGGGACTTTTGTCCCCTTCCCCTGAATAAGGTAAGCAGCCCTGCAATGAGATGCCGGCGTGGAAAAAGGTAAAGGCACTTGTGTAGGGCGAGGAGCCCTACACAAGTGCCTTGGATCCTGCGGAGCAGAACTCTGCGGACCCGCCTCCTTCTCTCCCCCCATGCCTCCAGCACGCCTCCCCCCCCCGCCCTCTCTCCACCCCCCCCCCCACCGGCCTCACTCCTCCCCGGAACACCTCCCTCCTGCCCCTGCCCCCACTTACCGTGCCGCGGTTTGGCGGTCCTGGAGACTGCCAAGATGCGGAAGCTGGGCAACTGCCCGGCGCTGGGCTAGCATGGGTGGGAGCTCGGCGGTGAGCCTTGCAAACATGCCTTAGGCCTTATGCCTTGTCCTTATGGCATGTTTGCAACAGTGCTCAGCCGCCTGGAGCTGTGCCACCAAGCACAGGATTGGGCTCTTAGATTGGATGAGAGCACTTTATCTCTGCACTATTTTCCTGCCAAAAACTGTGCAGCTAAAGCAGCAATTTTACCCTTAAAGTGCCATTTGCCAGAATGGCAGCTTAAGAGTTAAATAGCTGCTTCAGGAATGTGATGTTCAGTGGGGACCCACATGGCCACTATGTGGAAGTAAAAAAAAAAAAATACTTTAACACCTTCATATTTGCTCTCTTTGTGGAGACCGAACACAGGGGGATTAGTGTGAGCATGCTGGCAAGACCCGCCCTTGCTACTTGTGCACTTCATCTGCTCCCATAGACATTCACTTGTTTATCAGAATTGCAGAAGATATGGCAAGGAGATAGGCTGTAGTTTCAGCAGTAGCCCTTTAATCTGGTGAACCTGGGGAACACTGGGTTAAGGCCTGGGCTTTCCGCAGAGGGTGTGCTGCACAGCTGCAGCCACTAGAGGCAATGAGGTCATCAGGGATATAAGGAGCACCTGATCCTACAGATGTTTTGTGGGTTGTAGTTGGAGTGAGAGTGGAGAAAGGAAAGGAGACTTGCTAGCAAAACAGACTGACTTTGCTGGCTTGTTGACTCATGACTCTACTTATCAGACTGACTGTCTGGCTAACTGACTTTCTGGTACACTAATTCACGGACTGGCAAACAAACAACTAACTGGCACCCTGACTGATTGACTGGAGGACTAACCACAGACTGGCTCATTGACTAATTTAACAGAGACTACTGAGTAGTGGAGAGCTGAGGTGGTGCTACTGTACCCAAAAGGACTGCTGCTTGAAGGAGGGACCCTGCAGACTTACAGGCAAGCCTGCCACCTGCTAGTTTCCTTCCTGCAGGTGCTGGGGCATAGTGGTAGTTTTTGCAGTCTGCCTGACCTAGCTGTGGTTAAGCTGGGGGAGCTAATTAGTTCTGGGCATAAGTTCTTTAGGCAAAGTTCACAACCGGAATTTGGTAAGACAGCTTGTGCAGACAAACACTGTTCACAGGGAGGGTAGATACAGGGCTATGCAGCACATCAGCAGCAAAGATAAGGTTTTTCAGCATGCCCTAGGTGTTCTGTAAGTGAATAGGACTCCTGTTGACAGCATATTCAACATCATTGGGTTGCACATGAATCACAGAAAGATTCTATTGGAGTTTGAATTGTGAATTCTGCAGTGAGCCGCTCTCCACCTGTTGCCCTTTGAGGTGCCTCACCGTAAGCCACCTCTTAGGCTTTCTTATAACTTTCTAACTGGCAATCACTGATGATTTATTATGCTATTAATACTATCTTAAACTATTTCAGGTGAAAATGTTATTGCCCAGGTCATCAATTCACACAGGCAATAAATACACCTTAACTAGAAATCATACCTCAGACTAACTTGCAATTACTGAATTCTATAACTAGTGTTCCTCTAACTTCTTATTCTCTTTAGTGCAGCAGGAGACACTAACATAAAACAGGTGCATACTTATAATTCATACATGAAATAGTGCCCTGAAGTATATAGTGAATCATAGTATTATGGGCTCTCCTGTTCCCCAAGCTGTGAGAAGTCTGCAGGTAGTGCTGCAGGATTTACAGCTCAGTCCTATGCCTGTCTGCTCAGAATTGGACCCCACTGACTTCAGTGGATAAGCATGTTAGAGGGGTTGCTATCTCAGGCTGCAGTCCTACGCACACTTTCCTGGGCATAAGCTGCACTGAACACAGTGGGATTTACTTCTGAGTAAACATGCATAGGATTGTGCCATAAATCTCATTTGGGCAAGAAAGTACCATAGTATCTTTGTCATCTATTTTATTTATAACTCTTCCAGGGGCTATAACAAAAGCAACTTTTGTGGCAGAATGCTGCAGGACTGCTGATCTTGCTTTAGAACCACACTATGGATGGCCAGAGCTATGGGGATTTTTGATGCAACATTGCCTGCAGCACTCTGGAGAGCAGTGTACTGTCTAGACATTGGGGACACTTTACCTGCCGCCTATGTTCCTTTTAGGAGGAAATAGTATTTCCTTTCTCCACTCACCATCTCTCTTCCATACTGTTGAAGAAGGAGGGTGTACACTTTGAGGGCTCTGTCCCCACAATGGTAGATAGCATCCTCCTGCATGCTTTCATTCAAGGAAAACAGCTGTAGGGTTTTCTGTTCCAAAGTAGCAGGAATCTTTGATACTTCAGACAATGTTTATACAACTACGAAACTGTGAAGGAAGTTATTTCTTTTGAGACTTTAACCAGCCTCTGCTCCTGTGTATGTTAATTGATAGCAGCAGCCTAACAGAGTGGTATATTTTACCATTAGGAAAAAGGGTCCTTTCACTGATTGCTCTATTTCCCCTCCCTTTTCCAACAAAGTCTCTGCTTAATTTGTTGAAATGGTTCTTGACAAACTGGAGCACAGAGGTGGGAAGTGAAAAGAGTCTCGGGACCATGTGTCCGAATCAAAGGATTCTTCTCTGAGAATCAAGAGTGGTTTCCAAGTAGGAGACTATCGAATCACCTGCCAATATGCTTGAGTTCTATTTGTTGTTAAGGGCCCAGTCCTCCATCTAATGCAGCCTTGTTGCTGGATGCACGCTGCATCCCGTGGGCAAGGCCAGTAAACAATCCTGGGTAAGGGAACATAAGGTGAGGGTGGGGAAAAAGGCACCTATCTCCAACCTCCTAAAAGAAGTTTGATTTCTGCACCCTTTTTGTTACTTATGGGACATTTGATTTGCATAAGATTTGGTGGGAGACTGGAGGTCTGAACCTATTGTTGCTTTGTTGGCTTAAATGGCCTCATTTTTCTCTAATGCAGGATGTTCCAATACTTGGGATGTTCCCAGCAAGTCTTGATAAGGTAATTAGGCAAGCATTGTCACTTAAAGCTTCCTTCTCCAAACAAGAGATGAGGAAAGGAATAAGACCTGGGTCGTGGGGAAAGGGTGCTTTTTACATCTGGTTGGGTTTGATGCATTCCTAGCATCACTATTGGACCAATAGTACCTAAGTCTGGCCAGTTTCTACCATTGAATCTTGGCCAAAGACATATGCAAGGGCACCTCAAAGCAAAAAGGTGGGCAACAAATCCTTGATCTCAGTCAGGCACACCTTTTGTTGCATTCACAGTAATCAGGGCAGCCCATGCTCATATATATTCTCAAGATGAAATAGTCTGTAATGTAGTATCAATACAGCAGCATATTTAAGAGACTATTCTAAGGAGAATTCTACCATAGTTAAGGCACTATTCTAAGGAGTTCTACCATTAAGAAAGTGAAAATTCTGTACCTTATAAAATTGATGCCATCTGTCCCATCAACATAAAATTTAATGTATAGAGCAGTGTTTCTCAAACTGTGGGTCGGGACCCACTAGGTGGGTCGCGATCCTATTTCAGGTGGGTCCTCATTTATTTCAATATTTTATTTTTAATATATTACAGTTGATGCTACCCTGGTATGTGACTGCATTTGGAGAAATGTTACAGACCTGTACTCTTAACAAGCTACAGTGTATATTCTTTTAACAATGATAGTAAATGGGATGTACTCCTGGGTAAGTGTGGGTAGGATTGCAGCCTAGGATTATTAAAAAAATTTCCTGCTTGATGATGTCACTTCCAGTCATAACATCACTTCTGGTGGGCCCTGACAGATTCTCATTCCAAAAAGTGTGTCCTAGTGCTAAATGTGTGAGAACCACTGGTATAGAGGATCTCCGTGGTGAGGTGCAAAGGTGCATTTCTGAGAATTTACATCGCAAATGGCTGAATTAAATCTGTTTAAAACGTGTGTCTGAAGAAATGATTTCTCACTGTTTTTGGCCATTGTTGGCTGGCAAATGTGCATTTAGAACATTTAGAGGGACCTGTTGGAGTAGATCAAAGGTCCTTCGGCTAACATTATACAGCCAATCAGATATTTCTAGGGAGCTTATAATTAAGGTGTGAAGGCAACAACACTTCCCCATTGTGGCTCCTCAACAAATGGCATTCAGGCATATACTACCGCTGAATCTGGGGTTCCATAAAGGCATCATGATTATTACTATTGCTAGACCCATCCTCCAGGAATTTTCTAATCCCCTAATCAAAGGCATCTATTTTTCTGGAGGTTGAAATGATTTCAAAAGTGCAAGTGTTTTACTGGAATATGCCTTTGCTGGTTTGGTGCAAATTCATTGGGGCATTTTGAACTGAGGGTGAAAGAGGTTCCATTTTTCTCAATGTAGAGAGAAGCATGGGCAAGTTGTGCAGTGCAGGTATTTTGTAATTTGCTAGTGGAGATAGAAGAGGCAGTGTGGAGAGGGGGGGGGAAAGCTGGCATCTGCACCCCACTTGTCCTGTGCCTTTTCCTTGTCAAGGAGCATTTCAAACTTCATGAGACAACACAGAAAACAAGGGCAGGCAATACCCTTGAGGTCTGTGACAATCTCCTTCTACCAAATTTCAATCAAGCACCCAACCCCTCACAGAGTGTCTTCTCTGCCAAGTTCCACTCCATTCCAGAACTTGAGCAGTGTCCAGCAAATAATTATCCCTCTGTGTAGGCTCTCACAGCAGTTGTACTGTTGCCACATCCACCTCTAGGCTGAGCAGACCAGTTGTCAGCATGATGAGCAGGGAGGGCCTCAGTGGCTGATGGGACAGTGAGCAAGAGTAAGGCAGGCAAGCCAAGAAACATTAGGCGGTGGTGACAGCAACAGCCGGCCAACCAGGCCCCAGACCATAACAAAGCCGTTGTATGTGTGTCGGTATATATCTATTCTCAGAAGTCCCATAATGTTTCATGGGTCTTACTCCTAGGAAAGTGTGTATAAAATTGCAGCTTAATTGCAGTGAATTGCATTCACAGCCTTGATCATGAGGATGGAGGTGCAGTGAAAAGGCACCTAATTTGCATGTAGAAAATCCAGCTAGCATTCAACAGACTTTTCCAAATGATTGTTTTATTGTGTATTAAGGAGACCGTGGTTGCTACTCTGATATTATAGACTTGTATTCAGTCATCTTTATCCAGCATAGTGCTGCCGTTCTGGAAATTGCAATTTTGGCTGTACTCAAACCAAAACTCTTTGTTGTAGAGAAAATCTGTCCACCCCTGTTGTGTAGTATTCCAAGTGATTTGTAGAAATAAGGTTATGTATGCATCATATATGACCGTTAGCTAGTGCTGGACACCTGTGGCACACTGGTGATGAGTGGCAGAGGTCTCATCACACACTCGTGTCATTTCATGAGTTCTCTAAATGCATTTTTTAAGTTAGATGCTAAGCTATTGACCAGTCTCCAGTGTTAGTCCCTCATACTGCAAGCCTGTGCATGTCTACTCAGAAGTAAATCTCATTATGTTCAATGGAACTTACTTCCAAGAAAGTGAGTCTATAATTGCAGAGTACAGCAAGTAATTTCACCAAGGGACTGTTGTGCAGCACAGCAATACCTACCTCTGATACAAAGCTGCCCATGCAAAGGTTAATAGGGTTGCATATGCTGCTTTTGGCTATCCATTCCCAAAAGAAGAGAAGCAATTTCAGCTTCTCTTTGCTGCTCAATGGCTGACTGGGGTCAGTTGTAGCCTACGCAAGGTCAGCTTACCTCAGGCTGAATAAAGCCAAAGCACTCAGAAAAAGTGGAAAGAAACTCTTTTAAGGGAGAAGTCCTTGAAAGTAGCATAATTATAAAGTCCTACTTACTTCCAGGGAAATAACAGAATTCGATTGTCAGTCTGTAGCATAGAGCAATCAGCTGTTATGGTCCAGGAGGTCCCCTTTTTCACAAATTATTCAAAACTTATATTAGTGTAACCCAGTGGTTCCAAACTTTTTAGCAGTGGGACCAGTTTTTTAAAGTGACACTCTATCAGGACCCATCTAGCTTGACAAGACTAAAAGAAAAAGGTTTCACTTTACCAGCCACTCAAGTGTCTTTTTTTTATTCTTTTTACTGTTGGGGGGGGCTGCCTTATGGAGTGTTTGTTGAGCTCCATGTTCATGGGATCAGGACCACTCTGGTGGCCTTGCATTCCACTTTGCCTGGCTTTCAATAGAAACTGAGACACAATTGTCTACTCATGAGTAAACACACATCTGTGACTCCATTTTGCTTTCCAAAAACAAAAATATATATATGGGGGGATGGGGACTTCCTTCTAAAGTGGCTTTGGAACCTGCATTCATTGGATCAGGACCATTGTGGTGGCATTGCATTCTTCTTGGCCTGAGGTACATTCACCTAATCATGAGTAAACATGCACAGGTGACTCGGTTTCATTTTCCATAGGCCTCAATACATTTTCCTTGTCAGCTATCAGCTTGTCGGTTTCTCAACCTACCAACAGTCAGGTGCAACCCACAGTTTGGGAAACCCTGGGATAACCAAAGTCACAAGCTGGCCGTTAATTTAGAAAATTGTGATTATAGAAACTCAAGAGCCCCTCTCAAGAGTGAGAACAAAGTGACCCTTAGCTGAATTATAGCTTATCCTTTCAGGCAGCAAGGAGACTGGATTCTTTCCAATCATACGCCTGGGTGAGGAGAGGGTAGAAGTCTTTATAGTTATGAGACTGATGCTTTGCTTCAGCAGTGTGCCCTGGCAGGGAGAGGGAAGGTAGAAAAGGCAGTCTGACCTCAGGATGAAGAATCTGATGTTCATCATGGCAAAAGGAACGTAAGAGCCATGGCCCACTCCTTTCCTGTTAGTGGATGCTCCTCTCATTTGCAAACATGTTGTGTTCCGTAAGTTGAAATGAGTCAACACAGATGCTATGTTTAGCATGAGCTATAAGGCTGCTTGCTTATTTTTTCTTTATTCAGTAGCACATGCATATGTGTGAGGGATGGTTGATCCAAATAGGGATATAGGGGGGTTAAAAAGCACTCTCCTGCTGCAGTCTAGAGTCCCCCTTGGTGGCTGCTGTTTAACAAAAGAAAAACAAGCAAGCAACTGCACAGAACAGTGGTTCTCAAACATTTCAGTCTCCAGCGCCCCTTAAATTCCTAAAAGGAATCTCAAGGGGGCCTGCCAGTACATGTGCAGAGTGTCAAGGAGCTCCAGAATACCAGCTCATGTGTTGAATCACACTGTGTGAGACAGATGACAGCCATGTGGTGTGCTCATTTAGCCCCTGAAGGAGTCTCAGGAAGTCCCAGGGCTCCTAGGAGCACACTTTGAGAAACACTGCCATAGAATATGCTTAAAATAAAGTCCAGTTCGAACCTCTATCAACCCATTTCCCAGGATGCAGACTGCAAAGAGAATTCAAAGACAATATTCATATATTATACACCAGGAGGCATAGATGGCTTTTCATAACATTTTCTATTCCAACTCCCTACCACAACCTATAGATCATACAGTGCCCCATAGCAGAGCAAGAGGGAAACCCCATCCGGGCTTACTGATCATTGTGTAAGAGAGAATGACATTTTCCCCATCTAGATTTCCCTCAAGATCACTCATCCCATATATTAATAGAGCAAATCATCTATTTTACAAATCATTATTCATAAGACTTTGTAATTAATACATTTTCAACCTACTGCAAATGGAATACTCATGATGCTCTTTGAACAGATCAATTTTAGAATTCAGCATCTGAAGATTTTTAATATTCATATGAATTAACAGAGAAAAGCCCTTTTAACAAATCATACATTAGCCATTCATTTGGGAAGGTTCTTCAAGAATGTTCGAATGATTTCATGGCTTTCCTCTCAGTCCCTGAACATTTGTATAGTTCTTGAAATTCCTGTTAATCTACATACTAATTAACAGAAGGTTTTAAGACAATCTGGATTAGTTTAAATAAAAATGTCTGAGGCCAATGCATCATGGTCCTAGTCATAAATAAGAAGTCCTACCTAGTTCAGTGGTACCTAAATAAGTATGAATAGGATCACAGCTCAGGTTTCCCAGAAGCAGTTCTGTGAGAACCTTAACTGTGAGAACCAGAACCTTAACTGCGTGAGCAATGCATTTGTGGAGCTTGAGCCTACTCTACACAGAAGCAGTTCTGAGGGTTCAGTCAAGTAAGATTTTAGATCACACAAACCAGAGAACGTTTCTCCATGTGTACCTTGAACCTATGCACATTTGTATGTGACTAACAGTACAGTTCTATGTCTGCTCAGATGTCCTATTGGGTTCAATTTATATCTAGGCAAGTATGTATAGAATTGCAGCCTAACAGCATAATCTACTCAGCATAATCTACATGTCTACTCAGAAGTCAGTTTTATTGAATTCAGTGCGCTTACTCCAAGGAAATAGGATTTCAGACTAACCTCATTTAGTTCAATGAAACTTCTATATATTTCTACTTAGCACTGCAGTTCTTACTCTTAGCCTGCTCCTCCTACATTTCCACATTTCTATTTATTGCATTTAATCACTGTCATTAGTCCTAATAGGCTCCTCAAAAGTTTCTCTGATAAGAATTTTAAGATCTCTGGAGCTCATTAGTGAATAAAAAAACTCTACATGAGTTCAATCAACTCATTTCTTCTGTACCAGCTTCATTTACACACTGATTGTTATTACTCTGAAATAGTTTGATTACTTCTTATGTCTTTCATGCTATATATTAATGTGTAATAAAGGCTGCGACTAATGTTTTGCCTGTCAAAATCCACAGACCAATAATTTCCCTTTGCAAGTTTCAACATAGGAATTTACACCCATGAGAAATCTCACACATACCACTTTTACAGAAGTTAATTCATTTTCCTAAAAACAAACTTTCACATCTAATGTAGGCGTGAACTTTGACTTGTCATCATTGGCATCCTTCAGTCTCGAAAGACTATGGTATCATACTCTGAATGGTGGTTCTGGAACAGCGTCTAGTGTGGGAGTGACAACCCCTTCCACACTGGGAGCGAATGTAGTCTGTCCCTGGTGTGTCTCCCTGGCTATGGGCCTTCCTTCTTTGCCTCTTTGCCTCAGACAGTTGGGCAAGTATCTCTTCAAACGAAGAGGCCATGCTGCACAGCCTGCCTCCAAGCGGGCTGCTCAGAGGCCAAGGTTTCCCACCTGCTGAGGTCCTTTCCTAAGGCCTTAAGATCCCTATTGCAGATATCTTTGTATCGCAGCTGTGGTCTACCTGTAGGGTGCTTTCCCTGCACGAGTTCTCCATAGAGGAGATCCTTTGGGATCCGGCCATCACCCATTCTCACGACATGACCAAGCCAATGCAGGCGTTTCTGTTTCAGCAGCGCATACATGCTAGGGATTCCAGCTTGTTCCAGGACTGTGTTGTTTGGAACTTTGTCCTGCCAGGTGATACCAAGGATGCGTCAGAGGCAGCGCATGTGGAAAGGGTTCAGTTTCCTCTCCTGTTGTGAGTGGAGAGTCCATGACTCGCTGCAGTACAGAAATGTACTCAAGACGCAAGCTCTGTAGACCTGGATCTTGGTATGTTCCGTCAGCTTCTTGTTGGACCATACTCTCTTTGTGAGTCTGGAAAACGTGGTAGCTGCTTTACCAATGCATTTGTTTAGCTCTGTATCAAGAGAAAGAGTGTCGGAGATCATTGAGCCAAGGTACACAAAGTCATGGACAACCTCCAGTTCATGCACAGAGATTGTAATATGTGAAGTTATATAAACGACTTTCCTTTTTCCTCCAAATTTTGTCATGTCCCCTCACAAAACAATTCCTTTGTTCTTCAGACTCATTCCCCTTAGTCTATCCTTTAAAAGTTCTATCTCCTTCCACTTTTCATAGTTCACACCTCCTAATTCTCTATTTTAAGTCAGCATGTTAACAAAGGTTGTTTAAAAAAATTCTAGTTTCTTGGTTATCTGTAAATATTAAAATGTCCCACCACTGAGGTGTACTCAGTACAGGTTGAGTCTTGGTATCCATGAGGGTTTCATTTCCAGAACCCACGTGGATACCAAAAATCGTGTTAAAGGAAATCTATTTAAAAAACAATGTCGCTTTGCTCAGCAATTTAAAAAGAGTCTTGCTGACCTTTGTAATGCAGGTCAGAGCCATTAGGCAGACAATCAATCAATCATTCTCTCTCCAGAAGCTTAGAAAGACCTTCACTTCGAGGCAGTGACCCTACCAGGAGCACAGCACGAGGAAAGAATGCAAGAGGAGGTGATAATCACATTCTTTCACATGCTCAGGGGGAAGGGAAGGATGCTTGCCTAGGAGTGAAGCTGTTCTGAGCACCTGGAGAGAGAATGATTGTCTACTGGCTGCCCTCTCCTTCATTAATGAGGCTATTGTGAAATGATGGTTTTCCTTTAATTGAAAGGGTTCTTCTCATCGCATTGAGATAAAGCCATGGATGAAAAATCCATGGATAATTAGGTTATACCTATAGTTACGTACTCACAGTATACTTTAAGTCAATGCTGTTTTTTCAGCATATATAAGATCAACATTGGAATGAAGTCATTTTAATTCTGTACTCATCCAGTCCAGTATCACCAAAACTCATCTCCTTAGATTTGGCATGTAATTTATTGGTATACAACTACCCTATGTGAAATATAATATCTAGATGTGCTTGTTAAAGACTATCATTTGTGTATTCACTGACAAATATAGATATTATAGATTATTTCTCTTGTTCCTGTATAATGCCTTACTTGCTGCATTGCCACTGCTATTAAGGTATACCACAGTGTCCCATTTTATTATTATTATTATTATTATTATTATTATTATTATTATTATTATTAACAACAGTATTTATATACCGCTTTTCAACAAAAAGTTCACAAAGCGGTTTACAGAGAAAAATCAAATAACTAAATGGCTCCCTGTCCCAAAAGGGCTCACAATCTAAAAAGATGCAAAAAGAATACCAGCAGACAGCCACCAGAACAGACACTGCTGGGGTGAGGTGGGCCAGTTACTCTCCCCCTGCTAAAATAAAGGAGCACTCACTTGAAAAAGTGCCTCTTACCCAATTAGCAGGGGTAATTTTAAACATTTTAAATTTTAATTTTAAACATGTTATCCATTATGTTCAGCTCAAAGAGAAGCTGTTTGTTTTTGAATCAATAGCTTCTGCTACAAAGCTCAGGGACAGTTTATTAAAACTTGTCTAGTATGACAACTTGTGTTTGTGTCATCCAGGCTGATCATTTTTAAAGCTAAAAGACATTAAAGGGAATAATAAATACTGCAAATCTGCAATCATCCAATTTTATCCCCACCCTTGAACTTTGTTTTTTAAATTCAACTGTTCCTTTGTTTTCCCTGCCAATCAACTATCATGCTCCATTTTCTAAAAGTGAACATAAATGATAAAGAGGGAAAACAATATATTAACAGCCCTTCCCAAGCAAACACCACCAGGACATGTGCTGCATTCTGCAGGAGGGTAGGGCAGTCACAGAGGTCTCATCCAGGGGGAAAAAACATTCATTCCCTTACACAGGAGTAATCCTTGGTTTGCCTTTTAGGTCACCTCAGATCTGTGCCAGCTACTTCACTGGTGAAAGTCCAAAGTGACTACAGGAGAAGGAACAAGAGAAAAACAAAATGAATATAGGTCCAAGTTGCTGTCACCAATATCCACCCCATCCTGCCCACAGTTCTGCTCCTTCCTCTCCCAGGCAATCCCCCTTCTGCCCCATTCCACCCACATTCTGCCCCCACTACTGGCTTGCTGGCACTGTTCCACTGTTGTAAAACTCACCACGTGCCAGCCCAATCCTAGTTAGTTTGGGTTGTAAGACCCTACTTTTTACTGATATGCTGAACATGTCCTTGGCCAATACCTAATGTGTCTGCTTCTGATTGCAGGTAGGGGTTAATGTGATCAAATGGCCATCTATACAGAGAGATATTCCATAGAGCAGAGGTTCCCCAAACTCCTGCCACGGAGTAGGAAACCTTGTAAGTCTCTGCAGGGGTGGGGCAGGAGCAAGGGGGGAAGCCCTGACGGTGCGTCGTGGGGTCCCAACAATATTTGAGTGTACTTGGGGGGCTGCTGAAGCATCCACAAGGGTCCTGGAGGCTCACAGCCCCCTCTGCACAGAGTGATTGCCAAACGGAGCTTCCTTCCGGTTTGCACAAGTGAGTTCCGTTCAGCAATTGGAACTTTGTGCAGTCACACAGAGAGGGCTGCGAGCCTCAGCAGCCCCCCAGGTACACCCAAATATTGCTGGGATCCCACGGCGCCGTGATCACTGCGGTACCATCAGGGACCCTATTACTGGGGTATTCCCCTTAAGGGGGAATGACTCAGTCTATGTACTCAGTGGTGGGTCGCAACCCACAATTTGGGAACCTCTGCCAAAGAGAATTCTAGATGCCATGGAGAACAGTTCTAGCCTAGCTTTCTCTCCAATAGGCTAGTTTTTTATGTTACAGGATGGTGTTTTCACTTGAGCTCCTAATGCAGACTGCAACAGTATAACACAGGCACAGATTTACCAGTGCAGTGAGAATTATGTCTTAGTGCTTTGCCTTTCAAGGCCTGCGCTATTCTGCTTCTCCAAGGTATAATATATATGAGACATGACTCCTCAGTACACAAGAAAATATACACCCAGAAAAATAAACAGTATCTTGGGTAATACAGTCCCTGCCTCAATGCACCAGGTTTCTCTCAGCTTTCTATGCTGCCAAAAGTCAATCCTCCCAGTTTCCTTTCCTTTCCTTTCTTCCTTTGCTTCCTTTCCTTTCAGACAGTAGTTTTTGATTGATTCTCTTCTACAGAAGACACCTGCATCTACTCTGTGTTAATTATAGCCATCCATGTGATTTCTCAAACTGTAATTTTAACCTGCTAAGATAAAAGAGTGCTACAATATAAACATGCAGGCAAAGAAACAAACAAACTAGAAATAGCATTTATATGCCATGTGCTTCCCAGTCATCTCCCCATTCTGATACAGACAGCCTCTCACAGGACAGAGTGCTTTACAAAAGGAACAGGTGAGTTGTGCTGTTACACAATCCTGTTGTGCTGTGTACTTGCAGTGGTGTTGCTAGGGGTGTGTGGGCTGCACTGGGTGATGCTGGGGGGGCGATACACACTAGTGATTAAAATTGCTAAAATTGTGGTTTGTAGGAATAACATAATCATATACCATTTGATGTGTAGTTTACAGTAGAATGCAATGGAAAAAAAACAGAATGAGATACCTCCATGCTATCAAATGTTATAGCCAGAAAACAAAAATATCTTTATGTAACAAAAAGTACATGTTCTTGACTCAAAATGGATCAGTAAAACTGATTGTTCAAACAACCAGTGACATATTGTTATGACACAGCATGGAACCAATAAAGTAGGGCTTCTCAAACTGTGGACCTGACTGTTGGTGAATCACAAGCTTTACTGATAGCTGAGAAGGCAAATGCATGGACCCTATGGAAAGTGAAATGGAGCCATATCGTAGTTACTCACAAATAGGCAAACTTACCCTATAGAAAGCAAAACGAAGCTACAAGTTTTACTCATGAGTAAGCAAACATACCTTGGCTTGTGATCAGGCCAGGCAAAGCGAAATGCAAGGCCACCAGACTGGTCCTAATCTGATGAAAATGGAGCTCAACAAATGCTCCCTAACTCCCATATAAAAAGAATACAATGGAGGCTTGAGCTGGTAAGGTGAATTTTTTCTTTTTTAGATTTGTAAAGCTAGGTGGGTCCTGATAGTGGTATGGTTTAAATATAAGAATTTACATTGAACTGGACATAGGATATGACTGAAAATCTTATTGAGTTTTTTTTTGGGGTGGGGATGTTATTGCAGGGAGGTTACAGATAAAATACACTTGGTGGAACAGAGCTGGCTTCCCCTTATTTATTTGTTTGACTTTAACGTAATTATTTATAATTATTCAATTTGCTTGATGATGTCACTTCCAGCCATGACATCACTTCTGGTGGGTCCTGGTCACTGTCATTCTAAAAAGTGGGTCCTGGTGCTAAAAGTTTGGGAACCACTAAGGGGTTAGTAAGGTGACACCCTTGGGGTGGATGACACCACTAGTGACCAAAATTGATGAAATCATGGTTTGTAGTAATAATACCATCATATTTATCAATTGATGTGTAATTTCATGCAGAATGCAATGAATCAAACCACCTTGAAATATCTGTGTTCCATCAAAAGGCACAGCCCAAAAAAAACCAGTGGGGCGGGGCAATGCCACATCACCATGCCCACCACCTGGGGTGCTGCCCCACCCACTACATGGGAGGAGGTCCATCATGGGGGTGACACACTAACCTCTCGAAATGGGTGACACACACTCTAGTGATGCCACTGAGTACTTGTCCTGGGTGATGACTCTGCTGTAGTGGGTGTTTTATTCTCTTTATTTCTCCTCAGTCTGAGTGTAGACTATCCCATTCAACTTGGTAGCAGAACCATGGTTTACAGTGGCTCAGGATTCTACCTTTACAGGCAAGGGTCCTAGATCTTTTGTGACATCAGTAGTGGACCCAGCACTTTATGAACGGAGCAAATGTCCCAGGTGCTGAGCCTGAGTCTGGGACCGTGCAAGTTTCCCAGAAGTATAGTTTAAGATCCTGGGGAAGCATCAGAACCAGTCAGTCCTGAAATTGCGCAAGGCTCCGTTGCGATATGGTATGGGGGGGCGACTTTGTGTGCTGGACATACTGCAAGAGCTGAGCTTTGCAGGGCAGTTGGCAGCTATCTGATTTTTGAATGGTTTCAGAGCTTGAGGCAATCAGTTACCTGATCTTTCCATCACCTGTATTTTCCTTGGAAGCTCTGCTCAGTGCTAAGCTACCCACCAAAAATCAGGTCATGACCCAGAGTTTGGGAACCACTGATTTAAGGTATTAAACAGATGTTTGGAGTATTTCTGAAGGAAGGTGATACAATGTTTTGCCTTGGAGAAAATATTGATGGTGTGATAACTCAAACTCAAACAGTAGCAAAGGGCAAAATATGTTTTTCTTCCATTAAAATGTGCTTTCAATCAAAGACAAAAAAATTTGGCAGGATGAGTTCTAGGTCTATAGAATCCAAGACAACAGAGCTCTCCTGACTGTCTTCCAAATGCCGCTGTCTGATTCTCATTAGTTTTTAGAAACATTTTTATTTGGACTGATACCAAATGAACATTTTTATCCTAATTAAGGAAAGATCAGTGGTACAATAGAAAAGCACAGGCATGTTTTCCAACTCATTTTTAATAACCAAGGAGAAAGAGGAGCATTCTAAGACCAGGAATCAACATTAGCCTATGTAGGCAAAGTCCCAGAGACTTCATTATATCTAGGGCTCAGCTCTGATCCCCAACCAGCCTATTCCTTGCTACATCACTGTTTTCAGTTCCAATTGTCACCACTTACACTTGATGCTGGTACAGGTACTGCTCCTGCTACTGAAGAGGAGCAGCAATCAAGGGACTTGAGACTTAACATCTACTTACATCCTGAATAGAGCTCTAGAGAGACTCTCATTGCCACATCAGGGACTGTTAAAATACATTTCATGCTTGCCATGTCATTTTGATTCCATTTTACTTCTTCTATTCCTCTGTGTGAATCTCCTGGCCATGCCTGGTCCATGTTTGGTGTCTGAAACAGTGCTCAAATTCCTTATGGGAGGGGGCGCATGTGTCAGTGCAGGCATCCTGCTCCCCCTATTGCCCCCTGGTTCTGGTATTATGTGAGAGGGTAAAGAGCATCTCCCTATCCACTCTGTCCATCCCCTGCATAATTTTGTATGTCTCAATCATGTCCCCCCTCAGGCGTCTCTTTTCTAGGCTGAAGAGGCCCAAACGCCGTAGCCTTTCCTCATAAGGAAGGTGCCCCAGCCCCGTAATCATCTTAGTCGCTCTCTTTTGCACCTTTTCCATTTCCACTATGTCTTTTTTGAGATGCGGCGACCAGAACTGGACACAATACTCCAGGTGTGGCCTTACCATCGATTTGTACAACGGCATTATAATACTAGCCGTTTTGTTCTCAATACCCTTCCTAATGATCCCAAGCATAGAATTGGCCTTCTTCACTGCCGCCGCACATTGGGTCGACACTTTCATCGACCTGTCCACCACCACCCCAAGATCTCTCTCCTGATCTGTCACAGACAGCTCAGAACCCATCAGCCTATATCTAAAGTTTTGATTTTTTGCCCCAATGTGCATGACTTTACACTTACTGACATTGAAGCGCATCTGCCATTTTGCTGCCCATTCTGCCAGTCTGGAGAGATCCTTCTGGAGCTCCTCACAATCACTTCTGGTCTTCACCACTCGGAAAAGTTTGGTGTCGTCTGCAAACTTAGCCACTTCACTGCTCAACCCTGTCTCCAGGTCATTTATGAAGAGGTTGAAAAGCACCGGTCCCAGGACAGATCCTTGGGGCACACCGCTTTTCACCTCTCTCCATTGTGAAAATTGCCCATTGACACCCACTCGTGTCTTTGGAAGGAGATCTGGAGGGAGGTCCTCCAGCTCTCCCACCTTCTTTACCTTTTCCCATCCTTTTTGTGCTACTGTTCTGTATTTTGAAATAGAGCACCAGAGTAGGGCTTCAACAAGGAAGCTGGGAGCAACAGCACCATCCCTCTTCTTCCAAATACGGAATTTAGCTAAAGCCGCAACTAAGCAACACCCTGCCCATTTCCAAGAAAGAGGAAAAATATGTCCATTTTTGGAATGAGCACATTCTTCTCCTGTCTTCCTGGGTCTGGCCCTGCTCTGCTGTTCTATTTCAAAACACAAAGCAGCTGAACAAGGAGGAAGAGGCATATGAGAGGAGAAAGTGAGGGGCCTGTGGATATTGCTAATTGAAGCAATCGGTTCATCTTGCCTCATAAGTGGGCAGTGGCAGACCTCCTCAGCCCCACACCCCGGGCCAAAGGTCCATGATGACGCCCCATGTAGAATGTTGCCACCCCCCACCACCTACCTGAGACTTACAGAGCCTTGCATGACCCCAGGCTGTCTCAGGGAAGCTTCCTGATGTTTCCCCAATGCTTTAAACTGTGCTCCCGGAACAACGGAAGCACAGTTTCTGACCCCATCAGGAGCGTCAGAGAGACTTCTGTGGGGTCCTAAAGTCACACACCCGGGGCATTTGCCCCATCAAATCAATGGGAGGTCTGCCACAGTAAGTAGGCTGTTTCTGCTCTTGAAGGACGAACTATTGAAATGAAGGGAAAAGTCTGTAAGCCACTCACAGTGCAGTTCTATGTATGTCTACTCAGAACTAAGCTTCATGATTACGACAGAATTAGGCAGGGATGTGTAGGACTGAGGCCTACTTTTGGAACAGGGCAGGACTGCTCTACAAGTCCATGGGATGGAGCTGCATATGAAACAGATAATCTTAAGTGAATGGGCTGGTATTGCCTAATTGTGTCATGGCCATGCATACAATATTTATTAACCCCCTGAAAAACAGCTGAAAAAAACATCAAGGAAGTCAAACATTTGACAGTATATGGAAGATTAAGCATCTATGGTGGCCGAAAAAACAAATAAGAGCCAGGAAAAATGAATGCAACAAATTAAGTTTGTCTAATTACTTAGTATTATATGACTAAAATACGTGTGGGTGTAGGAGATGTAGAAGCACAACGTTGTTCACATCAGCGATATAGATGTTTCACCTGCCATCTCTACCCCTGAGATATTAGACAATCCTGTCAGTTTTAATTTTAGTTTTAATTTTTACCAAAGTATTTATGTGTCCTGTTTGTTACTTTATGTGAGAAGGTGAATTCTGTTTTAAGAAAGTAGTGTAACAGCCTCACTTCCCCCGCAGCAGCGCTATCCTGGGGATCACATTGCTGCTTTCTGCCCCACCCCTGCAAAAACTTACCCTTATTCTCAAACTCTGTAAGAGTTTGAGAACCTGTGAGTTACTGGGATCTACAGACTGCAGGGTCATTAGGAAACTTGTCATTAGTTTCCTACATTGCTATTCTTCAAAAGAAACCAGAAAAGACATTCAGCAAAGATGACTCCTGGCTGACTCTAGTACCAAATATCCTGAAGCATCTTTTTTTCAACATAAATACATCGTCATCGTCCCCCCACATCTGGGCTTACCTTATCTAATGTATGCAGTGAGTCAGCTAGGCACAGTTCTAAACAGCAGCTGCAGTTCTGTGGTTCTCAGGCCTTGCTAAATAATTTGGCAGGTAGGTGGCTCAGGCCTTACTATGATGTCAGATTGACAGGACAGCTGGTGAAGTTAACCTGAACTCCAAGCTTCACTAAGCAGGAAGACAGAACAGATTGTCAAAGTTCACTTTCTTGTGATTACAATGCTAGCATACAACCACTACAGTTATATTACTATGAGTGCTGTTTTCTAATGCTATGAGCTGCCTTGAGCTTTCCCATTGACCAGGAAAAGGGAGCATGAATACTTTAAACAAAATAAATACATACTCTCCTCTCCTCTGGGAAAGATTTTGGGGAGCAAGTGGTCTTCCCTTTGTTCATGGCAGCTTGTACCCGCTATTGCCCACAGGCACAAAAGTGTCCTATTCTCAAATGAGGTCCATCAATTGCTGGACTTGTAAATCACTGCATCACTTTATGTCAGCCAGTTAAAATACATGTTTTGATGGAGTACATGACGACAAACCCTAATGAGCTCAGGACAATCCACATAAACAGCATTTACCTGCCACATGCTGAGACGTTCCAATACCTTGGCTCTACAATCGCAGCTGACAGCTGCCTAAGTCACGAGAGCACTGCTTGAGTAAACGCAGCCTGGGCAAAGTGGCACACAATGACTGGTGTCCTTTGTGACAAGATCAGCAACCATCTCAACTCAAAGATCTACTGGACGGTCATCCGGCCAGTTGCACTCTATGGAGCTGAATGCTGGCTGGCGACAAGAAAAGCCAAACATCACCTCAGTGTCATGGAGACAAAGATGTTGTGTTAGATCAGTAGTATCACTCTGCAAAAATGACATCCGGCAGCGGTACAGCATTGCTCCAATCGTCGACAAGTTGAGAGAAGTCTGGCTTTAATGGTACGGCCATGTTCAATCTCGTCTGATCTCAGAAGCTAAGCAGGGTCAGGTCTGGTTAGTACTTGGATGGGAGACCACCTGGGAATACTGGGTGCTGTAGGCTTATACCATAGTCTTTCGAGACTGAAGGTTGCCAACCAACCAACCAACCATGACAGCAATACGCTGGTGCAGAAGGGCCTTCAGTTGGAGGTCAATGCAAACGACCGAAGGGCTGACCGAAGCAGTGCTGGCTTGGCACACTGCATGGCGACGTGAAAATCACCCACCTACACCCGGACCAAGCCTGCGACCGAGAGAAATGGCAACTCTGATCCAAAATAGCAGACCCTGCGACCACACAGGACAAATGCTAAAGATGAAAAATAAGTTAAAATGCATGTTTTGAAATTATTTTCTACTAGTGTCTTACTTTGCAGGGATATCAGGGAAAATGTTTTGTCATCCCTTGACAAAGGACAGCAGTTTGTGTGTGTGTATGTGTGCTTGGGTAGTTACTCTAAAGACTTAACTGAATGTTATTGGATCCAGTGGGGACAATTAATTAAAGCTTACTCAAGGCTTTCATTCAATCCATAGCCCTTATTGTGCCTCAGTGCCAATGGGAAGAGCCCATTGTAGTAAATATACAGGCGCTGGGCTTTAAGATGTCTTAGCAGTATTTGGCAATAATGACGCAGGCACACCTGCGTCTGAACAAGAACACACTCTTGGCCTTGATGATATGCTGAGGGTCTTCGCCCAGAGCCTGTAAACACAGGATGTTAAGGAGAATCTTATCTAGGAATGTGTTTGTGGTTAAGCTAGAACTAGCCGGTATGAAAAGTAGCATCCTTGTGGAAATTCCCCAACTACGTAACCTTATATCATGTGTTTTGAGACTTAATAAAAGGCTGGGTCAGGAGCCGGGAGACTTCACTTCACTTCTCCCTTGATTTCATTCCTGCTCCTGCTTCCAGCACTTTCAACCTCTCTGAAACCTGTGTCTGTTGTCTAATTCTTGCCATGGCTTTTCTGCCACACCAACACAGCATCTCAGGCTGCTCCTCATGTAGCACCAAAATGCTACACCCACGACTGTTGCAGATGAATGACCCATTAATTGACTTCTTTTTCTCCATCTTCACCAGTGAGAAGGATAGCCTTCTTTCCCTTTTAATATGGTCAGTTTAATTCCAAAGCAGCCAGTTGCAAATAATGCCATGAGGAAGCATGGCTTGGGTTTTCTTCCACGGCCTAACTGTTTCAGTTTCAGGTGGAAGTCTGCTGTTTCACCAAACTCATTTACCTTGTAGTTAGGATGACCATGTACTGCAATTGATCACACAGACTGGGACACACTCCATTCCTCTATCCTGTTTTATAGAATTCAAAGGGATCGCAGGGCCCTTGCTCAACAGCAGTGGGATTCATTCATTCATTCATTCCATTTATTTCCCAACCTTCTTCCAAGGAGTTCAGAATGGCAGTTCCCTCTTATTTTGTCCCGGAAACTGGGGGAATGGCTCACTTGTTCCTACTCTCTGCTTCCTGTTCTTTAACCACTTAACTATCTTTAAAATGATCTGGGTGGGAGAACCATGACATTGGCAAGTGGAGGATCAGAGGCTGGCACATCATTGGGTGAGGAGGGGCAGCATTTGGCATTGTGCCTCAGGTGTCAGGAGTTCTTGGGCCATCCCTGAGTAGCACATTAAGGTGAGAAAGGACCATGAAAGGGGTTCATGAAATAGCTCTGTTTCTGTCAATACTGTAGGATCAGAAACAGTTGATGTTTTAACTGCATGCAGCAATCTGAGTGGCAAGCTATGACACAGCTGCACAGAAGTTTGAAGAGTTTTGTACCTTTAAAAAAAAGTGACAGATTTGAGATGTATACATTTTGCAAGAGGACTGCAGTTAATTGAAGCATTTTTAAACAGACATTTTAAAAGAGACTCCATAACAAGAGAACACATGGGGCCTGACATAAGAAATCCAGAGCTGCCAAAAAAGACTTTTGGAAGACATGGTTTTCCGGTCAGATAAAGCAATCAAAATGCCCTAGGCGGCTGGGATTTCCTGCACTAGGCTAAAAAAAAAAATAGAATTGAGGGTGACCCAGCTGCTCTGACTATAAATGCAATGACCAGAAGGCAGAAAGGGAAGAAAACCAGAACAATTCAAGAGAGCAGGCAGACCTACAGGCACAATGGAAAAATGAAATAGGAAACAAAATAAATGCACACGGCTTGGCTATGTACATTGTTCTGCGTGGCAAACAGTGCAACTAGTATGAGAGAGAGAATTATTTTGCTACCAGCAGTGATTGGAGGCAACAAAGGTAGAACCACAGCTTAGCCAGGTCACTACATACAAAACCTATGTTTAATTTAAGGCACAGTTAACCATAACTGAGGGGAATATTGTTTGAAAATAAAGGTGCACATCCATTCTGCAACCAGTGAAAGACTGAAATGTAAATTGCAAAACTCCTTCCAATCCAGTATCAAATTTAGCTTTAATCTCTGCTTTTTTGCCAGTGGTGCTGAATTTCCTTGCTTAATATTGAATCTTGAGATGCTGGTGTATCCTCAGTAATCCCATACATACAACAGTTACATTTGAAAACCCCAATTTGTTTGTAGTTTTCTTTTGTTTTCAGCATGTTTCAGTTTGGTTGTAATATCTCAGAAACTGTCAGTGATTTTCCACTGTTTAAAGATGTAAGCAGTGTTGCTTGTATTTAAATAAATCTATGCATAATATTGATGAACGTGTATAAATATTGATTTCTGTCTTCTTTACACACACACACAAAACTGTTGTGAACTATGTAAGCTTAGTGTCACCAGGCAGTGGCATCGCTAAGAGGCGCGGGGTGTGTGGACAGCACCAGATGACGAATGTGGGGCGGGGAGGGGAGGGTGACAACACTAATGGCCAAAATTGTGAACATCTCAGTATTTTCAGATACCATGAAATTATATATCATTTGATGTGCAATTTAATGCTGAATGCAATGAAGCAAACCATATTGAGACATCTGTAGTCTATCCAAAGCTATGGCTAGCTAACCAGAAAAGAACGCCACTGCCTTATGTAACAAAAAGTGGATTTTCTTAACTCAAAACTGAACAATGATTGTTCCAAGAGCCAATGAGGTGTTATAATGAGCCAGCAGGGAACCAATAAAGTGTTAGTATGAGTCAACTCTCATTTCCATGTATAAGAGGTAATATTAGCTCTCTTATTCAGTAGTTGTGAGTATCATTAAATTGGCCACTGGTTTTTTGTTGGTTACTGATATGTTGGGTGACCTGTACTGTTTTGTATTAAAATAAATGAAGTGAATGAGGGGGACACCAACCCTAGTGATGCCACTGTATTTAGGTTGTGCATATGATATTGTAATGTATTCTGTATGGTGTGGTACGGGAGGAGGTCCATTGTGGGAGTGACACAATGAGCTCTTGCACTAGGTGACACAAACCTGGTGACATCTCTGTAGCCAGGTCATCACCATCTATGCTGACCAATTTGACAGTTTTACGTCCAAAGTCACCTTGGAGCAAACCATGAGTCATCCTATGGAAAGCAAGAAATTCATTTGCATTTGTGGCGAATGGAAGGTGGAGGTGGGAGACAGGGCTGAAATTGCTTTAGGTCTAGCGCTGCATGGACAGAAGGAATTACTTTATACTTAGATCAATGGTCTGTCTAACTTTCTTTTGTCTGCCTGACTGGCTGCAACTCTTCAGGATCATAGACACAGAATTTTCCTGGTCTTGTTTCCAAGAATTATTTTACCTAAAAATGCCTAGGGCTAAATGAGGATTTTTAATAGATATGCCCTCCCACTGAACTTTGGGCCTTGTATGTCTCTATCCCCCTATAAATATCTGCTTAGCCTATGTGATTGTAAATAAAATATGATTATACAGACATAAGTCATCAGTCAGTTTTCCCCACTAAAGGGAGAACTCTACCCTGCAAATACTGTGCTTGCTTTCCCACTATTTGAGGAAGGAAAAGCACAAAACATTATATAGTTCTCCTATCAATAGATACATTAAATGTCATGGACGGGGGTGTGTGTGAAAGATCACCAGGCTTTTTGCCCCACCTCCTGAATCATATGTTCCTCCCCATCCCATTTGCACTTGCTCCAAATCATTCTGTTCTAACTCCATGCTGTTTCCACCCTGCAGACACTGTGGTCTTGCTCCTTTGCCAGGGAAAGCAGCATTTGAGCTGGAACAGGGTCACCGGAGTGAGGTCTTGAAATCTAAACTGTTGCAATACTTTTCAAGGCGCTGTTGATGTAGAAGGAAAGAAAATAACCATCCTGAGCATGTAATAACATCTCAAGTGCTCTATGTTCTGCATAAAAATCCTTGACATTCGTATACTGCTGAAATGCTAAGCACTTCAGATGCACCATCTTGATGTAGTCTTTCCAATGACTCTGTAAATAAACATTATTGTCCCCATGTTGCAGCTGGCAAGTTGCCGGGGGCTGGGAACCAAAGGAGTAGCTACCCTAAAACCACCTCACAAATTCAGGGCAGAGGCAAGATTGAAACCTGAGAAGTTCTGTTTTACAGTTTACCCAACTAACCATTTTGTTATATCACGGTATGGGTGAGACAGCAAAGGGGCAAGGAAACTGCAACCACCTTAAACAGGGTAACAGAAGATGAGAGACAGGAGCAGCTGTATCATGCTCCAGGTTTAGGACTGGAAGCAAATTCTACGTTGTCCAATGAGCCCAAAGCCATATAGCCAACCAGAGGTTTGGAGAGTTTGAATGGGCAGGTTTGAACATCTTTGAACGGGCAGCTCTGAGCATCAGTTTGAATGGGATCAGCCCCATTTCCTATCTTGGCTTATGTGATGGTCTCTAAGCTACTGCAGGATCTGATGGTCCATCTAGGACAGAAGGGAACCTAGATCAGTGTTTCTCAACGTTTGTCCTCCACCATACCACTTCACATGGTTCACCTTTTCAAAGTACCACTGGAAGTAACTGGTAATGACATCATTTCCAGTTACTTCTGGGTTGGGAGGCCAAATGCAATGCAATTAACAAGAGTTAACACTACTTTTTGTTGTGTCATGTTCCTGGTCTCACTGTTGAGTGGCAGATGTCCAGGGAGCCTATGAGTACCACCAGACATCACTTTTAGGTGTGTCAAACTGACAGATGACTTATGATGTTTATGTACCACTAGTTGAGAAATACTGACCTAGATCATCCATGCTGACTTAGCAATGGATCTTAGCAATGGCTAAGGAGTTGCACATCTGTTGTCTGTCCAGCAGACCCTATGTATAAGAGCTTGGTACCCAAGGTTGAAGTCCCTCTTAGAGCATCCTCACTGCATTTAAAATGCATTCACTCTTTTTTGTTTCATTCGTGAATTTGTATTCTGAATAAAATAGAGACTTCCCCCCTTTTTAGCTTTTACTCTTGATACATGTGGTCGTTAGAGCATTAAAAAAAAAAAACTACACTGTGTAACCCATCAAGAGAGAAAAGCAGCTTCCAACATTGAAAAGACTACAATATGCCAAGTGAATATCTGTTCTGTAGGAGGGGAGAGGAGGAATTAATTGGTAGCCTGTTACTCAAACAGGTTTTTGCGACACTCACTGTCTCTATTCTGCACACGATGTGTGCATAATATTTTTTGACTGAAGCACTGCATAGATTTACATAATGTGTTTTTAAGCGTGAGAGGAGCTGAGGCACTGATGACAATGCCTTGTGATTATTTCGTCCCTCCTGTCAATTATTCTTAAAACATCCCAATACTTGAAGCTTTAGGTCAATATAATGAATTTCAAAGTGACAACCTGGAACATGGAGAGACATTAGCTCTATAGGGGGCCTTAAGAAAGGGAATATTTTCCCCTTGCCCTTTTTTCTCCTAACAGGAACATTTCTCTAATTGTCACTTTCTTTTAGCAGAACACTCTATGCACATTTGAAGTAGAAGCATGATGAAAATCTGTATAAGTGCATTGGCTGTCATCTTCCAAGTTTGGTGTATAACAATAAAGAGAGGAGGAACTTGAGTTTAATTTTTAATAAGTCAGAAACACAATGAAATGTGGAGCTGGAGGCTAGAGTGGGTGACAAGGATTGGATAAGATGGGTTTTCATCTCAGCGTGTACAATAATGGTAAATGTCACTCGGTGTGTATTTTCCCTGGGATTTTATTGTACAAACATGCTTGACTCTATTAACAGGAAACATTATCCTCAGATGTTTTTCATCTTAAGAATAATTTTATTTATTCATACACAGCCCAAAACTGCATAGATGTGCTACATGAACAAGAAAACAAGTGGTGAAAGGAAGATCTATAGTTTCCTTAGGCTAGTTAAAAAAAATAAAAATAAAAAAGTTGAACTGGGAAGTATTAATTTCAAAAGAAGGCAACATCATTTCCTTGATTCTGTTTTATAACTGAAATACAAGAAGAGGGACATTTCCATTTTTCTCATGAGACAAGACAACTTTCATATCTTAAAGAAGCAATAACTATTTAAAAGCCATTTCTGCCCAATGTTGCATATACGCAACAGGGATCAAATGTGTACACCTGTGGGCTGGGCAGAAATGGGTTAACGGTTAATATTTATCTAATACTGGTGATTAAATTAGAGTTTTGGGGGATACGGAACATAGTATCCATATTAAGAAATGTGATTGCCTATTAATCATTTTCAACATCATAACAGTTCAATACTGTGCCCAAGTAGCTCTGGGAATTTGCTAAAACCAACATCACACTCACCTTTTGCATGACTGGTCATAAACACTCCAGGCAGGGACAAAAGAGGAAGCAGAGGTAGGTCTTGAAGCCATACTGGCCAGCCTACAGAGCTGCTGTCTGGTCACTCAGCTGCAGCAGCAGATTTGCAAAGGGCATGTTGTGAGGTATTTATCATCCTGTAGCACCACAAGTAGGCACAACCAGGTGGGAGACTGCAACATACGGATAAATCAGAAGGAGCTCTGCAGGACGGCTGGTTCATTCATGAGGCCTATTGGAAGCGGTCACCTTAGGCAACAGATTGGTGGGTGGCACTCATTGCAGTCCACCTACTTGCCTCCACTGCTCCTCCTTCTCCTTCCAGTTCCTGAATCGGAAAAGGAGGAAGCGGACAGAGGGGAGAAGAAATCTGAGGAACATGGGAGAGTGGGAGGAGTGGAAGTTGGCACTTAATTGGGTAAGAAGGGAAGCGCTTGGCATGTCACCTCAGGTGTCATGTGGTCTTGAGCTAGCCCTGGTATCTATGCTTATAAGTAATGTGCAACAGGGTTTAAGAAGCGGGCAACTGCAAAACGTGTTAAATTTGAGCATGTTCAGTGTTATTTGAAGCTGGGGAAAGGGAATTAAGAAAGAAAAGGGGGAAGGCTAAACGGTGTCCTATTTTTATAATCAAGCACATCCTTTTATGGCTTTGACAACCATGCTCAAGTACAGTGCCTGACTTTGTGTTCTGCTTTCCCCACCCAGCCGAAGCACAATGGTGATGTCAGTGAGGCAGAACAGCTGTACCTGTTGCAAGGTTGAAAGAAAGCAACTCAAGAAAACTCAGTACCCAGGGTGAAAGTTTGCAGGCTTTTTACTTCATTGCAAGCAATGGACACCCATGAGACTACTGTCCAAAGCATGGGAGCAAATCTCAATGGAGTCCTGACCATTTTATACAATTTCTGGCTCTTTGTCTCAAAATCTAGACATCCCATTGGCTGAAATTTTACATCAGAGATGGGGCAAACACCTAATAGGTTACAGATAAGATACAATTTGCATTAGCCCAGAATTGATTGGTTATGATTTACATTACAGGTGGAGTTTCACCTTAAAATCTATTAAATTACAAAGTTTCCAAAACCCAGCAGGGTGCACTATAATACCATTTATCCAATGCTGAATAACACTGACATAATTCAAGCAAATTATACAGATTGTTTTGACAAAAGAGAAAAGAGAAGGCACTAGTGTGATCTGCCTGGCACTCCTTATCCTATCTGCATTCCTTTTGTATGTGCTAGTATAAACATTGAGAAACATTGAGAGGCTCTCTGCAAAGCTAAGGCTTTTTGGTCTTTAAGAGTCTTAAAAGTTTTACTAAAACCAAGCAGCCTTTTTAGTCTCCAACGGCCTGCTTCTATGATTATTATATGATAATTATGTCCCCTTATATGTGGGTTACAGGTTACCTTGTCTCAATATTACATATGTGTGCTTTTTGCTCTAAAAGTGTAAATGTATAAAAGTTGCAGAGTTTTCCTGGTGGATACAGGTGTGTCTTAACTTTTGCCAAGGCTTGAATGCTTATTTCCAGCATTTGCCTGGTACTGTTATCTAAGCTACATTCCAAAGTGAAAACACATTGAGGCCCAAGCCCCAGCTTCAGTCAGACTAGCAATATTGCTCTTTAATAAGGAAAGTCGTTTTTTACCATTTTGTGTGTTGCTATGCTTTTGGCTATTAGGCTATTAACTCTGTGGCCTGTCACTCTGCCACCTTCTGTCATATCTGTTTGTCTCCTCCTCCTAATGTTAGTCTACAATTATTTGCCTAGCTAAGAAACATACTCATATTGCAGGAGGTCCAGTCAAACAAGTATTAAAACTGTCTGTTGTGGGAGGATTGTTTGGTATTCTCTCTACAACACAAATCAGCTTTGCAGGCTGTTAACCTCCATGGAAAGCTCTAAGAGAACTTCATAAGCATAATTGTTCAGATGCTTAAAAAGAGACTTGCAGATTTTAGCAAGAAAACCTGCATTAGCAGCCCCCACTGCTGCCAGGATGGGAAGTGGCAATGATGGAATTACGCCCGTTGGGTGCTGGCGTTCCCAGGCTTTTAAGTACACCGTACAAGACTGAGCGATAATTCTCTGTCTCCTTGCATGTGTGGGTGGCTCTTTGTCAGAGTACACGATACAGGTCCTGGAGAGAAGTGGTGATGTTGCCTTGGGCCAGGATGGCCTGTCTGAAGTATTAAGTGCTGCTGGTAGCTTGGTTATAGTGTTATATTCTTTTCCTAAAGATGGGTGCTGGTTGGCCCCAATTTGAGCATTAATTATCATGCACTCTTATCATTTTGGGGGCATGGAAGCAAGTAGATATTGCTTCCATCAATCATCATGGCACACAGTTGAGTTCTGGGGGTGTTGCTAGTATTGATCAGTAAACCAATAGGGACATCTTGTGGGGGGGGGCAGTTTTTGCCAGTGTTACATGATTATCCTTGTGGCGCAGTTAGGTGGGGCAGACCTGCAGGGAACTCAAATTAGTTCAGATCCCATGGGTGGTTGTACTCTGATCTTACTCCAACATAAAGTTTGGAAGGGGGCTTGTAGTCAATGTGGGGTTGATAGGGCCAGGCATCAGGTGAACAGGGACTTGTAGAGCCATTGTGGCTCAAGGTCGTAAGGTTTTCTGGCCATACTGCACTCTAAGCCCTTTCTGTTTAGGGACGATAGAGCACACCTGCCAGTGCAAGGAGCAGGTGCATTTCTGGATTACTTGCAGCATGGCCAGAAGGCTATTCTGGAATATGGAGGGCTCAGGGGTGGAGGTCATGGACAACAGGGGGCCAGAAACAATCCTTAGAGGCTTCTCAGTTCAGGGATGCTGGCTGGGAATCCCTTGCCCATAGATCAGTGGTTTCCAAACTGATGGGTCATTACCTACTAGCCAGAGATGCACTTATCCCTGCTGCTTTAAGGAGTGGGAAGGAACGAAGGCAGCAATGCGATCTCCAGAATTGTGCTGCTACCAGAGATGGGGGGGAATTTTCACTTACCAGCAGCCAACAACGTAGTCCTGGGGAGTCTGGGGAGTCCAGAGAGCCCTCTGAAGGGCTCCCTGCACCTCCAAATGTGAAAAAAGGGGGGGGGGAAACCAGGCACTTCTGGTTTTCATCGTGAAACTGGAAAGTCCTTTTTTCCTTTTTTTTACATGTTTGGAGGTGTGGGAAGCCCTGCGGAGGGATCTCCAGACCCCCCCCCCCATTCCCCAGGACTCCGGTGCTGGCTGCCAGTAAGTGGGGGGGGGGGGAGAAACCCTTCCATCCCCTGCAGCAGCATGATCCTGGGGATTCCATTGTTGCCCTAGCCCCACCCCCTCACATACCTACAATGCTCCTAACTTACTTGTAGGAGTTTGGGAAGCACCGCCTTAGATTGTAAAGTCAACCTCAAAGGCTTCTTGGCTTGGGGGTAAATGGAGCAATCCAGATCTTCCCCAATTTCCGTGTGGGGTTGGGGCTGATGAGTTGGGATAATCATAAGTGACTGTTTACTTATGAGCCAGGATGGGAACACTCATAGGTTGAATAGACCCCTTCCCCAAGAAAAGGAACCTGCACCAAAGGGAGTGTGTGTGGTTGAATGGCAGGATAGTTAGGAATACTACAAGTTTTATGGATATTTGCTCTATGAAATTGTGATCCATTGTAAACCCAGACCTGCTTGCCTTGTTCATTGTTTGAGGAGTGCAAAAGCAAAGGGATTAAGTGAGAAATGAAAAAAAGAAAAAAAAGAATGGGCAGCCTGATCAACATGCATGAAATTGGGACAAAAAGGAGGAATTACACACACTTCTAATTATAAAGGGCTGAATCACGATCCCAATATCATCCAGGCTTGGAAAAGTAGATGGGGTAATATGTGATAACCAACCTTATTTGCATCCAGCAGTGTTTTAATGGGCTTATTAACATCTGACATATTTTGCATAATGTTCACATTGCACCCTTGAAACCACTGATAGTGGTTCTTTTGGCGCAGTCAAAGAGAATTGGAACACATAAGAGCAGCACAAATTCTGTCTGCATTGCAGGCAATTCAACTTCTAGTATTATTTATAATGTAGACAATTTCTAATTACAGAACAAACTGTAATAGGAGCTCTGGGGCTATTTTGTTGCAGTAACAAAGAAAGAAATCTGCATAATATCTAGAACTTTGCAGTTAGAGTACAACTGTAACCAGGAAAACTGGCTTAGACCCATTGGCTATTTGTATAAACCTCACTAGTAAAGATATGAAACTGGTAGTGAACCTTTTCTGATATCATAGTAGATGCTCAAGGTGATCCTTGCTTTTGTTACAAAGTATTTGCAACAACAAGTTGTGGAAGGGCATTAAGAAAGGGGGCAAACCTTTAGCAGCTGATGCCATTGAGGGGTTAGAGGTGCCATTTCACATTTCAGTGAGAGCTAAAGAGATTTCAAGAATGCCAGAAAGTTCTAAAAAGCCTGCTTCTGGATATATTCGAGATGACGTTGCAGAAAGCACGTAAATATGAAGAGCATTTGTCACTGTTACTTTTGATAGGCCTCTCATGTTAACTATAGCAACATTATCAATGAAGGCTGAGCCCAAACTATATAATCCCATCTTCAAATGCAGCTCAGTGCTGAAAAAAGCTAATTCAATGCTGGGCTGCATTAAGAGCTGGGCTGCATTAAGAGTGGGAAGTAATTTTTCCACTCTGTTCTGCATTAGTCAGACCTCACTTGAAAGATTGCAACTAGTTTTGGGCACTGCATTTTAGGTGGACACTGGAGCATGTTCAGAGCAGAGCAACAAGAAGGTAAGGGGTCTGGAAACCTAGTCCAATGAGGAATAGTTAAAGGAGCTTGGTCTGTTTAGCCTGGAGAAGAGAAGACTAAGGGGAGATACAACAGCTGTCTTCACATATCTGAAGAGCTGTTGTACAGAAGAAGGGAAGGACTTGCTCTCTGTTCCTTTGAAGGTACGATTAGAACCAGTGGATTGAAACTACAGAAAAGTAGATTTAAGCTAGACATAGCTGTCTAGCCCAGGGCTGCCCAAATCCTGGCCCGTGGGCCACTTGTGGCCCGCTGGGGGTCCCCATTCGGCCCCCAGGGGGTCCCCCCATCTTCAATGGGCACCTGGCCCTCACCACAGCTCACAATGGCCCGACGCACAAGCTCCAGGTCTGGCTTTCCCTCGCTGCCACTGAGCTTCGCACCTGCAAAGCTCAGTGGCAGCAAAGGAAAGACGAACCCGGCGTGCATGCAGGGCCTCTTATAGTGGTAAAGTAATGCAAGACTTGGAAGTCTTGAGGTCCTCTCATGGACTGAGAACTGGTTGAAGGTCAGGAAACAGAGATTGGGTGTCAATGGGCAATTTTCACAATGGAGAGAAGTGAAAAGCGGTGTGCCCCAAGGATCTGTCCTGGGACGGGTGCTTTTCAACCTCTTCATAAACAACCTGGAGACAGGGTTGAGCAGTGAGGTGGCAAAGTTCGCAGATGACACCAAACTTTTCTGAGTGGTGAAGACCAGAAGTGATTGTGAGGAGCTCCAGAAGGATCTCTCCAGACTGGCAGAATGGGCAGCAAAATGGCAGATGTGCTTCAATGTCAGTAAGTGTAAGGTCATGCACATTGGGGCAAAAAATCAAAACTTTACATATAGGCTGATGGGTTCTGAGCTGTCTGTGACAGATCAGGAGAGAGATCTTGGGGTGGTGGTGGACAGGTCGATGAAAGTGTCAACCCAATGTGCGGCGGCAGTGAAGAAGGCCAATTCTATGCTTGGGATCATTAGGAAGGGTATTGAGAACAAAACGGCTGGTATTATAATGCCGTTGTACAAATCTATGGTAAGGCCACACCTGGAGTATTGTGTCCAGTTCTGGTCACCGCATCTCCAAAAAGACATAGTGGAAATGGAAAAGGTGCAAAAGAGAGCGACGAAGATGATTACTGGGCTGGGGCACCTTCCTTATGAGGAAAGGCTACAGCGTTTGGGCCTCTTCAGCCTAGAAAAGAGACGCCTGAGGGTGGACATGATTGAGACATACAAAATTATGCAGGGGATGGACAGAGTGGATAGAGAGATGCTCTTTACACTCTCACATAACACCAGAACCAGGGGACATCCACTAAAATTGAGCGTTGGGAGAGTTTGAACAGACAAAATAAAATATTTCTTTACTCAGCATGTGGTTGGTCTGTGGAACCCCTTGCCACAGGATGTGGTGATGGTGTCTGGCCTGGATGCCTTTAAAAGGGATTAGACAAGTTTCTGGAGGAAAAACCCATTACTGGTTACAAGCCATGATGTGTATGTGCAACCTCCTGCTTTTAGAAATGGGCAATGTCAGAATGCCAATGCAAGGGAGGGCACCAGAATGAAGTCTCTTGTTATCTGGTGTGCTCCCTGGGGCATTTGGTGGGCTGCTGTGAGTTACAGGAAGCTGGACTAGATGGGCCTATGGCCTGATCCAGTGGGGCTGTTCTTATGTTCTTATGTTCTTAAGTCTCACGTTACTTCCCACTATAAAAGGTCCTGAGCGCATGCTGGGCCCATCTTTCCCTACCTGGCTGGTTGAGGGCTGGCTGGCTGGCTGCAGCACAAGCCGCCGGAGGGGAGAGAGGGAGGGTGAGTGGGTGAGCGGGTAGCCGGCCAGCCAATCAGCCAGCCAAGTGAGCGGGTGGCTGTGCAGCACAAGCTGCTGGAGGGAGGGAGGGAGGATGAGCGGGTGGCCGGCCAGCCAAATGAGCAGGCAGCTGGCTGAGTGAGCGGGCGGCCAGTTGGCCAGCCTGCAGCACAAACCGAGGGAGGGAGGGAGGGAGGATGGGCAGGAAGGCAGCCAGAGCAGGTGCATAGGCAGGCAGGTGGATGGATGGATGCACCCCCTTCCTATGTGTGTGAGTCCTTAAGAACTGGCTGGAAGATCACATCCGTCCTACGTGTGAAAGTACTTAAGAACTGGTTTGAATTCATTCATTCATATAAGTTCCCATCTCTAATATAGTCATTTATGTAAATTATGCAAATTTATTCAAATTTGAAATGCAAATTAATTTTTTTTCCCAGCCCCCAACACAGTGTCAGACAGATGATGTGGCCCTCCTGCCAAAATGTTTGAGCACCCCTGGTCTAGCCTAAAGTGGTGTCCTGCATTAGAACATGCTGCTTTGAGCCCTTGTTGGTTCTTCCTTGTTGGTGGTTTTCAAGCAGAGGCTGCTTGGCCGCCTGTCAGGAATGCTGTAGCAGTTGCCTGCACTGAGCTGGAGGGGGGGGGGGTAAAATTAGATGACCTCCAAGGTCAACCTTCTATATTCTTCTACTCCACAAGATGCCATTGTGAGGGCAGCAAGCAATGGTTTTAAAAAGTGGAATGGGCTTGTGTTTTGGACATCCAGTAATCTTGAGCTTTCAGTATGAGCCATGCCATACATCAAATGAAGAAATACATAAACAAGTCTTGGAATAATGCTGCCCTTTTTCTTTGTTTTCACACCCATGTCCAGTTTTTGCTGAGTATGGGGTTTTGATATGCGCTAGTCATTATTTGGGTTAGAAATTGTCAGTGTAGCTGTTCAAAATATCCAATTTCAGCGTGCTTGTGAAGTTCACGGCTCGGTCACATATTGAAGAAACATGGCATTGTTTAACTATTCATCTTACAAAGCTACTGAAAATTGGTTGGGCCAGAACTTTTGTCTGTAACTTAATTCTACACAGTAAATTAAGAGTTGCTTGTTTAAATTGCTTTTTTAGTGGTCCTTATGCCCATCTAGGATAAGCTTTCATGTTTATTTAGTGCTTTTCACTTGCAGCATTATGTAATCACTTTACATAAAGTAAAAAGCAGGCAGTAGATGCTGCAATATATATTTTAAAATGCTTATGCTTGACAAGTATAATTTCTTACCCAATCTCTGATCTCCTTGCATTCCTTTGGGTATCAGTGGTTTAAACCATCTTTTCATTTTAACCCAATACTGGACAACATGCAGCCAGAAAGTACCCATCTCACAAAGCTAATCAGTACAGTTACTTAAAAACAGTTGTCAATATCTTACATGATAGTAGATAGTGTCAGCTTCAAGGTCCATCAGCCCTGGGGAATGAAGAATTGTCAGGTCCCTATGTGTGCACCTCACCACAACCTGGAGCATCCCTGCATTGACCTCTGGGGGAGAAAATAGAAAGTATCTGACTGGACTCTTGCTCCCTCCTTCCCCTATTCCAAGGTCAATAACGATTACTCTAGATCAGGGGTGCTCACACTTTTTTGGCTCGAGAGCTACTTTGAAACCCAGCAAGGCCCAGAGATCTACCAGAGTTTTTTTTACAATGTTCACGCCATCGTAACATATAACATTTATGTGTACAATGTATGTTGGTGTACCTTGCATAACCGCATGAGCCAATATTGCACAACACAATTAACTATAAACATTTTTGTAATTACTTGAGTTTACTTTGATGACTTGCACTGAAGTGAATCAGCCAAGGATGCATAGTAGCTTGGATGACAGTAGCTGCTGACAGCCAGCTTCAAGCACACTTCCAAATGTTCATCAGTCATGGTGGAACTTAATAATCTTCATGTAGGAAAAGGCTGACTCACATAAATAAGTGGAGCCCTTCCTGCCTCAGGTGCTCTTATATCCCTGAGGGCCCTATTGCCTTCAAGTGGCTGCAGCTGTGCAGCACACTCTGCTGGATGCCCAGGCCTTACCCTTAAAGGGGCCACTGCTGACACCACATCTACCTCCTCACCAGATCTTCCTCGATTCCAATACAAGTGGGGGGGAGCAGATCTCTATACAGACCAGTGCAAAAACAGGGGAAAGGTGTGGGGGAGAGAAGATCTCTATATAGACATCACAGCAAGACCAGTTCAAAACCCCTTGCACACAGAACCAACAGATGGAAGTTGGGGGGGACAGATCTCCATACATACCAGTGCAAAAACAGGGGAAAGGTAAGTCAGCCCCAGTAGAGTCAACGGGGCTCACTCCCAGGGATGCGTGGACAGGAGAGAAGCCTGCCAGCGGCTCCTCTCCCAGGGAGGAGCCTGCCAGGGGCTCCCTCCCTGGGCTCACAAGCCTGCTAGGGGCTCACTCCCAGGATGCGTGGATGGGAGAGAAGCCTGCGAGCGGCTCCTCTCCAGGTCTACTCACGAGTCAGCCCCAGTAAAGTCAAAGGGGCTCACTCCCAGGAATGCATGGACAGGAGAGAAGCCTTCGATCAACTCATTTTGCCTCGCGATCGACCAGTCGATCGCGATTGACGTATTGAGCACCCCTGCTCTAGATAGGGGTTCTAAAAATGACTCTAGATTTTTCTAAATGAACTAGGAGGCTACAACAACTCATGCAGCAGACAATGAAAGGGCAGGGTGGCCAGGGTCCAATGGGAACTATAGTCAATCAACATGTGACTGCAGGCATGTCCTCTGGAGCCAACATTAAGAATACTGTATACTTTACCTCTTTGTAAGAAAAATGTATTGTAATGTGCAGAGCAGCATATTGAACCTGATAGATTGATAGATAAGACTGCTATCAGGTAACTAAAATTTTGGATGATGTAGATCCAAGATGGAGTGCAGGAAGACTGAGGGAGTTGTACTTCCTGTTTAAGTCGCATTCCTTTCAGAGGTTCACTTTGTGAACTACAGAAGCAGACAGTCTTTACATCTTACAGTGGAGATAGATTCCTGTGTTCCATTTTGGATACTACAGAAGAGGAGACTGCAAGCTGCTTGTGCTTCCATACTGTCCCCACTCACTGCCATTTCACCATACAGTCTGGAGGTGCATTATTCTATATTTTCCTACTGGATTTTTTTTTGTCCACACTAGTGTTGCTGTTTGCTTTCTTTATGTTCTTTTATCCCTCTGAGGACTAAAGTAAATTGGCTAGTTTACTCTTCCAGAAAGTGAGTCAAGCAAGGATGGTAGAATCCATTTCTTTTTTCTGAATATTTGAAAAGTCATAGCACCTCCTTATCAACCAAGAGTTGCTTGCCTCCCAAGAAACTGAAGGATGTAGCTGTAGCCATTTAGGTATCAGTGCATCGGTGGTGGTGGGGAGAATATGATTGGGCTGCGAGAGAGTGATTTTTTCTGGGCTGAGAAAGGACTTCAGCTATCAAGTGGCAACTCTTATTGGCACATATAGCATGTGATAAAGTTATGTGTATCATCACCGTCAATGTTTATAATCTTCCTCACACCATTCTCTTGAGTCTTTTTAGCAGCCTGATCCTCTGAATCATCTTTTGCTTCTGCCACACAAACAGTAGTTTCTACAGCAAATGCACAATGATGTGCAGTGGAGCAAGGATGATGTCACATATCTGTGACGATCTTAATATGGAAAAACTGTGGCACCCAATTGGGCCACTGTTCCTTAGCACTAGGACAATAAAAAGATGTCAGGAATGTAGCTGAAGCCAGGATGCTGGCTGTGAGATGGGTGTGACTCATTTGAAATGGCCCCTTCATCTGCAGGAAGCCTTCTAAGGTCCTGCATCTGCAGGAAGGAGCAACAATTAGTCCCCAATCTGATTTTGACATAACAAAGACTATTGAAAAGCTCTTGGCCTAGGCCTGTTACTTTTCACACACAAACAATATCTGAGCATCTGAAAATAATATTACTATTGCTGCTATTATTCTGGTCAGTCAGAATTAGATGCCCTATCCCTTCAAAATTTCACATTCCTTCCTATATCATACTGCCTCATTATGGCTAAAAGTTCATTTTCTCATTCCTTTTTTGAGGGTTTCTCTAGTACAGTGTCAGAGCAAACCAACCTCCCCCCCTGGCTCCTGAGTGTCATGAACATGCCTTAAAGCATGTTTGCAGCTACTCAGGAGCAGACTAGGCCAGCAGAAGGACATGTACTGGCCTAGCAGCCCCGAACCTGCCCCAGGAGATGGTAAGTTTGTGCCAATTCAGGCAGGCTGGCACAGGGGGTTGAAGAGGGAGGCGGGAGGGCAGCTTAGGAGTTAGATTGGGCCTGGAAAAGGGGTGGAACTGGCTGCAGCAGCGCAGGCGGGATCCTAACCTCCAGCTCCAGCCCCAGCCCAACCAGCATTATATGGGCCGCTTGGATTTGCACCCACAAAATTGCAGGCACAGGTCCAAGTAGCCCCAGGGTGGCACATGACATGTAGTAAGGGGAATAAAATCCCCTTACTCCAAGTTGCATTCCAGCCTGCATCTATCTTGTGTTGTTCTGGGGGGGTCAGAGGGGGCAAAAGCTTCATGCCTGAGGGCCTGTGGGGACAGCACCGCCATGCCCACTGTGCCACTCCTGCCGCCTCTGCCCACGCTCTAGAGCCATTTTGTGGGCAGATGAAGCCCCAGGTGACATTCCCAAGCTCTCCAAAAGCCTTCTAAGGTCTCCAGAGCACCGTACTTCTGGTTTTCATCAGAAAACCAGAAGTACTGTTTAATGGCAGTCTGGAGGCCTCAGAAAGCTTTCAGAGAGCTTGGGAATGTCGCATGGGCGCTATACGTTGCACAAGGCTCGTATGGCTGGATAAGTATCCTTGGGGGGGGCGGCGTGTTGCAGGCGGTGGCATGTTGCAGTCCTGTGCCCTGAGACTGCAGAGGCCAGGTCTGCAACTGCTTGCACTGGCCATTCAGCCTGCCTGTTCCAGTGTAAGGATTGCATCCTAAAGTATATATTCTTATTAATAAATTAAGATAATAATATACTGGTAGCCAAGAACTATTACAAGCAAAACAAACTGTGGGAGAAGAAAGGAGGGCAGTTAAGGACTACATCAAAAACAGTAAATAAAAATGTTTATTTATAAAGTTTATAAAGAGAATGTAATAGAAGTTAATGAAACAAGAGAGGTCTACAGGGAGCAAACTGTGATTAGACACATGGCATAATAAACTGCTGCATGGCCAATGCATTAAGAAAACAGAAGACAAGGTAGACAACCAACTGTAAGTGGTTGCAGCATGGAAAGCTAAAGAAAGAAACAGAGGGACTGATATTTGCTGCAGAAGACCAGGCATTACAAAATGCCTGTAGGCAAAAATGGAAAAGATCTTGAATGATGCCAAATGTAGGCTTTGAGAAGAAAAAGAGGAAACAGTTGATTGCATTATAAGTGGGTGCAGCAAAATCATACAAAGTGATGACAGAAATTGCCACACTGAAGCTGCTGCTATGCTCCACTGGAAGCTGTGAAAGAAATATGGAAGAACATCAATAAAGAAATGCTGGGAGCACGTGCTTGACAAGGTGGTAGAAAATGAGCTGGTCAAAATTTTGTAGGACTTCAAAATCCATACAGATAAAAAATTGGAACACAACGCACCAGATATATGTGGTTGAGGAAGGAAAAGGGGATGTGGCTATTCTAGGAGACAACTGAGTTGAGGGGAAACAATTGGAAAAGGTCACAAAATACAAAGACCTGGAAATTGAAATACAGTGCCTTTGGGGAAAGAAAACAACAACCACCCCTATTGTCATTAGTGCACTTGGCACAATTCTCAAGGCTCTTAAGAAATAGTTGGCCAATAAGGCATTGACAAGATAACAGTTGAACAATTACATCAAGCTGTACTGCTAGGAACATAATATGGCAATATCTCACCAGTTCTTAAAACTCTTGGGTAGAGTTCGAACTAATGAACATCCAAAAAATCCCAGTCCAAACATCTGGTGGGCTAAGCTTGATTGATTGATAGATATCTCCCTGGTGGGCATTCTAAGTGGCTATAATTAGAATTATTAACACTTAGATCACAGACAAGTCTCTGACATCTCACCTCTTGTACTACCCACATCCTGCCCTTTAACAAGCCTGGCTTTTCAGTCAAATCTCCTGGAGAATGACCCCCCTCTAGGGGGCATGGCAGGGCTGGATACAAGTCAGCAGATCCTGTCCAGATGTGATCAGCTGGCTCCCTCAGACTAGTGCCTAGGAGAGGGGGGTAAAGGGGGTAATTTGTACCCGGGCCCAGGGTCAGAAAGGGGGCCCAGGAGCCAAAGGAGGGGACCCAGACATTTCCTGGGATCTTCCATTTTCCAGTCTCATTTTCAGTCTGAGAGGAATTTTATCAGGGAGTACAAAGTTGCTTTTGGACCGCTTCCCAAAGAGGGAGAGGGTGTAACTGAGTGGGGGTGGCAATGAGGGTGGGCAGAATGGGAGCAAAACAGTCAGGGGGAAGTGGCAACAGCCAGTATAGTCTATGGAGCCCAGGTCTACCAGTCTTCCCAATGCAGACCTCAGGTCTACCTGCCTGCCTACTGTTGGCAGCTAGATACAGTAAAATGGAAAACCAAACACACCTCTAAGTTTCCATAAAATCTTTCAAATATAGAAAATCATTATAGGAGATTACGTCATTGTATTTAGGCTCACACTAGAATGGAAAGTGTCCTGTGTACACCAAAACCGACTTCTGCAGCAGCTGCAGTCCTGCAGCTGTGTGGCTGAGTTCCTCTACACTCCTTCATGGTAAGCTGATTCAGAAGCCAAAGAGCAACTGTAGCTGGTCAGTTTCCTCCCAGATGTGACACTATTAAGGAACGTATGCATTCCTTGGTCTGGTGTGTATGGTTTGTGGCAGTAGTTGCCGCCATGTGCCCACAGTAATGCCCCCAGCATCCTGCATGGGCAGTGAGTCTGGGTAAGACTGGAAAATGGAAGATCCCAGGAAATTTCTGGGCCCCTCCTTTGGCTCCTCGGCCAAAGGTGTACACAGGACACTTTCCATTCTAGTGTGAACCTAATTATGACGATGCTAATCTCCTGCAGAGATTTTCTATATTAGAAAGATTTTAGGAGTGTGTTTGGTTTTCTGTATTACTGTATCTAGCTGCCAGTGCCGAGCAGGCAGATAGACCAGAACTCTGCATTGGAAAGATTGGTAGACCTGGGCTCCAAAGACTATTCCAGCGGTTGTCACTTTCCTCCTGTCTGTTTTGCCTCCATTCTGCCCATCCCCATTGACACCTTCCCCTCTTTTTCACCCCCTCTCTCTTCGGGAAGGGACCCTAAAGAAACTTTGGGCAGGAGGTCTGGTCCAGAGGGTACAGCCTCTGTTAGCCCTTAAGATAACATCAGAAGGTCGCCGGTTTGAGGACACTGGCAGCTCCCTGAACCTCTATGATTGTAAAAACCCCTTGAGGGATTTAGAAACGCCTGCCTATGTAAACTGCCTTGAATAAAGTCAGAGGAGTAATCCAATGATCAGAAAGTTGGTATATATATACCTAGTTATTATTATTATTTGTACCCCCTGATAAAATTCCTCTCAGAGGCCCTGCCTTAGGCATTATAAAAACCTGGCATGCAAGCTAACCTTGCAGTATGAACAGCTCATTTGAGTTGTCTAGCAGACTCTTGTTTCACTTCTCCTGTTGTGCTTTGACCCTAGTGTGATCGTAACTATGCCTTTGTCTTTGACTCTCTGACAGATTTTCTGAACTTCAGCCCCCACCTGACCTTCGCTACACCTTGATCTTCACTTGTGAGTGTTTTTCTGTCCTGGCCCTAGGTATCACGTGACAGAACCCCTGCCTCATGGCATGTCAACTGAAAGCAGCTGTGATGTGGCACCATGGCCTGCCCATCCCAGGATGTTAAAAGTGCTGTTGGATGCACACAAGCCCTGAGATGCGTGCAAAGTAATCCTCTGTACGTACCGTGGCACCACAGGGAAAATATTTTTAAGCTACAATTACACAAAGCACTTCTCAGTTTGCATAGACAGAGCCTAAATATGGAAAAGATAAGTTGGAACGTGGCATTAAAGAAAAGAATCATTAATTGGTTTATCAGAAGTGCTATGAGGCATTTTTTTCCTTAATCCCCAGATAATCTGTTTAAGCCTAATCACTGAGCTCTTGCAATATATGAAGAGATCTGATAGATAAAGTTTGTTCTCCCCCGCCCCCCGCTTCAATTCTGTGCAGAAGTTATCCATTCAGTTATATTACTTTTCGAAGTTTTACCTATTTTCAACTGTTATGGGTAGTAAAACTGATTTTTCGAATACATTTTTTTCCTGGAGAATAAACAGTACATCAGAGACCAATACATTGTCATCATTAATCCTTGTGCAAACAAATCCTTGTGCAGTCTGCAAACTTCTTTGTAGTCTCTGAGTTTTTGCACGTGAGTGCTTTTCCCCCTAACATATGAATATGTATTATTTCCTATGCAGAGTTCACATTGCATTCCTTAAGGTTACAGTTCTGTTTTATGCATATGTATTTTCTAAGCCTTGGATGCTCAATACTTAGCAGAAGACTTCCCCTAGACAACACATCTGTTGTCATGTTGGGTCATGTGTGCACATGTGATTTGCATCTACTGTGGACCGTCAGCTGCGTGTACTATTAAGGAGTGGTACATTTCTTCCCATTTCCACCATTAGAGAATTTTCTATGTTTTTCATGTCTTAGATGTCAGTATACATCTCTAAAAATCTCTCACATGTGCTGTTCCTTCGTTGTCTGCAATTCAGAATATAATGAAATGCCATTGTATATTGGAGCAGATTATACGGAAGGCAAGGCTAAATGAGAGTCACATTTTAAAGTGTAGGTGATTTGCTATAGCTGCTGTTTAAGTACACCAGCGATGCAGTGTTATAAATATAGCTGTAGGGCTTTTCTGTACACCAAACAAGGTATTGAACTGTGAAATGGAGGTCCAGAAAATGAAGGGAATATAGTCAGAACCTGTGAAATGTTGCTTACTCTCCCCAAATGTGCACGGCACATGGCAGTATGTGAAGGCCATTGCTCGCCATCCTAGAGTTTAGAAAGGCCTGGAACTAAAGAGATTTGTGCATCCAGGAGGGCAGGAGGTCTGGTCTAGAGGGTAGAGCCTCCGTTAGCCTTAAGGTAACATCAGAAGGTTGCCAGTTTGAGGACACCAACGGCTCTCTGAATGGCTGAAAATGGTGAGACCTTGAAACAGCTGACAAGCCGAGCTGAGTAATTCCACCTGCTCTTGGTGTGAGCAAGAAGCGTCTTGGCTGCCCTCCATGTGAGAGATGGAGCTGCTTGTCAGCCTGCGTGGGAGAACTGGAGGCCAGAAGTGAGACCAAACCTGGAAGATCCATTCTGAAATGTTGTTTGTTCTTGAAAGAGAGAACCTTTATGATTGTAAAAATCCCCTTGAGGGATTTAGAAATGCCTGCCTATGTAAACCGCCTTGAATAAAGTCAGAGGAGTAATCTGATGACCAGAAAGGCGGTATATAAATACCGAGTTATTATTATTATCCCAGAGGTAGACTGGCTCTAAAGAAGAGTGGGCTTTGTACATTTAGTGAGGCAAAAATTCAACTTAAAGAAGAAGGCACTGTAGGCATGGGTATAAATAAAATTTCCCTTATAGTGGGCAATGTCTTCCAGGGACAGCTCTAAAAATGCCTGTGGTTTAGTAAAAAATGTGTGGCTATTTCCTCTTGCTTGACATTACTCTGGAGGAAAGTTTCTAAAAGGACACAGGACCAATACTGCAAGTACAGCAGAAATCTAGTAGATGCAGCTGGAATTGTAGAAGATTAAGGGGGAAAAAGTTACGTCTGTACACATTGATCAATAGGGGTTGGTTGACTCAGGTGGAAGTTTCCATCTTTATTTGCTTTTGTCAGAATTATGACCTGATCTTCACCCTGATATTTACATGTCAGCCAGCAATTGCAGGACAACTCAATGTTGTGCACTACATGTTAAGAACCATTAATGCTGTGCATTAAGAGCATTCACTCCGCCCTGGCCTCTTTGGTTTACAACAGCCTTGCAAATGAGCACTAAGGGGATTTCTGCACTTGTGACTTTCTTCCATTTAGTGCTGTTACTGAATGGGAGCTCACTATCATTTACTAGAAGAGAATAGCAGAATCCACAGATACAGCAGTTATAGAGTGCTGCAAACACAACATATGTGTTCCGCCAGCATATGCACTTTTTGGCTGTAACAAACCCAACACTGTTTGCACAAGCAGCCTGGTAAAGATGTCTACTAGTGCAGTTTAACCTGTGCAGAGGTTGGGAGGGAGATGGGAGAGGTTTGAATGAGGCATGGCGTGGGCAGGAGATGGGGCAGGAAAGGGTGGATCAGGCCCAGGAACAGGGTGTGTTTGGTGGCAGCGGAGTTCACCAAATCCTAACCTCCCTCCTAGTCTTGCTTCTCTGTACACCATGTGCAGTATATGTGTGATTTATAGTATAATAAATTTGACACTGTAAAGTGTGTGTACATTTTCTTATGACACCTTGTATATTCTCCAGTTTAAAGGACTGTATAAAAAAAAAAGTAGACTTATGAAATGGCATGGGAGTCTGCTGATATTTTTACATCCCATTTTTGTACACCCTTGGGCATATCTCAAGAAGTTTTTTGGATCTCAACTTGTACCAATAGTGCATGCTGTTCTTCATAGTACTGCTGTAGTACGTCTCATGTCTGGCAGTACTCATTTTATTCATGTCTGTTAAATAAATGTATAAGGAAATGTAACATTGCAAATTAGCAGAGTTAAAATTATAATTAAAACGTAGTATCCAAGAGGGGGAAACAATATTGATGTTGAAACTGATTGTCTGTGAAATTGTTATCAATGCTTCAGAAAGAGATGTTTATGCAAAGTAATTCACACTTACTATAAAAAAAATTCACACACTAGAAAAAGTCCATAAAGTGTCACATGTACAAAATCAGTTCTTAGCTGTTTTCATCCATGCTTTTTCAGTGTACGTATATTGTATCTGGGAGGTCCTCAGCAACCTGCCCTCCTTGTCCTTCCCTACTTGGTTCCCCCCAGTGCTTGTGGTGGGGCTTACCTTGGCAGAAAGGATGGGGGAGAATGCAGCAGAGCAACTCTCTTGACTGAAAGCATTTCTCTGCCACCATCACACTAATGCTGTGGACACAGAGTCAGTTCAAGATTGGCAGTCGGTCCAATGTTGATAACTCCTGACATCAGCCTTACTCACAGTATCTGAGCTGGGCACCTCTCCACTCAAAGCTTATTGCAGCCATGAATTAATTTGATGGCTGTAAGCCACCATCTATTAGCCTCAACTATCAGCTTCAATAGATGAGGACAATTGTACAGATTCAGAGGGCTGTTGTAGGAGACACACTTTCCACCAGCACTGACTGCTGAAAAGCAGCCATAAAGCATACTCTAGCAGTGTGGACAAGTAGTACGCTGCCAGAGGAAGGCAGCGCTCTGGAAGGTCAGAGATTCCAATGCTGGCCACCCACCAGAGCAGGGAGGGGTGGAGGCAGAACGGGGCAGGGAGGAATGAGGTAGGGGTGGGGTGGATCCAGTGGCAATGGCACAAGTATTATCTCCTCCAGTGGCAGCCTCCTCCTCCCCCTTTCTCACTTTGGACTTGCGCCAGTGAAATTGCTGGCTCCAGTCCCAGGAGATCCAGCTCCGTGTTTTGAATGACTGATCAGTAGGATTTTGACTTTTTGAAAAAAGGGGAATGAATGAATGAGTGACTGAATGTGTGTGTGTGTGTGTGCGTGCATGCAATATATACACACACATATTCATGCAAGCAGTTGAACTACAAGCAATGCAAGCTGTTGAATAGGGCTGGGAAAATGAGACACGTACTACCCCAATGCACACACATTTCCCCATCTGGTTGTGAAAAATCTCATGGCAGTCTCTTATTGCACATGTATAATCCCTTGCTGAATTGGGATGCCTGTGTTTTATAACTATGAACCTCATGTTGCAGAAATGTTTCAGCAGCAAGCCAAAGACCTAATATAATTCTCTTGGACAAGCAGTGTAATCCCTGCTTCCCAACACTGTTACTACTGTAGTGTAACATGCTGGGCTTTCATGGGAATGCGTTTATATTTTTCATGTTAAAAATGAGCCTTCAGTCAGCAATCAGGAAGATAAATGCCAATTTTCTGTTTTAAGAACATAAGGAAAGCCCTACTGGCTCAGGTCAAAGGCCCGTCTAGTCCTGTAACATCCTGTTTCTCACAGTGGCTCACATTGTTGTTGTTGATAATGACGGTGATTTGTGCACAGGCAGATGTTATCAACTGGTGTTATCAACTATTATCATAATTTCTTTTTCATGAATGCCTGTGTCATGCCCTTTTATGTACAGCTGTTGCTGCCAGGTAACACAATCACCCACATTACATGCCAGCATATACGGGTGCCAGCTTGGCATGATGAACTGTTTCAACCAGAACTCATACACACACACAATGGATTCCAGGATACTGCCTTTCTGAGCCTCAGGCTAAGTTCCTGAAGAACTCTAGTCAAGCCTCAAACCTCTCTGACTGTGCTGTTTCTTCTAGCCACAGCCTGGAAGGAAGAACATGTAATCCAATTTGTGTGACCTCCTATCTGTATTGTCTCTATTATATCCTTATTAAGCAATATATCTATCTTACCTGAGCCTAAACACTGAGAACAAGCCTGAGCCCTAATGAGTCCTGTCTCTACTTGAGCCTGGCTTCTGTGGATTTTGACTCTGCAGTCTATTAATATGACTGTGATCGAGCTTTTGTTGTGAGCCATATTTAACGGGAAGTCAGTTGGGTGTTTCTGTTCCCATGTGATCTATGTAATAATATTAAAAATTCAGTTTAAAAGGAGCCCTCCTATGTATCATTCTATGCAAAAATTATATCTCATTTTAGGAAAACAATTCTGTAATGAATGAAATGGATTCTATCCCCGGCACCTGACTAAAGAGACAAGGAAGAAAATTACAGATGGGGCCTCAATATCCATGGGGGATGCAGACTTGGATCCCCCACGAATACTGAAAATCAAGGATAAGGAAATCAGCTATTTTCGTCCCCTTAAGTCCTTCAAAAGGGACCGGACCTGCATTCTGGTTGCCTCCAGAGGGCTTCCTGAAGCCTGCAGAGGCCACAAATGTCCACCTGTGGCCTCTGTGAACTTCAGAATGGCTCGTAGATGCAAAAAAAGTGACTACTGGTTCCCCTCACAACGTCTGGTTTTTATGCTTTTCAAGGCATTCTGATGCCTGGGAAAGCCCTCCAGGGCCTTTTTTTGCCTCTATGGGCCATTCTGAAGCCCATCAAGGCCTTGTGCAGACACACATGGCCTCTGTGGACTTCAGAAGGCCCTCTACAAGTGACCAGAGCGCAGCTCCTGTCACCTTCGGAGGGCTCAGGTGGGGCCGACACAATGTGGGTCCGGGTGACCTGTATGCCCAAAGAAAGCCAAGTTTGGATTGTACTCTAATTTAATCTTATTTAAACAGCTTGCTTTTCTTATCCCTACTATGTAGACAGCCTGGGTAGAAGGTAAATTTGAAAGCAGTTCATAGCAGCAATAGTTAGGGATAATACATTCCAGCTGATGTTAGGAGCTTCCAATCCTGACCAGCAGCACCATAAATTATTGCCAGGTATAAATTTCAGCATTCAGTAATTCTATACACTGGTGTAGGGTGGCAATACTATGAGTACTTTCCTGGGAGTAAGTCCAGTTGAACACAGCGGGACTGACTTCTCAGTAAGCATGCATAGAATTGTGCAATCCTATCCTAAGCTTTGTGGTATAAGTCGTATCAAGAAAGCTGTGCAGGTGGACGTAGGTTGAGCACCCCTTTCCCCAGCACCACTGGTTCAATCAGATTGAGCAATCCTGACTGCAATATAGTAAAAACAAACATTTCAAGACATCTGGTCATAGATGTCCCATGTAACATGTCATTTGACCTTGGGTAGAAGTTCAAAAGCATGAATGAGATGATCCTGAATGTTTTCATATGAGATTTCAAAAGGGGTTATCTATGCTTTGCAGTGATGGAACTGAGATTCCCAAGAGTAAGAACAGGATTGACTCTCAATAAGGGTTACATCTTGTGAAACCCCATTCTAAAGCAGCTAATTTATGATCACAATGAATGCTGGGAAATGAATGCACCCTAAAATCTAGCATTTAGTGTTTTGGTCATAAGGACATCTAATTACAGTTTATCATGAGGATGGAAATTAAACATAATTATACGCTTTCTTGTATTCATCAAGGTTAGATCAAATATGCAAAGCTGACCCAGGAATTTAAAAAAAATGATGACAGACAAAGCATCTCATTCTGCTCAGTGATTTTCAAATTACATAAATAATCTGTCTTACTCATGGAAAGTGCTAACAATATAGGAAACTGCAGTGGGGGGGGGGGTGTATTCAAGAAAGCAATCAACTCCACCAGCTCATTTTTCAGCTAATGAAAGATAGTTCATCCAATTTGGCGCTAATGATGCTGCCCTGATTAGAAATGTGTGGATATTGTATTAAAGCACACTTTTCTGTGGACCCAAATCTTTGATCCACTAGACACACAAGCCATGTTCAGTTGCTTTCCAAGGTGACTTGAAGGAATATGGATTTATACAAACTGGGCACTGTGTGTCTATCTGCAGGCTCCTACCGTGTGATTACACTTGCTGCACTCTAAGAGGTAATTAAAAATGTTTCAAAGCATTTAACTGTCATAAGAGTGTTTGTAAACAGCATTTCCCTTCAGTGTTCACTTTTCTTTCCAGATGCCTCCTAGAGAAAGAAGCAAATAAATGCAACCAGGTAGGACTACTTATTCACAAAACCAGTCATTTTCTCTGTCCACATGATCTAGCAATTTCAATTTTTTGGAGTCCAACTGAGGTGACAGCTTCATAGTGCTAAGACATTGTATCGCGTCCCGTTTTCCCCCGCCCCCCATAAAAGAATAACTCCCTATCTGGAGAGAACATTTTTCATCACAAAGGACATGATGTGTATTGTAATTCCTAAAAGAAAAAATAAACAAACCTTTCAGTTAAGGGTGTGATTTTAAGGCTTTCCCTGAAAGTGTGCCCAGTGCCCAGTTCAATTTAAGATCTTCTGTTTAAACCAGATCACTGTCAGGATCCACCTGACTTTGCAAGTCTAAAAAAGAAAAAAATTCACCTTACCAGTTAAAGCTTCTGTTTTTATTCTTTTTATGCAGGTGGGGGGGAGGGGGGAAAGAGGTTGCTTTCTGGAGTATTTCTTGAGCTCCACATTCATCAGATTGGGACCATTCTGGTGGCCTCCCATTGCCCTTTGCCTGGCCTGACCACGAGCCAAGGCACGTTTGCTTACTCACAAGTAAACGTGACTGTTTCACTTTCCATAGGACTCAATACATTTGCCAGCAATACATTTGCCAGCTGGAGGGAGGGAGCTCCCTGGGTGTTTTTGCAGGGCAGTGTTCATTGAATCAGGACCATTCTGGTGTTGCTGGATTCCTCTTAGCCTGCCCTTTTGAAAGGACTAAGGCAAGTTTGCCTACTCGCGAGTAAATGCGCAGTATGGCTCAGTTTCACTTTCCATAGGGCTTCATGCATTTTTTTGTTTTCTGGTTTTTGGGCCATAACTTTTGACAGAATGGAGATATTTCACTCTGGTTTTTTTCATTGCATTCTGCTATAAATTCCACATTTGATGATATATAACCTTACCATATTATTCCTAACCACTGCAATTTTAGCACATCACCCCCAGCGTGCATCACCCCCCTGTGCGAAACCTGGTGCGGCCCACACCACCTGCACCCCCTAGCAACACCACTCTCACTAGACTCACAATAACAAAACCACATTTTTGTGATGTTTCTCAGTATATAGATGCACATATGGGTGATTTAAGCTAATTTGGAACTTGCCAGTGGATTGTTTAGGAAATACTTTTTAGTTTGTAAAATGACAACATTAGGAAACAAGCCTATTAAAAAGTGGGGAAATGCCTGTGCTCCTAACGACAAGCTAATTTGAAGCCATCACTGTCGCTACTTAAAGTTTTCTCTCATTTGTTTCATTTTCAATTAAGCTGTACGCATGCAAAAGTTTGCATTTGATTTTATTACCAAAGGAATAAATCAAGGGAACATATATCTCCTCTAACAGCCTCTTTTAACTAAAATGCTTCTTTTAACTGTCACAGCATATGAGGTCAGGTAAGCATGTGATGGCATTTAAAGAAGCACATTAAAGATGCTCAAACTTCTGACAGCCCATATATAGGTAGTGTGGACTGTGATCATAGATAATTCATTGTTCCAAATGTGCTGTCAGATGGAAAACTAACAATACTACCACTTCACACTTGCAGCCACTACATAAGCATCTCAAGGCCCAAATCTAACTAAATTTCCTCCCACCTATGTAGCCATGCCAAGGGAGTGCATGCTGTATCCTGGGGGGGGGGCAGTCCAGAGGTCTCCTAGAGGTAAGGAAACTTTCATTCCCTCACCCCAGGCAAGCCTCCATTTCCCCAATAGGTCTCTTCAGATATGTGCCAGCTCTGTTGCTGGCACAAGTCCAAGAAGGGTAAAGGAGAGGGAAGGGGGAAAGGAACAGGGTAAGATCTGGTGCGCACCTGTGCTGCTGAGATTCACCTCCTCTCTTTTCCATTCCCCCTCTTCCTGTCCCTACCCAGAAACTCCCATGTTCCATCCCCTGCCCTGTTCCCCTCACCCCTAGCCCCGTCCCTGCTGCTGGCTTATCTTCACTGCTAGAGGTAGTGGCTCTGTTCACTGTTGTCTTCAGTGGCTCCACATCAGACCCTTTTGACATCCGAAGCGGAGTGAAGCAGGGCTGTGTTCTTGCGCCAAGCTTGTTTGGGATTTTCTTCGCTGTCCTGCTGAAGCAGGCCTTTGGAACTGCAACAGAAGGCATCTATCTCCGGACCAGATCAGACGGAAAGCTCTTCAACCTCTCCAGACTGAGAGCAAAATCCAAAGTCCAGCTGAAATGTCTGCGTGACTTCCTCTTTGCCGACGATGCAGCTGTCACTACCCACACTGCCAAAGATCTCCAGCAGCTCAGGGATCGTTTTAGCAAGGCCTGCCAAGATTTTGGACTGACAATCAGCCTTAAGAAAACACAGGTCATGGTTCAGGATGTGGACTCACCTCCCTGCATTACAATCTCTGCGCATGAACTAGAGGTTGTCCGTGACTTTGTGTACCTTGGCTCAACGATCTCCGACACTCTTTCTCTCGATACCGAGCTAAACAAGCACATCGGTAAAGCAGCTACCACGTTTTCCAGACTCACAAAGAGAGTCTGGTCCAACAAGAAGCTGACAGAATATACCAAGATTCAGGTCTACAGAGCTTGCGTCCTGAGTACACTTCTGTACTGCAGCGAGTCATGGACTCTTCGCTCACAACAGGAGAGGAAACTGAGCGCTTTCCACATGCGCTGCCTCCGACACATCCTTGGCATCACCTGGCAGGACAAAGTTCCAAACAACACAGTCCTGGAACGAGCTGGAATCCCTAGCATGTATTCACTGCTGAAACAGAGACGCCTGCGTTGGCTCGGTCATGTCGTGAGAATGGATGATGGCTGGATCCCAAAGGATCTCCTCTATGGAGAACTCGTGCATGGAAAGCGCCCTATAGGTAGACCACAGCTGCGATACAAGGACATCTGCAAGAGGGATCTGAAGGCCTTAGGGATGGACCTCAACAAGTGGGAAACCCTGGCCTCTGAGCGGCCCGCTTGGAGGCAGGCTTTGCAGCATGGCCTTTCCCAGTTTGAAGAGACACTTTGCCAACAGTCTGAGACTAAGAGGCAAAGAAGGAAGGCCCATAGCCAGGGAGACAGACCAGGGACAGACTGCACTTGCTCCTGGTGTGGAAGGGATTGTCACTCCCGGATTGGCCTTTTCAGCCACACTAGACGCTGTGCCAGAACCACCTTTCAGAGCGCGATACCATAGTATTTCAAGACTGAAGGTTGCCAATACAATATAGAGGTAGTGGGCAGTGGGCCTCTAGCACCACTGTCATTTGTGGTGGTGGACCCAAAATATATTTTACTGTCCTAGTAATATGGTCATGAATTAATGTTTTTCCTTCCACTTCCTTCCCCCTGTTTGTGGAGGGTTTTCTTTCTCTCCTGTACCCTCAAGATTATGGATTCAATGTTCTATGTAGAGCCAAGATGCAATTGAATACAGGATGAGAACATGGTCCAGATAGGCCAAAGGTCAGATCCAATAAATCAAACCCTTTTAAAGCTTTGGCTTTGAGAAAGAAGGCAGAAATCCAAAGCCAAGTCATAATGGATCAGTCCAAAAGGTGGAGACCGGAACACCAAACAAAAACAACTAAAATTGTTCACTGTACCAGTATAACTTGGAGATGGTACAGGCTAACTATGGGCTATGTCAGAATGCCAGATGCAAGGGAGGGCACCAGGATGCAGGTCTCTTGTTATCTGGTGTGTTCCCTGGGGCATTTGGTGGGCCACTGTAAGATACAGGAAGCTGGACTAGATGGGCCGATGGCCTGATCCAGTGGGGCTGTTCTTATGCTCTTATGGTGTTTTTTTCCTCCCTTGCTGCTTCTGCTAAACTAGCTGGGTGGGGAGGATACTGGGAATGGAGGGGTTTTGTTCATAGGATCCTCACTGCTCAGCCAGTTTAGCAGTGGCAGTGGCAGTGGCAGTGGTGAAGGAGCAGCGGCATGCACAAAGAAGACAAAAAGGAAGGATGGGCAGAAGAATTTGGTTCTGCTTTGGATACTGACTCGGTTTGGGCTGAGCCTGCCAACAAAAGATCCCACAGTAAACGGATTAGCCATTTAGATGCTGGAGGACTGTTTTTGCTAAACACATGGCTGCCTTCCAGGAACAGGAGTGTTAGAAACAGTGTCCAAACTGGAAATCAGACAATATTCCATTGGCTGGTGGCCTTTCATAGCTCAGTCAACTGAATAGATATCCATCTTCAAAAACTGGAGAAGAAGCCCAGTTTCCCAAGTTTTCAGAAACTAGATGTCCAACTTTCTGTAATAATATTCCATTGGCTGGTAATAATATTTAGATGTCCTTCATAGCTGTGTCAACCGAATAGATCTCCATCTTCAGAAACTGGAGGTGTCCAATTTCCTATGTCTGATATGTAAGCAAGTGAGGTTATACAAAATCCTGTTTGGCTTAAGCTGGGAATAGAGAACAGAGTTAAGTCTCAATACCCCACTGCACTTCATTACAAAATGAGATTGCTGAATCTTGAGGTCACCCATGGCCGCATACAGGATCATTTTACTATACTTCATTCTGCTTCTCAGATGCTTTTATCTCGAGGACAGAATGAAATATCCTTGTATATAAGCAATGTTTCCGACTGAATTCCTTTAGCAGTGCCACATATTTCTTTGTATACTATTTTTATGTACTAGTGATAGTAGCAAGCATTTAGGAAATGAGCCATAGCTAGAGGTGTGTTTTTTCAGGGTTTTTTGAACAGATTTTGGTTTTGGTTTTTGACAAAAATGAGAAGTACAGAAGGTGGTGTTATGGGTTTTTTATTTGTTATCACTGAAAAATTTCAGATCTAGCCATAGCTCAATGGTAGAGCACAAGTTTTGTATGCAGAAGGTCCTAGGTTCAATCCTTGACACTTCCAGGTAGGGCAAATGGAACATGAGAGAGTTGCTTGCACTCATGGTACAGAATATGGTATGATTCAGTATAAGGCAGCATCGTAGTACATTTATTCCATAACTGGTAACATACCTTCCTGTTCTTCCAAGTACTGTATTTAATTTCTTGGCCCATAGTATTTTCCTTGCCTGCCAGCTTTTCATTATTAGATATATATGAAGTTCAGCGTTGTGTTTAAATCTAGGAAACCTTGACCAGTTAGCATCTCAGCCAATAATAGTCCATTTTCTCATGATTTCTTAGCCTGGCTCTATTCTGCGTTCATAAGGACTCTTCATTCTTTTGTTAGAACACATAAATAATGACCTTCAGAGATTTTTATGATCAATACACTTGAGCTTTCATTACTGCCTCTTCAGTGAATTAATCAGGTTTCCAGGGACAAATGATTAGCTGTATCTTTGTCACCTTTTTTTGTTTAGACAATGTGAGTATCTTGTTACACAGACGTGAAGTCCTGGTGGATAGTTATTCTTACTTTGTTTCTTACTCATTTTTGTAAAGAACTTAGGCAGATCTAAAGAAATAGGTAAGGGGGTTGTGTATTCATCATAGCAAATTCTTTCTACTTTATTCTATACACTGAGAAGTGCTTTGTTCAGATTTCAATGTGTACATTCAAATAATACATTGGATCACACCCAGAGTGGCTTGCTACATTTGAAGGAACTCTCACTCTAGAGAAAAACGCTTGCTCTGGAGCAGTGTTTCTCAAACTGTGGGTTGGGACCCACTTGGTAGGTTGCAAGCCAATTGGTAGGGCGAGCCAAATTCATTTCAATATTTTATTTTTAATATATTAAACTTGATGCTACCATGGTATGAGGCTGCATTTGGGGAAATATTACAGACTTGTACTTTTAACAGGTTAATATGCATATTCTTTTAACAATGATAGTAAATGGGACTTACTCCTGGGTAAGTGTGCCTAGGATTGTCAAACATTATCCTACTTGATGATGCCACTTCCAGTCATGACATCAGTTCTGGTGGATCCTCACAGATTCCCATTCTAAAAAGTAGGTCCCAGTGCTAAATGTGTGAGAACCATTGCTCTGCAGGATAAGAAAATTTTGCTGCTATCCATTGTATAAACAGAAATTCTTACGTCAGATAATCACATGCTCAGATGACCTCACTTTGTTTTGACTCTTTGTTTTATGACTCATAAACTCACAAACTTATAAACTCATAAACTAGTAGATGATACCTCCTGAACTAGAATCGTGGATGATCTATTGCCCCAAAAGTGCTATCACAGCTTTACAAAGCACTTGAATTACAGAGGAAAAGGCAAGAGTGCCTCATATGACATCAACAAGCCCCATATCAGACTCTTCCAATTTTAACCAGAGCAAAACAGCCTCAGAAATGTTGGTGTATATTGTGTAAAGATTACTACACACGTTTTGTGTGAACCTACATAGTTTTATATATTGCAATTTGTAGAAATTATGATTCAATGGATAATTGCCCAAAAGAAACTTTATACCCCAAAAGGGTCCCAAAAGAAATTATGTAGCCCCAAAAGAGGCCCAAAAGAATCTTTGTACCCCCTGATAAAATTTCTCTCAGAGGCCATGCTTTCACAAACAGTGTTTCATATTAGAAATATGTATGGTATCATGTGAGCCAGATCATTTTTCTTTAGAGAAAAGAAAGAAAAGTAACATGTGGGCTGTTTGAAAGAATTTTTTGTTCGTTTGTTTCATATGTAGCATTTGGTCTATGTCTAGAACCAACTCCATTTTCTTTAGCAGCTAAAGCTAGAACCTAGACATATAAAGGCTAGTTCCCATTCATGGACGGGGGAGGGTGGGTGGTGGGCAGCAGGAGGCGCGGCTGGGATCCAGCAGTTATGCTGGATCCCAACCCCCGTTCCTAGGGAGAATGGAGCGACTTCAAGCCACTCTGCTCTCCTTGGATTTGTGCCATCTCAAGAGGTGGTGCAAGTCCGAGGAGACCCATAGGGGCCAGCAGCCCTTATCTGGAGGTAAGGGGAAATATTTCCCCTTGCCTCTGGCTGAGCCGCTTATGGTCACTATCCTGCACTGGATACAGCGCAAGCCTCTTGGCTTGCCTGTTCCAGTGCAGGATAGGATTGTGCCCTCAGTTTCATCCAGTAGCATACCCAATTGGCAGCCCAATCTGAGTCATGTCTACTCAGAAGGACATCCCACTTTGTTCAGTTGACTTGCTCCCTGGTATTGGTATGATTGCAGCCTGAGCCTCTAGGGAGTTAGCAAGCAAGTGGTATACTTGAAGATAACATTGTAATGGGTCAAAATCTAAGCTCCCTGGCACTAGGTGGCCTAGCTATCACTGACAGGGATAACCCACTGAGGAATACAATGTGTATCTGTATTCCCTGAGGTTCATATAACCTACAATGCATAGACATGCAGTGTGCCTGTTACAATGGTGGGCATTCTCACAGTTAAACATCAGTGTTAAAGATATTTCACAGGTAAAATGTTCACTTCTATTAAAGTTCCTTTTCAAGACCATTTTAAGGCCACCCTCAAATGACTACTGCAGATTTTTCTTTGCTGCCATTTTTTGCTTCTGCTACGTGTGCCCATAGATTACCCCCTCTCCTTCCCTCCCTCTCTCTTCGGATGATGGTCCATTTGTATGCCCTTGCTCAGGCTGCAAGTGAAAATGAATTTGATAGCCTGACCTCATCATCCACAGTCAGGATAGAAATTGGCAGATTTATCCGCCTCTGCTCGAAAAAGGCCAATGACTGAAATTATAGAACCGTGAGGCTTTGGGGAGAGGCTGTCAAGATTTTGTGATGAAGTTTCTACACTTCTGCCTGTACATCTGAGTCTAATCAGTTCTTGAATTTGTCTGTTGACAAATTCACTCTTAGAATGGGGATTTCCAACATCTTAAAACAGTTTCTCTTATTTCCATGATCATCTAGCACTATTTCACATCTTCACTGGGAAGGCTTCATCGCATTAAAAAATGGGCATTTTAGGTACCTCATTACTAGATCTGGAATCACTTGAGCTTGCAATCTTATGCACACTTAACTTCGGCGCAAATCCAATGGAGCTCAGTGGGATTTACAAACAAACATGCATCAAGCTGCTTCCAGGCTCATAGGCTAGCAGAGGATAGATTATAAAGTAAAATTCCAATTGTCAGGACCAAGATGATGCCAGACCACCAGAATCTAACTATACCTCACTGCATATTTTTTGTTATAGAACTGAAACATCTGGAGCAAACACAAGCACTGTCCAGTGTCACACAATGACAGTGGCAGACTGATCTAGTCTGACCAGATTTGCTACTTCTGCTATGTGATTTTTTTTTCCCCAAGAAGATCAGTCATTTCAGTGTTCATTTTAATGCCAGACTTTTGGGATTGCCATAGTATTGGATGCCAGATTACTGGAATTTGACTGTACTTCTGGATCTTTTTATAAGACCTATTTTTAGTAGTGCAATAGATGCATTACATTAGCTTCCCAGGAAGGTATCTACTTACTCCAGAATTTCAAAGATTTATAAATGGTGATTGCATTTAATGTAACTTGTCAGAAACTTGTAAGGACAGCCACTAGCAGGGAGTAGAAAATGGTGGGACTGTTCCCTCCCCTTCCCTTTGGGTTAAGGAACTGGCAAGTCCAGTGGTCATAGGTGCTGTTCTTTCAATATCATCTTTTGGCTTCTGAATTGGAAATCAATGGACTCAGTGGTAGCTCTCAGGAAACCTTCTCTGACCTAGGGACTAACAAGTGGTGATCTCCATAATACAAAGAATAGCCTCTGAATAATAAATGAGGGACCAGATTCACTTTGTGATTGCATTAGCAATGTTTGTGATTGAATGTGCTAACCCATTATTGGAATGCTTCTGAAAAATTGGAAAGATTTGGCCCAAAGTTGTTTCCAAACTTATGTTTCTTGCATCCATAAGTTCAGCTATCCCCAAGCAGGGGTCTCCAAACCCTGGCCCAGGGGCCACATCTAGCCCCCCAGAGGATTTGATGGGACTGACAGCACATGGTGGGGAAGCTTGGCTGTTCTGGCCCACAAGGAACCTGCTGACAGGCCACATACACAGAGCCTTGCACGGAGAGATGCTTCCACGCCAATCGGTCCCGTCAATCCAACACTTACTGAAAGCATGGTTTCCCATTACAAATAAATTTGTTTCAGATTTCTCCCAACCTATTACTGAATTGTTCCCCAACTCTTTATCCCGCCAAAACATTAATTCTCTCCCCAATTCCTCCAAATAATTTCCCCTTCAAAAACTTCTTTCCAAAAACATTGTTTTTTCCATATTCCTCCTTTCACAATTCATTCTCCCAAAATTAATTTTCCTTTTCAAAATCTATTCCCTCTTCTTCCTGCACAAATCGATTTTGCCCTGTTTCCCCCAGTTCTTTTTCAAGATTCATTCCCCTCTCTTCCATCTCTAATGTAGTTATTTATTTATTTAATTAAATTTATTTATTTTCCAGCCCTTGACACTCTGTCAGATTTACAATGTGGCCCTCATGCCAAAAAGTTTGGAGACCCCTGCCCAAGAACATATTCATATATGAGATGGGTGACTTTGGTTAATGGCTGGCAGCAATATCAGTGGCCACCCTAGGGCACCTTTCCAGTCAATAAGAAATGGTCAGTCTAATAACGCATCATATTATAGTTCTTATAAATAAAAGGCTTTAAGAGCATGGCTGCACCACAAAATTATATTGCTTTTGCTATCATGCATAAGCTCACTTCTCGATCATGCTTGCTAGAACTGTAATTTTAGCTAGACGCTCAAAAGCTCAGCTGAAGAATTCTCAACTGCTTCCTCCCTCAGACAAAACCTTCAGTCACCATCATTCTCTGAGAGGATGTATAATAGTTTAAAACTTATCTCTGTTGTGGCTTAGATTGATGTGGCCTTAGTGCCCTTAACACCCTTTCAAAAAGCCTCTAAGGCAGGTCATTTTTTTTCCACTTTTGGAGATGTAAAGTATTGCCATATTTTGCTAGACCACAGCTCCATTGCCTTGTCTAGCAATCCCCTTCAAGGTTCCAAGCAGCCCTGCTGCCTGCTGTTTTTCACATGAAGGTGCCAGGGTGGGCAACCTTCAACCTTCATGCAAATGCACATGTCCTAGCAAAGAGCAACCAGCCCTACCTTGATGAAATGGCTGATTTGATCTTTGAATTCAGATCTTCCAGGATTATTTTAGAATATTCCACTTTTGTGTAGATTTTGTTTTAATGTTGTTGCTTTTCTAACGAGAGTTCCAATGGCTTTTAAAGCACTGGAGAGTTTTTTTGCTAGCCAACCGAAAGTGTCCCTGCTGAATCAATATACAGGGACATATGAGTTCAAGCTTCAAATAGCATCGATAAAATCCAAATACATTACAGCATTAAGTGAGCGCAATAACAAAAAGCCTGAGAAGCATAAAAATTGTTTAATGCTCAAGCTTCTGCATTTATTTTAGGTTTTAAAATCATTATGAGTTCTAAAAAGGAGGTACGATTCTTCATCATTTAGAGAAACGGTCCTTGATAAGGATTCACATTTGCCTATTAGCATATTGTGCCCTTTTTAGCTGATGCAGTTTTTTTCCCCATTTCCACTGCATCAGTTCTGCATTTCATATTGAATGCAATTTTTTTTAATCCTTTCAAGGACATTATCAACCTAAAGCCAAGCTATTTTCCTTAATTGCCAGAAGGCACAGTTGCTGTTTATGCAGATTTCAAGATAGGCCTGATAAAATGAACTTGTCAGACCTGGTAGGGTTTGGAGAGCATTCCTCGCTTCCATTTGGAAGCTTGTGGATTTTAGACCTCCAACTCATTGCCAAATAGATTAGGACAGTCATTTTCAACCCTTTTCACGTCATGGAGCTAGCACTGACAAGGCGCTAAAATTGTCAAGGAACACTGTCAGCTTTTTTGACAATTGGCAAGGCACACCACGCTGCTGATGGGAGGCTCACATTCCCCGATGGCCCTAGTAATAACTGATCCTCCCCCAAACTCCCACGGCACACCTGCGGACCATTCGTGCCACACCAGTGTGCCATGGGACACTGGTTGAAAATTGCTGGATTAGGAGCTTGACCCTCTGCTCTGTTGCATATGCTTTGAGGTACATTGCAGCAAACTTCAGGTTTGCAGCTCTGGCACACAGGGATCTGTTTGTTCCAGTGGCCCTAACTTTTACATTGAATCAGGAGCTGACATCAGAAGGTATGCATGGCTTTGTGTGTGTGTGTGTGTGTTCGTGTGTGCGTGTGTGTTTGTGTGTGCGTGTGTGTGTGTGTGTGAGCAATGAACAATCCATTCGAAAATAAAAACAGCCCTGCTGAATCAGTTGCAAGATCCATCTAGTTCAGTATCCTGTTATCAGCTGTGGCCAGCCATCATGCATCCAGGCATGCATGATGGCAACAGCTAGAATTGCCAGAGAGAGATTTCCACTTTCCCCACTTTCCACTTTCTACGATAGATAGATATCTATCTATCATTTCCCACCCCTTAGTTGTTTTTTTTCCTTTCTAAATGCCTCCCAGAGTATAGAAGTGCCGCATCACATGTATTTTTCTGGGTGAGTAGGAATGACGGGGGAGAATGCAGAGCCACCAATGGCCTCTAAAGGTAGCCAGTAGCATTGGTCTAAGATCCACAAAGGATGAAAAGGAAGGTCCACAACTGAAGTTAATAGTTAATTAATGGACTGGAATAGGCCTGCACAATTTGTGATCTACCAAGCTGAAGACAGTTCATGTGGCAACCTACCAGGGCAGTGGTACTCAAACTTTTCCGGCCAGTGGCTCCCTTGACCCCCGTGGCTGTTGGCCATGACTCCCCATCATGTTCCTGAGGGCTGGAAGTGACATCATTAAACAGGAAGTGGCCAGAAATAGTAAGTATATTAATATTAATTATATTAATCATATCATTAATATGATTAATGATCATATTAATCTCTCTCTCTGCAATCTCTCTCTCTCTCTCTGCAATCCTCCATTAGCCCCACCCCTGCTCCCTCTCTCTCTGCAACCCTCCATTAGCCCCATCCCTGCTTCCACAATCTTCCTTTCTGTCCCTCCACTCTTGTGTCATCCCCCAGGGGCCAGGGATAAGAACAGGCCCTCAATTTGGCTGTACTTGTCGTAAGAGGCGAATAAACAGCCACCGGGTAGATGGGACTGGTCAGCCTGGGAAGGCAGCTCATCTGAGAGAAGGAAAACTCTGATCCCAAACCTCCACTGTCTTGTGGCTACATCCAGTTGTGGAAAAGGCTTCAGGAGTCAACCTCGAGGCAAAATCCGGAGCCGGAGTCCCTGAGGCAGTTCATGGCTGAACACAGTCACGTTCTGGCAACTCCTGCGACGCCGCTGGAACCAACCGTATTGGCTTCTGCCTTTCCATTGGACCATTCCAGCGACGTGGAGAGGGGGGATTTGCTGCATGGGTAACAGCATATCCTCCATACCTTCTTTACCCAGGCTTCGCACACTGGAGAGGACACTCCAACTTCGCCATACGGCGTCGGCACAACACGGGAAGCAGCAGTTTACCGGTTATAAGTCTTTGCTCGATTGGCGTTGAGCATGACGCCAGGGGCTGCTTCCGACGGTGGGAGAGATCATTGCGTCTCATTGGGCAGCTACCGCCCGCCTTAAGCTGGGCAGTCCCCAGCCAGTAAGGTGTTGCCTCGCCACGGTCCGTTAACCTCATGGGGTGCATGGGGTTTAGGGTGAAAACCGACAAGCGGATCGACAACTCTGCACCATGCAACAGAAAACAGAAAACTCCTGCCCTAAAACTGGGCACCTGGAACGTAAGGACAATGACACCTGGCTTCTCTGATGACCTGCAAGAAATAGACGACGCACACAAAACAGCTGTCATCGACATGGAGCTGAGCAGACTGCAGATGGACATCGTTGCCCTTCAAGAGACAAGGCTGCCAGATTCCGGATCTGTCAAGGAGAGAAATTTCTCATTTTTCTGGCAGGGAAAACCACCAAACGAAACTAGGGAACATGGCGTTGGCTTTGCGGTCAGAAATACCCTGCTGGAATCCATCATCCCACCTACTGTGGGAAGTGAAAGAATTTTGTCTCTGCAGCTCCAGTCATCAGCAGGATCTGTCACACTCATCAGTGCTTATGCACTGACTCTGTCGTCTCCAGCAGAAGCCAAAGACAAATTCTACGATGACCTGGCCACCACTATCAAGAAGATCCCTGTAAAAGAGCTATTATTCATCCTCGGCGATTTCAGTGCTAGAGTTGGTGCTGATCACAGTTCGTGGCCCACTTGCTTAGGTCAGTTCGGCACTGGAAAGAAGAATGAAAATGGCCAACGCCTGCTAGAGTTTTGCAGTCATCACGGTCTCTGTGTCAGCAACACATTCTTCAACACGAAGCCCCAACATAGAGTCTCTTGGAGACACCCAAGATCAAATAACTGGCACCAGCTCGACCTGATTCTCTCCAAATGCTCCAGCCTTCCCAGCATCAAGATCACACGCAGTTATCACGGTGCTGCCTGCTACACTGACCACTCCCTGGTGTGCAGCAGAGTAAAACTGCAAGCAAAGCGACTGTATCACACGAAAAAGGAAGGAAGACCTCGCACTGATACCAGCAAGATCCGGGATCAGAGAAAAGTGGAGGAATTTGCACGAGCACTTGAGGAATCTCTTCCAGGCCCGGCCGATGCAAACGCATCCAACAGATGAGAACATTTCAAGAATACCGTTTACAACACCGCATTGTCCATATTTGGCAAGAAGACCAACAAGACGGCAGACTTGTTTGAAGCCCACTCTGAGGAGTTGACACCAGTCATTGAGGAAAAGAGGAGAGCTCAAGCAGCATACAAGGCCAGTCCCAGTGAGCGCAACCTGCAGGTCCTCCAAGCTGCTCGCAGCAAAGTCCAGCAGGCTGCCAGGAGATGTGCTAACGACTACTGGCTCCAGCTCTGTTCCCAGATACAGATAGCAGCTGACACGGGCAACATCAAGGGGATGTATGATGGTATCAAGCAGGCCCTACGTCCAACACAGAAGAAAATTGCCCCTCTGAAGTCTGCTGCAGGCGAAGTCATCCAGGATCGGGCGCAGCAGATGGAACGCAGGGTGCAGCACTACTCTGAGCTATATTCCAGAGAAAATGTAGTCACCGAAGAAGCGCTGAACAACATTTAGTGCCTGCCTGTGTTGGAGGAGCTTGACAGTGAACCAACTCTAGAAGAACTTCACGTGGCCCTGGACTCCCTTGCCTTTGGCAAGGCACCAGGAAAAGACAGCATCCCTGCTGAAGTCCTAAAGTGCTGCAAAGAGATCATCGTCACTGAGCTGCATGAAATCCTCTGTCTTTGCTGGAGAGAAGGTGGAGTACCTCAAGACATGAGGGATGCAATCATCATCACGCTGTACAAGAACAAAGGCGACAGGGGTGACTGCAACAATTACCGCGGCATCTCTCTCCTTAGCGTAGTAGGAAAGCTGTTTGTCCGAGTTGCACTAAAGAGGCTCCAGGTACTTGCAGAGAGCGTCTATCCAGAATCGCAGTGCGGATTCCGAGCCAACAGGTCCACCACTGATATGGTATTCTCCCTTAGACAACTGCAGGAGAAATGCAGGGAACAACGACAGGCACTCTTTATAGCCTTCATAGATCTCACGAAGGCTTTCGACCTGGTCAGCAGGGACGGCCTCTTCAAGATTCTCCCCAAGATTGGATGTCCACCCAGGCTCCTCAGCATCATCAGATCTTTCCACAAGGACATGAAAGGCACTGTTGTCTTCGATGGCTCCACATCAGACCCTTTTGACATCCGAAGCGGAGTGAAGCAGGGCTGTGTTCTTGCGCCAACCTTGTTTGGGATTTTCTTCACTGTCCTGCTGAAGCATGCCTTTGGAACTGCAACAGAAGGCATCTATCTCCGGACCAGATCAGACGGAAAGCTCTTCAACCTCTCCAGACTGAGAGCAAAGTCCAAAGTTCAACTGAAATGTCTGCGTGACTTCCTCTTTGCCGACGATGCAGCTGTCACTACCTACTCTGCCAAAGATCTCCAGCAGCTCATGGATCATTTTAGCAAGGCCTGCCAAGATTTTGGACTGACGATCAGCCTTAAGAAAACACAGGTCATGGTTCAGGATGTGGACTCACCTCCCTGCATTACAATCTCTGCGCATGAACTGGAGGTTGTCCATGACTTTGTGTACCTTGGCTCAACGATCTCCGACACTCTTTCTCTCGATACCGAGCTAAACAAACGCATCGGTAAAGCAGCTACCACGTTTTCCAGACGCACAAAGAGAGTCTGGTCCAACAAGAAGCTGACGGAACATACCAAGATCCAGGTCTACAGAGCTTGCGTCCTGAGTACACTTCTGTACTGCAGCGAGTCATGGACTCTTCGCTCACAACAGGAGAGGAAACTGAACGCATTCCACATGCGCTGCCTCCGACACATCCTCAGCATCACCTGGCAGGACAAAGTTCCAAACAACACAGTCCTGGAACGAGCTGGAATCCCTAGCATGTATGCACTGCTGAAACAGAGACGCCTGCGATGGCTTGGTCATGTTGTGAGAATGGATGATGGCCGGATCCCAAAGGATCTCCTCTATGGAGAACTCGTGCAAGGAAAGCGCCCTGCAGGTAGACCACAGCTGCGATACAAGGACATCTGCAAGAGGGATCTGAAGGCCTTAGGAGTGGACCTCAACAGGTGGGAAACCCTGGCCTCTGAGCGGCCCGCTTGGAGGCAGGCTGTGCAGCATGGCCTTTCCCAGTTTGAAGAGACACTTGGCCAACAGTCTGAGGCAAAGAGGCAAAGAAGGAAGGCCCATAGCCAGGGAGACAGACCAGGGACACACTACACTTGCTCCCAGTGTGGAAGGGATTGTCACTCCCGAATCGGCCTTTTCAGTCACGCTAGACGCTGTGCCAGAACCACCATCCAGAGCGCGATGCCATAGTCTTCCGAGACTGAAGGTTGCCAACAATCATATCATTAATTAAATGCAGATCTTAAAAATATATTATTAATGCACAGCAATAACATGCTTTATAAATGATCAGCTGCTGATCACTGTTGGAGACAGGATGCTGGAGGAGGTAGATTTTGTCTGGTCCATTTTTTTTAACTTTGTAAGCGTACCAATAGAATTGTTTTATCAAATGAACTTTGTGAACAACCAGTCTGCCCAACATTACACACACACACCCCTGTGGACCCCAATCCAACTAGTCATTTCTCCCATTCTCCTTGGATAGGATTGAACCCTTTATTAATTTAATGAAATTAAATTTTTCCAGCAGCTGGTGGGGAAAACAAAAATATACCATGAAAATATATCAGAGCTGATAAGGGTTTGGTTAGGAAGCAGATTTGTCTCCTATACTAGGAGATGCACAGCTCAAGCCTATGCATGTCTACTCAGAAGTAAGTCCCATTAAAGTCAGTGGGGCTTACTCCCAGGAAAGTGTGGATAGGATTGAGCTGGCAATCACTTCATCAATGGCTGATGAGTATTCCCTTCAAACAGCAGATTCATCACTTTAAAAATACAGCCTCTCCTCTTCAGTCAAACAAGATTAATAAATCACTTCAAAAACAGTACCCTTTTCCTGCTCCTGGGCAAGTAAAGTGTGTGCTTCTCTCTTGCCCCCCCCCCCCTTGGCCAACTGCATGGAAACAACTTTAAGACCCCTGGTGACTGGTAAAACAGGAAGTATTTTATTTTGGGAGGGGAAGGAAAGCAGGAAGGTTTGGAGATTGAAAGGGGGGAGTGGAAGAGGGAAGGGGTTGAAAAGAGAGAACCCCCTTTCACTTTGATGAGAAGCGATCCCAGGCTGGGAACTAGGAACCAACCAGACAAGGATCGAGGAGGGTTTCTTTCTGCCAGTCAGCAAGGGCAAGGACTGCAAGCTTAGCATGCTTGGTACTTGCCAGATGGGGGCTGGAGTCCAAGAGCTTTGGAAACAACATGCAGCGAACACAAAAGGCGGCACAAAAGGTGGAGGGAGAAGAGGGTGGGGTGGCAACAGCCACTCTCGCATTCACTCTCGGAGGGAGCAGCTGAGCAACTCCCGTTTCTTCTGCTTTAAAAAAAAGCGCAGACGATGGGCAGAAGATGGGCTCATATTCCGCCCAGGGGTGTGACTGTATCGCTGCGAGAGGACATCCCGTGCCTCCCCTTTGATTTCTGGGCCCCTCCCTAAAGAGCCGCGCCTCACAGTTAACACTGCACCAGGGGATTGAGAAACAGCCTCCACTTGCTTGGGCTGTAAAAACAGGCATGGGCTGCTGGGGTGGGAACACACACTGCAAATTGCAATAGATCGCTGGTGGCCTGTGTTGATTCGGTAAGTCTTGTGCAGGCCCAAACTGCAGTGTGAGGCACATGGAAGAACAGGTGTTCATAACTGTTGCAGAAGACCAGAACTAGCTCCAGGTTCCAGGCCCTTCCCAGGCAAAAAGAGCATGGGCCCTGCCTACTGGAACATCACTCTGACACAACAGCATGAAAGCTTGGGCACAGAGTGATCTCGGGGATCAGCAGTGAGTCCTTGGCAGTTGTCAAACTCTGCTGACCCTTAACCCATCAACCCTGCTGAAGACTCTCTTCTGCCTTCTTGGAAGCCTTCCCTGTGATTTGTTGTACAACATAAGCTTCGCGCAAGAGCAAGTGAGTATGACATGCTTATTGATTTTGCAGTTAAGGGGGCCTCATTTCTACATGCATTTTACAGCCAGAATATTAGCGCTTGTGGAAAAGCCACAGCAATCAATTTAATTAGAGCACTTTAGAAAATCATGCCATGTCTCTCCACATGAACCTTAACTGCCCAAAGACATGTTTATAGAGGGTCTTTTTCCCCCTTTCCTAGGTTTCTTATCTGGCATAATGTATATATGATTTATATTTTTTGAAGGATTACTTTCATGGTCTTAAGCTTTGACAGATTTGAGAAGTGAAAGGTCATATGGCTTTCAACTTTGCTTAAAAGGGTGACCCAACTCTGTATTTTATAATCTTTTGATACGAGATGAAGAATTTCTTGGTTTAAAAGGTGAGCCTGATTGCCTGGCCTGAACCCAACTAGGGAAATTAATGCTCTGGCATAGCTCCCCCTGAAGAAACTTTGGGGGCCAAATGGGGATGACACAAAGGCTACAATGCTGTATACACTTTCCTTGGAGTAGACCTCATTGAACAAAATGGGATTTCTGAGTAGACATGCATAGGATTGTGCTATAAATGTGCAACTGCTGTTGAAGATGGGAACAGTGAGTTTAGCTTTTCCTCCTTCTCTATAATGTCCATGTTTGTATCCATGTCCTGTTATTCTCTGCAATTGCAGAATGCAGAAGTTAATGATAGTGGAACACAGGAAAATACTAACATAAGAACAGCCCCGCTGGATCAGGCCATAGGTCCATCTAGTCCAGCTTCCTGTATCTCACAGTGGCCCACCAAATGCCTCAGGGAGCACACAAGACAACAAGAGACCTGCATCCTGGTGCCTTCCCTTGCATCTGGCATTCTGACGTAGCCCATTTCTAAAACCAAGAGGTTGCACATACACATCATGGCTTGTAACCCATAATGGATTTTTCCTCCAGAAACTTGTCCAATCCCCTCTTAAAGGCATCCAGGCAAGATGCCATCACCACATGCTGTGACAAGGAGTTCCACAGACCAACTACATGCTGAGTAAAAAAATTATTTTCTTTTGTCTGTCCTAACTCTCCCAACACTCAATTTTAGTGGATGTCCCCTACTTCTGGTGTTGTGTGAGATGGTAAAGACCATCTCTCTGTCCACTCTGTCCATACCCTGCATTATTTTGTTACTATATTATTACTATACTACATTATATTACTACATTATTGCTATACATAATACTATAGACCCATGATTTTCAACATTTTTCATCTCGTGGCACACGGTCAATGCACTAAAATGGTCAAGGCACACAATCAGCTTTTTGACAATTGACAAGGCACACTGTGCTGTAAATGGGGGCCCAATATCCCCCAATGGTCCTATTGATAAATGACCCTCTCCCAAATTCCCGCGGCACACTTGGGGACCATTCGCAGCACACCAGTGTGCCATGGCACAGTGGTTGAAAATGGCTGCTATAGACCATAGTCTATAGTAATATAATAGACTATGAATATAAAAATAGTCTATAGAATAATACTACATTATTACTATAGACTAGTGTTTCTCAAACTGTTGGTCAGAACCCACTAGAACCAATTTCAGGTGGGTCCCCATTCATTTCAAAGTGTATTTTTTAAAAATGTATTAGATGTGATGCTATCATAGTTAGTGACTGTATTTGGAGAAATGTTACAGATCAGTACTTTCAACAGGTATTATGCATATGCTTTTAACAATGACAGTCAATGGGACATACTCTTGGGTAAGTGTAGATAGGATAAAAGGGGATTGGACAAATATCTGGAGGAAAAGTCCATCACTGGTTACAAGCCATGATGTGTATGTGCAACCTCCTGATTTCAGAAGTGGGTTACCACGGTATGCCAGATGCAAGGAATGGCACCAGGATGCAGTTCTCTTGTTGTCTTCTGTGCACCCTGAGGCATTTGGTGGGCCACTATGAGATATAGGAAGCTGGACTAGATTGGCCTTTGGCCTGATCCAGCAGGGCTGTTCTTATGATTTCAGCCATTGGAATGTTTGGATTTTTTTTAAAACAGATCAGTAGCTGCTTAGGAGGGTTCTTTATTTTAAATGCATTTTTAAACTTATTGTAAACTTTTAATTTACTTGATTTGATTTTGCCATATGGGGTGTTTAAAATTTTCCTGCTTGATGATGTCACTTCCAACCATGACATCACGTCCAGGTTAATGACATAACTTCCGGTGTGTTCCGACAGATTGTCATTCTGAAAAGTGGGTCCTGGTGCTAAAAGTTTGGGAACCGCTGCTATAGACATTTCAGAGGAGTAAGCAAGATGTACAGCTGCCTTTTTCAGCAATTGCAGCACATTCAGTATTGCAACTATCTTGGCCCTTGTGTTAGAGAAAGCCATCAAATAATGCCTTGGGCAAAACTAAAGAACTAGAATCTCAAAGTCTGCAGCATCCAGTTTGTATCGTGGTCACAGTTTAACATGATAAAGTCTATGCATCAATATATCACAGAAAGGTGCCTAGGAATAGCCATTAGGGAAAAGTTTCTAACTATAAATCTAGGGCTGCAGTCCTACACAGTTACCTGGGAGGAAGTCCCAGTGAACTCAGTGGGGCATATTTCTAAGTAGATATGCATAGAATTGTGAACTGTGCAGTAGATCTCCTAAGAGAGATGTGGAATCCCCTACCTAGGAATTACAGTGAAAGGCTAGACTGACACATTGCATTTGGTATGAGGGTGAAGATGGGACTACAACAACCTCATCGTATGGTCAGGCCGAGCTGGCATTGGTGTCATAAAAGTGCCGTAAAGCACTTTTCAACATCCAGTGAGTAAGCTGTGCCGGCAGGAAGGCCTGACCATCATGCAGGTGTTGAGACAGGTTCGTTTTGTGCTGGGCGGTGAAAGGGGGAGAGGGTGGTAGGAGGGCATTCCAGAGGTTGGAACAGTGGAGTTGCTAGAGGGTTGTGGGAGTGCACGGGGAGGCGGTGACACCACTACTGGCCAAAATTTTTTAAATCTTGGTATTTTTGAATAATATCATCGTGTTACATATCATTTGATGCATCATTTCATGCAGAATGCAAGGAAACAAACCGCGCTGAAATATTTCTATTCATTCTGTCAAAAGGTATAGCCAAAAAAAAAAGCCAGCTGGGGTTGGGCAATGGTGCATCACGATGCCTACTGCCCAGGGTATTACTCTGCCCACTGCATGGGGGGAGGTCCATCATGGGGATGGCGTGCTAGCTTCCTGCACTGGGTAATGCAAACCCTGGTGACACCACTGGGTGGGGAGGGGTGTTTTGGGGCAGCAGGAAGGCGGAATGCTGGGAAGGGGTGGTTCAGTCCCAGGAGGGGCGCGGCAGCGGAGCAGGCTTCTGCTGCAACTTAAGCCTCTTCCCAGGCCTGAAAGCCCTACATGAGGCTTCTTGGTTCTGCACCATCATAATAGGTGGTGCAGATCTGAGTAGACCTGTTGAACAAATGTTCCCTTGCCCTGAGGAGACCTTGTCTGCACTGCTGGATACAGTTTGTGCCGGGCAGCCACCCTGTAACAGCATTGGATAGGATTAGACTGTATTTATAATTTCCTTTCTGAATGGGTACTTATCACAATACCTCTGCATCTGTAAAATCTTTCCTGTTCATAAAGATTCTAACTATATAATATTAATACTGGGTAATTTATGCTTTAAAGGTATTTTATATTTCATCTATTTTTCATGTTATATTTTAGAGACTTTATGAATTTTAGTATATTATTCTCATATGTAACATTTGTTTATGTTGTTCCCCACTATAAATGTCCGCTTGAGGAATTCACAGCAGGATACAAATTGTGTTATATATAAAATCTAGATATTTCTGTGTGCAAAATCATACCCAAATCTGCACATAAATATAAGTTTGAAATGCCTCAGTTTCTTCCCTTCTCCCAGAAAAGATTTACTGGTAAATGCTTATTTTCATTACAAACAATGAGTGTGGTCCAATCCTTAGACCCTTAGACTGCAGTCCTAACCAACTTTCCAGCACTGAAATAAGGGCAATGCAACTCCAAGGTAAGCGAACAAACATTGCCCTACCTTGAGGAGACTTCCATGATGGCCCCCCAACTGCAGGATGCAGCACATACCCCACTTGGCACAGCTATGTCAGTGCTGGAAAGTTGGTTAGGATTGTGCCTTAATGTCCCATTTGAGAACATTGATCATGGCTCTACTCCCTCCCCTTCAAATCAATATGATTTCAAAATGCTTGCCTTTGGACACATGTAGCCCGTTTATTTTGCCCACAAAGCCAATCTACTGCTGAACAACTCAACAGTATCATTATCAAAATTGTCCCAATGTATTGTTCTATGATGTCAACATGTTTATGTAGGGGAGATTCAGGGATGAATTAACCTTAATGGGTCATTGTCTCATTTCTCCATTATTTGGACTTATATGGGCAGGGCTGGTGCTATCATTAGGCTAACTAAGCAGCTGCCTAGGGCATAGATTTCAGAGGGGCACAGGAATGACCTTTGAGGGGCACTGTTTTATATAGATTAGGGCGCAATCCTAACCCACTTTCCAGCACTGACATAAGGGCAATGCAATTTATGGGTAAGGGAACAAACATTGCCATATCTTGAGGATGCCTCTTTGACTGCCTTCCAACTGCAGGATGCAGCACATGCCCCACTGGCACAGCTATGGCAGTGCTGGAAAGTTGGTTAGGATTGTGCCCTTAGTAACTTTTTTTAACCCATGTAAAAAAAAAACCAACTGATAATACACACATGCATGCATGTATGCATGTGTGTGTGAGAAGCACCAGCCCTGTATATGAATAAGAGCTACCCCTATTGGTGCATGTCCCTGATTTCACTGCCAATCAGGAAAGCTCAGAATATGAGAATCCCAACTTTCCTTTTTTAAATTTATCTTGTGTTTAAATTTCAAATTTTAATTTTTTAAAAATTTCACTTCCACAATCAATCCCACCCTAGTCCTTTATTCCCATTTTCTCCTTGCACTTACAAAGTGATCCAAGCACTCTAATCATTTTCAAATCTCTCGCTATCAATTTCTCACACCCATGCCAATAGGAATGTAACCAAAATGGGACCAGCAAGACACAAAGAATATGAAGGTTTCTAAGTATTCACTGAATTCCAGACACTGTAGCTAAAGGCAAGAAAGAGAGAGTCGGGGTTGCTAGAGAGCTATGGCTGTTTGGAGCTTCCGGCCAAGTAGAAAGGGCTTGTGGTTGGCTTGTGGTTACCTAAAATGTGCACCATCTGAAAGCATAACATTTTGCAATATAGAGATTTTTTTGTTTTGCATTGAATCTAATTCAGTGTAACTGACCATAATCCCATGAAGGACAAACATAAATCTCAACGTATCAGATAATATCTTAATATCTTTTAGTGTGACTATCTCTAATTGGTAAATTAATGTTCTGAAAATTCTGTGCATAATTTGCAGTGGGCCCTAGGCCAAAAATCTCATGAGCAGTGCTTCCATTTTGTGTGTGTAAATAGCAGCAGTCGGGGCCCTGATCCGGACCATGGTGTGGGGAGAAGGGGGTGTTAAACATGGGCCTACTCCAGATCAGGCCCTTCTGTACTGCTGTTGACCTCAGGAGGAAAGCTCCCATTGGTGCAAGTGAGTCTTGATTAACTTTGTATCTAATGTTTATTCCATAGTAAGTTAAAAAGGAGACAGGCAGGCAATCACGAACTTTCAATATTTTTTATTTTATTTTTGAGGAGTAACACTTTTTTTTTTTAAACTAGTGGCTTCACAATGCTGTTTGTCTGTAATTTCTGAACAAATCTGCATTAAATTTGGGAACATGGTGGAATCTGACTTCTCTTCCCTTCATATACTTCTGTCCATACATTTCAGAAAAATTGGATGGTGCTTTTCGAGCCCCATATCCCACATTCTGGAATTTCCAATATGAGTTGCAGATCCCCCTCATTTGAGAATCTAAAGATAAAATACAGCCATTTCTATGAATATAAGGAGGCTTCCCATGCTATATTTTTCTCTCCGTTCATTTCATATAAAGGCTTTTCCTCATTTGTTCCTAGTTTGTTCAAACCAGATTGCCTTCTGTGTGGGAGTGAGAGTAAGGAATATCATCCCCATCCCCTTAAGGGCTGGGCTGTTGCAGAAAAAAATTTCTGCAAACTTTTCAGGTAAGAAGAGAGATAGGCCAGTCATATAATATTGACAAACAGTGCAGCTTGTCTGAGGAAAGTGAAAGGTGAGTGTGGAAGAAAACACACATGACGTGCCAAGGGGACAGGAGAGTCTGTGCACTTTTGACGTGAATGTGGAATAACCACATGGTTTCTGAGAATACAGGGAGACTATAGAATTGGAAATGAATAGAAGGAGAGCTAATAATCAGGTTTCTGAAGGAAGGGAAACAGTGTAGACTGGGAATGGTCAGTCTTTCAACTTTAGGGCTCACAGATGACAAGTTGCACCTGCTAAACTTCCTTCCTCTACACAATTGTTAAATGTCCAGGACAGTAGCATAGCTAAGAGGGTGCAGGGGGTAGCAAATGCACCCAGCTACAGCTCTTGAGAGGGCAACATCAGGGACTGGGGGGCATCAATGCCTGCACGCGACTTGGACTACCGGGGGATGGCAAAGTCATCCACTGCTATTGCCACGTGCAGTAGAGTGTAAGTCACACACACGGCAATGTGTTACACTCTTGCCCCCCCAGCAGCCTCTAGCAGCTGGGAGAGAGCAGGGAAGCCCCTCGGAGGGAGTTGGGGAAGCCCTGCCTTGGCTGCCCTCGCTTGGGTGGGAAGGAGAGGTGAGGGGGGCACAGGGCAGTCTGCCTGCCTACCCGCTTGCCCTTGGCGGAGCTGGGAAGGGGGTCAAGGCAGCGGAAGAGCTGGCTCCGTTCTGCCCAAGATCTTGGTGGGGCTGGGGGAAGCCTTTGCAGAATGCCTTAGTGTTGGGAGGGCACCGCAGCCCCACTGCCCAAAAATCAACAACCGCCCCATCAAGGCCTGTGGGTGCTGAGGCGAGAGAGCTTCCCTGGTAGTGCTGCCAACCACCTCCACCTTGCTCAGACGTGCAGCAGCGGGAGAGAAGGAGGAGGAAGCGCACCGCTGCTTTCTGCACTAAGAGCCAATCCTAGGCATGTCTACTCAGAAATAAGCCCCATTATAGTCAATAGGGCTTACTCCCAGAAAAGTGTAGAGAAGATTGCAGCCTCAGAGCCCAAGCCTAGGCATGTCTACTTAGAAGTAAGCCCCACTGTGTCCAATGGGGCTTACTCCCGGGAAAGTGTGGAGTGGATTGCAACCTCAGTTAGGCACAACTTCCTCCCGCCTGCCTGCTCCAAGTCCTCCCCCTCCACCAGCCGCTGTGAGCAAAGCTTCACTCAGAGCCAACCCTAGGCACCTCTACTCAAAAGTAAGTTCCATTATAGTAAATGGGGCTTATTCCCAGGTAAGGGTGAATAGGATTGCAGCCTCAGTCAAGCACAGCTTCCTCCCACCTGCCTGCCCTGAGTTCTCCTTCCCCCTCAGCTACTGGTAGTGAGCAAGAGGGATTCTCCACAGCCTCCTCTCCCCACCCCACCCCCCCCCCACTGCGAGGCAGCTGCAGGACCAAGCTCTGCCCGCCAAACAAAACGACCACCTGGCAGGGGGCATGCCCCGACCTCCCCTCACACGGGCGCAGGGCTGGCCTCAGTGTAGCCCATTGCCCCCTGTAGTCCAATGTGCCTGGCTGGTGGGGCACGTGCCAAATATGGACTGCTTCATTTGGAGAAGTGGCAGCAGCTTGGGGGTGAGCAGGAGGGAGCTGGTGCTAGGGAGAGGCAGTAAGCAGCTTGGGGGATGTGGCAGATTTTGTATTTTTCAGTTTTTTAAAAAAGTGGGCATGAAAGCAAAAAAAGTGGGCATGAAAGCAAAAAAGTGGGCATGAAAGCAAAAAAAGTGATGTCACTTCCCGGATGTGATGTCACTTCCGGGGCATCATCATGAGCTCTGCACCGGGCAGCAGGATTGTTAGCTGCGCCACTGGTCCAGGAGCTCTAAAGTTGACAGGTTGGCCACCCCTGGTGTAGGCAGTGACCTGAAAAACAAAGGCGGATGGAAGTATAGGTGGAAGAGACAGCTATCTTGAAGATAGGAGGGAAAAAGCCACTCTCTGGGCCTTAAGACAATGGATCCCAAACTAGGTGTTGCGGCACCTGAGGGCACCACAGTGAACTCTCAGGGGCTCCATGCGATCCCTTGGTGGCTTCCCCAGCTCTTCCAGGTACCACTATCTTATCCAGTCCAAAACTGCACAAGATCTCCCATGAGTCTCACAAGATCTTGTGCAATTCCATGGTGCTGCACCACCACAATAGGGTACCTAGAAAGAAGGGTGGCATGACCTTGATGAGGAACTGCTGTCCTAAGGACAAGATTTGTTGTATGCAGTGGCGTAGCTAAGGGAGTGCAGGGGTAGCAGTCGCACCAGGCAACAAGCTTTAGGGGGGCAACAAGCTGAGCTTGACACCAGTGGCCAAAATTGTGAAAAAATTTGGTATGTACGAATAATACCATCATGTTATATATCATTGGAAAGGTAATTTAAAGCTGAATGCAATGAAACAAACCGCATTTGAATATCCATATTCTATCAAATGTTATGGCCAATTAACCAGAAAATGAAAACGCAACTGCCTTATGGAACAAGGCTTATGGATTTTCTTAACTCAAAACTGTCCCATGAGACTGATTATTCTGAGAGCCAATGAGATGTTGTTATGATACAGCATGGAACGACTAAGGTGTTAATATGACTCAGCTCTCATTTCCATGTATCATAACACAGCTACTCCTGCTAACTGGTAAAGAGGCACTTTTTCAAGTGGTGCTCCTCTTATATTTAGCAGGGGAAGAATTACCGTCCTTCTTCACCCCAACACAGTGTCTCTAACCAATTAGTGGCATATGTTTTATTTATTTAATTAAATTTGATTTTGTCATGGAGGGGGGCTACATAATATTCTTTGATCCCAGGTAGTATATATATGTTTTAGCTATGCCACTGGCTCGGGAGAGGTGGCAGATCAAGTGTGTGGTGAATGCTGGGGGGAGGAGGCAGGTTTCTCCCCAATTTGCACTTTTTAAGAAGCCGAAGTGTGACGATACTTCCAGTTGTGACATAACTTCCGGGGCATCGTTTTGAGCTCTGCACCGGGCTACATGTTCATTAGCTATGCCACTGGTTGTATGCTAGATTGAGAGAAACAAAAAAGCTGGGACCAGAGGGCTGAGAATTGTACATGTTGCTTTGCAAATGCCTACCAAATAGTCAATGGTAGGTCTGTGATTTTAATTAAATTGCTTTAGAGCGTTTGCTCTTGTTAATGGCCCAGAGAGGTAGAATTTGCTAAAGAAAATTTTATTTCTCAATATTACCAATATTAATCATTTTGCAAACTGAAATGTTTACTATGCCATAAAAGTTGAAAGAGAAATTCATTTTAAAATTTAACAGCTCTAGGCTAAGCACTCTTCTCTACAGACAGATCTGCTTGGGAAAAAAAATTTATTCTAGCTCTTCCGGAATAAATGTTGGAGGAGAATTTGAGGAAAGAAACAGAATCACTAGTGGGTGAATATGTGTTTTGCTCAGCAGTTGTCAATAGCTTCAATTACTGTATTTTGTTGTGGCTCAAATATTTTGGTAGGATATGTCTACATTGTATTTTTTCTTTTGTTTTGTCCATTCCTGACCATTAAATCGTACATAGTGAAAAAAATAAGGACAGATTTGAGTAATTATTCTTTTACAATCCTTTCAGGAAAATCAGGACCCCACTTACCTGTTATATAACAGGAAGCTGCTCTTGGTTCAAATAAACTATATTCCTGCGTAGAGCATGTGCCCATGTTTGGTTTTCAATTAAAACATTTATTTTCCATTTAAAATAGGGCAGAGGGATCAGAATTAGAACCCTGGGGGCAAAGTACTAAAGCCATTGGCCTTTTTGCGCATTATTTCCTTAATTTAAAAAATGGAATAGAACTTGCATCTGTAGGCACACATCTAGTCTAATTCCAATTTAAACCAATCTCCTGATAGCAACCTGCTTAACACCCTAGCTCAAACTGCTACACCTGTCTCCAGCTACCTCTGCCTTTATCCACTTCTAATTTAAAATTTATGGCCCAATCCAAAGGGCATGCTATGCTGCTGAAGTTTGCATTCCAGCAGCATAGCATGCTTTATGGTGGTTGCAAAAGTTAAAGCGCCATTCAGTGTGATCAGGCTGCTGTTGCAAGCAGTGAGCAGCTATGGCCACACCAGCAGCCAATCAAGGAACCCCAGTGCCAGAAAGTTGGGGGTAGTGGGGGTGGGTGGATCAGGGCAGGGAAGAGGAGGAACTGGGGCAGGGAGGGGGCAGATCAAAGCCAGGAAGAGGGCAGTATCAGTGGTGGCATCATTACAGATATCCTCTTTCTCAGCCCCAATCTACCTTGCCGGGTTCAGTAAGATTTGCATCAGCAAAATTGCTGGTGTATATCTAAGAAGATCCATTTCAACTATGGAGACTTACCACCGACAAGGGAACAAATGTTCCTTTACCCAGAGGAAACCACTTGGACTCTTCTCCCCGCCCCCCCCCCCCGCAAGATGCAGCACAATCTCTGGTGGTGTAGGTGCATCTATGCAGGGGGAGGGTTAGATAGGATCGGCCTGTTATTTGCACAAGAGTCACAAGAGAGCCATCTGGCATTTTGGCTCGCCCAGGCCTGGGAGATGTGTGCCATCTCTTGGTGGCAAGGCGTTGAGCCTCAGTGCATTGGTCCCTTTCACACATTCTCATCTGCTGAATCTCATCTGCTGTCCTCTCTACTACCCTCAACATGTTCACCCAAAGGTCTATACAACTGTATATCTCTTGACTCTGGTGTGTGATACCTTGACTCTGTTATCAGGTGTGCTCCCTGAGGCATTTGGTGGGCTGCTGTGAGGTACAGGAAACTGGACTAGATGGGCCTATGACCTGATCCAGTGGGGCTGTTCTTATGACTTGATACATGGAATTGGGGGCCCTGCTTTTTGCAGAGTTTCTTATTTCAGAGAAAGGACCTGTTTTCATAATTTGTATGCAAGTTCATTATTTTCAAACCTTCAGATGATTGCATGGATGTTGCAAGAGGGAAGATCCTGATTCCCCTCTTCTTCCTGCCATGTATTCATTGACTATATTTTAAAAAAATGGTAGATAGAGCTGCTTAATCATGGACACAGAGAACAAAAAAGACACGGAAATTCCCAGCTCAAACATTTACTTCTCTTGTGATTTGTTCCTTCATAGATTTTAAAGAAAGCTTGGAAAAATGAAGCACATCTCTTCCAAGCATTTTCTTACCATTAATAGTTTGCTACATTTTTTTTAACACACACACACACACACACACATACAGAGAGAGAGAGAGAAGAAATGCTACCCAAAATAATATTTTAAATCAACTGAGCAGATTGCCTTCTGAAAGTAGAGTCCAGCGCTATCTAAGAAGCAAAATAGTCATAAAACAAAGTTACGATAGGAGTATATCATGCTACTTTCCTCTCCAGGACTGCTGCAAAGAATAGATGGGTCTATTTCACAGAAGAATTATATCAGGAAAAGCAGCAAAGGTTATGGAGGCAAAATGCATCACCTGCTTAGGAAGACCTGGGTGCTGCCGGTGTATTCTGGGATGCTGAAGAAGTTGAGTTGTTTTCAACCATTGTGCTGCCTCTTGTCTGAAAAGCTGAAAGATTCCTGTGTCACAATCTGAAGAAAATAAACAATGGCATCCAAGTATGTAAAGAGAACAAAAATGGCAGGCACGTGTTCCATCTGATAGGCAGCCATTGGGGTAAGATTGTAACCATCAGTAATCATGGACAGATATTGTGGGGATAGATTTCGTCTTCTTAATTGGAATAAGAATTCAGTGGAATAGAGTTGCTTTCTGCAGGGATGGCTGGCTGAAGATGGGCTGGTACTTGATGTGGGGAACCACATTCTGCTGCTTGTAGTTTTGCATAGGCTAATATATGTGCGCAACCTCTTCACTGTCTAATGCTTTCTCAGAACATCTCAGACAGGGAGGACCCTGTAGTGCCTTCCATGCCGCAAAGCCTCCATGCCAAATCTGTTTTACAGAAGTACCAGAAATATAAGGAGGCAGCAATCTTCTTCCTGGTAACCTTTCTTCCAGGAATGCCATCACAAGAAATATTGCTGTGATTTTTGCTGCTGCAGCAATTAGACAGTGTCGCTGGAGGAAGCAAGCCACCTCATCCCACCCCACCCCCATCATGCACACTCCAAGGAGAGTGTGCAGCTGAAGGAACTGGGCAGGCAATGTGCCAAAGGCAGGTAGCAGGTAGATGTGGGTAAAGAATACCTGCTGCCCACTGCTACCCCACAACTCCACCATTTAAAGCAGTCATTTCCATCAGCCTAAATGATGGAGCACCCTTGTCTACAGGCCTTGATTATCATCTGTCCCTAGTATAAAATTAGAGAATTCCCCCCCCCCCCCAAAAAAAAACCGCTCCAACCAGATGCATATTATGCTTTGGAAACACAAAATTAGTCTCTAAAAATTAGCCTTATAGAATCAGTTGTACTTGAAATGGGAGTGCATTAAAATAATGTCTTTATTTACAAATGCTTTTATTAAAGGGTAATCAATGTTAATGATGAAAAAAAACAGTGTGATGGCGTCTAAAAATGATCTCTTTCTGTTGGCGTTGTAATTGTCTAATTGAATAAGATCAAAATCAAATGTTGCAACCTCAGGCTGGCCTTTAGAAATGCTACTGATAGCAGTTACCATGTCATTGCTAGAGATCTGGAAATGTGCTGCCTCAAGCTTCACTTAAATTAAATTTGAAAAGCTCCTTTAGAAAGTGTTGAGTGAGTAGTCATCTGTACCAGTATGACTAACCGCAATGGTTCAACAAGATCCTGGGCAGATGTCTTGAGATCCACTGAGATCCCTTAGCCTACTTGAGAAGGGAAGCACATTAAGCATGTGTTTGGAGCTAACTTGCTTGGTTTTTTCTTACTCTAAATAATAGCTGTGTGGTCAGCTCAGATCAGGAGCTTTAACCTCTCACCCCCTCATAGTCCATAGTCTGGTTTGGAGGCACCTATGACTACTACTTGACCCAGGTGGAAAGCTATATAGGCACCAGTAGGAGTTTTATTCCAGGGGCAAACAATAGCATTGGGCTGATTAACACTGTAACCCTGGTGGGGGCAAAGGGTTAAAACTCCTTCCCCCCCCCACCCTGAATTCAATCCAAAGTAAGGGTAGTGAATCTCTTCAGTGGCTTAGTTTGCTTTAAACATTGTTGTAATAGATGTAACTGAACAGAATTATCATGGTGGTTAGCCCCTTGAGGATCCCATAAGTAGAAAAATATTTTTACTAAACTAATAAAATATATCTGGGAAATCAAACTTTGGGCAGAATTAATGTCAGCTACTGGAGACAATTGCATAAAGGCGATGCAAAAAGTGACTTCGTTCACAAGCAAACTAAGGGCACAATCCAAACCTCCCCTGGAGCAGGCAGGCCAGCGGGCCTGTGCTGCATACAAGGCAGGATTGGGGCTGCAAGCAGCTCAGCCCTGGGCAAGGGGAATCACTTTCCCTTACCCCAGGTAAAGCTGCAGCAACCCCAATGGGACTACTCAAATCTGTGCCACCTCAAGAGGTAGTGCAAATCCAAGCAGTCCAGGACTGCCCTGGGTTGCCCGGGAATGGGGTTAGGATCCAGCACAACTGCCGGATACTGGACCTGCCTCCCAGTCCCCTCTGGGAACACCTGCCCCCCCACCCTCCCCCTGCCCCCAAAAGGCCTTCTCCCCACCCTCCCAAATGCCCCCCAGACCCCTGCGTTTCCCAAGCTCAGCTGATGCAACCTACCTGCCTCCTGGGGCTCACATCGGCGTGGGGAGGCTGGCGCATGTCCGTGTGCCGGCCTAACCCCACTTAGGTTGTCGCGAATGTGCTTTACTTTCACGTGACAGCCTTGGACCGGCACAAGGGACATATGCCAGACCAAGGCCTGCTTTGAATTGGGCCCTAAACGTTTTACTGCAGCCATGTGTTACAGTCCCTTTTCCCTTGCAAAGTGCCCTGGAGAAGGAACAATTTGCATTGAAGAAGGGATGGGTGGGAAGGAAATGTGCACCTCTTTCCTTTGCCAGCACTGTCACCAGGGCTTAACCCTCTCCACCACCACCCACAGCCTCTCTTACCTACCTATGCAGGATTTTAGACTAACATCCTAGTTCTACTAAAATCCATTAAACAGCGAGGGTAAAGTTTAATGGGAAGACCGATATGATGAGAGGGAGAGGGTTAAGCACTCTTCCCCCCCCCCCCCCATTACTTCTCTGATGCAAATTGGGACCCTGATGTCCTTGCTGAGTTCACCATCACCTTACCCAAAACAGTCTCACAACGGAAGGCTTAAAAACACTTAAGTGGTTTCAGGTGGAAGGTGAAATAGGAAACAAATCTAGAAGGAAATCAGAAGAATCATGCACTTTGTAGTTTCATGCATGAAAGAGAAACCTCTAAAAGGAAATCAAGTGGAAAGGATTCCAGGTGTGTGAGGCATGCCACTCACTCGGAACAAAGGAGGAAATTAATTTTTTTATATCCAAGGCACTATCTCCTTTCATCAGCCAGGTCATGCCTTTGTCACAGGGCCAAGGTTGAAATGAACTGGCTTCAGGAGCAACTTTTTTCTCCAAGTACCTCAAGTCAATATGCAGGCGTGATGATCTTTAAGAAGTTGCTATTCTCATTCAGTATAACCGTGACTCAGTTTTTATTAGCAAGAGGAAGGAAGTATCTTCCTGTCATTTAGAACAATCAGGCTGTTATGTTCCTTGTATACTGTTGAAAGAGTCCTATTTGGATATTTTGTAGTCTGCTAGGCAAAGGTACTTGTTTAATGGCCTTGATGCATTCTGTCTGCTGCCGTTGATACCCCATTGACTTCTGTGGAGACTGCAAGAAATGGATTGGCAATATGAATGTAATCAGTGAAGAAAGCAGAAGTCTGAGATTTACAGCTGGCTGGTGAAAAGGAGCTTTGGGAGGAGGGGCGCCAAGGGCATGTTGTGGTTGGCGGGGGGGGAATGAATGCTGCTTTGAAAATTATTCATTATTTAATAAATGCACTATCTGTAGGGTCAAATTCAGATTTTTAGTGACCCTTAGGGAAAAGTCCTGTGGGAGCCCCCTTCTCAAACCACGCTGCATGTCCGTGTGTGTACCATGCTCTTATGTGTGTACCAGCTTGCCCCCCCCCCAAAGATGGAAGGGTTTTCCTTCGTAATATTGTGACGGTGGTGTGAGGGAGGACTTCCATCCTGGTCAGCAGCAAAGTGTAGATGGCAAGCATGCCAGCTACCCTAACACTGCCCAGGCAAGGGAGTCCACACTGCTGCCCAGCAAAGGAGAACTTCCATCTCCATCTGCTGCTACTCCCTCCCACTGCCTAGTAAGCATGCCTGGACATCCCACACTAGAAAAGAACTTTAGCATGGTTCCAGAGGCATCACTAGGGCTTGCATCACCCAGTGCAAGAGCTCATTGCATCACCTCCATGATGGACCTTCTCCCATACCAGACCATACAGAATAAATTACAATATCATACACACAGCCTAAATGCAGTGACATCACTAGGGTTGGTGTCATCCCCATTAACATTGTTTGTTTGTTTAAATATATAACAGTATATTATACTGGTGTGGGAGCCCACACCAAGGGGGTAGTGGCTCAAGGGACCTGGTTCAGAGAGCAGTTCTGCAGGCACATCAATCTCCTGCAACTCAGAGCTATCCATCTGGCACTGGACAAGTTCTCTCATCTGATCCAGGGCCACCACATCCTGGTGAAAACAGACAATGTGACCGCCAAGGCCTATGTGAACAAGCAAGGAGGCCTGCAGTCTACAGCTCTCCACAGAGAGGCAGCGGCCATCATCACTTGGGCCGAAGCACACCTCAGAGTCATACAGGCAGAACACATGGCCAAGATAGACAATTCCACAGTGGACTGGCTAAGCAGGCAGCAAATCCTGGAGACGGAGTGGCAACTAAACCTGCAAATCTTCACCCTGGTGAGCAAGAGTTTCGGGTCGCCACTCATGGACCTCTTCGCCACAAGGGAGAACGCACAGCTCCAAAGGTTCTTCTCAAGGGGCCCTCAAGAGGGAGCAGAGGGCATAGATGCTCTACGCAGTCCCTGGCAGCAGGGTCTGTTGTATGCCTTCCCATCGGTACTGCTACTGCAGAGACTCCTCAACAGAGTCAAGCAACACTGGACAGAGATCGTTCTGATTGCCCTGAGGTGACGCAGACAAACCATAGTTCCCAGAGCTTCTACACCTGTCAACGCAGAACCATTGAACCCTTCGACTACAGCAGGACCTTCTGCTCCAGAGTCAGACTGTTCACTCCCAGCCACACCTCTTCAATCTGACAGCGTGGAGGTTGAGCGGGGCCTGTTAGCCAGCTTGGGTTATTCTGACAGGCTCACGGCCACCATGTTGGCCTCACGGAAGGCCTCCACTAAGAAGGTGTACCAGTCAACCTGGTGCACCTTTACCTGGTGGACGGAGGCTAGGGGGGTCCGAGCGGTGAGAGCCAGGGGAAGCACGTTTTGGCTTTCCTGCAGGAGGGCCTGGACAAGGGACTGTCCACCAACACTCTCAGGAGGCAGGTGGTGGCCCTAGGCAGCATCCTGAGAGCAGGCTCAGGGGAATCCCTCTCATACCACCCTCACGTCCACAGGTTCCTGTGGGGGTTCATGCTCTTGAATCCCCCGATTGTCCACTGGTTCCCCAGCTGGGATCTGAACAAGGTCCTAGAGGCTCTTACTCAGGCACCCTTCGAGCCACTGGACTCAGTCCCCATCAGGGAACTCACCTTCAAGGTGTTATTCCTCGTGGCAATTACCTCAGCTCAGGAGGATCTCAGACCTTGGGGCACTCTCCATCAACCCCAAACTCTGCATTTTTCACAAAGACCAGGTGGTTCTCCGCCTGGACCCGACCTTCATTCTGAAGGTCAACTCCTTATTCCATAGGGCACAGGAGCTTATTCTTCCATCCTTGGTGCCCCACACCAATCCTCCCCAGAGAAAAGGCGTGGCATACCCTGGACGTGTGCAGAGTTCTGCGTTACTATGCCAACTGCACCAGGGCTTTTAAAAAGTCAGAGGCCCTATTCGTAACCTACAAGGGCTCCAACCAGGGCCACAAAGCCTCAGCTAGCTCACTAGCGCGCTGGCTGAGGACATGCATAGAACTGGCCTACCAGGCCAGAGGGGAAGTTCCCCCAGAGAGGATTACAGCCCACTCCCTCAGGAGTTCCGCCATCATGGTGGCATTCAACGGGTATGCATCCCTTCTTGAAATCTGTAGGGTGGCAACATGGTCTTCGGTCCACACCTTTGCCAAGCACTACCAGATAACTGCAGCTGCTTCATCAGACACCACTATGGGACGTAAGGTGTTGCAACAGGTGGTGAAGCAGTGAGCAAACCCTTGCTGACCCACCCTCCTGGTTGGCTCTGGTATATCCCAGCAGTAGGAATGCCAGCCCTTCCTTCCCAGAGAAAATAGGAATTTCTTACCTGAGAATTCCAGTTCTAGGAAAGGAAGGGTGGCATTCCGCCCACCACTTCTCCAGCTCAGGGGGTATACTGCTAGCTCAAGTTCTCCCAAGGGGTACAACCATCTTCACTCTGCCCAGGGCGGTTTTTCCAGTTAGTTTATGCAATACTGTTTTTGGCTGTTATCTCTGTAGGCGTTCATCTACAGGTTGTTAGGGTTTTTCTACCAAGTCAGCCCTTGCGGTGGACACACCGTACATCAAGGGACAGGCCACAGTGAGGCACAAGGGGGCATTCAGGGTTTTTTTTTCCCCTGCTTCTCGATTCCAGACTGGGGACCGGAAGGGATGCCCCCCCCAACGTGGGAGGAGTATTCGTCAATCAAGATCCAATCCTACCTCCCAGGAGGAGGGGCATCCCAGCAGTAGGAATGCCACCCTTCCTTTCCCAGAACTGGAATTCTCAGGTAAGAAATTCCTACTTTTGTTCCCTTTATCTCAGGGCTGCGCCGGTGATGGAAATTTGGATAGGATTGGTCCCTAAGCCAGAAAAGGGCTGCCTCTAAACCTTCCTACCTCTCAGGGATGTGGGATCATGAAACAAGAACAAATTAGAAATCAAGCTGTTGACAGAATCCCTGGCACTGAGCATCATATCTGGAAGCGTTGCCACAGTTCCCATAAGCATCATTTTAAAGCGGCAGGAAATGGCTATGGTCGAGGCTACAAACGGTACAAAATGCTTTCAATTGGAGAAGTCACCTTCGGGATGTTTTGTATGCTAACCTCCACAGGCAGCAAAAAGAAAGTGGATGATGGAGTGCCATAAATTTGCGAAACACTTAACCTGTCTGCAATTATCATATATATAAGCAGACAGATGGACTCCACCACTTTTAATATTGTGGAACAGCATTCCACTGTCCGCCACAGGAATGTCGCTTCACTCAACTGGATTAAAATGTAAAACTCTGTGTAATTTTACACAAATCTACTTATTTAATCAGCTCTGTCAGAAGAAAGCAGCTCTTCCAGTTTTCTGAATGAGAAATAAGTAATGCAAGAAAGAGGTGAGCTTTTTTCTGACAAAGAAAGGTAGAGGAAATATTAGAATGAGAGGACCAACCTACGTCCTCACAGTACTCTGGTTTTAAGTTGCATCCCTGGGCCTTAAATGCTGAATAAATATACCTCAGATGCATTAGTATAGTGGAGTGGGAACCCAGGGCGGATGATGCAATGACACCCCCCCTTTGTGTCATTGCATCACCCCCGCGTCTGCACAGACACCCCATACTGCACACATTCTTGACCCTAGCCCTGCAAATGGTTCCATCTAGAGCCATATGGGAACCAGGGCAAGCTGGAGGGCCCATTTTGTGGTGCTTCAATGTGCTAAAACAGTGATATTCAAACTTTTCCGGCCAGTGGCTCCCTTGACCTCTATGGCTGTTGGCCATGACTCCCCATCATGTTCCTGAGGGCTGGAAGTGACATCATTAAACAGGAAGTAGCCAGAAATATTAACTAAAATATATTAAATATAATATTATAATATTATATTTATTATAATATTATATTAAATATTAAATATATATTAACTATAAGAACATAAGAACAGCCCCACTGGATCAGGCCATAGGCCCATCTAGTCCAGCTTCCTGTATCTCACAGCGGCCCACCAAATGCCCCAGGGAGCACACCAGACAACAAGAGACCTCATCCTGGTGCCCTCCCTTGCATCTATATTAATATTAATTATATTAATTATATCATTAATTAAATGCAGATCTTATATTATTAATGCATAGCAATATACATGCTTTATAAATGATCAGCTGCTGATCACTGTTGGAGACAGGATGCTGGAGGAGGTAGATTTTGTCTGGTCCAGGAAGACTCTTTTTTTTTTTAATTTTGTAAGCATACCAATAGAATTGTTTTATCAAATGAACTTTGTGAACAACCAGTCTGCCCAACATTACACACACACACCCCTGTGGACCCCAATCCAACTAGTCATTTCTCCCATTCTCCTATACTAGGAGATGCACAGCTCAAGCCTATGCATGTCTACTCAGAAGTAAGTCCCATTAGAGTCAATGGGGCTTACTGCCAGGAAAGTGTGGCTAGGATTGGGCTGACAATCACTTCATCATGGCTGATAAGTATTCCCTTCAAATAGCAGATTCATCACTTTAAAAATACAGCTTCTCCTCTTCAGTCAAACAGCCAGATTAATAAATCACTTTAAAAACAGTATCCTTTTTCTGCTCCTAGCCAAGTAAAGTGTGTGCTTCTCTCCCCCTTCCCTCGCCAACTACATGGAAACAACTTTAAGATCCCTGGGAAGGGTTTTATTTGGGGAGGGAGAGGAAAGCAGGAAGGTTTGGAGATTGAAAGGGTGGAGTGGAAGAGGGAAGGGGTTGAAAAGAGAGATTTCACTTTGATGAGAAGCGATCCCAGGCTGGGAACTAGGAACCAACCAGACAAGGATCAAGGAGGGTTTCTTATTGCCAGTCAGCAAGGGCAAGGACTGCAAAATGAGTATGCTTGGTACTTGCCAGATGGGGGTTGGAGTCCAAGAGCTTTGGAAACAACCTGCAGCGAACACAGAAGGCGGCAGCCTCGGAGTGGAGGGAGAAGAGGGCAGGGCTGCAGCAGCCACTCTTGCAGCTGAGCAACTCCCATTTCTTCTGCTTTAAAAAAAAGCGCAGACGACTGGCAGAAGACGGGCTCATATTCTGCCTAGGGGGTGTGACTGTATCGCTGCGAGAGGACATCCCGCGCCTCTCCTTTGAGTTCTTGGCGCCTCCCTAAAGAGCCGCGCCACATAGTTTGAATAACACTGCACCAGGGGATTGAGAAACAGCCTCTACTTGCTTGGGCTGTAAAAACAGGCATGGGCTGCTGGGGTGGGAACACACACTGCAAATTGCAATAGATCACTGGTGGCCTGTGTTGATTCGGTAAGTCTTGTGCAGGCCCAAACTGCAGTGTGAGGCACATGGAAGAACAGGTGTTCATAACTGTTGCAGAAGACCAGAACTAGCTCCAGTTTCCAGGCCCTTCCCAGGCAAAAAGAGTATGGGCCCTGCCTACTGGAACATCACTCTGACACAACAGCATGAAAGCTTGAGCACAGAGTGATCTCAGGACTGGCTCGTATTCTGCCCAGGGGTGTGACTGTATCGCTGTGAGAGGACATTCCACGCTTCCCCTTTGAGTTCCTGGCACAGCCCTAAAGAGCCGCGCCTCACAGTTTGAATAATACTGTGCTAAAAGGTAGGTGCTACCACCCCTTCCAGTGGCGGCAGCGAAAAACCGCCACTCTGCCAGCCTTGGCCTAGCTATGCTACTGCTCAGATTGTTACAAGCGATTATCAGAGCAACAGAAATTAAAAGGGCCGAAAGAGTTGGCAAACCAGCGATCTTCTATAATGGAATTGCTGTAAGTAAGAACAAGCACATAGTTAAATCACAGGCATGCTTTAGAATTGTCTTGTATTATAGAAGAGGTCTGAACGAAAACCCCACCAGACTGGTATAAAATAGCCTTTTCTGGTTTTACAGAATGCTTAAAGGCTCCACTAATCTATATTTCAAAATAACAGTTAAATGAGCTTATTTGCTTATTTTCTGCAGAGCTGTCTTGCTACATCAGTGTACATTCCTTACAGAGCCTACAGGGAGAGTAAAATTATGGGGAGTGCGGCATCAGATAAGCATGCTAAGGAAAATGTTACACTTGTTTTTTTTCCAGTGCATGATGATATTCATGCACTGATGATGTTTTGATTAAATTTATGACATAAATTGGCTGAAATGTTAAGAACAAGCAGGTGAGGGTGGATATGTTTGCAGTTTTGCTATAGGGAACCATGTGTCAACAACAGGGTCGAGTGGGATGAAACTTAGAACCTTGCCAGACTGCAGATGCACAACCCCTCTTAATGCTATTGTCACCATGGGATGTAATATTAGGAGGAGGAATTAATCAGCCGGCTCTTCAGCCAGGAATGATCAAGCGGCAAGGCTGCTCCAGACCCAGAGGATCAATGTTTTCCATAATGCGCTTTCACCCCGCTGAGGCTTGCTATCTTTCAAAACATTTTTTAAGGTTTGCAGAGCTATTTTGTCAGAAGAATGGCGGTTGAATTTATTGACGCCTAAAGCTTGACATAAAGTTTGGTCTGCTCAGTGGGGTGGGAGATGGGATGGGCAAACGTGAAAATCATTTCTGCAGCTTAATGAGAGGGAAAAGAAGTTACTGTTTTGTATATAGGTTGTGCTGCATGCCAGATTCTGCATTGTTCCTGTCATTCAATGCAGGAACTGATTGCTTTGCTAATAGGTTAGTATTTGCTTTTTTCCTGCCTTATTCCCTAATCTTGCAATTATTACTGACTTACTAACTGGAATTCTCTGAGCTTTTCAAACCCTCATATGTTGAGCTACACCTGCCAAAATTCCCTCTTCTATACAATGGTTAAATGTATAGGCACTCTGACCCCCTTTGTATCTGGTAACCCTATCAATACGTATCAGTATTTTCCTCCTTCCTATGCAAACAAAGATATGCAAACAAAACATGCCTCCTGAGTGAAATTCCCAACTCCTATTTTTTTTTCCCCCAACCTTGTCCATGTTAATAAATCAAATAGCTAAACCTTGGTAGCAAGAGAGATGGTTTCTTCTTTACTTTCTCCAAAGCACTGGCTCATCACAAGCTCAATAAAGAGATTGGATCTTATACCAGTGGGACAAACATAGAGCAATTTTGTTAAAAAGAAAAGAAATCTGAGGCAGAGGCCTCCCTGTTCTCATGCCAGCCATTAACTTATTAGAACAGGATGGTAGCATAAAATTGCACCCTGTGCTGTTATCAAGCACAGGTCCAGGAGGTGCACGTAGATCAATGTTATTACTTCAGGTATCGCCACTTTTGCTGGACAAGGTTTTGCAATTATTCACTGTTCTTGGTGAGGTCTGCTACCCCAATGAATATAATAATAATAATAATAATAATAATAATAATAATAATAATAATAATAATTAATAAACTTTATTTATATCCCGTCCTTCTCCCCAAAGGGACCCAGGGCGGCTCACAATATATTAAAAACAGATTAAAAACATAATTTAACCACAAATAAAAACATATTAAAAACACATCAACATATACCCATAAAAACCGTAGTCAGATAAAAAGTCAGATAAAAAGAGCAAAACGCAGCAAATCAGAGGAATCAGGCCTGTAAAAATACTAAAAGATACAGAAAAGATGTTTAAAAAGGCCGTGAACTCAGAAGGCTTCTTTAAACAAAAAGGTCTTCAGGCCTCGCCGAAAAGTCTCAAGAGAGGGAGCCATTCTCAAGTCAAGGGGAAGGGAGTTCCATAATGTTGGTGCCACTACTGAGAAGGCCTCATTTCTTGCCGCCACCCCACGTACCTCCTTAGGCGGCGGCACTTGTAAAAAGGCCTTCTCTGATGACCTAAGAGGACGAGCCGGATTGTACGGAATGAATTCGTGAAGTTATTCAGATGCCCACCTACAACTGCAGGTGAAGGCCTAGAGAGCCTGCTGTGTGTTAATCACATAATTTAAAAAGCTTGGGGGCAGGGTGGGGAAGCACCGCAATATAGGGAGGGAGTAGCAGAGAAAGAAAGTCAATAAGAACATAAGAACAGCCCCACTGGATCAGGCCATAGGCCCATCTAGTCCAGCTTCCTGTAGCTCACAGCGGCCCACCAAATGCCTCAGGGAGCACACCAGATAACAAGAGACCTCATCCTGGTGCCCTCCCTTGCATCTGGCATTCTGACATAACCCATTTCTAAAATCAGGAGGATGCGCATACACATCATGGCTTGTACCCCATAATGGATTTTTCCTCCAGAAACTTGTCCAATCCCCTTTTAAAGGCATCCAGGCTAGACACCATCACCACATCCTGTGGCAAGGAGTTCCACAGGCCGACCACACGATGCAATGTTGCTAACTAAGGGTCCAATCTTAGGCCCATGCCGATCCAGTGCTGGTGCGCAGTGTCACAAACATACCATAAGACACTTACTACTGGGCTGGTGTCTGTGCCATAAGCCCATGCTGAGCCAGCACCGGGCAGAGGATGGACGAACGCCACCTGGAGTTTCAGGTGAGTGTCGGGCAGCAGAGTGGTAAGTTGCCATATCCAAGCCTCCCTCCCAGCCCAGGATACCCGACACAAGTCTCCTCAAATCTGCACCCGATCAATAATGGGCGCAGATCCAAGGAGTATCAGGGCCTCCTGGCTATTACATGGTGTAAGGGAGTGTAAACTCCTTTATCCTGAATAGACCTGGCATTGCTTCCCAGTCCCGTGGGATGCAGAGGTCACCATTTTGGCACTGCTGCAGCCCTATGCACTAGAGAGCACAGGATTGGGCTGTAACTCTGCATTTTTCTCTTGTAGACAACTGCTAGAAAGTACAATAGGTTGATTACCACCAACCAGAGCCCAATAAGATGAATCAGAAATTGAGAAGCTTACAGCAGTGCTTCTCAACCAGTGGTATGGGTGCTACGGGTACCACTGGTGGTACTTGAGGTGGTGTCTGGTGGTACTCACAGGACCTCTGGACGTCTGCTACCCAACAGTAAGACCAACAACACAATGCAAGACACAGCTCCAGTGTGCACTTTTTGCATGTTCGAACAAGCCCTCCTCTGAACCTCTTCCCAGTGTTTGTAATGTTGAGGCACGGTGACCTTTGACCCTAGACTGTAGAGTCATTGCATAGCCCAGTAAAGTATAAGCAAAGACAGAATCATTTTAAAGGTCTGGCTAAAGCATAAAGGCATATAGAAGGTTATTTAGAAGCTGTTTTGCTAGTTTCACAGAAGTTTCACAGAAGCTGGGATTTTGGGGCTTCAAAGGCTATGTTGATACACTTTGGAATTTGGAAAAGGTAGTCGTATCTAAGGCAAAGGAGATAGGCTTCATCACTGGCAGAAGTACACAACTCGCCAAGGACATCCCAATGCTGAGAAAACACATATATGGAAACATTGTAGTTATTAGAAGTAAGTTTCGACTGCTTGATTTTAGAAAAGCTTTAAAATTAGACAAAAGCTTCAACATAAGGCTTATCAGTTGACAATGTTTCTTGGCAGACTAACAAAGCATCTAGCTAGCTAACCACGGACACCTGAAAAGGGATGAATTCTAGAAGACAGAGGACAACACAAACTTCTGCTTTTAGAGTCTCTTTGTTTGAATTGCAACTGAAATGGAGAAATGTATGTTTAGAGGGATTGGTGCAGCTTTGTTAGGAAGGTGCAGAGAAAGAGAGAGAGAGGCCTAGTGCATGTAATGTAAGGAAATCTGAGTAACTTGTTTAAAGGTAAATGGGAGAAGTATTTGTTAAAAAGGAAAATGTGATGCAGTGAAAGTTTGAATCAAGCAGGGAAGGTGATGTTGTGATGCTTCAAGGATATAAGACAGCAAAGAGCTGGCTGAAGCCTTAGCTCAAAGAGATTACACTTTAGAGGGTGCTAGGCACCCCTTAATAGGTAACTGGTCTCAATAGTCATATAGAATTATGTCAGTAAATGTTAATAGAAGTTTAAAGGACAGAGATTTGCAAAGGAACCCACAGCATTTTACTAAAATCAGGAGATAGGTGGCTCAAGCAAGGCCATACTAATTAGGAAGGGTCTGAAGGGAATATATGCCAAATTGGGGTCTCCATACCTGTATTTAAGTGTTCTAGTGTTTAAGTGTTCTAATGGTTTTTGAAAACTTTTGGAAACTGTGTCATTTTGGCTAAGTTTTAAGGTGAAACCCCACCCATATGTAAATCAGAGCCAATCAATGGTTTTGCTCACTTGTTGCCCACCTATTTTCTATCTTACTATCTATTTTACTATGTAAATGGTATTTTATCTATATCCTGTTAGGAATTAGCCCCATTTATGATGTCAAACTTTCAGCGAATGGGAAGTCTGGATTTTCAGACAAAGGGCCAAGAGTCATATAAGTGTTCTGGACACAGTCAAAACAGGGCCCATGCTTTGGACATGAGTCCTGTGGACCAATTGTATACAATTCAAATAAAAGCCTGTGAACCTTCATCCCTGTGTACGTTCTGAGTTCTGTGTACGTTCTGTGAGTCGTTCTGAGTTGCTTATCTGAGTTGCTTATCTGCCTTGCAACAATGTCACATCTGGCCTCCCAACCTGGAAGTATCTGGTGATGGTGTAACTTCCAGTGGCACTTCCAAAAGGTGGACCATGCAAAGTGGTACTGCGTGGGACAAACACTGAGAAACACTGGCTTACAGTAATGAGCATCCATTTCTCATTGGCCTAAACATCAAAGACACCTGATTCATAGTGGTTCACCTTCTACATTCTGCATGAACAACTCCCAAGCCCACATCTACTGATCAATTATTAAGCCGGTTCTCCCCATCACATCGAGATGTTGTGGCTTCCTTTCAGCCGTAACTCTTTACCTGCTAATGATCTTTTTATTGTTATTTTTTCTCATTGATTCAGTGTATAGCTCTTGCATAAAAAAAGAAATGTGTGGAAAGCTTTAGGTTTTTATTTTTTAAAGAAACTCATAGCAATTTTCCCTCAAGCAATAAAGTAATGGATAATTAACCACAAAAATGCATAGAAAACTACTAGAGCATGCATGGTCATTTCCATCTTGGCTCTCCCCAAAGTAAGCTGTTTATAGCCAAAGAAAATTGTCCCTCCCAGGTGCTTTCCTATTGGCATATAGTTGTCACCATGAATGCAGTTTCATTGCATTTCATTGATATTTGCAACAACATTGCAAATATGTCCAACAGATTCCCCCCCTTTTAATCTTCTGCAAATAATTTGGCTTTAAAGTTCTTATCAGTACCCCCTAAAAATGTGACTTTAAAAAATAAAGGAAATGCAAGTTTCAAAACTGAGGAAAATGTAGAGCCATAATGTTACTATTTTACCAAGGACTTGGATAAATGCTCTATTTGAGGGTTGATCGCCTGGGCCTATTTATCATTTCCTGTCACCTCCTGGTGCCATCAGATGTCTGTATTACAGGATGTAATCTCTCACACCTCTCTTTTCACAGGGTCAGGAACAGTTTTTCATTGCCACTTCTTGATGAGATGTATTTTATGATACCTAATATTAGGGGAATATATCTTCCTAGCACTTTTTCTATGTTAGGAGGTTGAAGTCTCAGACAGTGTTTCTGTGTCAATCTATCTTGTTAGATTTCGTATATGGCTCTGTGCTTTCTGTGTACCTCGTCACTGAGCACTTGACGCGCAGGCTATTTGTAAACTGGGCAGTAAAGGGGGTGCCTCAACATCTTTGTTTATAGAGTAATATTAACTGTTGGCCAACTTCACCAGCAATATTGTAGATCAGGTTTGAGATTCATTATTGCCTTCCTTTTGAAAAGCAGTTCACATTACAGTATTGATTTCTGAGTCATACAGTAAAACAATTCACACTTAGCTATTTGTCCCTGCTCAGGAGAGATTCTGGTGGGCTTAAGCATTACAGAAATCATCCCAAGAAAAGGGGAGGGGAAAACATTTTGACTGAGCTGCATTGGATTGATCTTGAACTGTCCCACCTTCTGTTGAGCTATTCTCTTTCTAGCATCTCTGCATGAGATCTTCTCACTCAGTTTTGTCCCTCCCACCCACCATACATGCTATGTCCTAGGAACATACATGCTATGTCCATACATGCTATGTCCTCCCACCCACCATACATGCTATGTCCTAGGAAATCTCCTGCACCTTCAACTCTACTTTGCTGATCCTCCACTGTTGCCTATAATTCTTTTACACAAAATCTGTATCACGGCATGCATTTTTCATCTCCCAAGTCTCGCTGCTCTCTTTTACATATTCCTTTAATCCTTTCCCTCTGTTTTTCTTTCTTGCCTTACTGTGGCTGAGCTGCATTGGCCCAAGTTTAAGATGAGTTTGACTGTTGCTTCTCTCTATGAGACCAATTCTGCCTATTAACTCAGGAATTTCAAAGAGAATGTCTTTGTCTGGACAAGTTCCAGGTGATGCTTGATCATCACAAGATGGAAAACAACCAGACAGCTGCTAGGACTGGTGTTCTCAATGTGTTTCAGTTTTAATCTTTGTCACGGGAATATTAAATTCCTTCATAAAGCAGCTCAATAAAACAGCACAGCAATTACCTTCTTTGAGGTCTAACAAAAGCGGAATACTGAATATTCCCGTGACAAGTTTACAATCGAAATGTGTTGGGAACACCAATCAGAGCAGCTGTCCTGTTTATGCATTGCAATGAGTTACAGCTGTCCTTTGATGCTCTTTGTGTGATGCAACAAGATTGCAGGATTTATGGGAAGTCAGCATTTCTACTAGGGTGCAGCCAGAGTGAGTACAGGAGGCCCAATATAATATGTTGTCATCAGTCAAGTAGGAAGCCATTTTTGTAGATCAGTCTCTGCTTCTTGTAGATCTTGTGTGGCACATTTTGTAGAGTATAATGGTCTGGTAGACTTGGTCTCACTCCCCTTATGTCATTTCATATGAAAGCTATCTGAACATATACAAGTCCAGTGCATAACAACTCTGAAAAAAGAGCATTTGCCACTATAGAGATCTTCCAAAATTATGTTCTCAATTTGCTTATAACATTGTTGAAAGTATGGAAACCTGCTTTTCATTCTGCTATATAAACATTTTGAGGTGTGTAGTTTTCTATTACAAGAAGCTGCCAGAGCTTGTCAACACAATGCCATGTTCCATGGTGGCTCTCCTAGTATAAACATTATCTTGTCAAACTTTGTTTCTCATCAGGATAGTCTTGTATGTTTTGCATGCTGAAATAGTCAGGGGCATTCACATTGCTTTCAGTCATGGGCTGCTTGCATTTGTACAGCCAAAAAGCACAGTGACATGGAACAGTAACCTGCAAGTATTGTACCAATAGATTTTCATTAGTCAGTGACGTCCAGCTGCACAGGAGAATTCGCCTACATCCTTTGGAACCAAGTAGTGTTGCCTCTGGCATTATCATCTAAGCCACAGTGGCTGGGGGGGGGGGGAAGGTGGCTCATTTCTGTTGGTTTTAGTTGACACAGGCTACTCCAATTTCAAATCCTTCAAATTGGAGTATCTTTCCTCTGTCTCATTCTACACTTAGTAGGAAAATGCCTTTGATATTTTATCTAGACACAAATATATAGAGCAGCATTTCTCAAATGGTGGGTCAGGACCCACTAGGTGGGTTGTGGACCCATGTCAGGTGGGTCCCCATTCTTTTCAATGCATATTTTATTTTTACTGTATTAGACTTGATGCTACCATGGTATGTGACCGCATTTGGGGAAATGTTACAGACCTGTACTTTGAATAGGCTACTATGTCTATACTTTTAACAATGATAGTCAATGGGGCTTACTCCTGGGTAAGTGTTGATAGGATTGCAGACTTTGGGATGTTTGAGGAATTATTTTTTTTTTTTAAACAGATCAGCAAGTGCTTGGAAGGGTTAGGTAACTGGTTCTGTATTTTAAATAAATTTTTAAACTTTACAATAAGCAAAACTTTAAACTTACTTACTATTATTTGATTTTGTCATATGGGGGGGTGTTAAAAATTTTCCTGCTTGATGGTATCACTTCTGGCCATGACATCACTTTCAGGTTAATGACATCACTTCTGGTGCGTCCCGACAGATTATCATTCTAATAAGTTGTGCTAAAAGTGCTAGAACACTTGAGAATCACTGTTATAGAGGAAAACTCCAATTGTCTTGCACATAAGATAGTCCAGCATCATAACTGTCTGGGCATTCCTGGTTGAGGAGCAACCCCTGGACCTCCCCCAAAAGCCTCTCCTTGAGGGTTGAGGAACTCTTGGGAATAGATGAGCTAGGGTGATTTAGTGAGGGAGAGGGATTCCCTGTAATTGGATGGAGACCCTGTGCATGAACCCACAGGCACTTCCTCACATGCTTCTTAGGATGCAATCATATTTTAAAGTATTAATTGAATTTTTAAGACAACAAGTTCAGGGGGCAGCATCATTACCAGAAAGGAAACTGCTTTTGCCAGCACTAATAAATAGAAGTAACATGGATCTTTAAACTCCTGCTTGCAAAATAATTGGCATCAGGGTGGGGAAGAAAATGCATTTTTGAGAAGTTAGTCAGCCATAATATTTTTTAAACTTTCGTTTCATTATGTTAAATGTCTTCATTGCCTCCACCAAGCATTATACACACACAATGAAGCGAGAGTTCAGGACGGTCTGAGCATGCCATTTATTATCACAGTAGATCGCTTTTTTCATTAGAGCATTTTCTCCTTTTTAAATTAAATGAATGAAATGAGGACAGACTGTTAGAGTGTAAGCCTACAAAATTAAAGCTGCATCTTTCTAATTACTTAATGTTATTCGAGAGCCAATGTAATCTATTCTTTTAATGTTTGCATTTTATTTTCCTTACAATTTTAGAGAGAGATGAGGCAAATTTGTTGGATCCCAAAACTTTGATTAGGAAATGCAGGATTTAAAGAAATTGTAGACAAAATGAATTAAACAGCAATTTCCTTGGTAATAAGGCTGAAGCCAGGCTGAAACTGGGTAAAGAAAATTAAAATCGAGAACAGGTTGGAGACGTATGCCAAACTGCAAAGACTTGTGAAAGGCAGAAAAAGTTTTTGGAGAGCAGTCTATAGCCTGAAAAATGAGTACTGTACTAGAATGAAATAATGAGAGAGAAACCATATATTACTCCCATTCTTTTTCACTGTCTGCATTCTTGAGTAGTCAGTATTCTTAGAAGCCAACAAGTAAATATTGTTATTCAAAACAAAAGAAATAAAGTAAAATTTCCAGCTATATCGGTACTGGTGGCAGGGGATAAAACTGAGCTGTTTCTCACTTAAACAGTAGTTGCAGGGAGAAGGATTATAAGAATTGGGACCACAGCAGGGGGAGCTTTAAATCTTTGCTTCTGCCATGTCCCAATTCAGATCATCAGCCTCTGCAGGCCTCTGGAAGGGAAGCGTCTAGTGCAGGGGTGTCAAACTTGTTTCATACAGCAGGCTGTATAGCATTCATGTTGCCTGCTGAGGGTCGGAGATGATGTCATTAAGCAGGAAGTGATGTTATTAAGCAGGTCATGACCAGAAATAAGCACTTTTTTCTCACTTTGGAACTCATTGGCTGCAATTACAGAGGACAAAATATGCAAATCTTGATCATATTTCAAGATATGGGAGAGCCCAATTATCATGCTAGCAACCCTGTCAGCAGTGCCACCTCAGCACTGCTCAGCAGCTGAAAGCTTGAGGGCCAGATGAAAAGCAGCAGGCCGCATCCAGCCCCCGGGCCTTATGTTTGACACCTCTGGTCTAGTGGGACCGAGGCAGTGACATCAGATAGCTGTGGCCAGAGGTAATGGAGGAAAGAGTGAGAAGGGCAGACTAGGACAAGACTGTGACTATAACTTCATGGAAATCAATGTGGATTCTAAGAGTAGAATTAAGGGCATAAGACAATTCGGAAATCAAATGACATGAACAATTCAGCACTGTGGAAATGAATGGTGCCTTTTTTTTCTTCCATATTCCATACTTTATCATGTTTCATCTACAAATCAATACTGCAGCTGGCAATGTCCAGGATGTCCAAACACAAGGATGGCTTGACATAAATTTTCATTAGAATATTTTCTCTACTCATGGATTCTGCCTTTCCTTGCACGTCTGTACTAGTAGAAGCCTATTCTGTGCCTCCCTTAATTGATTTCTTTCAAACGCTCATTAAGGTTTCAAAAAGTACTATTATCTCTTTCTCCTTGATGTCAGGAAGCTGAAGAGCAATCTACTGACAAGGTGAGACCGAAGGGAAGAAATAGACAAAGGAGCAGAAGGGAGCTGCATGATAAGTGTGAACCCAGTGGCAAACTCTGGCTATCTGCACAGTTGCCTCCTTTGTGGTCAAATGCATTTGGAACAATCCTATTACAGTGAAGGCATTAAAATGTTCAGACTGTCCACTATGACACCTGTGGAAGCAGCACAGATTTCCTCTACAAAGAAACAGATTCTGAGTATGTACTCATTTCCTGCAAGAGCAGTTGTGAGCAACTCAACATTTTTTCCCCTATAATAGCACAAAATTTATATATAGGACTGAGGTGGCCTGAGATGGTCTTTCAGTATTTGATTCTGTAAGCCTCTAACAAGGCTGGAGAACAGAGGACATGGCTTCAATGGTCAACGAAGTGGAAGCTCTCATGGAGCTGTCCATCAGCTGGGTTGTGGTCCTTGCAATTCCACCCAGCAACTAGGGGTGGCCCTAGCAACTATGCTGGATAGTGGGGGACGGACGGACGGACAACAACCAGTCAGCCACATCCATGGGAGGAGAAAGGCTGCCAGTAATGGTACCACCAGTCTTCATCCCTACTTGACCAGGGGAAGCAACACCTGGCTAAGCCCATAAGAGGGACCTCAGCCTGGGCTAGGGGAGGGGGATACAAGCTGAACAAGAAAGAGGGGAATTGGAGGGGAAAGGCCTAGAGAAAGGAACTGGACAAAAAAAGAAGAAACAGGGCAGGAGGAAAAGGGAGCTGCAGAGAGAAAGAGCCAAGGGACAAAGAAAGGAGAGAGAGAGAAGGGAGTTGCCTGGGGGCAGCTAGAAGAAGGCTTAGAGCAGGAGCATGGGTGCCACAGCAAATGGAAGGCACTTGGCCCTGATCACTGTACCCACAAGAGCCAGCAGGGAGCAAAGCCCCTGGGAAGCTAGACCCAATTCTCAGAAGGGACACACTAGCATTTGTGGCAGTCTTGCTCTGTTTCTTTCTCACCTGGAAAGAAGGCTTTTTCTCATCTCTCCTGTGAGATGTGAAATTGGTCAGCTATCAGCAGTGAGCTGTGACAGCACATCTTTTTCTTTATTTGAAGAGTTTCTGTTTTTTTCTCAGTTGTGGTCAGAAAGCAACCTCTTCTTCCCCAATCCTGCTTTTTGTTCTGAGTGCAAAAGCGCCTCCTTCTACCATGGTTTCCTGTTCGTATCCAGTACAGGAAATAAATATGAGACCTGTGTTCTATGTTCAAATGAAAGGGAATGCCTGTTAAATTGGGCCATTGCTTCATAGCTCAATATTGCCAATGCTGATTGGCTGTGGCTCTCCACGTTTGCAGACATGACATTTTCTCTGTCCTGCCTGGAGAGGCCAGGGATTCAATCTGGGACCCTTTATATGCAAACCATGTACTCTCCCAGTGAGCTACAACCCATTCCTCTGCACACGTGTATTGGAACACATGTAAGGCATTCAATCAGGATGTGTGCTCAAAAAGTATAATGTATGTGCTGAGGGCTAAAGAAAATGAGACAGTGGTCCTCTGTGATCGAACTCTGCTCACATTTGGCAAGCAGCAGCCATGAGGGAGAGATCCAGATTGTCACTATGGTGCTGGCGGAGGTGGTAGTGGTTAACTTTTTCCTCATTGCTACTTTCCTGATGAAAATCCACCAACATCCACTCTTTGGCCCCTAGGGGAAAATGTCCTCTTCTCCTGTCATTGCCCTCCTCTCCTGTCAATGTGCATGAAAAGCACCAACCAATAGTCAACACAGAGCCCAATCCTATGCATGTCTACTCAGAAGTGAGTTCCATTATGGGGCTTACTCCTATGTAAGTAAGGATAGGATTGCAGCCACAATCATGTCACAATCCATTTTTCTTCCCCTCATCCCCATAAAATGCCCAGGAGGAAAGAAGACAAAAAACCTTGTCTCTGCCCCTACCCAGCAGTTAGGAGGGTTGTATGAGGAAATGAGTGGTACCAGTTCAAGCCCTTCCCCTGGGAGATATGTCCTGCAGCTTCATTTTTAGCATGTCTCCACAGCCAATATATTCAGTACGATACACAACAGATGTGTATGGGCAGAACTCAATGAAATGGAGGCAATGGATTGTGAGAATGAATACCGTACATTAACACTGAAACAGCAGGGGGAAGGAGGGAATTTCCAACTCTCCTGCGGTTCAGCTCCCGTGCTTGGAGACTGTTTGAGTATGCCATGGGGAGTCTTTTTTGAAGTGCAAAGTGGTATCTGCTCATGTCAGTGATTAGTATCACTGGAAAATCATTAGAAAGAACAGAGTGAGGGGCTGGCATTGATTCGGGATTAGGTAATCTGAAATCTAAAAATCACCATTTTACAAATTTCTCCTAGAGGATCAAAGCAGGCTTCTGCTTGTGAAGGGTTTCCCTCAAGACGTCCTGAGACATGAGGCGGTAAGCAATCTGCCTTTCCTCCCCTCCTCCCCCCCAATCTCAAATTATTTTGCTGCAGTGTCTTCTCAGAGAGTAAAACTTGAAATGGTATTGCTAAAAACCTCATGGCTATCTCCGGCTGCTGTTTCCTAGGCAACATAACCAAGTGAAAGCAGCCCTGGCATCATTTTCTGACTGTGTCGAGGCTCAACCAAGCCAGACTCATCATTATTATTTATGAAGCATCCCAAAGAGTGAGAGGAGCATTAGACGCCCAAGATAAACCCAGTCGCAAAATGAGGAGGGCTAATCATAGAGACTTATCCCAATATCTCTGGCATGGCAGGAACAATCCACATTGCAGAAAGCTTGGCAGTCAGAAATATGGGCACTGTCTCCGTTAATAGATTCACTGTTTGCTTTGCTTTTTGTTTATTAAATCAATTAATGCCTTTGTTTCTCCAAATGTAAAGAAGAGGGAAGACAGCGCCTTCATTTTTTCACAGAGCCATAATGTGGATTAAAAGCATCATGGCATCTCATATTTATTCCGTGGCGATGAATAATTCTTTGCATCTTTAGTTTGCAACAAAAGCAAAAAAAATATAGAGGCTGTGCCATTAATCACCCCCTCCTACTTTTCCCATCCCACCAGGCCTTAAGTTATAAGCCTTCTATTCTATTTACCCTACTTCACCATGTCATGGTCCCCTATCTTCTCCTCAGACCTGCTCCAGCTCTTGAGCTGGCACAAGTTCAAGGAGACAATGAGGCTTGCTGACTGCTATCGGAGGGAATGGCATCTGGTGCAAGTTACCCATGCTGGGTGCCACTCCATCCCACCTCATTCTCACACCACCCTCCCCTGTTCTGCCCTGTTTCACTCTCTCCTTTCCCAATTCGGCCTCCTCCGCCAACCTACCTGAGTTGGTAGGTCTTCCCCAACCTGCTGCTGAAGGCAGGGCAGCTCTGGCCTCTCCACCAGCGTTCCAGCAGTGTGCGGCTTTATGTGCTCTTGAGCAACTACCATAAGGGAGGCTCTGCTGCCAGAACGCTAATTCCAGCAGTGGAGAAGCCCAATACGACTGGGCTGCAAGCATGTTACATTTTGTGCTTGGGAACATGTGCATGGCATCATTGTAAATGACACATGGATGTATGCGAAAGAGTGTTTTGAGCTACAAAATGCATAATCATGCTGTCCCAATTGCCCCAAGACTACACAGTCCCAGCTACCCTGAGACTGCAGAAAGGAAGAGCACTCTGGGCTCTATCACCAGCCAGAAGACTCAAAGCCACCATGCGTAGTCACTTTGGATACCACTGCCATCCACACAAAAACACCAGCAAGGAAAGGTCACTCTGGACTGGTTATTAATTGAGGACTGTAGCACTGTGTTAGAGTACCTGCTTTCCAAGCTGTCTCGCGTTCAGTCACTGGCATCAACAGCTAGAGAAGAGAAAAATTCCTTTCTGAAACCTTGGAAAGCTCCTGCCAGCCAGCCCTGAAACTGCTAAGCCAGATGGATTAAATGGTCTGATTTAGTATAAGGGATTTTTTCTGGGTTTCACAGTGTCTGTTGATATGTGTTCACCACTTCCTTCTGCAATTGTCAAATGGATCTGCTGCTTTGTCTTGTCTTTTCATGTGTAAGCCTCAGGGTAGGGTCTGTGTCTTACTCTTTGATTCATGCAATCCTTTTTGGAAGGCAATATTTGATGGAGAAATTGGATGAAAATACAAATTCATTAATTAAAACCAGGGAGCATCCGGGCCATATGTATTTTCACAGCCAAAAGCAACACGTGACAAAATGTATAACTACTGCTATGTTCAACCTAACCTTTCTCGTTGGCTGATTGAGGGCCGAATCCTATCCAATTTTCCAGTGCCGGTGCAGCTGTGCCAACAGGATGCATGCTCCATCCTGCAGTGGGGAGGTAGTCACAGAGGCCTCCTCAAGGTATGGGAACATTTGTTCCCTTACCTCAGGGTTGCATTGCGGCTATACTGGTGCTGGAAAGTTGGATAGGACTGGGCCCTAAGATCATACCATAAACCCCAAGAATGCTACTCTGAGCTTCTTGAATAATTGAATAAAATATGAGCAGCAAGATGCCATCACTGTTCTGTTCTGAAAACACAGGAAAGAAAAGGTCCTGTGGACCAGCATAGGAAGGTCATTTACAAGAACAGGGAGAAAGACCATTTCAATAGCAGTGATAGCTAAACCTAAACAGCAAAGAGACAAGAAGATGCTGCTGCTCAATCGATCTGCTACTGCTTAGTTCTCTTGGCTTGTCTTCTTTCTCTTTGATGTTTAACTTGACAGACTTTTGATTACTTGATTTGATTGAAGAGCTGGCACTAAAACCTGTCACTGGTCCTCTGAGCACTGAGGGCCCAATCCTATCCAATTTTCCAGTGCCAGTGCTGCTGTGCCTGTGGGGTATGTACTGCTTCCTGTGTTGGGGGGGCAGTCACAGTGGCCTCCTCAAAGCAGTCGCTAGGGGTGTGCAGAGGGTGCGGGCCGCACCAGGTGATGTGCAAGGGGAGGTGACACACACTGGGGGGGTGATGCGCTAAAATCACGGTTGTTGGGAGTAACACCATAATATTATATACCATTGGATGTGGAATTTACAGCAGAATGCAATGAAAAAACAGGAGTGAAATATCTCCTATCAAAAGTTATTGGCAAAAAAACGGAAAACAAAAAATGCATGGAGCCCAATCGAAAGTGAAACCGAGCAGTATCGCATGTTTTTTCGTGAGTAGGCAAACTTGCCTTAGTTCAACGGAAAGGACAGGGTGAGAGGAATCCAACAACACCTGAATGGTCCTGATCCAATGAATGTAGCCCCCCAAAAAACCCAAGAATGGTGTCGCTCCCTCCAAGCTGGCGAATGTATTGAGCTATATGGAAAGTGAAACTAAGCCACATGGTTGCGTGAGTAAGCAAATGTGCCTTGGCTCCTGGGCAGGTCAGGCAAAGGGAAATGCCTTTGCCACCAGATTGGTTCTGATTTGATGCAACTGGAGCTCAACAATTGCTCCAGAAGGCAAACCCCCCCCCCCCATAAAAAGAATGAAACAGGCTTGACAGGGTAAGGTGAATTTTTTTCTGTTTTAGGCTGGAATCCTATCCATACTTTCCTGGGAGTAAGCTCCACTGACTATAATGGGACTTGCTTCTGAGTAGACAGGCATAGGCTTGGGCTCTCAGACTTGTAAAGCCAGGTGGGTCCTGATAGTGATATGCTTGAAATATACGAACTTAAATTGAACTGGGTACTGTGTAGGGGTGAAAATCTTACTGATTCTTTTTTTTTGGGGGGGGGGGAGGTATTTCAGGCCAGCTACAGAGAAAATTCACTTGGTGGAACAGGGCTGGTTTCCCCTTATTTAATTATTTGTTTTACTTTAATTTAATTATAATTATTTATTTTAATTTGCTTTATGATGGGTCCTGGACAGACTGTCATTCTAAAAAGTGGGTCCCAGTTTGAGAACTGCTCCAATAAGGTGTTAGTAAGTTGACACCCTGGGGGGAGGTGACACCACTAGTGTCACCAAAATAACTAAAATCACAATTTCTAAAAAATAATACCATTATGTTATATATCAATCAATGTGTAATTTCATGCAGAATGCAATGAAACAAACTGTGTTGAAATATCTTTATTCTATCAAAAGATACAGCCAAAAAACCAGTGCAGGCGGGGCAATGGTAGATCACCACACTCACAACCTGGAGTGTTGCCCTGCCCACTGCATGGGGGTGACATACTGGTCTCCAGCACTGGGTGACACGAACCCTAGTGACGCCACTGCCTCAAAGTATGAGAACATTTGTTCCCTTACCTCGGGCTTGTGTTGTGGCTGCTCTGCTGCTAGAAAGTTGGATAAGGTTCGGCCCTTGGTCTTAACCAGTTCTTCAGTTGAAATGAGAGAGAGAGAGAGAGAGAGAGAGAATGCCTGTAATTCCTCTTGCACTGCTGCTCTTGCCCAGGACAATATTTTCATGCTGGTGCAGCTCACTTTAGGAGAAAAATAATTGGGATACATTGATAGCTGCTTGCTAATTTCTGTGCAACTTAAGAGTATATGTATGTGTCCATATTTCTTTACCAGGAGCCTTTGCACAGATGCCCCCAGCATGCCAAAGCATGACCAAAACATATTTTGTCCTTGTATCACAGTCAACCATCCCTTCCCAACATGCGTGTAGGCTTAACTCCATCTTGGTTTTCAGATCCAAGCAGGCCCTCTGCTCTGAAAACAGGTAAAGTCATGCTGACTCTCAAACAGGAAGGCTATACCACTGGAGGCATCTGGAGGCCTTTCTAAGGTCATTCAAATTTGAGTGCTTCATCCCATTTTATTCTGATCAAAAATTGCTGCAAGTTCTGCCTGCATAATAAATTAAGTTTCAAATTGTCCAGGAGCCAGACCCCACCTGGGCAGTTTTTGTCAGTCTCAGGGAAGAAGTCTCTCCTACCATTAATGACCTGAGTTTGAGGAAATACACAGCCTGCCATACCAGTTGTCCCACAGGAACATCCTCGATGGGTGAGCAATTGTGTTCTCCTGGGAGGACACACTCAAACTCAATCAAGTTCAAGAAAACCTGAGCTGCATAGCTAAAGGGAAGCAAAACCTCCTTTTTAAAAATTTTAACCCAGGAATGCTTTATGCAATTTCGTATCTCTTCTTCCTGTGTTAGAAAGAGTGTCGGAGATCGTTGAGCCAAGCTAAACAAGCGCATCGGTAAAGCAGCTACCACGTTTTCCAGACTCACAAAGAGAGTCTGGTCCAACAAGAAGCTGACAGAACATACCAAGATCCAGGTCTACAGAGCCTGCGTCCTGAATACACTTCTGTACTGCAGCGAGTCATGGACTCTTCGCTCACAACAGGAGAGGAAACTGAATGCTTTCCACATGCGCTACCTCCGACGCATCCTCGGCATCACCTGGCAGGACAAATAATAATAATAACAGGTATTTATATACCGCCTTTCTTGGTCTTTATTCAAGACTTTATTCAAGGCGGTTTACATAGGCAGGCTTTATTTAAATCCTTTATTAAATAGGGATTTTTACAATTTGAAAGAAGGTTCTTTCTTTCAAGAACCACTACATTCAAGGTGATTCATTCCGATCTGGCTTCACATTCTGGCCTCCATCCTCCCACGCTCAGAGCAGATGGAATAGCTCGGCTTGAGCTTGTCAGCTGCTTCACGGTCGCACGGTGCCGGTGGCCTCGAACTGGCGACCTTGTGGATGTTATCTTCAGGCAGACGGAGGCTCTACCCTCTAGACCAGACCTCCTGCCCAAAGTTCTGAACAACACAGTCCTGGAACGAGCTGGAATCCCTAGCATGTATGCACTGCTGAAACAGAGACGCCTGCGTTGGCTGGGTCATGTCGTGAGAATGGACGATGGCCGGATCCCAAAGGATCTCCTCTATGGAGAACTCGTGCAAGGAAAGCGCCCTACAGGTAGACCACAGCTACAATACAAGGACATCTGCAAGAGGGATCTGAAGGCCTTAGGAGTGGACCTCAACAAGTGGGAAACCCTGGCCTCTGAGCGGCCTGCTTGGAGGCAGGCTGTGCAGCATGGCCTTTCCCAGTTTGAAGAGACACTTGGCCAACAGTCTGAGGCTAAGAGGCAAAGAAGGAAGGCCCATAGCCAGGGAGACAGGCCAGGGACAGACTGCACTTGCTCCCAGTGTGGAAGGGACTGTCACTCCCGAATCGGCCTTTTCAGCCACACTAGACGCTGTTCCAGAACCACCTTTTAGAGCGCGATACCATAGTCTTTCGAGACTGAAGGTTGCCAACAACAACTTCCTGTGTTAGCAAGCAGAACAAGGCCATCTTCCTCTCTAGCACAATGTGTTTTTTAGGTTTCTCTCCCAGTAGAAGCTTCCATTTCAAGTTATCCTTCTCCCAAGCAAAGATACCTATGTTGTCCTTTGAGGTTTTCCCTCCATTTTAAGTCACTTCAAAAACTAGCTGGAGAGTTCATGCTTGCTTGGAGAAACCTTTCCCAGCAGAAACCTTCTCCATTTTTAGTCACTTCTAACTGACTGGAGTATCCATACTGCACTTGGTTTCCTCCTTCCTCCATTTTAGGAGGCTCCAATGGAGCCTTCCTCCATTTTAGGTCTTGCCCCCTCCCGAACCTGGAATCTTGCAGTCCTGCTCTTGCTGCTCAGAAAGGACTTTGCATCCAAAACCTTAACCAACAGAATAGGATAGGTAATATCTCCCCCCTTTTCTTTTTGAGCCTCATCACAGCTCATCATTGCAATGAATTAAACTCCCCCCCCAAAAAAACTCTCCCCCTTTCTCCAGCTAACTCCTGCTGTCCAAATACAGCTATTTAAGTATCTCCCCTGCCATTTAAGCTCTGTAACGAATCTTCTGAGCCAAGCACCTGAAAGTTAATGTGTCTTTTTCTAGTTATCTATGTTTCTTTAATAAACTTTTTCTTTGGGAAAGAAAGAAAGTTGTGGTTGCTAGTAGCCTAATTTTGAGGCACTTAGAGGTTGTCTACACCACTAATCCACATCAACAATTCCCAAAACTGTCACACTGCTGAATTTGACCTAGCTAATTCTCCCCATTTGAATTGTGTGCATGACATGTAGGACATGCGTGTACATGTAAATGAGCAGTGTTGCAACACCTGACTCAAAACATTCACAAATCTGTTTTTCATGGTGGTAGCCTGAATGCATGCAATATGTGGTAACACATACTGACTGCCAATGGCATCACTAAGGGTAGTTGGAGTATAGACCACAACAAGTGACGCCCTCAGGGAAGGTGTGTGACACCACTACTGGCCAAAATGTGAAAATCTTGGTATTTTTAAATAATGCCATCATGTTATATATCAGTCAGTGGATAATTTAATGCAGAATAGAATGAAACAAACTGCATTTAAATATCTGTATTCTATCAAAATTTATAAACAATTAATCAGAAAAAGAAAATACAACTGCCTTATGTAACAAAAAGCAGATTTTCTTAACTCAAACCTGACCAATGATTGTTCTGAGAACCAGTGAGGTATTATGAAGACATGACAGGGAACCCAAAAAATGTTAGTATGAGTCAGCTCTCATTTCCATGGATCAGAGCTAATATTAGGACTCTGAGGACCCAATCCTATCCAACTTTTCGACATCAGTGTAGCCGCAATGCAGCCCTGAGGTAAGGGAACGTCCCCTTACCTTGAGGAGCCCTTTGTGACTGCATCCCCCCCCCCCACAGGATGCAGCACTTGCCTCATTGGCATGGTTGCACTGGCACTGGAAAATTGGATAGGATTGGGCCCTTATTCAGTTATGTGAGTGTCATCAAGTTGGCCACTGGTTTTTTGTTTGTTACTGTTTTCCAGGTGATCTGTACTGTTATATATTAAAATAAATAAAGTTAATAGGAGTTATACCAACCCTAATGCTGCCACTGCATTTAGGCCGTGCATAAGATATTGTAATTTATTCTGTATGTTCTGTTATGGAAGGAGGTGTATCATGAGGGTAACACAAGAGCTCTTGCACTGAGTAACACAAACTGTAGTGATGCCTCTGCTAACTGCTAGGGAATGATGTGAATGAAGCATTATGCACTTGGGCCCCATTAATCTGAGTCGTGAGAAGTTCCAAAGGCAGTAGTGACTGAACTGGAAGGTATTGCAGTGGCCCTTTACTCTGGTGAATCTGGGAGACATGGGGTTAAAGCCTGGGCTTTCAGCAGGGAGTGTGCTGTACAGCTGCAGCCACTAGGAGGCCTTCAGGGATATAAGCAGCACCTGAAGTAGGGGGGTTGGCTAAACAGAACTGACTTCTTGGCTTACTGGTCTGTTAACTCACAGACTGACTCATGGCTGTGCTAATGGACGGCTAATGACTTCCAGGACTTTAGGACTAATTAACTGGCAGCCTACCAATGGACTGCTGGGCACACCATGAAATGACTACTCAACTGATTGCCTGGACTGAGATTGCTAAGTGGTGGAGAGCTGCGGGGGTGCTGCTGCTCAGGAACTGGGAGAAGAGACCTGCAGGCCCACAGGCTACCTTTTTCACTGGGGCTGGGATACAGTGGTAGTGTTTGCTAGAGTTGACTGTGGTTAAACTGGGGGAACTGATTACCCTTAAAGTTGGGCATAGGTTCTCTAGGCCAAGTTTATAGCAGGAATCTGGCAAGACAGGAAGAAACAGCATTTTGAGTCTTCTGGTGTTCTTGTAATTTTTTTAAATTTTTGTTTTTATTTACAAGCAGAGCATTGGATGTAGGGAGATAGCAGAGGACTCCTTTCAAGCAACAGCTGAGTACATCAATTTCAGAAAACATTCCTGCACCCCTAGGTGGTCTGTGTCTTGGCTGACTCTCTCCCAGCACTTCTATTCTACTATGTCTGATGAAATCAACTGTATGTCTCACTCACAGTGACTCCCCAGCCATTCCTTTGACTACCCAAGAGGGAGGGGGAAGGGTCAAGGGGTCACCGTACATTCTCACTTTAGCACATCCCTTCAGATCTACCGCTGGACATGCCCTAGCACCAGAGGACCTGCATTTCTTCCTTTAAATCAAAAGGAGAGAAGGAACCATGTATACCACCCTGAACTCTTTGGAGGAAGGGCACTATAAATAAATAAATAAAATGTTAATTAAATCTGTTTCCTCCCCCCCCTTTTTTTTTTACATATTTGTATATATTTTTGAATGCTTTTAACTCCCTCCAGGAGCTCCTGTGCAGAGTCTACAGTCTTAGAACTGCTAGAAAACCCCCCTACTACATTCATCGTTTGGAAATTCCCCCAAAATATGCTGGATGTGGATTCTGGGTCCACTTCCTTATCTGGAGCAGCTGTTCTGCAGAGATGGAATCTCAAGTCAGGTGACTTGAGTCTGAGTTGCAAAAACATGTTTTTCCCTGACTCATGCAAACTCAAATCACCTGTGTTGATGACTTGGGAACTGACTCAAGTCTGAGGCCACTGACTAACACTTGGTCCCCATGCATGCAGATTCAAGTCTGTGTCTGGGTGTGCTTGCTTACTTTAGGGTGGCATGAAAGACTTTGTAGGGCCATCATTCAGACAGGGTGAGCATCAGGGGAGTTTCAGCCAGGAGGCAGGGAAGGGTTAATGTTGCATCAAGCTGGAGGTGGGGAGGTTCTCTTTTCCATCTCTGAAGGAACTGATGATCATAGGATGAAGGATGGATGATCTGGTTCTTTCCCTTTGGATAAGGTAGGACAGAAGGAGGAGCCCAAGAGGGTTCTTGCCTTAGATTTGCCTGAAGAAGTCCAGGGAAGAGAGGAGGTGGGGAGGCAGTTCATAGTGATCACACTTTCCAACTGCATGGTTCCTTTGGGATCCATTGTTACTTCAGAGGAGGAAGCCTCATTGAAGTGGCTCAAATGGTACTACTTCTGAGTAGAGTTGCAAAGAACTGGGTCATACTGGTAAGTCTCCCAACTGCTGCACATGACTCTCCTCCCTCATGCAGCTTCTGTCCCCACTTTCACACAGTCCAACCAATCCCTTCCTGCCTTGTTTACAAATGGGATGGTTATATCATGGGAGTGGCTAAAGAGAATTCCAACACACATGCAGAGAGAAAGAGAGCACGAGTCTGGTAGCAGCTCGGTTTTTTTTTTACTGCGGAGCCCCTTCACGCTTTTCAAAGGGAAAAACTCATGACTAGAGTCTTTTGGAAATGCTCTGGTCAACTTGGAATGTCCGCCAATTACGACTTGTTTTTGACTCAAGTTGCAGGGGTGAAGACTTGTGACTCAAGTCAAGCTGCGCTTGAGTCACCCATCCCTGCTATTCTGCTTAGCATGTCCACTAACTTGCACATTTGTTAGCAAACCTGTCTAAGTCAAAGGGATGAAATGGAGAAGCCAGGTGGGTTCCACTCCCCCAATCAAGTAAAGCAATCAAATCATCAAAGCAAGTATGGAAGTGTGAGTTGTTCCCTGAGGGTCACCTGAGTGATCTATTCCTTGGGAGTTCAGAAAGGAACATTCATTTGCTCATCCACAAGTGCAATGACTAGCGATTCCTTGAGCAGTGTAAGCAGCTTAAGTTGGGGACCAGCTGGCTAGATTGTTATAGGCCTTCACTTATTTTCCTAGTTGCTACTAATACCAGCCAACCTGCAAATTTCCCTGTGTGTTTTTGGGAGGGTGGGTTGTGGGCTGAGAGTTTTGAGTAGTATCCCATCTCCATCTACTGGGCATTTCTCATTACTGCAGCATTTTGGTGAAAACTTTCTTTTGTGCTTTCCAGCCAAGCTCGGGCATTTTCCTTCAATCTACTTGTACTTCTACTACCCACTTTCCCCTGCATATTAAGTCCTTTTCTTTTAGACCAGTGTTTCTCAAACTGTGGGTCGGCACCCACTCGGTGGGTCATGAGCCAGTTTCAGTTTCACTTCAATATTTTATTTTTAATTTATTAGACTTGATGCTACCATGGTTTGTGACTGCATGGTATGCTACCATGGTATGTGACTGCATTTGGGAAATGTTACAGATCTGTATTTTTAACAGGCTACTATGTATATGCTTTTAACAAACAATAGTAAATGGGACTTACTCCTGGGTAAGCACGGGAAAGATTACAGCCTACAATTGTTAAAAATTTTCCTGCTTGATGATATTGCTTCAGGTCATGGCATCACTTCCAATGGGTCCTGACAGATTCTCATTCTAAAAAGTGCGTCTCGGTGCTAAAAGTTTGAGAACCACTGGTGTAGAATGTTAATAAGCATTTTGAGCCTTTGTCTGCCAGTCTATGTTCACAGGTCACATCTCTGTCCCCTGCAGATACTACTGTGATTTTTTCATAAGGAAAATGGGGTTCACTGTTCTGGATTTTTCCCCAGATGGCCGTCCTCTTCCCAAGATGGTGGCAGTGGACAGAAAACTACTAAGATTTTTTTTTTTTCCCCATTCAGATTTTGGTTCAGTAAAGGGACAGTGGGGAGCAGGAAGGGATGCAGATGCACTAACTAGTTGGCCCTATTCCCGTTGGTCTGCCTGCCTGGGAGTCCCTTTCCTTGGCAGTTACATATAAAATTGTTGGGCAATTTCTTCCTTGTGTATTTGCATAACCACCCATGGAGCAGTGCAAAATGCCACCTGACTTCTGTGTGCGCTCCTTAGAGTTTTTTATCTTATCTATCTATATTTATCATTGCAACCACAAACCCATAACCTAATTTTATAACAGTGTGCTTATAATGGTGTACACATGCACACATTTAAAAAAAAAACTAATTTTTAAAAAAATCTCAGAGCAAGTAGGACATGGTTGATTTAGAATCAGTAAAAACTTCCCTCCAGCTGAGACTGGCAATGACACATGTCTATGTGCAAATGTTAGAAGGATTTCATTACAGAACTCCCAAATGATGCAATTATCATGAAAGATTAGCATTTCCATCAGCATTACTTCTTCCTGACAAGTGTACAGGATCAAAAGCCAGGGATCTACCACAGATGATAATCAGAGGAACTAACTGTGGACCTGCCTCCCTTACAGGAGCCGAAACCAGTGCTCCAAGTGGGGTACAATGAGACGATGCCAACCCACTTCTTTTCAACTGAAGCTAAAACCATCTCATGGCTCTTCCATTACATTAATAGCATCTGGCCTCATTTGGAATGAAACCTCTGCAGTGCTCCCAAGGTTTGGAACGTTTACGAAAAGTGGGCACAAAGCAATGTTGTGCCCTTAGCAATGTTGCCTCCCTCCCCCACCCCTTAAAGCAGCCATTTTCAACCTTTTTCTGCTCACGGCACACTGACAAGGCACTAAAGTTGTCAAGGCACACTACTAGTTTTTAATTACATTATTATGTTACAATTAATTTAATTAATATAACTCAGGGCACAAGCCTAACCAGGTCTACTCAGAAGTAAGTCCTATTTTGTTCAATGGGGCTTACTCTCAGGAAAGTGTGGTTAGGATTGCAGCCTTAGATCATGTCAATGAAAGAAATTCCCAAGAAACTTGGAGAGGGGGGGTGTATGTGGTTTCTGGAAAGGAAGAACAATGTTTTGAAGCAGGTCTGCTCAAACTGCTATCAATTGATATGCTCTGATATGCCAGGAGGTGTTGGCAACAGAGAGATGATACTGGAGAAAGGGGGATGAGGGACAGTGAGGAGATGTGGCTGAAACAAGTGCAGGATTCACTGGGGCGGGCAGGGAGGGAGGGAGAATGAATGAATGAATGAATGAATGAATGAATGGGAGGCAACTGGTTTTGAACTTTGGAAGGTGGGGGAGGGGAAGGGTAGAAAGAGAGCGGTTAACTGCAGTTATGATGGAGGGATGTGTGTGCAGGAGGGGAGGAGGTGGGGGGAAGAAAAGCATCACTTGCCTGCTCATTTAGTCAAGAAAGAGTGCGACCTAGCCTCTGTACGTCTACTCAGCGGTAAGCCCCATTATAGTCAATGGGGCTTACTCCTGGGTAAGTGTGGATAGGATTGTGGCCCATACCCTTAAAGCCAAAGCCTTGCCAGTGGAGGCAACGCAGGCAGGGTCACTTTGGGGCATTGCTGGCAAGAAAAAGGGTCTCTCCAGGATCCTTTCCAGACAGCTGCTTCTGGCTCTTACCTGCCTCCACCTTCAGGCTGACTCTCACCGCTCGCCCTCACTCCCTCCAAGTTCCAGCCCGCCGGGAGCACTTCCAGGCTTCTCTATCTGCCCGGCTGGCTGCCCAATCAGCACACAGGGTAGGCACCAGCAACAGCAGGAGTGTCCAAGCCCCTGCGCGGCTGCCCCTTTTTCTCGTGCTGCCGCGCGAGGCTCCAAGCCACCATTTCTCCCGCACACACAGCTGCTGCTGCCGCCGCCGCCGCCACCGCCACCACCTGACTCCCTGGCCCCACGGCACACCTGAGGCAGCCTCACGGCACACCAGTGTGCTGCAGCACAGCAGTTGAAAACCACTGCCTTAAAGGAACAGGGAAAACATTACACAAACTGGTGGATCACGACCCACCAGTTTGAGAACCACTGCTCTAAATGGTTCCAGGTGGTATACATAGTTGTCTCTTCCCTCTCCCCCCATATTACTGCATAAACTGATTTGATAACTTTTTTTTTTAAATAGCAGCATATAAATATTAACATTATCCAGATAATAAATGGATAGGTAAAATTCACTTGCGGTGGGTAAAACTTTCTGCCCAATCCTATCGGGAGAATTATTCTGATGACTCTCGTGATCTAGCAGCATAAGTTCCAGACCAATGGTGGGAAAACTACTTTGATGGAGGTCGTGCAGGTGACAGCGGCCTGCTGAACCTCCTCAGTCCCCCATTGTCACCAGCAAGTCAGTGGCAAGGGCAGTTTGGATTGTGGGCAGACTGGGGCAGGGAGTGGGCCAGGGAAGGGAGGGGGAAGATCTTTGCAGTAGCCACACCTCCAAGATCCTATCCCCCCTTCCCAGCCTGGACCTGTCCTCCGGAGTCTCTTCAGACATACACTAGCTAAAGAGCTGGCATAGGTCTGAGGAGATCCTTTGGAGACCTGGTGGCCTTGTCCAATGTGCTAATCAGTACATCGAACTGGCACGTATGTTTGCTCAATGCACTGTCCACAACCCATGAGAGGTGAATCAGGAAACATTAAGCAATTAAATGGTAGACTGAAAGTGAGCATTTCCTGGCACATAGGTCTGTTGGTATGCTTTGCATGTTAAAGGGAGACTGTGCTATTTCTCACCCAAAGATACCAAAGCTAATGGACACAAGCAGGACATTTCCTGCTAAAGGAAGCTGACTGATTGACAGAAAGAAGCTTTAATGGCTGTCACAGCCGGGACTGATGTCCTGAAATCTGGATGGAGCCGTGTACGTTTGTTGCATCCTAAACTCCTCCCAATAGGCATTAAAGTGGAAAATCCAAAGCCCACCCAAGCCCAAGAGTTATGTATCAATATTCACCCAGGCAACCATCATTTTGTACAAAGCTCTTCTTTTAAACTTTTTTTTTTTCATTTTTGAGTCAGTGGCAGATTTCACTGCATGAGAACCAAGAGCTCTCTGGTTATCTCTTGCCGACATTCAGCAGCCTCTCTTGATGATTCGATAATGTCATTGCCAAATAGTGGCAGCCACCCTTCCCTGCGGTACAGACAGATAAGCATCTCCAGCCATCAGAAGCCTTTTTTCTATCCCTCTGGCATGCAGAACTCTCCCATCCCATTTGTGGGGGATCGACCTGACAATCTGTTCTCAGGGGAATGGGTTTTGCAGTTAATTCTGCCAGAAGCAGCACGTTCATGAGAGAAAGGCAGTCGCTGGGTGTATTGAATGGTCTTCGTTGGGGCCTGTACGTTAAGGGCAATCGTTGCCTTTGCTTAGAGATCCTTTTGAACTGTTCCTGTCTGTGCCTGGGAAAAGCCAGGGAGGTTTGTCAGCAAGCCTGGAAATTTCAAGCAGAGAGCAAACAAGCCAACAACAAATATATTTATTTACATGCATGCCCACGCATGCACAGACAGACAGACAGATTTATGGCAGTGATGCAGTCTCATTTATTACAGTTATGCAGAAAGGAGCCCGACATTTCTCTAAACAAGTGAAGCTAAACCTTGTTCATCACGATGATGATAATGTCCCATTATTCCACAGTGTCGATGTTTGGCTTTCCGCATGGCTTTCCCCACTCCAGTTTTGGCTGCACTGATTCATTATATCCTGTCCCACAATCCACTTGGGGTCTTGGGCACAGCTCACACAGCTCCCCTTCCCTTAGTTTACTGAAACAGATCAGAAGAAATCCCAGGATCAATGCTGCCATATGTACTGGGTAAGAATATAATCGTTAGGATTTGTAAAGTGTTTTTGGAGTATCCAATGCTTTGTGACTGTCATCTGCTGTGTCCTTTCAACAGTTCTGTGAGGCAAAGAAGCACTAGGATCTCCATCTTGCAGACAAGGCTTGCTTAAGGTCACCTAACAAGTTCGTAGCAGAGATGAGACTCAAGTCCTGATTCACAGCTCAGTCTCTTAGTTGATTCCGGTTCTCACTAGCATACCTAGGGGGCAAGGGAGGGGCAAAAGCCCCAGGGTACCACGCAGGAGGGGTGGCAAAATCACCCCAGTTGTGCCCCCCATCGCTAATGCTGCCACCCACCCTCCTCCATTTAAAAAAAATAGTGGAGGAGTGTAGGCGGCCCTTGGAGCAGCACAAAAAAGCTCAGAGGGTGGTTGCAATCACGCTATTCTGGGGGCCGGTCACTCTCTTCTGGTATTTTTTTAAAGTGGAGGAGTGTGGGCAGGCAGCTTGGACAGGCTTCAGAGAAAAGGGAAAGAAGGAGTGGGTAGTCCAGATTGGCTTGGAAAGATTCCAAGAATGGCAACATAATTGCATCCACTCTTGGAGCCTTTCCGCACTGCTCCAGACCACCTTTCTCCCTTTAAAAAAGGGGGAGAGAAGGAGGCACGGAACCACACTTCCCAAACTGTGCTGAGAGTGCTGCAAGCAAAAGTGATAAAGGGAGGAGATCCCTGGGGATCAAGGAACCAGTTATGAGATGGGAAGTTTTGGGTGACTATCCAGGCTGCCAATTGCCCATTTCTGTGGTATCTATAGGAAACCATGAGATGAAAAAACACTTTTTTCCTGGGAGAATGCCTCTTGCTGCTGCTTCTGTTTCTGCTGAGAAAACACTGTCAACAGCATTGCACCCACTGAAAAAAATGTTTTCTGCTGAAAAAATTCTTATATCCTGATCCGAAGCATGTTTCCTGAGGAGTAAGGCTAGTTGAATCCCATAAAACTTGTTTCCCAGTATGCAAGCACAAAGTGCAGTCTCATTGTGTTTTGTTTGAACCTGCATGGTGAATGTGCTTACCCTGCAGATAACCTCCACATAAAGAACTATAGGGAAACTGGATTGCAAATACTGTTGAATCTCTAGAGATGGGGGGGGCGGCTTGATACAATGCGGGAATCAATAATCACATTTCTGTCAGCCAATTGTTACAAATCAGATGGCAGGACGGAGCTCTCTAGGTATAATGGAGATCTAAAAATAGCAGCCCCATTATATAACTCTGCTGCAGGCTCATTTGGTTTCTAAACATAGTGGCCTCTGCAAAGGCCAGACTGATGGTGTGTTTGCCGCTAATGCCAATTAATCAGATGACTCACAGGGATTGGCTGATACAAATGAAATGTGTGTCTTGAAGGGACAACACCAAAAGAAGCATATTTATAGGAACAGATTCTGAGAAAGAATTAGACGGAAGGGTATTGCCAGAGGAAAGATTAAGAATCAAAGCAATAAGACCATTCAATGCAACATACTACCAGCCCTTGCCAAGAACAATAGCACAAAAATGAACTGATCATTGGTGGACTGTTTCAAGACATTCTGTGATCTGGTGGGTGTTTTAAATGAAAGATGCTCAACCAAGGTTCAAAACTCTTGAGAACTTTCTTTAAAAGTCCTTTTGTACCAGTAGCTAATCTAAGAATAAATGCTATCATGTAGACTAAATCCAGCTATCTGTACATAGAAAGTCTTGCATATGTTGAGTTAGGATGAAGGTTACATCTTTTTAATACACAAAGCACATCCATATTACTATGAGAAGGTGTTCCAAATAGAGTTATGCCTTTTAGGATACAGCAGCGGTTTTCAAACTCTCGGGAAGAGTTTGAGCCACTCTAAGTTCTTGCGGGGCGGGGGAGGCAGCGGGGGCGGGGAGAAGGCAGCGGTGCAATCCCCAGGATCGCGCCTCTCAGGGGGCTGCAGGGGCTTGGGTGCACTTACCCAAGCCTCCTGCATCCTCCTGGAGGTGCGGGGAGCCCTGCATGACCTTCTGCAGGGCTCCCCACAGCTTCAGAAGTGCCCACTTCCACTTTATCGGAGGCGGGGCAAGATCGCTCTGCTTTCGCTTTCAAAGCTGTGGGGAGCCCTGCAGAAGGTCTCGCAGGGCTTCCTGCACACCCAGGAGGCTTCAGGAGGTTCAGGTATGTGCAATCAAGCCGCTGCAGCCCCTGCCTCCTCCAGGCCTCCAGGCTGCTCCCGCCCCTTAAGATGAAAGTGGCCAGGGTCCACAGGCTGGGGCATCACGACACCCCAGTTTGAAAAGCTCTGGGATACAGTATTGTCCTCAGAACAGTGGCATCGCTAGGGGTTGCGGGACTGCACTGGGTGATGCACACTAATTGCCAAAGTTGTGAAATCTTGTTATTTTCAAACAATACCATCATGTTATATATTATTCATTGAGTAATTTAATGCTAAATGCAATGAAACAAACCACACTGAAATATCTGTATTCTATCAAACGTTATGACCAAATAACCAGAAAAGGAAAACACAACTGCCTTATGTAACAAAAAGTGGATTTTCATTTCTCAAAACTGACCAATGAGACTGACAGTGCAATCCTATGCGTGTCTACTCAGAAGTAAGTCCCATTGAGTTCAGAGGGGCTTACTCCCAGGTAAGTGTGCATGGGATTGCCGCCTGATTGGCAAGAGCCAATGAGGTGCTATGATGACACAGCAGGGAACCCATTAGGTGTTAGTATGAGTTAGCTCTCATTTCTATGTATCAGAGCTAATACTAGAAATCTCATTCAGTTGTGTGAGTGCCATCAAGTTGACCACTGGGTTTTTGTTGGTTACAGATTTGTTGGATGACCTATACGGTTATGTTTTAAAATAAATGAAATGAATGAGAGTGACATCAATGCTAGAGATGCCATTGCATTTAGGCTGTGCATATGAGATTGTAATTTATTCTGTATGGTCCAGTATGGGATGAGGTCCATCATGGGGGTGATGCAATGAGTTCTTGCACCAGATGACACAAACCCCAGAACAATTCAATCCAACTGAAACCACCTTTAAGGCTGCAATACTTACTTTCCTGGGAGTAAAATCCATTGAACACAATGGAGCTTACTTACTGAACAGACATGCCTAGGCTTGTGCTGTAAGGCCCTTTGATTTAAAGGAAGAAATGCAGGTCCTCGGGCTATGGCATTATCCAATGTGGAACAATGGATAGCCCTGGGTGCATGGTTCTTCCATGTTTCATTGGGAACTTGCAGAGTTGAGTGCACTTTTTGGGGTGGTTTATATTTGCTTTGCTAGTAGCATAATGCAATTTATTTGAAGGTAAGCCATAGCTAAGAGGTAAAGCGCATACTTCATATGTAGCACATCATCCCAGGTTCAATCCCTGGCATCCTCAGGCAGGACTTCTATCAGAAACCCTGGGGAGCTCCAGTGCAGGCAGTCTTGCAGAGGGATCAATGATCTGATCCAGTTGATGGTATAGTTTCCACTTTTGATATTTTTGGATATGGTGAAGCGATGTCCTGAACTGGAATTTCACAAAGTTCAACATCACGCTACGATACGCTCAGATATTGCAGCACTATTGGGGGACCATAGAAGCACCCCCAAGTGGGACAGGGTTTCGCATAAAGTGTGCTCTTCAACGTGGCATGCTGGCCTCATTCTTCCTGCTCGTCTTCTTTAAAAAAAAGGTTCAACTCCTCTCTAAACTGAGCATTTCAACCCAAATGCCCTGATGGCTTGAAAATAAATCATTTGCTAACAGCATTACATTGTATTTTGACAGGGCAGTCTTCGTAGGTTAGCAAATGGTTGGAGGAGATATTTTTGTCTCACTCCCTTCAGAACAGCCCATCTTATCTCTGCCAGTCTGTTCTGCTCAAAACAGCTTGGTGTTCATTTTGTTCCTCCAGCAGCCTGCAGGTCCAGTAAATCCTAATCTAAACAATTTAGCCAAGTTCCTCACCAAAAAAGCATTCCTTCTTTTCTCTCCCTCAAGCTGCAGGACTGATTCAGCTGTTTCCTTTGACAGATTTACAGTAATTAAAAAAAAAACACCCTACTTTTCCTTCCAACCACAAATCTTTCTCAACAGATTGAAGGTAGAAGGATATCCTCCGCAGCCAGAGGGCAACGTGCTTATCAGCAGAAGTGCTAAGCCACAGTCACTCAGGGCCCCTCAAAGTGTGACAGTGCCAATTCCACGTGTTTCAACATGGAATTGCCCCATCAGATAGAAAGAGAGCCGTGGGGATTCTGCTGTATTCAGCAGATACTGAAATTCTGCTGCAATGAGTAATCTGCTTACTAATGGCTACTTAAGAAGTACAGGGAATATCTAGAGCAGCCATTTTCAACCACTATGCCATGACACACTGGTGAGCTGGGAATGGTCTGCAGGTGTGCTGTGGGAGTTTGAGGGAGGGTCAGTTATTATTAGAGCATTGGGAGATGTGAGCCCCCCACCAACAGCATGGTGTGCCTTGTCGAAAATACTGATGGTGTGCCTTGACTATTTTAGTACCTTATTAATGTGCCATGAGACAAAAAAAGGTTGAAAAGCACTGATATAAACTATAAGTCCCCACTGAAGTTTCCCTGTGTTAGGGCCCAATCCAATCCAACTTTCCAGTCTGATGCAGCCATGCCAATGGGGCAGGCGCTGCATCTTGCAGTGGTGGGTGCAGTCATGGAGGCCTCCTCGAGGTTCAGGGAATATTTGTTCCCTTACCTTGGGGCTGCATTGCAGCTACATAGGCGCTGCAAAGTTGGATGGGATTGGGCCCTTAATTCTCTTACTGTTAGCAACTTCATAAAATCACACTTCTTAGGGTTCCTTGCAGTGGTGGCGCTAGAGATAGATAGATCAGTATTACCCAATACTGATCAGGGCCCACCAGTGGGTCTCAAGTCGATTTTTGGTGGGTCTTGAAAAGTTCTTGAAATTTTTTTTTTTAAAACCTTTGCAAGCACCCTTGCCTAATCTGAAGAAGAAAATCATTGTAGTAATGGGCTATGTCAGAATGCCAGTGCAAGGGAGAGCACCAGGATGCAGGTCTCTTGCTATCTGGTGTGCTCCCTGGGGCATTTGGTGGGCTGCTGTGAGATACAGGAAGCTGGACTAGATGGGCCTATGGCCTGATCCAGTGGGGCTGTTCTGATGTTCTTATGCAGTATGAGCTAATTCCTCAAATATAAAATGTCAAATTTTCTGATTTTCTCCAGTAATTGGAGTGCTGTAGATCACATATGAACCCAGTTTTGGCCTTTTGTCTGGCCTGGAAATCCCTAACTGCACATCTGGCTCTCCACTTCAGCCTTCTGAGTACCCTGGAATGACTGTAAAGGTTTGGGGGAACTGTCCTTAGGGAGTTTTGAAGGAGTTCATTTTAGGAAGAGTTTAGCAAATATATACACACACACTATACATGAGGTGTCTAGCAGAAGCACAGAACCCCTATTATTATTAATATATTATTAATTAATTTAAGATATCTTTTTTTAATCTGGTGGGACACAATAGATTGTCATTTTCAAAAGTGGGTCCAGGTGCCAAAAAGTTTGAGAAGCACTGAGAAAGAGAAAGAGAGAGTGAATGGAAACTGCCTTTCCTCAAGTTACCATAGGAGTCCAGGGTGCTTTCCCCCCCTTGTCTTCTCCTCTAGTGCTATGATTCTTTGGGGAATCAAGGACACCCAAGGCAGCTTACAGCTTAAAAACACAAGATAAAAGATTAAAACAATGCGAAAACATAAGACACTTAAAACAAATCAGAACCCAGTGGATCACGCTACTAAAATTTTGTTCATTAAAAAATGCCAGCCTATCATAGCAGTAGTTAAATGTTTTCTTTTAAAAAAAAAAACCTTAAGGCCCTGTCCAAAGGTCTCCAGAGGGAGCTGTTTTTAATTCCAAGGGTAGGGAATTCCACAGATGAGGAGCCACCGCCAAGAAGGCCCTATATCTAGCTGCCATCAGGGGTGACACAGTTAGAAGGGCCCTCTCTGATGTTCTAAGAGTATGGGTAGGACTATATGGAAGGAGGTGGTCCCTCAAATATCCTGGTCCCAAACAGTATAGGGCTTTAAAAGTGAAAACTAGCACTTTGAATTATGTTCAGAAGTGAACTGGCAGCCAGTGTAGCTGCCAAAGCAGCGGCCCGGCCCAGCTGAGTCAAACCAACTTGCGTCAGCAACCACACAGGCAACTGTGTTCTGCACTAGTAACAGTTTCCAGACTGCCTTCAGAGGCAGCCCCATGTAGTGCATGTTACAGTAATATAATCTAGATGTCACTAGGGCATGGGTCACCATGGCCATTCTGAGCGACCCAGGTATTGTTGCAGCTGACAAATCAGCTGAAGCTGAGCAAGTGCTCCCCCAGCCACAGCCACTACCTGGGAATTCAGGAGCAGCTGCAGATCCAGGAGCATCCCTAAGCGGCAGACCTGCTCCTTCAGAGGGTGTGCAGCCCTATTCAGAGCAGGATGATAGTCCAACACCTGTTGTGAACTTCCAGACCAGAAGAAACTCAGTCTTATCAGGATTTAATTTCAGTTTGTTCATCTACATCTAGCTCCCAACTGCCTCCAGACAGTGATCCAGGACTTCGACTGCACCCCCCTTTAAGTCAGGAGGAAAGGAGAGAAAGAGCTGGGTGTCATCAACATACTGATGGTAACCTACCCCAGATCTCTGGATGACCTCTTCCAGCGGCTTCATGTAGATATTGAACAGCATGGGGGATAAAATGGAACCTTGCGACACTTAAGAACATAAGAACAGCCCCACAGGATCAGGCCATAGGCCCATCTAGTCCAGCTTCCTGTATCTCACAGCGGCCCACCAAATGCCCCAAGGAGCACACCAGATAACAAGAGACCTCATCCTGGTGCCCTCCCTTGCATCTGGCATTCCGACATAAGAGGCCAGGTTGACAAGCAAACATTCCTCAGGATCACCTTCTGGGATCTGTCACCCAGGAAGGAGCAGAGCCACCACAAAACAATGCCTCCAAGTCCCAACTTAGCCAACCAACCCAGAAGTACACTATGGTCAATGGTGTTGAAGGCCATGCAGAGAGGAACAGCAGGCCTAATCTGGGATGCACTTCCCCTGTCCATTCTCCAGCGTAAGTCATCCACCAAGGCAACCAGGGCCATCTCTGTCCCAAACCTGGGCCTGAAGCCAGACTGGAATGGATCCAAATAATCTTCTTCATCTAGGACCCTCTGAAAATATGGAACTCTATGTCACTTCTAGTTTGGTCCATAGTTCAGATTATTCTTGCCAGTAATACTGCAGCAATGAATGTTGTGTCACTATTCTTCCAGTCAAGTGTACATAACTTGCAAGTTGCAGTTGAGATTTGGAGCCCAATCCTATTCTTTTCCTCTCCCTGCCAAAGCAGGGGTGCCAAAATGATGACTGCTGCATCCTGCAGTGAGGGTCCGGTTCAGAAGTTCTCCTCTGGGTAAGGATAAACTTTCATGGCATGGGGGGGTGTTTAATTGGGCCTTCACTGGCTAAATAACTGGCACGGTTCCACGTGGACCTGGGTTCAGGTCCAGCAAGGGAGTTAGGATTTGGTGGCCACCACTGGTACCGAACCAGACTCGATCCACCCATCCCCCACCCAATCACCACCTCACCCTCCCACCTCCCTCACCATCTTACGTGGATTGGCAGGCAGTTCCACATCCACTGGGCTGGCAGGAAGGCTTTGGCCTTTTACACCTTTTACAACTGGCACAGACTGTTTTGTAGCAGTCAGCCCCTACGGAAGAGGCACGACGGTGGCACCTGGTACCTATATGAATGGGCCATTGGGGTGTTTTCTTACCTGATCAATCCAAGATTAGATGCAGTGTGACGGTAGATTTCCCTGTGCTCCTGCTTCTCAGACCATGGAGTGTCACCGTGTGGGTATGGGGCTGACATGAACACAAGGCAAAATCAATAACACCGCTTTTATATGCTCATCCCGCTTGGAAACAAGTAATGTAATGAATACAACTTCTTTGTTTAGTGCTGAGCATTTTTCAGGCGACTGAGACCTGTGCCACTCTCGCCACAATCTATACTGCTGCCAGGTGAACACAGCAAAAGTAAAAATGTTGGGATGGAAATTGTTGTGTAAGGCGTTTATTCCTAGTGATTTGCTTTTGCAGGAAATAGACTTTTCTTTCAATGTTGTGGACAGCGCTCTCTGAATGATCACTTTTATTGAGCAAAATCCCTATAGCAACCGACTCTGCGGCAAAAGAACATCGTATCTCATTTCTTCCTGTTAGGCTGCTCTGTCCTGTTTTAAATCACTCACATTTCTGAGTTGGGATGCATGGCGTTACCTACTTCATTTGGGGGCAGGAATTTGTGAAGTGCCCAGGTTTTAGAAATAGACTAGCTTAAACTATGTTGCTCCATCTTTTACCCCATTCCTTGCATGCTTTCAAAAACCTAGGATAAATTTGTGAGCATACCTGAAAGTCAAACAAAACCCTCACACACAGATACACACACACACATTGAAGGCTGCTTGGGACAGCCAGCCATGTGGAGAACTATAAATCACCTCTGTTTTGCAGGCAAACCTAACTAAGGGAGTCATGGCACAAACTTCATTGTACATTGGCTGAGGGCAAGCTGACCATTAGGCAGGTTAGACAGCTGAGTAGAGAGGTAATTTGGAAAGGTGATACAATCACCGCCATTTGGCACCTGTCTGCACCTGAAGCCCTCTGGAAAGAGGAAAGACATCAAAATGATGGCAGGAAAGGAAGAAAAAAGCAACATGATCTATTAGTGCAGCTTCTTCAAAAAGGTTCACAGCATGCGCAACTGAGGAACCTCAACATTAGGAGGCAAAGATTTTCATCCCACTTCTTTGGTCATGTTTTTGCCTTCCATAAAGTGCATTGATGTTGCCATCTGTAGTGACAGTGACCGATAGAAGGAATCAGAGGGGCTCATGAAGCGACTCTATTAGGAAAGCAGTTTTGGGGGAATATTCAGCAAGGAGTAGAAACCCAGGGCAGCCTCCCTTTTCAATTGCATTGTCACCGTTGCCCAGTGAAGTGATGTTTCTTTGTGGCACGCTCCAGTCTGCGTCATTAATAAAGTCTGCAGGAACACATCTTCTGTTGCCCTACAGAGATGAACACTGCAATCCTGTCATTATGCAGTGTCTTTCCATACAGAGATGGCAGCTAGGGACGGTGCAGGATGACAGGAAGAAGCTTGAGGCTGGCTCTGGTAATACTCTCCTGAACACTGAGGAACAGCTGTTGTTGAGCTAAGGTGGAAGCCAGTTTCAAAACAATATTTTGTACCCACCTGATGGCTTCTCAAATGAGTCTTTGGAAAGCACACACACACAAAGAACTGTAAATAGATGTAAATTTCTCCAAGACCAGCCTCTCAAACCAGGAGTCCTCAATTCATAGGGTTGTTGTTGAACAAATGGTGCTTATGTCTCTGACAGAATATTTTCATATGCAGACTGCCACAAAAATTGGACTAAAAGCTATAATAGAGAGACAAAAAGTGGTGTTGGAAGAGACTGGATTGCATGTTGTGGCTAACTTAGAATGACGGTGTGTTCACCCCATTGTTTGTGATACAAAAGCATCACAACCAGATGGCTCTTGCTGTCTTTCTATCAAGATGAGGCTTCCCCATCCTGTAAGTATTCCCATATTCATTTATTGTGCTTCGTAGGCAAGATGAATTATGAAGTGGGGTTCAGTATCAAGTGGGCTGAAATGTATGTCATGCCCCTGTTATGTAGGAAATCTCAAAGCACAGTCAGTCACAGCACCTTCTAACTGTTGCTCTTACAGAATTAATGGTGACATCAGGTGTGATGTTAGTGGTCAGTCATGTTGGATACTGGCCAAGGCATCACATCCCATCAAAGGCTCCACCAGGCCAGACTATCCCCTGAGCTGTCAACACTGAGGACAATGGTAGTGTCCAATGCACCATCAATAGGTGGGGGGGTGTTTCCCCTGGCAAGCACAGGGCAAGATGAAAAGAGTTCTGCAAAACATAACACTAGCACTGAGAGACAAGTGCAGTACAATAACTGCAGTTGATTCCCTTATTTGTGTGTGAAAGTTTCTCTCTTAAGAGTTTCTCTAGTCTGGCCTTGATGACTACCGGCCCAATCTTATGCATGTCTTCTCAGAAGTAAGTCCCATTAGAGTCAATGGGTTTACTGCCAAGAAAGTGTGGATAGGATAGGGCTGTACATCTCCCAAGATGCTCAGAATAAGAAAGGGGGGGATAAACTAGTGAAGGGAGAAGGAGGGCAAGGTCCACGGAAAGGAGTTTGTGTTTTAATGGTCTTGAACCAGGCACAGTCAAAACAAATCTGCAAATCAGGGTGAAGTTAGTTGGATACTTTGTAGACTAAGCAGCATCAAGAGATAAAGCTTCTCCTGGAATTTACCACTTCAGACTTCAAATGGGAGATTTCATATTTGACTGCTTCTGCTACTTGAGCTCTGCATGACTGCTCATTCCTTTCACAGGTACAATTAGCATGCAAGAGAGAAAATTTCAGTCTAACCCAGTGATTTTCAAAGTGGGCGCTAGCGCCCCCCAGGGGGTGTTGGAAAGATCCAAGGGGCCGTTGAAAGTAAAATGGGCGTTAGGGGGGCGATGGGGACAAAGTGGGCGATAGGGGGGCAGTGACAGGTCAGGCCAGGTGAAAAACGCTGGCCGCCACCCAAAAAAAGGGGTTCCAGGCGGCCAGCGTTTGAATTTGGCGCTCTTTGTCCTTGCGCGCCTCTGATTTGTTTTTCTCTGCCTGGAGTCAATGAGCGGGAGAAGGAGGCTCCCCCCCCTCACCGCTCAGAGCGCTCCAGACTTCTGAGGCAACAGCCTCGTGAGTGCTCTTCCCCTGCGCCGCTTTGCCGCCTGCCTCCCTGCTTGTGTGGCCACAGCCTCAACGCTGGTCGTGGTGCCTGCCTGCTGCCTGTGTGGCCACAGCTGCTTGCCTGTGCCGTGTGCCTGCCATCGCCACCACAGCCTCTGCAGTGGCGTTGTGCTGCCTGCCTGCCTGCCTGGGACCAACACAGCTCAGCAGCAGCCTTCTCCATTGATATCCAGGTAAAAGAGGAGAAGGAAGTATAAGTGTGCAATCCTGAGGCTGTCTACTCAGAAGTAAGTTCCATTGTATTCAATGGGACTTACTCCCAAGAAAGTGTCTTAAGGATTGCAGCCTCAATACATTACGTTAAAAACATTACTCATCCTACTTGTGTCTACTCATAAGTAAGGTCCATTACTCAGTTGGGCTCGCCCCCAGTCCAGCAATCTCCCCCTCCCAACCCCCCCTGCACCTGCAGCCTCTATCTCCCAGTCTGAGCCCCATCCCAGTTGTGTCTACTCAGAAGTAAGCCCCCTGAAATGAAGTGGCTTGGACTGCAGCCTAACTAGTCTTGCTCCCCCAACCCCTCTGGACCTGCCTGCACTGTCCCAAAGAAAATCCCGTCATGCACGCACCCCCCCCGCCCCAAGATAAAAAATATATGCAATATATTTATACATATTTATTTATAAATTTATACATATACAAGATGGTTGATGCTGGATGCAAAAAGATTGGTTGCAAAGTTTGCTGCAAGTAGTGCAGTAGACTATTAAGCAAAGAGGTGGGGGGCGCTAGGAATTTTTCCTGGGCCTCAAGGGGGCGTTAGCCTGAAAAAGTTTGGGAACCACTGATCTAAGCTTTTCCCAGGGAGGCATTTGTGTGCGTGTTATCATAATGACCCAATCCTATCCCCCACTAGTGCACATGATGCAGGATCACCAGTGCAGTATCCGCTGCATCTGTGCACTGATCAGGGACCAGGCCAGCCGAGAGGTAAGAAAAGAAGAACTTGACTTACCTTCTTGGCCATCACGTGGTCCCTGACAGGACTCCTCAGTTCTCCACCAGCACTGTAGCTGGTGCAGCTGTAAGAAGTCTGCTGGGGGCATATTAGGTCTGGGATGGGGGTTCTGGATGCGATAGGTGCCAGTGCCACCAAGATGCACCCCCATCCTGTCCCTGCTCTGCCTCAGTCCTCTGCCCCAATTCCCAATCTCCACTGGCAGTACCTTGCTGGCAGCCAATCTGCACTGTTGGCAATGCACAACCCTCTGACCTTTGCACCGGTGGCAGTGCTGTGCAGATTGGCAGAGTGGCTGCCACGATGGCTGACCTTGCGGTATGCTGGCATACCACAAGGATAGGAGTGGTCCATAAGTGTAGTAGTGGTTAGAGTGTCCAGCTAGGACCAAGGTTCAAATCCCCCCTGAGTCAGGAAGCAGTGGTGTACTTACCTCACCCTGCTTCCAGGGCAAAGGTCTGCGATACCAACCCCCTCCCCCACGTGATGCTGCTGCCCCCCTACCTCCAAAGTGCAATGGAGCTTCACGCAACTATAAGACCGACTGGGGAAGCTTTCTGAGGCTGTACTTCTGAAAAACTGGAAGTACAGTATCTGACCACATCAGGAGCCTCAAAGAGGCTTCCCACACTGTCCTAGCATCATGCAGGTTCAGCACCCAGGGCATTTGCCCCATTTGCCAAGTGCTAGGTCCACTTCTGTCATGAAGCTCACAGAATTATATTAGGACTGGCATGCTCTTTCACCCTCGTCTACCTTGAGGGTTGTTTTTTTTTAATTTATTTTTTTATTTCAAAACAAAACAACTACAACACACACAGATATTAACAATTGTGCTCCCCCCACCTTCGGGATATCACTCAATAATAATTACTTCATATATCCTTGGAGTAAAAGGAGTAAAAGAAAGAAAAGGATATATGACATAATAAAAAAAAAAAAAGGAAAGGGGATATAGGAATTTGGATGAATAATAGGAGTAAAAGAAAGAAAAGGATACCTTGAGGGTTGTTGTGATGAGCAATGGCATTGGTAGGGCATGTGGGGGTTGTGGGCTGCACAGAGTGACACGCCCGGGGGGGGTGACACCACTACTCACCAAAAAATTTTTAAATAATATCATCATGTTGTATATATCAATCAATGTGTGATTTCATGCAGAATGCAATGAAACAATTATGTTGAAATATCAAAAGTTATAGCCAATCAAAAGCTATTCCCAAAAACTTTTGTCTATAATCAAACTTTTGATTGGCTTTTGATTGGCTATTCAATCAAAAGTTATAGCCAAAAAACCAGTGGGGGGGGGGTTGATGGTACATCACCATGCCCACTGCCTGAGGCATTGCCCCACCCACTATTTGGGAGAAGGTCGATCATAGTGGTGATGCGCTGGCCTCCTGTACCGGGTGACTCAAACCCTTGCGACACCACTGGGGAGGAGAAGAATGTACACCTCTGAGAGATCCTTGGAGGAAAGGCACAATCAATAATGGGAGGATATGCAAACATGCAGTCTCCCCTCGACAACCTATAGTCGTGCAGTTGAGGAAAAATTTTGTCACTTGATTCTGCTTAACCTGCCAACTGCCACTTCCTTGGAATAAAAACAGAACTGATGTGATTCATGCTTATCCACTACATTTCTCAGGAGAGTAGCAGCAGCTTCACTGTTGCTGTTTGTTCCCATTAGAGGTAAGATGCTTACTGGCTCTACATTTGTTATTTCACCTACTCTATATGGGTTGACCAATATCCTCTGAGTTTTTGACCAGAAAATATTGCCAGTCTAGCACCAGAGTGTCATAGTGAAGTTATGAGGTGGAAGAAGGGCATGTGCGGGAAGTTCAGGTTGAGGGCAAAAGAGGCAACAATGCCTAGCAGTTGATGACAACCGTCTTGCCTTTGCCACACCTTCTGAATGTTCTGGAATTATTCAAGAATTTGGTAGGTCTCCGCTACCTTCACCAAGGCAGGGAAGCCAGGCAAAGAGAGGCCACCTTAGAAACCTCTCTCCCTTATCTGTAAAGGAATTCCCAAAATCCAGGGGATTTCCACTTATATGTAGGGAAGGGTCAAGATTCGGATGACTCAGACTCAAGTTTTGCGACTTGTATGGACTCGAGTCACACATGTCAAAAACTTAGGGCGCAATCCTACCCTACACTGGAACAGGCAAGCCAAGAGACTTGAACTATATGCAGCGCATGATAGGGGCCAAGGTGGCTCAGCCAAAGGGGAAAATTTTCCCCTTACCTCTGGGTAAGGCACCTTTTCCCCTATGGGTCTCCTCAGACTTGCACCACCTCCTGAGGTGGCCCAAATCCAAGGAGAGCAGAGAGGCTTGAAGCCGCTCGAGCTCCCCAGGAACAGGGGTTGGGATCCAGCATAGGCGCTGTTTCCCAGCCCCGCCTCCTGCTCCCCACCCACCCACCCCTGGGGCCACCCACCATCTGCCCTCCCCCACCCAGGAATGCCTCCCTCCTGCCTCCTCCCCGCCTTCTCCCATCCCACCTCAGAGGCTTGCATCGGCCCGGCCAGGCCGACACAAGCTTCAGCAAGGAAGCTGGTGTGGAGGCTTGTGTCAGCCTCCGCAGGCCAGCGCTTCTCTGAGTGCTGGCCCAGTTTCTTCCCTTAGGCACTGACTTAGGGACTTGGAGTGTTTTACATGAATCAACTCGAGTCATGACTCATTTTTATGTGCACTTGCAACTCTGTTTTGTGTGTGTGGTTGTTTACTCCCTTTTTTTTTACACTTGGGGCTTGACTCTCTTTTCAAAAAGACTCAGACTTGAGTCAAAATTACTCAAAAATTGCTCTGGACAAGTTGCAACAGCTGCCATTATGACTCGTGGGCAACTCGAGTCAAGGGGTGTGGAAATTCAGGACTCTACTCAAGTCTAGGCACTGTGGCTCCAGCACATCCCTGCTTACATGAAATGAAAGCGTGAACTGGACAAGTATGAACTGGGCAAGAAGTGTGGTCAACCCACTCTCTCTCTAGTACACTGAAGTCATTTCAGCAAAAATGAAAAGACTTCCCATGGTTCTCCCTCAAGCAGTCCCTGATGGCACATTGAGTGCTACTGTGCCACCAAGTACTGTTAATTCAGGGATTGGCCGAGCTGGTTAGGTGCTCAGCCAGAATCCAACACACTCAGTGCCTGATGCCATCCCAAGTCCTTGTCATTTGAAACTGGGTTGGATCTACACATGCAGAAGAATATTGTTGTAGAATCCTGGGGTATCAGAGTGGACTTACAACATCAGACTACAGGTGAGGGAAGCCTGTTTCCCCTTGTAAATAACAACTAGTATTTTAGGGAGAAACATGCTGTTCCAGTCCATGCTCTACTGTGCTAGTAGTTTTTTGTTATGCAGATATATTTTTTGTGTGTAGATACCATTCTTAACTGTGGTCTCTCTCTCTCTCTCTCTCTCTCTCTCTCTCTCTCTCTCTCTCTCTCTCTCTCTGAAGCATTCCAAGTGACCAGCTGCATGTATTGACCAGGCATAAGTACTACCAGATCTGAAATGAATTTGCTCCAAACTTATCACCAAATCTCTTCTCTGCCAATGTTGATGATGAATGGGCTATAGATGGTCTCTGGGTGCATAAATCTTTGGTTCATCTTTGATTCAGCATTTGACATCTACAGATATTGCAGTAGCCATTTGAGAGCAGCTGACAGCTGGGATGCCATTGCAAAAAGACTTCAGCTTAACACATACTAGTCAATATTTGGCAATATCCTCCGGCAGGTGCCATGCAGAAGCTGTCAGTATTTGACAGTATCTGTTCTACAGCCATAAGCATTTGGGGGATGCTTTGACGGGGGACTTGTAATGGAATTTAAGAAATTGTATGCCAATCTCACTCAGCCAATCACAACAACCAAATGTTGACAGCTGACTTCTTCAGCTGACCTGTCATGGTGGACCAGTCTAGCAATGGCTGCTGGTCACATTGGTTATATGCTATCTCAAAGTTCAGTGACAATATGAATAACAGTTGCAGGGGAGCAATGGTGGAAGAAAAGTCTGGGCCCTGCTGGATCAGTCCCAGGCAATCTAGTCCAGCATCCTGTATCCAGGGTGACCAGATACATTGAAAGATAGAGTGCCTATACCTTTAACCATAGTATAGAAGAGGAAATTTTGGCAGGTGCAGTTCAACATGGAAGGGTTAAAAAGCTGCACCTGCCAAAATTTCCTCTTCTTTACCATGGTTAAAGCTATAGGCACTCTGTATCTGGTCACCCTGTCTGTATCTCACAACAGCCCTCCAGATGCCTCAGAGAGCACACACACTCTACTGCTTGTGGACTCCTCAGAAACAGCTGGTGGGCCACCACAAGACACTGGATACTGAACTAGATGAGCCTCTAGCTTGATCCAACAGGACTTTTCATTTATTATGTTTTTATGTGTTATAATGCCAAGTTTTGATTCCCTTATTCATGCAGTGCATCCATTCAATGTGTTTTTGTTGGCCCTTTCCCTCTGATGTGGAATTGTAGAGCTGTACAAGTGAAGTGCAATCCCGCTCTACAGGTGTCATTTAAAGGTGAACTAGAGAGAAAATCTAGCTAGAAATCACCCTGTCTAGGTCAAGCCAAGCCCTCAAAAGGACTGGCCCAACCCTGCAAGGACAAATGCACCTCTGAAAGTGACACTGTTATGGATATACTGCAATTACTGTGGCGCATCATTAGACTAAAGAGTGGCATGCATTGACCTTTCCCTGATGCAACTAAGTAGGAGAGCACATTAGAAATGCTGCACTAGTATTTCTAGAGCAACAAAGCAATATATTCCCTGGTGTATTTTGGTTTTTGTTTTACTTTAAAGGAGCAGAGCTGATGAAAGATAAGCAAAGCGGGATTGTTGGCTTGGTGCAATTACATGTAATCAGTTGGGATTTATGGCTCAGTTTATTCATTTACAATGGCAGCATGTGTAGTCTTAAAGTATCCAGATGATTAATAGCAGATGTAAACGGTGGTACTTACTGTATAAGCCATTATGAAAGCCATTAACAGCATTGTTCAGAGATGGGATCACAGTATGTCACCAGGAGGAGAAAAACAGGTGACTGGGAAGCACAAATACTACAAATGCAAAGGAGTTGCATTCTCTGAGTCATGGTGGTTTAAATTAGCTTCTTAATGGACAGTATTTGGTCTGCTGTCCTATTCACTGTTACCTGGAAGTCTCACTGAAACCCGTGAGTACTCATACTGCATAAACTGGACATTAGATGGGCATGAGCAAGAAAAGGAATTATTGCATACTAAGTCACAAGGTTTACTTTTATAAGTCACAGCTTTTGTGAATAAGCAGTCAGCTCTGATGGTTCACTTATGGCTTTGAAATACGGTTACCCCACATTCTAACTCAAGTTCATGAGTCAGCTTACAACAGTATTAAAATACAGTGGAAAAAGCTAGCCATATTAAAATACTGTACAGCAAAGTAAAACAAACCAGAAAAAGAGCAGTAGCAGAACCAAGCAAGGACAGTGAACAATCCATGTTTTGCCAGTTGGCGGCAATGGTCAAGGTACACACTGGATGAATGGACCTTGGGAAGGAGCTGCACAAGTGAGGCATCACTACGTGGTAGCTTTGCACCTCCCCACTGAAGGTGGGGTTACTCATTAGGGTCTCCCATGAAGATGGGAGCAAGCAATCTCTCAGACACCCTTATTTTGGACCATTCAGAGTCTTATAGATAAAACACACACAGAGAACATTTTGAATTATGCTGGCTGGAAAGAAACTGGTAGCCAGTGACACTTTTTCCACTATGAGAAAAAAAGAGAAGACAGTGAAGGAAGTCTGTATTGTATTGCCAACCAAATGTGAGCCACCTTGTAGACTTTTTAGGAGATGGAAAGGCAGGATAATTATGGTTAGAAAGATAGAGATATCTGTGCCAGCCTTGAGTAAGAATACAGTTGCTTTCTTATTCTTTTCTATTTTTAATGGTTTTTTTTTACATTTTGTAAGCCACTTTGGGTGCCTGTGTAGTTGAAAAGCAGGGTATTGAATAAATATATACATGCTTACATACATACAGTTTCACAGCTGTATTTTGAACCAATAAAAGTTTCTAAACAGCCTTCAAAGGCAATGCTGTATATACATTCAAATTGTTTTATACCATTTTACCAGTATAGATATTGTTTTATACCAGTGGTTCCCCAACTTTTTTGCACTGGTACCACTTTTTAACATGACACTCTATTGGACCCACCTAGCTTTATGAGAGCCCAATCCTGTGGTTGGCGGCATGGCTCCGTGCCGCGGACCACAGTCACAAACAAGCCATAAGGCACATTTGCGGGGCTCCCACTGGGCTCCCGCCAGTACTAGACTAGTACCAGGCGGTGGCCCAGGTTCCGTGGCTCAGCAGTCTCCCAGACTGCCAGGCTGCGAAACGGGAGGCGGGGGCGTGGACGGGGGCGTGGGGGAGGCATTCCGGGGAGGGGGAAGACCGGTGGGGGCGGGCGGGAGGAGGATCTGTGGAGCCAAGTTCTGCAGGATACAGGGCACTCGTGCAGGGCTGTGCACCCTACATGAGCGCCTTTACTCTACCATCGACCTTTTGGTCGGTGGTAAAGTGAGTAACCCCATTGCGGGGCTGCTTACCTTACTCGGGGGAAGGGGACGAACGTACCCTTCTCCCAAGGAGCCTCCCGCAGTAGCACCGGAGACGCAGTATTCGGCGGCAGCCCTTTTTGGGGCTGCCGAGCCTGGGTGCTCCGGGCAGCTCAGGTTTGGGCTGTGAAACCTTAAAAAAAATTTCACTTTACCAGTCGCTCAAGCCTCTGTTTTTTCTCCTTTTTACTAAGATTGGGGGGGGTGTGCTGTCTTGAGCATTTGTTAAGCTCAAGACCATTCTGGTGGCCTTGCATTTCCCTTTGCCTGGCCTTTGATAAGAGCCAAGGCACGTTCTCCTACTTGCAAGTAAACACACATGTGTGACTTTCACTTTCCATAGGGCTCAATACATTTTCCTTGTCAGCTATCAGCTTATCAGCTTCACAACCCATTCCATCAGTTTATCAAAGGAGGGACAAAGAAACTGTGACAAGCTATGCATTCCAATAGACTTGGTGGGACCATTCCAGAGTAACTAACCCTGGAATAGACTATCTGAAAGGTGGTTCTGGCACAGCGTCTAGTGTGGCTGAAAAGGCCAATTCGGGAGTGACAATCCCTTCCACACTGGGAGCAAGTGCAGTCTGTCCCTGGTCTGTCTCCCTGGCTATGGGCCTTCCTTCTTTGCCTCTTTGCCTCAGACTGTTGGCCAAGTGTCTCTTCAAACTGGGAAAGGCCATGCTGCACAGCCTGCCTCCAAGCAGGCCGAATAAACATATTTAGGATTGCACTGTAGGTTGTTGATTACATCCTCAAATAACAGTTCTGAGGGTGCACAGACTGTGCCTAATACACTTGTTCTCAGAATAGCATACACATACTCCCAGTGTGACTTCAATGTACATGACACATTTTCATCTCTTATTGAGTGTACAGAGAGCCATTATTGGATCTGGTCTCCAGAACACACAGACATGGGGAAGAAGTAAGAGCCTAACCCATAAGACATATACCTCCATATTTCTGTGTAAAAATGACGTCCCATTCAAAGATGTTGTGCTTGCAGACATTTTAATCTCCTTAATCTCAGAGTGAAATAGATCCTAAGGGCAACCAAATACTGGAAAGTAACAGATAGCACCAAATGCTATATTTTTACTGTTGATCTCTAACGTAGTTTATCAAGCTCCGCTGACTACCCTAGACTTTTAATGGCAAAATACAAATTCATTAGCACTAAAAGCATTTGGTGTCTACTGTATAGTATTCTTTTAGCACATGCTTTCTGTTTTCATGTGGACAAAATCTTCTGGGGTATTAAGATAAGCATGCAATTAATAAAGAAGGATAGCTTGCATCAGATTCAGATAATGGAAAGCACAGCCATTCCTGGCAAGTTCTAAGCCTTAGTTACTCTTTGAGATATCAAAGGCAATTTGAAACATTAATGTTTAAGCTCCCACATACATTGATGGTATTGTCTACACGAACTGGTACCAAGCATGTAATTAGTCTGTGGAACTCCTTGCCTCAGGATGTGGTGATGGCATCTGGCCTAGGTGCCTTTCAAAGCTGAAATGCAGTGGTTTTGGTTTTGGTTTTGTTTTTTTGGTAAGACAGACATTGCTCCTCTTACTGAACACAGAATGGGTTCTAGCACATGGTGAATCCTGGACAGCAGTTACATATGAAGGGGACTTTCAAAGGGGACTGGACAGATTTCTAGAAGAAAAGTCCATCACAGGTTACAAACTGTAATGGGTATGTGCGTCCTCCTGGTTTTAGAAGTAGGCAACTTCAGAATGCCAGGTGCAAGGGATGGCCAGGATGCAGATATCTTGTCTCATATACTCCCTGAGGCATCTGGTGGGCCACTGTGAGATACAGGAAGCTGGACTAGATGGGCCTTTGGCCTGATCCATCAGGAATGTTCTTATGTAACTGCTGTCCAGGATTCACCATGTGCTAGAACCCATTGTGTGTTAGGTAAGAGGAGCAATGTCTGTCTTACAAAACAAAAAACAAAAAAACCCACTGCATTTCAGCTGTATCAGTTAGCACAGGGGTGCCCAAATACCAGCCCTGGGGCCACTTGTGGCCCTTGAGGACTCCCAATCCGGCCCATGGGGAGCCCCCAGTCTCCAATGAGCGTCTGGCCCTCTGGAGACTTGCTGGAGCCCATGCTGGCCTGACGCAACTGCTTTCAGTGTGATGGCCAACTGTTCTACCCCTTGCATGAGTTATGGGAAGAGGGCTCCCTCCACTGCTTGCTGTTTCACATCTGTGATGCGGCTGCGGCACCAAAGGAAAGGCTGGCCTTGCTTTGTGCAAGACCTTTTATAGGCCTTGAGTTATTACAAGACCTTCATTCATTCATATAAGTTCCATCTCTAATATATTCATTTATGTAAATTTATTCAAATTTGAAATGTAATTCTTTTTTTTTTCCTGGCCCCTGACACAGTGTCAGAGATGATGTGGCCCTCCTACCGAAAAGTTTGGACCCCCCTGAATTAGCACAACCCTGGACCATTCAACTGACACACAACATGCTGCCTGCAAACCCATTACTCTCTCTGTCCCTCCACATGCTTCAGGACTATCTTGCACAACCTTTACAGGTCCTTGCAAGAGTAGTGCTGCTGTAACAGTGCACTGGGCAAGATCTTTGAGATTCATCCTATGATCTACTTTGCAAATAGTGACTTAACTTAGACCTGACTCTAATTGCTGATGGGAAGTTGGAAGGCTACATTGTCCACGTAAAGATAGGAGGCAGGATGCTGTGAGTTAAACTAGCCACCGTTTATTGATGTAATTAAATCTGCAATGGGAACTGCAATTGGGGAGATGACATCAGCAGTCTCTACCCATTTAGGTATTCCCACCCTAACTCAAAGCTAAGGATTGTCTAATAACAATCCCCATCTCACCGTTGATGCTCCAGAATGAGGGTAGGGGGAGTTAAGGAAGCTATGAATAGCAGACCCTGCCACAAGCTATGAAGCCTTTGGGGTTGACTGCAGTCAGAATGCAGACTGCATTCTGAGCTGCAAAGGCCTCTGGGACTTAGGTCACCTTTAACCCATCAACTAACCTCAGGGTGCACACTGATCCTTACTCTTGTTCCCGTACCCTCACATATCCTGCCCGCTGTGACATATTTGGCTAATGCCCACCCTTAACCCCCATCAGTCCAGAGTCAGTGAAAAATAAACCTGCCACAGCCGATCAGGAGGGGAGCAAAAAATTTCAACATCTCCGAAAGCAACCACCTAGTCCTGGGTTGCTTTCAGGGTGAGAGGCAGGGACCACTCCTCTGGCCGCCGCCAGACTGAGAACAGAAAGGCAGTAACATTCCAGGAGAGGCCTCCCCCCACCCAACTGAGCCAGCCAATAGCTTAGTACCAGAAGTCCCTTGCTCGGAATAGGAAGTGAAGCCAAAATTACTTTTGCTTACCTCCTGTTAGCCTTCCATTCACTCTCCACCATAGGATACAGGATGCACCTTTTTAGCATAGCTGCATCTGCACTGGTGGCAGGGAATCTGATTGGGCCACTACTTGTGTTAAGACAGCATGTTTGTAATAATATTGGCTCCAATGTCCAATTTGCTCTCAGGTTATATAGATGCAAGGGAGGGCACCAGGAGGGCACCAGGTTATATAGATGCAGGTCTCTTGTTGTCTGGTGTGCTCCCTGGGGCATTTGGTGGGCCGCTGTGAGATACAGGAAGCTGGACTAGATGGGCCTATGACCTGATCCAGTGGGGCTGTTCTTATGTTGTTAGGTTTGATCTTGGAAACATGACATTTCTTCCTGATTCTCGTTTGGTCTTATGATATCAAGTGCTCCATTTTGGTTTTACTACCCATCATGCTTTCCGAATTTCTTTTATGTCTGCCACATCTGAAAACATAAATATTATAGAAAGTTGTGTAAATCTTCATTGGAACACATTTCTGTTAAAGAAATAGCATATCCGTTCTTTTTAAGAAGTAGCTTTTAGTGACTGAGTGTGGCATTTGCTACTTCAGAGGAAAAGGCACTCTGGGGAGCCATTTGGTAGAGCTGTTTGGGGGGATATAGGCATCATACAACCTAAGAGGTGTTGGTATTTTTCCCCATGTTTCTTCCTAATCCAACAATAAATTCTAGTGAGAGTTGAGAATGAGAATTTTTTTCTCCCTAATCAGGCTTCTTTATTCAAGATAAGTATCTTGAAGATCTCATTGACACCATAACCTTCTGCTTAGCTAGTGCATTCTTGACTTTATTTCATTCCATACTCCAAGGGACCTTGCAGTTAATCTCACTTTACCATGACCACTGAATAATAAAATGGTCAGAATGTGGAGATCACCCCACAAGCTTAAGGTCACAGTACTTTGACCTACATAGTCGAAATGTGATGCGGCATATTTTATGCAATATTTTGAAGCAAAAAAAAAAGCAAAAGCTTCAGCTCTGATTTAAACTTCCAGCAATGTTCATTTACCAAGTACCTTTTACAAATACATGACACATTTCCTAGCTATCGAAGGCAAGGTTTTCCATGCTCTGAGGCAAGTGTTTTAAATCAAATTTGTGAGCCTCATGGTTACATTTTGAGTGTCAGGAACTCTTCTTCTGAAATGCAGCTCTCTCTCTCTCTCTCTCTCTCTCTCACACACACACACACACACACACCCCGAATTATAATTTGTGGTATACTGAAACAGCAGAGTTTTACTATAGTTGTCAGAACAGAATGCTTTACCGTTCTTATTTTGGTGAAATATGAGGCGCTTCTGGGTTTAAGCAGGCCTCTTGAAAATGCAAGTAAGTGTACATCTCGTTTGACCCGAAGCCATAGACATTGTCTTCATCTTTCTGCAGTGTCAGCCTCCTAACCATGATGGATTATTTTGTTTGAGGATTAATCTTTCTGGGGGGCTTTCAGTCTAGGTCACAATGGCTGAGCCAGGGCAGTACCTTCAGATATATTAAAAACAAATGGCCTTCCAATTGATCTTGCCAACATGTGTCCTTGCCATTAATCTTGTATCAGAAACATAGCTCAGTGGTAAAGCACATGCAGAAGGTCATAGGAAGCGGCCTTCTTCTGCTGCAGACCTGGTCCATCTAGCTCTGTATTGTCACTACTGACTGGTGGCACAATCCAATTCCCCCCCCCCAAGTCAGCACAAGTCCCTTGTAAAGGCTCCTAGTCATTGTGAATGTGCCGTAGAGCATGTCTGTGACAACTCAGGAGTAGGATGGGCCAGTGTGGAGCCGGCCCCACAACTGGAGGCAGTAGGTTTGTGCTGGCCTGAACAGACTAGTACAGGGGGTGCGAGAGGACAGAGGGAAGAAGAAGGGAGAACTTCTGGTTGGGGGATGGCCGGCCAGGAAGGTGTATCAGGCCCAGGAGGGGAGGTTGCACAGATTTGTGCTCACAAAATTGCAGGCACAGATCTGATTAGCCCCATATGGCTGCCTAGGCATTTCTCAGGGTAAGGGGAAGGAAATTCCCTTACTCTGAGTTGCGGCCCAGCCTGCACCAAACCCGCACTGGATACAGCGCAGGTCAGTTGGCCTGCCTGTTCCTGTGCAGGTTATGATTGTGCCCTGGGAGTGTCTTCTCAGGGTTTCAGAAGTGTCTCTATCCTACCTGGAGAGGCCAGAGATTGAACCTGGGACCATCTGCATACAAGGCATGTGCTCTACCATTGAGCATTGTCTGTGGTTTGAGCCTTGACAGCCCAAGGTGGAACATGAAATGACTTTGTCTGAAACTCTGGAGAATTGATTGCAGTTAGTGTAAACAAACGGGCAGCTCAATCCTAACATGTGTTGGAACAAAGCGGCCAGCTGGCCTGCCCAGGTTCCAGTGCAAGTTTGGGGCTGAAAGTGGCTCAACACAGGGCATGGGGAATTGCTTTCCCCTTACCCCAGGGAGACTGCAGCAGCCACAATGGGTCTATTTAGATCTGTGCCATCTAAAGAGGTGGCACAGATCTGAGCAGCCTGTATTCTGGCCCCACCCCCACTCTCCCACCACCTGCCCACGGGCCCATCTGCCACCTGTCCTTCTCCCTGCCCTGGAATGCCTCCTCCCCGCCCTCCTCACGCCCCCCCCAACCCCTGCACTGGCCAAGCCTCAATCCGTCATTGTGGAGGCTTGATGCAGCCTCTGGGGGCCAGCGTACATCCTTCCCTTGGCCCGGCTGATACTCCAGGAGGTGCAAATGTGATTCGTGGCATGTTATCGACCCTCCTGGGTTGGCACAAAGGACGTGTACTGGCCCAGTCTTAGGATTGCACTCTAAGCTAGGTAAAATAAACCAATGAACTGATTGTATAAAGGAGCTTCATATGTTCATTGTAGGCTCTATGGACACAAATGTATAATCTAAAGGACCTTTGAGTTCAAGGCCATTTGCTTAATGGTTGGCTATGCCATCCTTAAGACACAAGTAGATACACCCAACTCACACTGTACCTTAATAAGTAAAAGGAATCATTATACCTTTCTATAGTCTAAAAAGGAAATTATCAAAGAGAAAATAACTCTGATAAAACCAGAATCCATGTCCAATTTTTTTAAACTCTGTACAGCCACATCTGCTAAGTGAACAATCCCTTCTGCCATATAGTGAGATATATTCTAATTCATTAGCAAAGAGGCAGCAAGAGAAATTTTGTCAATATGCTTATTTGAATTTTCGCTTGATATGTTACACTTTAATCCAGTAGTTTAGAGTAAACTGATTGATATACATAACTTTGAAGGAATTTGGAGACTCTCGAGATAACGCTTTGGAGCTTAACATCCATTACCTTGCCAGTCTTGTTTAATGTAGATCCAGCTTTCCTAATGAACAAACCTAAATTTGAAGTCTGTATTTTCAGTCATTTGAGCTTCAAGAGCAAGCAAATTATTCTGCAGAAACGGTATGCCTGCATTAGTCTGTCTGCTGAGGATACCAATATCATGTCACAATTTGCAATGTTGCTTTTGTGTAGTGGTTAACAGGGCTTGCCTGCCTCTGTGGTGACCTCATTGGAATCACTCAAAGCTACATCCAGCTCTCAAAGTCCATCTCATACTTGGCAGCTGACAGGCCTACCAAGTGAGGGATGAAAAGGGGGACTGTAGTGAGGGTCCCACAGCTTAAGATGGTCCTTCCTGCCCCCTACATCAGTTTCTTAAGTCATTTCTGCCCAATGTTGCATATACGCAACAGGGACCAAATGTGTACACCTATGGGCCAGGCAAAAATGGGTTAAATTATATATATTTATACTTCTGAGTGCAGTGACTATAGAACTAACAACAGTAATGTTTGATTTAGTGCAATTATGAAGTTGACAGATGGCCCAATCCCATTGAGGGCTTGTGCCAGGGGAACACACTTTCTGCTGGTACACTGTTACAAAAGCATCATAAAGCATTTTGCAACAGCACAAGGTGCACTGGCAGGAAGGCCAAAGCCTTCCTACTGGCACTAGTGGTGGTTGAGAGGCCTGCTGGACCACATAAATCCAGCACAGGGATGGGAGAAGGGCAGGGAGGGGGTTGACTGGGGCAGGGGGAGAGTGGAATGGGGCCACAACTGTAGGCATATTGGCTGGGAGGGATCAGTACCGTTGGGCTTGATCCTGGACCTGATCCTTCTACACAGATCAATGCAGACTTGCACAAGCAATGTTGCTGGTGCAGATCAATCAATCAACAATATTTATATACCGCTTTTCAACTAAAAGTTCACAGAGCGGTTTACAGAGAAAAATCAAATAACTAAATGGCTCCCTGTCCCAAAAGGGCTCACAATCTAAAAAGATGCAAATGAATACCAGCAGACAGCCACTAGAACAGACACTGCTGGGGTGAGGTGGGCCAGTTACTCTCCCCCTGCTAAAAAAAGGAGCACCCACTTGAAAAAGTGCCTCTTACCCAATTAGCAGGGGTAGATGCGCATTGACCCACTTCAGCTGCTAGAGCTTACCCAGGGGCAAGGTGACAAATTCCCCTTACCCAGAGGAGATCTTCAGCAGCCAAACATCCTCCATGGGATACAGCAGAAGCTCCACCAGCGCTGCTGCATTGCGGTGCCGGGATTTAGGTAGGGCTGGGCTGAAAGTCAATTTGAAATACAATCAGAGGAATTACAAGTTGTTTAAATAACTGAATCAGTTCCAAAGTACTTTTTTTTTTAAATGTTCACAGCTGTGTTGGTCCCATTGAACAAAATGTACAGAGTCAGTAAAATGAGCCCCTTGTTAGTGTTCGTACTCTCACTGCAGTATACAGTCTTTTGTGCTACACAGAACTCTTCTTTGGGTTGGATGTGCCAAACTTTTTAAAGGAAAGGGAGAGGGGAAATATATGGAAGCCTCAAAATTTCTAGGAAAAAAGGGATCCGTCCTGAAAAATTCTGTTGGCAGATAGACACTTTTGCTCAAACTGCATTATTAAGAAAGAAAAAATGGTATCCAGTCCAAAGCAAAATTTGCAAGAGAGAGATTCCTTCTGGTGCAGCAATGTCTGAGGCATGCTAAGGAAGTCAAACAAGATGTGCTGCGCATTGAACATTACACTGTGTGAGAGAAGACTTGATGCCCTGTCTGAACAAGTGTACTTGAAGCAAGTGTGCAATGAATTGCTCTCTAGCATCAATTGAAACATGATGTTAGGACATCATGTTAAGGAGACCTAGTAAATACTTGCATTAGATTCTTCTAGAAAATGGGAAAGTGATTTATGGAAAAAGAATGTAAAATAAGCTTATTTTGAGAGCACAGAAGGAACACTGGAATATTACGGTATTTAATGCAGCAGGTTCCAAAGTAGGCTGTCTCATTCTTGAGTTATTGTGGATGAACTATTATCTTGCTTAAATAGCAAAGACCACCTCAGGATTCAGTCTCAGGAAATATTTGATACTGCTGAACTCAATTCCATGTTAATAAAAAGGTATTTGAGAGAACTTTAAGGATTTGTAGCAAACTTCTCAAAAAAACCTGTTAGAAGATTGACAAAAAACATTTTCTAACGAAAACCATTATCTTATTCAAGTGATACAGTTTGCTAACCTAGAGGCTGCTTTGGAAAGCAGCTGATGATTGCAACTTGTCTTCTGCCAGGACTCCTATTCCTTTTATAGCACGATAGGTAGAAATTCCCCAGAGGTGTTCCTGCCCCCCATCTTCATATCTGGATGGCTGCTCCATCCTATTCCATGTCTGCCTGTTACTTGCAGCCATCAAAGACAGAGGGGCCCTGTCTGGAAAAAAATAGTAAGGGACAACTCTAAAGGTTCCCACATCTTTCACTGTATTTCACAAAATATACAGTCAGTTCTCAATGTCCCTAGGGTTAGGTTCCTGGAAACCCTAGCAGATAGTGACTTCATGGATAACAAATCATTTATCCTATGGGATTAACGGGGTTAGGTACAAGGGGTACTTAGGGGGGAAAGGGTACCTTCCCCCAGCCATTTAAAGGGGTTCACGCTGGTTGCAGGAGCCACTCAGAAGGTCACTGCATAGTAGATAATGAGAACAGAGGTGCAGATAACAAGAGGGAGGTAGCAATTCTGTCCCTCGCAGATACACAAATTCAGATAGTGAATTTGCCAATATGAAACAATGTGAATATGAAGCTCCTTCAACTAGAATGGGTTTCCCATTTGTTTCAGCAAAGGCGGCAGCTCATCATCACGTCGTTCTTTTGTGTGAAAATCTTCACTCCCTACAGTGAAATAAAAGAGGGTCCCATGCACATGCACATGCACACCCACTAGATCCATATGTGCACATCTGAACACACAAGACTTCCTTGGTTTGGGACAACAGGATGCAATCCAGAGGAAGTTAGGCATGGCTGACAGTCCAGTGCTAAAAATGTTCCGCTGGAAGCAAGCCCCTTTTATTTCAGTGGCTGTTGTTTCCAGGGACGTGTGTTTGGGATGGCAGATTCAATCCTCTTTAAATCAATGGGGCTTAAGCATTCAAATCCCATTGATTTCAATTAGATTTGGATGCACATCATTTTCTCTGGACCTTGCCCCCTTTTTATGTGTGTACAAATGACTGCACAAATACAACTACATGGAGGAAAGGAAATCTAAAATATTTAGGGACCTGTTTCTGTGATTGGCTTGCTAATCCCACATGAAAGCATTGACCTATGTCCAATTATCATCCCCCTCCCCCACAAAGCAGCTGGAAAAGCCATTATACCTGATGACAATCAAAGAGAAGCAGCAGGGCTGATCCTGCTAAAGTTGGGGAAAATGATTGAACTGAGCAAAGGCTAAAAATTGCTTCTCTATCCAAAGAATTGCATGGCAGGATTTTAATTAAAGTGAATTAATGTGGTGTTTTCATTAATAATGCAATGAAAAGGAGGAAATCGTGTTTAGGGAATTTAAGGGAGAAAAATACCCCTTAATTCTCACTTAGTCTAACTGATTCTCCCTTCTTTGTCCATAAAATCTTTTGTTACTCACTACAAACAGTTACTTAAAAATCCTCTCAAGAATTAACAGATGAACAGACTTACATAATTGCTCTGAAATCTGTCTTCTGCTGTCATATTTTTTCAGCTCTTTCATTGTAGCCTATTTGTTTTCCTTCTCTTAAAAGAAACCCACAATACCTATTATTAAAACAAAAACAGCAATCCTATACAGCAGTGTTTCTCAAACTGTGGGTCCCAACCCTATGAATCCCCATTCACTTCAGCATTTTATTTTTAATATAGTAATCTTGATGCTACCATGACAGGTGACTGCATTTGGGGAATGTTACAGATCTGTACTTTTAACAGGCTACAATGTATATGCTTTTAACAATGATAGTAAATGGGACTTACTCCTGGGTAAGTGTGGGTAGGATTGCAATCTAGGGTTGTTAAAGATTTTCTTGCTTGATGTTGTCACTTCCGGTCAGGACAGATTCCTGTGGGTCCTGACAGGTTTTCATGCTTAAAAGTGGATCCTGGTGCTAAAAGTTTAAGAACCACTGCAAACAGACTTGCCTGGGAGTAAGACCCACTGACCACTGTGGGGCTTACTTCTGCATAAACACACACTGGTTCAGGCTGTATGTAAATGAATGGAGACTTTGATCCCAATCCAGTTCTAGTGACAGGCAATTAGTTGCACAATCGGTTGGGTATCCCTATGTGTCGCAAGATACATCTTGTAGTCTGGGTACTGAGTAGTCTGTGTACTGGTTCAGATGAACATTATGGTGCAAGCATCAATATCGTGGGCTTCAAGATCAGCATTCTTGGAAGGCTGCTTCCCAAGAAGAGCTATAGAGCTCACTTCCTGGAAGGGTACACTTGGTTCCTCAATTTATTTTCAACAGATTTTTACCTGTTCTCCACATCCTTGATGCTATGGTTCCATAAAGCTTCTTTCCCAGGCAGATTCCATAGCAGCTTCAAAGGTGCAAGTTGCATCAAGACTGTGGCACAAGGAGAAAGGATTAAAAAGCTGCCAGACTGCTGTACAGCTTGTTTCGTCTCTGTTGAATGGGTGCCGAAGGTCATTTTTTTAGCTGCCCCTGGTCTCTGCCCTTTTTTCATTACACTCCTGGTATGAGATTTTATTCCCAGTTTTTGAGGGTTGGCAGCCTTGTGACATCACCTGACACTGTCTCAGACATCTCAGGTGTGGGGTTGAATTCAACATGGCAGACCTAATTAAATGGGATTCCCAGTAACCAGGATCCTAGTTAGAAGCTCTCCCTGCCACCCCTGCAACTTTTATGTTACATAAGAAAAACACACACACACGGCCAAATCATACATTCAACATAATGTGTAGTTTGGCATTAATTCAATATTCTGTTGGCATCACTGGCTACCTAAAATACATTTTCCTTTTCCCTAAGTCAGCAGAAGTGTTTAAGCTTTCAGTAACTCTTCATTGTTAGATGGAAACTTCAAAAGATTCTAGTGATAGTTCCTCAGCCATGTGTGTTTATGACATCAGCTGCTTCAAAAGGTTCCCCCCCCCTTTTTAAAGAGGGAGTTGCATGTGGCTCAGATCTTCAGGCCCTTTGTCTGCTTGATCAGTCAGTTTCCATGGATACATGCTGTGGACAACCTCTGAAAAGCAGAGGCATTTTTCTCCCTCTGAACAATCAAGCTAAAGCTATAGGTTGTGCATAACCTAAGATGCATGCAGCCACAGTTGTGCCTTTTATCCAGCAGCTGTAGAGGGCAAGTTTGCAAGAAAAAGTCTCATGATAACTGACTATTAAGGCACCTCAGATGTGTAGGCTTGAGTGGGCAGTGACAACTGCAGTTTGACACATTGGTGAGTCACAGCCCATCCTTGCCCTGGGCCTGCCATGTGCCCAACCTGCCCTCTTTTTGGTCAGAGAGGAGTGTAGCTCAGCGTTAGTGCATGTGCTTTGTTTACAAAACACTAATGCAACACTATACTGTATATCATGGTGCCCATGGGCACTTAGGTGCCTGTAGATGTGTCTGGTCATGCCCACCTGCTGCTGCCTTCACCACCTAGCCTCTGCTCTAGAATCTTGTACTGTGAAAGTGGAAGTGTGGAGAGGATAGCAGAAGGTAGAGCATCTTCCTTCTCCTCTCAACCACACTTTCATTCCTTTCCTCAAAACTCAAGCACGTACTAAACCAAGTAGAGCTTCAAAAAACAGTATGCTAAGCAGTGGTGAGGTGAGGTTAGGTGATGGTGAGGAGATGGTGGCAGCTGGTGGAAGCTGTATGCAATCTCCGTTTGTATCTGACCCTGCCCCTTGGCAGCCATTTTGTGGTAGTGCCCACCATTCCTTCTCAGAAGTCCTGTGAGGCCCACAAACTTGACAAGGTTGGGAATCACTGCTGTTGTACATCATGCAGTGCTAGCACCACTACTGTTTCAACTTAAGAGTGCCCCTTAGCTAGCACAGCAAGTCATTCAAGCAGCCATACATCACAGTAGGGATAGTTTGGTGCCTGAACAAACTTCACATGATTAGTGGTGTACATGCTCACGCTGCATACACAACCTGACTAAAACTTTTTTTCCTGACTAGTTTTATAATTGCATGGAAGAATGTTATCCAAACTGCCCCTTTACACACACTGCTAAAACCTAAAGACATCTTAGCAGTGCACAGATGAACCACCCCGTACCACAGAGTTAGCAAAACTAATGTGGATGGGCCAAGACATGCACTCAGCATGAGTGCACACATCACCAATTGTGTAGGGTCGGTTTGAACACTAAAGTGCTAGGATGTGCACACCAGCCCATAGAAAGAATCTGATTCAGCAGACAGCAAAACAACATTGTTCTGTATCTACTAAAATTCCATGCACATTTCTATATCTAGCTCTTACTGTTAGAGTTCGACTAATTAATATCACATAATCATCTATTCCTGAGATCACAGGTTAGTGTAACATATTATCTGACTTCTTTTTAACTGTTAGCTTTGATAAAATATTTAATAAGACGTGCTGTGGTTGCAATAATCACCAGGGAATCTCAAATCTCTCATATTTCAAATTGGATTAAATGGTTTGATTAGAAAAGCTGGTTCGAACTCCAGCAGATAAGCCAATGTTCCCCAAAGCATTTTTGGCAGTTGCTAAAGTGCATTTTTAGATCCCGGAAACACAGGCAGGTTTATATTTTACCAGTGGCATGTTTCCAAATCTCTTGCACTAAAATCTGTTGCATGTCTAATTCCTACAATCAAAAACATCTTATTAAAATATGCACTAACAGTGTAAAATTTGATTGTGAGACTAGATAGCTCAGAAATAAAGACAAGAACTGTAAAGAAATGAGAGAACCAGTGATCAATAGAATATTTAAGCAGTTTAGAGGTACAGAGGAAGAAAACAGCTCTGTACCACCATACTTATCTGCAAATATCTGAATATTTGTAGGAAGTAGTGTTGGAAAACAAATTTAAATGTTGATGCATGATGAGATGAGATGTGATGCTGGGGAAGCACTCTGTGTGGAGCTCAGTGACCTAGAAGCACAATGTCACTGTCAAACTTCTGGGTTACTGAGCTTCTGCATGCACGATCACTGGGAAGGCTGAGCTTTTCCTGTCACAGCAAAGTCTCTATATAGAGAGACTAGTTGACACATATGAAAGCTGGGCCTCTTCAGTGATGGTGCAACACTCAGAAACTGGGTGGATCACATGCACAGTCACAGGAAATAAGTTTGTACATGCTCCGTCCAATTTCAAGGCTCAACTCTCATTTGCAGCTTGTCTAGTGGGATATCAGCCTCCCCTGTGATCACACAATCCCTCAAAAGGTGGGTGGAGTGCACCCAATCACAAGGGAGGCTGAGTTTTGGAGTAGTATAGGTGAGGCTCTGCCTCCCCTGACTGCAAGTTCCTGCAATTTAACTGCACAATAGGAGGGCCACTTCCCTCCTATTGATAAGCACTTCGTCCAATTTTTCTCCTATTCAAAGCAGTGGTGTCACTAGGGTTCGTGTCACCCAGTGCAGGATGCCAGCACGTCACCCCCCCATGCAGTGGGCAGGGTAACACCCCAAGTGGTGGGCGTGGTGATGTACCATCACTCCACCCCCACTGGTTTTTGGCTGTACCTTTTGACAGAACAAAGATAGAACACATTCTGCATGAAAATATGCATTGATTGATATATAACATGATGGAATTATTCTTCCAAATTGTGATTTTAATGATTTTGGTCACTAGTGGTATCACATACACCCCCAGGGTGTCAACTTACTAACACCTTATTGCAGCAGTTCTCAAACTTTTATCACTGGGACCCAATTTTAGAATGACAATCTGTCCAAGACCCACCAGAAGTGATGTCATGGTGAAAGTGACATCATCAGGCAAATTAAAATAAATAAGTATAAACAATTAAAGTAAAACAAATAATTAAATAAACAGAAGCTAGCCCTGTTCCACCAAGTGAATTTCCTCTGTAGCCTGCCTGCAATACCCCCTCCCTCCAAAACCAGTAAGGTTTTCAGCCCAGTGCCCAGTTCAATTGAAGAACTTCTGTTTAAACCAGATCACTGTCAGGCTGTCAGACCTGGCTTTGCAAGTCTCAGAAAAGTTCACCTTATCAGCTGAAGCCTCTGTTTTGATCCTTTTTAATTGGGGGGGGGCTGCCTTCTGGAGCACTTGTTTAGCTCCAGGTGTATAGGATCAGGACCATTCTGGTAGCCTTGCACTCTCCTTCACTTGATCTTCGACACCAGGCAAGACACGTTTGCTTGCTCATGAGTAAACAGGCTTGGTTTTGCTTTCCATAGGGCTCAATACATTCATCTGCTTGGAGGGGGCGACTTCCTTTTCAGTTGTTTTTGGGGGCTGCATTCATTGGATCAGGACCATTCTGGTGTTGTTGGATTCCTCTCAGCCTGCCCTTTTTGACGACCTAAGTTCGCCTACTTGTGAGTAAATACGCAATATGGCTCACTTTCCATAAGGATCCATGCATTTTTTGTTCTCCAGTTTTTTGGCCATAACTTTTGATAGAAAGGAGATGTTTCACTCTGGTTTTTGTGCATTGCATTCTTCTGGAAAGTCCACATCCAACGGTATATAACATGATGGGATTACACCTGTGATTTTAGCATGTCACTCCCCAGTGTGTGTCACCCCCCTGTGTGTGTCTCCCAGTGTGGCCCACTGCACCCCCTGCACCACCTGCACCCCCCTAGCAACACCACTGATCCAAAGGATGTCATAGAGCAAATGCCTCTGGATGGCCAAAAGCATACCCTTCTTCTGCATTTGCTGCTCTTCACACTACCTCTGAACTCAGAACATGACACACTGTGTGTGACCACATGGAAATATCTGTTAGGTGTCAACAGCATTCTTGTCATAAGATAATGAACAGCAATAGATTCAGAGGCAGTTGGGTGCAGCAAAATTGGAATATAACCCTGTGCCTGCATCCTGATTGTTATTCAAATAGATCATTAGAGACAATAAAAATAATGAGAACAGCGTTGCAACACTGGGTCAAAGTAATCTCTAAAGCTTTTATTACATGATATAGTTTATAAAATTCCTATACTTAAAACAAATTAGGATTCACCTCCATCCTCACAAAGATAAACATGCAAAAATGTATACAACAAGTCTGAAAACATTAGCATTTATATGCAAGTTTTTATTCCTGAAACAGTTATGCAGTGTATGTAATAAAAACATTTGCTGGGCAAGTGAAAGTCCAACTAAGACATGCATACAAACACGCAGGCATACACACACACATGCAAACACGCACCCCTTTACATGTACCTTTAGCAGTGTGAGGGCTGCTGCTTCCATAGTGCATCCACACGAGTCTAGATATGTGTGAAAGTTTTTGGTCTACATGGTCTATCCTGATGCCATATTTACTTATCATGCAAGCAACACCCAGTCCTGAGAAGGTCCATCATTTGTTTGGTATGTAAATACAGTGTCAGGACAAAGCATGAGTGCTGCTGCCTTTCCACATACCTGGACCAGTTTGAGAACAATCAAGGATCCTAAAGGTATGTGTAATGGATCCTAAAAAATATTAGATTGGGCCTGGGCTTCTGCCCCTTCAGTCACATGTTGAATCAGATTTCTACATTTCACAGTCATTTGATTTAATCAGAATCACGTACGGGCTATCACTGGAATCCCTCAAAAGAGACATTTTGTTAAGGAAGAGAATGGTATACACTGTCAGAGATCTGCTTTCTTTTCTTGTTGCAGGAGTTCCCACTGCAGATAAGCCTGCTTTTGCTTTGGTGCCAGCTCCATCTCTGGAGCATATCTCAGCTAGGGCTGCGGGCCTGGTTTAAACGGTAAACTTAATCTGAACAAACAAAAAAAAAGGCTTTGAAATTAGCAATAAAAACAGGAAAGGGTACCTTCCTCCCTTCCATTCTTAGTGGCGGTTTTTGCCTCTGAGTTGCTGCTAGAGTATGGAAGATAGCATGGGTGGCTCCATACATATGTATTCAAGGGAGGGAAGAAGGAGCCAACAAGACATTATACACAGGCATGTGTAGGGAGAAAAGTGGTGTGGTGGCAGCGGTATTGAGAAAAGTAAAGTTCACAGGGACTAGGTTAAGACACCCCACCGTCGCTCTGTCACTCAAACTCACAGTCTCTGGAAATTGTTTTTGATTTTTAAAAAGAAGTTGGGGGAAAGATGCAGTTGCATTTCAAGTCTAGTTTGGGTGTGAATGATAGAGGTGCAAGTGATAGAATAGAATGATAGAACTGCACATCTAGCTCTGTATGTTTTGGGGTGTGTTCCCTGATTAATTTCAAATGAGCATGGTCAGCCACTGGACAAAGACTGTTCTTCTGCTCCTGTCTTCTGAAAAGCAGTAATATAACATTTAAATCTTACTAACCTAAGCCCATAATCTCATGGCACTTAACAGTGAGGAAGGCCCATTGAATACAGTGAAACATACTTCTGAGTAAACATACATAGGGTTCAGGCTATAAATCATAGATTAGAATTTGTTGTTAAAATAATCCTTAAGGAACAAACCAACCCCAGGAAGGTCTGTCCTTTTCTATGTCCTATGTTTTAAATAGCCTCTATATCTTGAACAAAGCAGTTAAATGTTAGATCTGGGTGGGTCACCCACCCAGATGACAAGGCACACTAAAAACAAATCTGGTCCACGGTGGTCCAACACTGTTCCAAAAGCAGCTGGAACCCATCAACAGTTTGGAACCACTGAAATGATTTCAGTGCAGGATTCCAGAAGAAGAGCTACCAAAGCCGACAAGAATTGGCGCCTCGATTCATGGTCGTGTTTTCGGGGCAGCTGAAAGCTTTCCGGAACGCCTCAAAATTGCTCATAGCACCAATAACTCTGGAGAGAAAAGAGACAAACATTTGTATTACTTTATATCAGGGGTGTCCAAAGGTTTTGGCAGGAGGGCCATATCATCTCTCTGACACTGTCGGGGGCTGAGGGAAAAAAGAATTAATTTATATTTAAAATTTGAATAAATTTACATAAGTTTACATAAATGAATATATTAAAGATGAACTTATATGAACGAATGAAGGTCTTGCAATAGCTCAAGGCCTATAAAAGGCCTGGCACAAAGCAAGGCCGGCCTTTCCTTCACTACCACTGCTGCATCACAGACATGAAACAGCAAGCAGTGGAGGGAGCCCTCATCCCACAGCTCAGGTGAGAGGTCAAACAGTCGCCCTCACACTGAAAGCAGTTGCGTCAGGCCAGTGCGGGCTCCAACAAATCTCTGGAGGGCCAGAGGCTCACTGGAGACTGGGGGCTCTCTGAGGGCCGCATTGGGAATCCTCGAGGGCCGCAAGTGGCCCCAGGTCCAGGGTTTGGGCACCCCTGCTTTATATTATAGATTCCTCTCTATGCCTTGATTTCCAAAATTTTCCTTTGGTTTTGCTTTGGATATCCTGTGCTACCATTGTTGTGATGGAACACAGAAAAAACATCCAGCATTCTGGATGGTTTGATTTTCAACAGGAATATGGCACAGGGCAAAAGGTTTACCCCCACCCCACTCCCACAGTCCTGATTCAGTTCAAACCTCCCCTATGGTTGCTTTTTGTACAAAAAGAGACATGGTCACCAGTAGGGGAGCCTGTTGTTGGAATGAGTCTTGTGGGTTGCTTTCTCCCATACATCAGATAGACCACTTGTTTGGTTTCTTGTTTGGTTTCTTGTCAGGTCCCACCTACTTGGCCCTTTTCTCTCTTCTCTTCCTACTTCTCTTGTTGATCCTTTCCCAATCCTTCTTAGTGATTATTCCCCTTCCATCACCATTTTGGTGGCGGAATTTCTGGCGGCAGTTTCTATGGCAAAGGCCAGAAGTGGATAGCTGATAAAGTTGTATCTCTTTGCCTTGTTATATTTGTTATTGTCGTTGGACTTTTTGTATGCCAATAAAGGTTTACCAAAGTAAGTAAGACTAACAATAGCTGCAGTTCTTTCTTTTGCCCAAACCAACTTTCCAGCACTGGCATAGCTGTGCCAATGGGACGTGTGCTTCATCCTGCAGCTGGGGGACACTCATGCAGTCTTCCTCAAGGTAAGGAAATGCTTGTTCCCTTACCTTGGAGCTGTGTTGCCCTTATGTCAGTGCTGGAAAGTGGGTTAGAACTGCACCCTTAATCCCTTAACAAAAGTTAGCTTGCTGTATGTGGGCTTCCCAAGTGCCAATCTTGCCAGTCCCAAGAATATGATTCAAAAACAATTAACATCATGACTACTTTGGTCGTAGGACTGTTATTTGTTCATTTATTTATATGGTGCCATCAGTGTTTGTGGCACTTTACAAGACTCAGAAAGACAAGTCTCTGTCCTGACCTTTCAAATCTAAATAACAATCACATCAGAGATAACAGAGGAAGGGAAGAGGGTGGAGGCAAGAGTAATTAAGCATATGCCATTTTCTCTGGCACACATACAATAATACCTCTCATTAAGAGGGAGCTCCATTCAGGAAAGTTGAGAGCTGTGTGAAACAGCACTTGTGAGTTGCTTTCTCCCACACATCTGATGGACCACTACTATAGGATGCATTGTTAAAGATAAGACTGGAAAGTGGTGTTGATTGATTGCCACGCTTCCCCAAATGCACTGTTCCCACTGGTTAGAATAGCCATCAATTATGCCAGGACAAAAGCACAGTAAATCAGCACTAAAAGAAGCAAAGTTATGAGTGGAATTATTGCACTTAAGATTAGTTGCAGTAGGAGAAGAGGATGAAGGCATAGTGCCAAACACTCCATAGAAACACTGCTGTGCTCTCTAAAAGACATGACATCATTACAGTTCATTTCATACAGTTCACGTCACTAATACATCAAAAACCCACTGGCTCTCTTCAACCATACAAAAAAGAAGCAAACTTGAAAATAATGGAATTCTTGATTCAATACTAGAAAAGCTAGATCTAATTGTGCTTTTAAATTCAGAATCAATTATGGAATGGTACAGGACAGACTCACCTTCCCTATCTGTTGCTCATGCCAATGGATAACAGCTGCAATCCTATGCACACTTTCCTGGGAGTAAGCCCTAGTTAACACAATGGGACTTACTTCTGAGTAGACCTGAATAAGATTGTGCTAAGCATGAGCATTCCATTCTGCAATAGACTTTGAGCCCAATCCTATGCACATCTACTCAGAAATAAATCTCATTATAGTGAATGAGGCTTACTCCCAGGTTAGTGTGAATAGGATTGCATCTTCACTATTAATCACTGAGAGCCCAGACCTATGGGCTATGAGCGCCGGTACTGAGCTCCAGTGCCGGGTGGTGTAAACTTGCTGTAAAGCACCTTTTATGGCACCCAGGGTTTAAGGAGCAAGGGAAGAGGTCTTTTGGGACAGTAAGATTATTCGGGGCAGGGGGAAGCAGGGGTTGGGGATTGAATCGGCCTGAGAGGGGGTGGGACTGGCGGAGGCTTGCTCTGCTGAATCCTATTCTCTTTGTTGGGCTGAAAAGTTTTGCTGGCGCAAACTTGAGAAGCCCCATTGTGGCAGCCTTTACAGTGCTGTTGAATACAGCAGTAGCCATTTTGGCACCACTACACCTGGCGGCGGCGGCAGCGGGGATAGAATTGGGCTGTAGGTTCGTGAAACAGGAGGAGTTTTTAAAATGAAGATTATGGGTAGCATTCATCAGAAGCCATGACTTAATCAATATTGAAATAAGTGAGGTGAGTTAATAATGGCTAATGTAAGTCCCACTTGTTTCGATGAGAGGTAGTCATGACTAACTTTCTTTGGACACAACTGTATGGATCAGATCTCTCTCTCTCTCTCTGTCTCTCTTCCAAACTATGTCCAGGCCACAATTGTTGGTTGCAGCCTTTACAGGCTTCAATGGCTCGTCTCGGAAAGACCACCTCCTTCCATGGGGACATGCTGGCTCTCTAAGGTCATCTGGAAAGACTCTCCTGTGGTCCATCTGGGGCTGTTTTTAGTTAGAGAAAACTCTTTTTCAGGATTAAACATGACTCTTTAATCTGGAAGCAGCTGTGTAACTAGTTCAGTGCTTGGCTGAGCTCAACATTGCTGAACCAAGCTTTGAGGGCAGAGAGGCTAGGCAATGGTTTGCAACTGTGTTATGATGCAGGACTCAGATGTTATCTTGAAAGAGGAGCTCCAGCTCTTAGCCTCCCTGTGCCACTTCCACCCCAAGCTCTGCTGAAGAGCCAGCATTTTCATCTCTTATCAAACAAAATTCTATAGTTGAAGGGAAAGTGTATTCAATAATAATGGGAAGGGGCTATAGTAGTAGGCAAAGCATCTCTTAACACCTCGATTCTGTAATCCTGAGAAGAGTCCATAGATTGGCTAGGGTGTCTCCCCAGTAGTGGTCCTTATTATGTATACTTTTTCATCTCCTTTAATGAACCTGCTTCCTACAGTAAATAATATTTAGCTTGTCAATTCACTTTTATATACATATTTCTTACCCCTTGTCTGACTGCCTTCAATCCACAATTGCATTTTGGAGATGAGGTGACCAGTACCACACACGATATTCTTGATGAGGGCACACTATTAATTTGTCTAATGCTATTATAATCCTCTCAGTATTATTTCTCATCCCAGCTTCTCAGGCAGTCTGATATCTGACTTGCTCATTTTCTGCAGGGCCTTATTAAACAGGATCACTACAGGACAGAAGTGACAGTAATTTTATGCTGGTCTTTTTCCTGAGGGCCCAATCCTACGCCTCCGACGTATTCTCGGCATCACCTGGCAGGACAAAGTTCCAAACAACACAGTCCTGGAACGTGCTGGAATCCCTAGCATGTATGCACTACTGAAACAGAGACGCCTGCGTTGGCTCGGTCATGTTGTGAGAATGGATGATGGCTGGATCCCAAAGGATCTCCTCTATGGAGAACTCGTGCAAGGAAAGCGCCCTACAGGTAGACCACAGCTGCGATACAAGGACATCTGCAAGAGGGATCTGAAGGCCTTAGGAGTGGACCTCAACAAGTGGGAAACCCTGGCCTCTGAGCGGCCCGCCTGGAGGCAGGCTGTGCAACATGGCCTTTCCCAGTTTGAAGAGACACTTGGCCAACAGTCTGAGGCTAAGAGGCAAAGAAGGAAGGCCCATAGCCAGGGAGACAGGCCAGGGACAGACTGCACTTGCTCCCAGTGTGGAAGGGATTGTCACTCCCGAATCGGCCTTTTCAGCCACACTAGACGCTGTTCCAGAACCACCTTTCAGAGCGCGATACCATAGTCTTTCGAGACTGAAGGTTGCCAACTAATCCTATTCAGCTTTCCATCACCGGTGCAGCCACAATGCAGCCCTGAGGGTAAGGGAACAAATGTTCCCATATCTTGAGAAGGCTTCTATGATTGCCACCCCACCACAGGATGTAGTGCATGCCCCACTGGCACAGCTGCCCTGGCACTGGAAAGTTGGATCGGATTGGGCCCTAAGTCAGTACTGCTAGTGTACCGCTGGTATGATCATAACTGTGAGGTACTTTTCCTTAATTTCAACTCCATTGTGTTTCTTTACAGAGCTATCTGTTTACCACAGCTGGTTGGGCACTTCTCCAGCTTTGCACCGCTTTGTTTGAGTTCCCCATTAAAAAACCTTTAAAAAATGCTTTAATGCCATAATTGAATTGTGCTGCTTCAGTGCCAAACTCTTCCTATGGAAGAACGATATCTTACTTGAAATTGTATTTTCTAGTCCCCAAATGGCATTGTATCTCCACTTTAACCTTTTCAATCGTGTGCCTCTATGATGCTGGGAATTCACCCTTTGAGTATAGATAAGAAAGGTGAAAGGAGACGCCTATCACCTTTCAAGTGAAAAAAGCAGTGCAGTCAAGTGATGCAGTCATTTCTAAGGTGAGCTTTGTAGGGAAACAGAACAAGGTCCTCTTGGTCTATAGATTAAGGTGGAAACCCACCGCTTCACTGGGATGCAGCTTTTTAAACTAGGGAGAACTTTAAAAGCAGTTTGCCAGTGTTATTGACCTGTTTGGAGGACTGCTGTGTGGGAAAAGAAAAATTTCTCTTACTTGAAATATTTCCCAATACACACTGGACTACAAGGAGAAGGGTACTACTAGGGGAAGAAGTACAACTAGTTCTGTAGGCCCACTATGTGTCTGCGTGTGCATATGCATGTATGTGTTCATGCATGTACACACTCATTTCTATAAGTGAAAAAAAAATACCTGAACTGAGGTGGGCTGTGAGCTCCAGTGTAGATTTGCTCTCTTGCACCTTCTGGTCTAAAGGAATTGCATCTCACCTACAATAAACAAATCAATGTGTCAATGCATTGACATGCGCATATCATACTAAAATATACAGGCCTCCCCGGTATCTGTGGGGAACCTGCCCCCCCCAACGCATGGATACCGGGGATGCCCCTTTACAAGATAGGAAAAATGAAGGGTGATGTTAAAAATAACTGTGTTTACCTTACAGCAGCAAAACCACTGTATTAGCAGGACTGTAGGCAGCTTTCTGAGCTGTCTGCAGCCTCTTCCTGGTCACTAGAGGCTCCTCCTCGTCACTGCAGAATGCATCACGATGCATTCTCTTCCTGGTCACGATGCATTCTGGGGTGACACTGGAGGAAAGGAGGAACCTCCAGTGACCAGGAAAAGGCTGCAAGTAGAGACATAGCATAGGGGAAAGCTCTTGACCAGGGGTATCAAACATAAGGCCCGGGGGGCTGGATGCGGCCCGCAGAAGCTTTTTATCTGGCCCTCAGGCTCTCATCTGCTGAGCAGTGCTGAGGTGACACTGCTTGAAAGGGTGGCCCACATGATAATTGGGCTCTCCCATATCTTGAAATATGATCAAGTTTTGTGTATTTTCTCTTCTGTCATTAGCAGCCAATGAGTTCCTACATGAGAACAGAGTGTATTTCTGGTTTTGACCTGTTTAATGACATCTCTTCCTGTGTAATGACATCACCTCTGGCCCTCAGCAGGCATCATGAATGCTTTTTGGCCCTCTGTATGACATGAGTTTGACACCCTTGCTCTTGACTATAGAGAGGAACTGCCAGCAGTCTGAAAAGAATACTGAGGATAAGAAAGTTCAATGCATTTGGCCAACCACTGACTTTGCATCAGGATGACTTCTAACAGATGTGTTTGAGATGCAGCAGCATCAAAAACTCAGATTTTTCAACGAACGAAACTAAAAAGCCAAGGAGTTGGAAACTGGGGGTAGCTGCAGGAGTATTGAGGGGAAGTGGTTAAAAAAAAGCCTCAGTGTTTTCAAGGTTGGAAAGATTCATTCATTTGCACTCTCAGCAGATGTCTGGATGGTGTCGTTTGTGCTTATGCAGGACAAAGACAGGTGAAATAAGGAAAAGAGATATACCCCCCCCCCAAAAAAAAAAATCTGAGGTTGAAGGAACGCTCCAAGTTAACAGGTTTCTTTTGATAATAAAGCAGAATTGTCTACTTGCTACAAAGTGAACAACTACTTAAATCTATGTGTGCTTTTTGAAATTCTGTTTATTAATACTACTCACATGAGCATAACTTAGAAAGAAAAGCTGATCATGGTTAAAGTCAATGCCTGGTAATAGGGCTTCCTCCTCTCCATTCCTCTTTTCTTTAATCCACTTCTTGTAGGCCTGGTGAAAGGCACAATGAACGTGTTTGAATTGATGCATATTTCATCAGCCCTTATTCCCCAACACTGTGCTTCAGTTTTCGGTGTGTGTTTGTGGGTTGTGAATGTAGAAGCAAAATACGTGCCTACCCTGTAAGCCTCTCGCAAACCTCCATTATCTGCAATGTTTTCTGCCAAAGTCCTCTTTCCTTTTACCTAATTGGACAAAATAATATAATTAACTAAATACATTTTTCTATCAGCTGTTCTCAGACTTCTATCTGCTGTCATCCATCCCCACTGAACTGCTTCCATGCTATTGGAACAATTCATGCAAGATTTAAACAGGATGTCAATGACCACTCACATTCAAACTAGCTTTCTTCCAATAGTAGTTGTTGTACTGGTTGATCATGCATTTGGTTTTTTCTTTAAATTTTTCTTCAGAGTCTGCAGACCACCAGGGATCCAAATTTCCATTCTTGTCATATTTACGGCCTGCAGTTTTTTGAAGAAAAAATATTCCAAAGTGGTATATAATAGTGAATATGAACATAAGGACTGATCGAGTAAAAACTGCACATTTCTTAAAACAATACACATAAGTTTGTTTTTTAATTCACATATTTTCCATGTGTAAAATCTAGGAAAGAACATAATGTCACTCTGAATTACATTCACTGAAAAGCCAGCAGAAAATGCAAACTCATGCAAGTATTATCTATAAGTATTGTGGTTCAATATAATAAACAGAACTACAGAACTTTCTGGTGATGGTTGAATTTCCCAGGTTCACTTCAGAAAGCGTTTGGTTTTTGAGCATCCTTAGAGACTCTCTTTGAGTCATTTCCAAAAGGCTTTTTTTATTATAAATAATAATAATAATAATATTAATAATCCAAATGTAGAGGAAATTCCTCCCAGCCCTCCTACAACCTTACAAAAGTCTGGGTTAGGCAAAAAAAAAAAATAAAAGAAAAAGAAAAAATTTCCCAGGTTCACTACAGAAAGCGTTTGGTTTTTGAGCATCCTTAGAGACTCTCTTTGAGTCATTTCCAAAAGGCTTTTTTTATTATAAATAATAATAATAATAATATTAATAATCCAAATGTAGAGGAAATTCCTCCCAGCCCTCCTACAACCTTACAAAAGTCTGGGTTAGGCAAAAAAAAAAAAAAAAATATGTCACGAACAGCCAATCAGGTGAGAAGTAAAAAATTCTGACCTAGCTCCAGATGGCAACTAGCTAGTCTCAGACTATCACAGTGGGTGGGTGAGAAGGACTATCAACTGGCTCAAAGCACACTGAGTCAAAGGAAGCAACACAAGCTCCCCATTTTTATTCAACAGAACCATAAAGCGTTCCTTGAGTGCTCCTTTTGGGAGTGGAAAGGTGGGATATAAATTCTACTAATAAATAAATTAGATAGATAAATAAGCTCCTGCAATTACTCACCATTGCTGTCAAATCCATGGGTAAACTCATGCCCAACAATGACTCCAATGGCACCATAGCTTAAAGACCTGTAATGAAATGGAGCAGTATCTCTCAAAATGTACGCACTCTCATAAACTTTAGAGAGAAGTAGAATATGCAGTGGAGCAGATGGCCACTCATTTTTACATCTAACATTTAAGTGGGAAAAATTTTCATTTAAATGGCAAAAGAGGGAACAGGAAAAGAAATTGTTTGAAGAAACCTTTTAAGTACTGTTATCAGGAAATGCCTGATGTTAAAAGCAAAGACCCAAGAAATGGATAGTAGCTCACTGTAGTAGGCTCTCCCTGGAAAAAGTAGGATAAAAGGTTCTCTGTTCATGTGTCCATAGGAGACATATCAAAGGTGGAAAGGAAGAAGAGGTGCCATCCTCAAAAACAGGTCTCTGGTTATGTGAAGTCCCCAACTACCTCATATGAATGAAGTACTGAACATTTTCAATTGCACAATATCTGTTCATAATAAAACCTTTGTAATCAATTACCCCCTGATTCCCCACTCACACTACCTCCAAAGATAAACCTCACATTGTCACTAAATGCTAAAGAAATACTTTCTTAAGCAAGTGTACAAAGAAAGAAAGAAGGGAGAAAGAGACAGATGGCAACTAATTAAATTCTCAAAAGGAGTTGCTACCATTTCTTTTCACCCTGGCAGCAATGTAGAAAAATTATAGATTGGATGATGCCTTAAGCACCAGATGAAGCGGGCTATAAATAAAATACTTGTACTATTTACAGTCAAGGCTGCCAGACTAGGAAATGGAAACATCCAATATGAATATGCTGATTATTTCTAATGAGCACTTTTGTTGTAATTTATTGCTTTATTTAGTTATTTCTAGGTGCCTCCAAGAACTAGGTGCTGTAAATTGCACTGAAAAAGTCACAGTCCTTGTTCTCAGGCTTACCATTTAAATAGGACAAAACAGGCAAGGGAACGAGGAGTGGAAGGGAAATGTAGACATGCAAGATGAGCTCCATGACAGAGGAAGAGGTGAGTTTTTAATCAGGTATTTAAATAAACCAACAGAAGAAACAAGATAGATGCCATAAGAAAAAAGAATTGCAGTGACAAGAGAGCAACAAGGCAGAAAAGGGTATAATCAGGGAATGAAAGATGTAATTTGGAGTTTAAGGAAGACAAGGGTGGCAGGGAAGTAAAGAAAATGCAAAAAGGCACAGCAGAAAATTAGAGAATAAAATACAAGAAGCCCACTTGAGGGGGGGATTGGTTCCATATGTTCCATTTGTGGTGAAATGCAACAAATATGAAATGTTTCATTCCAGACATTCATTTTATTCTCTCTCTCTCTCTCTCTCTCTTTCACACACACACGCACGCACGCACGCACGCACGCGCACACACACACACACACACACACACACCCCTAACTAAAGAAATTCTTATCAACCAGGGACTCTGAATAGGAATTAATAACCACATGATAGCTGGGAAATATCTTCAATGAAGATTTGGTCTCCTGGTTATGAGACAAGCTCTGCCACCAAAAGTGGGTGAACATTCGTAGCCTGTTCCTAGACTCATCCCTTACCTATATCTCTTGGTTCAAGCTACAGGAAGCCACCTGAGGATTGAACCACCTGAACCTTTCTCTCCTATCAAACTCCCCACTTTTCTTATTTTCTTTCTCCCTCTTTCTCTGCACCCCAAAACCTCTTCCTCCTCCTCCTCTGTTGTTCTGAGAAGCCCATTTAAACGCCCTGTATCCCTTTTCCCCCAACATTTACCCCTCTTCGCTTTGCCTGCTCTCCTTCTATGGAGTTGCTCTCTCCTCCTCCTGTGTAGGGGGAGCAATGTTGGCAACTGCACTAGGTTACAGGGAAAGGCTCAGGCTTTCAAGATATTTTTTTCCTGGATTTAATTATCTGCAACAAGCTAATTGCTTGTTTGAGTTATGCCTAAAACCTACAGTATGATTTGATTTCCCCCTATTCATTGCACCATTTTTCTTGCATTATGCCTTCCATAAAAGGTAATTTGTATGTCAGAAAATGCTTCCTCCGGATTTTTTTTTTCTATCACTGCAAAATTCCATTATAGCCCTGAGGTTAAAATTATACATTTCAACAATGGAAGCATCCCATCCTGTGACAAGCTTATTATTTTATATTGTATTGTAGACAGGTGTGGCATCAGATATAGAATACAATCTTAAGAATAAGACTGCTCAAGTTTTTGATAATACGTAGGAGTGTGGCCTAGAAAACAAAACAAAGTACAGTCCAATTTTCTCCATGGGCTTATATAAATAACTGAAGATTATGGAATCAAATGCACATGACCCATGTGATTTGGTTGCATAAATAATCCAACTATATCATATTAGACTTAAAACAGTAAAGCTTTTGGCAATGGCTGCATGGGTGGAATGACATGGAATATCCACAAACATTTCAAGGTCTCATGAAACAAAATTATTATTGTACCTATTACTTGTATGCAAAAAATATGCAGGACTCCATACAACTAAATTCTTGTTTTAAGGGGGTGCGGATATATGTGTTTGGCTAGCCTCAGCTCGGAGATGGGAGTTTCACCATAGCCCAGTGATCAGAATTCTAGGTCATGACATTATTGAAAGAAACAGTGTATAAGTACCACCTCAAATATGGAAAAAAAAAATTGCATGTACGATATACAAGTGGCAGCCCAATCCTATCCCCAGCAGCACCGCCGGGGCCACCAGTGGTCTCCTTGGACTTTTATCCCCTTTCCCCCGGGAAAGCCCCAAGCCCTACAATGCACCAGTTATTTTGCCAGTGCAGACTTTTAAACTTCCATGTCGGGCTTTGCAGCCTGACACGGAGGATAGGATCTGGTGGAGCAGGGCTCAGTCAGTCCCAACCCCTCCTGTCCTGATTCCTCCTCTGCCCTGCTCTCCTCCACCCCAGAACACCTCTCCCTGCCCCAAGGCCCTCACTGCCACCCAGAGCTATTACTGCTGCTCTGGGCAGCATCCACCCAGCGTTGGGCTCAGCACCGACTGGCGCTAGCCCAGCACCAGTGCTCACTCCTCTGGGTGTTTCGGACATGCCTTACAGCACATTTGCGACATCCCGCACTGGTACTTGATCTCAGCGCATGCACTAGAGGCCCACAGGAGGCGCCCTAAAAGAGCCACGAGTGGAAGAAGAAAATGTTTAGTGCTGTTCTGTGAACTCTTGCCCAAGTGCTTGTGAAAGGCTCCTTGTAAGCACAATGAATTAGGAGTTGCTTTACAGTATGATAACATGATGAATAAGGAAAATACAGAAACTCCAGTGGGCCATAAAATGGTCCTGGAACTTGTATAAATAGAAGGATTCTGGATGTGGAATCATTTTCTCATGCAGTGCTCCTTCTCAAACAGAAACATCACAGAGTCTCAAACACAAGCCTATGTCTACTTCTGTCCACTCAGAAGTAAGCTCCATGGAATTCAATGGGATTTCCTCCAGTTAATTGTGTGCAGGATTGCAGCAAGGAATTCACAGTGAGCATTTTGAGGAAAGAAGATTGATCCCAGTTTTTTCTGCATAACTGGCAGCTGAACTCTGCAAATAAAGGTCTCGCTGCAGTAGTGACCAGCCTCACACTTCGACACTTTGACCCGTCTCTTAGGCCTAATTCTGTGCACACAGAAACTATCCATAGATACACAATCTATTGATCTGAATGGACTTTGAAGCCCAGGCATGATTCCCCTAAAAAAAACTGTGAAGGGCTGTTAGTGTAAAACAAACTAACATGTAATGGTGAATTGCTCCTGCCTTACATCCCACTGAGATGATACACCCTGGTAATATTATTCATACATGGTAGCATTTTAGGCTGAATAGTCCTTTAGCTAATGTAAAACAAATGCAAACTTATGACTTCCATTCTGCTTAAATAGTCATAGGAGAGGAGGTTTTGTGGGCACGTGAGTCGTGTTTGCTGGAGCCCTGCATCCATAAATGCACTGGATTTTACACCATATTAAGCTGGAAACGGTTTTTAAATATCCTCCAAACACATTCAAGTATACCTATGTTCATGTTCAACCCAGACAGCCAGTCCACTGACATCAATACAGACTATCTCACAAGGCTGCAGCTGCTCACATCATTCTGCATTTTCAACACAAAAAAACAGGAGCACAGCATAAACAGCATGTGCCTCCAGGGTTTTCAGTTGTCAGTTTCTCAAGCATTTCTGCATACAAGAACGTCAACCCACTACATCAAATTATTAAGTTCTGTTTCTGCTCCCTGTCTCATAACCCATCCAGTTTGTACATTCTAAGATTGCTTTCTTTTACCTGGGATATTCAGTCCCCCAAAAGAACGGTTTTTGAAGTTCTCCTGCTGGGAATCCTGTAGTAACAAAAAGGGAAAATAAGAATAGTACATTCAATTCAACTGCATAATGAAGCCGTGGTTTTACTAAGAGGGTTCAAGAAAGCAGGGCGTCTATATTTTTCCCCACTAATGTCAACAGGGCTAATCAATTGGCTATCATAGATATGAATCAGGGCAGGAGCACAGAATGACTTTACAAATGAACCAGACATCAAGGCTAAGTGGAAAAAATTTAAAACACATTTAATAAAAACTTTAGCTAAATGTTGCTGCTGCTGCTGCGTGTGTGAGTGAGATGGGCTGCAATTAAAAAGAACTAGCAGACCTAATGCTCAAGTGAGCAGTTTAGGTACAACACACACAGTGGTAGTGGCAGCATTATTATATGTACACAATGACTTGTGGAATAAATTCTGGAGATTGGTCACTTTGCTACTCAAATCTGCCTCCCTTGGGAGTTATGCATCTAAGAATGATTGGATGATCTATGAGCAAATAGCTATATATACAGCCCATATCATCAACAGTGTGTTCATTTTTATGTACTCCTAGGATAGTTATTCAGCGCAATCTTTAGCAACAGTTCCTACCACCTAATGGAGAGAATTCACTGCAGATTAGAGGTGTGTTACATTAAAATCATGACAGAAGAGGATAAGGCACTGTGGGCATGAGTTGTTAGGGCATTTTTGATAGTCCTAAGTATTATGTGCAATTTGAAAGTTTATCTCCAGCATTTTAAACATTTGCACTGTCTCAGTCATCTGTGTTGTTGCATGAGATCAATATGGCTACTAATATACATCCCATTCATCACAAAACGTGATGCCACAAATGCCCCAGACTTCACATGATCAAACGGAGATATCATGGACTTGAGGATCATATCCATGGCTGTGCAATGGCATTATTTATCATGTTTATTGCTTATAACTAGGTCATATTTATCAAACTTCTGTATAACATGCCCCAAAATCTGAGAGCAATGGTGGGGTGCCTGGTGTGCCCCAATCCAATACGACACACTGAGTGGAAGGGACAGAAACAGACATATATTGCAGGTCAACCAAGCAAGGCACATGATCTGAGTATACTGTCCTTGTGCCTTGCTTGGTTGACCTGCAATAAACGATTGTTTCTGTTCCTTCCACTTGGTGTGTGTTAGGTAACACACGATGGGGGAGATAAGTCTGAAACCTATGATGAGGCTGGCATGACCAATATGAGTTGAGTTATATATTGGACATGTGGTGAGGCAATCATGTGATCACTTCACCATGTGCTGCATATGCCCAGTTATAATGCTCAAGGGATCATATGTTGCTTGAACTTTGCTTTCAGGAAATGCTACCAGTGAAAGTCTACATCTCAGAAATACCACTCTTTGGGAGATCAAATGAAAGTATACCCTATAAACTATATCCACTCTAGAACTTGCAGGTTAGGCTTATAATTAGAAGATACTATTGTCAGTGACAGGGGTCGTTACAGATTCCTGCAGGTTCTACATCCTTCCTCACACTTGTTTTTTTCAGAGAGCCCAACTAGGATTGCTTCAACAATCCACTTAGTAAAACCCCGCCAGAAAGGAATTCCATAGATTATAGAACAATTGTGGAACAATTTAGAATAGATTGTGGAACAATTTCTAAAATGTATGGACATCCTTGTATTGGATGAGCAGGTATTCATCACTTCCCTTGGAGCATCATTTAAAGGGACATAGTAAATACAATTCATATCAAGCGCAGCAACGGGCAATACGCTTCCTTGGCCTTCCCATCTGCTGCCTGCTGGTGGTTGTTCCCCTGTCACCACTGCCACCTGTTTGGGCACTGATGTCTGAGACAGAGAAATGATGAGAAGTTTTATTCTGGGGACTGCAGTCTTGCTGAAGGCCTGTAGTTGTTTGGAACTTGCCAAAGAAGCTCATATCTATGCTGTAAAAACAAATTAATTACACAAGTGTGGAAAACAAGGCTTCCTTGATCTACTTCATTGTTTTTTAAAAAAATCTTATCCTGATAGCACATGTAAAAGTGTGAGCTTTCATGTCTGCAAGGTGAATTGTTAAGCATCATTCAGCTTAATGACACCCACTCCTTACACAAAGTGGGGAGAGAAAAAAACAAGGCCTAGAAAGGCAATACTATTTTCTGAGGCTTTCTCCCACAAGTCCAATTCTTTGGAGGTTTTTGGAGAATCACAGGTTAGCAGTGAGATTTTATGATGATGACTTTTAGAATTCTCATCAATGTTGGTACCAGTTTGCCGGGGGTCTTGGGGTGAAGCCTGGGCTTCCCACAGCACCTCCACCCACTCCCTAATGGTGCGTTAGATATTACTGCTGTCACTGGTACCCCAGTCAATGCCCAACCTAGCCAACACCTAACACCACCTTTCTGCAACAGTATCAACGGTTCAAACAGGGGTGGCATCAGAAGTCAATCAGGCCAGGCACTGACCAGGGCCCATCTGGCAGGGCCAGCCCCTGAATCTTCCACATGAGTAGCAGTGATATCATCCAATGCACAATCAGAGGTGGGCAAGGGGCATAACGGGGACTTAATGCTGGTTTTTTCCCTAGCATCCTGGTGCCAGGACTGGGGTCAGATGAGAAGTACATAATAACTGTATTTTTCTCCTGTTTACACTGCTTCCCCTTCTGCCCCCTTTCCTCTTTTGTTGCCTCTTATGGGTTTTGGGCACCGTGGGGCAGGGACCTGACTTTTTCTTGCGCTGTAAAGTTTATGGATGGTACTATACTGTTTTAATAACAACACCTAGGATCAAATAAGATGTCATTTAGAATCTCTGCGTCCCCTTCAACCTTTTGAGATAAACTTACCAGAAAAATGCACATCCACTTTTAAAGAGGTGGCAGGTCAACTATAACATTTGCAGTTATACAGTAGCTGAGGTGCCCCTAATGTCAAGGTGGCTATTCTGTGACTTTAAGTGAGTGGAACTGTTTGTAGGCACTGAAATTTGCAGTATTGACTTGCTCCAGGACCGCGGTTAGACATGGACCTTTAGCATATGTGACACAACAGGAATCTATTTTTCATCAACCAGGAAAAGTTAAGCAGGTGAAACTAAGTAGTACCAAATAAATAGTAAAGATCTGCTGCATTTCCAATGAGGCCAAAGCTCTGCAAAGCTCCAGGGAACATCAGAGCGACTAGACTGTTAGATCCCTTATGAATGTATCATTGAAATAATGATATGGACCCCCAGATTAAAATGAAGGAGGTGGCAGCAGGGCATTTGCTCGCAACTGTCCTTTATATCCAGGCTTTCATGATGGGAAATAAATGCCCTTCCCATCATTCCCATTGCAGAATGGGAGCTAAGTCCCTCCATCTGTAGGGAAGAGCAGAGTGCTGGATCTAACTCCATTCTTGTTTATCTTGTTTTTAATTGTTTTTTAACTGTTTTGTATTTTTAATGTTTATTTGTATCTTACTTTGTATTTTAAATTGTTCGCCACCTTGGGTACCCTTCGGGGAGAAAGGCAGAATACAAATCTAATAAATAAATACATAAATAAAATAAATAAATTCTTGCTGTTTTTCCCAGGAGGATGCACATTAAGTACTTGATTCTGTTCTTCGAACCCTTCAGACATTTGCAATCCACTCCCCATCCTCAGACTATCAGAAAACGAGCACCATGACAGTGCTACTTTGTAGCTCATTTTTATAGTGCTAATCTATAGATGGGGAAGGAATCACTTGGGCTACATACAAGTGGCTACAGCACAACAAAAACAGCCTGGAGCCTGTAGAGGTGGTACAGTGCAGGATGAGGCCTGGGTTGCCTTGGCTGCCACTTGTCAATTCTAATGGCTACTGAGAGGTGCCAGACTAAGGGACCCCTGAAGAGAACCTCAAACTGCTTCCCTGCCTTCCTTCTGGAATGGATAAAGAACCCACAGTCACCTTTAGGAGGCACTCTGAGAGTGCCTACCGCCTGTACAATGGACAAGAACCAGGAGAGTCGGCACAGCTGAGAAGCACACATCATTTCAGCAGCTGTGATCCCCATACTCCACAGGATGCATGCTCTACTGAATTTTTCCATTTAAAATCTTTTTTTGCTAATTAATGACAATCTTTCAGCAAAATTGCACACTAATTGTTTTCCATGGAGTAGTCTCCCATCTGTGGATGTCACCAGTATGTGCCTGCATTCTTCACCGAGTTGTAATAGCATATAGATTACTGCATTGCAAAAATAACAACTTAGAAAGGAAGAATATAGCAAAGTATATCTTAACTCTTTCTTACAGTTTTGCGTACATGTATGTGTGCTGCCCACAAATGCATGCATGCTAGCTAGATTTGAAATGTGGATGCAGCTGATGTGCAAATCAAATCCAGAGATTCATTCCTGTTAATAGGTCTTCAAATGTCATTTAACTGTTGAGGGTTGCCAAATTAATTTTGACTTAAGTGCAATTAGCTGGCTGTTTTAATGAAGGTCACATTTAAGATTGATTAGTCTATTGATTACTTACCTAATCAAACTCATTAAAATTTAATTTTGTTTAAATATTTACCAGTGAAATAACATGCTTTATACCTTGTGAAAATAATCCATCAAATATAATTAGCAATAGTACATTCTGAAAAATAAATATATTAACAAGTATTAACATTAATGAATAGCAAGTGTATATAAAAGTTACAAATTAAGGTCTGAAATTTAACACGAGCATGAAGAAAAATCAACAATGTCCTTGGGGATTTCATTAATAATATTTAAAAAAAAAACAGCAAAGGAATCCAGATTCTCAAAAAAATGTGACACATACATCCCAAACACACTCAGATACCTGCTATACGCAGTGGTTCTCACACATTTAGCACCAGGACCCACTTTTTAGAATGAGAATCTGTCATGACCAGAAGTGACATCATCAACAGGAACATTTTTAACAATCTAGGCTGCAATCCTATTCACACTTACAGGACTAAGTTCCATTTACTACCATTGTTAGAAGCATATACATAGTAGCTTGTTAAAAGTACAGGTTTGTAACATTTCCCCAAATGCAGTCACATACAATGGTAGCATCAAGTCTAATATATTAAAAATAAAATATTGAAATGAATAGGGACCCACATGAAATTGGCTCGCAACCCACTATTGGGTCCCAACCCACAGTTTGAGAAACACTGTGCTATAGAGTAGAAATGAATTTTCAAAATAGCCATTTAAAACAAAATATATTTATTTATTTATTACATTTTTTTCTCATCCTTCCTCCAAGGAGATCGGGGTAGTTCACTGACTCCTTTCACTATAAAATTAATCTCTATAAGCCCAACGTGTTTCAAGGGATCACACCAGGATGCAGGTCTCTTGATGCCTTGTGTGCTCCCTGAGGCATTTGGTGGACCACTATGATATACAGGAAGCTGGACTAGATGGGCCGGAGTTGTTCTTATGTTAGAAAGTTGCCTGGATAAGACTTATATAGTATAGTCCCTGATTTGTAACAATTCACTGTTACTGGAAGAATCCTTCTTTGTGCACATGAAGAAGGCAATTGACCAAAATATTGGGCCTACGGAGATATTTCATATTACTTTCCATTTATATACATTTGTATATAAATGTATATTTGTATATTACATTCCATTTGTATATATCTTATACAAATATAAGATAAATATATCTTATATATTTATATATAAGATAAACGTTTTTTAAGTTTATCTCTTTTTCTTTTGCTGTTGGTCTGGGTGCCAACCCTTTTGTTCACACATCACATCTGTTGTGTAGTTTGGTCCTAAGGCACTATACTTTTGGTTTCAAATCCTCTTTTGTTGCCAATGGATTGCCCAACCTCTTTGTGGCCTTCTCTTCATATTATCAACAGCAGATATATCATCATTTCATTATGTGCTTAGAGAGCACTAAAGCAGCACAAAAGATCAAAGAAAGATTCAGAGGATCACAAAATACAATGATTAAAAGATGAAATAAAGAAATAGATAACAATGTGAAAATAACAAGTTTAGGGAAGCAACATCCTTTGGTGAAAGGGTTCTCAGGTACCCTGAGAGAGGAGATGAACCAACCTCCTCTCCCTGCACACACACACAAACAAAAAGATGAACACTTAGTAGAAAAGGCAAAAAGGAGGAGTATTATAAAGACTACAGATGCATTGGTGATTAGGAAAATGGGAACAGCTTGAATCTTTTAATTAGCAAGCCTGCTTGAACATGTACATTCCAAAACAACTCTGCCCATTAGCCACCAGGAACCTGGTGGGCTATTTAAAAAGTGCTTTCTCATCAATAAACATCTGATTAGCAAGTTTCTTCACAAACACCTGAAAAAAACTCCTGTAGAAAAGTCCAGCAGCTAATGGGAAATATTCACCAACAGAGACATTGCATCTTGTGTTTGTCAGCATTTACTTGAGCCCCAAAGACACCGCATTTTTCCTTGTGCAATCCTACTGCAATTGATTCTACAGATATTCAGAAATGTTAATAAAAATCTGCATTTTTTACAGACACTCATTCAAAGCTAATTTTAATAGTTTCTCATCCAATAAAGTTATAAATAGGCATGCCTCTGAAGACAGATCTTAGCTTTGATATCTTGTGCCTGGAGAACTAGCATCACTAACAATGAATTCAAAGGCTTTAATAATTGTGCTCAATATCAATTACATATGCAGGATCATTCTTGGGGGGAAAAACATTATTAGCTCACTATTTTAAGACAGAAATGCATCTCTTGCTTAACTTTATTTTCTGAAAATGTAAAACCCTGAAATAAAAAGTACTTGCCAAAACATTTTGGCCATCTATAAATCCCAGGCTATAGTCCATTTCAAGTTTTACCCATAGATGCTTTGATATCTATAGGTAAAACTTGACAAAATGAGTACAATAGTGTGCATTTTCCCAAAGTAAGTAGATACTGTACCAAATAGCATGAGATTTTCTACATCATTCCTCTCTGTAGATTATTGTTTATGTTTAATCCTAATTCTGAATTTCAAACCAGAAGATTTCACTGTAAGACTGTTGAACGTATTTTCCACAGAACAGCTGCAGTGGGACTTCCAGTTCACAACCACAGGTGAGCATTAGACGCAAGGCCAACTTTTAGGCAATTGGAACAATTTCGTCCAATTGTGTCCTGTGCATGGTGGGGGCCCCCGCACTGCCCTTCTGCCCACCCCTGCTTCCAGTTGATGCCATGCAGGTGGCAGCATGCACACCTCACTCTTTCCCTGCCCTCATGTCTCCCAGCACCATCCTCTACCCGTCTCATTCCGGAATGGGCTGCAGATGGGGCAAAAGTCTGGGAGCACTAAGGGCTGGGTGCGCACTCCCTCCCTCCCTCTGGCTGACCTCCCAGATGCCTATTCTGCACAACCACTAAAAGTACAGGAGTCCTATCCACCTTCACAGAAGTAACAGATTTTTTTCTTGGTCTGGTTCCATTTAAGAGCTAAAAAAAGTAGTAGAGGGAGCCCCGCAAAAGTGTTTCCAATTGGGCCCTGCAGCTCGTAAGGCCAGCCCTGGTTAGAACTTACTTAAGCACATGGATCTCACTGTGGGGAGGACCATGAGTTCACACATTACAATGGAAGTAGAGAAAGCAGAAGCTCGTCATTTGTTCTGCTTTCTACTATTTTTCCATGTGTCCTTACGTCAATAGTTGTACCCAAGGACATGGGAGAGAAAGTAATATTTAGAGCTTGTGAGGCACAAGGAAACATGCAAGATGTGAACATCACCTATAGCTAGCGCCTCATTTTACTGACCAGACAAGCAACTTGATCATGGCAACAAACAAGGTGAGGCCTTCTAAGCTCTGTTTTATTCTGATATGATGAATTTTACTCTTTATTTGTCACTCTGATATCCCACCCTTCCTCTGAGCAGCATACTAAAAGCTTTTCACTGTATTCTCACAACAATGCTGTGAAGTAGATAATGTCAATAGGTCATGACCTGGGCATGGCTGGGACACTGTGAGTTTCATGGTCACAAGTTGGAATCACATTGGCCAGATGAGACATTGGTCAAAAGTTCATGCTTATCAGAGCAACCACCTGGCTGACCATTCCCTGAACCTTCAGTACCTGTGGCAGTGGTAGTGCCCAATGCCCTGTCAGGAGAAGGATGGAGAGTGGTATGGAGACCTTGCAGCAGGATTCTGCCTCAGAGACCTCAGCAACCTGAAGTAAGCACTGAATTTATTAGCAGGGATTTAAATCCAAGTCTTGTCCATTCAATACCAAACCTTCATCCACTACACCACAATGGTTCTCACTACACTTCAGTGTCTTTGATGTAAGGATGGAGAGTGGTATGGAGACCTTGCAGCAGGATTCTGCCTCAGAGACCTCAGCAACCTGAAGTAAGCACTGAATTTATTAGCAGGGATTTAAATCCAAGTCTTGTCCATTCAATACCAAACCTTCATCCACTACACCACAATGGTTCTCACTACACTTCAGTGTCACTTTGATGTAAGTATGCATACAGAAGTATATGCCTCTCTTAAGCTGTTTGAGTACCTAGATCGGCAATTTTCAATCTTTTTCATCTCACACCACACTGACAAAGGCATTAAAATTTTCAGGGCACCCCATCAGTTTTTGGACAATTGACCAGGCAGGCTGCACTGCCTGTGGGGGGGGGGGGTTATCTCACATCTCCCAATGGTTCAAGTAATGAATGACCCTCCCCCAAACTTCCAGGGCACGCCTGCAAACCATTCACGGCACACCGATGTGTCGCAGCACACCAATTGAAAATCACTGACCTAGATCAATAGGCCATCTCCAAACTGGACCTGTTTTTGTGCCACATGAATATGTTGATTTCTAAAGACAGCTTATAAAAGGCAGCAAGCAGCAAGATCCCAAGGTCAAATACAACCAATACAGAAAGGTCAGTAGGAAAAATACAGAATACAGTTGCTTGTATGCCCATGACTGATTGGTTACGTTTGACAGCTCTCAGCTTCATGATACTGTTAGACACAGCTGACTGTGAAATCCTACATCAAGAACCTGACTTTTCAGTACAGCTTTGTTTAATGTGCTATGGAGAGGCAACTCTGGGATCTGATTCATGCTGAGATGAAAAAGGAGTTAAAACAGAATATTTGAGGGTACAGCAATGAGGAATAGAATGAAAATACTTTCCATAATGTGAATCTACATATAAGAACTTGGTGCTAAATTTAGTATGAACAGACAGTTTTGTGATATGTTCCTGAGTCAACTAAAGAAACCAGTCAAATCAGTCTTAAATGACCTTCAAAAAGCAAAAGGGAAACTCAGAGGGAAAGGGATGAATAAGGCATAAAAAGGGCAAACAATCACACATTGAAATAATTTCTTTGATGAACCAAAGTGCTGAAAAAGAATGGTACAAATAAGATACGCTTCCAGCTTGCTTGATACTAGCATGTGTGAAGGGGGCGTGTTTTCCCCATTTGCCAATTTCTTGCTGAAAATAACTGGGACTGAGGAAATCACTGCTTCAGGGACAAACTGCCACTTCCGGAGGGAGTTTTTCAGCAGCAAAATGGTTTGTGGAGAAAGAATAAACCAGGAATGTCAAACTAATTTCATACAGAGGGCTTAAGTTAGCATTCGTAGTGCCTGTTGAAGGCTGGAAGTGACATCATTAAGCAGGAAGTGAAGTCATTAAGCAGATGATGGCCAGAAATAAGCACTTTGTTCTCACATTAAACTCATGAACTGCAAATGAAAGAAGAGAAAATGTGCAGCTCTTGTTCAAGTTTTCAAGATATGAGAGAGTCCAATGATCACACTGGGAGAGCACAACTATAAAGGGGACCAGATACATTGTTTCCGGGGATGCATTCGGCCCACAGGCCTTATGTTTCACACATCTGCAGTAAACCTTCCTCTCCCCACACATTCACAACCTGACCACATTTCCCACCCCCACCAGCTGTCATTATTGAGCAGGAGTGTTGGGATGTGCTGTTGGAAGCACAGCCCTGAAGCATGCATCTGCAGACATATCTAATTTGACCTTACACTTAGTAATACGTACTACTACTCATCCTGCTATACCTATTGGATCTATCTTACAAAAAGCAACATGTAACTTGAGCAAAATTAAATGATTGGGAAGCCTAAGACCATGTGGTTTCAATATCAAATAGGATGCAATGACCACTGATTCTCTTTTCGAATTAACTTATTGCACCCACACCCAACAACAGGTCTCCTAGTACCAGATTATATTGTTCAGAAATTCTAAAGGACTCAGCAATCAATGATGGAAGTGGATTGTATAATCTCCTGAAACTCTCATAATGCTATAAAATACTCTAAGGGCGCAATCCTAACCCCTTATGTCAGTGCTTTCCAGCACTGGCATAGTGGTGCCAATGGGACATGTGCTGCACCCTGCAGTTGGGTGTCACTCACAGAGGCCTCCTCAAAGTAAGGGAGTATTTGTTCCCTTACCTCAGAGCTGCATTGCCCTTAAGTCCATGCTGGAAAGCACAGACATAAGGGGTTAGGATTGTGCCCTAAGACAACCATATTAACTGACAAATGCAGAGCGTCATAATGCTTTCTGTTAGAACTATTGAATTCTTCAGTTTCACTTTAAAAATAAAATTCACTTAGCTGCAGTCTATGCCTATGACTCATCTTTGAAGGAAAACACACTTTATCAGCTATAAAACCAAAGCTCATCCAGCAAGGAATAGTTGGAGCAATGAAGGCTGGTGCCACAAACCTGGTAAATGAATGGGAGCCTTTTCTAAATCATTGGATTGTGTGCTGCACTGGAAATATACATACATGAACCATGTCATGGGATGGTCAGACATGATTACTTCCTATAGCAATGACATCCTTCTTTAGGAAGCTGTTATAATGGGGAATAAACACAGCACATGCCCATCCTACATACTGCCTGTATGCAAACGTTACCAATCTAGTGTCTTGCAATCCCAAACTGCAATGTTCATGTGTGAATCTACCCTTACACTCACAGTTGCACCAGATTGTTATATTTTTTCTTATTTGCCCAGGATTTTCCTGGAGAACGCAATATGAGAAGCAGAAAATGGCAGAGTAGGGAAGGAAACGTGGCATTTCAGGAAAGCATGCCACTCCAATTGGTGAAGAACGTTGTTACTTTTCTCTCTCATGCAAATAATTAAATAAAAAGGCAAGTACTTACTGATCTGATTTGTAGATGAACTATAAAAGGCATTGACAGTAGTTGGACTAGTAAACCACCTGTTGAAATAGTAAAAACAGGTTAATTTATGTGGATTTATGAACAATAGTACAGTCTATGAAAAGAGGCCAGCTGAGAAGGTGCAATTATTTTTGCAAAGCAAATATGTTTCCGTAATTCTGCATTTTCCATCTGCAGTACTGATCAAAAAAACTTGCTATTGACGATGTTTTAAGTGACTATCATTAAGTACAATATATCTGTGACTGAAAAAATTTTTGCTGGTAGGTTCCAATCAATATGAAGAATTTGTTTCCATCACTCCCCATATTCATGGTTGTATTTTTGGACTCTTCAACCCAGGGATGGGCAAGTCCAGTGTGGCTTGTGGCAAGTCAAGTCACGCAACTCCGCCCCCTGCAACTCAACTCAACTCAACTCAACTCAACCAACCAATCAATCAATCAATCAATCAATCAAACCTTTATTAGGCATAAAAATTAACACATAATATCTCTAAACAATCCAATATATAAATATATGTTAAAAAGCAAATAAAGATAAAGGTTAAAACACAACAATTTACTTGCGCGGTAACTCCAGGTTGCTTAGGACCAACAGATTAGCCCTCTTCAAGTTACTCAGGTGTAAAAATTTCGCAGCTGGAAGGGTCACGAGTTTAGAATCTCCCGCTAATAAAAATTGTAGGCAAACATTCTCAGAAAGACCTTTTTTAGTTCTTAATAATGGGAGAAGGTACTGATCTCTAGGCACTTGATTGCCAACACAGTGCAAAACAATGTGTAAAAGAGAGTCTACCTCTCCAAGGCCACAGTTACAGACTCGTTCTTCCTTCGGGGCATTTCTAAACCTGCCAAGTAGGTCTTTAGAAGGCAACACATTGCAGCGAGCTAATGTAAAAGCCCTCCTTGCGAAGGGGCACTCCAAGAAGGTCAGATACTTTGGTTGTTGACCAAATGTAATACTTAGGTGGAAATTCAGGGGCAAACATTTTTTTTTGTGCTGCACCCAGAATCTCTTGCCTTTCTATATCAGTTAATCTTGTTATCAGGAGCCTAATAGAAACCTCAGGTGTAGCAGCTCCTTGTAGATCTGCCTCGAGGCCCATTTGTCTGATTTTCTTATAGAAATGAGCTAAGCAGGGAGATAACAGTGGGTCAGACAGTATCCCTTTTAACAAGGGGTTTTGATCAGCCCTGAAGCACACTTTGGCCCAGTATTTTAAGAAACAGGACCATGCTAGAAACTCCAGCCTATATTGGCCTGTCTCCAGGCAGAGTGCCGCATAGGGAACGCAATGCGGAACACCTAAGACTTTGTATAAAAAATTTGAATGGATCTTTTCAATCAAATCATTTAATGCTGGCATCCATATAGGAATGCCATACAAAATTTGAGGTGTAATTTTAGCATTAAACGCTTGGAGAGCAGCTGGAACAAATGAGTTACCCCAAGAAAAGAAAAAGCGGGTTATAGCCTGGACAACTAATTTGGATGAGTTAATTACTGTGAGGCGATGGGAAGACCAGGAGTGCCGGTAGTGGAACTGGAGACCAAGATACTGGAATTCCTTGACTTGTTGTATTGATTTACCACTAAAAAGCCAAGACTGCGGTTTCCAAGAGTGCCCAAATACCACAACCTTGGACTTATCATAGTTTAACTGCAGGGCGTTGTTGGTAAAATAATCTATACAGGCGTTAACCAGTCTCCGTAATCCCATTTTAGTGCGAGATATCAAGGCCATATCATCCGCAACTCAACTCAAAAACAAATTAAAACGGGCACTTTCCAAGTTACCCAGAGCATTTTCACAGCTCAGAAAGCCTCAAGTCACAAGTCATTTCCTTTAAAAAGCCAGCCGTGGGGAAAAAAATGGAACTGCTGCCGAGGTGTGTGTGTTGGAGTTCTCTTTAACCACTTTCCTGCTGTCCCCATCCCATCTATAAACCAGGTGGGAGAGGGTGGGACGGACTGCGTGAGAGCAGGGACACAAGCAGCAAGAGGGAAGAGGGTCACGAGCAGCAGCTGCCAGGTTTACCAGGACTTCCCAATCCTCTGCAGCTCTACTCAGAAGTAGTACCATTGCAGTCGGTCATTCAATGAGGCTCTATCTCCCAAGTAACAGAGCCCACCACTAGCATAGCTAGAGGTGGTGCAATTAACTAAGTTTTGCAGGGAGCCTCACTTCAGCTTGCAAAGCATTACGTGTTGCACAGAGCCTCACCACAGGCATGGTGGCCTCCTCCCCTTTAGAGTAGGGGCGGAAGGTGAGGCAGAACTACCCCATCGTTGTCCATGGAAAAGCACCGCGGCTGCCCCACCTGCTTACACCTGAGAGGGCTCTCCTTACTCCTGAAGAGGCTTTCTGTACACCTGCTTTCTCAGGTGTAAGGAGAGCCTCCTTGGGTATAAGCAGATGGGGCCGCTGCGGTGCTTTTCCATGCACTACGATAGGGCGGTTCTGCCTCACCTGCCACTCCACACTGCATATCTCTGCTTCAGAACCGTTTCAGTCAGTTAACGGTGAGACTCCATGCAACATGTAGTGCTTTGCAAGCTAAGGTGAGGCTCCCTGCAAAACTTAGTACTTTGCACCCCCTCTAGGTATGCTACAGGAGCCATGAGGATGGAAAGCATGATTGCTATGAACTGCTTCCTCCCCCTCCCTGGGCTTCGCCAGCCAATTCTAAGGCAAGAACCCCCTGGGTTCCCCTATCTCATCCAAAAAAAAAAAAATCAGACCGCCCATCCTTTGTCCAAGGATCATCGGTTCCTATCAGACAGGCAAGAGAGTCCGTTCCTGCCTTCCCCCCATGTAAAAGCAAAACATTACCCCTTCCCTGTCTCCTGGCTGGAACTTCTGTGCTGCTCGCTTGATCTGAATGATGGCTCCATGAAGTCTTTCACATGCCAAAAAATGTAAGTAAGCACACCCAGAGACAGACAAACTTCAGTGTGCATGTATGGGGAATCAGTGCTGAGTCAGGTGGCCTCAGATTCACGTCAATGCCCAATTCAGCAGCACAGGTGACTCAAATGTACACATGTCAGCAAAAATATGTTTCTTGTGACTCGGACTTGAGTCACCTGACTCGAGTTCCCAACCCTGCTTCAACCTATAACCTTCAAAGAGGAATAGCCATACCCCAGTGCCTGTTTGCATACAGATGGGTCCAGGCAACTCTCAGCAACTCCAAGTAGATCACGAATTCCTACTGAAAGCCTAGAGAAGTTACTGCTAGTTATTACTGACAGTCCCGAACTAGACGGATCAATGGCCATATTCACTATAAGGCCCAGCATTTCTCTTTCCATTGATGCCAGCACATCAGAAATCATCCTGGACCGTGTGAGCCATTTTCCTACTTCCTTATTAGCCATCAACCTTTTGCCCGTGACCCTCTTTGGTTCCTGCCACATGCTCTCCTAAGATCCCTGCCATTCAGAACGCATAGATTAATTTTCTTATCTGCTTCAGATTATCAAGGGTCACCCCACTGAGACAAAGGTGATGCTGTTCCAGCATATCAAGAAGACTGTTTCTCATTCCCATGGCATAACAGTGATAAGTGCTGCTACATTCTGTTTGTGAAGCTTTATGCTGCAACTGATTAAATCCCAGCATGATGGCAACCCACCTGCTTATGGCAGTGCCAAGAGGCATATGCCACTGCACCCCAGAGCAAGTCATTTACCTTTATTTCATGAGCCCACTATGAAATAGCACCAGAAATCTATAACCTTTCCAGTTTCCTTAATTATACCAGTTTGTAATTTCTTTAATTAATGCTTTTGATGACCATTCTGGTTTTATAATCTTTTTCTGAGAGTGATTTTTAAACGGCAATGTATATCCATTAATTCAAAGCCTTCCCCTTTCTTTATGTTCTCTAATGAATAGGGGAGCTGGGAATTAATCCATGAAATCCTCACAGAGCAGTGCCATGTGACAATCTCAAATATCCATCGTTATCTACGGAAAATTACCATTCACTCCACAGGTTTTCTTGGGGGAAAATGAACACGCATTGTCTCCTTCTCCCCTGCCCCTCCCCAAGCCACAAGAAAGGATTTCTCATAAAATGATAAAATGGTAGATATATTTTTGTAAGATAATAGATGCCAGAAGATGACTGACATCCATGCTGAGGAGCCAGGAGAAAACACTTAGCAGGGTTGACTGAATTCCAATTTCAGAGTCATTTATGGCAGCAGCCAAATAAACTAATTGGAAATGCAGCAGCACAGCCGCTTATAAAGAGGTGCCCTTACACAGGACAAACTGAATGACTTTTGCAATGACCTGCAGGACACAGTTGAAACACTGAACTTTTTTTTTAGTGGAAATTCAAAATGCCACTGCACATTTCAAGTCTCTACCATGGTTTCAACCTTTGACATCCCCCTTCATTCATAAGGGCTTCAACAGTCTTGAAGCACTCTGCCCAACTTCCTCGAACACATAACGTTTTTACCAGGTCTAAGCAAAAGGCATAAACAAAACTGTGCTCCAAGATCCCCTCAACAATCGCTTTTAATGCTTGAATTTGGCAAGCAACAAACATTCACAAGAACTGAAGTTTTGATTAAGGCCACAATCCTATACACACTTTCCTAAGAGTAAGCCCCATTGAATATAATGGAACTTACTTCTGAGTAGACATAGGATTTTGCTATCAGATAGCTATTTTTTCTTGGTCTGTTTCCTCATGAACCACTTCTTGCTTGACTGCACAATCAGCTTGCTAATGAGGTATGGGGAGGTGGCCATCTGAGGAAAATGGTTGCAGGTGCCCTTGCCCATTTTTACTGCCTGCTGGCCACCCACCCACTTGGCTTTCCTGACCTAACCCTGTCCCGGCCACAGCTCCTCCTGCATCCTCCTCTTCCCACATCTGCAACTTTTAAAAAGCAGAGGGTTGCAGAAGACAAGGTGTGTGGAGGAGACCGATAAGAGAGGAGGCTGGGGCCTATCAAGGCCCAGGACTGGGACCTATCAAGTCTTAGGCGCAAGTTGCTCACACCATCCTGATGCTGTTCAGTGTGTCTACAATAGCATGCCATTGGAAAGTACCTTTAGGGCCCAATCCTATTAGGCCACTATGCAGTCAGAACTCATGCTCTGCAGGTGCAGCAGCCTTTCTGGTGTGGCAAACCCCAAAGCACTGTCACACACAACCAGGCCACCACTGGAAATATTTTTTGCAGGGCTCCAGGTTCACAGCCAAGGTCAGTAGAACCTTAGAGATATAAATAAAATTTATTGCACACTTTATATCTCTATGGTAGAATGGAAAGCAATCAAATGTTGGCGCTCCAGCAGCACACAACTTCACAGCTTACTCTCAGGTAAGGGCATATAAGATTGCAGCCTTAGTGATGATCCTTTGCCATCCTCTGATTTCAACACATGGAGTTGGATTCTGATTTTTCATGCTTGCTTCCCTATGTAATTAGAGTTGGAAAACATCCCGGAATAATTTTGCATGGACAGATTTTGAAACATAGATTGCTGACAAATTATGTTAAATTCCTAGCTTAGTAGAGAGCAAGCAGTTTATATAAAGAGATTTATCTGTGCAGCCCTAATTAGACTGTTATATACTGAGCATTTTACTGTAGGATTCAACACTGAGTTTTCAAAATAGAAAGAGAAAATTATGAAGGAAAATTCTTTTACAGTACATCCAAAATTAGACAGCAAGGCATATTCAATGAACAAGAGTACAGGTGGCCAAACTATAGTTAACTTTTGTTCTAATATAATTGCAAGATATGTAGCTTTGCTTATGACACCAGCTTAATCACACACAATGGCTTGAGTACTGTAGAAACCCTTCACAAAAAAAACCCACCTCAGTGAGACTATAGTTTTAGGATTGTTACCACACACACATGCTCATACATGCACACTCAGATTTGTGTGAAACTTGGATCTTTGGGTAGTTCGTTCATGGTACACCCAATGGATATTGGTGTTCACAAGAGACCCAGCTATAAGTTCACACACAATAATATTATTAAAGTGGAAAATGTGCAATAATAGAAAGGGGAAAATTCAAGATTGATCAATAAACAAAAGCATTGTTCGTTGCTAGTACTATGGATGAGCTGCTACAGCGTCTTAAGAAAGGAAAGGCAGGAAAAGATGAAGGATAGTTGGGGGGGATGGAAGGAAAGATGTTAGCATCTCATATGAAATGGTTTATCTACCCAGATAAGCTGTGGGGTAAGGAAGGGACAGCAGGTTACTGCGTTGAACGAAAGAAAGAAAGATACAGTCTGAAAGTTGATGGAAAGAAAGCAAAAATTCCAGTCGAGGACCACGGTTGGGACAGGAATTCCCTATAGCAACTGTAGGCTTGGAGTAAGCCCCTCAATTGGCTGTAAAGCACTTTGCTCACTTTTGGCAAGTAAGCTAGTCTCTCCTACCATACTAATTTTCTTAACTGACACTACAGGTGGCTGAAAGGAGCCCCTGTACTCCTGGGCATTCCAAGACTTTGGGTAGTTGGGTGTTCGTTTAAGGAACATTTAAGTATATTGGGGAGTCTGACGCTGACCTTTGGACTTTCACCTTAACCAGTTAAGAGCCAGAAAAATCATTCTGTTCACTGCCAGCTTGGTGGCACTGGAGACAAAAAGACAGAAAAGTGGAGTTAAATGCCATGTTTCCTAATTCATCTCTGCTGAAGTGGTTTCTAGGTTGAGATACAGGTGCTGTGAGAAGTGAAACCAGAGCGTCCAAACAAGCTCACAGGGATGGACATGAAAAACATAAGAGACAAGGAGAGCAGTGCAGGGAGAGTCACTGGAGAAAGGGAAGAGAAAAAAAAGCTGCTGCTGGCACTGCTACCTCCTCACTTCCCACCCAGCTGGTCCCTTAGAAAAATAGTTAAGTGGGCAAGGAAGGAAGGAGAGCAGTGATACGGAGTCTGCCATATTTACTTACCTTCTACTCCAGATTGCTGGCTCCTTCTCTGTTCCCAGTCTATTTAAGATAAATATAAAGAGTGGAGTATGCTGCCTGGAAGCATATTTATTTTAAATAGGATGGGCACAGAAGAAATAGGTGGCAATCGAGAACTTAACATAAAGTAGCCATTTTCAACCATTGTAATGTGGCACTTTGGTGTGCCACGAGTGTGCCACAGGAATTTGGGGGGAGGGTCATTTATTAGTAGGGCCAATGGGGGATGTGAGCCCCCCACCAGCAGCATGAGGTGCCTTGTCAATTGTCAAAAACCTGATGGTGTGCCTTGACAATTTTAGTGCCTTGGCAGTGTGCCGTGAGATGAAAAAGGTTGAAAATCAGTGACATAACGGTAAAGGGGCAAATTGCCCTGCCTCCCCCTCCTTGCTCACATCTGGCTGCTTTCCTAAGCAACTGGGTGTGCATGGGGAGGCAGCAGCAGCAGCAGTGGTGAGACACATACAAGAGAGTGGAGGAGGGGGCTCAGAATATGCATGCTGTTTTAGGCAGTGCTTTGGCAGTCGAGAATTCAAGGACTAACCACTCCAGAACAGTCAATGGCATCAGCTTGAAAGAGGGACGCCCCATAGGAAGTGTGTCTTTTTCAAAAAAGCATGCAGAAAGAGATTTAAGCCACATTAATGCGAAGATTGTGGGGGAAGGATGATACTAAGCAATCCTTGAAGGAAAAAAATTAAATAAGCTGAATTGTATTCTGCTTCGTGCTGAGTTGGGAAATAATTCTGTTCATTTTAAAGTATACCAATGAAGGGGCACAATTCACAGGGGGTAGCCCTAAAGTTATATATTTCAGGGATTATCTGCCAATTTCACCTTTGGTGACATTTTCCATCAGCCTAAGAACCTCTTCAGGGTATATTAGTGCAGCTAATAGCCTCTTCCACAAGAACGGCAGATCAAGGGTGTTTATCTCCTCTTTTCACAAAGGAGTAAATGCTTTTTTCCCCCCACCATTCTGGAAATTCATGGTGAGCTAAAAAGAATGGGTTTTGCTGATCCATGATTCTAAAGAGTCTCAAAATGATAACTTCAGGGTACCTTTCACAAAGTAGGCCTGCATAACAATTACAACACTGCCACCACCATTGCTCAGACTTTTGAAGGGCATCATAAATCACACAGGCAAGGATTCTAATTAATATATTCTTCTGCTTGCTGCCAGGCATGCCCCCTTTGCCTCACCAAATGTTATCAATATTGACCACCAGATGAGAAGATACTTGATTTCACCCACCCACACCTAACAAGATGATCAGCATTGTCAAAGCTGTTATTGCTAGCCATGTGTTCAGTTAGCCTGCATATGGAGAGACATTGTACCACATATTTGTGCTGTTTGTGTGGTGAAGTTGGGAGAGGGTTCTCTTAGACAACATCTCCCTGTATTGGAGGCAAGATCTAGAATCCTCTCGGACACCAGGTAGGACACAATCTTTGTTCTGCAGTTCAATTTAGCAGAATGCAAGAAGGAATTACGGTACTTAGTGCAGGCGGCAGGTTGCCAAAGGTCCTGGGGCAAAGCCCTGCAATGGCTGCCCCACCAAGCTTACCAGTGTTGAGCAGTAGTAGGCAGTGGCTCCCTCCACTCTCCTGATTGGCAAACTGGGAAAGATCAATGGTAGCTGGCTGGTACTGGGGAGTTCAGGGTTCAGCATGGTCTGATGGGCTCACTGATGGATATGGGTTCTCAGCTAATGGGGTAATCCTTGAAGCCCACCACCAGAAGATATTATGAAAAACAAGACATGGATCCTAATACATAAAATAATAACAACTAGTATTCACAGGTGGCATCCATTGATTTCTTGGTTTCGAGAAAGCACTGAATGACAACAGACTGAAAACCAGCCAGCACTTTGCTATATGTACAAAATACATTGACGTAGGTCCACCTCATATTTCTCATCACCAGACCTATAAGGCACACCCTCTTTGGCAAAACTGCATCACTTTGGAGACTGATCAGAGTCTAAGACTGATGACCATTTGGAAGCACAATAAGATCTTTTTTTAGAGATGCCTTCCAGCTAAGGCACATCTTGAGTTACAAGTCAAGTTTTTGGATGGAACGCACTCCAAGTCTATGGAAGTATGGCATTTGTTTAACTTTTAAAAACTATCGAACAGAAAGCAATTATCCATTAAGCCCATGCATGACTGCTATTGACAGCAGCTAACTATGTTACTAACATTACCCCTTAACTACTAAGCTTCTTTTTTTGATGAAAAATTTAATGCACAAGAATGCCTGTTGTATCATTCCAAATTGCCACAGCTGCCAACAGAAATTCAATTTTAATTACAATTCAATTACAGATAGTGTTTTTAAAAACCCACACACACACACAGAAACATTAAACATCAGTCAAAGCTAACCACTTTTAAGTCCCATTGATTTTAATGGGGAAGATTTAAGCACATGCTTAACTCTTGTACTGAAATCAATGAGGCTTACAGTATTTGACTTTACCTGGATTGTGCCCTAAGTGTTTGTGCTCCCTGCATTTTAACTCTGCAATTGAAGCACCAGGTCAAGTCATCCCTAATGCATTCGTTGTCTACTTACTCTGTTTTGGGAACTTCTCGTCTCAGCCAGATGAAATCAGACTGTGCAGAGTTCTTACGGGTCTGAAGTACATTGCCGAAATAGTCAGTTTCAGAAAACTTCATCTGGGAACAGAACATAAGGATTATGCAAGTACAGTTGAAAGATCCAAAGGGGAAGAAAAACTCTAGCATTCATGAGGCAAAAAATAAAATAAAATCAACACCCTGAATCACAATGTTCTTATTTTGAGCACAAATTCATTCACACAACACAGCTTTTCAAGTTAGATTTTCTCCCACTGCAAGTGTGAACACAAAGTTCCCATGCCTTCACCTTTTCTTTAAGAATTCTTAAACAGCCTTCGTGGAAAAATGTTCCCCCAGTGGGCATTTCTTTTGTTGTAAACACAAATAGGATTACTATAGAGCAGCGGTTTTCAAACTCTCAGGGAGAGTTTGAACCGCAGTAAGTCTTGGTGGGGGCGGTGGGCGGGGGGCTAAGGGGGCTGCAGGAACTGGAATGCACTCACCAGTCCCTGCAGCAGCCATCCTGGGGTGCAGGGAGCACTGCGCAAGCCTCTGCAGGGCTCCCCAGGTTGTCAAAAATGTAAGTGGAGCAATCACGCTCCACCTCCACAAAACTGGAAGTGGAGCACAATCACTCCACTTTTACTTTTAGAAGCCTAGGTAGCCCTGTAGTTGCTCATGCAGGGCTCCCCACACCCTAGGATGGCTGCTACAGGGACTGGTGGGCGCATCCCAGTCCCTGCACCCCCGTTAGCGACACGATCCTGGGGATCACATCGCTGCCTCCTCACTGCCCCCACCCCTTCAGGGAGCACAGACCAGGGCCTTCAGGCTGGGGCGTTGTGACGCCCCAGTTTGAAAACCACTGATATAGAGAGATAACTATGTCAAGGGTGCATATTCATGCTGTTGTCACGTGTGGCTCACTCAGGGATCAATTCATTTTCCTTGTCCGCTTGGAAGAGCGGACTTCCTTCTCAAGAGTTTGTTGGGGCCTGCGTTCATTGGATCTTTACCATTCTGGTGGCACTGCATTTCCCTTGGTCTGTCCTACAACGTGGATCAAGGCACGTTCACCTACTCACAAGTAAAAGCACATGTGTGAGTCCGTTTCGCTTTACATGGGGCTCAATACGTTTTCCCTGTCAACTAACAGCTTCTCAGTTTTGTGCCCCACCAAATTGGGTTGTGACCCATCATTTGAGAACCACTGCTTTCAGCTCCTCATTTCTTCCACCCCCTCTTCCTTTTCCAACCTACGGAAAGAGGAGAAGGAACAGTGGGGGCAAGTAGGCAGACAGAGATGGCACTCCCTCCAGTCTGCTGTCTGAGGCAAATGCTTCAGTTGGAGTAATGGATGGGCCAGCTCTGAGGTACGGAACACATGATAGGAAAAGGTCCTTAAGAAACTGGGTCCCAAACCATTTAGTCCTTTTAAATATCATAACCTTTACTGTGGTTCATTTCGATTCAGAAATGAGGCCAGAAATTGCTTGATAAGCAATGCAGTTCCTGAAGCACTGGGGTGACATACCACAGAGCAGCCTCAGTTAGCAACCGGCTGCTGTTGCATTTTGCACCAGACTTGATTTTAAATCCCTGCCTAAGGCATGCTTGAGCAAAGAGTTAATAATTCTGACAACTGACAAGGATAAGCTAAGCCAAGGTATACATTCAAACATGAGAGGTTTACAAGCAAAAAAAAATTAAGAATTGATCTTCCCCTGGAGTTTTAATACTCAAAGCAGCAGTGTTTATTTATTTATTTTCAAATTATACCCTTCAAGGGCTAATAAATATTTTATTGCATGCTGGAGACAGTTGCAAAATATGACTGCTGACAGTGTGGGTGGCTCAGATAACTAGTAATTGAATCCACCTCTAGGTCACTGGTTCACACTCAGATCATGCTAGTAGGAAGGGAAAGTCATTAACATCTAATTACTGTTAGTGACTTGTTTGAAAATAATCAGCAGCTTAATGCTACTTCCAAAATCCCCAGGCGACTCCAGAACAAATAAATAAATAAAAAATTAAACCACCTCCGCACACACTTCAGTGGCAACATTTTCTAAAGCTGCTGCTCTTTTGCAACCCAAGAGACACATAATGACTTGGATACTATAAAGCTGTGCTTTTAAACACGGGTTTATGTGTGCACATGAGGCAGAACTATCTCGTGCTGGGATCCAGTGTAGCGGCCAATGACACAGCTCAGTGGTTCAGTAGGGAATGAAGAGGGAGATGAGGGTGAAAGGTGCAACAAACATCACTTTTATTGAGGGGATAACAGTCGTAGGGAGGGGGAATCAAAATTAAGTAATTCAATGTTTCTTAGCCATTTTACATAGCTACTTTCTAAGCGCAAGTGGTTCCTATGTACAAAAACGAGAGAGAGAGGAGGAAATTCATAAAAAAGGGGTGTGTAATGGCACAAGCAAGGAAGGGAAAGAGAGATGGCAGAAAGGCCACAGAGATATTATATTTTGTGTACCAGAACTGTTTCAAACACTTTTTTACATCTGCAGTCAGGCCAGATTAGGATAGAGGTCCGTATCTGGATAGCCATTTGTTCTTACTGGTTAAGACTGCACTTACGCCCACTAGGGCTTGCTCCCCTAATTTTCCAAGATTAGTATTAATCCAGGTGGAGTAAAGGGCTGGAACTAAAATTGACCTCCTTGGGATTTTCCATGCCATTTTTGTTTGATATGGGACTGGATCAGGCAGGAGTTAAGATTAAGCAGCAGATCATTAACATAGAGCACCAGGAAATTAATAACGTCAGAAAGTTCTGTATCAAGGAGGAGCTGCCCAGGCACCCAAACTTTTCCAGTTGGAGATTCCAAGCCACAGAAGGGTGTTTACATTGGGGCGGTGTGATAGTTTGCCCTCAGTTGTAGTGGAAGGACACTTTCAGAAGGTTCCATTCTTAGAGTGACTGTGTCCTTGTGGGGCAAACCAACCAGAAACATGTTTTACTGGACTGCGATTTCTATAAGGATATAAGGTTATCCCTTATCTCCCCACTGTTAGAAGGGTTGGCCAAAAGCCCGGGTCAAGATTATAGACACTCTCTTTTATCAGATTCAAATCCAGATGTCACATAGAGGGTGGCTAAATTTTTAGCCGCTGCAGTTAACATCAGGAGGAAAAGAATAGATTGTGGCCTGCTAAGCTGTTTATAGAGGAACATTCATATTTTGGGCAATTTTTTATCTCTATATGGGTTAGAAGATTATCAGAAGTAACTTTAAAAAAAAAATCAGTCATTGTATTTAGATTAATCCACTATAACTAGACTAGACTTAGGGTTCAGTCCTAACTTGCGCTGAAACAGGCAAGCCAGGAGGCTTGCGCTGTATCCAGCACAGGATTGTGGCTAGCAGCGGCTTAGCCAGAGGCAAGGGAAAACTCTTCCCCTTACCCCTGGGTAAGGGCTGCTGGTTCCAATGGGTTTTCTCAGACTTGTGCCACCTCCTGAGGTGGCACAAGTCCGAGGAGAGCGGAGCGGCTTGATTCCGCTCCGTTCTCCCTGGGAATGGGGGTTGGGATTCGGCATAACTGCCGGATCCCAGCCCCACCTCCCTCTCCTCACCCGCCCACCCCCAGGGTTGCCCATCGCCCTTCCTCCCCCTGCCCAGGAACTCCTCCCTCCCTCCTCCCCCCTGACCCACACACGCCTACCTTTTCCACTTGTGTTTACAGCACATTTGCGACTCTCCCAGGCCGGTCCAAGGGTCTATCTAAAGGTTTGGATTGCACCCTTAGTCTTATTTATTTTTAGTATTTTATGTTGACAAGAGCCGATATGAGGATGCTGTGATGGGTTGTATGTATGCTCAGTGGTATATTATGGAAGTATTGACATTTTTATGCTGGTCGGTGACCGTAATAAAACTGAACTGAACTGATATTATGTGGGTTATCTAGAGAAACCTGGAATTGAAAACTGGAGGTTTTAGGATGTTGGAAAGGAGGGAGGAAAGAGGAAAGCTGCAGGAGTGGAAGAAAATTAGGGAGGAGGCTGTCTGTGGTTCAGACAACAGCAAAAGACCACGGTGCAGGGGCTGCAGAAGCTGCAGGAGGCTTTCTGTGGTTCAGACAACAGCAAAAGACCATGGTGCAGGAGATGTAGAACCCAAGGCAAACAGCTTAGCAGGGGTCCCACCCCTCCCAATGTACCTGCACACGTGGCAGCAGTAAGCCTGGGGATGATGGCACCTCGCACAAAGTGCAGCCCCCAGAAATAGATGGTGGTGACATGATGACATCACCACCAATTGCTTCCAATGGGCCAATTTTGGCCCAATCGGACCCAGGGGTAGGCAGGTGGGAAGCAAGGGAACTCTGCCAGCCTCTGCATGGATGCTTAACTCCATGCAAAGTGCTGGCTGTGACTGCGGGAGACCCATCCCCCGCTGTAGGGCTCAGTTGTGTCAAACTGGCAAAACTGGGTTAAAGTTGGCCCTGCATGGCTCGATAGTGGTTCTCTCTAGCCTAAACCAAGAACTATAGGCAAGGGATGATTCCCTCAGAGAGCACTTGCAGAGTCTCTCCCACTGAATAACGGCCCAATCCTGAACAGTGCGCACTGGCTTACCACTGGCATGCACTGTCACATAGATGCCGTAAGGCATGTTTGCGGGCCCTACCACCAGGGAAGCACTGGGCTACTGCCAGGTGGCCTCCAGAGCTCCACTGCTCAGCAGTTGCGCGAGCAGCAGAGACGTTAGTGGAGGCGTGGGGGAAGGTGCAGAGGAAGCATTCTGGGGAGGCGGGAAGTGGGGAGAGGCATTCCAGGGAGAGGGAGTGGGGAGGGAGAGAGGTGACGCACTGCCCAACATGGAGGTTCTTGATTCTCGGCCGAACTTTGGGTTTGTGATTAATTGAGTAGCCCCATTGTGGGACTACTGTCTTTACCCAGGGAAGGGGACAAAGTCCCCTTCTCCTGAGGAGCTGCTGGCGGCTGCCTGGAGTGTGCACAATGCAGCAGCAGCCATTTTTGGTACTGCTGCAGCCCCGTACACCAGGCAGCTCGGGACTTGGCTTTTAGTCCTTTTGCAGCCCAATCCAATTAGGGTCTACCACTGTTGGATCTAGCATTCATTATAGTTACATTATACCACATTTCTGTTTTTTTGAAGGAGGTATGGAAAACATGCATTTTGTCAGAAATTTATTTCCACTTCAGGATGCCAGTTCAAATCACTGAAGTTTTAGCATTTAACTGCATATTTTACTTCATTAAGTTTTAGTAGGGTCAGGTCACTTCCTCCTCTCAGCACAAAGTGATGCTCAGAACTCTCAGTGATGCCATATGATGTTCAGAACTCTGCCATTAACTCTGCCTGCTATTGAATACTGCTACCCCACCACACATCAGGGCCAAAGCACACCACTAAACCAAAAGCCCAATAGTAAGAATATGACCCCAAGTACTCCTGCAGAGTGCACGGTTTCACCAATAGCAATGTTATTGCTTCATATATTTAACATACAACTATGTCCATTGCTTTTTTTACCTCTTCATCATATTTCAAGGGACTTCTAGTTTTGTTTGAACTGACTACTCTGGAAAGAAACCAGACCTGATGTCACCTACTTTCTCCACTCCCAACTGCAGGCCTCTTTCTAGATTTGTAGGTGTTGTCTTGCCTGGCTTTAAATATCTGGAGCTGTAAAGTTTCACACTACAATGATTTGATAGGGTGTGAACATAAAGCAATAAAAGGAGTGACTTATCGGTTCCCGGCCTGCTTCAGCTACCACAGACAAAACTATTGCCTCAGCATAGGCATTGTGTGGTGTATTGGGGGCGAGATTTTTTCACCTCACTGAAATATTTGGCAATTTAGCGGTAGGGTTATGACTCAGAAAATGGATTGCGGTTGCCATTAAATTTGTTCCAGTGACACAGTTGACAGTGATCACTGCTTTGTGTTGCAGACAGATATTGCATATATTGCAAAACAAGTAGAACTATAAGACATGTTTAAGACTTCCCTTTATGTATTAACTAAGGCTCAGAGTAATTACTCATCATCCTCAATTTCAATTGAAAACGCTTTATTCTCCAGAGATGTGATGCTTAACAAAAGACTCATGTAAATAACGTGGGAGATTAAGCCAAACTCCCAAAATGTGCAACGCAAGGGAAACGGTTATAGCTAAAGGCATAGATTTAGAGAGCTAAAATGCAGCACTTAGGAAGTTAATATCCCTTTACTTCCAGTGGGAATTAGATATGTCAATGTGAGCCATTTATGCCTTGGACAATATATCCCAGAATCATAATTCCTCCGACAGCAAATTTCAATTTCAAATCAAAACCCGATCAAACAACATTGCAACCTAAATTTTCATCAAAGATACAGCATAAACATGTTTATTTTAATGCACTGACTTCTTTGCCTCTGGTTATTTGGGGAGTAATGAACAGGGTGGTCTATGCTCTGTGCATATATGTACGCATGTATGTTCACAGCTGTGTGCCCAGACAAAACCAACCAATTGGTTGGCTGCTGTGAATGGTGTTTATACAAATTAAATGACTTTCATTTTTAAACTCATTGCATATCATGAGCTGTGGGTTGTGGTGTTTTATGTTTGAGGCACAAATGGACAGGAGCAAAGTGGTTAGTGGTTTGCTTTGGCAAACAGTGACAGTGTTAGTGGTTTGCTTTGGCATAGGAAAGGCAGGATATAAATTTTTCAAATAAATAAACAATAAACAGTGCCATCATATGGAGTACATGGGGAACCAATAGACATAGCAACAGAAGACTGATAGGCCAGAGAAGAGGATAGATGTTTTAGGATTATCTCCTGGTCTATCTCTCAACTGGGATTCCCTTGGTGATTGTGCTGGCAACCCATTGATCACAGAATGCCAGTTCAATGAATGCCATCCTAGTATGCATCACTGAGACCTAGACGGATGCAGTAGCGTGGTTCAGGTGTCTCAGCTGTGTCTACCATGGTTCTCAGTGATGCAACACCAGAGATCAAATTATCCAATTGCTAAGGGTTGCCATAGACTATCTTGGTATTGTCTGTCTTTTCAAACGTCCTACCCAGAAATCAGTCAACTTCAAGTGCATGTACCTCATGGTGGAAACTGGAACAGGAGAAGGATTCTGTTAGTATATTATCAATGCCACTGTCTAGCAGTCCCCCTACCTGAGCTGATAGATGGAGATGGTCTTGAGTGTAGTAGTGGGAACCCTGGGCCTTCTTGCCTTGGGAGTCTTCAACAGTTGTGCCAAAGCCACCTTGTCCAGTGTGGTTCAGAATTTCATGGCCTCCATAGCAACATGGCCATGTCCCAATTAATATGGCCCCACACATATTGCAGGATGTACCCTTGATACCCTTGGGCAGGAGGTCTGGTCTTGGGCAGGAGGTCTGGTCTAGAGGGTAGAGCCTCCATTTGCCTGAAGATTAACATCCACAAGGTCGCCAGTTCGAGGCCACCGGCACCGTGCGACCTTGAAGCAGCTGGCAAGCTGCAGCTGAGCTGTTCCATCTGCTCGGAGCGTGGGAGGATGGAGGCCAGAATGTTAAACCAGATCGGAGTGTAACAGCTTGAATGTGGTGGTTCTTGAAAGAGAGAACCTTCTTTCAATTTGTAAAAATCCCTGCGTGGATTTAATAAGCCTGCCTGTGTAAACCGCCTTGAATAAAGTCTTGAATAAAGACCAAGAAAGGCGGTATATAAATACTGTATATTATTATATTATTATTTATTTTAAGCTAGGCAGGATGAGAATGTTTGATGAGGTTTCTCTGTCACACACAGATTGGTGGTGGTGTTTTTGCTTTCACTGTGCCACTCCTATCTTTGGATTGTTCTTACTAAGGTGGCTAGGTTTCATGGTCTTTTGTTCTTGCTTGTCAGCTGCCTTGAGTTATTTTGTAAGCAAGGTGAGGTAAACACTTAAAAAAATGACTTTTTTTTGTTCTACATCCTGACATCAAGGAAGAAGAAGTTAAGAGGCTTTGCCCACTGCTGACTCCCTACTCAGTCTCACCCACCCCCTCCAACCTTACAGCACTCAAATGGTCCTGGCTACACACATTCAAGGTTCTTTTTGTAGCCAGAAATGCTAAAATAAAATGCTTTTTTAAAAAACCAATTCTTAAGATGCTTCGGTTTAGCTCTCTAAAACATATTCTGTGGATTTGGGGAATGAACTCACAGCCCCACTGGCTAGCTAGACTGCACTTGCATAAAGATACCACACCAGTAATCTTTCTTATATTGTATTGCGCTTGCGGCAGTGAAGGCTTGCCATTAATAATGCATGAATTAGGGAAAAAGAAACAGGCAGACGAGAGAATAGGCTTCAGGGAAGATGGAGAGGAGGGAAAGAGGAAGATGGACAGAAACGGGTAAGGAAAGCAGTGCCTTTCTTGGTTCACATGTTCTTTGAGATTCATGGAAAAGGGGAGGGCCATCCACCCCCTTCTGCACTATATGAAGAGTACGCATATGCTCTTGCTGCCGAATGCTCCTTGTACTGCCCAAGGACTCTCACCACAAACTATAGACTAGGAAAGACACCAGAGAGAAAGATGGGCAAGACAGACAAGGTGCGGCAGGATGGGGAGGGATGTTCTCCCATAGCATGCTGACAGATTGTATGCATAGGTGACACCAGCCAAAATAGTGGTTGTGGGGCTCTGTTTTTTTAAATCAGGAAGTTGCTTCTTTATATGTATTTGAGAATTTAAAAATCAGCTTTACTGGTATTCAACTTTCTCTTCAACTTGATGCCTTATATAACCTATATGGTGAGTCTCTACAGAGCACAGACCTAATTTAATCTTTTTTTTTTTTTTGCTTGTTGTGCTTGTGCTTTATGTACAGCTGTCACAATGATTGCTCCAAACAAAGCAAAGCACAAAAATAATTAAAATGGTTCCATGTTCCAGAGAGACAACAAACAACTAGCAAGTCACAAACAACAAGAACAGCAATAACAAGAAGACTTACTGTTTTGATGTCTTCAGTAATATATGTGTCATTCATTATGAACTCAGGGTAGCCCACTTTTGCCAAAACTGCTTTTGCCTTTAGAAAGAAACACAAGCAAATGATGATGATGCTCATTTAAAACATGGTCCAGATGACCAACATCTCCACCTACCTGTCGCTCTGTCCCACTGCTGCTTAATCACGTGTGTGGTGTGGTTTATTCACACTGATCCTTGCACATAATTTAAATACTATATAAGGTACCATTTAAATAATGTGTGATGGGTGGAGGTGTTTGTTTCCAGATAGGATTACAGCCTTACCTAACACAATAGGCATACTTCTGAAAAAGGTAAATAACACCCATTTCAAACACCTCTAGGAGGAGTTCAGACTACTTCTCCCCCAACACACAACAGAAGGGAGAGAAGGTCATGTGTACATGCATCTCTCATCACATGATGAGCAGGACTGGTCAGGTATATCATCCAAAATGGCCCCATGATGTGAACTTATCTGATTGCATGCTTGTCATTTGTTTCAAAATCAGAAGCCCTATGCAGCTGTTTAGTGGCATTCTTCTCTATGCATGATGGGGGGAGATTGTGACCACAGAAGCATCCCCTGTCCGCTCTGCACATCTAATATCTATGAATACTGTAGAATGTTTGCACCGAGGCCTCCATGTGTGCCTGGCACCACAATGTACCTCCCCCTGAAATGGGTGGAGAAGAACGACACTGAATAGCTACACATAGCTACAAAACCACAACACTGTAAGGGATGTGGCTATCACTTGTTGCAATCTATTGCCGAGAAGGTACAGCTTCTTCCCATTCCTACATTTTATGGCTGTCATGATAGGTTTGTGCCATGAGCAGAGTGAAAACCAAAACCGCACACCGTAATAGAGTTTCCTGTGAGATAAAATGTCTGTAATATATAGCCAGATGGCACAAATGCATGAGTGAAAGACAAAAAAGAACCCCAAAATCCTCGTCACATTTTTTTTCATTTAGCAGGCAGCCCAGTATGGGAGGAGGAAAAATTCCTTCCTGAAATCAACTATGGCAACAAGAGCATATGGCAAACAATATGGCCAAATAAATAAAGCCACCTGCAAATTGTCCAGAAGATGAAGTGCTGGAACAGCCCTATACAGTATTCTGCATAATAGCTCTATAAAAGCAATCATTTCTATGCCTAGTAGTCTGGCTTAACCAGACATCATTTACATTGTACCTGATGCAAATATTCCTACAATCCAGATCTCATTACACAAAGAATGTAATCATAGGCCTGCACTAGGCATTGGGCTGGAACAGAGGCACAGGGTAAACGCAAGTTAGACTGGAGCTGAGGGCTTGTTGGAGTCAGCATTGACTCACTGAGAACCACAATTCTTGGCACCTGTATGGGAGTCTGTGTGGAAGGGATCACAGCAAAAATGCATTATTCTTGCTATTCCTTCCTGAACTCGTTACTCTTGTTTAGTGATGAAGTAGATTTTTTTTTAGTCTGTATTTATTCTTACGAAGAAAAAGATATGCTCCCAAAATTTGATCTTTCCATTATTAAAAGTTCCTCAGCTCCTAGGTCTCTATTTCCCACCTGAAACTGAAATCTTCTGCCTGTGACATCACAATTAATTGCTACCATGATAATTAAGATGTCACAAACTGAAGAATACAGGTGGGGAATTAGCAGCAGGAACAGATGAACTCTTAAGCAAGAAAGATCCCATTGTCATGCAAAGGTCCCCAGCGACTGAAAAACAATGAGAGACAAATGCTGTGCAGAAGAAAATAGGAAATGAAGCAAATGATAACTATACTGAATAGTTGCGTTTAGTTTCCATGAGGTGCATGTTCTTTGGGAAAAAATTTTCAGTGGAAGAGAGGGGAGGAAAAGAGGCATGCCACAGCATCTATTTTGATCATCTTATTGCTGTTTGGTACAGTTAGGTTGCCAACACTCTAGGACTGGCCTGGAGTTTCCAGGAATAAACATCAATCTCCAGGTGACTACTGAAAGCAATCTGGGAGATTTTAACAAGTCCTCCAACCATGTCTAACATTACATCATACCAGTGGCGTTGCTAGGGGTGTGTGGGAAGTGTAAGAATCACTGGGGGACGCTCACAGGGGGGGGGGGGAGTGTGACACCATTACTGGTCAAAAATTTTTAAAATATTGGTACTTTCAAATAATACCATCATGTTATATATCATTTGATGTTTAATGTCATGCATAATACAATGAAACAAACCACATTGAAATATCTCTATTCTATCAAAAGTTATAGTATAAAAAACCAGTAGGGTGGGGCAATGGTGCATTGCCCTGCCCACTGCATGGGAGGAGGTCCATCAAGAGGGTGATGTGCTGGCCTCCCGTGCCAGGTGACGCAAACCCTAGTGATGCCACTGCACCATGCTGAGGGGAAAAAATCTGCAGAAGAGACCCAGGTATAGCGCAGAGCCATGCAAACTGCAGCCTGGGGGCCAGATCCAGCATTTGCGCAGATGCGTCCACCCAGTGAGCAGACCTTTCAGATCTGCTTGGACACTGCAGGAAGCTCCCTCATAGCTGCCTTAATGTCCTGTTGCGTGGCCTTCTAGGATGCCGGGCAGACAATGAGACTGCCCAGATCATCCCTGTCCTCCAAATGAGGAGGACTTTGTGCAGCGCCCAAGCGGAACACTCGGATGCAGTCCAGGAGGAGACGGCATTCCAGGCGCACAGCAGTCGCAACTTTGAGCGCCACTGCGGTAGCGTTTTGAGAGTTGGACTCAGACCTGAAATATCCAGGCTCAAATCCTCTCTTAGCCCTGAAGCTTCCTGGGTGACTGTTGGACAGCCACTTTCTCCCATCCTCACTGTCTCTCAGCCTCAGACAAAAACAGCAGAAGAACTATGTACAACGCCCTGAGATCCTTCTAGGAAGGGTGGCATAAAAATGTGAAATATTATAATTAATAATAAGTAGTTTCAGTCAGAGTTTGCAACCTTAGGTACAACTGACTGAAGCTCTGCAATGACTGCCAAGCTGGCATGTGCAAAGCTTCTTAGTATTCTTTCTTCTTCTGTTTAGTTCAAGAAAGCAAGAAGGAAAAATCAGACCTAACATTTCCACTGAGCTGCTTGCCTAACAGCCCAATCCTATGCATGTTTACTCAGAAGTAAGTCCCATTAGAGTCAATGGGCCTTACTCCCAGGAAAGTGTGGATAGGATTGGGATGTAAATGAGCTAGGTAAGTCATAACTGTCTTGCATCTATTCAAAAGTAATCATTTCAATCACTTAATTAAACACTGTGTTGCATCCATATGAATAAGCCTGTTAACCTTTTTTTTTAAAAAAGAAACTAAACACGAGGCACAAAATAATTTCTAACAGCTGTGTAAAACAATTCAGTTTGCAGCTTGATTAATTCTTCAGTGGTTTTTAGAAGAATCTGTGTGGATTAACTGGTCCAGTGTTGCAGATGATTTACGAGCACAGCAATCAGTGCAAAATGTTGATCGTACCCCAAAGACAATTTAACAGAGAAAAAGGCCACACAACACCATTTAAATCCCGATAACCTTTTTAAAAAGTTCACATTATATAAATTGCCTTTCAAGAGTTAATGTTATTCTTTCTTTGCTTCACTTTATTGGCGTACCTCAGGGGGGTAGCCAGGGAGGAGCAGGGGGCAGACCTCTGGGGATTCTCCTGTAGTAAGAACAGTGATGTCATCAGCAGGAGTGCTCAGTTCCTGCCTTTGGGCCTGTCATGGAGTCCTCCTCAAGGTAAGGGAATGTTTGTTCCCTTACCTCAGGGCTGCATCGCAGCTGCATCTGTGCTAGAAAGTTGGATAGGATTGGGCCCTAAAGGAGAAACTGTTGTTGTCATCGTATCGTCTTTAGAGACATGAATCTATGGGGGTGATGAGCTCCTGAACTTCAAAATGTACCACAACATCACTGGTGTACAGGTGCCATTTGCAAAACACAAACATCCAGAACCAGGGCTCCAGCAGCATAAATAAAAACAGATTTTCTGTCAAAGTGTTCATAAATCATTAGCTATCCAAAAGGTTTCTTTCTCTAAAGCTCAGGATTTATATGCCATCTTCCCATCAGTCATTACCTGAATGGTGTCCATTGCAACAAAGCAGTTCATCCATGTGCAGAAAATAGGGAAGGAAAGCAAGATGTCTCTCTTTGCCACCTGTCACAAAGCATGCAGAAGACGGGCCAGCAAGTGACAGAAAAAGCATATTGGCCTAGTCTTTCCTCCATCCAACATCCCTAATACAAGAGGAACAGTGGGAAGCATACAAAAGAAAGCAGCATTACCCAGCTTTCATTTCACATGGAATAAAGAGGTGGGAAGGAAAGATTCCTCACATTTTTGAGAATGGTCTTCACTCTGAGTTTCTCCAGTAGCCAGTTATTTCAGTTACATCAAAAGAGTTTTGTGCAGCCTGTAGTTAATGTTTCATCCTGCTTAATCAGTGACCTACCATTGGCTTCTTCTGCAAGCAAATTCATATCATAGATAAGAAATGTCAACCTCACTATCAGCATCTCAGCATTAACAAAAGCACCAACCAGGGATGGGAACGCCAGTCACGAGACTCAAGTCCGAGTTACAAAAACACACGTGTTTCGCTAACTCATGTACACTCAAGTCAGACATGCTACTGACTCAGGCACTAATTCGAGTTTGAGCCACTGACTCAGAAATGAGTCCTTACATGTGCAGACCTGAGTCTTTCTGTGTCTGGGTGAGCTTGCTTACTTTTGTCAGCATGTGAAAGATGTCATAGGGCCTTCATTCAGACCAAGTAAGTAGTAGCAGGAAAGTTCCAGCCAGGAGGCAGGGAAGGGTTAGTGTTTTGCATCGAGCAGGAGGTGGGGGAGGAGGGCAAGAGTGGGCTCTCTTGTCCATCTCTGAAGAAACCGATGATCATTGGACAAAGGATGTGTGGTCCTTTTTTTCCTCTGGTCAAGGGAAGGCAGAAGGAGAAGCCCAAGGGGATTCTTGCCTTAGAATTGGCTGGAGAAGCCCAGAGGGAGGAAAAGAGGCAGGGAAGCCAGGAAGCTGTTCCTCATGGTTCCGGCTATTGACTCTGGCCGTTGTTACCTGAGAGGAAGAAACTGCTTCATTGAATGACAGGCGGTGGAACTACTTCTGAGTAGAGTTGCAAAGAATTGGGTCATACTGCTAACATAAGCCTTCCAGCTGCTGCCACACAACCCTTCTCCTGCTTGCTGCTTCTGTCCCCTCCCACTGTCCATCCCGCCCCTTCCTTCCTTGCCAAGCTTGGTTGCCTCCTAGACCCTTCTGGTCCATGCCCTGGTGTGCCTGGCCCTAGCATGCCTGACCCAAAAGACTCTGACTCAAGTCAAAAAGATTTGGAAATCTGGGGGGGGGGGGGAGGCCAGGTCAGGAAAGGCCACCCGCTAGAACTTGTGCACAAGTAAAGTTGCAGGAGGTGAAGACTTGGGACTTGACTCAAGTCTTCCCACAGTACCAAGTTCCCATTCCTGGCACCAACCTGTCACTAGCAATGGAGTGATTTCTACGCACTCATTGTTTTGCCACCTTCTTCATCCAATCAGCTAGAAATGAACAAATTGGGAACCCCAAAAACAACCAGGGCTCCCCAAATGAAAATGTTTGGAGTTCAGTCTCCTAATACAACAGTCATCAAACGTACAAGTTGAGTAGTCATTAAATGGGATAGACTGAGGAATACTGTGGCTACCATGGAACGGACAAAGGGACAAAGATGACTCTTCCTATATCTGTAAAGACTAAACCATGTCAGGTAATTAATGAGCGAATGGAGATGTTTGCTGGCAAAGACCTACAGCCCAATCCAAATGAAACGTTATGACACAGGAGCACAGGTTCCAGTAAATGGTCAAATGGTAAATGGCGACAGTGGTCTGCTGCTGCTACTGCTACATGGGAGCACAGGTAAGCTACTGCAGGGAGGGAGCAAGGGGAGGAATGGAGCAATGAAGGGGAGGAATGGGGGAATGTCTGGGCGGGGGGGTGGGCAGGAGGCGGAATAGAGGAGAGAGAGATGGATCTTGGCAGCACTAGCATGCACCTGGATCCTATCCCCATTCTCTCTCCTCTCCCTCACTCTCCTTCGGTGCCAGCAAAATGGCTGGTACAGATCCAAGGAAACCTATTCAGGCAACAGAAGCTTGTCCCAGGATAAGGGAATGAAAGTTCCCTTAACATGAGGAGACCTCCATAAATACCCCACCACCATAGGATGAAAGATGCGCTCCTTTGGTGAGGTTGCATCAGTGGGGAGGGTTCTGTTATAATTGGGCCCTAAGTGATATCAATGGGTATCATCACAAATGGCAGAGGAAGCTGTGTGCATATTGTCAAGCTCTGGCAACCAGGAAGTTATGGGGCATGTTCCTTCCAAATCAAGTATCTAATTCCGAAAGATAACTCTTTTATGAATGGGAGGATATTATTGCCTTGTAGCCAACATATATCCACCTGAGAGGATACACCCACCTGAACATAAGGGAACTCCTGCCCCCCACCTTGTGTGGTCAGTGTAAAAAATTTCAGACAGTTTTCTGAATGAAACAGACGGAGAGATGTAGGAATGCAACCTCAGAGCAAAAGCTAGCAACAGTTTTCATTGCAAAAGTGCTCTTTGAGAAATGAACATGCAGGAGTGCTCTGCTTTTTACCTCCACCCAGTGCTCAGCCTATGCATTTGTAAATAATGTTACAAAGTCAATACAAGCCTCCCGTTATCTCTCCTCCAAAGAACATATGGTCACAGCTGCATCTGGAATTTCCTGCTATTCAGCAAAGAGCGGAGAGCACATAACAATATATATCCTTTTCACAGTATGATTGTAGTCATGCAGAGGATTTGTGGAATTTTCCCTTGACCAAAGATCATGATATGGAAAGCAGCTTTTAGAGAGGCTGCAAATTTTCCTACTGGAAATCGGCCTTTTGAAAGCCAAGCAGTCCCCTTGAAATCCTTTAGCATTCGTATTGATACTCTAGTCAAAGGCCACTCTAGGATTACTGAGCCTCAAAATACCACACAGAGGGATACTAGCAAGAATGATCTGGATAGTTTAAGATAGCATCTTTACTCTGATTATTTACACAAGGTAGAAGATAAAGACTTTCCAACAAAATATTAATTTCCCCTAGATTCCTCATTTCTTTGCATAGCCTTTTCTGCTGCATGCAGCTAATATTTAACTTCTATTTTAAAACCTGTTATTCATCCGGAACAAGAGTACAGAAAGCCCTCTAAGAGCAATTTGCTCTTTGACAATTATTTCAGTCATTTCATACTTTCTCTAAAATTAAAATCACATCAAACTTTTCTGCATTATAAAAGACCATTTATGGTTCTTCTGGGGAAAATAATACTGATTGGTGCAGGATGAGCTGGAAGGTACAAGGTTGAGTTCTTGCCTTCGTTTCCGAATTGCTTATTTTCATTAATGCACATTCATTCCTGTTCCATCTGTGAAACGTGAATATGTTAGATTATTTTTTAAACTATTTTGTTAACAGAGATAACCATTGAACTTCCTTTCCAATCTTTGTGTCAAAGTTTACAGTTCATAATAAGCAACTGCACAAATCTGAGTCGGGGTAGCTTCAAGTTGTAAGTGTCATAGCTGAAAGCCATCAAGGCCAAACTAGATATGACGCAGGAGACCCACATTCTCCTGTTTTACTAATCAGCAGCCCCATAGTACTTCTTGGAGGATCAGGAAAGGGGAGAGACAAACTAGACAAATGCACTATTGAGAAGAGAGCTTCCAACCAGAAATGACTCTTATTTCAACAATAAAACAACTGCAGTGATTCCCAGTTCTGATCAGGACCACAATGTGTGAAGTGAGGTTAACACTTTCCTGTGCTGGCTTCCACTGAAAACTGCCCCCCTGAAATGGCTTCTCTGTCCCTGAGCAGCAAAAGCATAGCACCATGGGGTGGGGAATCATGGCTCACTGTTGAACCACATCCTATGAATTCAGAAGGTCCCAAGTTCCATCAGGAGCATTGCTCAGCGGTAGCAGAGATGGGAAAGATTTCTGCCTGCCTGAGAAAGTGGCTTCCAGTCAGAGTGGATGATACTGGGCTAGATGGACCAAAGGTCTGACTTGGTATGAAGTACTGCACAGCTGTTATGAGCAATTGAGCAAGGGCGTTCACACGTGTGAGCATCGTCTCTGCAAGCAGAATCAGGGCAGGCAGCAGAACCCATCTCAAGTGGGCCACTTTCATCATGTCTTGCTTGGCCCTCAGGATCAGTAACTGGTCAATATTTATATTTATATTTTTTTACCCCAAGTCTTCTTGAAAATATGCTAGTTCCAGAAAGGATCCACTGGCAATAAATTACCAGTTATGCTCAAATCAGAACAAAAAGGCCCTTATCTAAACTCTTGCTATACTACATTATGTTTTATTATGACCATTTAGGAGGGGGCACATACTTCTTTTCACATCGAAAACCTAAATCTACGTATTATGACATTTTTACAATATCCTGTTTTATTTTTTTTCTGGAGAACTTTTTAAATATTAGAGTACCTTTAAAAAAGCCACGAAAATTAGCATAAAATCTGGTTTGAAAGCAAGAATCTTTCACAGCAACGTAATGGACCATTTAATTACAACAGTGAATTCACTTTTTATGTACACATCTATGTTTTCATTTTTCATGAATAGTCGGCTATCTGAATACCATCTGCTAAAACAGAAGCACTTATATTGCCAGTGCTCTTGTAGTTCAAAATATGAGGGGAACATGGAACCTCATTCTATATATCTTGCGCAGAACTCCATTCAAATTGGGTTTGAGAATTGAAGTTTTAGGATGTTATGTTTAAAAATGTCTTATGTATCAGGAAACTCAAGAGAGAAATGGCATGACTGGCTAACAGGGCTGGCTCAAGTAGCCTCCTCTGGGCCTGAGGTGGCATGGTGACTTGTCAGCCCTTTCCCTACCAGACAACATGTTGGTGTTGCAACTGCTGCCACCTCTCTCTGCTCCCACCATTTCAAAAATGCCAAAAGGAGTGGAAAAGGAAGTGTGCAGGGGAGAGGAGAGGAGAGTGATGGGAACCTAGAGAATTTTCCAGCAAACCGCTGTGGGGCTGCATTGGATAAGGAAGAATGGAGTGGTGATGGTCAAGCTGGTGGAAGCAGTAGTAGCAGCAGCAGCAGCATGGGATAGCACGAGTGGGACAGCACACTTGCCACCACCCGCCAGTATGATGCATAAGTGGCCATTCACTAGGCTTAATCAGTGGGCCAACATTGTTAGTTAAGCATCCAAGTATTGGACCAGAGACAGAAGAAGTATCTTGGCTGTCAAGCAGTAACTTGCATTCATATTCCAATCATTTAGGATGTCTGCAGCCGAACAATAGTCCAGCCGTCTATAGTCGTAATAAGATCCCACAGCCACTAATCAGCTGTTCCATTTTTTTTTAAAAAAACAAACCCACTGGTAACTGGATTAATTACAGTAATCTGTTCCATTGTCATTCAATGGCAGTGGCTAAACTTTGTGTGCACATTCCTGTACCCATATAATTTCTCAAGCTTTTAAATAAATGAGGTTATCTTGCAGAAGGAAGCTCACTGTCACTTTGATAGGTCCTCTTATCTTTGGAGCAGAGTCATTTTCTAATGCTAGTCCTATTCAGTATTGCTTTCAAACTCAGGAAAAAAAAAATTAATGCCCATGTTTTGCATTACACGTTATTAAAATACTACTGTTTAATTGTTTTAAATACCAAGAGTGACTTTCTCAGTTACATGTTCTTCTTTTGGAAAATGTTGGAAGTGAATCACCACCTCGGTTGAGTATTGTTGGGCTGAGTACCTGAGAGCCCTTCAAAAAAGGGAGAACTGTAAGAAGTGCAGGAAATGAACTAAAATACTGCTTTCATCCTACCCTCACCATCATTCGTTTATTTCTTGGACCTCAGACACTCATGCCTGTAGTCTCTGCCTCTTTCACTTCTGCTTCCCTTGTCTCCATATTCCATGTCTCATTCCGAGGTCCTGAATTATTTCTAAACAAATATTCAGAGCTCAAAAATGGTCCCTAAATGGAAAAAAAATCATTTATTAAATAATCAGAAGTGGAAAAATGAAATCCCTCCAATGGCAAGTCATTCACTGAGCAATGGGATGAAAATCTGGTATGTTCTCAAAAGATTGGCTTGCAGCTCAATGTAGCTGGCATAGTCATTCTAAGACAGAGACTGTCTGTCTAACACAGCCATTTTAAACCACTGTGCCGTGGCACACTGGTGTGCCACCAATGGTCTTCAGGTGTGTCGCAGGAGTTTGGTAGAGGGTCATTTATTAATAGGACAATTGGGGATATGAGCCCCCCACCAACAGCAAGGTATGCCTTGTCAATTGTCCAAAAACTAATGGTGTGCCTTAGCAATTTTAGTACCTTGTCAGTGTGCCATGAGATGAAAAAGATTGAAAATCACTGGTCTAACAGATAGAGCTAGAGGTGGCTGATACCTCCTTGTGAAATGGTACTGCAAAGAAGCAAAGGATTCCGTTGATGTTACTTCACTATGTAGAGTGAAGCACATCCTAACCCAAAGGCCTGACAGGGCAGACAAAGTGCTAAGGCCATTGAAAACTGTTGGAGATTGTTTCTCTAGTGCATAGGTTATCAAACTTTTTACCATCGGGGCCCACATTTTAGAATGACAATCTGTTGGGACCCACCGTAAGGGATGTCATTAACATGGAAGTGATGTCATGGCTAAAAGTAACATCATCAAGCAGGAAAAAATTTTATAACACCCCCCCATATGACGAATCAAATCAATCAAATTAAAAGTTTACAATAAGTATAAGTTTAAAAATTTATTTATGATAAAGAAGAACCCTCCTCTTAAGCAGCTGCTGATCTGTTTAAAAAAATTCCCCAAGCCAAAGGCTGAAATCCTTTCACATTTACCCTGGAGTAAGCCCCATTGACTGTTATTGTTAAAGGCATATACAGTAGCCTGTTAAAAGTACAGATCTGTAACATTTCCCCAAATGCAGTCACATACCAAGGAAGCAACAAATTTAGTATATTTAAAATAGAATTTTAAAATATAATGCATATTGAAATGAATGGGGAACCACCTGAAATTGGTTCACAACCCACCTAGTGGGTCCTGACCCACAGTTTGAGAAATGCTGCTCTAGTGGGTGGTATTCAGGTGAGTGCACAGACATCCTTTAAACAAGATATGGCATTCAATAGCTCAATCAGATTGTTTAGATACTAGAGGCCACTTCATTTGATCTTAGACCTTGTGCAGTGCTCACTGTATACAGACCTTTAATTAGGAGAGTTATGGTCAAAGTATATTCTTGCATTTAATTTGACTGCAAGAGCTTCATCTGTGTACACAAACATACATTGTCCATTTCTATATCCTTCCTTCTATTCCATGTTAAATGTGAGAGTAGCCACAAGTGTTTCCATTTCATGCAATTGTGTTGGCCTTATAGAGTTACGCTAGGTTGTGGAAATAAAATGACAGCTGGGAGCCCAGGGTTAAATACAATTTCCTTTCTCTTCACCAGTTTTCCACAATCTGTCTGCACAGTGCTCAGGTTATTAATGGAACTGACATCCCTGTACAACTGACTGATCACTGGCAGAAGCCAGGTAACAAGGAAGAAGCTGACAGCAGAAAATAATCCAACAAGATAAGAGATAACCAAACATGTTATGGCAATTAGTTTCAGACAAAGGCACGGCAGAGGAAAGTATTTCACATGGTGCTGAACCCACATTTTTGCACAAGAGATTATATCTTTTTCAGGATTAGCAGGGATTTCTAAAAAGTAGGGGCGCTTCAAGTCTCAAACACCCTGCCAAGCTACTCATACTACACCATCCCATCGGCTTCCTATCCATTGCTTTTTGTTCCACCAACTCAACACTCTTTGCTCATGCAAGTCCTTAACGACAGCCTGGAAAGATGAGAAAATTCTACACAGAAGCCTAACACATGTTCATATCCATCACTTTGCGGCTGAAAAATGTTTTCATGTCTACAGAGTGGCATTTTCCAAATAGCTGTTCAAATCAATATGGAAAGGTGTTCGCTTCAGATTTGTTGCACACACTTCACAAAGTATCCCATTATTCCCATGAAAGCATGGTGCTCCCAAATATGTGTTTCACAACAGCCTGCATAGGTTCAAAATGACAGATGACATAAGCAAGAACTTGAGACATTTTTACCTACAAAATTGTCCCAGATGTGCGGCAGGGTGTGGATGTGGCCAGTGAACAATCTAAAACTATGTATTTTTAAAATTAGACCATTGTCCAGTAATCCATGGTTATACTATACTTAGAACATCATATACTAATTAGACCATACTAATTAGACCATAGGCTTAACACTGCCATGTAGTTATCACCATGCTGAAAAAACTTACAAAACATTTATATAATCAAAGAGCCAAAGACAAAGATGCAGGACAATTTTGTCAGGTTTGTGTTTGGAACAGAATGGCTAGCACTTAAAAAAGTTTTCTCAAGAGACAAATTTCCTAAGAATTTCCTAAGTAATTCTTTCAAGCTCTGAGAGCCCAGAGAAATTGTTCCCTTCCTCCTTGCCAACCCCTTTACTTTCTTCTTAACTTTTGTAGCAGTAGCAATGGTGGCAGCAGGTACTGCTGCAAAAACAGGAAGAGCATAAGAACATGAGAAGAGTCCTGCTGGATCAGACCAAAGGTCCATCTGGTCCAACTTCCTGTATCTCACAGCGGCCCACCAGATGCCTCAGGGAGCACACAAGATCACAAGATACCTGTATCCAAATTGCATCTGACATGTCAGAGTCTACTTTTAGTCTTAGAAGTACTCAAGTATTCATGATGGGTATGTTCAACCTCCTGATTGTATATACCTGGGATCGGCAACCTGTGTTTTTAGAGCCGCATGCAGCTCTTTCAGCCATCTGCTCTGGCTCCTGCAGGCTGGGATTTAAAGGGGCAGGATGGGCGGCGGCTGCTTTCCCCTTGGGGCTCTTTGATTTGTCTTTGCCCCTTTGGCTCTTTGATTTGTCTTTGGCTCTTTGACTTTGCAAGGGTGGGTGGGTGGGGAAGAGGAAGGCTGTGGAAGGGCTGCCTGTGTAACTCCATCTTTACCTTGCTTTTCTGGGGTGCCATGGGGAGCAGGAGGGCAGAGATGAGGCTGTGGGACCCTTAGAAAGGGGTGCTCTTTCAGGAGCAAGAAAGATGGGGGTTGACCTGGGGAAAATGAAGAGTGCTAAATTCAAGGGTGCCATCTTAGCATGCACCGTCCCAGTGTGTGCCCAGGGTGACCAGAGGTCCTCTTTTTCCAGGACATGTCCTATTTTTTAGCCCCATGTCCTGGAAAAGAACTTAAATGTCCTGCTTTTCCCTGTGAGCAGGCAACGGATCCCCTCTTGTAATTAATAAATTATATGTAATACAGTTTTAAATTCAATAATAAGTAATTTAAAATTAGGCACATGAGATCAATAATACAATATATAATAAATATATAATCTATATATTGATCAATATATAATCAATATAGATGAGTGTTTTTAGCTTTTATTTTGTGGTCCTACATTTTTCTTCAATATCCTACATTTTGGGGTGACTTGTCCTCTTTTATTGTTATGACATCTGGTCACCCTGTGTGTGCCTCAGAGTGCCGTCTCAGGGCCCAATCCTATCCAGTTTTCCAGTGTCGGTGCAGACATTCTAATGCGGCATGCACTGCATCTTGTAGTGGGGAGTCAGTCACAGAGGCCTCCTCAAGGTATGGGAACATTTGTTTCCTTACGTCTGGGCTGCATCAGTGCTGGAAAGTTAGATAGGATTGGGCCCTCAGTCAAGATATATCTATCTTGACAATAAGTATATTGTCTGGTTAGCACAGGGAGGGGAGCTTGCAGCAGATCATAAAGGTAAAAAAAACTATATATGCAGTGTTATCTTCATTTTAGATGTCAAAAGGGTTTTGTGGCTCCCGAGGTTTTCTTTTCTCCAGAAAACGGGTCCAAAAGGCTCTTTGAATGTTTAAGGTTGCCGACCCCTGGTATATACCCATCATGGTTGTAACCAGTGATGGACATTTCCTCCATAAATCTGTCCAACCCTCTTTTAAAGTTATCTAGGCCAGACACTATCACTATCACCACATCCTGTGGCAAGGAGTTCCCACTAAGTTCAATGAGACTTACTCCTATGTATATATGAATAGGAGTTCAGTCTTACACACCTGTCACTTCATCAGAGGTAGTTAGTGGCAGCTGGAGGCCTTGACTGATAGCCTTGACTATGTACAATGATATTTAAATGTACAGGTTGAGCCCCATTATTCGTGTGGGTTCCGTTCCAAGCACTCACATGGATGGCAAAAAAATGCACTAAAGCAAATCAATTTAAAAAACACAGTTTCTTCACTCAGGTGATTTAAAAACAGTCTTGCTGACCTTTGTGATGTCAGGTAAGAGTCATTAAGACAATCCATCAATCAGTCCTACTCCAAGCACTTACAAAGGCGCTTCACTCAGCCTCTCCCTTCACCAATGCAAAGTGATCACCTTTCTTTCACTTGCTCAGGGGGAAGGGAGGGGTCCACTGGAGAGAGAAGGATTGATGGTCAGCCAGCTGCCCCCCCCCCTCTCATTAAGGAGGCTATTGTTAAAGGACTGTTCAGTTTTTTAAACTGATTTTATAGGGATGCATTTTTCCCCTTCTCCAGGGATCAACACATTCCTTCTCATTTGCAGGGGCCATTCATGTTGAGTCAAATTCGTGTATAAAAAATCTGTGTATAAATAAGCTGGACCTGTATAGACTGTGGTCAGACTGTCTTTATTCCAGGGCATTGTCTGTATTTGTATAATTTTTATACTTTTTTATGATGTACATATTTGATTTTTTGTATAAGATGTATAGTTAACCTTTCTATACTGACTTCTAAAAGATATTTATAAATAAATGTTTAAAATACTACCAATATTACCTCACCAAAGTTTGTACTTTCCTTCTAAGAAATTTTTTTCTTCTTCAAAAAGTCCATGCCAGCAAATAGCAAGCAAATGGTAAATGTAAGAGATGGGAAAGTCCAGCGGGGCTTTACTCGAGTCAAGTCTAGAGTCACCACCTTCCTGCAACTCGACTTGAAAAAGAGTCATAACTGGGCACTTTCCGAGTTGCCAAGTCTCCCTTTAGTGACTAAAGGACGAGTTGAGTTGCCCTCCCCCCTTTAAAAAGCCTGCCGCAGGAAAAAAGGGGGCTGCTGCCAAGCTCTGTGTGTATGTTGGAGTTCCCTTTAACTACTTCCCTGCTGCCCATCCCATCTGTGAATAGGGCAGGAGGGAGTGGGAGGGACTGCAAAAGAGTGGGGACGGAAGTGGCAAGAGGGAGGAGGGTCACAAGGAACAGCTGCAAGGCTTACCATGACGACTTGATCCTTTGCAGCCCTACTCAAAAATAGTCCTAATGCAGCCGGTCATTCAATGGGGCTTCCTCCTCCGCACCAGCCATGCGGTGCAAAGCATGATCACTATGAACTTGCTCCTCCCCCCATTCCCTTCTTCCTCCCCCTCCCTGGGCTTCTCAAGTCAATCATAAGGCAAGAACCCCATTGGCTCCTCCTCCTGCCCTCCCTCAGCCAATGAAAATATCAGAATGCCCATCCTTTGTCCAAAGATCATCCGTTCCTTCCTTCATATCAAAGATGAGAAAAGAGAGCCCAGTCCCACCTTCCCCCATTCTTTGAAAGAGGAAAGTATTAACCTTTTCCTGCCTCCTGGGTGAAACTTTCCTGCTACTCACCCGGTTAGAATACCAGCCCCACAACCCACAAGGTTTTTCACGCTGCAAAACCAGTAAGCAAGCACACCCAGACACAGGCACACTTGGGTCTGCATATGTGGGGATGAGTGCGAGTCAGGGGGTCCCTGACTCAAGTGTTTCTCAGAGTCTTCCATATGTGCTACTCACATGTCAACAAGTCACCCAAAATGCATTTTCACAACTCGAGCCCGGGTCATCCAAGTCATGTTCCAGCCATGGTAAATGTTATTGCTAAATGTATTTTGAACTAGGCGGAAAGAAGCCATCTTTTTAGAAAAGCCATTTGACTATATGGAATGGTTACATCTTAAAATATCTTTCTACATCATTATAAATCTTTGGAGACTGTTTCTCTTACAGACCCCAAATAATGTACAGAATGCAAACAAGGATGCCTTAATTCCAAAGCTAAGAGAGGTCTAAGCAGCGTTGTTTTTTATCACCTATTTGCGCTAGCTATAGGACCCTGGCAATATGTATAAGCAGATAAGAATATCTCAGATTATCAATTAGGAAAAATAAGAACTAAACCTGTTTGTATGCTGATGATGCTGCCTTCAGACTAGCAACCCAATCCTAACCAACTTTCCGGTGCCAATGCAGCCATGCCAATGAGGCATGAGCTCCATTGGGGGGGGGGCAGTCATGGAGACTTCCTCAAGGTAAGGGAATATGATGCACTGAAATTCATAGGACTTGTTTCCAAGCCAATATTAGATATATTTGTATTTGCATCTTGAAAAATTATTGTGGAGCTCTGCTTAATTTTAAAAGAGCAGAATCTTATCTATTACTGTAGAAACTATTTGAAAACCTCCAAAGTTGTTCATTACCCCATGTTGCCCCTTGTCATTCTAACCACACTGGAAGTGACCATATTGAGGAAACCTACACATTCCTTGTGGTCCCATGACACAAGTCTCACGTGTCCAATACGTGAGCATGAGCTTCTGCATAGCCCATCTGTAACACTTTTCCAAGTTCAGCAAACATTTTTCAAAATATGTCTATGATTATAGGGGGAACAAGTAATAAATGAATTGATCATGCCCGGGCAGCAAAAACACAGCATCATTTTCTTCTCACAAAGATAATCCACCAGTGAATGAACATATCGGGAGAAACAGCAGTAAATTACCATTTTATAAAAGGACCTATACTGAATTAAGATAATCTCAGTCCTGAGTTACCTTAGCCTTTTTTCTCTTCAGAACACTTAGTATGGAATGCAACATTCAATATAGTTCCACTGATAGAGCAGCCTGTTATCTATTCCTCTCATGTGAAGCTAAGGAAAGTCCTTTTCAAAAGTGTGTTTTCTACATTCAGAGGCTTTTCTACTAGGCTGCAGGGTGACTCAGAGCTGATCCAGGATGAGAATTATTGATGAAGTGTGCTCATGACCAGCTAACGTAATGTGCCGAGAGCATGTCAAACAGCTGGTAGCATAACAACCCCCCTCCAAAACAGAAGCATCTAAATAAGGTAGCTGTTTTTAATAGGAAGTAGTAAATCAAGATAAAATGAGGAACTATATCTCAGTCTACATACATGACACTAAAAGGCACCACTGAGTCACTATTTGTGTCACATGTGAATTCTGTCAACAGCTGACAGACGGTGCAAAAAAACCTCTTTTACAACTGATTGAATAGTTATAGTCAATGTAGCTTTGATTTTTACACACTGCTTTCTAAAGCAAAAAATCTGTTCAACCCTCCGAATCATTCGCAAAGTGTGCTGTGCACACAGAAGCAATAAAAGTCTTGACAAGGGAAGAGCCTGAAATGTTGTATCACACTCATGTGTTTGCTTCTCTAGCATTGTAATTTAGTCTGCCATTATTTGATGCCAATAGGAACATATTCTGTCTTTTCCTTCAGTCATTCCTCCCCCCCATCCTCTTTGCCCACTGCCTGTTTGATATAAATAAGTGTCTAAAAATGACAAATTTCTGAGAGGCTCTTTTGGAAACATTTGGAGATGTTTCTTGCTGCTCATTTTCTGTAAACAGTCTGGTTGTCAAAAAAGAGACATTATTTGTGTGTAACAGATAGTGTTAAAAATATGTGTGACATCCTTGGGGGCGGAGCTGTAGGAGAGTGACAAATTGCAGCAGGAGGAAGGAGTCATTTCAAGAAGGGTTTTAGTGATGTAATATGAGGCATGTCACATTACTTAAACTCTTTTCACAATATCCCTCTCCCCCGTCACAATTTGTGGACAGTGTCTCAGTATGAAGATACCCTTAATAGGTTCACTCGTGTGTAAGGCTGGGCAGCAGATCAGAGCCTCCCTCACACTATTTTGCACATGTGAATGAGATTAAAGAAAATCAGAAGTCTGTTGTTGCTAATTTGTATTTACATATGCATTACGGATTAATTTTAGCCCAAGTTGACTCGTGCCTCCTCTGTAAAAAATATCCTTAGATTGAAAGGATCAGTATGTGCAGTTTACTTAAATAACAATAATAACAACTAGGTATTTAAGCATTTAAATCTGTGATGAATGTGCAATACGGTATGAAAAAAGACTTGTAGAAAAAAACAAAAAGCGCAGTGGTGGATACCGGCTATTGAGCTGTCTGCAGCCCATGGAAGCACCTGAGCTCCATCCAGAGAATTGTATGAGAACTGCACATTAACTAGAAAGCCAGATCTCAAGCCTTTTGGAGTCTGTTTGATAGATCAAGTTGCACCAGAAAGTATAAGTGCTAAAACTGTGTTTTCACTTGAAGCAATCCTTGTTAACTGTCTTATTGTTACATTTTTCTAAGGAAGGGAAAACATCAAAGCTTTATTGGATTCAGTGAAGGGGGAAAAAAGCCTTTCTTGATTATCAGTGCATTAAAAAAAAAAGAAAAGTGGAAGACATATTCCTTTACATGTCTTTTAAATATAGTAGTCATGAATAGAATCTGAGGTCTGTAAAATAAATACTCCATATACCTGTCAGGATGTAACCAGGAAAGCGAACTGGACTGTGTCTGCTGCCAAGATCAGGATCAGTAGACATCAAGCTTGGTCTAAATATACTGAGTGATTTCCTCAGCCCTAATGAAAGCACAGTACAGAAAATTTTTGCCAGCACAAAGGCTCTTTTGAAGTTTAAAATAAGCTGATTAATGTTGTATAAATGACAGTGTTGGTTGTACCACTGACGTCTGATCTAAGCTTGTCTAAAATCGGCAAGAGCATTCCAGGTAAACTGATTTGCAGGATGCCAGAGACAGAAAGTTAAACAGGAGAGCAAGTCACATTGATGAGAGTGAAGGCAGAAGAGTAAGAACATTGTCAAGAGTTGGCCAGTTTGGGCATTGCCTGAGGGTCTCTGGGCCCCCAAGGGAAAAACCACCTGATGCCTGAACCCCCTTCTCAGTGCAGCAGGTTGCTGTGATGTGCCTTGCTCAGCCAAGCAACTGGCACCATTGCGGCTTTCTTTTGCTCTCCCCATCTGCAACTGGATTTCCTCACAGGCTCCTGCAATGACCCAGAACAGGACTTGGCTAAGGGGCCTCCCAGAGCTTGCCACAAGAATTCTCCTAGGCATTATTTCAGCAGTTTTCAATCTCTTGGGGAGAGTTTGAGCCACTCTAAGTCCTTGCGGCGGTGGGAGGAGGCAGCGGGGGCGGCAGAAGGCAGCGACGCGATCCCCAGGATCACATCGCTCAGGAGGCTACAGGGGCTTGGCTGTACTTACCAGAGCCTCCTGCAGCCTCCTGGGGGTGCAGCCAGCCCTGTACGACCTTCTGCACGGCTTCCCAAAGCTGGAGAAGTTAAGCAATCACACCCCGCCTCGGCAAAACGGGAAGTGGAGCCCATACTTTGTGCGTGTCACCTGGTGTGGACCACACTCCTGCAGCAATGCCACTGCTTACTTCTTTACACACCTTCCTTTCCCTTGAAAAGTGGAGGTGAAAAGCCTTATTTCTACCTAGAAACCCCATGAAATTGTTTAGAGCTGGAGGTGAGAAGGTGCATCAGTTATGCAAGGAATGGTCTCTGAAATGCAAGGCAGAAATACGTCTCTTTCGCAGCCTTGCTGGTGTGTGTGCAAGACATAGTTTTGTAAGCCTGACTTGGGACTGGTGCAGTAGGAAGTCCTTGCTTGCTAGTGTGGCTCTGATAAGCTGTTTGCATTTGCTTACATTTTTCTGGGTTTCCAGCTCATGAAATTGTGACTTACTGTGACTCTGACATTACTGCGAGATGCTGACATTCTTCCAAGCTGACCTTTGCATCATATTTGCTCTGGCAACCCTACAGTCCAGGATATTATTTTGTTGTGTCAAGATTGTAAATAAGCTTTTTTTTTTTACACTTTGGAATTGGAAAATGGCTGAGAAATAACCCAATAAAAGCTAATAAAATGCCATGAGATACACACCCTTTAATACAGTCAACACTTGTGCCTCCAACACATGGTGTTAACTGTATTAAAAGGAGATGTCATTTCCTGTTTGATGACAACACTTGTGGCTCTGACATCACAATGAGGGCACTTCCTGTTTGATGATGCTGCTTCCAGTCACAACATCTCTTCCAGGTTGATGACATCACTTCTGGTCCCACAAAGACTGTCATTCTCAAAAGTGGGTCTTATGCTAAAAAATTTAAGAACCACTGATCTAGATTATGCAAGGAACATTAGAAGCACAGCATTTGTTTTCAAGCTATCCCAAAGACTATACTCCATGCATCTCCCTTGTTCCTAATACCCTGGCCTAATACTTCTTTAGGCATTTAAGCATAAAGTCCATCTCCATTGGATGTCCATGGTAAATGTCTTACTCTTTTATTTACAAACAAAGAAAAGAGGAATATGGTCAACTCGAACACAGCCTGCTGATTCATCATCCTGGCATACCCATGTCAAGTTTTACTGCCCTCGATCTGACTTTTCCCTTAAACTGGGTTGGGCAGCCCAATCCTGAGCTGCCTGGTGCATAGTGGCGCCGAAAATGGCTGCTGCTGCATCCTGAACACAACTTGGGCAGCAAGCCACAGATGTGCCTTGTGGCACATTTGCAACAGTGCACGCTGGTGGTAAGCTGGCACGCACTGTATAGGATTGGGCCCAGATTCTTCCCATCACTGTTCTAGAAAAAGGATCTGTAAAAGGCAGCATGTCACCCAATTTCAATATGAGATATGCTCAGTGTTAAACTATTCCAGATTACTCAAGCCATTTCCTCATCTATGTTGTCAAAAAGCTTTGAAGTTTGCTTTGGAAGAAAGAGAAAAAAATCAAATCTGCTTGTTTTCATGTGGGCACCGCAGGTGGAAAATGACTCAGCTGCAGCCACCACAGAAGTATAATCTCAGAGAGCATTTGCCAATAAGATGCTACCCAATCCCTTCTACAAATAAGGTGAAGAGGCCATTTCTTCCCTTTTGCCTTTCTGCACTCTTGTCTTTTCCTTTTCTTTTTTTTAAGTGCCACTCTAAATGCTACTTGGCATTTGGATGCGCTTCCCCTGAGAGCTTAAAATGGAAGATTACAATAACATCATTCCAAGAATCCTTTGGAATCTATGAACCAGTCAAATACCTGTTGTTCTCTAATGTCACTCAAAGCACTGAAAATATTATGACTAAAAGAGAGTTAAAACATGCAGAAAGAGTACATTGTCGAGTGTTTCTTCAGCTATAGCACTTGAGAGACTGCAGTTGAAAGAGCACAAGCTTGAATGTTTTATAGAGAGAAAAATCCAGGCCTTTCTCCCTAATTTGTTGGCTTTCCATGTGTCTCATAGATGAAATGAAAAAATAAACATGCGTTACTTGTTTCCCCACTTCCCTGCTTTTGGGTGAAGAGAACCTTGTCATTCTCATTCTAAAGTGAGCTTACTGATCCCATTGCATAGATCTACTCCCTGCATTACAACTGGAGTATTTACAACATCCTCTGGTCCCATCTATAATAAATTACAGCCCAATCCTATGCATGTCTGCTCAGAAGTAAGTCCCATCCGAGTCCCAGGAAAGTGTGGATAGGATTGGGCTGTTAATCAGCCTGCAGTGGGGAAAAAAAATTCAAATTTTGTGCATCACGTTTTCATTCCCACAATGCTCCTACTCAGTCAGATTAGATCCTCTGCACAATCTACCAGCAACGTGTCGTGCGAGGCAGCAGGTGACACCAGGTTTCTTTGAAAAGTGCCACCACCACCACTGTGATCAGCTGGAGGCTGTGATCAGCTGGGGTGTGCGTTGTGAGTGTTTGTGTGATCGTAGCCCCGGTGGTGGTGGCAGCACCTTTCAAAGAACTCCGGTGGGGCATTCCTGCCTCACCTGCCGCCCCCGCACCACATGTCACTTCAGTCTACCCTATGCATAAAATGAACTGTATGTTGAGCATGGGCAACACAGTCTGCACATAGGAAGGAATGGTAATTACAGACAAAAATTGCACAGCATCAAATCACATAGCAATTACACAGCATAGGGAACGAGTGGCAGGGGGAAGAGGTAACTCTTCCTATCTCCCTGTAGAGCTAAACCATTTGATTGGAGCACAAGAGGTTCCTGTATTTACATGACCTAAGTGTTATTGTCAGGCATTTCTGACTAGATATAGATGAACTTCGTAATTGTGAATGCTGGTTCAGGGTTGACTTGTAGCTAGCAGAAGGCAGCAGACAAATGCTTTTCCTTCTCCTAAATATAAATGCATTTTTGGCACTCATTTTGGGCTTCCAACCCGTAAGGCACTATAATATACATTATCTTAATTTAATGTAATTATTACTCTCAGGTTCTGGGAAGCTAGATTCAACAGATGCTGTATTCAGCTCATCTGTACTGTCAATGTGAACCCCCAAGATAGCAAAAGGCAACCCCAGAACAATGATCCATCAAAATATATTTAACACATTTTAGAAAAGTGACATCCATATGTATGAAAGGTGAATAAAAAAGATGCAAGCCTTCAAGAGCATCACAAAAGAAAAACTTGTGACTTCAAGCAATTCCAGGGCCTAAACAAATAATAAAAGAATAGCGCAGTCGTCCAGTAATAATCTCTTTGAAATGGGCAGCCCAATCGTATTCAATGCTGGGGGAGTGGAGCTTCTGGGCCCATGTTGTATCCAACATTGGATTTGAGCAGGGGGGAGGTCTCCGGGGTAAGTGAACAAATGTGAACAAACTCCATACAGCGTCCCCAGCCTGCTCAATGGTGCTACTCAGATCTCTGCCAGCTGTTCAGCTGGTGCAGAACTGTTACCCCATGTAGGGCTTTCAGACCCAGGACAGGGGTTAGGATGACGTGTTCCGCCATCCCCACTCCCCCTCCCAGGCCTGAACCACCTGCCTCCCTGCCTTCCCCCACCCCAAAACACCCTCTCCCCACTTCCAGAGTACCCTCCAGCCACCCTCCCCCATCAGCTCCACTCTCCAGTGCAACACTTTCCCCAGCAGCTATCAGGTGGGATGCAGTGACCATGGGACAGTGCAGGCCTTCCAACCGGCACTGCTTACTCACTGGGTATCAAAAGATGATTTACAGTGCTTTTGTGACACCCAGCATCAGCATAGGAGCTTTAGGTAAGAGCAAAATTCAAGAAGCCATTGAAATCCTCACTGCACAGACAAATCACAATGAAGATTAGACAGAATGCCAGAAGATAAAGATAAAGGAATTAGCAGAATTTTGCAGCAAAAAAAATATAAATATATACCATCTTTTCAAATAGACTATTGATACAAAGGAAACCAAGACATCTGAAAGCATGCATTAGAAAGCCCTTACCTTTTCAGTCGCTTTTCTTTTTGTTTCTAAATCCATCCAGGTGTTTTCATTTTCCAATATGTCCATAAAAGCCCAACGAATCCCTTCAGTCAATTCTGCCATCTGCAACACAGGTTTTTCTCAGTAAGGATCTGAGAAACATATAATAATACCCTGAAGTCTATTGGTCCAAACCAGTAAAGGAGATTTGCAGAAGACAAGTTTCTGCAAATGCAGCCAATACAGACACTGATGAGCCAATACAGACACTGGTCCCAATGAACCAGTTTCGAATTACTAGTTGTACAAAACTAGAGCTAGATCGGAGCCTATATGTAGATGAGCAATGTACTCTATGCATGATCAGATTCCTTCACTTTTCATTTATTCTCTGCCATCACAATCCTATGCATGTCTACTCAGACATAAGTCTCACTGTGTCTTATGAAGCACACTCTCAGGTAAGCATGCAAAGGATTGCAACCTTACTACTTTAACTAACAGTCAATGGCAGAACTGCTAGGAGTACTACTGCCTGCAAGTAACAAATACATAGGACTGTATTCTAACTTATCATGGAACACATCTGCATCGTCAGAAGTTCCTTCTGTTCACAAAAGGATCCCTTCCATTAATGGCCTGAGTGCAATGTTCCTCCCGCTTGCAGAAGGAGCTTCCAACAACAGAGTTATGCTTCACAATAAGTTGAGATACAATCAAGCATACTAAATATTCCCCAGAGTGGAAGACATTCAAACTACTATTTATTTTTATTTATTTCATTTATTTTTACTATTTATTTGCTAAAGTGGCATTCTTCTGGCACTGGGCCCAGCGCCGACTGGTGCTATGGGCCTTTAGGATTGGTTCCTAAATGCAGCCCAAAATATCTTAAATACTGATATCTTAAATATCAAAAATATCCAACCAAAGATAAATGTTCCCGTCCCCCCCCCCCTCCCCGCAAGATGCAGCACACACCCCATTAGCCCAGCTGCATCAGAGCTGGAGCACTGGATAGAGTTGGGCCCTTAGTCATGACTAACAGGCTTTGGACATACACAAACCTATGAAAACTATCATGTTGCAGAGTAGAACTGGTGGTTTCAGAAGTTATTTTTATCATAAAAACGGGCACTCTTAGATACTATGGTGACACCTTTTTTTTAGACAATCTAAATCTGGGCAGAGCAACAAGTTATCTGCTTCCACTTAATTTAAAGATCTATGAATTGTCATTCTGCTGGGTAGATTTCAGATATGGAACAAACCAAGGCAACCTGCAGTTGACTTAAACCTACGCACTGCAATGTTCTGTAAATGCAATTTTGTATTTAGGAAGTACAGGTGTGCCCCCGTATTCACAGGGATTCTGTTCTGCACACACACACATTAACTGAAACTGCAGATACCAGGGAACACGCCCCCACACGCTTCAGAGGGTCCTCCAAGCCCAGCAGATGCCATGCACATCCATCAGGCGGCCTCTGCCGGGCTCAGATTGAGCCTTACAATAAGCCTTACAACAACAACAAAAATGTGACTTCAGTTTATTTTGTAAAATTGGAAGTGACATTTTTAATGCCTCAGCTCCCCTCGCCTCCAGAGGGGGCACACGCAAAGGCACCCACAGACTCTATCCGTGGATAAGTGAATCTGCAGATACAGGGTCCCCCTGTACTCAAAAACCGGAAGAAGCCAAGTGTAGTATAAGATATCATACTAGAATAAAGCAGGACTGAAAGATTCAAGGAACACACACACACACACTTGAGTCCAAGGGGGATTGTGAAAAAGCACCACTGCTAGGCTGTACCATAAGAGCAAAGAAAAATATGAAAAAGAGATCCAGAAAAAATACCCAGCTATGTAACCACGGAATAAGTGGCTGGTGACTCATCTACCTGACTGAAAATGTTGATATTGATAAGTGGGGGAAAAATGTCCTTACCTAAATAACCTAAAAGAATTTTAACAGCTTTTTAACTATGCATTACTGTCCTTTTAATATCATATAATTTTAGTAAAATATGGAAGCCGGAACAGACTTACCATTAAATATGACCAAGCATTTGCCAGTCGCAGGGAATAAGGTAACTTAGAGAATATTGATGGGAGAGTACTGTTTCAATTAACTTAGTGAGCTAATGAGGTGAACTCTCTGTACTTGGAGGTTGGCAGTTCATATTCTAGCTCCACAATTGGACCCTGGTGTATATTCCGGTTTTTATGCACAAGCTGTAGCAGTAGGGGTGGGAGGAGAAATCTATTCATATCATCAGAGTTGTTATCAAAATTGTTCAGGCGTAGCCATATGAAATGCTGCCTAGACTGTAGGTCAAAAAACAGTGCTATATTTAGACACAAATAATATTTCTTTGGTAAAAAGGAGACAGGAAGACATCCAGGGCATGAGCTCATCAGTGACTAAATCTGAAAACACCATACTTCCCAAGATTGATTATTTGCTACACATGGACCTCACACTAGTGAAGGAGAAAATGGTATACCTTTGTCACTAAAACAGAGGATTGAAAGAGAAAGACTGAACGTGAATTGTCACTTCTGGAAAAGGGACAGGCAACCCAGGCCTATGCTTCCCTAGCGCCCAAGGCTACAGCGGATCCAAGATGGCAACCGCTGTATCCAGTGGGGCAAGGAAGAAGCACCAGCTCTCCTCAGGGTAAAAATGTTCCCTTACCCCACGTAGCACCCAGGTGGCCCCAATGGGTCTTCTCAGATCTGCACCCACTATTAAGTGTCGAGTTTCCTAGCCCAGGAGGGGGGTTAGGATAGGGCAGCAGAGCCTGCCACTGTTTCCATCCTCCTCCAGGGCCCACTCCTCCCTTGCCTCCACACTCTCTGCCCCTTTCCACTCTCCTCCCCTGAACAGCTCTGCCGCTAGCCAGCGGCAATACTTACATTCAGGAGCTCTTGACAGCCTTCCTCTGGTGTTGCAGCCCCATGCTGACTGATGCTGGACCCAGTGCCACTGGTGTGCCAGTAGCACTGGCACGAAAGCGCCTTACAGCACTTTTTAAGACAGCTGGTCCTGCAGTGTCGGTGGAGTGCAGGCGCTGCAGCCCATAGAATTAGGCCCTTAACCTGGTATCCAGTTTACAGCCCAATCCTTATCCACATTCACTTCAAAGTAAATCCCATGGATTTCAATGGGATTTACTACCAAGTTAATGTATAAGATTGCAGTCCAAGACCACACACTTACGGGGATACGTCCCTTTGAACTCAGTGGAACTTCTCAATAAACGTGCATAGGATTGAGACATTAGTTAGTTGACTAAAAGTCTAGTTTCTGTCATTTGAACAAGACTGTATGTCATTTGATTTCTGCGCCTCTATGTTCTTCTGTATGCAATTAATAGTTCAAAAGGATTTGTTTTGGGTAATCAATGGCTGCTTTAGGGGAAAAGATATTGGGTGATCCAGTCATGGCTCTCCAGCATCATGAGTAGTTTGGCTTGTCAAGCCTGTGCCTCAGACTGTTCCCTTCTCTTAGGTCTCATTTTACAGGCTACCCAGGTTGAATGTCTGGCTTTGAATCTGCTATGGTCTTTGGGCTCTGCTTCCCTACGGTAACTACTGTAATCTCCTGATACTGCCTACTGAACACTGATTTATCATGGTCCTACATAATATGACCCTGCCACAGAGATCACATTTTAGATACAATATGTTCATTGCTGCCCTGAAATAGTTTCCAGAGACGATCTGGCGCTAAATCCTGAAGTGACTCAAGGCTAATTTCATGCGTTCATTCCATGATTGGCAACTCTTTGGGAAGAAGAAAATAAATTCCAAAGGCACCAAAATATGAGTACCTACCATTTTCCTCTTGTCTTCTTGAAAATGAAGATCTACAAACATTCTGCCAACAACGTAAGGGAGAGCACTTTCCACAAAATTAACACATTTATCCCACTGAGGCACTAAGGAGGACGTCCCCTGGATTACCTGTTTAGATTCAAGATTGATAAATCAAGTGTCTCTTTACAAAAATCCAGTGTACTCATGGCAAATTCTACTGAACAAGACAACAGCCATTGCTGTGTAAAGTCATCCTGGCTGTTGTGATTCCACTCTATTCTTGCCACTCCATCTAGTAGCTACCATTGATATAACAACTAAGGCAGTGGTTCTCAAACTTTTAGCAGCGGGACCCACTTTTTAGAATGAGATTCTGTCAGGACCCACTGGAAGTGGGTCATCAAGCAAGAAAATTTTTAACAATCCTAGACTGCAATTCTACCCACACTTACCCGGGAGTAAGTCCATTTACTACTATTGTTAAAAGCATATACATTGTAGTCTATTAAAAGTACAGAGCTGCAACATTTCCCAAATGCAGTAACATATCATGGTAGCATCAAGACTACTATATTAAAAATAAATTGAAGGGACCCACCTGAAATAGGCTTGTGACCCACCTAGTGGGTCCTGACCCACAGTTTGAGAAACACTGCATGAAGGTATATAATCACAATATAGTGATTATTACACTATAATCACAATATAGTGATTATACAATTATTATAGTAACCTCTGCTGAGTAAGAGGAACTTTTTCAAGTGGGTGCTCCTCTGTTTTTAGCAGGGGGAGAGTAACTCACCCCAGCAGTGTCTTTTCTAGTGGCTGTCTACTGGTGTTCTTTTGCATCTTTTTAGATTGTGAGACCTTTTGGGACCAGCAGCCATTAGTTGTTTGTTTGTTTTTCTCCGTAAACCGCTTTGTGAACTATCCATTGAAAAGCGGTATATAAATACTGTTCTTAATAATAATAATAATAATAATAATAATAATAATAATAATAATAATAATAATAATAATAATAATAATATAGTTTCTAAGAATGAATAATCCCCATTCTTTTCAAAATATCCTCAAACATATTTCTGACTGTTTTCAGTTTGCCCTCTAACATCCTACCAATTACAAATCAAATCAGAATTGGACCATATATTTTGGAATTTAAGAAAATCATCTCATAGTAACTTGTGAAGCTCTATTTCTCCTGGGAAGCATGTCTGGGCCTGGATAGATAAACTTGGATAGACAAATTTTTGGCAAAAATCTCAGCAACCAGTAGGTACTTGATGGTCCAGCAGGAATTGGCTAGAAGGGCAGACAAAATGATCTACCTTCTTCTCAGCCCTAGGTAATGTATGAACGGTGACAACAAGTACAACGGTGACATACAGTACAACTAGAAGTCATTCTCCCCAGTCCAGCTAAAGAAAGTCATGACTAAGCAGCACATGAGGACAACCATGTCTGCTTATTAATGTGTCTGTCCCACTTGTATAAAATGCAAAAAGAGGGTGAAAACTCAAATACGTGTTAGGGCCATGGCAGTGGAAGGGAAGACTCATACTTTGTGTGGTTTTCCTAAATGGTTTCTCCTGAAGTTACTTGCCCATATAGATTCATGTGTCCTCCCCCAACTCCCATGGAGCAAATATTAAATCCAGGGGAGGGATTTCAAACTGGGAAATATCATTTCTTGGAGTCAGAAATAAAATAAAAAGCATATTCATATTTATGTCAGGACTCAAGCCCTGGCAGCCTAAGAGACATCAAGTTATATTCACCAACTTCTATAAATGTTTCCAGTTCACACTTGTGAGATGATCTGCACAACTGGGAGCCTTGACCTTGCTGGCTATAGATGTTTTTGCCCTTGCCTGATCCTCAGCTCTATCATATGGCTCATTGAGGGCTCTATCCTATTCAATTTTCCAGTGCCAGTGCAGCCATGCCAATGGGTTGTGCACAGCTTCCTGTTGTTGGGAGGTAGTCACGGAGGCCTCCTCAAGGTAAGGAAATGTTTGTCCCGTCATCTCGGGGCTGCATTGTGGTTGCACTGGTGCTGAAAAGTTGGATAGAATTGGGCCTTGAGGCATTCACTCGTAATGTTATAGGAATTCATTGAACCTGGCTATCAGCTGTTGTCAGTGGTTTTGAGAACACAGAGGACATACCGATGTCAAAATCTCACACTTACCCTTGAAAATTCCAGCCACCTATATTGGAAGCGTCGGCTGAGGTTAAATATTCTTGAATAAACCATTCTCCATACCAGATAGTTTGCAATGGTCCTGTCAAAGCAGACACATCTTTATGTCAGGCAGTGAAACCGATGTGTCATAATGTACAGCTGTCTGATACTATAAATTAATATGTGAACAGATTTTTTATTTCAGATCAGCGCTAGCATTGCACATCAGTATGGTCGCAGCTTCATCTTGAAAATTAAAGAGCAATGACCAAACTGACAGAATCCTATTAGACAGAAGAGACTGCATGATAACAGCCCATTTGGTGCCTAACTGAATGATAGGATCTTCCATTTCAAGTGAATGATTGTTCTATACAACTTAGGATAGAATCTGGCATTAACACTTTTGAACTAGCAGATTTTTTCAATTATTCATAAAAAAGGCAGCAGCAACAATACTGCTGAAGGAATAATATAACAGAATCTGTGAAATGCCATCTTGTTGAATGTAATGTTGATATCTCTGGTGATCCTTACCAAGACCTTGATTACAAAACATAAAAACACCAATAACACAGGAAGTCTCTCACAAATTCTGCTCCGATGGCACTACTGAAATACTTCTAAAACAATTCAGATGGCAGGACTAAAGCGTGTGAAATTAAGCAATAGACTCCAAATGTACTTTTTACCCTTGAATACAGACAGATTCTCATTAAAAGCAAATTTTGTTGTTGAAGATGCAAAAATCTACAAAGCTTTTGATCCAACTCAGAAAAACAGCGATTAATAACTATTGCTTATCAGTTTCTTATCTGCTTTGTTAATGTTAGCATAGCTGGTTTACATAGAAGGGTTTGGAAGGGTTCTACTAAGAAGATCACTTCAAGGCATATATGGTCATAGAAAAAGAAATTATTTATAAGAACTTCATACTGTGTGGGGGGGGGGAGAGATCCTACATGCTTGTTATCTATCTGAAGGAAACAACTCTGGATAGAAAAAAGACGAAATAAAGCCGGAGCTTAGCAATTTGAATACCCAAAGAGAGTTTTACTGGAAAGATAAGAGGGGAAATTCTCACATCCCATCTGACTAGTTCAGGGTTTCCCAGATTGTGGATCACAATCCATTGGTGGGTCACAAGTTCACATGTAGTGAGTTGCTTCCAAAAACTGAAAGGGGCTTTTTGAGGCTACTGTGGGCCATTCCAAGGCCTGCAGAGGCCAGTAGAGTGGGTTGCTGGCCCAGCATAACCCAAAAGAGGCCTCCCCAACTACCTGATAAATCATTCCCACATCACAACCCACTGTAGAGGACAAGGTGGGTCATGGCACCAAGAAGGTTAGGAACAGCTGGACTAGCTCATTAGCCTGAACTCCTGCCCAATTCCGGAACTTGTGAAGTAAATAAAACGACATACTAATAACAACTACATATTGTGGGGTGAAGTCATTTTTTGAGGGCTAGCTCCCTAGACAGGTAGACAAGTAATAGACAATCTTCGATTACTTCCTTTGTTCACCTAGGGCCGGGTCATATGATTACATGTCACTCCTGCAGAACACTGGGGCATATTTAGGGCTACAAAGAGTAGATAAAGTCAACATTTCTAGTGCAGGAGAAAAAATTATTTAGGTTGCTTTCTCAACATTGGAGGAAACTATTGGATCTGGGGGACACACACGCACACACACAGAGGGACAATGATTGGACAAACCTTTGACATGCTGAATGGACTGCCACAGAGTGAAGAAGTGTGTGCTGTACAGACCCAATCTGTAGGTGCCTCAGCAGTGTCGTACAAGGTCCACTGCTGCTGTGTGGATTAAGGGCAGCTGGTGTAAATGGTCAGAGGCCCCACATGTATGATAATGGCTCCAAGCTGCCATACTGGAGCCGGTAAGGTGGCAGAAGGAAAAGTTCAAGGGTGGGAGGAGGAATGAGGCAGGAAGCAGGGTGGGCAGGGGGCATTTCAAGTGTGGGAAGTGGTGGAACACAGTGGCGGCCGCGCACTCCAGACTGTGATCTCCATTTTCCTGCTTCGACACACTGGTGTAGAGCCAAGAAAACCCGTTGGCAGCCAAGCACCTACAGAGGGATAACTCTCCCAGGCTGTCTGGTTGCCCCCACCACCACCACAATGCACAACGCATGCTCCACTAGTGCAGCTACATGGCAGGAGATGGTGGGATTAGATTGGGCTCTACGATAATCAAATATATTAATTTTGGAGGACTGGTGAACTTACTAACTCAGCAGTTCTCACACATTTAGCACTGAGACCCACTTTTAAGAATGAGAATCTGTCAGGACCCACCAGAAGTGATGTCATGACCAGAAGTGACATCATCAAGCAGGAACATTTTTAAAAATCCTGGACTGCAATCCTACCCACATTTAACCAGGAGTAAGTCCATTTACTATCATTATTAAAAGCATATACATTGTAGTCTGTTAAAAGTACAGGTCTGTAACATATCCCAAATGCAGTAACATATTGTGGTAGCATTAAGACTGCTATATTAAAAATAAAATACTGAAGTGAATAGGGTCCCATCTGAAATTGGCTCACAACCCACCTAGTGGGTCCCGACCCACAGTTTGAGAAACACTGTATCATCACAAGTGCCCACTATATCTAATATCTCCCATCATGCTGCTTCCTTTAGTATTCATTTGTTACAAGGTACAAGGTTAGCCCTGAAATCTCTTTGCATTATGAGAGCTCAATCCCATAAACATATGAACTGATATTAAAGAGCACATTATGGCTTATTCAGCGTTGTATGACATTGAATCTGATGACACTTTTGTAGTCCAGCATTATTCACCTGAAGTATCTGCACGGCTGGATCTTGTACCACTTTACTCCCAAGCATTTTGGCTATCTTAGATATTTCTGTGTAATGAAAGACGCCCAGTGACACATCACTATAAAAATTTTGCATGCAAGATGATGTTATTTGGCACAGTAGAACAGAACTATATTGCTGAAATAATGTCTGTAGCTTGCTATATTATAATAACGTTTTAAAATTTACAGCTGCAACATTAATCAATTGATCAGACTGCTTGATCAATTAAAGTTCTGTGGCTTAATCCAAAGAGGGGTCCCAATGAACCAGGCACTCTCCACAGCGTGACGGCTGAGATTCAGAAAATCTCACAGCCGAAACCTACCTAACTTATACTGACAACAATCCAGTGTGGCAATGCAACAGTGCTGGTGTGGCTTCCATTACATCCTGGGGGGGGGGGAGTTTTGGCTGCTGGAGGTCTCCTCAGGGTAAGGGGACTTTAAGTCCCAGTACCCACTATTGGTCAACTGGGACCCACATTTCCTCTTCCTCTCTGCCCCCTCTCCCTTCCCCAATCCAAGGAGGAGGAGAAGGGGCAGTGGTGGCAAGTAGGCAGACAGAGATGGGTGCCCCCCGATCCGCTGCCTGAGGCAACTGCTTCAGTTGGCCACATGGATGGGCTGTCTCTGGCCATGAGCTGCCTGGGTTGCCACCACCTTTAGCCTAGTAGCTATTTACAATATGAGAACAATAATACTGGCCAACCTAACAGGATTGTTGTCAGTATAAATGTATGTAGGAATCTCAACGCATTTAAGCACCCTAAAAGTATTATAAAAGAAAGTGTTCACCCTTGCCAGTAAACACAGATCAGGATCACAAGTTGACATTATTTAACATAGTAGTACATCTGCACATCCTAGTCCACATGTGCTGACAAAAGTAAAGCAACAACATCCTGGACTTCTTAAGACACACTGGTTGTTCCTGAGAATGAAAGGCTTTGTAATTACAGTATCTGGTTCCCGGAATCACTAACTATGAGTTCCGTAGTAGTTTAGGGGCAACCAGAATTGGTAGCTCTCCCAGAGGTCTAAAGTCACTCCCAAATCCTCTGCCCAGTTAACCCCTGCACTGGAGGTTTGAATGTTCAACTTGTATCTTCCCTGGCTCTTAGGAACCCAAGTTTGGACCATGGAAGGAATATTGAGCAGAGAGAGAGAGAGAGAGAGAGAGAGAGAGAGAGAGAGAGAGAGAGAGAGAGAGAGAGAGAAAATAAAATGTGAAAATTATTGTACAACCATATTTTTCAATTCGTTTCACTTTCCCAAAGTGCCATTTCATGCCAGTGGCTTTCAAGACCTTTCCAAAAAATTAAACGTTAGAACAGTGGTTCCCAACTGTTATACCTCTCCTATTAGCAAAATGTTTGTAATTAATATATACATTTACATGTATAAATACATGTAATTAATATATTACAAATGTTTGTAATTTGCATATACATTTCAAATGTATATGTTTCCAACTACAGACTCATATCTGATAATGCATAAACTGATGTCAGAAACCAGCATTGCTAGGTTTTCACAGCCAGCCAGCTCCCTTCCTTCCTGCCTTGCCAGCTCTGCAACACATTCTAATACAGGCTCCCTTTTCCCACCATTATTCTTTTTCAAGTACCCCAAAGGTCCTGGTAAGTACCCCTGTGGGTACACGTACCATAAGTTGGGAACACCTGTTTTAGAAGACTGAAACTTGTCCGTCTCTATCCTAGTCTGTCACACACTACTTGGTTGAATAGTAACCCAATAACAGAAATAAATGCAAGTATTTATCCTGTTGCGGTGTGAGTAAGCTGTCTCAAGGTGCACCAAATACCTCAACATGGTGCAGGAATTATTTTGGGGCAAGTCACACACACAGCAAATTGGAAATCCTTACTTTTTCCTTTCACTTTCCAGTATCCTGAACAAATCTTTGAAGTACTGGGGCACACGGACAATCACATTTTCCGAAGCATCTATGTCCTTGAGGTGAGGATGGAGCTTGGTGTCAATCACTTTCTTGATATATCCCAGCCAGTCAAACTGAAGGACAAATAAAGGTTCCATTATTGGTCCTTACAGACAGAAAAAAACAAACTCAGACCACAGAAAATTATCTAACATTAGCTGAATGACTTAAAATGTTTGCATCATTTCAAAGTTTTTGAAAATGAGCTGCACAACACCACAAATATTTTGAAAGTCAAATAAAAATGCAGCTGCATTTAAAATAATAATAGTGAACACCTGCTTCCACTAATTTCATTTAAATTGCCATCTTCTGCACATCTGAAGCACCTTTCATCTTGAAAAGGTAATTACAAAGTCCAATCAGGCATTAGTACAGTCATTTTCCAATTAACTCCAACCAACCTGTGGGATCATGGTGCTAAGTTCCGATATGTTCATTTTGTTGTACATATATTCACTGGTTCGATTCTCATGTGGAATCACTATCTGCACAATATAAACACAAACAAATATCACTTTCCCTAAGAAATCCATTTCGAATTAACAAATACCCAAAGATATGTTAAAAATTATTTGTTCACAGCAACAAGCCACACACAGCAATAGATTACCAGCTGCTTTCAAGGAAATAAAACATGCAGACTCATTATTTCATGTAGTTCAATAATAAAAATCCATTTTCCATGCTTCAGTATTTTGAGATAAATTTTGCTCCATGTACCCTATAGTAAATACAATTAATTTCATCTTTAGCCATACCAAGTTTCATCCTTTAACTCCAATCTAGTTTTATAGTGCCAACTGAATGCTATTCCCCTCCAAATGTATTTTAAATCCAAGTCGTTCTAGAAAAACCAGGGACAATTGTGACCTGCTGAGACTGGTTTCACCATTCAGCACTGCAGCTTCGGTGAAGTTTAATTCAGGCTCCCATGCAGCAGAGGAGCTGTTTACATGCATGTTCACACTGCGGGGAAAATATCTTAAAAGAAAAAAGGAAGTAAATAAAAGTCGGGCAGCCCAATTCTAATCAGCACTGGCACAGAGAGGCCACATGGCCTGCGCAGTATCCACTGCAGGTTAGCATGCGGCTAGATTTCTCCTCGGAGTAGGGCATATGTTTCCCCGTCCCTTGAATAACGGCCCAGCCGTCCCTTTGGGGCTCCTCAAATCTGCGCTAGCTATTTAATTGGTGCAAATCCAGGAAGCCCTGTGTAGGGCTGCCTGACCCAGGAAAGGGATTAAGATATGGCAGAGGAGGCCTATGTTGATCCCAACACTTCCTGGTCCTGATCCACCCCTTGTTCCTCCTCCCACCCAGAAATGCATCCTCCCTGTCACCCTTCCCCTGAGCCGCCTGGCACAACCTTACCTGTGCCAGCTGGCACTAGACCTGGCTGCAGTGCCGGCAGGCTAATGTAGGCCATTGGGCCAGTGCTACCAGCTCACAAACATGCTTTACAGCACATTTGCGACTCTCTGAGCCAGTGCAGGGATGGCTGTGCCAGCTCAGGCAGGAGATAGGATTGCGCTGTGAATTGCTTTGTAGTGTTTAAAGAACAAGGAATTATGCAAGTTCATGTAGGATTCCAAATCCTCTTTAACCCCCTCATATCTCTCATACAGGGCTACTGCAAAAAACCATTCTGCAGGATTTGGGGTGGGGGACAAATACCAAGACTACCGCACTCTGGCTTCCCTATGAAACTTCCTAATGTCTCAAAGGATCACAGAGAGCGTCTTCTTTGTAGCTCAGGAACTTCTTATATAAAAAAAGCAGCCGACATATTTCCCCTACCCTTTCTGTACATATGCCTTCTATTCTATAGCTACACTAAAATTACACATCCCATCTGCCTTTATACCCATCTACTTTGAGTTAGCACCATCGAGCCTGATACAAAAATGGTCCACAGCACTGTGATTTATAGGAACATATGTATGGAAAGGTAGGCATTCTTTAAATAGACTTTATTAGGATTTTTAAATGCACATCAAATGCTGAAGTGTAGTCATCTTCCCCTTTTGTTCTTAAGAAAAAGTTCAGCTGGAAGCCTCTTGCAGGAATCCTGCTGGCAAGGGGATTTAATGAGTACCACTTTGCCCCTTGGAATACCACCACCCTTTTGGCAGTTCTTGAATTTAGGCTAAACATTCTAAATATAAATGCTTTATATATAAAATGTCTTCTGGACCATCTTACAGTCTAAATGAGGATTCTTCAGGGCTCTACTCACTGTGCCACAATGGTGCGAAGAGAAAAGAATAAAATTAAAAGCTGCAGAAAAGATAAAATATAACATTCAACTCAATAAGATAGAAAGGTCACATGTGTCCAGTAAGCTTCATGCTGCTTACTGTAGCATGAGCAGTGGAGCCCTGGAGAACTAAGAGGAGGGGTGCCAAAGGAATGTGCCCAGGAAATAAGGAGACTTCAAGACAGACAAAGTCTTCATGTTTTGCCTCAAGAACCAATGGGTTGCAGCAATAAAGCAGCAGTAAACATGAGTGTTATCAAATGGAATGACAGCACATTTACAGCACAATCCTATGCATGTAGAAGTAGATCCCATTGTATTCACTGAGACTTAAGCTCAGGTACCTGTGTATAGGATTGCAGCCTTAGAAGGGCACTAACCTCAGCAATTTTGGTTTCCAGCTTCAGCACAGACTTCATGTCCAACTCTGCACGGGAAGCATTGGCACCCAAAAGCACTGCCGTATCAATCATGAATTGCAACAGGGCATTTCTGTTCTGCAGAGAGACAAGAATTAAATCACTGTTATACTGAAACTGAGAATAGTTTGAGGCTCGTCCTAGGTGTTTTGTCAACCTAAACAAATGTAAAATTCCAGATCTGCTACCCTACTGTTTACTTGTATGCTGAACATACAAGCAAATAATCAACATTTTACCAAGATGGCATTTTATTATTTTCCATTTTTAATTATTGGGCCAGATGTTAGTTAATCTGGTCTAAACACTATGCCCAGAATCCTGGCACTATCACTCACATAAATTAGAATCCGTTTCACTTATAAACATGGGCTGAAAATAAATGGAAACATTCCAAAATGCAGGCATCTCCTCTTTTTGAAGACATTTACATCGCTGACGGTTGCCTAGTGACTGGGTCAGCACTGAGATGGCCTTAGACGGTAAGAAGTCATTTGAAGAACAAGACATCATTTTTCCTTCCTCACTGGAAACGTACAACAAAAATTCCATTTTCATTGTGAGATAATTGTTTTCAAGTGTTTAACAAAATCACATTTCTGAGTGTTTGAAAAACATTCCCACATTCTTATTATGACTCAGGATTAAAAGGATTTAAAGTATTTTATTTCCACTGAAGAGGCCATTCCTGGAAACCAGAAGGAGCTCCTCTTCAGTGCTCAGTCCACATCTATTGCAAGTCCTCTCACTAAAATCAGAATACCTATAGAAAATATACATACCCTAAGAGATTGCCCCTAAGATATCTACTGCTGCTGTGCATAGGAGATCACAATTATGGAAGTTACTGCTACTGGATGTGGTTATGACCACTAACCTGGATGGCTTTTAATGAAACAAATTCATTCATGATAAGTCTATCAATGGTTATAGGCCATGGTAGCTAAATGAAACCTCCATTTAGTTTGGAGGCAACATGCTTTTGAATAAAATGCTTGAGGCACAGGTTGAGGACAGTGTCCTTCATGCTCTTTATGTAGGCTTCCAAAAACATATGGTTGGCCACTTCCAGAAATACAATTCTGGACTAGATGGGCCTTTAACCTGATCCCTTCATTGTCCTTACATGGTAACTAAAAGCTGCTGTAGGTGTTATAGCAACAAGATGTGCAAGTCTGCTTAGAAAAAGCCAATAAACTAGATATACATTCTAAGCATGCAAACCTTTTCTGCAGAATTTTCCCTTTGGATAGTACAGAAGATGCTCAGCCACCAGAAGCATGGAGTACTTCCACTCTGGGGTAGTGTTGGGTGCTGTAACATTGACACCTAGGCTAAATTGGATGGAGCAGAATCAAATTATCTCAAGTATGTGCTACAAGGTTGTGAGGACGTGATGTTTGGTGTCAGACTTGTCTGTAGCTAGCTTCTCAAGTGGGCTTGGAAAGGATGTTTAACTCAGCTGCTGTATTCACCAGCTTGATGAATGTAGGCATTTTCAACAAGACATTTGTCAGCATGGTCCTATGAACAGTGCTAGATTTGGATATGGAACACCTGGGTTAAAGTCTACCACTTCTCCTCTTACAGAGCATTCGAAACATTGTGCTAAGTACACAACCAGAAAAACCACACAGTCCCTTCTCAGACTGATGTACAGTCTATGAAAAGGACAAGAGCAGGGTGCCCGTGAGTGGTCAGAGATTAAACATGAGTGGTTGGAAAGGGATAGAGAGCAAACGGTGCAGAGGGCAGTAACTGGGATAGGATAGAGGACAGACAGTGCAGAGGGCAGAAACTATGATGAGGGTGGATCAAGAGATTGAAATCTCTCATCTCCTACTACCACGTTAACAATGGCATACAAGCAGTTGGTCAGTTGGTAGAAATAGGTTTCCATTTAGAAACAGTTATCAAAGGAAATCATGCTCACAGATTTTGCTTCTGTTGTGTTTTCCAGATAGTCTTCCCGTGCTGACAGAGAGAGGGGCGCTTGGTCTAACTATTAAAAATGCAAAAATAATACAACATTAATATCAAGCTTACACAATGCTATCCGGTCTCCAATATAGGGCTGAAAAAACTAAAACACACTAAAAATAAAAAAACAGAAAATACATACACTAAATACATACACACTAAAAATAAAAAAACAGAAAATACATACAAATCTTTTTAATTGACATAATTAAATGATAGTGCCATTTCTTTAAATCACCGTTTTCAGCCAACAGATTGGATTACGCTGAATACAATGTTTAGCTTTCTTGAGAAAGGCACTGAGGAGTCGCTAGACACAGTTTAAGAATTCTGCAAAAAAGCTACATTCCCAAGATGTGTTCGTTTTATTTTTATTTAAAATAGTTGTAACCTACTTTTCCTCTTCTCAGGGAGGCACACGAGGAGGATCACCACATTTTAAAAATACAATAAAATATAATAACAACATTTATTAATTTAATTTGTAATTAAAACAAACAAACAAAAACCCCACCACATTAAATGACATGCAGCAGCTACGGGGGGGGGGGGGGGGATCAAAACAGCATGACAAAGACAAGGCAGAACAGATCAACATAAACTTGGATCTTAAAGGCTAAACAGAACAGAAATGTTTGAATTGAAAGAGATAAAACCAGCCTTACATCCAGCAGCAAGGAGTTCCAAAACCTGGGTGCCACTGTAGAAAAGACCCTGCCAAACACATCTCTGCAAAGGCAGGACATACAAGGCCCTCTCAGGTGATCTCACAGGAGAGGCAGTTTCGTAAGAGGTGGGGGAGGTGTTAAGATTACTCTCCAAATTGGTACATGCCTGACTGTATGCCACAGACACCTGGGGACCATCCTGCCCCTGTTCAGGTATACCACAAACCTCCACTTCCAGGCTTACTATGGAATAGGACATATGATGGTGATTTCTTAAATGTGGATTACTGGCTGTTACAAGACAGCTAGTGAAAACTTTCATCCTACCTGCTGCTTGGCTGCTGTAACCATACCTTAATGATGTGCTCATTTGAGTTATTGTCATCAGAAGCCACATACAGTCGAACGAAAACAGAATTGCTGTACTGGCCACGAAGAGTAGCCATGGTCTGGAGCATGCTGAACCTCCTTTCTGACCACAGTCCTTCAGGGCCGATGTTTGATTCTAGCACAGGCCAGCGGAAAGGAGAATGTTTCAACAAGCTTAGGAGTGGTTTTGCATCAGCCTTCTCAATCTTATCTGGAAAAAAAGCAAGGGGTCATACAAACTCTCAGAGAAACAAAGTGTAGTCATGGCCATTAAAAATATCTGATAGGTTCAGGATGCAGTTGTTGTTCATCCAGACTGCAGCCCACAACCCTGCTAATAAGTGAATTACTTACACTCATTCATACATGATGAATACAGTATCTTGGCCTTCTGAACAGCTTCACTGTCCCGCCTTTTGCTAAGAGGTTTCTCAAGGAGAGCTGTGGAATGAAAGGAGGGGAGAACATTGATCTCAACTGCTCAGGTGTTTTACTGACATCATTCAACAGATCAGGACATAACAACTAGATGCTGCTGCTTTCCACACAAATCCAACTTCTCGAGCGCTTTAAGCCAGGGCTAGGAAGATCAGTCTGGATCTTTGTCCTGACTGACTCCAAGGCTCAGAATAACAGCACTCCATAGAACCACATTTTCTGTCTGGAAGCTCCTACAGTTCATTCCAGATGAGGGGAGCAGGCTTTGGCTCCCCACTTGTGTGGGAAGACACCTTAGATTTTATAGTAGATCACATTCTGGGTGTATTGGAAAAAGGGAACAGCCCACACCTATGCTCACATTCTGCCCCAGGTAAGTTGAGAGCAGAGGCCAAATTGGAGGCTGGTGGGAACAGCAGGGTGGAAGTAGGTAAACAGGCAGGTGAAGGGGAGGACAGAGCTGGGAGGAAAGAGCCAAAAAGACAAGGTGGGGAGGGAGAGTGCACATGTGCAGGATGCCTTAAAGCAGGGCCATGCCCCACGGCCCAACATTCTCTGGCAATGGCCTGGTCTGGGGCCCTTGAAGGGGTCAAGAGAAATCAGGGAGGGAGGGAAATTGTGCATAGTGCTGTTTGTATATCTCAAGGGGAAGGGCAGCACCAGACCTTAGTGTCAGGTGACAGAGGAACCTGGGCTGGGTCTGAGAACCAAATTCATTGTGAGACCTCTCTCTCTCTCTCTCTCTCTCTCTCTCTCTCTCTCTCTCTCTCTCTGGAAGCTGTTTTGGTCAGATTAATGCACATTAGGTAGAGCAGAACCTTCAATAATGTGTAAATAATTGCAGACCCTCAGGCAGTAGACCTTGCTACCCTGAAAGACCAAACTGTGAGGGATATTCTCCAAGACTAAGGGAGTTTTTTCCACTTGAAGCAAAGCGGTTCTTGCTGTAAATGTGTCTGCATGCAGCAGTGAAACCTAATTGGCCAGAATATTCATCAGCATTACAAATACCTCTCTCCCGCATTAATAACAGTCAGAAAGTCACATAAATAGTAGGAAAGATCCTCAGAGGAGATTTAAATCTTGCTATGAGAACACTCTAAGAATGTGGACAGCACCAATAAAACACGACATAAGGGAAATCCATCATTTTTTGAAGAAAAACAAACAAACGTGCATTTTTGCAAAGATACCAAAAGAACATTTAAATACATTTTTTTTTCATTCCAGGCCAAAACCACAAAGTGCTATTACTTCCAGAGGAAGCATATCAGATTTTCTGTAATTAACCATAATGGATGGCTTTTCTGTGGAAAGGCAAGGCTGGCAAGGCTAAATCTGTGTTTGTGGAACAGAGTGTTGCTTTTTCTTCTTCAGAACGCTCATGTGCCACTCTGGAGGCCTTGGGTGTTTTCTTTGGCTCTTTCTGCCTGGGTTCAGGTTGTTCTTTCTACCTGGCTGTCTGCTCCCTCCAGAGCTCCCATTTCATTTACTTACCTTTTATTTAGCTTTATACCCTGTGTACTTCCTAGGATTCTGGGTATTTTACACACATATTTTCAGTTATGCCTTTTGTAAAGGAGAAAGGATAGAATACTACAGTGATTTTCAACCTTTTTCATCTTATGGCACATTGACAAGGCACTAAAATAGTGAAGGCACACTATCAGTTTTTTGACAACTGACAAGGCACAGTGTGCTGCCAGTGTGGGCCTCACATCCTCCAATGGCCCTACTAATAAATGACCCTTTCCCAAATTCCTGCAACACACCTGGGGACCATTCACGGCACACCAATGTGCTGCGGCACAGTGGTTGAAAATGGCTGGATTACTGGGTGTATGTACATGTAGAAAGGAGAGGTCTGTAAAGAAATAAAACATCCTGACTGTAGAATAGATTACCTGTCATGAGGCTTGCATGAGCATGAAGCTCCTCCTGTGTCCTCCTATTTTTCTAATAGGCAGAGTAGGAGAAGAAATTGGGAATGGTAGCATGATGGGAGGTGATAGACGGTTTGGCACAGTGAGAGGATACAGGGACAAAGGAGCTAATAAGCAGCCCATCCTGGGGCATTCCATGTACAAATGCTTTTATGCAAATGCCTGAAGTCTCCAAGCAAAGATGGGAGAACTGGAATGTCTGGTGACAAAGGAAAACATTGACATAGTGGGCATAATGGAAACCTGGTGGAATGCAGAGAACCAGTGGAATACCACAATCCCGGGCTATAAACTCTACAGGAGAGACAGGGAAGGGCGTGTTGGAGGTGGGGTGGCCGTTTACGTTAAGGAAGGGATAGAATCCAGCAAAGTAGAGATTGAAGGTGGATCCAACTCCACCACAGAATCTCTGTGGGTTAAATTACCAGGCCTCAGGAGTGATGTAATACTGGGGGCATACTATTGTCCTCCAGACCAGAAACCGGAAGGGGACCTTGAAATAAGGAAACAGATCAGGTTGGTGACAAGGAGGGACAGGGTTGTAATCATAGGGGACTTCAATTATCCTCATATATATAACGACTCAGCGTGTGGTTGGTCGGTGGAACTCCTTGCCGCAGGATGTAGTGACGGCATCTGGCCTGGATGCCTTTAAAAGGGGATTGGACAAGTTTCTGGAGGAAAAATCCATTATGGGTTACAAGCCATGACGGGTTACAAGCTCCTGATTTTAGAAATGGGCTATGTAAGAATGCCAATGCAAGGGAGGGCACCAGGATGCAGGTCTCTTGTTATCTGGTGTGCTCCCTGGGGCATTTGGTGGGCCGCTGTGAGATACAGGAATCTGGACTAGATGGGCCTATGGCCTGATCCAGTGTTCTTAAATATCTAAAATATTTTTTCTAAATATCTAAATACAGGAATCTGGACTAGATGGGCCTATGGCCTGTTCTTTATGTTCTTAAATATCTAAAATATTTTTTCTAAATATCTCTTGCATTTCATCGGCATAAGCATGCATTTCCATGATGGTTTCCAAAGTGCAACTCTCTGCCTGGCTTTCCCCACCTTGGAGGTGGCAGCGGAGACCTACCAACCACCCAAAAACAACGCTTAGAAGAAAGAAGGGGGAGGGTAAAGTGCTGTTGCACTAACCGCTAGGTGCACTGGTTTTGCCCTCTACCTGTGCTTCCCCTGTGTGCCCTTCTTACACCACACATGGATAATATGTGATCTTGGCAATCAGAAACTTATACGTTCTGTTCTGACACATCTGTAACCACTGACAGAGTTCACAGTTTCAGCATTAAGAATTAAGAGCCACTTAGTTGTGCTTATAGCTCTGCCCCCTGCCCTGCTCTCCCCATGCAGAGCATTTGTCTAAAGAGACAAAAGCTCTCCATGGCAAGAGACTATCCACACAATCTGGGACACTCTCCATGGGGAGAGGCAGGGGCAAGACTACCAATGTGCCAGGAATGTATCTTGCCAGCCTGCTCTGGAAGAGCAGTATTACCAAAGGTACAGTTGTTGCTTTTTTTAAACAGGGCTTTAGTCAGCAACAGTTCAGAGTGGTGACATCAGAGTTTAGTCAGGTCAGGCAACGGCTGAGGATACAAACCCATCAAACCCCACCTAATCAAGCCAACTGCTGAACCCTCAATACTAGAGGCAGTAATAGCAGCAGCCAATTTACCATCAGGAAGTAGGTGCAGGCACCAGGGTGTGTGTGTCCAGTGCAGGACTCTACCCCAGGACCTCCATAACCTGATGCCAACACTGACCATTAATCTCATTTTAACCGTAGGTACTTTTAGGACACAGTCCTAACCAACTTTCCAGCACCAAAGTAAGGGCAATGCAGCTCCAAAGTAAGGGAACAAATATTCCCTTACCTTGCAGAGGCCTCCATGTCTGCCAGTCAACTGCAGGATACAGCACATGCCCCATTGGCATAGCGCTGTCAGTGTGGGAAAGTTGGTTATGATTTGGTCCTTAGATACCTACAAGATCTTGAAAAACACTCAATAATAAACTCACCACCACCCTTCAGATTATAGACTCAATGACATGATGAGCATGAAATATAAACCAAGGAAGACAAGAGGATTACAAGAGGAGAAACATCTAATTCAAGGAAAAGATGCATTGTAAATGAAACCTTAAATGTCAGCTATAGTGCTAGATGTCTTTAGTCACCACCTTCATTTTCAACTGCTTCACAGTCCTCAAGGGGATTCCCTTGGCCTAATTATCTACAAGATACACTCCAATGGAGCAGCCGGATTGTCTCCGAAGTGGATTTACATCTAGCTCAAAATATCAAATGGAAACAGCAGGTGCTAAAGCCAGTTGTTCACTCTCCTGCAAGGTAGTGGAATGCCATAATTTGCCTCATTAAGCAAGTGTCATCTTTGAGTGCACTACAAAGCAAGCTCAAGGTGTTCATACCCTCTTGTAAGCCTTCCAAACTCTGTCAGTTGCTTTAGTGTCTATAACTCAGTGGCTTCTGCCCAGGAGGCTTAAAAAGGCATAGAGGCTTACATCACTGGTGTCTTTATTTTGGCCTAGTTCAGCATGTCAAATCATGCTCTGACTAGTGTCACGGGCAAGACAGAACCACAGTTAAGCCACTTTCAATACAAAGTACAAAATCCAGAGCACATATGGTTCAATACAGTCACACTGATACAGAAATTTATATGATAAGCGCATCATGGGGACTAGAATCTCCTATCAGGGAGTAGGTCAATCTGAGAATCCATGTGGTATAAGGGGATAGAGCATTGGAGCAGTGAGGTCCAGGTTCCAGTGTCTGCCCTGTTCTGAAGTTCGCTGGGCAACCCAGACTAGACAATCTCTCTGAGCTTAATCTACCTTGCAGGATTTTTCTGAGAATGAAAGCAGGAAAATTTTGTACACTTTTGTGAGCTCCATGGCAGGAGCTCATAAAAGGATATAAATGTAATTGAAAATTTGTGGACAGTTATCAATATCTTTTTCAGTTATCAATATCAATATCTTTTTCAATATCTCTGTCACCACTTTAAAATAAAAATCTACGTTTTTTAAAGGTGCAACTGAGATCATAGCTCAAAACCATTTTTTAATGAACAGGAAGAAATGAAAACCAAGAAGTAGGTTTTCTAGATCACTTCACTACAGTTTTCTCCAATACTCCGCTTTGCAAAAATGTTCACGTTTAGTAGTGATGTGTGTATACACTTTGCAAAACAAAGCCCCTTCTCTACTTCTTATCCTTACCAGTAATGCAAATTATTTCAGTCACTTGTAATTCTGAACTTGAATGAAGGGTGTGTGTGTGTGTTTTGCTTCAACCTTTCCCCACCTATGATTTCTCTGTTGTGAATCAATTTTTTCCCCTTGAAATTTGGAACAGAGATGAGGAATACGTTAAGTATCCCTCCTCCTCATTCCAAACTGTCAACTCCTGACAGCTGTTAACTGAAATAAAAGGACCATAAGGATTCAGTTACAAGCGCTAGCGTGTAATGTGTAGTTAGCCTCTTAGTGCACTTAGCGATCAAGTCCGAAAAGGATAAAATTTCATCCATTTCCTATCCTAACAGTAAACATTAATCATCTTCTATAAAACTGAAGTATAACCTACACTGAAAACTATGAATTCCCTTGGGGGGTTTTCTTATAAAAAAAGAGATCTATTTTAAAACTGCCTAACTATATACTTGTGGTTAAATGTTACCTTTAATCTTACTTGCTATTTCTAGCTCCTGCTGTTTTCCTAGCCTACAGACAGGCAGTTTCACTCTGGTTTTTATCTCAGTTTGTTTACTATTTCTGCCTTAGTTTAAAAATACATATTTTTTAAAAATTGTGATGAAAATAGATTTCCACTTACCAAAATTCAGAGCTGAAAGGGACTTTGGTCTTAACAAATTCTTATCAAGAGGAAAAAAATGGTACTGCTGTTTCTGGTAACTAGGGTGAACATGAAACTACTGGCCTCATTTTATGTCCTCTTTTTGTGTCAAAAAAAATCTCTAATTTTTGGTGGTATGTGTTACAAATGCATTTGCATTTTGTCCATACTGTTCCTCTTGGCCTCATGGTCTTCAGGTCTGTCCAGTGCCAGTGAATCCTATTGGCTGTAGCAACCCATGTGATTTTACTTCTGACCATCCATGATGTCATAACATCAAATAGAGGCTGCATTCAATCATAACATCATCATTTGTTATTATGAGAATGCATTGCACCAAGCCTCAAGCTTACATGCTCCACCTTCCTTTCCCCTTCTCCTTTCCATGTGAGCCAAAGAAATTTGAAGCTTCTGTTGCAGTGTGTAACCAACCACAGTTCCGTTTTGTCTGAATACAGGAAACTGTGGTTTATATGCAAAGGATACTTAATTAAGAAACCAATAGCAAACCCTGATCTGATCCCAGTTGGTCCAAGTACAAGCCACAGTTTCCTGAATTTGGATGACATGGGAAAGTGCAGTTGGTCGCAAACTGACACTTCAGATTTTCGTCTATCGCATTCAAAGGATTCAAAGGATAGATTTTCGTCTATCGAATGCAAAGGAAAGGGGACGGGAGGGGACAAAATAGGGCAGTGGTTCTCAAACCTTTCTGGCCTGCGGCTTCCCTGATCCTTGTGGCTATTGGCCAGGGCTCCCCATTACCTCACCTCAGTTACCCCCAAAATGGGGATGAAGGTGTTATAATCATACACTAGAAACAAAAAAACAGCTGCCAGCACTCTGAGGCTGCAATCCTAACCACACTTACCTGAGAGTAAACCCCACTGAACAAAATAGGACTTACTTCTGAGTAGATCTGGTTAGGATTGTGCCCTGAATTTGTTAGCAGCACACCTGGAGGGTTTTGGAAAAGGAGGGAGGGAGAAGTGATGAATTTGCTGGGGGAGGGGAAGACTTTGTTTTGTGTGTATCTGCTAATTGCAAACTAAGACCCCGAAACAGTTTGGCTGCAATCCTAACCTCACATTCCTGGGAGTAAGTCCCATTGAACACAATAGGACTTACTTCTGAGTAGACCTAGCTAAGATTGTGCCTTTTGTCTTACAATAGTAGCCAATATGGGAAGTACCACCCCCCCCAAAGAAGGCAGGTGGAAAAAGGGGGATGGCTGAAAAGGAATGGGTATTTTTATTTTTTAATCAATTTTTGGAGACAAAACCATCAAGAGTGGCTTTTTTTCTTTTTTGAAGGGGGAGGAAAAAGAGAAAGGTGAGGATCCTTGGTTAAGCTGACACAGACCCCAAGCCTATGTAGGTCTACTCAGAAGTAAGTCCCATTTGAGTCAATTGGGCTTACTCCCAGGAAAGCGTGGACAGGATTGCAGCCACACAGAGCAAGATTACAACTCACCCCAAAGTAGATGGGGCATGCTCACACATATACAGCCCAGCAGATGCCACCCCTATGCAGGCTGTGGCATTTGGACATCCCCCCCCCCCAAAGCAGGCTGGGCTCCCTCCTTCCCAAGTGGAGGAAAGCGCTGTGTTGTCTGTACTTACTCTTCCCTCCCAGTTTGAAGCCTGCCAAGAGCACACCCTGTGCTGATGAGATGCAGCACCTCTGCTGCTGCCCAGCCAGCTTTCTCTCCCCCCTCCCCACCTCACGCTGCCCCACCCACCTCGTTCACAGCTGCAGAAAAGCAGCAAGTCAACAGGCAGCATGTGCAGCTGAGCTGAGCAGAGCAGCTATGGCCACCTCTCTCCCCCAGATGCCTCACAACACCCCTGGAGGCTAGCCATGCCTCCCTAGGGAGCCGCACAGATTGAATACCTCAGAAATAGGGGGTCACTGCAGCACATCTCATAAAGACAGAAAGCAGCTTATTTTGCTAGTATAAGACCACAGCATCATTATGATGCTGTTAACATGATCATGGGGGTTGCCACATCCAACAGAATTGAACAGCAATGTCTCAAAACGGGGTTGAGAACAGTGAATGGAAAAAAAGTTGCAGTAGCCAAGAGAACAAAAGGGTGATGAATAGATCTGAAACAAGGCAAATTTCAGCACGATTAATGTTTGTTTTAATCATCTTTTTCTGCTAGTTAAATAGACTGCTTTGGAACAGAATACTGAAATCGGAGACTATTTGGTACAAACCCAGTGTTTCCTCACAAGTGAAGCAGCTTAGGTCAATAGGTTTCTTACCTAACATGCTGCTGGGGTAAATGTATTTGGTTATACTTCCTTGAGAAATACAGATGAAGAATATGATCGCCTACAATCAATCTGCTTCACCTTCCATCTTTATTAATATTTATCTTTACCTTTTTTAAAAAGAATTGTTATAGAAATAGATTTCTTTTAAACCTAAAGTGCCCATAAAATGCATGCCAGTAAATGACAAAACATTAGCATTTACTATTAAATTATCTCATCGGGTTTCTCCTCTTCTTCGATGTGCTAAATGAGTCCATTTATCATCACAATGACATCCATTGATTTCAACAACCACATTCCTACTAAAGGTGATAGAAACTGTTACCAGTTGTGAGTCTGGTGTGTTTTCAGAACGTGTCGCTGGTGGGCCTGGAGGGGGGGCAGGGGAGGCAAAGCCCTAGGCGCTGCACCCACCATAACCCCAGTGCTGCTGCCTCTGCCCGCCATGCCACCGCGTTGCCACCTCTGTCTGCCACCTGTTAGAGCCATTCCGCAGGCAGGCAAACCTCCATGTAGCACTCCAAAGTGTGTAAAAAGCCTTCTGAGGCTTCTAGCATGATCTTCAAGAGAACTTCCGGTTTCATCGTATTGCACCAGAAGCCTCAGAAGTCTTTTTGAGCACTGTGAAGCATTGTGCAAGGCTCAGTTACACCTGCATAAGTATCCCCTTGGGGAGGCAGCATGATGCAAGGGGCAGCATGTGGTGGATCTTTGCCCTGGGGCGCTATGGGAACTAGGTCCTTTACTGGAATGTATGGGAAGTTGTCTAAATGGGGGCCATTAGGTTTATTTTCCATGCATTCTGAAATGAATCATAGAATCTGAGTTCGAAGGGTCCTATGAGATCGTTGACTCCACCCCTCTGCCACTGCAGACAATTCACACATACAACATCCGAAGGAAGACGATGTACAATCAATGATATGAATGGCATTTGTTTTAAGAGCCCCATCAGTATCCACATTGAAAAGTGCTCACCTTGTCAGGCAGGTGGCAGTTCCTGGCAGCTACCATTTTATTTTCGCACAATGCCATGGATACAACATGAGTGTGCGGCACTACAAGGACAACATGATGGCTCCCAGTGAGAGCCGACAGATTTTTGTGCAAGCCACCATTTTATTTTACCCCCAAGCCCCAGATATACCATTAGTCTGGATCACAAGGTGAAAATAAAATGGTGGGAGCATCTCTTCTTTCCCAAAAAAGAGAACCATGGGGGCGTCAGTGCTGATCAGAACTATGGTGCATATGAAGGGAAGATCATCTCTTTTCTTATGTGCCATTCTCGCCCCTGAAGCTGCTTTTTGTCTCAATTGCTTGCAGCAAATAGTTGCGGGGGACGAGTAGAGAGTCCAGATTCAGGGATAATTTTTAGCAAAAGAATGGCATGTGGGAAAAAAGGAGAGCTGCACCAAAGAGTAGACCCTAATCAAAATTAGGATGACTCTTTTTCTCTAAAGATGAGGTGCTTAAATTGCATTGGCGCACACTTCTAGTTTGACCTTAGGTCAAGTTTTAAAGTGTATCAATTATTTAAAGCATTGAGAACTTTCAGATGCCACACGTCTACCATTTTATAGGGTTGAACCCATAAGGACAAATCAGTCATATTTACGCTGTTCATATTCTGTTCAACAGTGGCTAGTCAAAGTGACAAACTTCATTTTTAAAAGCTCTCACAGCCATAGTTGTGGTTTTAGTCTCCGGATATCTGACTTGACAAACACAGAAACCTTAATTATAGTGTCACAACTTTATATGAGTGCATTCCAGGAAGGAGGATAGTTCTTGTATTGCATTTCTACTTTCCTGGAAGTGCCAAGAACAGGCACCGAAAATACGGAAGGCTGACATCTGGAGTATTTCAGAACAGACAAAATGCTAAGTATATACTGTCCTGGCTGAAAATAAAAATACAACAACCACCAGCCTCTAAAATTAGATGGAGTGCTTTTATTCTAACATAGGTCATTGTTCTCCAGAACTCTGTGCAAATGAAGAAGGAAAGAAGAAGAGGAAGGAAAGGCATATTGTTGAGTTCTTTCAGTATTAAATTCAGGATTTGTAGTTTTTAATACAGGATTTATACTGAAATGAAGGAACCAAAGAAAAGTGTTCACCCGAGGCTATGGAAACCTTAGCAATGAGTTTTCAAGCTACAACAGTGCTCAGTTTTTTTTCTTTAGAAATATACATTTTAAGCATAATTCATTGTCATTTTTAAGAAACAGGAAAGGTTTACAACCAAAATGATTGCCTTTTGAGCCACTACAGCTATCTCTAGTACTCTGCTCTTGTAAAATGTTCAAGGCTAGCAATGAAGAAATATGGGAAGCAGGCAGGCACACAGTCAAGGCTAGCCTTCAAAGCAGCACTGGTTCCCTGACCCGTCCGTCGTCCTCCCCACACACACACACAAAAGCAATAGTTTGCCCTTCAAACAGTTTGGACTTCTTTGCCAGTCAACTAGCATCCATTTCCTGGCTTCCACTGCTCTCCTTCATCTTCCTCTTGGATCCTCTTCCTTGGAAGGAGGACATTATGAAATGGAGGAGAGGAGAGTAGGGGAGACATTCTAGCCCACTGTTGTCTTCCACACTTCCTCTTCTGCTCCATTCCCCTCTTACTTTTCACACTGAAGGAGCTAGAGTCAGTGGCATAGCTAACAATCGTGTAGCCCAGTGCAAACTCAAAATGATGCCCTGGAAGTGATGTCACACCCAGGCTTTATAAAAAAGTGAAAATCGGGGGGAAACCTGCCTCTTCCCCTAGAAGCTCACCACCCACTTGCTCTGCTGTCTCCCCCCCCCCCCCCGCCGCCAGTGGCATAGCTAAGGTATCTATCTGCTACCTGGGGGTCAATGAAGATTTTGTAGCCTCCCCATGACGAAATCAAATTTAGGGCACAATCCTAACCAGGTCTACTCAGAAGTAAGTTCTATTTTGTTCAATGGGGCTTACTCTCAGGAAAGTGTGGTTAGGATTGCAGCCTTAATTAATTAAGTAAATAAATGTGTCCCTTATTGGTTAGAGACACTGTGCTGGGGTGAAGAGAGAGAGTTATTCTCCCCCTGCTAAATATAAGAGGAGCACCACTTGAAAAAGTCCCTCTCTACCCAGTTAGCAAGGGTAACTATATTATGATACATGGAAATGAGAGCTGAAACAACTTACTGGTTCCATGCTATATCATACTAACATCTAATTGGCTGTCAGAACAATCCATCTCATAGGTCAGTTTTGAGTTAAAGAAATCCATTTCTTGTTTCATAAGGCTGTTGTGTTTTCATTTTCTGGTTAATTGGCCATAACTTGTGATATAATGCAGATATTCCAGTGAGGTTTGTTTCATTACATTCTGGATTAAATTACCTTTCCAAAGATATATAACATGATGGTATTATTTGTACATACCAACTTTTTCACAATTTTGACCACTAGTGTCAAGCTCAGCTTGTTGCCCCCCAAAAGTGTGTTGCCCTGTACAACTGCTACCCCCTGTACCCCCTTAGCTACACCACTGGCTAGAGTAGGAGGGTGGGTTGCTGGCATCCAGTGTGCCTCCTCATATGCCGGGCGGACTTGGGCCAATCCTGGTATTAACTGTTCAGCTATATAATTCAAAATCATTTTAGAGTACAATATGCAATATGTTCCATAAACCACAAATACTAAAGAAAGCCATCTGCACTTAATTTTAAATACAATGAAAAACAGCTACCCTGTCCCTCGATTGAGTGGAGAGTACTTTTTACTCTCAATAATCTTTTGATTTTTTGAAACAATTGGGTCACTATAATTAATACATCTGGCATTTATGGCAATCATCAATCAAAGTGTACTAATGTGCAGTTAATGAGGATTTAATTAATATGCACGTCCATGGTGATTTCATGAACATTTAGCCATAAATCAACAGAAATTGGTAGGATAATCCAAGAGACAATAAACAGTTGTGCAAGAATTAAACTGAATGAATCACAATAATCAAAGAGAACTCACTCCTAGGTAACTGTGCATAGGATTGAAGTGTTACTGTCATTAAATCTTTGGAAGAGTGTTCAAACTCTTTTCCAAAAAGGATTTAACATGTGTAAATTCAACAGATGGGGCTGCTTCATGCTGAGTCTAACCACTGGTTCATTCCCTGCTCTGTCCAACAGCAGCTCTCCATGATCGCAGGCAAAAGGCTTTCCCTAATAACTGGAGTTCCAGCAATTGAACCTCACAACTGCTGCGCTATTCACATTCTCCTATATTAGTTTTGCTTCTTGTTATGCTTAATCAATTGTTTTATTCTTTCCAACAGCAATTAGAAGAACTGGAGAAATTATGCAAAGCAGACCCCAATCATGATGCAAACACAGATGTTATTTTGCATGCTGTTTTGTACAAAGTTTATACCTTTTGGAGTTCAGGGACTCAAATGAATCATCTTGATGAAAAGGGGAGTTGGAACACAAGGCCAGTTTACACAAGGCCAGTATAAACCCTCCATAAATAGTTTGTAATACGTGCAACCGGAGAGCTATATAAAACTGTCTGATCCAGTGGCATGAACTCTCAAAGCATCAAGGTTGTGCTCCTCTCCTGATGAAAAGAACTCTGTGGCAGCCTTGTGGCTCATCAGATGTGTTGCCATAAAAACCCATCTCAGGACCCATAATGATCTCCTTTATTCATTCCTGGTTTCCGACATAGCCATTATAGACAGCTCATCTGTCTAACGTTAAAAGCCTACACAGTTCCTGGACTGCTCCACCATCTAATCCAGCAGTGTTTAGAAAAAATAAAATGAAAATGAAATGTAGAAAATCAAACTATTAACTGAATGCCATGCTTCACATGGGGGTTCTCATTTGGACAGTTACCATCAGCTCATTTCTGCAGCATCCGTCAGCAATCCTACACACACTTAAGCAAGTCTTATTTCACACAATGAGATTTCCTTCTGAGTAGACAAGCATAGACTTGTGCTTTCAATTTGTTAAATTAAATAAACAAACAAATCAATAAATAACATAAGGCAAACAGGGTCTTTAGCCCATGTCCTTAAGAAACAAAGATTTTTTTTTTTTTAAGGAATAAAAAGTATTTGGGATAACAAATATTATTTGTCCTTTGGGATGAAAGAAGTGGATGCTTATCACTTCTTACCTGTTAAAGTAATTGCGCTAATCCCTTATTCCTCAAAGCCCCAGATGCTCACCTAGATCCTTTCCTAGCAAGGAAAGTGAAGAAGACAAGCAGCCTGATTTGGAATCTCCCCCAATGACATATGTTCTTTTATCTCCTTTGCACAGGGTCATATATGCAAAAGTTGTCTCATTCATGGCAATGGTGGGGGAAAAGCTATATCAGAAGAACCTCAACACAATAATGTTGACATTTCAGCAATTCTTTGTTTGGGTTTATTTGGATCATTGATGGGCGTAAATGAAAGTGTTCCAAAAGTGAAAAATACTCTGTTTTTATCTTACGCTATTCGTGTTATTTAGAACTTGGTCTCCACTGGATAATAGCACAATCAATAACTTCTTCATGACTTGTGTTTCATGTTTCATCAGTGATGTCACCAGAGTTTGCGTCACCCGGTGCAGAAGGCCAGTGGAATATCACCCCATGATGGACCTCTTCCCATGCAGTGGGCGGGGCAACACCAGAGGCGTAGCTAGGTCATTTGACACCCGGGGCCCATAAATTTTTGTCACCCCATATGACATATTTAATTAATTAATTATTAATAATTATTAATTATATTGTTTAATTAATTCACATTTTTATACCACCCTTCCTCTAAGCAGCTCAGGGTGGTGTATATGGTTCCTCCCCTTATTTTGTCCTCACAACAACCCTGTGAGATAGGTGAGAAAGAGATAGTAATAGTCATGACATGAAATGAATAATAATAATGGCCATAAAAATGAATGCAGTGTCCCCAGTGACCACCTTACCAGCTCAAGCCTCTGGTTTATTCTTTGGGAGGTGGGGGGGTGGCTGCCTTCTGGAGCATTTGTTGAGCTCCACTTTCATCAGATTGGGACCATGCAGCTAGCCTTGCATTCCCCTTTGCCTGACTTGACTAGCAGCCAAGGCACATTTGCTTACTCGCCAGTAAATGCAACCGTGTGGCTTTCCATAGGGCTCAATACATTCGTCTGCTTGGAGGGAGGGACTTCCTTCTTGGGTGTTTTTGGGGGGCTGCTTTCATTGGATAGGAACCATTCTGGTGTCATTGGATTCCTCTCAGCCTGCCCTTTCCGATTAACTATGGCAAGTTTGCCTGCTCACGAGTAAACGCGCAATACGGCTCAGTTTCATTTTCCATAGCGTTCCATGCATTTTTTGTTTCCGTTTTTTTGGCCATAACATTTGATGGAAAGGAGATATTGCCATCTGGTTTTTTGCATTGCATTCCGCTGGAAATTCCACATCCAACAGTATATAGCATGATGGGGTTACTCTGAACCTTCACAATGTTAGCGATGTTAGGGCATTTGTGGTGTTACACCCCCCAAGGGTGGTACCCGGGGTGAACCACCCCCCCACTCCCTGCTAGCTACATGACTGGGTAACACCCTTGGTGGTGGACATGGCGATGAACCATTGTCCCGCACCACTGGTTTATTGGCTATAATGTTTGATATAACAGTGATATTTCAACGTATTTCATTGCCTTCTGCATGAAATTATGCTTCAAATGATATATAATATTATGGTATTATTTGAAAATACCAAGATTTAAAAATTTTTGGCTAGTAATGCTGTCACCCCTTTGCACATCACCTGATGCGGTCAGCATCCCCCGCACCCCGTAGCAGTGCCATTGTGTTTCATAACTGGTTTTTTAATAGATTCCAATAAAGCTATTACCTTGTAACTACTGCCTGTGCATTTATTTGCTAATGGACCAACCCATCACCTTTCCATTTTTGTCTGCTTTTATCTCAGCATACTGAATTGAGTAATCCAAGCGAGAGATCTTAAAATTAGAGGAAGATGGCCTTCTTCCACCTAATAAAGAGATTTACCTAGAGACGATACATAAAATCTAATATTAGGTAATACTACCAAATTTGACTCTTACTGATGCCTGTTTATCAACCAAAAATCATCTCAAGTTTTGCTAACATAAGAATTACCATGTTTTTTCTTTAGTCCTTCTCCCTGTCTTAGAAGACTCCTATCCTGTGTGTTAGCACTAGACGAGAGGAAGCTCAAAATTACCACTGTCATTTATACTTTCCAAAGAGACGCCCCACTGTTTCTTTCTCCCAGAAGACCTGGATGCACACTTTTTCTTCCCACTCAACTTTTGGTTGCTGCCTAACATTCAATCCGAAGGAGAGTTCTGGGAATTTTGGGCATGAGCTCATGATTATGATGATATTGTTGGTTGTAATAAAGGTGTTACCTTACTGTTACTTTTGAGTTTTTCGCCTAGAAATATGTTCCTTTAAAAATAATAGCACAATTGCTGTGATGTTTGCAGTCCATTTCTCTGACCAGAACCATTATACCATGATGAGGCCAAGAATCAATATGGGGATAAAATGTTCCACAGTGATAAATTAGCTGAACAGGCCTTAAAATACACATTTACAAAAGAATTACTGCCATTCTAAACAATCTAATACTAAGATTTAGAAATGTGAGCAGAAATTTATGGCTTCCTGAGCAGCCAAATGGAAAACAGTTGTGTAGTCTGTGTTCCACAAACTAGCTATGAGGAGAAATTAAGTGTTCACCATCTGGTCAAAGCCAGACGATAAGAAGTTGTTTAGTTGTGCAAGATTATTTGCAAGGTTCATAAAGAGTACCACTTCCAGCTAAACTGTAAGAAAATATCCGCAACCCAAATGCCTCCAAAAAGCTCAGAAATTTCAATTTGGAAAGTTAGCAAGACATACACCAGGAGTGGCCAAACCACGCCCGCAAGCCACATGCAGTTCTTTGACATATAATGTGTGGCTCATGGAAATATGTTGGCTGAGCTCCTTTTAGGGTCACAATGAATATAAAAGATTAATTTTAAAAATTTCAAGCTTTATAATTATTTACCCAGTACAAACAGAGTTCAATGGATTAAAACATAAGTTTAAGGATCATAGTGAGTAAATGTATTTATGAATTTAAATGTTTTTTTAAATATTCCTCAAACATCTGAAGTTCATCTTACGTGGCTCTTACATTAAGCAGGTTTGGCTACCCCTGACATATACTGATAAAAAGGAACTCATTTACTATAATATTTCTCAAAAAAACCCATAGTCATATTTGATGCTGAACATGGTCTGGTATTCTCTTCATATGAAAAAATTGTCATCATCTCTCTCTCTCTCTCTCCCCCCCCCCCCGTTAAAGGCCTAAGCAGAGCAATATTTTAAGGACCACTTCCTATTCCATTTGAACCTGACCATGCACTTGTACCATCAGAGAATCTGCTCCATGTTCCTCTGCTGTGAGACTTTGCTCCCTCCCCCCCTCCTGCTACCTGTGACCTGGATCACACCAACCACACATATACAATTATTATTTTTTTCTGTTTACTTCTGAAGAAAATGCAGCATCAGTGGGGGAGGGCATGCAGGGGTGGCATTATGTGTGGCTGATGGCAACACTGGAGTTCTGGCCAGGCCTGGTAGTATCTCAAGCAAATACTGTTTTACAAAACCACCAGAAGTCACCCAGGTCCTCTATGCTGAAGGAAACGACACCACGGTCATACTGCCCCTAGAAAGTCTCTTTGCTCAGGGAAGTGGGGATCATGTAACAATATATGTTATAACTAACCTTTTAAAATGTAAACTGCAAAACTTTGGAAATCATTCCTTAGCACATACATTCTGACATTTGGATTCCAGCCTTCAGAATGGTGCTTGCAAGGGCTGGGAGAAGGAGTGTTGGTTTCTTTTGTTACACAATTCAAATAAACAAAGAGCCAAAATGCTTTCTTGACCTTTGCCTTTAAATACTCAAAAGATCCAACAGATCCAGCTGACACATCCATTTAGCATTCCATGGGTGTTGCCTGATCCCACTTCGCCCATCATCGGACACCTCTTTCCCACCGACTGATTCCAAAAACACATTTCAGATAAACAGGCTGCATAAACATTGCAACCAATCCTAACACAATGTCCTTTTTTCATTCTGAATCTGCTTTTAGCAGCATTTGAAAACCTTGTGGTTGTTTTCAAACTGGTGCCGCAAATTTCTATGTTTTTACTTGAACTGGAGCATTACTAAAACATTCAGCAATATCTTTAACCCATGAGTCAAGCCTTTTCTGGGTCTGAAGGTAGAAAAAAATGGAGGTACGGTAATTCACACAGAAAAATACTAACAAAATCTAAGGATCTCTTCATGTCATGCAGTCTTTGTTCAGTTTTATTTTATTCTGTTCCTCAGATGTATTTTTTTCTGTTGCAAAACAAAATCCATGTTTAAGTACGGATTTAAATTTCTTCTGTACTTTGTTCACATCAGCCCTGTTCCAATTCTATTATAGAGTATCTAACTGGGAATCATTTTCATTTGCAGTTCATTCCTTCTTGGCCTGCAACTGAACAGTGCTCAGCAGACAGCAAAATTTATCTCAGAACAAGTCCTGGACTTTAAATGAAATCTCTCTGAAATTGATTACCTCTGGCAAATAAAGGAGAGCTACCAGACAAACCCCACCCCACCCCCATCCCCGGATTCCACTCTATGTTATTTAGCCCAAGAGTCATCTCATGGACATTTTAGAATCAAAATATTACTGCAATGTAACAGAACAATTCTGTTATTCTAATCCAATGGTTTCCAAACTTTTTAGCACCAGGACCCACTTTTAAAGTCTATTAGGATCCACCTAGCTTTACAAGAATTTTTTTTAAAAACTTTCTCCTTACCAACTGCTCAAGCCTCTGACTTATCCTTTTTATTATGGCAGGGGGCGTCTTCTGGAGCATCTGTTGAGCTCTATGTTCACTGGATTAGGACTATTCAGGTGGCCCTGTGTCCCCTTTCACCTGGCCTTCAATAGGAGCCAAGGCACAGTTGCCTAGGCACATGTAAACATCCATGTGCTGCTCCTTTCTGTTTCCATAGGACGATACAGTTTCTGTGTCAACTTGGAGAAATTCCTTTTCAAGTGGTTTTTGGGGCCTGCATTCATCGAATCAGAACCATCTGGTGGCTTTGCATTCCTTTTGTCCTGCCCTTCAAAGTAGACTGATGAACACTTGCCTACTCATGAGTAAACACCAGCTGCGTAGCTGACCGGCATGCCATCCCGGGGAATGCTGGTCCACCTGCCACCCACTCCAACCCAAAAGTAATTGCGGTGATGTGATGACATCACACCAATTACTTCTGGTGTGGTCAGAGCAAAGCCGGCCACTTTCAAAGAAGTGGCTGGCTTCTCTCTGACAACCACACCAAGAATGACTGTGGGGGCAGGCAGAGAATCTGCCCACTCCCACAGTCATTCTCAGCGTGACTGTGAGCCACTCGGAGCAAGGCCGGCTGCTTCTGTAGCCAGCCTTGATTCAAGCGGCTTGGCTGTGAGGGAGGGGAGCCGAACCACGGCGACTAGATCATTATGGCTGGGACACCATTGCCAGTCGTAGAGGAGTGCTGCCTGTGGTCCTGAGACCACTGTGATCCCCCCTCAGATGCGCAACTATAAATGCATACATGGGGCTGAGTTTCACTTTCCATGGGGCTCAATACATTTTCCTAGTAAGCTATCTGCTTGTCAGTTTTGCAACCCACCAATAATCAGGTTGCAAGCGAGTCCGATCCACGGTTTGGGAAGCACTGTTCTAATTAATTTTTCTAATTAGATAAACAGTTATCTAATTAGATAAACAGTTTGTGTAATTCTGCCTTAAAGAAATAGTCTGCTTTTGCTTTATTGACTTCATATTTTTCTATCGTGCTATACCAAAATGCAAACCAGCATCTAAATCAGCGGTTTTCAACCGCTGTGCCGCTGCACAGTAGTGTGCCGCGAGGCAGCTTCAGGTGTGCCGCAGCTGCGGCTGCTTTGCATCTCCTGCTGTGAGCAAGAGGAAGGCTGCAACCCAATCCTCCTTTACCTGGGAGTAAGCCCCATTGACTATCTGAGCAGACACACCTAGGATTGGGTATCAAGTCCCTTTTCTGCCCTGCCTGCTGATGGGGCAACCAGAAAAGCCTGGAGGAGGTCTGGGGGGACTGAGTGAGAACAAGGGGGGGCAGGCAAGCAGGTAGGAAGCGAGCGGGTCTGCTGAGGCCACAGCCTAAGAATGGGCTGGCTGAGGGTCCATGAAAGTCTCTTTTCCTGCAGCTCCCCAAAGCAACCCTCTCTACCTTGCCTTTGCCTTTCAGAGGAGGGGCGTTGGGCCACAATCCTATCCACACTTTCCTGGGAGTAAGCCCCATTGACTATAATGGGACTTACTTCTGAGTAAACATTCCTAGGATTGGGCTTTTGGTCACACTTTTTTCTGAAATACAGGAGCAGAAAATGGGGGGAGGAGAATGTGAGGCAAATGATTCTGGACCTTTGGAAGGTGTGGATCAGTGAGGGGAGGGACAGTAGCAGAGGTGCTAACTGCAATTATGAGATGGGGGGAATGTGCCTGAGGGAGGGGGTGGGTGGGGGAGAGGAGGAGAAAGAAGTGTCATTTGCCTGCTCCTGTATTTGAGAAAAAAAGAGTGCAACCAAAAGCCCAATCCTAGGCATATCTAGTCAGAAGTAAGTCCCACAGGCACATCCTCCCCAGTCTTTGGCTGCAATCCTAACCACACTTTCCTGAGAGTAAGCCCCATTGAACAAAATAGGACTTACTTCTGAGTAGACCTGGTTAGGATTGTGCCCTTTGTCATGTAATGATTTAATTGTATTAATTATATTAATTAAAAATTAATTGTAATATGGTAATTTAACGTAAGTAAAAAACTGGGAGTGTGCCTTGAGAATTTTAGTGCCTTGACAATGTGACGTGAGCTGAAAAAGGTTGAAAATGGCTGATCTAAATCCTATATTATCTATTATTACCTTTACAGCATATCAGTATACCACTTCCTCCAGTTTTACAACCAATGCTTCTGTTAATAATAGATCAAGTCTCTACATAAGGTAGACACACATGAAAAAAAACAGAGAGAATTTGTAAGTAGCCAATAGTGTATCCATGTGTCAAATTAAACGCAGTAGCTCTAACTCCTGGCTGTATTATTGATGGTTGGCACACCTTCATTTTAAGCTTTGGCTGTCCCCAAAGTAATCTGAGCTGTGGATGAAGTGAAAACAATTGCAACTTAGCTCTCACTTGACCTGGAATGATTGACAACTAGCAAAAGGCAACTGCACCAACAGAATGGTTCTAACTGCATATTATGAAAAATTGCTGAATCTGTCATACAAGGCATCAGCCCTATTCTATGTTTGTAATAATGTGAAGATCACTTGACGTGCTACTGCAGCCTACCCTCACCATGCTTGGTCCATCTCTGACCTTACAGACCACACACATTCCTGTCTTGTTCATCTTTAGTAAGATCATGACCTATAGGCAGCTGCTAACTAGCTGTAGTCTTGGAGAAGAGACTTGAAGTGTGGCAGCTTGCCAAGAATCTCCTAAATTGCATTGACTTGTTGGTTGTCCCTTACAGTTCACTTTTCGGGCCAGTTCACACACCACTTGAGTACCACCTGATCTTTTTCTTGTGATTGCATGCCATACCACTGAAGTCACATATCAAGTAGACCACATACAAGGGGTAGGTGATACTGTGGTTCCCCCATTTTGGCACTGCACCTCTGTGGTGCTGTTATGGGATGCAGACACATCTTCCACACTTCTAGTAGTTATTTGTAAGAGAATGAAGACTAAGAGCCCAATCCTGGTGCACACTGTCGCAAATGTGCCATAAGGTGCTCCGTTGGGCAAGTGCCAGAGCTCTGCCACTCGGTGGTTGTGCAGACTGCTAAGTAGTAAAGAGGTAGGTGGAGGCGTGGTGGGAGGCGGAGACTAGGCATTCCGGGGAGGAGGGAGGCAGAGGGAGGGCTTCGCTCCACAAGCTCCAGAGCCTCCGTGTCAGGCTCGCTGCCCAACATGGAGGCTCTTGATTCTACACTGACCTTTGGGTCGCCGTAGAATTGAGTAGCCCCATGGTAGGGTTACTTGCTTTACCAGGGGTAAGGAGATGAAAGTCCCCTTCCCCTGAAGAGCCGCTGGCAGTTGCCTGGAGCGTGCAGGATGCGGCGGCAGCCATTTTGAGCGTCGCTGCACCCCCCCCCCCCACACACAGGGCAGTTCAGGATTGGGCTGTAACAGCCTGAAAGTAAATTCAGGGGGAAAAAGTGACATTGGTGGGAAGACATAAGAACTTGAGCTCCCCAAGACTGGACCAAAGGTTCAAGTAGTCAAGAATTCTCTCTTCAAAAGGTACCCTCCAAATTCTTCTGAACAGCTCACTGGCAGAGCAAGAAGGCAATTTTTGCTTCTCCTCAGTACTTGCTGTTCAAAGGCATGATCCAGGGGGGTAATAGAGAGACAGGTTTGCCTGTAATTTTATGGAGACCTGTGGCCTTTAATGAAAAAGAGTCACAATTTGGAAGTGCTCCTGGTATCAGGATCAGTACTGGGAAAGCAGACAGTTGCCTTGACCAGAAGTACTTTTGAGTCGACTACATCCAATGCGCCAGCTATGCATACTTCCAGGATAATAAGGATGCTTCAGGCATCAATTATGCCTTTGACTTGTGTCTGCAAGGACAGACGAGTGAAGCAGGCTGTACATTAAATGGTTAGGGATCTTCAGTTTATGTACTGGAAACAAATTCAGCATCTGATGGAGCATCTTTAGTATTTGAATCCAGTTCAAATGTTGGGTTTGATCCAGGGACCTTGCTTCTAGATAGCCACAGTGCAACTGGGGGACACAGCTCCATGCCACCCCCAGTTCCCTGCCACTCCATGCATAGGATTGTAACCTAAATCATCATATAAAAAACCATTTGTAGAGCTGGATAATACATTGAGCTGGACAGATTTACATAAGAAGTTCAAAGTGGGATACTGAAATTCTGTAATTGGAATACAGAATTGTATTCCAATGTAATTGGAATTAATTGGAATAAGAGAAAGGTTGTATTATAGCTCCACATTTGAAGGCCACACTAGCTGTGATGGGGCAGCCACATATATTTTATCCATGCATCATCCATTTGTGTATAAAGCAGGGATGGCTAGGTCTACTCTTCCTATGAAACAGCATGCACAGGGGAGAGAAGCAAAATCTTCACCTCCTCTCCACCTTACCTGGCTGAGATCAATCACTTTCAGTGATTATCACCCAGCCCTGCTCCCTTTTGGTATCAGAACTCAACAAGAAGAATATCGCTTCAAAAATGGAGTGCAGGGAGGTACTATGAAGGAGCAGATTTCTATCCCTTCCCCATCTGCTCTGTTCCATATAAATAGTAGCCCCTGGGACACAGACACAAATATACTATATACATGATGGGGACTCTGTTCCATATAAATCTGCTCTGTTCCACATAAATAGTAGCCGCTGGAACACAGACACACATATACTATATACATGATGGGGGCAGGCATGTGATCAACTGCCCAATCACACATCTGATTTGGTCCTCAGTGACACCAGTCTTCAGCCCTTGTTCTAACACAGGGGTCTCTAAACTTTTTGGCCAAAGGGCCACATCAAATATCTGGCACAGTGTCTAGGAAAAAATATTAAATATAAAATTTAAATAAATACACTAGAGATGGAACTTAAATGAATGAATGGGCTCAAATGTCCAGAATTTCTCCAAGCACCAACACAGCCCAAGAAATAAAGCATACACTTAAATGGACCCCCATTCCCCACCCCAGAAGCACAACTCTGGTTGTGTTCAGTCAGTTGGGCCAGAGGCTCTCAGGGGATCAGAGGCTGGCGGCGGGCCAGATAGAGGTTCTACACAGGCTGCATCTGGCCCCGGGGCCAAGAACCCTGATCTAACAGTAAGTTTGGTCCTCAAAGTGGAAGACATTGGAAATTGCTGATGCAATACGTGATGCTAAAGGCCTTCTACTGTACATGTGGCATTAGTAACTGCCCAGTATCCTTTGAGATGGTCAGATTTCATGCTCCTTATAAAAGCTTGTTATTGGTGCTCCAAAATTAGAAGAATGGTTGACTGTGTGGGTTTGTGTGTGTGACACCCTGCTGAGGACGTCTTGCAATATCCAAACAAAGTATCCAACGCAAAGAGAAAACATTCAGATTAAACTATCTGCCTTCCTACACATTTCCACCACAGGCTATGTTTTTCTCCAGACAGATAAACATTCCCCAAAACAGTTCTCCTGGCAATGGATAATTTAAGAGGAACCATACACCTAAGCGCCTTCGTTTAACCCGTCTGCTGAGGAAGCACAAAAATCTCGGCTTTCATCCGCCATTGAAACAAACAAGAACATTCATGAACGAGCACCCACAACAGACTTTTTGGGAGCAGCTTACATATTTAGCTACACCCTGACCTCAGTTACAAATGCATAACTTTCTCAGAACATTGAGACCAAGAGCTATACATACTGAGCAAAAAGTAAATATAAATGCTTCACTAATGTATTCTGCAAAGCTGGATTCTGCCAGCTGCTGTAGTGTAAAAGCTAAGAGACTGCGCATTGAATCAGAACTTCCCCAGTTTGAATACTGCTCTGGTCAAAAATTTTCACCAGATGGCCTTAGCCATCCTTCTCAGTCCTAGCAGCCCAGCTGCAATATGAAGCCGGTAATATTTGCTTACCTTACAGTGCTATTGAAAGGATTACTTCAATATACTACACATGAAGCATTTGCATACTGCAAAAGTGCAATACAAATGCTTATCATTCTTATCTACAAATGTTCATACAGTCCACCCTTTTATTTGTGGGAATCTGTTCCAGAATCCCCCATGATGCGCAAATCTGTAGCAACTTCTGGTTTGACAAGCAAATCGGAAGTGGTTTTCCAAGTCCTCTGGGACGTAGAGGTCAAACTAGTGAGCTTGCAAAAATTCCAGTCCAAACATCTGCTGGGAGGTAACATAACAACAGTATTTCATTTATTTCCTTCTCATTACATTTGACCAATGGCAATCCAGTGACTAGAGAGCGTGATGCTGCTTTTCTAACATTCAGCACAACAAAATGCATATAAAGCATGGCGTGTTTGACCACGCTTTCCTGAGGTTTTCAGCAAAGAGCCACCTACCTTTCAACTTGAGATCTACATTGTGCCTCAGCCAAGGGTAGATTCCATAACTTGAGGAATCTTCAGGAATAGGATTGTTCTCTATCCATCCTTCACAGGCAAACCGGAAAAAATCCTCACAGGGATCCACAGATGTATTTAGTTTGCTTTTGATGGCTGCGGCTGGAAAGATTCATGAGTTCGTACAGTATCTTCCGTGTTTCAAAATGTACATGATTATACATGATTGTACAAGAGGTTTTCCATTCTCTCCTAGGCAGGGCCTAGGAGAGGAGGGTAAAGGGAGTAATTTGTGCCCAGGCCCAGGGTCAAAAGGGGGGCCCAGAAGCCAAAGGAGGGGCCCCAGAAACTTCCTGGGATCTGACATTTTCCTATTTACTCAGACTTGTTGCCCTCACTGGATGTTGGGGACACTACCAGGAATGGGGATGCTGGAGACACTACTGATGCCACATGGGTGGGTAGACCTGGGCTCCAAAGACTTTTCCAGTTGTCTCTACCCTCCCCCCACCCTGTTTCACCCCTCTCTCTTTCCAAAGGGGCCCAAAAGCAATTTTGTACTCCCTGATAAAATTCCTCTCAGTGGTCCTGCTCCCAGGTACCATCTACCCACTGGCATTCTTTCCTCTGTCCGTCAAACTGTGGCTCTTTCCCTGCTGTGTTCAAACACTATCTCCTCCATTGTAAAATAAACACTCATCTATTAGCCACTAGTGGTTCCCAAATTTTTTGCATCAGGACCCACCTAAAAAAGAAGTTTCTTTTTACCAGCCGCTTAAGCCATTGTGGCCATACTGTAAATATCATTGGGCAACAGAGCTCCCCTCAAATAGCAAGTGGTTTAACCCTTGAGGCACATAATCTAATCTACCCTGTCGGTTTTGTGAACCACCAGAAATTGGGTTGTGACCCACTGGATTGTCATGGACCCACAGTTTTGGAGCTGCTGCACTAACTGATTTTACTTCTTCCTTTGGCCTCCAAACTTCTGAAGTATGCTATTCACTGCCATTTCTTTACTTCCTCTCTTACAACTCACTTTTTGCTCCACTCCATATGGTTTCCGCCCAATGCACCTCACGGTACACAGAATCCCAACCTACTTCCAGGGCTTTTTCACAAATTGCAATACAGTATTACTACATAGCTACATTTTTAGATGCTACTTTTATTATATCTTTAGAGTCTGTTATAGAGTCATATTGTGCCATACAGTTTCTATTATCTTTTTCAGAGGAACCCTTTTCCAAGCAGCTGCACAAAATGACTGCACATAAAGTAGTCACAAATCACTTTTATTAGCACGAACAGTTATGATCACGACTGTCCCTTGTTTTGTAGTGCTTAGAAAATACCAACTGGGCTTAAGTCTATTTCTTTATATCTTGAAACGGATTGGTGGGAGATTTAGGATGGATAAAATCATCATACAGCACATAATTTGTGGAATGTGTTGCCATGAGATGTGGTGATGGCCACTAGCTTAGATGGTTTTAAAGGGGGTTTGGACACATTCATAGATAGCACAGGTCTAGCGATGGCTATTAGCCATGCTTCCTCTGCGCAGTCTCCAGAACCAGCAGCAGTATGCCTCTAAATACCAGTTTCAGGGGAGCAATGGTGGAGAGAAGTCTACCCTGCTCTTCTGCTTGTGGATTTGATGGACCTTTGGTCTCATTCAGCAGCTATGTTCTTAGGGAGGCAACTGCATTCCAGATTTCACATAAATAGCTTGAATATTGGCTCTCAGTGCAGTTTATAGTATATTTAAGTTTCCTAAGTTTTCCTGAATTGCATTGATATTTTAACATAAAGCAAAAAAGAAAATTGATTGCTTACCAGCTTCAATGCATTCCGGGGTCAAGCAATACTCCTGGTTTGGTTGCAATTTTATAAGCCCTCGGCTAGCTGCAAAAAGGAAAAAATATCATGGATTAACATTTGTTGCGGGATGAATGACTGGGACCTGATTGGATGGATAAATCATCATGACCTTTGTGGCTATAGGGCCTTTCAGAAATCCACACTAAGGATACAACCATTTCATCATTTGTATATTGGTAATCACGTTTCTAATCTAACAGCTTAATTCACAAGATATGCTGGCAATGTGTAAGGCTATTGCTAAGAAGGTAAATTGCATGGGTACCAAACGACACAATTAGGTGTTCCCATATTCTGTGTCTCTGTAGCAGCAAATACCAGTTGTAATATGTGAATCAGTCTTGCATGAGACTCAGTCTACACATTATTATGGAGAGTGAGGTGTTAGAATTCTGAACTGTTCCATTTTAGACTGCAGAATTGTATTTTTTTAAATCCCATACCTTCTTTACCCAGGATTCGCACACTGGAGAGGACACTCCAACTTCGCCATACGGCATCGGCACAACATGGGAAGCAGCAGTTACCGGTTATAAGTCTTCGCTCGACTGGCGTAGAGCATGACGCCAGGGGCTGCTTCCGACGGTGGGAGAGATCATTGCATCTCATTGGGCAGCTACCGCCCGCCTTAAGCTGGGCAGTCCCCAGCCAGTAGCATGTATGCACTGCTGAAACAGAGACGCCTGTGTTGGCTCGGTCATGTCGTGAGAATGGATGATGGCCGGATCCCAAAGGATCTCCTCTATGGAGAACTCGTGCAAGGAAAGCGCCCTACAGGTAGACCACAGCTGTGATACAAGGACATCTGCAAGAGGGATCTGAAGGCCTTAGGAGTGGATCTCAACAGGTGGGAAACCCTGGCCTCTGAGCGGCCCGCTTGGAGGCAGGCTGTGCAGCATGGCCTTTCCCAGTTTGAAGAGACACTTGGCCGAGGCAAAGAGGCAAAGAAGGAAGGCCCATAGCCAGGGAGACAGACCAGGGACAGACTCCACTTGCTCCCAGTGTGGAAGGGATTGTCACTCCCGAATCGGCCTTTTCAGCCACACTAGACGCTGTTCCAGAACCATCTTTCAGAGTGTGATACCATAGTCTTTCGAGACTGAAGGTTGCCAACAACAACCAGCAATGGTCTGTGCTAGGAACACAGGATGCTGCCTTATCTTGAGTCAGACCATGCATCCATCTAGTGCAGTGTTTCTCAACCAATGGCATGGGTACTACCAGTGGTACCTGAGGTGGTGTCTGGTGGTGCTCACAGGACCCTGAACACCTGCTGCCTGACAGTGAGATCAGAAACACAATGCAACAAAGAGCAGTAGGAGGCTCAGCGGACAGAGCTCCAAAGCATGCTTTTCTGCGCTTGAAAAAGCTCTTCTGTTCACCCTGAGCCTCTTGCTGATGTTTGTCATGTTGCATCTGGCCTCCCAACCCAGAAGTAAATGGTGATGATGTCATCATCAGTTACTTCCAGTGGTACTCCAAATAGGTGGACCATGTGAAGTGGTACAGTAGAGGACAAACTTAAAATACGCATTCTGAAATAAGCATTCTAAAATATGACCCCTCACAATTCTGCCACCTTCCTTGACCACATCAATCTGTGTAACAGATAGATTGGGCCCTTAGACCACTACAGAAACTGATGCTAATGGGGATCTGCCATTGCCCCATCCCTCTACCATGCAGCGACTGGTACAAAGAGATGATTCGGGAGTCTGGTAAAAAAAAGGAAGCAGCAATGCCATATATAAGGCTCTTCACAGAGCATTCTTGGGGACTGTAGGCCAAGCTAGAAAAAAAAGTTTAGACATAGGAGCAAAAGAGACAATGGAGGATGGCAAGGGGTGCAGATGGAAAACATTGTGGCTTATGTTGGCCAATACTTCATGCAGTTTAAGTACTAATGCTGTACTCTCCAAATTGTTTATTCTGGAGAGAGAATAACGATCTCTGCAGAGTTACTGTGGATAACTGTAAAACTGTAGGAAATCAAAACTACAGTTTGAAAATGTTAGGAAAAGAAGTAATTTAAGAAAAATAATTTTGTATATACAGAAACTTTTCAGTCTCAATGTGCTAAGTTTTTACTTTTTGAAATACCTGGAGGGTTGTCACAGAGAGAAGGGCAGGACTTTTTTAGACCCATGATGGACTGCTGGATCCCCTGAATCAAACTTTAGTACCATGTCTCATGGTCTGTGTTAGCAGGAAAGCTCAGTAAGAGGGGGGGGGGGGAAACTACCTATCTATTATTCAGATGGCAAAGGATTTGGGTGCCCTTTAGAAAGTAGCCCTTTTTCTCTTTAGGAATTAACATTCTCATGGCCCTATGAACCTGTATGGCCTTCTTCCAAAAAGAGCCAGGTAGAAATTGGCCAGAGGTATAAAGGTATCAATTGGTCAGGTATACCTGGCCAAAAAAGAGCCGGGTATAAAGAGCCAGGTTTTGCATCTCCTCGAAACTGGGCAACTGGTCCCTAGGTCAGAGTGAGCTCCTCATCCAGTGCTTGATAAAAGATGGGAGACAGCAATCTGGACTAAATGGGTAGGCTGCAGATCACTGTGCCTCCCTCTCCTTTCCCACACCCAGCAGTCAGATGTAGGCGAGAAGGCAGCAGCCATGGGGAGCATGTGTGAGTTTTGGGGGTGTGGAATTTGCACACCACTTCAGGTGGCATTGGGGCTCAAACTGATCCTGCCTGCAAGCAAGCAAGCAGTCCTATTGCTCTCACATGTTCTTGGATACACTATGATTTCACCTCATATGCATGGGAGAGAAATTTCAGAACTAGTTAAGGCCCCAACCCTATCCAAATTTCCAGCACTGATGCAGCTGCAATACAGCCCCAATGTAAGGGAACAAATGTTCACTTACCTTGAGGAGGCTTCTGTGACTGGTCCGTCACCACAGGATGCAGTGTACCCCCCCCCCCTTTGCATGGCTGCATCAGTGCTGGAAATTTGGATAGGATTAGGCCCTAAGTGCCTCTCAGAATGTCCTACTTTGACTAGGTTCTGGAACTATTGAAAGATCCTTCTGTTTTGCCAAGTATGTCACGGCCAAGAGTAGGCAGGGTTTTAATTATTATTTTTTTAATGGCAGAGTTCTTTTCAAATCACTGTTTGTTGAAAGTACTGTTATACACACTGATCTCTTAGGAATGGGTTGTATTGAAAATCAAAAAGAAATAAGTGTAACAAAGCATAAACTGGCATTTGAAAAATGAAAACTAGCTGTAAGTGATGGTAATTTCAAGTGCAGGAAGAGAACAGTGCTTAATCCTTTCAATGTTCGCTGACAAGGTTAAGAGCCCAAGTCTATTTAACTTTCCAGCAGTGATGCAGGCACAATGCAGCTCTGAGGTAAGGGAACAAATATTACCTTACCTTGAGAAGACCTCTATGACTGCCCCCCATCTCAGGGTGCAGTGCACACCTCATTGGCGTGGTTGCATTGATGCTCGATAGGATTGGACTCTTGGTATATTTTATGTTTAGGAGAAAAGCAGGTGGGAGTAAGCAATTCTGGACCGTTGTGTTGCCAGGATCCAGTGGCATCCAGGCCTGGGTTATGTCACAGAGGAGGGTGACACCCCCCACACACACCTGTGCTGTCACCCCCTCCCCTGCACATGCATGGCCATCACCTCAGAAAACAGCTCTATTTGGAGCTGTACAGAGCCAAGGGCAGGCAGGAGGGCTGACTTTGCAGTTCATTTTATGGGGTATGCCTACATTAAATTTATATCAGGTTTTATATCAGTTTGATTATCAAAGAATCCTTGGAATTAGAGTTTAATGATGGTGCCAAGCTTTCATAGGGAGATCCCCAACTGCCTTCATAACATTATAGTTCCCCAGGGTTTCCTGCAGAAAAGGAATGATTTAAAGATGTAGTGGAGATATGACTACAGTGTTTCTTTTTATTGGGTAGTACCCTTAGTCACACTCAAGCATCTTGCACAAGCATACACCACTCTCCCCACCTGAATACTCCCTAAAGAAGTCCACAAACCCCCCCCCCCCAAAAAAAAAAAAATCTGCTGATGAGGGATTACTCTGCTAGTGGTTTCCTTCACGGCTTCTGGGTCTCCTTCCTGGCCCTTCAGGCCCACATTGCATTCCGTGCTACTGCTGAGGAGCCTCAAACCTCAAGGGCAGCTTTTTGAAGGGTAGAGGCCATTAGTTAGGAGGTGGGGTTTACACTCACACAAGTTGCATGGGCTGCTACCCATAGAGTTTTGACAAGTGACCTGCAAATCCATAATACAAATAACTTTAGTACAGTACATGGATAGAGCATGGAATTTGTTGCCAATATTTCATCACAAATTGTGTGCAACATGCTGATATTGGGAAGGAAACCTCTCTCCCTCTCTCTCCTGTTACAGCTTTAATGAATACATTTGATGGACTCTCCCCCACCATATCTCCTAAAGATATTACCATTCAACAAGCAATCATCTCGCAGTTCACTTATGCATGTGTACTGAACTGCGAGACGACTGCTTTATCCAAATGACCCGTTGAACATTTAATCAACCAGAACTAAATTAAAAACCAAATGGAATGAGTTCTCCAAATAAGCTTGCCAAATGTATGGATTACAACTCAATATCTGACACTCCAAAGACGTTAGCCATTTTTATTCAGAAGCTACATTTTCACAATCAGCATATTATTGGTTTTTAGATGCCTTGCTAAGAGACGACCCTCCCTTCCAGATTGCTTGTGGGTTGTCTCTTTTTTCCCTGTTAGTGCTGCTGTGATTAATGCTGCTACCACTTTAATTTGCCGCAGGATTTTTCTTAAAGGGGAGCTTTAACATGATTTTAGGTTCCTTTTACTATGTCTTGTTAGCCACCAGGGAGAATTGTAGTCGTAAGGTGGATTAGAAGTATTTTAATTAATAAAACTGTATGGCAAAGACAGTAAAACTGGGACACTTTCTAGCAAAAGATAGCTATGAACTTTATCTTGTGCTGCAATGTTCAGAGAATCCCAGAAGAGTGAAGTGGGAACCTGAGGACTTTTTAGTCCTCTAAGTTCTTTCCCTGGAGGCAGGATCCTCTACCAACCCAACCTCCTTAAGAGAACTGGGAAAATAATGTAAAACATGATTAGCATAATAAGCCAAATGTACAAAGAGCAATTCCATTCCAGCAAGATTTTTGAGGAGCCTTACAAAAGCTGCATCTATGCGAGCCCCCAAATATTGACACTTACCCAGGAAAAGCGCCACGCCAAGCACGACCGTGCTACTCACAAACACACCAAGGGCGATTCGGGTAATTTTGCTAGCTGGTTTCCTGTTGGCTGGCATTGAGCTCCCTGCTGCCTCGCCTTCCATCAGGATGAATTTGCAAAGCTGTCTGAATGAAGGTCTGCGTTTCTTTCCTACTGCAGTTCTGTCACTGTTTGGCTACAGAGAAGTCCCATCCATGACTGCCCTGTTCCAATGGCTATGTTTTATTATAAGTCAAAATTGCTGTCAGGACCCATTTCCAAGTCTCTCAATCCCCTCAGAGTTCGGGGTGGGGAACCACATAAAATGCAGTATTAAGTTTCTTCGCTGACCAGGACTTGGAGAGACACACAATGACAACTTAATTTATACCTCTTGCTGCTGCTTGCAATGCAAACAGACCCCTTTTATCAGCAGTTCAGGACATAAACATTTCACAATGTTGCCCAAACAGATGGTTTAGCTATTCCATCTTCCAGCAAGTTAAAAACAAAAAACAAAAAAAAGCAACAACAACAAAAAGAAAACACCAATCCTTTCCAATTAAAATCTGGACTTCTGACAAAGTGTTGCAGGCACTACAACGAGGACCCTTTTCTTGCCCCTATTTAAGAAATCTAATTATCAAACTGACCATACATCTTTTTTCAGTCTAGCTGTGCTATTTGTCTTCATTGAGAAAAGACATCCTCTTCAAAAGCAAATTCTTTTTTCAAGCTTGCAGGGAGTTCTTGGGATATCTTATAGCTGCTTTTTTAAAACAAAAAACAAAAAAAACTGGGAGGTTTGTGTACAACGCCAAGTGCCAAAAATCAGAGTCATGCTTAAGTGCAGGGCAAAGCAGTTATTAAAACAACCTACAGTATGGCTTAAAAAAAAAAAAAAACAACCCACACAGATGGGCAAGTTATATTTCTGTATCTGTGGTACTTTTCTAAGTCTTATCCAAACATAGCATTTTAGGCAGAGGAAGAATGATGAGCGACAGGCATACAGGATACAAGGATGAGAAGTGTTGGGTAAATGCATTTTCTCCCCAAGAAAGACCCCATGCAGACATGTGCTACGAACAGAGCAATTTCACATTTTAAAAGATTCAGTCTTGAAATAATGCCTTTGTGATGGAAACTGTTTCAAACAGGCCGTAATGAATACCTACCACATTTATGTAATAATGTTCTATGCTAATAGAAACATCTTGGCTGCAACCATGAAATTCCAATTCATTCCCAGTGACTACATTCAAGAGAAAAAGTAAAAGGGCTTAAATCTTCCTGGAAGAGGACACATCACCTGTTACAAATGTTTCCCCGATACCCCTTAATCCCGAACGTGTGACTGGAAAGCTGTGGTTGGTCGGTGGCGAGAGGATCTGCGCATTGTACATGCTCAGATGTACTTTGCTCTTTATTTCATACTCTCACAGTCCAGGACTGAATCTTGGCACTGACCACAAGCTCCGGAGTTCAACCTTGGCTCAAATTAAAGTCTGTTTGTGCCAAGAACTGACACTGCCATCTTCTATTGCCAAAGTCTCACACTGAAAAGCATGCTTTAAAAACACATCCTTAGAATAATTTCTATCCAATTCACTTTGCCATGTTCAATTGGTTGAAGTTCTCACCCTTGACAACTGACCTTGGATTTCATACTACATTTAATTCCACTGCAGCAACCATTCTTGTTTCACCTTTCTACTCTATCTCTTTCTGTATTTACCAGTGCAAATCTACCTTGAATTGGCCCAATTTTAATTGGCTTCCTATCTGACAGAACTCCAGTGAAACTGCTTAGCTTTTGTACCTTGCAAGAAATCAGTTGTTGGTTCTGAAAAGTGAATAATTGTGTTTGTTGGAGGGCACATTCTCTACTTTAGAATGGCCTTATGCTGGTGAGAAAGCTCCACCACTTCCACACCTGTTTCCTGTGATTGCATAATTGTTGCTCAAATACTGAAAGTTCAGTAAGATGTCCACATCGCCCCAGAGTTGACTGAAATAGATGCTTGCTCATGTGAATCCATCTCTTGGTCTCTATGGACACCATTATACAAAACTTGTCACTTCACATAGCATCATTTTATTTTGTGGTACAAAAGCATCGGCTTATATCCTAAGGAGAGCACAGGGAAGTAAAAGTGGCGCTTTGCACTGTTGTTCTGTATGTAACTTCACAACCGTGTGTGGAAAAAAAAATGGCCCAACAATTTTATATATGACATCTTGTGCAACATATTTTAAAGCACGTTGTGCGATGTGATGCACAACATGTTGCACAATCCCAAGTGCAGATTCCATTTGGATTTCTGTGCACAAGAACCCTGCAATATCACTTCCATGTACACAAGCTCCCCTACGCAAGTGGCAAGCAGGGACGTGCAGTGCGGGGGTGGCAGGTGAGGCAGAATTGCCCTGTCGTTGTCTGTGGAAAAGCACCATAGCTGCCCTGCCTGCTTGCACCTGAGGAGGCTCTCTTTACACCGGCTTTCTCAGGTGTACGGCTTTTTCCATGGACTACGGTAGGGTGGTTCTACCTCACCTGCTGCCTCAGTACCACACATCGCTGGTGGCAAGATGACTTAGGGTACAACCCATTAAATTTTTTCTGCACTTCAAAGCTGCCAACCAAACAATAACCTTTTGAATTGTTATTCTCTCCTACAAGCATAATATTGTGTTCCTCTGTGCTTTAGGATAAATACCTGAAGAGCGGATGCCCAAGGACTAAAGAGGCTGGAATCACATTTGTATGTTAATTCACAGCACAGGTATGTAGAATGTACTTCTGGATTGTGACAGCATCACTGCTTCAGGCCCATCGTCTCTAAAACATTTTGGAGATCCCACAGGTTGAAAGGAGTTATTTATGAAACACGAATGTCCTCAATCTGCCACTGCAATAAGGTAATTTCTGACAGCTTCTTCAAAGGTTTCTCGGAGCATGTGTGAATCACCTCTTTCAAGAACTCTGGAATGCCAGGAGACCATTAATGCTGCAATCAAATAAATTCCTGCTTAGAGCAACACAACTTGATCTATACCGCCCCTGTTGTAGGCTGCACAATATTTCATGTCTTCTTGGATAGGTATCAAAAAAGTTCTTTGATCTTACAGTCAACGGGAACTGTGATGAGTGTACCACTCAAATTCTGAAAATGTCAAATGCAAATTACTTGGTTGCAAAGACATATATAATCATTAATATGTCCTGAATTCTCCATGGAAAATCCCACACAAAATATGACATCAGTAGGGGCCCAATTCTATGCTTTTCCCTGCCATAGCAGCTGCCATGCAGCTGGGCCAGAACAGGCTGTGCTGCAGGCTGGGGGGAGGGGTGGATCGGGAGTCTTGGGAGCGAAAAATGAAAATATTTTCTCTTATCTTCTGTAAGCCCCTTGGCCACCAATGGGTCTTCTCTGACCTCCAACAGCTGTTTATCTGGTGCAAGTCCAAGGAGAAAAAGGGGGTGTGTTGGCTTGCTCCAGAGGGGATGGCACTTGGTGCAAGTTGCCCATGCCAGGTGCCACTTCTCCTGCCTTTGACATACTTTTGCCCCCACCCCCGTTCTGCCCCATTATGCCTACCCTGCCAACTTACACAGATCAGTAGACTTTATCTCTGCTTCTATATGTGGGGCTTTTGTAGCACCTCTGACAGCAGTCTGGAAGCATCCAGATTGCCGTTTGCAAAGCTGTTACATGCATTCTGCTGCCAGAACAGTAGTCCTGGTGACCTGGATCAGTCTCTGTCTTGGGAATCAGCATAAACAAGAAAATCGACACTGTATTTTATCTTGAAGGATGCACCAATTCTGTCAGAACAAGAGGGCAATTTCCTCCTACCTGGCCTTTTAAACATCGAAACTGGAAAAAACCAGCACCAACTTTGTTGCTCTTGCCTGAAAGAGCAGACCACCTTTTGATGGGACTGAGGCAGGTCTTGGTTTCTTGTTTGACTATATTCTATCTACCTTGGCAAAAGCAGTTTCTGTTGTTGCTTTTTTTCCCCTGCTGGAAACATGCAGTCTGATTTTCCTGACTTGCCCACTTAATAGGTCCCAAGATACCTCTCCTTCAGGTGGAATGTTTAAGTACTTATTTTCCAGCTGAAGTAGTGCTCCAAAGATACGAAGTGGTTACAGGGAACTTCTGTGGTGCATGCCATTTGTTGTGGGGTGATGAGTAGAGTATATTTGGTTAGCTGTCAGGCTGAAAGCAGGCATGTCAACAGGAAAGTTGCAGTGTGAGCAATATTCAGTTCTGTGCTTGTGCCACAAACAAAACATGGGAACACAGGGAGCTGCCTGATACCGGGTCAGACCACTACTCCATTTTGCTCAGTATTGCAGATGCACCTCACCAAGGTTTCAGAAAGGTGACCTTCTTAGCCCCACATAGAAATGTCAGCAAAGCATATTTGCTACCCTTACCTACAGTTCCTACCCAAAGCTTAATATCTTGTCCTTAGAATCTGTCATCTGTAAAAAAGCAAAAACAAAACAAAAGCCTTCTTTTCTTTATGATTGTGAAGTTTAAAAGTGTGCTAGGAGTGGAACCAAGTCTGAAAACGCTACCAGTAAGAATCTCACTAGAATACAAGTGCCCACTGGAGTCTGATATCAGGCTCCACTAGGGCTGAGTCACAAAGAAATGTATTACAGTACACAACACATTACTCATGTTGAAATTTTACACATGGCCTCCACTGGAATTAGATTTGCTTGCGGTGATGAGATAGGTCATCTGTGTGTGTGTGGTGTTTGAGCTAAACTAGCTCTTTCACGTAGGCAAGCTATGACTTGATGTAACACATACTGGGCGATAAGCATTCTTGTGAGCTATCCCCCAAGTGAGCTGCCTATAATTAGAGGTTATCTCCTCCTGCTAATGGCTGGAAGCCAAACTCTCATAGTTTTCTCATGAATTTTTGAGAGGGAGAGCTGAAAATTAGGAACATTATTTTCTCTTTGGAGCTCAGCATTGCATACTTCTCCTTCAGTTCAATCAGAAGTTGCCATACTTAGCAAGCGTTTGGTCCCCGAGAAACTAATCTTGCTTAATGTTTGGATGGCAACATCGAGGTAGAACTTGAGAGAGCCTCTCTGAAATCGTTCACTTTAACCTGTGCTGTACCTTATACCTGGTGAAACACAAACGTGATTGAAAGTGGAGATTCTAGAGCAGTTGTGCACCAGATATAAATCCGGGTGCGAGAGACAATTCGGAAGGTCAAAACAGAAGGTAGTAAAATAAAACCAGCAACTTACACTACATTTTAAGGGTTTGGTAGTAACATTTTGTTGCTTTTTCACCTTTTGACATGCGCTGTATTTTAGAAATTTAAACCCAGCCATTTGAATGCTACCGTGCTCTTGCATGAATAGAAGGCACTTGTGTTCACCCAGAAGGACAATTTTTAAAGCCCATGTCATGCTTCCTGCTGCAGTTCCATGAGAGAAGAACAGGTGCAGCTTCTGTACCTGCCCTCTTTGCCTATAGAGATACATCATAATAGGTTTTGGGAGGTGCAGTAGAAAGGGAAAATGCCCTCTACGTCAGCAATATCATCCAGTTCATAGCTCCATGAGGCTGCTCCAAAAGTAAGGAGCAGTGCGATGAGAAGATCTGGCTGAGGCTCAAACTATGCAAACTATGCATACAATCTACTTAAATAGCTTATTTTATATTTCTTCAGTCTTTTCCCAAAGAATTTGCAACTGTAATTCCTGTATGGAGAACATTCCTAAGGTCCAATATAATCTCATTGGTAGACTCACTGATTTGCTTACCATGTTAATTTAGGCCAACAAGGTGGTGCAGCTATTTTTAACAATTCAAAACATTCATACCTGCTGCCCAAAAAGGTCTTACTCTGTTTTATCCTGTAATATTTCAGAATCACATTTCTCTATACTGTCCGGGTGGCTTTTAAAAACCTTTGTTTTCAGGGAACTCTTTGCTTAACTCATCTGCTAAGAAATTATTGAATGTTTGTTACAGAAACCCAGCATATTACTGAAAATCTAGAGCAGTGGTTCTCAAAATTTTAGCACCGAGACCCACTTTTTAGAATAAGAATCCGTCAGGACCCTCTGGAAGTGATGTCATGACCAGAAGTGACATCATTAAGCAGGAAAATTTTTTAACAATCCTAGGCTGCAATCCTACTCACACTTATCTCGGAGTAAGTTCCATTTACTATCACTGGTAAAAGCATACACAAAGTAGCCTGTTAAAAGTACAGAGCTGTAACATTTTCCCAGATGCAGTCACATACCATGGTAGAATCAAATATATTAAAAATAAAATATTTACATGAATGAGGACCCACTTGAAATTGGCTCATGCCCCACCTAGTGGGTCCCAACCCACAGTTTGAGAAACACTGTTCCAGAGTGTGTATGCAGTTCAGGAAGTTGGTGCTGATGTCCCAGATTCAGTATGCTCTACAAATGAGCCTGCCCCTCATCTATAACTGCATCTTTAGGGGCAGACTGGAAGTGACCAACAAAATTGTCCTAATGGGAAGCTTGTTTACCATGACAATTCCTTTCATTGGAGAACGTAGATTCATATGGGAGAGAAAGGTACCAAAAGTTGGATCATTAGAGCCTGTGTCTTCTGCCCCTAGTTTGTATGTTTGCTCTGCTGACACTGTTCATTTCTTTGACCTGCTGGTGCTGCATTAAGCCACATCCATTCAGGCCATTACTGTGCCACACTAGCATCCCAAGAAGGATAACCCGTTCCCCTCTCCTTTCCCAACTTTCTCACTTTTCTTTCCCCAAGTGCCACCAGAAGCCACCTTTGGCTGGAGGGCCATCCTTTGTGACCTACCTTGCAACATGACTCTCTTTCTCCTGGGGAAGCCGCTCAGGTTCTCTTGCCTACTTCTCTTCTTTGAACTTGCTACAGCTACTGCCTAGGTCACAGATTTTGTTTCTGAGCCTTTCTCCGCCTTTTGAAAATCCCACTTTTAAAAAGGAGAATCACTTGGTCTTGGCATTCTAGCCTTACGACTCCTACAAAGCTGTGTACACTGCACAGCAGAAACAGACTAGGAACCTTGGTCTTTGGTGCCATCAACCCACAAAACTCCTAACTTTCCTCATCTCAAGAGCAAATTGATGATACATTTAATGCTTCCTTTCTTTCTGTGAGTACTATGTGCACATTCACAAGTCTAGGATTTTTTGTTCAAACCATTTCTGCCCAATTTTGCATACACACAACAGGGACCAAATGTGTACAGCTGTGAGACAGGCAAAAATGAGTTACAGCGCAATTCCTTCTTGTGCTGGACCAGGCAGGCCAGGAGGCCTGTGCTGTATCTAGCGCTAGATTGGGGCCAGGAGTGGTTCAATTGGAGGCAGGGGAAAACTTTTCCCCTTACCCCCAGGTAAGCCACCACAGCTCCAATGGACTCAGGAGGTGGCATAAGTATGAGGAGTATCAGCTTTGAGCCACTCCGCACTGCTCGGGGAATGGGGTAGGGGTCCAGCATAACTGCCAGGTTCCAGCCCCGCCTCCCACTCCCTGCCTGCCCCTGTAACACCCTCTGCCCGCCCTTCCCACACCCCAGAACGCCTCCGTCCCGCCTCCTCCCTGCCCTCCGCAGACCACTGCGTCGGCTTAACTTGTCCAATGCAACTCTCCCTTCCCAGATTGGCGCAGAGGCTGGATGCAGCATCCGTGGGCCAGCGCACATCCCTGCACCAGCCCAGCTGACTCCCGAGGAGTCATAAATATGCTTTACAGTTAGGATTGCGCCCCTAAGCTGTTTTACTGGATGCCTAAAACCAGCCCCACATTAGATAGACACCCATAAGCATGAGTCCGCCTCCTCAAATAAATGGGCTGCTCATTGCAGGCTCCCCTTTGAGCAGCTGTGGTGTCAGGAGAGTTTGCCGGGTGGGAGAGACTAGGCCCTCCACTGCAAGGAAGCAAAGTGATTTCATGGCCTGCCAAGGGGCTCACTCCTTACCTGTTGCCCTTGGTTCAGGCAACAAGAGCACTACCATTCAGCCGTGGCTTTTTGCCACAACCAGAACTGTTGTGCTTCCTTTCCCCTTTCTCTCTCGAATTCCTGCTTTTTCAGTTTCCCCTGGAAATTCAGCATCCTTCCACCACCACCCCCTCCATGCTTGTGCCATTATGTGTCCCTTTCCCATTTAAGGATTTCCTTTCCTCTCTTGTCATCTTCTTTATGTAGCAATTGCACAGTACATGATTAGCTGCATGAATGGCTTAGAAATGTTGAATTGCTTTTTAGTTTTGATTCCTTTTCCCTGTCATTGTTAAATTATCCCCACAATAAGGTTTGTAGAGCATCTTTACCAAGTACTGTTAGTCTTGCAAAACGATTGAGGTGTGCCACTGGTCACTACCTAGGGTCCCAGCCCAAAAGACAGATTTTCTCCGTGTGTGTATGTTGACACATGTTTAGAAGCACATCTGGATTAGGGCCTGCATTCACTTGAATATTCCTTATGTTGTATTATGTACCAAAATGTACATAATGAAATGAGAATAGTACATGCAAAAAGACAGTATCCTTTTCTGTCTGATTGAGTTCAGGAGGACTTAAATGGGCTTTCATTGCTGAAGTTCTCAGAGTCAAGGTGGCTGTTAGAGGAAAAACACCACGCAAAGCCCCACAGGATGGAATAAATGTGACTAAATGTTTGCCTTCCTTCAAACAAGCACACAAAATCCACAAGAACTGAACATTAAAGAACTAAATATAATTATCTTGGGAAACCTAATTACTATGTTCCTGGGCAGTCCTTCCCCAACACTTCCCTAAACATTTCTAGCTGAAATAAAGCACACACACAAAAACCGTAGTTTGTAGGAAGAATACCTATAATGGCTACTCAACGTTTTTCCTTTTTTAAATCCAAGCCCTATGGAAAATTTGAGTAAACGTATACGTTGAGTAACGTGTTAATAGCCATGAAGTAATGAGGCTAAGAGCTGAATTTATATACTGTGGGGGCTTTTTCTGTGTACTATCTAAGTGCACTTTAACTACTGCGGACTATCAGCATGTGAAAATCTACAACTTCTAGAATCAGTTACTAGAAGAACTAGTAACAGGAACAGGGCAGGCATTTTTTAAAAATATTTGAAAGGACAGTGCTAGCACACTCCAAGTGTTTCAGAGGCTTTGTTTCGGATGCAACAGCACAAACATATTCATGTGAACTCAGAAGTAAGCCACATCCGGTTCAATGGAACTTAAGGCCCAGTCCTATCCAACATACTAGTGCTGATGCAGCCATGCCAATGGAGCGTATGTTGCATCTTGTGGTGGCAGGGAACAGTCATGGAGGCCTTCTCAAGCTCATGAAACATTTGTTCCCTTAGCTGGGGGCTGCACTGTGGCTGCATCGATGCTGGGAAGTTGGACAGGACTGGGCCCTTACTCTTAGATAAATGTGTACAGGGTTACAGCTACTCCACTGAAGGCATTTTGTAGTGTACATTAATGCACATTTACCCTCAAAGCGGAAAGGAAGGTTATAACAAAAACAGCACTGTTGACTATATCACCACTGAGTCTACAAATAGAGGAAGGCACACCTGCCAAAAAACCCCAGGATGCTATTTTAAATTATCTTCAGGATACTACTCATATAGGCAATAGAAACTCTACCATTCTTGTAGCTGTGCTGTGCCATTTGGGTCAGATTTCACTGTTAATACTCCAGTTGTGACTACACAGAGCTCATTGTGACCACTGTTACTCAAAACTGGATTTACCTGATTTGAGGATATGGCTACAAAGAACGGTAAAGGAAAAAACTCAAGTTTTTTTCCCAAAGAATACAGTATTTCATCCAGTAGCAGCTGACCTGGAGATTTATTCCTGCTAGCTTTATCTTTTAATCCAAGCATGTTCCATCAACCTTACTGCAGGCTATCTTTTCTACAGGGCAAAGACTTATATAATGATGCCACTATGAAAGTCTTGGGGGTGAAAAAGTTGGGAGGAAAGGAATTAATGAAACAAAAAAGGATATCATAAAAATATTGAAGCCAAAAAGGTTGTCCTTACACGATTAACATAATATACAGGAATAGTTTGTATAGTGCATAAATAATGAGATTGTAGTATTGCAATATAAAGTATATTGCAGTATTCACAGTGCAATCTTATGTGTATCTACTCAGAAGTAAGACTCATTGTGCTCAACGGGGCTTAATCTCATTAAAATATGTATAGGATATACATATATGTATAGGATTGCGGTTGAATTTCTTGCTGTAGCACAAGATAATTTTTAAAGTCCATATTATGGAATAAAGATGTGGAATATATGCCAAGTACACAGATGTTAAATGCAGAACTCACTGACTGGGAAAACAACTTTCATTCAATGGAAAGCATTCGAAGGTGCCAATTTTATTTTGCAAATCATGTGCATTGTTTCTTCCAAGGCTATCAAATAATCCAAAAGAACATATTGGAAGGATTATTCATGTGACCTTCATCTCCACAGTCAGAAGGATTTGTTGACGCCCAAATATTCTTCCCAAGTCCACTCCAAAGGGAGTTATTTCCTGGAGGCTGAACATCTCCTGATTAAACTAAGTTAGAAACTGACACACAAAAGCATAAATGGGTGAGGCTTCTTTTACCACAAACACAGATTTGGTAACATTTTTGTCACAGGTGAAATTGATTGCATAGTCCAGCCTGAGCTTTAACCATCTGGCTGGTATACTGTCATTGCAACACCACCTTGGGGCTTCAGTCTACTGCTCCTGTATCACATGACAGCTTTTAAAACCTAGTTTATAATTTTCCTTTAAAAAGTATTAGAATTGCCATCTGTGGATTAATAAGGTGTATGCTAAAATGGAAGATAGATAGGCAACAGGAGTGCAATTTGTGCATGCATTTTGCTCACAATGAAGTGCTTTGCACTCTATGGATCTCGCTGCACTACTAACTTCAGCACATCACTTGCATCTATGTACTTTAAAGACACCAATATACTTTCAGTTTTTGAAGCCTGTAATCCAAAGTGAATTCAACCATCCAAGTCAGCACAAGTAATAACAGCATACCTTTATTTGAATATATGCACCATCCCAGTGCAGTCAGTACAACGCCAGCAGTTTTCTTTCAGTAAAGGCAGATTAGTAATCAAACTTTTTAAAAAAAATAGTTATCTTTTTACTACAGATGGAAGCAGCATTTAGTGCAAAAAATTAAGAGACACATCATGCCAACCACCTTTCAGATTTGCATGTGTAGTGAGGCACTCACAACTATGTTCCACTCAGCTTTATGTATAAAATTAAAAAGTGTAAATCTGTTGCAGGTTTCTTCTCAAAGTTTTTACAAACCAAAGAAAAGTGAATGTTCACACTGTACACTACAAGCAACAACTATATATATAAATAAAGAGTGACAACACTTTATTTTAAAACATTTCCTCAGAATCTATTCAAGCAGTAATGGAAAAAAGTAGGGAGTTTATACTATTTTGCTTTTAAGACACACATCAATGTTATAATGACACTCTACACAAAAATATTTTTTAAAAACCTTAATATTCCATGTTTTCCCTTTTGCTGACAGGATGACGCATGAATGTAGTTCACTTACCAAATAATCTCATCTTTTTCAGTTCCTGCCAGATTTAAGACTAACCTTGCTTTTATCTATTAGAATATTAGGGAATTAATGCTACACTAACCTCCACTACACTTCCAACCCTATGTTCATGGAGCTTGTGAATATGACAAAATGAAGCATCAATATCTTTCTCCAAATCCATCAGTGCCTTTAGCTTCATTCTGAATAGTAGCTAAGACTGGGAGAAAAAAAATTCCAACTCCATTCATGAATACCTAGCATGTTTACACTTCTTTTCTGAAGTCAGTCCTTCAGAAAATCTTTGTTTATAACTACCTTAAATCATGTGGGACATTTGAGAAAAAATTAGGAAATCATGCTGGCTTTGATTACAACCCACCTGCAGAATTATGTTTATCTAGTTTGGGTATTTCCAGTATGACTACTGGCTGAACTCTGTAGTCTAAATATGATAGAGTTAAAATTGTTTTGTTCCTTTTAGGAGGGTTGGTGGAAACATTCCTTCTACTTACCCAACAAGGTAGCTGTTATTTGGAAGTTAGAAGCATTGGATAATCCCCCAATATACTGTATAGGCTTACTTCAACAGGCAACAACAATTTCTGACAAACAACACGTGTGCATATGCTTTTGTTTCCATTTTCTCTCTACTGTTCCTGATTTTGTGCCTTATATCATCAGTTAGTAAGGAGAAGAAATAAAGGATGCTAGCTAAACCACTATCATCTATTCAAAAGCAGGGTGAAATTATTCAGTATAATTGGGCATGGTTCTGTGCTTTTAACAATAGAAAGTAGGGTGGGTCTGCACATTCACTCATATTCACCATCAGACAGAATGGAAGCTCTTTGCTTTAGTTATAAAGAGCATTTATGTAAATTATGACCTCAAACTAGAAAAAGCAACAATGAACATGAATTAATGGTTCCTTTTCAGCCAACAGGAAAATTGTGTTGGCCTGAATGAATCTCTTTACCAAAGACAACATCAGAGAGTTACATTTTAACAATACATTAAGTCTATAAAGATTCAAAGAGTTTATTAGGTAGCTTCCATTTACCAACACCTAATTGAAGAGTTATGAGTTGTAAGCAAACCTGTTTTGTATGTCCATTTTGTTAGAATTACAAGAGTCCCAAGGTGCTGCATATACACTTTTTTGTGAAAGGACCCTATGCGTTTCAAGCAATGATGTGCCTCATTGTGGAATCCCTTCATGTACCATAATGGACTATGCCTTCCCTTCTCAATACATAAATTGCCCTGGAGAAACAGTATTGTGCAAAACGTGTTTGGTTTTTCACAAAAAAGCAAGAGAGAGAAAGAGAATGCACCTTGTGATTATATTTACTGATCTAGGGAGCACCGTCTAGATGCAACCCTTTTTCTGGTATTGTATGAAAACAATGACATCCTTTAAAATAAATGCAGGGGTTTCAATCAGGAACAAAAAACTTATTTTCTTCCAAGACCTTAAACAGCCATGGAGGGATGGTGCATTTTAATTCTCTTTCTCCCCTCCCAAACAACCCAGGAAGGTTACATTTTAGAAGGGTTTCTAAAGGGTTTGCTTATAGCAAAGGTAACAGGGAGTGATCAATCAATACATAGAAGGATTTTACAAAAATATAATTTCACGCCATGTGCAGAAGCAGATAAGGGAGGAGGGAGTACAAATGCAATCATCTAATCACTATTTCAACATGCATATGCAAGTACAGTGTATGGGCTAGTGATAACTTGGGGTCACAAATTCATCACATCCATGGTCGTTGGGCTCAACTCAGTGGAGAAAATACTTTGTTTATAGACATGCACAAAAAATAAATATGAGATGCACAAGAATCTCTGGAATACAATCTACCAGCAACTTTTACACAAAATATCATTGAAATGAATGGTACTTGACCTGTGTTGTTGAGCTCAATTCCCATCCATTTTGATGAGACTGGTGAAGGAGAAGCTTCCAGCACATTGTGTCCTAATCACTAGGCAAATTTTCCCTTTTAAATGACTCTTCACAGTCTAAAAGCATTAACTCTAAAGCTAGATGGGTGTGGAACTCATAGAAATAATTCTCATTGCACATCTCAGCTTCTCATACTAAACTTGAAAGGGTAAAGGAGCAGGTCAAGCCACAGTTTCAAAGTTTATAGTGCTAAGGGTACTTGTTTCACCTACTACTCATAATAAATATAACAGGACTAAATATCTTGTAAAATGACCATTCACAAGCCACTTAGACTATGTAAGTCCATGGCACTACACCAGCAACCCCACTCATAAATCTTGCCTTACTTGGAACATATGGAAATTCTTTCCTCTTTGTCTTGTCCATAGAATAAGATTAGTCTGATGAAAAAGTAAACAAAATCTCAGGTTAGCTCCTTTCCCTTTACAACTAAGGATGGGCCCAATTCAAGCTAATTTTGATTCAGTAAAGTCACCACTAGGTTACTTTTTCCCTATCATTTTGGTGCAATGAACACATCCTCACATAGCTGGATCTGGCATTTACCCCATGAGGACAACCGTCCTGAAAATTAAATGCTAGATCTTGGAACATGAGGGTCACACAGAAAATAAAAGGTTCATCATAAGAAAATGATACAGAGATGTCATCTTATGGCAGTCTGACAACATTTCACTGAGCCTGAGGGTATCCTTAAAAAAATAAGTTTGCCCTTAATTCTCCTAATGGAAGCACATTGATCATTTAAAAAAAAAATACATGTCTACGAAAACCACTGTGAAAATGAATTGGTTAATGTCTGAATGGGAAAAAACCTATAGGACCACACTGAAATGCTGATATTGTCTTTTTAAATCAGTATTCAAAGGATTAAAAATAATAATAAAAATGATCACATTCTAAAGGTTCAGTGCATTCAGCAGCTATAGTTTTGCTGCTAGTTTATCTAAGTGGACTTTCAAAAAAATAACACCCTAGCTCATCAAAATATACATTTTCCATTTGCTTTTAAATTAAAATAATAAGCAACATTTAAAGAATTCACAAATCAACAGCATGACTAAGTTTCAGGACCATCTACAGCATATAATTTAAAGATTCAAGATGCCAAGATGTGGCACATGGCAAGCCAACATGCTTCACGCAGCATGAAACTTCAAGTGTCAGTCCTCTTCTTCCATATAGTATAAAATACCCATCTGAAAAAAAATTATGTCAAGGAATTCAAAATGCATCTTACATATTGTCCCAAGGACTGTCTCCAAAAAAAGAAAAAACACACCTATATAAACCTATATAAAGGTTTATATAACTTTACACACCTATATAAAGGATCATCTACAGCATACAATTTAAAGATTTCAAGCCTCTAGGACCCTCATGGAGGCTTCAGGAGCCCCCCCCCCCATGTATGTTAAAATGTCCCTGGGTCCCCATGACACTGCAATCACTGCAGCGCCATCAGGGCCGTCCCCGCTCCAGTCCCACCCCTGCCAATACTTACGAGGTTCCCAACTCCCTTAAAGGAGTTTGGGAACCCCTGCTCTAGCATTTTGCCACCAAGTTTGTTTTTGCTACCAAGGCTAAAGCCATCCCTGATGGCAAGCACAACATGGTGTGCTGGAATGGCCCCATTCCATGGGCTGGAGATAGTCAGGGGCAAGCCTCAGTGAGCCAGCATTCAGCACTGGCTACAAGCTACCTGGGAAGTAGGCAGCTTGGCCACCACAAGAAGCACTGACAGGGAGAAGAAAGAGACTTTAAAAGAACAGGATATAAACAAAAGGAGGCTGAAGATAAGTGAGGAGATGGAGAATTGAGCGAGATATAGAAAGAGGAGGGAAAGAAGCAAGTGAGAGATGGAGAAAGAAAGGTAAGAAGAATCATCCCTACATTATTAGGACACACTTAGCTTTTGAATTGTATGAGTAGGCGGTTCTGTTGCTGTATTAATTATTCAGGCCTGATCTGGCAGGCAGGCCTGAACAATTATTAGGAGACTTGATCTTGTATTAAAACAAGGATACAGTTCCATGTATGAGGGGACACATACAACTTCCTTTGAGAACTCCACAGGACAATATAGCCTGCCAAGCTGTTCTTCATAGAGGGTCAAGGCTTCAGTCAGATTGACACAATTTCCCTGCAAGACAGGAAGGAATAAAATGCGACCTGTACACTTATCAAACTGAAAGACAATGCACACATTAATGCAAAAATTTTATTAATAAGTTCTAATCACTACAAGAAAGGATAGGTTAATCCAGTCTTTTTATAAACACACTTGTGTCCACACAATTCAGAAACCTGAAAGCAAAAGTATTCCTAGTATCAGGGATGATCTAGCCAAAGTTAACATATAACAAAATCATAAGCATGTTAACTCAGGCCTATTAGTTCAGTAGCCCTCTTCTTACTAATTCCACTTTATGTTCAATAAACACGGGGAGGGAAGCAGTAATCTCACTAATTGAACAGGGAGAGGATTTTGTGACAAGGTTAATATTACTTAGGACCAAATCCTATTCAACTTTTCCGTGCCGATGCAGCCTGATGTAAGAGAATAAAACAAAGAGGCCTCCATGACTGCCTCCCCACAAAAGAATGCAGGGCATGCCCCATTGGCACGGCTGCATTAGTGCTGGAAAGCTGGATACGATAGGTCCCTTAAGTGCATCTAGGTTTGCAGCATTAAACCATTAAATTGTTTCCCTGAATACCATCCAAGATTGTCTAAAAATGGGATTGGTGGTATACACAGTGCAGATGTCTCAAAACATGAAACATGCAGGTTAGATAACTAACTAGATGCATTCTAGTTAGATAGTGAGCTGCAGTGATTGACCTGAGCCAATGAAATAGAGCAGGGGTCTCCAAATGACAGCCCAGGGGCCACATTTGGCCCCCCACAAGATTTCATCTGGACCACAGCAACGTAAAATATATTTTTATTTCTAATTATTTTTTGCTAACATTTAATATTTTTACTCATTATATATCATTGCTCTGTTTAAGAGTAGCATTGTTTCTTTGTAATTGTCATATCTTCTTTTGTTTTGAATCATATCATGCTGATTAGAAAAAAGATACAAGTAAAACTTATTCATCCATTTAAATTTCATTCATTCATTTATAAAACTGATTTTTTTCAACTCTTAAAAATGTGTAAAATATATGTTGTGGCCCTTGTACTGGAATGTTTGGAGACCCCTGAAATGGACCATAACAGAGTGGGTAATGAAACTGGCTCAAGGTGGATCTATGTTGTGTAAGAAGTATTTAAATGTCAAAATGAAATATTTCACGACATTGGAAAGAAGCAAAATGTTCTAAGGAAGAAGACTGGATTAATAAAATCTGGGACACATGAATCATGAATAAGCTTTCCTTGCAAATGAGGGTAAGCGTGGCGGACAAAAAAAGATAATTTTTTTGCACAAATGGTGACTGTTAAATTACACAGAAGAAGCCCAAGGCAGGGTAATAAAACAAAGGCACTACAAAATGTTACAGAAATATTGAATACAATACCATCTATCTCGATATTGTGGAAATAAGTTGTATAAGATAAATGAAGGAGAGGGGAAACATTTTTTTATTTCATTGTTTACTTTCACATCTAAGTTGTTCTTGATGCATAATTTAATGATTTTATTAATGCTAGATCATCAAATAAACAGTGGAGGAAAGAATTTAGAAATGAAATGAATTTGCAGACATACCAAAAGCATCAGGAAATGGCAAGGGAGAGGTTAATGAAAAGGTAAGGAAATTGACCATGCAAAACTTGTTTAGTAATCTATTATTATCCACAGTCCTGCAGTGGTTATTTGGTTCCACTGACTTTTTACCAAGCATATAATTTTGTCAGCACCAAATTGAATAGGATAGTACATAAAAAACCTATGCGTGCAATTTAGAAATCACAAATAGAAAACAGTGCTAGGTAATTTATGGGACTTCCTACTAGTATCAACGTAGTTTAATGGCTTGATCAATGCCTTTGTAATGAGTATAATCTGCAGTCTAGTTTTGCAGACTGCCCTCCTTGGTATCCCAGCACTCTTAGCGCTCTTCATAATTGACAAACAACAATTACAGCAGACAACGTGACAAGCAAATCATGCAGCAAACAACGAAAGCATTACTGTACAGAACAGCAGTCGCCAAACTCACAACTGCTGTGCATAGAAAAAGCAGTCTCCCTTTGGACCATCTCTTACCATTCCAGCATGACACTCAAAAGAAGTGCACCTGATTGCCGCTATGTGACACTAGGCAATTGTGTCTGTAGCCCACCGCCTCAGCAGGCTTTGCGCCTATACTTCCAGGCAGATGCGACTGCCTGCAGCAGGGGTCTCCAAACCCCAGCCCGGGGGCCAGATGCAGCCCACAGCAAGCCTCTTTCCAGCCCGTGGAAAACCTCATCCCATGAGAGCGTCTGGCCCACTCAACATGACCAGAACAGTGCTCTGATTGTATCTGGAGGATGTTCTGAAGGCAAGAGAGGTTGAATGAATGAGCCCATTTATTCACTCATCTAAGTTCCATCTCCAATTTATTTATTTAAATTTTATATTTATTTTTTTCCTGGCCCTCCACAACATGCCAGATATTTGATGCGGCCCTCTGGCCAAAAAGTTTGGAGACCCCTGGCCTAGAGTGTTGTGTTGCAGCAATCAGGTGGGCTTCTTTGGAGTGCCACTGCGCTGGAAAGGTAAGCATGTTTCACAGTGGGGAGGGCTTCAGCATTACACCAGATGTGGCCTGCAGGCTGCAGTTTGGCAAATGGCGGTCTAGAAGTACAGCATTTACATTTTGCTCGAGATCTTGAAGCTTTGCTAACCAATGTTAATACATCAAAAACAAAGAAATATTCCACTGTGCAATGCTACACTCTTATCTTTTAAAAAATTATTTTAGATATATACATACATACAATGTATGCTTTATGGTGCTTTATAACAAATTCAACTGACCTTATTTTACAGCCATTGATCTATTAGTCCAACAAAATACAGTGCAAAGTGTGTATGCTAACAAAGCAATCCTGTGTGGGGCTTAAGCCACTGGTGTTTAGGCAGTGTAAGATCCTTTACAATGTTGCAAAATGAGAAACACCATCCAAAGCAGCCAGGCCACCACTGCAAGTGTTGAATGGCGGTGGCCTGTCAGCGGATCCTCCATATCCCCCAGAATCAATGTCAGAGCGGGGGGGGGGGGTGGAGTTGGGGGGTGAGAGCAGAGGTGGGGGGAGTGGGAAGGAGATGGAGAAGAACAGGAGCTGGAAGGATATCCTGGAAGGAGCTGGCCACTGATATCCTGTGCCCCTTCCAGGCCTTTATATGCCTGCCTAGGTCTGCTCAGACTTGCACCAGCACAATTTTTGGTGCAGGTCTAAGTATACCCATTCTCGTGCTAGAAGAGGTTGATCCAGAGGAGACCTCTGGGACCACCTCCCCCACAGGATGCAGCGCATGCTTCAGCAGCGTGACTGCACCAGTGGGAGAGAGAATGGATTGGATTGGAGTTTGGGGGCCCAATCTTATCCAACTTTCCACTTCCAGTGCAGCCACAATGCAGCCCTGTGGTAAGGGAATACATGCTCCTATACCTTGAGAACGCCCCAGTGACTACCCCTCCACCACAGGACGCAGCACATATCCCACTGGCACAACTGCACCAGCTCTGGAAAACTGGATAGGATTGGGTCCTAAGTCATTGGTGTTGGGAATTACTTATTTAATTGCAGCAGATGGTTTGACAGATCTTTATAAGCTTTTCTAAATCTTTATATGCTAATTGGTACAACAAATATATTTACTAATAACACACTGAATTTAGCAAAAATATTAACACAGGGTATTCCTTATTGAAAAGTGAAAGGTGGGAATTGAAATTTGTTATAGATTAGGTAGCGTTCTGCATGCTAATTCTCTAGCGCTGCAGCCATTTCTTGATCTGCTCCGACATCGTAAAATGATTTTACGAGTAGGTCTAATGCTGAGGAGAAAATCAACCAAGACACATTACCAATCAGTGCAGCTGTTGTGAAGCTAGTTTCGTTTGAGTGGATAAAAAGTTTCTAGATGATCTATGTGGAAAGGGCTGAGTGTTGCAGCATGGGTTGTAAGGAGAAGACTTGGGATGCAGAGCCGCAGTCATTTGGGATGCAGAGCCACAGTCTATAATCAAGGAAGCAGGCCTGCCAAAAGGCAAAAGAAAGATGGGGGACAAATACAGCCTAAGGGTGAGGGGAGCTATGTATTACCATAATGAAGGAGATCCAAGAGGCAAGAATAAATTGGGAAAACGCTAGTGAAAGAAAAAATACAGTACAGGAAAGGGGGCAAAGAGATAAGGAGTACTGAATTTCATCTTCAAAAAAAATAAAGGTAAAATAATTTGTGAGCAACAGGTTTAAGATAAAACATCTGAAGGCTACATGTTCCAGAGCTCAAAAGAAAGACCTGTTTATTCAAAATGAATTCTGTCACGTCTCATGACCCTATTCCTTAAGAAACATTCTTCTCCCTTGTTCCTGCACTCCAGAACCCAACATCTGTAACAAAATGAATCTCCAAAATTGAATCTTTAAACAATCAAAACTAAGGGTGCAATCCTAACCAGCACTTGTGCTGGCATAGGAGCCCCAGGAGGGTCGCAAACATGCTGTAAAGCATGTTTGCGTCTCAGTGGGAGGAAGCTGCGTTGACCCATCTAGATGCGCTGACGCACGGAGGCCAGCAGAAGCCTCAGCAGTGGCTTCCTCCCCGCCGCTTGCGCCAGTGCACCCGTGCCGCACAAGTGGCGAAGGTAGGCATGAGGCGGAGGTAGGAAGGGGGCGTTTCTGGGCGGGGGGTGAGCAATGGGCAGCCCCGGGGGCGGGCACATGGGGAGTCGGAGGCGGGGCTGGGATCCAGCAGTTATGCCGGATCCCAACCACCATCCCGGGGAGAACGGAGCGGCTTCAAGCCACTCCACTCTCCTCAGACTTGCGCTACCTTCAGAGGTGGCGCAGGTCCGAGGAGACCCATTGGGGACAGCAGCCCTTACCCAGGGGTAAGGGGAAGAGCTTCCCCTTGCTTCTGGCTGAGCCGCTGCTTGCCAGAAACCCACGTTGGATGCAGCGCAAGCCTCCTGGCTTGCCTACTCCAGCACAGGTTTGGATTGTGCCCTAAGTCTGACAACTGGAATATAAAAATGTAGAAATTAAGCTCTTCCTTACAAAAAGGTGAACAAACATTACAAAATGCAGAAGTTATAGTGTTTTCACATGCATAATTCTGGATCCTCAGATTCAGTGAAGAGTACGTTCCCATAATGGTAAACTTTTCTTTGTCAAAATACAACCCTACTTGAAAAAATGAAAATGTACTCAGTAATGAGAGAGTGCACATCATAGAATCAAGCATGAAGGTTTGGGCAAGGTTCTCACCTTCAGAAAAAAAAATGAGAATTTTTATTTCCTTTGTTTTTAACTGAGAAATACTAACACTTAAAATGCAGAACTTTCAGAATTATACTGTTTTAAATCCTTAACAAGAGAGGCATGTTTAGCAAATACAGGTGGGGCCTCTTTATGTGTGGATCTGGCATCTGCGCATTTGCCCTACTGTGAATGCCAAACGCCTGTATCGCACTCCTGCAGATCTCCAAGATGCAACTGGAATCTTGTTCCAGTCACGTCTGGGAGGTTTTCTAAGCCTTAGAGAGGTTGCACTCCACCACTTGTGGCCTCTCCGAGGCTCCGAATGGCACCCAGAGCGGTTTTCTAACAACTTTAGGTTTTACTGAAAACCAGATAATGAAATCTGCAGTTTTCAGAGCCCACCTTTGCTCTGAACGCAACTGGAGCCTTGCTCCCAATGGCCTTAGGACGACTTCCAGTAAAACCAGAAGTAGTCTCAAAGAGACTCAAAGAGACCGCACGTGGTCACATTTGAAGCAAAAGTGGGCTCCAAAAATCGCAGATTTCATTGTCCATGGTTTCAGTATCCACAGGGATTCCAGGAATGGAACCTCCATGGATAAAGAGAGTCACATATATGAAAATCACTCATAACTGTGATTTTAATAAAGGCACTCGCACTTTTAAAAAATTGGTGATATGTTGTACTCCTATGAAAAAAATTATAAAAATGGTCAAAAGCAGTTTATCTTATATCTTACATTATTCCTGATACATGTACATACACGTGCCATTTGAATTCTGTTACATGGGCAGACATTTTTAGTCATCAAGCTCTATCTAGTGGTCAAGGAGTATAATACACATGAATGACTTGAATGATATATTGTCACCATACTATTAATACGTATTTTACATAGAATAAACTTCAAAGTACACTTCAGAAGAAATTAAGCTATACAATTTTGTTCATGCATCCATATATAGCAGGAGACATACCTTACTTGCATTTTTTTTAACAACATCTGCACCACTGACCGTGTCAACTTTAGTTCCACGACAGTGACAGCAAATATTGCCTAATTCACAGCACAATCCTACATGGGCCTTATGCTGCCAGAACTAGCATTCCTGTGGTGTAAAGTGATTAACAGTGGTTGCGATATGCCATGGGGAGAAGCCGGGCTGCCGCTGTAAGAGGCAAGCAGCGGCAGCAGCCCACCAACAGATTTATTATATCCCCCAGCTCCAGGATGTCAGAACACGGGATGGGAGGGAAGCAAGGATGGGTGGAATGGAGCAGGGGAGGAACAGGGAACAGAGCAAGGGCTGGAAGGGGGCAGTATTAGTTGCAGTGGTGCCACCAATATCCTACACCCCTTCTTGGCCTTGATCCGCCATCCCTGGTCCACTTGAACTTGCACCAGCAAAATTGCTGTTGCAAGTCCAATTAGACCTGTTTTGGTGCCAGAGGCACCAGGAACAAATGTTCCCTTACCTAGAGGCGACCTCCAGGACTGCCCCTCCCCCACAGGAACCAGTATGTGTCCTGGCAGCATCAGTGTATGTGGGGAAAGAAAGGATTGGGGTCACAATAAAGGATGGGACACTTTGCCTTTAATAGTTATACAAAATGGAAAAAATTTTCACACTGATACAGAGAAACAGGCCACTCTATCTACATATATGCTGAAAACTTTGCTTAATTTAAGCCCTCAAATTTCTCCCTACAGAGAACTTGAAATGAGTTTTACTAAATTAAAATGAAGTGACTTTAGAGTAGCTTGTCTGTGTATACTGTTCAAAGACACAAGATAACGCCATCTAAAGGAATAATTAAGGGATAAGTAATTTGTTTGGCATTGAGCATGCCTGGCTTACAAATGTTTGCAATTAATGTTTGAGAGAGAGAGATAGAGATGGGACTTCTCAGGATGTGATCTGCAAAAAAGAACCTTGATAGCTACAAGCCGGGTTTGACAATACATTCATTGTTCCTGGGGGGAAAAAAACCATTTCAAGTAGCAGGGTAGCTGATTCCAGCCTTTCCTGAAATGACACAGAATATGGATCCAGGGGAATAAAAAAAACACCCATCAATTCAGCTTTAGGCAAATATTTCAAATACAGTTTAACTAAAATTAAAATAAACATCCCTGGTATTTTATCCAGAGTGGTATCAGTCGGCCACCTCAGGCTTGCTTCAGCTTCCCCCTTTTCACAGGCAGAAGGTGATGATCCAGTGTTTATATGAATTCCCTCAAATTCAGGAAGATTCTGTATTGTAACACACACAGAATTACTCTGATTCATTTCTGTCTGTGGGAAGGGAATAAAGATGAAGTGGTGTAAGCCCAATGGCCTTCCAATCTCACCCTGAGGATAAAAGCAGCGTGAGAACAAGTCAATCGCTTCAAACTAGGCATAGAAGAATAATTACTTTCACCTGACAAACCTGTGTGAAATATTTTCCATCAGGTTTCAAGACTTTCATCGAAAGGTCCAGAATCATCCGCAGAAACTCCCATGTAGAATCTAAATTTGAAAGTACCAAGTGTTTAATTAGAAAACAGAGTATTTGCAAGGACAAAGCTTTGGGATAAGTGATGGGAACAGGCAACATTAGTAATATTAATGATTATTTTGTTCATGGTTATGGTCAAGCCCTTGTAAACAAATGGTTAAAAAATGGAAGGACAAAGGGTATTAACAACTTTTACAATTAAGGGCACAAATCTGTCCTAGCACTTGTGCACGCAGTGGGAGGAATGGGGCACAGTAATGATCTGTTTCCCCTTTGCACTCAGGCATACTGCCAAAACCATTATTAGAAACTAGAAGTCCATGTAAGCCTCACTGTACCCCCTCCCCCTCCCAGCCTTCCCTCTTCCTCCAGCCGGAAGTTACTCATCTGAAAGCAAGGTTTTTAATTTAATTGCAAGCAAGGTTTGCCTTAAAGAGATTATAGATGTGAACCATATTAACCTTCTTCTGGCGATGTGGAGATTGGAACAGCTGTCAAATCATTAATTACATAATCAAACATCCTTTCTTCTTTGGCATATCTCTTCAGTACTGGAATACAGTCTTCTATTAGAACCTAAAAAAAGTAGGAGAACTTACAGCAATAGCTCCCCATATAAGTTATATGAAGTTTTAGGGGTATTAGAGCACTCGCATAAGAGTATGTGAGGGGAAAAAATATAGTAAACCAGCCCATTCACATTCATTGTAGTAAAAAAGTGAACTTGGGTTCACTCTTCTCTGCTAATACATGTTTACTCTTCCAATTAATACATGGTTATGCTTCTTCATGAAGCTACTGCAGATAGCACAAGGAATAATTATATTTAGTGATAAATTTACACTATAATTGACAGTAAGCAGTCACTACTGTTTTCCTGCCACTGGCTCTCAGTTTGAATGCTTGGAATATATGTGGACTACTTTATTTATTTATTTGTTTGTTTGTTTATTGAAAAGGAGATTTCAGCAATTCTTCAGTTTAAGTACAAATGCAGGTGTGGCCTCGGTATTAGTGGGGGATCTGTTCATGGATTCCCCATCCCGCGGATAAGCAAATGTGTAGTTTTCAGTCCCTAAAGCCATCTGAAGGGGATCAGAGCTGTGCTCCGGTGCCCTCCAGAGGGCTTTCTAAAGCCTGCAGAGGCCACGCGCAGCTTCCACAGGTTTCAGAATGGCCTAAAAGTTCCAAAAGATGTGACTTCTGGTTTTTGGCCAAACACAGAAAGCAACATTTTTAAGCCCTTAAAAGGCATTAGGAGGGCTGAAAGCTTCTCTGGGTCTTCTCCGGCCCTCCTAATGCCTTTTAAGGCCATAAAAACGGCACTTTTGGTTTTTGGTCAAAAACTGGAAGTCACTTTTTTTTGCCTTTTAGGTCATTCTAAAGCCCATAAAGGCTGCAGCCAGATGCTCACGGCCTCAGCAGGCTTCAGAAAATCCTTCGGAGGGAACTGTGCTCCTGTCCCCTTCAGAGAGGACAGGTGCAACCAAGTCTGGCTCAATGCAGATTCGGGGCACCCGTGTTGAGTCAGATCTACAGATGTAAAATCCACAGATGAAGAGGCTCCACCTGTAATAAAAATGGTGCTGCTTTCACACCCTGTGTTTCTTGCTTGTCCTACCTTGGTGCTTATACATAATTTTACACAATTATCCCAATAAGCTCCAATAATGCTGCAACAGAGGCATCCTAAACTGTCAAATTCGAGTAAATATAACACTCCGCAATAGAAATAAATTTGTTTCACAAATGCTTTTCTCAGACACATACTTCTCATTAATGAAAACTAATTGCTCGCTTTACAGAAGGAGTTACCTGATAGCAGTCTCCTTTCAGATTGTCCAAGACGTCTCCACATGTTTTGCGCATATATTTTCGACACCCGTCAATCACCATTTGGTCAATGTTTTTGATGCTTGTTAAGAATCCAATAGCTTATTCTGTTAGGGTTTTAAATCAGCTCTTTTGTTTTGCTTCAGAAAAGCAAAGCTCAATTTCCACAATAGACAACTGTTGCTATGCTACTGCTAGGGAAGAAGGCACATGAAATCAATTATTACTAAAAAAAAAAGTTCATATCATCAGCCAAATTCTTACAGATATTGTTCAAGCTGGTTAGTAAAGCAATGATGGCAAGAAGAACCTCTGTGTTATATTACATGGCCAAGATTTAAAGTGCCCACAGACAACACAGTAAGATAGCTGGTTCTCCGAGGAAGCAGCATACATCAATCATGTATACCAACCTTCCAACATACAATGGATAAGGAGGAAATAAAATACACTGTTTTACAAACATGAGTAGTCACTTATTAAAAGGATATCTCTACCATGGTGACCATCTTTGGTTTCAGCTTGACTATTTCATACAATATACCTCCATCGCCACCTCCAAGAATGAGCACTTCTTTGTCAGTGTAGTCTTCCTTCCCACTGCCCATTATAGCCTGGGTATATGCCAAGTCGCTTTCTGCCAGATCTTGAAAAAAGGATGAACAAACAATTTATTATAACAAAACCCCCTTGACAATACCTGTCCTGTATATTAGAAGTGTTGCTATAAATGTGTATAGCATTATACACAGAGGAGTTAATGCCTTACCAGACAACATTTAAAAAGCAATACAAACATAAAATTAGACCTCAAATTTGTATTTTAGGGAATCCATAATGTCTTTTTATTATTTCAAAAGAGTTTATACAGCACAATTGCATTTTAAAATACATAGCAGATATCACAAAATGGAAATAATCAGATCTGATCTTCTATATATAACTTATCTCCAAATTCTGGAATAACTTGAGACAAGATATTCAGAACAACAAACATCTAGTAATGCCTGTATCACTGTTTTTCCCAGATGGGTGTGAACATAACGTGACAATTTATTCATATACAGTGCATGTTTTAACCTTTAGAACAATATTGAAAGGAAAAGGGCCCTCTCTCCACCAAGGCTGGGATACCAAAGTTCAGCAGAGCCGATCTCTTTCCCTATCATACACTGCATTAGAAATTCTAAAAGGGAAACAAACCAGCATGAAAAAATTTACTTGGTCAAACAGATCTGGTCAAACAGATCCGGTCAAACAGTAAAATCTTCAATTTAAATAGCTGGCAACAGTGAGATCCCACACTCCCGATACTTCATAGCTTTATGCTATGCATGTTTTGTCACAACTCCTGGTTTTGATGTCTGCCTTGGTTAGCAGAAAAAGAAAGTTCACACACCTACTCATACTAGTTCGGCTTGTTGAATCAAAAGTTGTGTAGGGTTACTCTGTAGCTAGTGACATAATAAGACAATAGTACTCACTAACATCCCCACTGAGGATAAGAATATTTCCAAATTGTTTTGAGTGTAAAATTTTAATATTCTGATAAGCCGAATCTTCATCATAAACAACTTCATCTATGTCATATTCCACCAGTCGCCCATCTGCTGTGGGCCAGTATCTATCAATGACATCTCCTCTTACAATGGCTGGCAACCTGAGAAAAAAAGAACAAAGAATACAAAAATGTAATGGGTAGCATCCAGAGCAGATTACTCTGGAGAAAGAAAACTCTGAATTCTATCCTGACTTTTGTGCGTGTTACCAAGGAGATACTAGCCTATACATAAGTCTATTGAATGTGCTGGGCAAGTCTTATAAATGAACTTATGGCTATACAGGCTGGGCATCCCTTATCCAGAATTCCAAAATATGGAACTTTTTCTGAAGTTCCAAAATTATGGAACTCCAAAATATGGAAATTTTCTGAGGGCCAACGTGACTTTATTTTTTACATTTTGCCTAAAGAAATAAAATCACAAACTGAGTTTCATGCACAAACTTTCTTTTATGCACAAAATTATTAAAAATATTGTATAAAATTACCTCCAGGCTATGTGTATAGGGTACATGAAATATAAATGAATTTTGTGTTTAGACCTGGGCCCTATCCCCAAGATCATTTATTATGCATATGAAAATATTCCAAAATATGGAAAAATCTGATAACCAAAATGCTTCTGGTACAAAGCACTTTGGATAAGGGATGTCCAACCTGTAGTAAGAAAATGAGATGAATATTTACATTCACGCTTTTAAAAGAAATTGTCTTTTTTATTAATTACTGGATCTAGCAACATAGACATGAGGGACTGGATCAGTTTGTTTATTCTGTAAGAAGTTAGGATGTAAATTTTTCTAAAGTGATTTTTTTAAGCATTAGGTTCGCAGAAGTTCACATTTACATAATGTCAAAGCAAAGGATCTGCTTTTAAACTGCTTTAATGATAGTAAATAATGACTCACAGATGTGTGACACAATAAAATATAGTTACAAAAAAGAACAAGAATACATAAGAATATAGAAAGAGTGCTGTTGGATTTGGCCAGGAGTCCATCTAGTCCATGAGTGTCAAACATAAGGCCCGAGGCCGGATGTGGCCCCCAGAAGCTTTTTATCTGGCCCTCAGGCTCTCAGCTGCTGAGGTGTTACAGCTGGTCCACATGAAAATTGGACTTTCCCAAATCTTGAAATACGATCAAAATTTGCGTACTTGCTCTTCTGTCATTTGCAGTTAATTCTATATGAAAACAGAGTCTGATTTCTGGCCGTTAGCTGCTTAATGATGTCACTTTCTGCTTAATAACATCACTTCCAGCCCTCAGCTGGAGCCCTTAATGCTAACTTTGGTCCTCTGTATGAAACAAGTTTGACACCCTTGTTCTAGTCTAACTTCCTGTATCTCTCAGTGGCCCACCAGATGCCTCATGGAGCACTGAAGATACCCATATACTGTTGCCACTCCCTTACATCTGGCATTCAGAGATAGGTTACCTCTAAAACCCAGAGGTTGCATATAGTCATCATGGCTGATAACCTGTGATTGATTTTTCTTCCATATATCTATCCAATTCCCTTTTAAAGGTATCTTCTATGTCACAGGAACAAGAGATAAGCAGCATACATAGTTTCTGAAAAATGCTTGTACTTCACATGCTCTGGGCAGACTCAAGTTGATATTTTCTGAATACTAAAAATATGCAACTGAATGCAATACAGAAATAACTGATTTCGAGGCAGGTACATGTACACAAAATATTTTTTTAAATAACTTAGGTATACATTGTCACATAGAAAAGTTGTCAAAGAATTGTGATTGTGTTTGTGATGTTTTATATGTTTTGTAAGTTACCTTGCAGGCTTCTAAAAGCAGAAAGGACATAAATTAAAAATAAACTATGCTTTTCTGCTTCTGGAGAGTATAAGGAAAAAACAAGTTATTATGCCAATAAAGGTTCCTACTATTACTATAAAAACAAGTCATGGTCTCCATTATTCTGAAGTCATGAAATAGTGAAATATTTGGAGACACACTAGAGGGCAGTAGCTGACAGAAACAGAAATCTAGAAGGTGTAAGTTAGTTAACTATAAAAATCAATTCATAGTCCTCAATCAAATAAAGTATGTATAATATGCAAACGAGCAAACCCTTAACATGTCATTGCCATCCACTACCCAAGTCCTCTCACTGCCCAGTCAGGAACTGTTACTGGGCTCCTCATAACTTTGGCGGCAAATTAGAAATGGCTCCTTCCTCTAAATCAGGGGTCTCCAAACCCTGGCCCGGGGGCCAGATGGGGCCAGAGGCTGAGTGAATGAGCCCACTCATTCATTTATTCATTCATCCAAGTTCCAGCTCTAATATATTTATTTAAATTTTATATTTAAATTTTTTTCCGGCCCTCAGCACTGCGCCAGATATTTCATGCGGCCTTCTGGCCAAAAAGTTTGGAGACCCCTGCTCTAAATACAAGATAGTTGCAATTTCCTACTCCCCTACAGCACTTATAAGCTGAAAGCCAAAACTTTCCTCTTCAACACAGCTGGCCTCCTGTTAATGAGGAAGGGACTGTCAGGTTTGGATAAAGGAATGATATATCTTGGACAAAATTCCTCCAAACTGACAGGGCCATGGTTAGTGAATTGCTTGCTCCTTGCCTCCTCTCAATTGCTGGTAAGTCTCTGAATCTAAGTATCAGGAGACCTGGCAATCCTGAATCTACAAGCAGAAGAGAGACAGATATCTTTGATATCACTCTCTGCTCCTGGTAATCATCCCTTTCAGAGTACTGGACAAGAATGAGGAACTGCATATGGAACACCCAGCTGGGTTTCTGCTATATTTCCCTCTAACCCAAACACAGAGAAGAATATCAAGTAAGATGTCTCACAGGTCCCTCTACTTACCAATCTCCCAGATACCTAATACCTCCCCCCCACCATGTGATTACAGCAAAAAGAGAATAAAAGCATGAATACAATGGGTAGCTCCCTTTTTCAGTGGAGGTGGGGTGTAACAGCCCAATCCTGAGCTGCCCGGGGCACTGGGCTGTGGCGGCACCGAAAATGGCTGCTGCCGCATCTTCCATGCCCCAGGTAGCCATCAGCGTCTCCTCAGGAGAAGGGGACTTTCATCCCCTTCCCCTGGGTAAATGGAGTAGCCCCGCAATGGGAGGCTTTGGCTTGAGTGGAACTTTGCTCCACCAGTCCTGCCTCCCTCCTTCCCGGATCCTTTCCCCTGGCATGCCTCCTCCCCACCCTCTCCCCGCCTCCCTATAACACCTCCCACACACCCTCCACCCACTTTTCCCCTCCCTGGAACGCCTCCTCCCTGCCTCCACTTACCTCTACACTGCTTGGTGGTCCACGCAACTGGCAAGCAGCAGAACTTGGGAACCCGCTGGGCTACCACTGGCACTAGGGTCTGCAAATGTGTCTTATGGTATGTTTGCGACAGTGCACGCCAGCAGCAAGCAGGTGCACTGAGCTCAGGATTGGGCTCTAAATCATTTAAACAAACAAACCAACAAACATGGCACCAGCTGAATACATTTCCCAGTGTTTCAATTAAATCATGTAACTATGTAACTCCATGAGAACTCCAGACGAAATTAATCATTTAGTCATGATGAACCAAGACCTTAACTGTAAATACAAGGAAAAAATTAATAAGCCTGAATAACTGGCTTTACAAGTGCCTACTGAATATGACTATTCTGTAATCAAGGCATTTCTTTGATTTCACATGAATTTATCTAGTCACATTTAGGATCAGATCAGAAATCCTCTTACCGTTTTACCCTTTTGACATTCCTGTGAAACAATTCTTTCACTTTTTCTTCTACCTTGTTCAGAAACTGCAGGACAAAACAAACACGAAAACCACACACATAAAAAAGTAACAAGTAGATCGAGCATCTGATGGGAGTAACATTTCCTATAAAGGATCTGAAAATTCAGACATATCTGATACCACAGATGATAGCTTACGGTTACAGAAACACTTCACGCGAATTTGTCCCTTTACTTTTAAGTCACTCTTTACTGATTAAGATAAACAATAGACTGAAAAAATCCTAGCCCATCCCTTTAAAATATGATACTGGACTTTAGGAATTTAAATTACTTTTGTTTATTTAACCAACTTGTATTCTGTACCTTCAATGTTAACAATGAATGGCTGATTTAAACTTAAACAATTTTCCAGTCTTAATGCAAAGCCTAAATAGTAGTATTTTGCCCTCTTGGGGCCAAACAAGAAATGCATATAATCAAGCAACATGGCCAGATGGAGAGTTAGTTTTGTTTTTTCTCCAAATAACAAGGAGAGTGGGGTCTGAATGCAGCAAACATGCAGGGGATAGGGGACTTTAACTGGCCTTCATCATCAATTTTTTATTTTAACAACATACCAAAAGATTCAGATGGCCTATTTCATTTTACTTTTCACATAAAAGTAACAATAATTATATGAGGAAGCTAGGCTAAGTGACAGCAGCTTAGTCATATATCACACTATATGGCCAATCCTACTACAACAGTGGAACTTCAGTTCCGCTATCACAAAAGATCCAGCAATGTCATAAACATCACACCACTGTAGGGCCATTTAGAGACATAGACAGCTCCACGCACCTATTGCCATTGAGCCTGAACTGAACCTGGTAAGTCTGTGGCAGATACATGTTGTGGGTGGGGAGGCAGAGATTCGGGGAGGGCAAGTGGCAGTTCGGGAGAGAGAGGGAGTAAATCTCAGCAGCAGTGGCTTGCACCAGGATCCTACCTCCTTTCCCAAGCTACCCTGCCCTGTTTCTCTCTGTTGACTTATGCCAGTTACATAGCTGGCGTGGGTCTGAGGAGACCTATAGGTGACCATAAATAAAAAATATTTTTACTTATCTCTGGTTGACCTTCTGGTCTCCCCCCTCACTGGATGAAATGTGCACTCCGTCAGCATGGCTGCCTTGCAGATAATGACAGGATTGGGTTGCACACCACGTTAAAGGAAGCCTAAGTATGGTTTACTATGATGCTTGAATTGATCAACCTCAGTTTGGACTGGCTGGCAAACCCAAGATCAGAAGCCATGGTGTGGTGTGTTATGACTGAATTGACAAACTATAGTTATGGCTGCTGCTCTGCCTCTGAAGGCAACTACACTGAGACTTGACTGCTGAGCAGGCAGAAAGGAAAACTAAGTTCTAAAGCAGCATTTCTCAAAATGTGGGTCGGGACCCACTAGGTGGGTCGCAAGCCAGTTTCAGGTGGGTTCCCATCCATTTTGATGGGTATTTTATTTTTTATATATTAGACTTGATGCTACCACGGTATATGACTGTATTAGGGAAATGTTACAGATCTGTGCTTTACACAGGCTACTACGTATATGCTTTTAACAATGATAGTCTATGGGGCTTACTCCCAGGTAAGTCTGACTAGAACTGCAGCCTTCAGGATGTCTGGGAATGTTTTTTTAAACAGATTAGCAACTGCCTGGGAGGGTTATGAGGTGGTTCTTTATTTTAAACAAGTTTTTAAAGTTATAGTTATTTTAAACTTTTAATTTACTTACTTACTTTATTTATTTATTTATTTAGTCATAAGGGGGTATTAAAATTTTTCTGCTTTATTTCCGTCTTGAATTAAAGTCAAAGGAGCAATTCCAATGACCAAGAAAGGCAGTATATAAATAGTTTTTTTAAGATGTCACTTCCGGCCATAACATCACTTCCAGGTTAACGACACCACTTCTGGTGGGTACCAACAGATTGTCATTTTACAAAATGGGTCCCAGCACTAAAAGGTTTGAGAACCACTGTTCTAAAGCATTGCTTACTAGTACATTTGGATCCTCCAAACATGGTCTGTTTGGAAATTATGACCATCGATCAACTTGGCCATCAATACAAACCTCAGGCAAACTGAAGCCCGGCAAGGGAAAGAATGTGCAACCCCAAGAATTGGATTGATGGCTATGGTTTGGCTATTAAGCCTAAACCTATTATTAATACAACCATTGTTTGGTATGATACCTGACTTACGAGCTGTACTCTATAAAGAAAAACCCTGCAAATGACAACAAGTGCAGCTTTCTATATTTTCCGGAAAACAATCCCTGTGCTGTTATAAAGTTAATCGTACACATACCTGTTCAGTTTCTTGTCCTCCCTTCGTATCATTATAACTCTGCACATCAACCAGCACCAAACCATGAGGATAAATTCTCAGATTGGCAAAACTAGAAAGCAAGAGTAAGTTTCAAGAACTGAAACAAGCAAGGTTCTTTTTTGATTAAACATAACTGGAATATAAGAGAAAGAACTTCTATTAGATCCTGGTATCCAATGCAAAGTCCATGTTAAAAAACAAGAAATGACTTGCTTGTCAATATTAGCAAGATGGTATTCTATGCACCAGCCTCCCATTCAAAGCTGCTAGATTACAGCCTAGCTGAAAGTGCCAGGTGCCACTACCTACATTCTAAATACTAGCTTCCTTAATAAGAACTGAGAGAAGAAAACCATTTTAAGATCAACTCCTTTGTTAGAAGTGTTTAAGTAGTACTGAAGGTGGCCATCAGGATGTGTGTGTTTCCTCCTTTCTCCATTGGATTATATGTCTTTAAACCCTGAAAACAAGGTAGGATATCAATTTTAATACTTCTCTGTGATTAAAAAAGGAACATACTTGTTTACAAGATTTTTTAAAAATCTGATCTAGGAAGTTTATGCTTCATTTGCAAACAAACAAATTGTTACTAGTTAAAATTATTGTATTGTGTTACTTTTAGTGGCAGTTCAAAATTGCAATGTTTGTAATTGAAACAAATGAAAGAGGAAATCTTTACTTACAACACTTCAGTGATGTATTCAAGTCCCTAACCCCAAGTCTTGAGTCTCAATCCTCAAATCAAGTCTCTAGTCCTCACTCAAATTCAAGTCTCAAGTCACAACTCAAGTCTCAGAGCCAAATTTAAAGTGCCTGCTCCCCGCTGCCCAACTGACCCTTGTACCTAGTATTTAGAGATAGTCTACTTCTCATGGTTGTAAACTGAGATGGCATTTTCCTCCATAAATCTATCCAATCCCCTTTTAAAGGCATCTAGGCCAGACATCACCACAACCTGTGGCAAGGAATTACACAGATTAATTATACATTAGGTAAAGAAATATTTTCTTTTTCTGTTCTAATTCTCCTGCCACTCAGTTTTAGTGGATCTAGTTCTAGTGTTGTGTGAGAGGGGAAAAAACACCCCTTTTCCCTTTTGCACAATGATACCTGATGATGTACAAGCTAAACATGTTCTTTAAATGTTTGAGGCAATATATATAAATATGAAAATCCCTCACTTCAGGAGAACAAACTTACTGATGGTCTGACATTCAGAAAAAGGCAGAATTGATGCTTAAAAAGGCATCAATTTTCTTAAAAAGCCAAAACCATTTTGTACAATATACAGATTCAAAAGGAACAACTTAGACTTGTGACACATGACACAAATAAATAATGAAACATGTCACTACGTTCCCAAACAAAGACTACCTTAACAACATTCTGGACTAATAAGGCAAGCTCTTCACTCTTTTCTTGCCAAATGGTACTGTATATGTACAAACTTAAAAAAAAAAATAGTTGCACTATCCCAATATTTTATACAGTTATCCAGTTCTTTAAGAAATGCACTAGCACCCCAAAAGTTCCCAGACTCAAGAATCTCAAAAATACAAGAATTCATGTCTTCTTCAGATGTCTGTGGCATCTCTTGTTCTCCCCTTTCACTGACATTTTCAGAGAGGCTGGCATGCACAAATGTTTTGGTGGTGGAGGTGGGTTTTTTGTTTTTGTCTTTTACAGAAAATCACTCACCACCACATATAGTGCTCTGACTGGCACAAGTAATTAATTTTCCAGTAAGCAACGAAAGTGGTGGCTATTTTGCTCACATTTATGTTGACAACATGATCAATGAAAGCTTTACAATTGAATCTTCTTCAATTAGACTTTGAGTTAGAATGAGACAAGAATTAAGTGGACCTGGAACAAATGACAAACGCTACTTTTACTAGCTTAGCTACAGACAAAGAAGGTTTGATCTTGTTACAGATGAGTTGTTTTGGTAGTGACAACAAGAAAGTATAGCTTAATCCCTGAATCAGCTTCGAATCATTTAGCAGCTGCAGCTTTCAAAATGGGTATTAATACAACACCTTTGACAAAGAGAAAATTGTCAGCAACAGGCAAAATATGACTGAAACTGCAGAGCATGCATACTTGAATCCTTTGTACTATACACCATTACTCAGCAATACACTTTGATTCCACAGTTATTTGTTAAAATACAATAACATGGATTTCCAAATCAAATAATCTTTTGATACTACACTAGTTAGACCTATGACCCATCTAGCCACAATTTACATTGGAATTCCGTACCCTAGCATCCCTTACTGAGATCAACGATGCAAGAAAAGTAAGCGGTTGGATGAGGTCTCTTTTTCCAAAACATAACCTTCAGGTCCTGCAGAGATAGGTATGTACGTGATGAGTTATGTTGTTCTCTTCTCTGGGGTCCCTGATGATGAGGTTTTGGCTCAGTTTGTAGCCAGAGCTAGGTGCAGATTTTTGCTCTCACCATAGCCTCATCCCCAAGTACTGTGCTGCACTTTTCCCCATAGGAATTAATGAAAGTCATTCACTTAAGTGGGAAAAGGTAATGGTCAGATATTAGGTCTCCTTATGACATACAATTAAAAGCTGTATAATAATATTAAAGTTTTAAATATTAAATATAATAATAAATATTTAAAATATTTATATACTGCTTCTCCACAAAAAAGTTCACAAAGTAGTTTATATTGCAAAATAAATAAATTATAATCTTGTGATGAATTACTGAATTACTAAAATAATAACTAAAGCAGAAGGATAGCCTACAGTTTATAGCATTTGACTTTTATATCTGACAGGTATAGAAAACTGACTTCTGTAGGTTTACTAACTTTACATTACAGTAAGGATGCAAGTGTTCATTTGGTCTTGCAGTAATCTCTGATCTCAACTTAAACGATTCAAGCATGCATAGAGTTAAATTCTCCTAATCTGAAGTAACATCACAACAGACTACTGCTGGATACAAAGAAAATATTTGATTTTATTTGATTTTTCTGTAAACCGCTTTGTGAACTTTTTGTTGAAAAGCGGTATCTAAATACTGTTAATAATAATAATAATAATAATAATAATAAATGCAGTTGAAAAAGATGTCACCAAATGGATCCATAACTTTATAAAACCTCTATCAATGATTCCTCAAAAAATACGTTAAGTTACTATTTTGGTTATGTGAGAGTACCCAGCAACCCCAGCTCTGAACATTTGGCTTTTCCACTTTAGCAGTCAAGCAGAGAAGAATTCCGTTCCCTATGATGACATTAAAATGGTAGAGACTAGATTAGCTAACCACAGTTGATGTCCTTTTTAGTTGCAAGGTCACAAAACTGTCGATTGGCCACAAAAATATCAATGATTTCAGTCAGCAACATACGTATAAACGTTGGTAGTAAGGAACTAGATTAGCTTTGTAGCATTTAAACAATAAGGCCTTGATGAATTTCACATGGGTCCAAGTTCTTTTTTTTAACATTTTAACTACCGAAGGGACTGGAAATTAACGTTTTAAAATCCTTGACAATATAATAGGAATTTTTGATTTCAGTTCAGTTCATTTTATTTGAACAATTTATTTAAAACAAACAAATTTATTTAAAATGAACAGTTCAGTTCATTTTATTACTTTTTACTGTGAACACACACAGGACCCAATCCTATCCAACTTTCTAACGCCGATGCAGCCATGTTTCTTCTCTTACCTTGGGGCTGTATTGTGGCTGCATTGGCAATGGAAATTTGGATAGGATTGGGTCCACAGCCTAACTTGTAGTTAAACAGTAATCATTAATATCCTTCACAAACAATAGGTCAAAAATTCAACTCACCTGCCATTTTTACCGACATATGTCGCTAGGTAACCATGATCTTCCCAGTTATGAATAGTCTCTGTCATTCCCTGCTCTTGGAAGATGGACTGTAGACCTTTAAAAATTGCATTACAGTCAGCTAGAAAGTGAAAGAAGACAGACTGATCATTAGTGAAAATACAGACTTCAGATTTACCATAATCTTATCCTATAGTGCTCATCAAGAGCAGAGAATCATGGAACCAGGAGCTTGGGAAACAATATCCTGCCAGGCATTTTCCAACTATACTATGGCAGGGGGTATCCAAAGTTTTTGGCAGGAGGGCCACATCATCTCTCTGACACTGTGTCAGGGGCCGGGGGGGGGGCGGGAGAATTAAAAGTGGGGCCAGGATTGCAGCCCTAAAGCTCAAACCCCTGCCTGCCTACTCGAAAGTAGGTCCCATTATAGCCCACGGGGCTTACTCCCAGGAAAGCGTGGCTAGGATTGCAGCCCCATAACTCCAGCCTCTGCCTGCCTACTCAAAAGTAGGTCTCATTATAGCCCATGGGGCTTACTCTCAGGAAAGTGTGGCCGGGGTCGCAGCCTTAGCGCCCAGGGCGCCACATGCCTCCTTAGATGTAAGCCCCATTACAGTTCTTGGGGCTTACTCCCAAGAAAGTGTGGCCAGGACTGCAGCCCCACTGCACCAGCCTCCACCCGCCTACTCAGATGCAAGCCCCATTAAAGACCATGGAGCTTACTCACAGGCAAGGGCAGCTAAAGGCGCAGCCGAGTCCAGCTCAGAGTGCAAGCCCCATTGCGCTCTGCGGGCTTCCTCCGAGTAGACCTGGTGTGGGGCCAAGCCTCCAAGACTCCCTGGAGGGATGCCAGGAGGACCTCTTAATGGAGGAGCACGGCCTCCTTGAGCCTGCGCGGCTCCCCACGTGCTCACAGGGATCCGGAGGTCGTCTGCCTGGCGGGACGCCTCCTCGCTCCCCAGGCTCACCTGCAAGTGGAGCACCGGGCCTGTCACAGCCCTGCAGCTCCCAGGGCAGCGTGCAGAGAGGCGGCAATCAATTGTGGAGCCCCTGCCAGCAATCAGGCGGCCACCCGTCCCCTTCCAGCCACGGAGCCAGGGGCTGAGCGCCATTCCGAAGCTGACCTGTGTACTATGGGGCTCCCCCCAGGAAAGTGTGCATGGACTGCAGCCCGAACCTTTCCTCGGGCAGAGCCATGCAAACCTCCATCGCCCAACTTACAGACCAAGCAGCTGGCCCTGGGATCCAGAGCAGGAGAGGCCTCCTCAGAAGTTGCACCTGAGTTCAAGGGGTCAGCACTGTGCCCACATGCAAAAGCGGGCCGGCTGCTGGTGCCCTAAGAACCCTCTGGGCCTGCCCAGCTCCCAGTCCCTGTCCAATCCCCTTTCAGGAGAGGAGGCTCTTGTGTTCCCGGCTGGCCAAACAAAGCTCCAATCCCGCTTCATACTTTGCGGGATCGGCTTTCAAATTTGAATAAATTTACATAAATGAATATATTAGAGATGGCACTTATATGAATGAATGAAGGTCTTGTGATAGCTCAAGGCCTATAAAAGGCCTTGCACAAAGCAAGGCCAGCCTTTCCTTCGCTACCGCTGCTGCATCACAGATGTGAAACAGCAAGTAGTGGAGGAAACCCTCATCCCATAGATCACACGAGAGGTCGAACAGTCATCCTCATGCTAAGAGCAGTCACATCGGGCCAGCACAGGCTCCAGCAAGTCTCCGGACAGCCAGAGGCTCACTGGAGACTGGGGGCTCCCTGCGGGCTAGATTGGGAGTGGCCCCTGGGCTGGGCTTTGGGCACCCTTGATTACAGTATATAAATTTGAAAAAACAGTAACTGTATTAATTACAAACATTTTGCTAATATGAAGGGTACAATTTTTGGAAATCGGCTGCCGAGTGGTAAACAAGTGAAAAAAGGTTGGAAACTATTGATCGAGACCAGGGGTCTCCAAACTTTTTGGCCAGAGGGCTGCATCAAATATGTGGCGTGGTGTGGAGGGCCAGAAAAAAAATGTAAATATAAAATTTAAATAAATAAATTAGAGATGGAATTTAGATGAGTGAATAAATGAATGAATGGGCTCATTCATTCAACCTCTCTGGCCCTCAGAGCACCCTGCAGACACAATCAGAGCACAGTTCTGGTCATGTTCAGTTGAGTGGGCCAGAGGCTTTCAGGGGACAAGAGGTTGGCCGTGGGCCAAAAAGAGGCTTGCTGCGGGCCACATCTGGCCCCCGGGCCGGGGTTTCGAGACCCCTGATCTAGATCATTTTATTACCATAAAGGCAAAAAGTCTTGCTTGGTTTTGTAAACACAATGGCCTCATATTAATCAGGGTAAGAGTTAATATTTACCCATAATATAATGCTTTTTAGTCATTAATGCTCCAGGTTGAAATTTGTACACAATTATAATTAAGATAATAGTTTCTTCTATGTTGTGCTTTCAAATTTAATTGCCGATATATTTCCTTTGTTTCTAATCATTTTGTATTCCTGTCCAAAGTTTGGATTGTTGTTCTGTGCCAACATGCTATGGATCAGTCAATGAATCTAATTTAAGACAGAAGCATAGACAAATGGCAGCTGCAAGATCTCTGCTAGGCGTAATTCACAATGAGGGCCCAATCCTATCCAATTTTCCAGTGCTGGAACTGCTGTGCCTATGGGGTATGCACTGCTTCCTGTGTTGAGGATGCAGACACAGAGGCCTCCTCAAGGTATGGAAACATTTGTTCCCTTATCTCCGGGCATGGTGTGGGAAAGTTGGATAGGACTGGGCCCTCAAGCTGCAATCCTATAAACATTTACCTAGGAGTAAGCCCCATTAAATTCAGTGGTGCTTACTTCTGAGCACACATGCCTAGGATTGTACAGTAAGTTAAGTGCAAATAAAAATAACCATAAGCTGTAGCTTTTCAATAGCAGGTCACATGTGTGATCCGAATGAATGTGCTTATGACACAGAAATATTGAATACAACTTAAAGGAAGCAATGAAATCAATACATTTCATACAGTTTCACTATTTCTTGCTTTGAACAAAAGCAACAAAACTAGAGCTTATGCTGTCTTAAATCTGCTTTCAGTATTGTTCAACAGTGAACAAATGTTTGTCACTGTGTATTGAGAGCCATGATTATCCCAGTTCTCTGATGGCATACCTGTGTAATACAAGGGGATGCAAACATATGCATGTCACAGACATATGTAAAAGAAAAAGAAAAAAACAAAGGAAGCAAAGTGGCTTGCAAACTCACAGTTCAAAACAAAACGGAACCCTGAGCATTACTGCACAAAATGAGGGAGGATTTCTTTATTCATATAGGGTAAAAACATACAGGTATTTATTCATAAGGTTTCCTCCCTCCTTCTTCAACACAAATAACCTATCCTGTCTGTACAAGCATGTCTGCTAAAACAATAGGCCTTGGCTTAAGTGTCTCCCACAATACTAATTTTAGAAGTATTTTCTAAATATATCTGTGAATAACAGTCACAGGAAAGACCTTTGTTTTCTGCTCCATAACTATATATAGACAGAACCAAGAGGAAGCTTGTTTAACGAATTGTCCAGGATTCGGAAACTGAATTTTATTCACTGCAGCTAGATGTAGTCACAAAGTTTCACCTAGCTTGCTGCTTAATAAGCAGTGTAATTTTTCAGAAAGTGGCAGTAATTAATGGACACTTTAGCATTATGCTAAAGCAGCTATTATGCCATGAGTGGTTCGCAGGTGTGCCGAGGGAGTTTGGATGTGGGTTATTTGTTAGTAGGGCTATGGGGGATGTGAGCCCCCCACCAGCAGAGCAGTGTGCCTTGTCAATTGTCAAAAAACTGATGGTTTTCCTGACAATTTTTGCACCTTGTCAGTGTGCCATTTGATGAAAAGGGTTTAAAAATCACTGTGCTAGAGGGAGTAGGAAGTGATAGCCATGGGTCTAACAAGCAGTTGGGCCTGTGGATTTCACAGAGCTCTAAGTCTCAGAAATCATGCTAGCCTTGTCTACCACCTCCCTCTCCCATGAATGTCATTGCCTGAATAATGTTCGATATGTTTCTGGTTTCATAGCATAATAGGGGTCAATATTATTCTTTTGCATTTGCTCTTGCTCCCTGCATACAAACCTGACAAGTTTGTAGAAGGCTATTTATAATTTCAGGAACCAAGTTTCAAGGGCTCAAAACAAGTCAATATGGATTAACTGCCTCTTTAGTATTTTGTATTTAAAATGATGTTGGGTTTAAAACTAGTAAAACGGTTAGTGTAATTGAAACCTTTCATGAAACTTTAATCCCGTTAATTACCTATTGAAAGTAATGGTGTCAAAACGCACTTCTGGCAATTTCCACTTTCAGCAAGGCTCACCTATTCCCTTTTGGGGTTGTGCTCTTCGCATTAGTATTTTTGCAGCCTAACTTTTGCAGAGCTAATTTTGTTTATTTACTATTTATGTGAGGTGAAAAGGAAAGCCTGAAGAATTCTGTGTCCTCTCATATGAACACAGGCAATTCAAATGTTAATGATCGGACCAGGCCTGAGGTTTAAAAAAGCAGCAATGGTTTCCAATAGCGGCTAGCTGTGCATGTGGCGAAACCAGATTTTTTTCATTTTTTTAAAGAAATTTTAAGAATCTCCACTAATTATGGATGATTCAGAGGTGAACAATGGGCACTTTTTATCCACTAATTTAAAGTGGATAAAAACCTAACTCACTTTACTAATTTACTAATTACTAATTAACTAATTACTTTACTAATTTACTAATAGGTTCAGCACTCACACATTTTACTCAATGCAGGTGCTGAACCTCACTGGAGCGCCTCATATCACCTCTCAGGTGTGGCTGGAAGTGCGATCAGGTCATGTCTGGGAGGGTGTTTTGAAGCACAGGGAGGTCATGCACACCTCCCCACACCTCAGAGGCCTGCCAGAGGCTTCTGAACAACAGCTCCGGTTTTTCAGGTCAGTCCTCTCCGCAAATTTGATGACCCACAGAAATCAGTATTCGTAACGAGGGGAGGTGGGAACAGAACCCCCACAGATACCAAGGTCCACTGTATTAACCATGCCAACATAGCCCAACTAGCTCTCTGAAAATTCCTTGAGAAGAAACATATTTGCAAAATGCTTGCAATATTTGCAGATGTGGGGCTGCTTGCTGTCTCTCTTCTTTATCTGGGTTCTCAGTCTAGTAGTCACTTCATCCAGCAGGAGGAAGATGTGTACTGGCAGGCAAGGATGGGGGTGAAAGAGGAACAAGGAAAGGGCATGTAAATACAATCCTACCAGGCTCAGCAGGTCAGTCAGAATGTGTCAGTGAGTCCTACAAGGAAAAATCCATTACGGGTTATAAGCCATGATGTGCATGTACAACCTCCTGATTTTAGAAATGGGCTGTGTCAGAATGCCAGATGCAAGGGAGGGCACCAGAATGAGGTCTCTTGTTATCTGGTGTGTTCCCTGGGGCATTTGGTGGGCCGCTGTGAGCTACAGGAAGCTGGACTAGATGGGCCTATGGCCTGATCCAGTGGGACTGTTTTTATGTTCTTATGTTCTTATGATGTTCTGCACACAAAGCATGTGCTCTGCCCCTGAGCTACGGCCCTTCTCCAAATACTATACAAAGGTTTTCTGCACACTCTCTAGGACCCCCTTTCTATTTATTTATTATTTCTAAATATATCCAGGTGGCATTTAAAAGCATCCAGGTTGAGGGAACAGCAGGGGCACAGCACAGAGAGAGAGAAAGGAGCAATAATAAAAGGCATGCTGTGTAATTAAGGACCACTTCTAATCTTGCCTGATCATGGGTAATGCCATGAGTATATTAAGATCCTTGTAGGCTCAGGATGTATCATACTGGATTCTATTATCAGTGTCAAGAGGTATACTTTAAAGGCAACCAAAATAAAACTGCAATCTCGGAAAATGTTTCAATGTACAGAAACATTCCCTGTTATGTCAAACTCAAGAAAGAATATTAGCTCTGTCATATGTTTTGATTCTTTAATTGTACAAGAGTTGGCCCCAGAGAGCAAGAGCAAAGATTAAGCTTTCCTCTTAACTGTTTGACTCAGAAAGCCCATGAATATTTTGTCAACATAACAAGCAGTAAGTTTTTGTAGTTCCTGTATTGCACAAGCGATTCCCTGCTACTAGCCTTCTTGTGTTCCCTAGATGGATCTGTTCCACTGCTTTCTCATTTTTGCCATTAATGCAATCAATAACAAAGTAACTGACTGTTCCTTTTTAAAAACTTGCCTTGCATTACTTTGAACTATTTTCTCCCTTAGAGCACCGCAAGATGGAAAGTCCTTGAATTTTCCTCTCTCACGAAAACAGTCATCAACACAGTGGTATCCAGATCAGAGTTGGGGTCACAGTCCTGCAGAATTTAGCTTTTTGCCCCTACACCTCAACCTGAATGATCCCTCCACTCAAAGCTATTTATCCTATTAGAGAAAACTTCTGAACAGACACACACAGCACAGCTTGAACAACTCAAGCAGATTATGGAATATCTGGAATGACAAAGAGTTAGCCCCTCTCTTGCTATTCCGATCCAGCAGTGGCAAAGGCGACAGCAGGTGACCACCCACTGACACCTCCATGGACACATATGTACCCATGGGCACCACGTTAGAAGCCCTGACATACAATATAATCCCAAAAGCACCAATTGCTATACAACATCCCCAAGGTCCTTTGTGCGAGAGCAGTGTCAAATCCAACTCTTATCTATTTGGACAGTAAAAGGTTAAACTCCTGTTACTGATTTTTGTGACATATCAAACTCTTGGGCAGAGGCAATACCTGTTAGAAGGTTACTGTACATGAGTGAGTGTGTAACAAACATTATTTCAAAGGCTTACTAACAGAGCACGCTTCCTTGTTCCCAAAGTATTCCCTTTTCTGTGGCTAACTCTGTAAGACACTACTTGCTACTATCACAATGTTTCATGACACATTACCAAATGCTTCGGGAATAACATAAACAAAAATATTTTTCAATATAAAACTGCCAGCTATTTGCTTATTATTCTTTACTGTAAGAATATTCCCATTACATATGTGCATATGGCAACATAATTAGGCAGCATCTAGAGGACACCAGTTTAATAGGACACCAGTTTAATAGGTTAGCAGGACAGAAGTAGCTTGCCTCAACACAAGTATATTAACTGGCATTAGGAAAAAAAACTCCCCATATTTTTCTTGATTTGCAGTGCAGTCAAAAAGCCCCAGTGCCAAATAACACTCTGCAGCACAGAATTGGGCTAATATGGCAGGTGGAGCCTGGAGTAAAATGTTTGTCTCCCCCCCTTGACCTGCAGACCCCACACTATAAATTGCTTCTTGCACTATTTACAGTTTCAAAAGAAGTTTGACGTAAAGAATCAGGATGCTATTCATATTTTTTTAAAAAACAAAATAACAGTCTTGGATATACAGAACTGCCATTAGTTTCTGAGGCTCCTGGCTTAGGCATGGTATCATAACTGATCAGATTGCCAAAATCTGATTTCACAGAATCTATATATGCAAACATAGTCCTATTTCACTTTCCTATCATATAAACAATTTGCAGGTTGAGTTATACTTGAGTTTTGTCAGATGACCACATGCAAAAGCAGGGCCAGCCGATTCACAAAGCACAGCAGACACTAGCCCATAAGTCGATCTCACAGATAAGTCGAGAGCAGGTTTTGAGCCAGAAATCATGGAATTTTATATGACCCTTTGATAAGTTGGGGGTTAAACTTAGGGGGGATGCCTGACTATAGTTTTGTCTGATTTTACCAGAGGCCAGATCCTGAAAAATAACCTACCAGTAATTGTTACCTAAGAACTGTATAGTCTCTAAATTATTAAAAACATAGTAAAAGATCATAAGATACATTTTCATTCTTTAACTTTTTAAATTCTGATCTTCACAATCTTTTTGTAAACACTATCAGAGTAAGTGCACTGTAAACAACACACCAGTAAAACAGTGGTTCCCAATCTGGGATTCAAGAACCCCTGGGGACACTCAACAGGACCTTTAGGGGTACTTGAAAAAGAATGGAATGATGGCAGGAAAAGGCAGGTAGAGCTCCAGAATGCCTTGCAGAGCCAGCAAAGCAGGAAGGGAGGTAGCTAATTGGCTGTGAAAGCCCTACCAATAGCTAGATGTTGGTCATCAATCCATGTATGAACCAGTGATTGAAAACCAGCACAGTAAAAAAGCGGAAACATAATACGCATCAATCACCCAGAATTTCTCAGGACACTTCTGGTGCAAAACAGTGCAAAGGCAGAGTCTTCTGTTCTTCAAACAGATAAAAAGAGAAAATACTGTGATGAATACAAGAATTATGAGTTTTCAAATAGAGGAGATGAGGGCTTATATAATTAATTACAAACATTTTGCTAATATGAAGGGTACAATTTATGGAAATAGGCTACCAAGGATATGCAAGTGAAAAAAGTTGGGAATCTCTGCAGGAGAACCATGAATCAAATCCACCTTTAAGGTGTCTGGTGTGTTAAGCCAGAAGCTCTATATATAACATACAACTTATAACACATAACTGGGAGTGTGCAATTCAATTCACAGCAGAGAGATGAGCAAGTGCAGCTGCATATAGTTGCCAACTTTTTACTCAGTTATTCCTAAGTAATGGTGCACTGAATTGTAGCCTGGGACTTTGTTTCAAATGGAAAGGAGGATGATGTCCTGGTGTTTCAAAAAACAGACCCCTGCCATATGCAAGCATCTGCAAAACAGAATCAGGCCAGGTTGCAGTAGCATTTGCAAAATGGAAATTGAGCCCTTTTCTCTTGAGGAGAATAAAAGGCTAACTTTGGCTGGAATTTCCCAGGGAGGTTACCATAGAAATTAACAGCCCTCTAATGATCTGCATTGCTTCTAATGATCAAGGGGTGACTGCCTGCCAACTTTTCAGAGTTGAAAAGCTCTGCCCTCTGATCTAAGTCCAGGTAATAATTTAAGCTTGATTACTTGGCTAAAATTTATGGCCCTGTAGGTGAGTATCTGTGGTAGTTTGAAGTGGTTACTTTAGACAGTGGATTGGCAGTGTGTGTTAAACACCACCCCTCTTCCTGTGTTTTTGGGATTGGATAAGGAAATCAGAAAGTGAAGGTGAGAATGGTGGGCTAGAGCATCTTCTGGAAGACACTGTAACCCAGCACTACCCAAATTTAACTCTGTTGTGATGCCCTCCATGCTACAAGACCCTCCATGCTCAGAACCCAGAAGTGGCAGTGACACATGACACGATGACATCATTATCAGTTACTTCCAGGTTGGAGACCACAGAACAACTTTGAAAATGACAATAAGATGCTCAGGCAGGCTGGCCCTGCAGCAAAACCCTACTACACAGAGCTCTGCCCACCAAGCCATTTACTGCTGTTTTCAGAGTTGTGTCGGGTGCCCGCTGTCAGGGGGCAAGCATCCTTTGACACCCATGAGAGTTCACCACCCTGCCCCTGGGAGCCATGCCTTACTGACTGGGGACCACTGCTGTAACCCATTACTCTCTTCTTCTCCACACTTACTCTTCTGCTCTGTTACTTCCTTTTTTTCAAATCTAACACATGCAAGAGGAGGAGCAGTTATTTGCATCTGCCAGTGTGCCACTGAGTAAGAACAGGGGCAGTTGCAGCATTTGGTGCCCAATCTCAGGCACAAGAAGATCAGGGTAATGAAAAGCTAAGACCTGACCCACTGGGTGGACTGTTTGCAAACCCCACTACCATAATCACCACTCTGTTCATACTTCTCTTAATAGACAACAAGGGAAAGGAAAGAAAGATAAGACTCCTCAAGGGCCAAACTGACTTGTTGACCTCTACTTTATACAGAAGCAATTCCATTCGTATCTGACTTGCCTCTATGCAACTGCTTGCAAATTGTCCTTTCTTTAACTTCATGCTGCCTTACATGCTGTAACCACCCACAGTGTCCAATATCTCCAGAAACCTTAAGCTGAATCGCTATGAATAAAGGGAGGGACAGTGCTGCAGGAGCTTAAAGTGTTGTCTTCTTTTTGTGGTTTGAAAAAAAGTTGGTAGTTATAATTTTCTTTCCCTATTATTTAGCAGTAATTCTTCCTAAAGATAGGTGTTTCCCATGTTATCATTTATAAAATCCAACTTGAAAGCCGTTCAATGCATTTAGAACAGGTAGAAATGTTTCAAATATTAAAATATTACAAAGTCCCAATGTGGAGAAAACTCTTTCATGTAAGAAACAGCATGAAAACTGCATGCAGCTTGCCCTGGGTGCCAATCACACGTACACAAGGAACCATGGCCAATTTCACTTTCCTAGTATGTAAACAAGCACTTGCACATTCTCATATGGAGAAAAATAACTTGCTGCACCTGAAAAGAACTGAGTGGGGGCAAAACCTGTCCTTCACTATCGATTTGGATGTCCCAGCTTCTGCCAACAGGAATCTCATGCGGATAATGAGCAATGTGTCTGGTCTTTATGCACATTCCCAAAATGTCCTTACCACCCACACACCTAGGGCAGGTTAGTCCTGCAGCAAAAGCCTGCCTTGTGGTGAAGAAGCCTGCCTTCTTATATTTCATATATTTCAATCTCAGCTGACACTAGCTGCTGATGGGTGTCAGTGAGAGTGAGCTTGTGAACACTTTGGGGGCAGAAAACCCTCTTCATACTTTCAATATGTAAAACCACTTTGAGAACTTTTGTTCAGAAAAGATAACCAAGTATTTTTTTTTTAATGGTAATAATGTGAAGCATTTTGTTTGTAAAAAGAGGTGTTCCACCATATCTGAGAGGGTTCCATTCCAGCCCCCTCATGGATACAGAAACCGCAGATAGGTAAATAGACCTATGTAAGCAGCGGCCCCCATGCTCATTACCTTTGTTTTTCTGTTGTAGCATCTTTAGCAGGAGTGTTTCATGCATAACATTCTTGCTAACTGAAGCACATGACGTGCAGGTAACTAGCCTGCACACTAGAGGGAGACCAACCAGGATGCTTCCTGTTAAGGTGTGGTTGGTCTCCCTCTAGTGTGCAGGCTGCTTGCCTGCACATCATGTTCTTCAACTGAGCAAGAATATTATGCAAGAAACACCTGTGCTACAAGTCCTACTACAGAAAACAAAGATACTGTGATGGGCATCGGAGAGGGTGCGGATTGTCGGTCAACTGAATCTGTAGATACTGGATCAGCAGATACAGGGGACACCTGTAAAATGTTGACTGTACTACTCAGAAGGTGGTTGGATGTAAAGTCTCTAGAACAGTTGTTAAATATTTCAACTGAACTCTACTGAAGATTTGCAATACAGGTTATAAACCAATTTACAGTACACACAGTTTGTACATTAAACAAATCAAAGCATGAGAATGATTCTGCATCCAGTATCACCTGTACTCTTGCACCCCCTCAAGAAAGGGGGGATGATAAACATTCCTGCTTTCTTTTTCTTGCAGCTTCACTTGGACTGTAATCCCATACACCAGTGTTTCTCAAACTGTAGATCAGGACCCACTAGGTGGGTCATGAGCCAATTTCAGGTGGGTCCCCATTCATTTCAATATTTTATTTTTAATATGTTGGACTTGATGCTACCATGGTATGTGACTGCATTTGGGGAAGTGTTACAGATCTGTTCTTTTAAAATGCTATTGTGTACATCAGGGGTGTCCAAAGTTTTTGGCAGGAGGGCCACATCATCTCTCTGACACTGTGTCGGGGGCTGGGGAAAAAAATAATTAATTTACATTTAAAATTTGAATACATTTATATAAGTATACATAAATGAATATATTAAATATGAACTTATATGAATGAATGAAGGTCTTGCAATATCTCAAAGCCTATAAAAGGCCTTGTACAAAGCAAGGCTGGCTTTTCCTTTGCTGCTGCTTCTGCATCATAGATGTGAAACAGCGAGCAGTGAAGGAAGACCTCATCCCACAGAACACGCGCGAGGTCAAACAGTCGCCCTCACGCTGGGAGCAGTTGCGTTGGGCCAGTGCGGGCTCCAACAAATCTCTGGAGGGCCAGAGCTCATTGGAGACTGGGGTCTCCCTGAGGGCCACATTGAGAGGCCTCGAGGGCCGCATGTGGCCCCAGGGCCGGAGTTTGGGCACCCCTGGTGTACGTGATAGTAAATGGGACTTACTCCTGGGTAAGTGTGGGTAGGATTGCAGCCAAGGACTGCTAAAAATTTTCCTGCTTGATGATGTCACTTCGGGTCCTGACATCACCTCTGGTGGGTCCTGACAGATTTTTATTCTAAAGAGTGGGCCCTGGTGTGAAAAGTGTAAGAACCACTGCTACCTGGGAGAACCACACTTACCTGGGAGTAAGTCCCACTGAACTCTATGAGACTTACTTCTGATTAGACATGACTAGGCTTGCACTGTTAATGGTGTTACACGTGGATGATACCAGTTCACCTATGTAACAGCACATCCTGGTGGGTTCTTTTTTAATAAAGATCATTATTGGTTGGCAACCTTCAGTCTTGAAAGACTATGGTATAAGCCTATAGCACCTGGTATTCCTTGGTGGTCTCCCATCCAAGTACTAACCAGGCCTAACCCTGCTTAGCTTCCAAGATCAGACAAGATCAGGCATATGCAGGGTCAATTTGCTATCAGATCATTATTATTAAAGGGATTGTTGGGGAAGGAATATATGTTTTAACTCAATTTTCTTCCTGTTCCCACCCCCTACCCCATAGATTTTTCCATATCAACATATAATTTACTGGGAAAAATAAACTGAAATACTCCCCACTCTACTCCCTGAAATTTTTTTTAAAATAAAGTTGTCCATCTAAGAGATTGTCAGCCCAATCCTATCCACACTTTCCTGGGAGTAAGCTCCATTGATACTAATGGGACTTACTTCTGAGTAGACATGCATAGGATTTGGTTGTAAGGGCCCAATCCTATCCAACTTTCCAGCACTGGTGCAGCCACTATGCAGCCTTGAGGTATGGGAACAAATGTTCCCATACCTTGAGGAGGCCTCTGTAACTGCCTCCCCACTACAGGATGCAGTGCACACTCCATTTGTGCGGCTGCAGTGGCACTGGAAAATTGGATAAGATTGGGCCCCAAGGCTGCAATGCTATCCACATTTTCCTGAGAGTAAGCCCCATTGACTATAATGGAAATTACTTCTGAGCAGACACGCATAGGATTGGGCTCTAAGGGTCATGCATGTACAAGACCAGTCAGCCCTTCCTCCTCAAAGGAACCCATGCATATCTTTTGAAAGACGTAGTTGGAAAATCTATTTTACAAGCCTTTTAAATATCCTTCTAGGATACAAAGCAAGCAAGCAAGCACCACCACCCCCGGAAAGGGAAAGGAAGGCCTCCGCTGGTCTATTTTCTGGTGCTTGAGTGCAGATCAAATGAGAGCATGGAGGGCGCTCAATGCAATGAATGGAGGTTGCTCGATTACGGGGGGCGGGCAGGCACATGCTGGTGTGGGGGGGACAGCCAAGACATCTGTATGGCTAGAGGTAAGGGCTGGGGGGGCTGAGCTTCAGGGAATCTGCATATCTGAAGGGGAGGAGCCGCAAGCCTGAAGGTTTTACGGGGGGGGTGGAAAGCAGTGGAGAAATGGAAATATGGGGGGGGAGGTGCAGGAGTTGGCGGCAAACGGGGCTTGGGGAGCCCGAAGCGCTGGGGGGAAGCCTGCCCCGGTCTGCCCGCTGCAGAAGCACCGCGAGGGCCTGCAGCGAGCCCTGGCCGGCCGCGCGGGAGGCAGCGCTCGCCGGCTGCCCGCGCGGCAGAAGAGCCCCAGGACGGGGAGGAGGGCAGTGGCCGCGGGAGGCCCCCGCCCCAGTGGGCGCCCTCACCTGTGGCGCTGAGCAGGAGGTCCAGGGTGCCGTGTCGCGCTGCTGCTGCTGCTGCCATAGTGAGGTGGAGCCCTGTGCCATGCCTGGTGGAGGCGGCCGCGCTGTGCTGCGAGTGCCACTGGCGGACTGACTGAGCTCTGCTGCGCGTGTGTGGGGTGTGCGCGCGGACGCGAGCTGCAGGCTGGGGTTGCGGCCGAGCCTCCGCCAGAGCTGCCAGGGGGAGCCCGAGGGAGGGGCGCGCAGCCCGGCTGGGAGGGAGCGAAGGAGTCAACAGCCGGGTGGGGAGGGGAGGGGAGGGAAGGGAAGGCGGCTGCAGCAACAGCAGCAGCGGGCGGCCCGCACGAGGCCCAGGGGATGTGCTGCCCTTCTCGTCCCTGTTCCCCGGCACGTATTTCGCAAACAAAAAGAAGGGCCAGCCTTCTTTCCGCACCAGAGTTCCTGAGCCCACCTGAAACAAAAGACCTTCCTGAGGCCACTATCCTGGCCACGCTTTCCTGGGAGTAAGACCCACTGACTATGGTGGGGCTTGCTTCTGAGTAGACATGCATAGGAGTGGGTTCTGAGGCTGCGGTCCTATCCACACTTTCCTGGGAGTAAGCCCCGTTGACTAGAATGGGACTTGCTTCTGAGTAGACATGCATTGGATTGGGCTCTGAGGCTGCAATCCCAACCGCACTTGCCTGGGAGTAAGCCCCACTGACTATAGCGATGCTTTGTAGACTTGTGCAGGCAGCAGGCGGGGGTGCGTATGGACTAAGCAGGTCCAGGGTCAGGCTGCACATTTGAAGAGCACTGCGGGGAAGGGAGAGAAGGCAGGAGAGGAATCCCTCAGTCCCATTCACACACCACCTTAGCTGAGTCCCTGCCCAGGGGAGCCTCTGAGCCCCTCTTCCTGCTCTCCATGGAGCATCCCTGGTGGCTCGAGCAAGCAGGTGGACTTGCAGCCCCCAGACGGGAGACGAGCCTGCGGGCACAATCCTATGCATGTCATTGGGTTCAGTGGGGCTTACTCTCAGGAAAGTGTGGGCAGGACTGCAGCCTGAGCCAGCCGCAGCACCACACGCCTGAGGAGGAAGACGATGGGACCTGGATGGGCAACTGGACCACAGGCCCGCCCCCCTCCCTTGCCTGCTGCAAGCGCCTGGCAGCAGGAAGGGTGGGAGGAAGGACTGCCGGAGAAGAGGCTGCAGATAGGAGGCAGCAGGAACTGGGTGGCTGGAGCTTGGAAGAGGAGGGAGGCCAGAGTTAATGCACAACATGGAGGCACTGGGGGTTAATGGTAGTGGGCAAAAAGAAAGGGGGAGCCTGGCTGAGGGAAGCTGCACCTGCTGAAATTCCCTTATGTTTTCTTTCCTGGTTGTGATTGTTATGGGATTCTGTTCATAAGCCCTATAAGAGCTAAGAGACTTCAATTGCCGCTGCCCCCCATCCAATGAGAGTGTATAGCAAAGAATGCAATCCTATAACACTTTCCTGGGAGTAAACCCCACTGAACACAGTGGAACTTACTTCTGATTTGCCTTGAATAGGATTGCACTGCAAATCAGTAAGCTGCAGGTTTGTGAAGACAATCCTTCAAGCTGCAATCTTGTCCACACTTAACTGGAAGTAAGCGCAATTAACTACAGTGGGATTTACCTCTGAATAGATATGGATAGGATATCTATTAGATATGGGCTGTTAAAACTGCTTTTGTCCATAGAAATCTATCCACAGTTTGCAACACGCTTATTCTCTGATCTCTGGCTCTTGTTTGACACAGGGTGCAATCCTAACCCAGTTTCCAGCAATGCAGTTCCAAGGAAAGGGAACAAACATTCCCTGACTTTGAGGAGGCCTCCATGAGTGCCTCCTCAGGCACTCAACTGCAGGATGCAGCACTCATCCCATTGGCACAGCTATGCCAATGCTGGAACGTTGATTAGGATTTGGGTCACAGGATCATAGCTTTCTGGTGTTGGCACCTCATCTTTGTAGTTCCCTTCTTGGGGATATTCCTTAAGCCCCTTCTCTTTCTGATTTTAGGTTTGTAGTAAAAACCCTTCTCCATAATGCTTTTAATCACTGGCTTTAGGTGATACATTTTACTACTGGTTTTAATGTTTTATCTGGTTGTTGTCTTAAGAAGACTTGTCTTAAAGGACAGAGCATAAACACTTTAAAGGAATTGTTAACTGGAAAATAAGATCTCTCTTTTAACAAGAGAGTGATGGTGCAGCTGAATAAGCCATGTTTCATGATTAGCTTCCAGGCTAATGAACAGTTTCCAGGCTGTTGAATGAAATTAACATATTAAATATCTCGGGTTCTCTACCACTGCTCTTCAAGCTGTGTATTAAGAATAGAAATGGAGGAGGGCAGACAAATTTGAGTATCATGAAAGAGGAAAGTGTTAAAAAATGATCCACCCCAGGTTTCAATTACACTTTGTATACTGCTTTCAGTAGCCACTCCCTGGTGCTAAATGTTTGGGGGAGGGGATTTCCCACAGAGTACCCAAAGGATTCTAGGTGCAAGGATAGCCTGTGGGTCCTATGAACACCATTTCCATCCATTGTAGTTTCTCACCTGTTACCTGGAAAATTCTATGAGTTACCTGTACCCAAAAGACTTGGGATCCGATGACGAAATAAAAAAGTGCACATGTGATTCATACATAGCCTACCCTTACCCTAAATCCCCTTGCAGCAGTGCAGGCAGGTCTAGTTTCTAGTCTACACTCACCCTAGGGCCTTGTGGCAGATTTCCCTTGCCTGAGCAAGGTCTGATAAGATCGTGTTTGATCAAGAGTTCTGTATTTTTGGCTGCTGGAAGTCTCCTTGGGGTGAGGGGAAATTTATCCCCTTGCACCTGGGTAAGCTGCAGTGTAACGTTCATGCATGCTGTTGGGGCTTTGGAGTCACATTAGCACTATTGATCAAACCAGATCTTATCAGACCTTAACTTTGTTCTTAACTCAGGCAAGGCAAGTCTGCCACAAGGCTTTAGGGTAGTTGTAAACCGATGTGCAGTTTATTTAAAGGCCGCAAAGGGACACAGCCAAATTTATGGGTATTCCTAGGTGTATGTGAAATTCTATGCATCAAGCATTGTCCTTATTCGCTGTAGTGTTCATCCCTTTGAAGGGACATATCTGTCCCCATCATGAACGGAGAAGCTTGCACATTCACAAGCAGTTCTTGGAGTAGATCAAACTTTCCACAGACCTCTTATTTGAGGAGTTTTAGATTATGTTTGATGATGGAGCATGATGATGCATGCTATGTATATGCATGGCTCAGGTTTCTTCACAAAAATGTATGATTTTAAAAGGAGGATATATAGCATCACATACCAAAAACATCCACAAGTGTCTATTTTACTACCTACAGGGATCCAGAATGGTTAATCAGGGCATACTACTATTTACACACAAAGCTACATAGACAAGTGTGCAGTTAGCACTTGAATTCCATACAGTGTTCTATGCACACTATCCTGTATGGAGAAGATACCTGTGTAGGGAGTTTGACTTAGTTTAGCTGAAGTCTCTGGCATAAAGGTTTTCAGTAGTCAGCATTTCAGTAAATTCTACTGCACTGGAAAAAAATGAGCAGACATCCATTAACTTTAATGGTGCAGGACCAGGCCCCAAGGCAACTTGGTTTTACAAGCTTAAGGATATTAAAATAGGGCTAATAAGTATGTTTACAACCACCAAGTTTCTAAAACAAGAAAACTCACCTGTAAAACAGGTCATGAGGCATTGTTTTTTCATGTTTAAGACTCTTTAAAATATATATTTGACACTGCTAGTAGTAAGTAATACATGTTGGCATCCAAAAGACATGCAAATTAAAATATTCACGGTCACGTAGATCTTTTTAACCTACACAGAATTTCTGGTTAACTGAGAATATTCAAATGGTTTTACTAGACTATGTGCAAAGGGTGAAACCATGTTCTTGCTGGAGGTGGGTAACAGCTATTGGGAACCTTTGGGTTCACTCAGGGGTCCACAGCTAGATATCACATCCATTTGCAGATTGGGCGGGGGGGGGGGGAATAAACCATGGCCCAGGCAGTTGCTGAGCTGCTTGAGAAAATGTGCGTTGTCTGCTCAGGACTTCTTCACTCTTGGACTTGCATGGATTCTATTTCAGGACAAGTACTGCCCATGATGATATAACTAGGTCACAACAAAAGTCACCTTAGCTCTTTAGTCCTTCCTCTTTTTTAAAGGAAGCTGACCTTTTAAGGGCTGTACAAAGCTTCTCAGGAAAGAACTAGCAAAACTGTAGACTGACAAAATATGCCTTTACGTGTTGCCAAGCTGCAGTGTCTCCTTTGTGTTGCTTTTTGTCATAATTCTTAAGAGTTAAGAAAGCTACTGCTGAACAAAGAGCACTGCATAGAATTTATATAACAGTAATGTTTCATATTGAACATGAGTTAATTACATTCAACACAAACCCAGGCCAAGATCAAAGAACTGCACAACTAGTTCCATACATGCAAAAGTGCTTTGAACTGTTTTATTTAAAAGCAGCACCCTGTACTTTGGAACTCAAGGGGGAATATTTTTAAGTGAAAAATGAGAGAGGCATGCTTAAGTCCTTCCACACATCTATGCTGTGTTAGAAGTAGCACAGGAGAATTACTAGATGACAAAATTTCCTAAACATAGAACAACAGTTACAATTGTCAATGTATAGACTGAATTATGATTGTGGCAGTAATAAATGGTTTTATTCCAGATGGATCCAGACTGTAGTGTGCTTAGAGTTATATTACTTGGGGCCCAATCCTATCGAACTTTCCAGCACCAATGCAGCCACAGTCCAAAGGAAGCCTCTGTGACTGCCCCCTCACAGCAGGATGCAGCACACAGTCCATTAGCATAACTACATAGTCAGGGATGGAAAGTTGGATAGAACCCTAGATCCTTTTTCCTCAAGACGCTTCTGTCACAGTCTTCATGCTTGCAATGTGCTGTTTGCCAAAGCATGAACTCATTGAAGTGGACCATAGCTGATGAAACTGAAAGCAGTGCACATGCAAGCCACTTCTGCCATTTTCAGAATTACACAGTGCACATCGTACTTTCTTCACCTATCACATTATTTTGTTCGTTCTTCTGTTGTCATAAAAACCCACAAACTGAATACGTTATTTGGCAACATGCTTGCTTTTATGTTGGTTTCCTTCAGTTCTGACCAAGAAGAGGCATTCAAACTGTCAAAGTTCTAGCACTTAACAGCAAAAGTTACTGAGCAGCCAAAGCCTCTCATTGCAAAAGGTGGAAGGTACAAAGGACTCTGTGTCCTGAGTTGTTTAAGAGAAGCATTGGGAGACTATCCAGCAAATCAGAGGGGAGAAGCTTTCCATTTTCTCTCATGTGGGAAAAGCCTTCTCATATTATCTGACTCAGGGACTGAATACTCCCAATGTCACTATCAGATTTCCTAAGCAAATAACTACAAAAATAGGATTCTCAGCAGTTCTGAATATTTTAACCAAATTGCAAGCGTTTCAGGCGCCTTTCTCATCACATAGTAACAAAAAGGGGAGCCTTTCCCCACATATTCTTTGAGTGCAGGTTTATAATCTATTTATTGTAAATATGGAGTGCAGTACTGTGATTTTTTGCATGCAAGGGGCCGTTGCTGAGAGCAGCACTGTGTAGGTGTGGGAACATGAACAATCTATTGGCCTTCAAAGCCAAGGCACTCAAAGTGAAGGAGCGGGATTGAAAGATGTCAGCAAGGAGAGGCAGCTGAGGAAATATGGATTAACAAGAGGTGCTGTTACAAGCCCAACACAACAAAGTGGTTTTGAAACTGGCTGTGTACCAAAGAAACTACAAGATCAGTGTGCACTATTGGTATTTATACATGTTAATATTTCATGGAGGTTTCCAAGTTTCAACTAGCTTTACAGTGGAAATGCCCTCAGGTATCACTTATTGAGGGATAGCTGAACAAAACATTCAGATCAGGACCACTTTGCATCCTATTTCAATGACTTTTTCTTCAATCCTAGGCATGACTACTGAGAAATAAGCCTCACTGAGTCCAATAAGTGTGAGCCCAGATAAGTCTGTATATAAGATTGTAGCCTTAATCTTATATTTATCTTGTAATATATTAAACTACAAACATAGGACTTATAAAACTTGCATGGTAATAGAGCCAAATTGCTCTTCCAGCTGGCAGAGCCTTCCAGAGAAACTGACCCTAAAGACCTCTCCTGAGTACACCTTACCAATTTATACCTTTTCTCCTCTCACAGGTATCCACAATAACTCTTAAATTACAATTTTATTCTCTCAGTCTATCAGGGCTCCAGTCTTGCAGGGACTCAAGTTTTCACATTTCCACATTAATTTGTTCCAACCATAGCATTTCCCTTCCCAAACATACAGGACAATTTATTCTCCTTCAAGGCATTAATCTTTCACTGTAAACCTTAAGTCACTTAATTTCCCAAACACCTTCACCTTCCTAGAGAACATCCAAATTGTCCCACAACTCATCTCTGTCACAGATAGTACTGCCAAACCTTTGATTTTATACCCAAAGTTTTATTGGTGATAGGGCCTGGATTTACCAACTTGCAATACTTTGTGTTTTATACATTGGATGAGTGATCGCTGGTTATTCTGAAAAGAATATAAATGAAAATAGGTTGTTTTATATGAAAGTTTGGCTAATAATGCTTTATAGTAGTTATAATAACAAAATCAGATGTAAAAGAAATTTTCCTTGTTTTTTATACCTATTTTAATTCACAGGTGGCAGTGTAGGAAGCAGCATCACAGAAAGTGAATGGAGTCCTCTACATCCATGTTACTGATTCCCATACATGTTGTGGACAATTTCCTGCACCAGAGGTGCAGAAATGTTTGCAAACTGCAGGAAAACCACTTTCTGGCCTCTGCAGCAATTTAGGCATTAATTAGATCTAGCTTTTTATGCGTCAGTGGATATTGGGAACATTTTTGCCTGCATTTTAGCATCCAAGTGCAGCACCTACCTTATGAATGTGTGAAGAATCAAGGCAAGCTACACACAGGCACTGTGTAGCCAACAGATCTGGGTGTACAGAATACATTTAAAAAAAAATCTGCTGTGCAGAAATACCAAAGGAAACCTTTTATCCCTGTGGAGACAACAGTAGCATTCACAGGGGTCTCGGTGAACCTTTCACCCTGGAAAACTTATTAACAAAAGTGTGTCCTTTAAGTATAGTTAGGTAAAGGTGCTTTGGGCATACATCAATCAATGAGCCAGAAGTCTGACAAGTTTTTGCTTTCAGTGCAAACCTGTCTCTTAACAGACATAGGCTTTTACTTAATATTATTTCAGAACATTAAAGTGCATCAGCTGCATGTAAAACTCACAATGCTCATTAGAATGTTGAACAATTTTTTCAGCCCTGTACATAAGTGTACATTGCATCTGCAATAGGTTAAAGTATAATTTCCTGAAAGCACATCAAATCAATTTGAGGGTTCAAATTAAGAGCCAACAATTGTGCTCCATGACCCCAGGAAAGGTTTCAGGGCCTACCGAAAATGAACATGCCTTTTCTTTGCATCCTCTTTGCCAAATAGTTAAGACTGACACTGCAAGTTCATACATGAGGGGTGCTGTTGGCTTATGTTCTCATATGAAATCACCATTTTCTTTTTTTCCTGAAGTTCATTTCTGACTCATGCATTCTCACTCCCCCCTCCATGAGACAACCATTAAAATTTCAAGTTACTCTGGATAACAAGAACAAAACTTATCTGCCTGTGATTAGTTGTAAGCAGGACCTTGTGCTAGTTCAACTTAATGCTTTTCACCAAACAAATCAACCAAACTATCCTTTCCATCAGTACGTACAGCTGTCTAGTCCTATGCCTTTTGTTAGGTTTTCCACTCCTCTCTGTGATGAGAAACCCAGGGACTCTACTCTGCTTGGATAAGGAAGTGCACTGATGTGTGTCATTTACAAAATATACACAAACAGAGCACTTTGGAAACAGATGCCATGGGCTGCCAGTATATCCATTAGGCTCTCAAAGAGAACAGTTGCATCCCAAGGCACTTCAACTTAATGCCAACTCAGTTCTCTCCTTTTCTTCCCAAATTCAACACACAACTGCCTCTTGCTGTCTCTTTTCTACTCCTAAATTCTGATGGCTATTATCTTCTCATGGTTAGAGAAATATTCTATGATGTCATCGAGGATTATCCAAGTCTTTCTTTTAGGTCCCTGATCATCTATCAAAAACAGCATCCTCAAAACTACCAAATTGGTAACAATGGTGCCCCAGCAGCATAGGATTCTGGGCCAAACTTTTAAGAGAACCATACTATCCCCACTTAAACACAGCAAAACTGGATCAAGGCTAGCAGACTAATCACATAAACAGCAATTCACAAGGAAACCATAACTGCAGTTCCTCCTACAGGGGCAATAATATTCAGGGTCACAGCTCCTCAGCTGAGCTAGATCTCAGCAGAACTAAAGATCTGTCTTAACCTTTCACAGTCCTTGCAATTAGTGTGGAAATGTAGTCCCCGTCCCCCCCCCCCAGTATATGCTTTGCATACCAAGACTGCCACTGAACCAACACCTCTATTTAAAATAGCTGAAAGTGCAGCGGAAAAAGCTGTAAGGTCAAAGGAGAAAAATAAAAATCTGAATGCAGCTGGAAATGAGCTTGGTGTTATTAAGAGAAGGAATATTTTGGACTGTATTAGTAACAGGACATGCATGTGTTGAATTTCAAATTATCCTTATTTACAGAGTTTTCTCATCTAATCTTTTTGCTTTTCTTTCTCAGTAGATTCTTGCTTGTGCTCTCTGCTCCCACAATTCTATCCCCTACAGCAGGGGTCTCCAAATCCCGGCCTGGGGACCAGATGCTACCTGCAGCGAGCCTCTATCCGGCCCACGGCCAGCCTCTTGTCCCCTGAAAGCCCCTGGCCCACTTTGCCAAACATAACTGGAACTATGCTCTGGTTGCATCTGGAGAGTGTTCTAAGGGCCAGAGAGGTTGAATGAATGAGCCCATTCATTCATTTATTCACACATCAAATTTCCATCTCTTAATTTATTTATATAAATTTTATCTTTAATTTTTTTTTTTTTTTTGCCTTCAAAACCATGCCAGACATTTGATGCCCTCTGGCCAAAAAGTTTGGAGAACCCTGTCCTACAGCCATTAACTTCTTAATTGAATTCACCCATTTTCCTACTTATCCTTATGCTAAAACAGAATCACTGCATTGCTCCTGTTCATTCTCCCTTACCTTTTCACCTGTCATTTCTCATTAGTTGTTGGCCTTTGTTAATCCTTCCTTCTCCTCTTCCCATTATCTCCCCTACTTTCAACATTTAGGCTATAAGCTCCTTTGAGCAAGAACCTGTCTTTTTTGTTCAATATCTGATAGAATGCCACATACATTGATAAGACAGTCAAACACTGAGGTATGCAGCAATTAGCTTTGTTTCCATTCAAGGAGTTGTTTTTCCACAAAGATACTGCCCGCAATCTGTCCACATAGTTAAGGGTACTAAAGTCTTATTGAACTCCATGGGACTCTGGTACACAGGTTAAAGAATTTGTCTTGGAAGTTTACTTTTACTGCTCAAGCAACATTTACATATTAGCTGGAGGAGTCTTTGTATAATTGCTTTACAGCCCAATCCTGAGCTGCTGCATCCTATCAGGCAGCTGCCAGCATCTCCTCAGGGGAAGGCCCAAGCCCTGCAATGGGGCTATTCGGTCTGTGTTGACTATTTTGTCAGTGCAGAGTTGAGAGGCCCCGTGTTGGCCTTGGAGGCCCAATTCGGGGTTCTGGATCTGGCAGAGTCTCTGCTCCCTCCCGCTGCCCCACACCACAGAACACCTTCCCCAACTAACTTTGCCACCCAGAGCTTGTGCCTTGCTTCGGGCAGTGAACCTACACCTGGCAATGGCTCAGCGCAGGCTGGCTCTGAACCTGTGCCAACTCTTACCCAGTACTGAGTGTTGCTGGCATACTTACAGCATGTTTGCAACACTCAGCACTGGCAGAGGACTGGCGCTGAGCATTCAGGATTGGGCCCTTAAAAGCTTACATATCCTGAAGGCATATACAGTCAAGGTAACTGGGAAAGCCCTCTGCCTATTACCATTGAGGGCAGCCGGAAATTACCATACTCAACCAGATCAATGGTCTGATTCAATAAAAATAAAACTGATATATTTACATGAAGCCAACAGGGCATTTTCCTGTTCTATAAGGGTTGTACTAGTTAATAATAGGAAAGAATTGGCCCAAATGCCTTCAAACTTACCGTCCTTGTTCTAGCATTCATCACCCACCCTCGAGTTTAATTCAAATAAAAAGTTCTCATGCCACAATCAGAGAAAAAGAAGACAGAAGCAGAGTGTTTCCATGTGTATGTGTGTGTGTACCCACACAGGTTACTGATCTCCCTATGCCTAGCAAAATGAACAAGCTGGTGATTGATTCCCTGCTTTGAAAAAGAGAATCAAAGCAACTGCCATGGACAGACAGTTCTGTTAGCCAGTGCAGATGCATGCCATGTCCTCATTTTAGCAACATATGTTGTATTTTATGCCTTCTTGTTATATATATTTTTATAATGTTTTATGTTGGCTTCTGTATTTTTTAAAAAAAATTGTTTTATCTTATCTCTGTATTTTAATGAATATCATAAGCTGCCCTGGTGATCTGTTACTGGGAGGGGTCTCTCTCTCTGCAAGCATCCCAACCAACCTCTAGGGAGATGTATAACAAAAGGATGAAGAATTGCCCACTTAACTGAGCAATCACTTTCAGATGAGCACAGACAAACTCTAAACATCTTCTGAAGGAATGCTTATTGGTTCTTCTCCAGGAACTCTCTTTGCCTAGAGGGCATGGAGAAAGAAATACAATGACACTAAGAAAAAAATTGAGTATATTTCAGTAATTAGCACTAGGTAATCACCTTCATTAATATGCAAGGCTAAAGCATTAGCTTTTTGCATACATGTAATTGTAACCCAGCCTGTTGGAATCCAAGGTAAATTTAACAAGTTCCATTTTGAAACCTGGTCAAGATAGCCTTCAAAACTGGTTAATAATTTAAAAAAATGTTTTTTCTCCATTCCAAACAAGGATTTTTTTTTTTTTAAAAAAGATTTCAGTTAGTGTGGAAGGGAGACCAATGGACATATTCTTGAGAAATCACATACATATCTTGCACAGGATAGAAAGTAGTAGATTCAGCCACAGTACCCTGCAACAGAATCTCATTGGCAATCTTCACAAACTCTCCACCATGAACTTTGGGGGGGGGGGGGTCATTTCTAACCAGGAGCAAGTTAGACTTACTGTCCAAGGACACAATATAGACAACTGGTTCACAGATAATGTTTCTCACATCTGTGTTGTGCACAATGTATTGATAATTTCAACTGAGCATTAACAGCATGTTCTTTCCTGGTCTTGGCCACCCTTATCTTCGTGATGCATTTGGGAGCACCCTGTTCCAAAGTTTGAAAAGCAGTTTTAAACCCTGCATAATTCAAAGTATGTCAACTGCTTAGTGAGACTAGTTAATTATTGAAACTCATTTGGATAGCTAGTTACTGCTTATGACCAGGAGAACAATTACATTCTATCAGCAGCAGACATAGTTTCTTTTAAATGAATGACAAGGTCAAACATCTGAGATTATTGGAGAATTCAGAGATATCATTTCAGTCTTTTGTCTGTAAAAAAAACATACAGTCTTTTGTCTGTAAAACGCTCTATGAATCAAAGACAAGGTTACTCCTCCACTCAAGTAAATTGATAAGCTCATTACAGCCAAATCATAAATGTCCAGGCCCACAGAAAAGAGGGTTGTTCTGTACATGAGCAAGGCCTGCCTGAATGAGTTCTGAAGTTCCACCCTTGACATACTTACTAGATACTCTTCAGACAAACGCAGTATTTTTACAGTGCAATCCCATGCATGTCTACTCAGAAGAAAGTTCCATTGTATTTAATGGCGTTTACTCCCAGAAAATTGTGCGGGGGGGGGGGGTAGCAGAAGCTGCTGCTATATCCTTTACCTCCTCCTGCACCTGAAAGTCCAGCTATTGAGCTGGCCCAGATCCGAGTAGACCTATAGAGGTTGTTCCTTTACCTCAAGCAGACCTCCCAGATGCCTTCCTGGCCCCGTGGAATACAGTGGCGGCCATTTCAGCACCACTCTACCATGGCACAGGTAACCCCATTAGGATTGGGCAGCCCAAATGCAATCCTATAAATACTTCCCTGGGAATAAGTTCCACTAAATTGAATTTAATTAGTTAATAATTTAACTCCACTTCATAGAATTGCATAGTAATTCTCATACTGTGGTTACGTTTTTAGAATTTGGTTGTATACATAGATAATTAAATATTTTGGTAGGATTTATAAGTTTTTCAGGTTGGTAAATTATGTATAGTTTTCAAGTTTTATAAATTATGTATACTAAATTTGAAGAAAGAAAAGGAAATTGAGCAATTTGTCTTTGTTTCCAGTTGGCAAATTACTTGGGCTACTATCCATTTTGGAATAGACATTCTTAGGCCTACTAAAACTCTCACTCTCCAACTCTATTGGACTGTAGTCTTAGTAATCAGACTTGTCAAAAGCCAGGATTAGACTCTGCTGTCTGTTGGCATCCTTCAGTCTCGAAAGACTATGGTATTGCGCTCTGAATGGTGGTTCTGGAACAGAGTGTCCTCTCCAGTGCCAAAGCCTGGGTAGAGTAGATATGGAGGATAGACCCATGCAGCAAATTCCCCCCTCTCCACGTTGCTGAAATGGTCCAATGGAAAGGCAGAAGCCAATACGGTTGGTTCCAGCGGTGTCGCAGGAGTTGCCAGAACGTGACTGTGTTCAGCCATGAACTGCCTCAGGGACTCCGACTCTGGATTTTGCCTCGAGGTTGACTCCTGAAGCCTTTTCCATAACTGGATGTAGCCACAAGGCAGTGGAGGTTTGGGATCAGAGTTTTCCTTCTCTCAGATGAGCTGCCTTCCCAGGCTAACGAGTCCCATCTACCCACTCTTCCCACTCTACCTGACTCTTCTAGCAGGATAAATAGCCCTACAAACAGGCAGCTGTGAGATCTAGTGGTAATTCAGTAGAATAAGATTTATGTTAATCCAATGTACATCATATGTTTTTAAAAAAAGTGTTTCCAGTTACACAAGAAGTTTAATACATAGTGCATGGAAAGCATTTAATCATATGGTGACAGAATCAAACATGTTAACTCTAGATGCTCATTTAAAATCTTCACAGCAGGATGGGTCACATAGGAGTGCAGTCAAATATTAATCTAAATTATGTACAATCTCTCTGAATATCAAACAGTACTTTTTTCCATCTGATACAGATTTTTTTACAATGAAATATAAATTAGCAGTAGCTCATGTTCCACCTTTTTTTACATTAAAATTTAAAATCTTCTTTTAATGCCAGGAGGCACTGAAAGCAGCTCACAACCCATTATCAACACACATAAGCATACCCTTTATGTTTCTCAGATCAACACCAGCTATAAAATATCCTGGGGTAATCATGGTTAAGATATCATATAAACCAAACACTTGAAAATGCAAATATAAGTTGATAAGCAAGCAGAACTAAAAATGAGTAGTCAACATAGCAATTCTGTTTAACACAGAGACAGTAAAAAATGATCACATTTTGGGTATAACCCAAGGAGGCATCAGAGAGTGACCTGGTTGGACACTGGCAGAGGGCTCACACCCATCAGAGGTTTCCGGACCAGTCCAACCCCTGTATTGTCAGTACTAGTAACATCCAGCGAGCCATCAGGAGATGGATAAGTAGAGGGGTTTCAATGCAGTGCATTCCCCCAGGGTCCTCAGCAACCTGGTACTGGATGCAATCCAGAACATCTTGGTAGAAAGGTTACTACAACTCTAGGGAAAGAAAATTTTACAACCAAGCATGTAAAACCCACACCCACATCATTTCATATGTCATATAAGAAAAGAAAGTTTCATTGCATGCATTGACCACAGATGCTGCATAAAAGGGGGTCCCCCAGTATTTCTTTCTCAGACATTCCATATGCAAAAGTACTGATTGTAGCAATGACTACAATGCCTTTTAAACATCCTTCCAGCCATGAGGGAACTTCTTATCCATGAGCTCCCACAGAGCAGGAAGAACATTCAAAAGGCACCTCAATGTCTAACCGAATATACTATGCAATGTCTAGTAATACTTATTCAGTAAGAACTTTACAGCAAAATGGAATACACTTGCTGGAATCATAACAGTATTTGGTCACATGTGCACAGCAATATCTCCATTAAATATGAAAAATGGAAACACAGATATAATTATGTAGTTTAATGAGGAACTGAAATGTTGATGGAATTCCTCTAACAACCATTACGTGAAATGGAAATTGTAATTTTGAATGGACAAAAAGTCATTTTCATCATCATTTCTCCATCACAGAATGGTGAATTTTACCAAATCTCAGACAGCATTTTCAACAGTAAGAATGACCAAAAGGAAAGGAAAAGCTTAAGCTGCAGCCTGAAGGTATAATTTCCCAATGATATAGGCATCAAATGCAATATATTCTAAAAAGGACTTAATTGTGATGCGTGGGGAAGGGGCTTTTTACATCATGGATAAAGTATAGGCCATAGTGGGCTACATCTGGCCCACCAAGACTCTTCTTCCACTGAAGTGTCTCCTTGCCCCTAAGAACAAGCAATTCGTAGCTGATAATGTCATTTGAAAGGCAACAAAAATGTTGGAGGACAAAAAAAATGGAAGCAAGCCAACCAAAAGTAGCATCTGTGACATAAGTAGTGGTGGATGTAGTTTTCATGTCTTCTCTCGCCTTACCAACATACATATGAGTAGACTTGACCATTCAAAACAAAACAAAAACAGGTAATTTCTGGATCCAAATTGTATAAAATGATTGCTGGCTGGGCAATGGTAAAATGCACTCTAGATAGTTCACCTCATTAAAAACACACAGCAAGTGTTCTTCTTGCCCCCCAGTATAGAAGACATTCATGTCAAAAAACACTCCTGCTTGGAAACTTAAGCCATGCCTCTCCTTAATCCTCCTCGTTGAATATAGTTGTTCTGAATGATAAGGACAAAAAGAAGCTATCCTTTCAGCTCACAATTATTTGCATTGACTCTTGAGAACAGCTCCCATGGTAAACATTTTCACTCAAATACAATTTGATTAAAAGAGGTTTCTTTACCCCTCTGTCTCTCTTCCCACACCATATTTTACATGGTAACAAATGTCATTATTTTTTGTGTACCTGGAGTACATGTTTAAATGGTAAGATGTAAAAATTAGCTAATATGCTACCGTGCTGTCACAACCCAAAGTCCTAATGCAACATTGGCAGCCAAAAGTGCACTGCCAGCAAGCAAAATTAAAAAGCCAACAAGTTCCCGTTTTTGCTTTTCAATAATCAGTGTGCTAAGAGTAGCTTCCAGGAAAGAGTTTAATATCCATTGACCATCCAAAGCAAAGCAGGGAACTGCATTAATTACAGCCAAGGCTCCAGACAGCGAAATCAGATACCTAGTTCAAATAAGTTAAGGAGTACGACCAAGGTGGTTCTTTTAATAAACTATGTGCATTAAATTTATTGTTAGAGTCTAAGCTTTGGAAACGGTTCACCTCATGACTGCAATCATATGAGTTGCTTTTATCATCCATATTTGTGTTCAGTCTGACAGTGGAACCAACACAAACTTAAAAATTTCTCCTCTATTTTCAAATTTTCTCACTCACCCCCATATCCTTATTCTTATGTTATCAGTCAAGCTCAAAACTGTTGAAGTGGTAAAAGTGGATGCAACATGGAGTTTTATCCCTATATTGCCCCATTCATGTGTAAATCAGAGATGAATGAATTTTCTTTCTTTTTTTTACACCAAAAGAAGTGCAAATGGAGGAAAAGCTCCCCGTCTCTACAATGTGCTCCGCTGCTTTTAACAATTTTCTCCTGGCTCTGCTCACTTTTGAAGGTTTGGCTCATTTCCCCCACACTCTCCTTTTCATCATGTGGGCTAAGGTGTAAAGGGCACACTTTTTTTGTTAAAATCATAGATGAAAATTTCCATGTGAAATTGCATTCAAACAATCATAAAACCACCAAATAAACATAATGCTTGTTCTGCTTCTAATTTCCTTTGGATAAGAAGGTCTCTCTAACCATGTGTGATAACTTTCATTTCTGAAATCCTATGCACACTTACTTGGGGTGAAATCTCCAAAACTGAACTTACATTATTGAGTAAACATGCAAAACAAATTGAATAATAAGTAAAAAAAAAAAAAGCATCCAATTACTCAACCAAAAATTCTTTAGAATTGGATTGACAGCCCTATCCTGTAAACCTGAAATTTTCTCTGTAAACCACTTTGTGAACTTATGCTGAAAAGCGGTATGTTAATATTCTTAATAATTACCTAAGGTACAATTTGAAATGTCAATCAAGTGTTTTATGGTTGTGATTCTGAAGACGAGGCCCTTTAAAAGAAACAGAGTTGTGGTACTTGGAGCTCCTTCTACACCCTAGTGATAACCTCTTTTTCCTAAAGCCCATACAAATATCAAAGGATACTTGCAAAATGTTTCTATTACCACAGGCACGTCCATACTGAGAAAGCTGTGTCGAGGTACAAAACTGCTGAGGCTCACTTAAACAAAAAGAGCATTATAAGCTTGTTATGAAAGTAAACAACATAATAACACAATACAACATGATTTGTTTTTTCTGATGAGCATCCTGGCAAAAATAGAACTTACACTTTGTTTTCCACACTATTGCCAAGACAGCTCAGTACTATTAAGAATGAACAAGGACCTATTTCCCACTAGTGATCTCCCCATTGGCTCAATCATTTAGTCATAATAGTACATGCTTTTGTGAGAATATTTAGTCAAAACACATGATGTGCTTATGGTCACTTTACAATTGAGCATTTGTAGACTTTGAGAACAGACAGTACAGATAAGAGCATTGTCTGAAGAACCACAGATGCAGTTTTGCTGTAGAAGAGGCAGAAAAACAGGAAACAAGTTCCATTTTAACTGCACATTGTGCTATGTTGCCAATGACAGATTATCAGAGCTTTACCTCTCATAGCAGACAGGAACACTAAAACCAAGGAACTTAGAAGTCTAAGGTTACAATAGGATTATTTGAAGAATGCGTTCAAGGAGGAATGATCAAGGTTTTGATTGTGGTATGTGTGGAAATACTGATAAAGCAGCATCGCTACATATTGAAATATGGCTTTAAGACCAAAAGATACTGTGAAAATAATTTAAGAATCTGCAATTCAAATCGGACTTCCGATTTGAATACCTGTTTCTGTCAGAATCAGGGCTCAGTTCTTCAAGGCAAATATCACCAAGACCTGAGGATTAAAACAGGTAGCAAAAGAAAGTACATGAATGGACTATGGCAGTGGTTCTCACACTTTTAGCACTGGAACCCACTTTTTAGAATGAGAATTTGTTGGAACTCACTGGAAGTGATGTCATGATAGGAAGTGACATCATCAAGCAGGAAAATTTTTAACAATTCTAGGCTGCAATCCTACCTACACTTACCCAGGAGTAAAAAACATAAACATAGTAGTAGCCTGTTCAAAGTACAGATCTGTCACATTTCCCCAAATGCAGTCACGTACCATGGTAGCATCTAATCTAATATATTAAAGTCTAATATATTAAAAACAAAATATTGAAATGAATGGGGACCCACCTGGAATTGGCTCACGACCCACCAATGGGTCCCAACCCACATTTTGAGAAACACTGGGTTATGGCAATAGTTCCCAAACTGTGGGTCCAGGACCCAATTTTTGGTGGTATGCAAAACTGACAGGGCAGATTAGGCAATTAATTGCAGCAAGGCTTAAATAAACTGCTACTTGGGGAGGGGGAGGGGAACAGAACTGCTGCCCAATCACCATTATAGCCAAACCCCTTGGCATAAATCAGGCAGCAACCTCTAGGGCCCCTAAAAAGTTTGAGAACCACTGGGCTATTGAAGCAACAGACAGGAATGTGATCAGGAGCAATTTTTATTTAAACATTTAGCAGTAACATTTCATTTATCAGTAACATTTTTTATCATCTGACCCATGCAACTTCCCAGCATTTCCCTGCCACTGCTTGGGGCAATTGTCAGTTTACACATAGCCATGTACAAAATAGCAGATCATTGTTTCATCAAGTACTATAAAAGGCATGCTTGTAAAATTAGGTGGAGTCCCTTTTGTATGTTTAGAAGCAGTGGACTCAATCCTTCTCAGGTTTCCACTTCCAATTTTTAAAGAGACATGCACTTAATTCTACACCAAGAACCTTCCACACTTGATGGATATGGAATTTGTGCTCAGATATGTGCACATTCAAGTACAAAAAGCAAAGTAAAAATCATAGAAAGGAAGCCAGTCAAAACCCTGTACCCAGAAACTTACCCAGTCAGAACACTGTCCCACTAGCTCAGTATTGTCTGGCAACTATGGTTTTGAACAGGAGCATCGCCTAGCCCTACTAGGAGCTTGGGATTTTCTGCATGCAAATCATGCAGATCATGTGTATGATATTATTACTTACCTATAACCCTTCTCCTGACCATGTGGCCTCTCTAGTATTATTACTATCCTCACTATCTCACTATTTCAGTGAGAGAAAACACAGTGAATGATGTTTGTTGGTTTCAGGTCTGCACCTGACCGTAGATGGGTTGTATTGCTTTTAGGAACCTGGGAGCAGGCTGAAGAGCTATCCTATCCACTACTACACTGGAAACTGTGGCATACCATGAGGTTTTTGTCACTTCATGAAAGACAAAGAACCAAATACAAAATCAAAAGGACCTGCCAAAGAGTATCCCAAAGAGTATCCCAGTATAACTAAATATTAGTTAGTTACATACTGAATCCCACACACCCACCCACCCTGAAAACACACAAACCTGTATACTGGAGATGCAGCGGGTGCCCTACGAACAGCATATCAATTTGAGGTGGATGCTTTACTCGGATGAGCCTCGTTTGATTTTCCAAAGAAGGAGTTGCACATAACCTTGGAACAAAGTCCTTCTGGCAATCCATATTTGTTCGGCAAAGTTGACTGGCCTCTATAGCTTTCCGTGCTGGCAGACAGGCATACTGGACATGAAGTTTTAAATAAGTACTGAAGTATATGAAGTACTGAATAAGTACTGTATTTGCAAAACAGAAAGTTGCATTTCACCAAATAGATGAAAAATGGTTAAAAACAGCATTCCCACTAGTCTGCTTCCATAGGTGATATTGCCATGTACTCTAAGCCACAGACAGATAGTACATACACAGTATGTACTTCATCACTCATGTTTTCATCCTATTCTGCTGGGCAGGAAAGAATTCAAATAATAATGTAAGCAGGAGATTGCTGCTCAATGGACCACCAGTGTGAACAAACATTAATATGTACCACAGCTGTACAAAAATTGGAGATCAGGTAACTATCTAGTAATGCAGCCCCACCCAATGAGAAAGCAGACTGAACTGCTGATGCTCCATCTGCCATAGCAACAGATGGCTTCATGTGCACATCTGGGATCACAGGCACAGATTACTCAATGGTGTTCATTTTCCCATCTATGCCACTAACTAAACATTTACAATGCTTATAAACACATGCACACACTGGCACCTGGGTCATTATGCAATCCTAAAGTGCAGTGAGCTTGAAATTGAACTACTACGTGTCTTCCCTTGCCTTCCAATCATTTTTAAATCTGTGATAGTCTAAATAATAAATAGGGAAAATAATTAATTATAGGTTGAGCCTCGTTATTCGCATGGGTTCCGTTCCAAGCACTCATGTGGATGGCAAAAAACGCACTATAGCAAAACAATTTAAAGAACAAAGTTTCTTTGCTCCAGCGATTTAAAAACAGCCTTGCTGAACTTTGTGATGTAAGATAAGAGTCATTAAGAAGACAATCCATCAATCAGTCATCCTCCAAGAGCTTCACTCAGCCCCTCCCTTCACCAATGCAAAGTGATCACCTTTGTTTCAGGTGCTCAGGGGGAAGGGAGGGGTCCGCTGAAGAGAGAAGGATTGATGGATGGTCAGCCAGCTGCCCCCCCTCTCTCTCATTAAGGAGGCTAGTGTTAAAGGACTGTTCAGTTTTTTAAACTGATTTTAAAGGGGTGCATTTTTTCCCTTCTCCAGGGATCAGTACATTCCTTCTCATTTGCAGTGGCCATTCGTGTTGACTCAAATTCATGTATAAAAAATCTGTGTATAAATAGGCTGGACCTGTATTTCTTTCTTTTGCAAAAGAAAAGAAGGGAGGGAAGCAGAAAGAGAACAGGGATGCACAAAGTTCCATGTCCAATTTATCTATTCATACATCATTCCTCTTATTGGTTGGGTAAAGTGGAGTGAATTATTTTTATCATCAACATCAATTTTATTGCCCTGGGAAAGTTTTCAGCATCTTGATGAGAAAGCCCAGACTAAGCAATTTAACCATGATCTCTTTGCTTTGCAAACTTTATCTTTTTGGCACATCTTTGTTCTGTCTGCAAGACTAAAATGTGGGGACATTCTGAGCAATTGGGGGCAGGGAAGCAAACTCCAGTGACTAAACGGTAGGCTTTGATCTGCACCTTTCTCCATTATCAACTGATTTGACCTAATTATTTCAAATTCACAAATGCTGGAAAATATATAGTCACCAGAGTTTTACATGAATTTTGTCCATACCACTGAATAAATATTTCAAATACATATTAAGAAGCCTGAAACTATTGTTGTCAAACAAATATGTTTGTGCTATACCAGTGTGACTATGGGAATAAGCAACTTACCAGGTGACTTTTCAAATTATTACTGTACGAAAAACAGACATCTGTGAGGCTGTTGTTGCTACAACATTCAACAGTGCCATCAAGTCTTTTAAAACCTAAAAAAAGAGTAAATTATCTGATTTCAGATATCACAGCTTGCTGTTTTTGTGTTAAGGCAGTGGTTCTCACACATTCAGCACTAGAATTCAGAATGAGAATCTGTCAGGACCCACCAGAAGTGATGTCATTACCAGAAGTGACATCATCAAGCAGGAAAATTTTCCACAATCCTAGGCTGCAATCTTACCCACACTTACCCAGGAGTAACTCCCACTGACTACCATTGTTAAAAGAATATACATAGTAGCTTGTAAAAGTACAGGTCTGTAACATTTTCCCAGATGCAATCACATACCATGGTAGCATCAAGTCTAATATATTAAAAATAAAATATTGAAATGAATGGGAACACACCTGAAATTGGCTAGCAACCCAACTAGTGGGCCCCGACCCACAGTTGAGAAACACTGTCTTAAGGAAAGAGAATCTCAACCACACACACCCACCCACTCTCCCTTTAGCGCAGCTAACATCACTGTGGTCTACTTCTTCACTGTAACAAAGAGAGTGCATAAGGAAGATTAGGCACACTGTCCAAACTATCAACTTAATGGTTAAACAAATCTCCATGCAAACAAATGCAAAATCAGATTGATTAAAAACTATTCTTATTTGGGCTTCTTTATGACTATTTTTATTGTATTGGTTTTAATTATTTTAGGCTACTTTGAGCATTTGTAGAACATAAAAGCCAGATGTTAAGTTACAGTATAAATTTTAAAAAACTAAGGGCGCAATCCTAACCGACTTTCCAGTATAGTGGGGCATGTGCTGCATCCTGCAGTTGGAGGGAAGTCATGGAGCCTTCCTCAAGGTAAGGCAATGTTTGTTCCCTTACCTTGGAGTTGCATTGCCCTTATGTCAGGGCTGGAAAGTTGGTTAGGATTGCAGCCTAAGAGCACTAACTTATGCATAGTTACTCAGAAGCAAATCCCACTTTATTCAATGTGGTCTACTCCCATGTCAGTGGACACAGCCTAAGAACTACAGGAAAATGAGATGCCCAGGGAAAACTGTGGGGAAAGTGTGAAAGATTTATTCTTGTTGCATCTGATTCTATCTGAGGCCTCAACTGTGTGAATAGGGCATGGGACAGGTGTGCAGGTGGGGTCAAAAAGACACCTTGAGAACAGGAAAGCAAGAGTCAGAATGCGTTGTTATATCCTTCTGCCACTTCTAATTGTGATCACTTCAGGTTAAAAACAACAGAGCCATTCAATAAAAGGCAGTCAGGGTGATGGTTTAGCTTTTATCTAGATGAGCTACCAGGTGGCCAAGACCCATGTGTAGTCCCAGTCACCCCTTCATGACCCCTAATGCCAACTTCACTTTTAATTGAAGACTTCATTTATTACATTGACATTCCACCTTTCTTCCATTATGGAACTCACAGTGGTACTCATGGTGTTCCCAGCCAGTCAGACTGAGTCCTCTTTGCCCTCAGTAGAGTGGCTGCACTGTGAATCCTCAGACCAGGCACACAGTTTTTAACACAGGGCCTCATCAAAGCACGATGTATTATATCTATAGTTAAAAACGACTGTTTCGTCCAAGTGTTATCAACTAATTTTTAGCTCAAGACTCTTGAGCTAAAAATGAGCTAAATAGAGAAGAGAAGCCTAACCAAAAAAAAGCCTAAAGAGAAGCCTAATAACAAAAATTTTTTTTTCCTATTTTCATTTACATACAACTACAGGTGGCAGCAATCTTACCTGGGTGGAGAGGAGGAGTCTGGCACCTGGAACCAGCAATTTCTCATTTTTTGCTGCTTCTTGGAGATTAGATATAACTAGAAGTTGGCAACATATTTTCTGCAGTATACGCAAACGGGCAATAGCGATACAGCTGGATATTTCAAGCAGCACAGTTTGAGCTCACCCACTGGGACCTGATTTTAGCCTCACTGTTGATACAACAGCTGCCACTATGGTCCACTGCTTGTCCTTTTCGTAGCATGGGTGAGGAAGGGCCAAAAATATCCATTTATGTGACATCCCTCATGCTATTTAAAGGCTTAAAGCTGAAAAACAGCTCTGCAAGGACACACAATCATTCTACAGCAGCGAGGCTCCCCACAGAAAGCTTCTGCATCACTTCCCAAGCACAGGTAACTGTTTTAGATACAAGGGTGAAGACTACAGCTTGAGATATCATAGCTGAGCACATCCATAGCACTTTGCTGCCCATGCGTATCAATTTAATGGTCATCTCTGCTTTTATCCAGCTTAAGCAGACATGGGGTATAATCATTAATAAACAGGCAGAATAGATATAGTCATCAAACTAAAGAATTTGCCTCTGAAAAATACAATCCATTTGAACAATGCTTAAGAAGCCAAATCACAAATTACATCAAATGCCTGAGCTGGCCTGTTTGGTTTTGCTTTTTTAACAAATCGTACTAGGGCATATGTGTCCAAAATTGGAAAACTGCACTTTGTTCCCACCATGATTCTGATCCTAAATATAACTAAGGGTGCAATCCTAACCCCTTATGTCAGTGCTTTCCAGCATTGACATAAGGGCAATGCAGCTGTAAGGTAAGGGAACAAACATTCCCTTACTTTGAGGAGGCCTCCGTGAGTGACACCCAACTGCAGGATGCAGCACATGTCCCATTGTGCTGGAAAGCACTGACATAAGGGGTTAGGATTGTGCCCATACACCCACACACTATTTTAATGCACGGAGAGGAAAGACTTCAATTTGCTTTCAGCTGAAGCTATGTCTCATTAGTGTGAGGGGAGGGTATAATTAGGATTGGAACTGCAGCTGGAGTAAACCCATGAAACCCACCAACCTCCTGCCACCGTTTTGCCCTGTTTTGATGCACACACCTCAGTGCTATTGGTAGAGATGTTATTAAACTTTTTTTGGGTAGATTTTAGTTCCCCCCCCCCCAATGAAAAAGTGCAGAAAGTGGTATTATGTGTTTTTACTCCAAGGGCGCATTTTTATAAAATTATAAAAGCTTTAAAAGTGTACTACGTAGGTGATATAGGTGGTATAGTGTCCACAGATGCAGCCACTGTGAATTAGGTATTAGAAATTTTTTTTATTTTTGCAGATTTGGGGCTTTTATGTTTTGTTTTTTACCGAAATGAAAGGTACAGAAAGTGGTGTTTTGTGGTTTTATTTTGTTATCATTAAAAATCACACCTCTGGTTATTAGTTAAAAAAAAAAGAACAAAAACAAAACTGACCAGCACTTGCATTTAACAAAACATGTTCTGGCCTTACAATTGAGTTAGTGGGTTTTTTACTAGTAAAACAATTGAAGTTACTGAATGTCCTAGAAGGATAATCAAATTATATTCCATTAGCCAAATTCTCTGTAGAGGTCAAGAGGAAATCCATCACTGATTTAAAAAATAATAATTAGAAAGGAGGAAAAAATCCACATAATTGCCAGAGTCGGAAAGAGTTGTGAGACAGTAATGAATCACAACTAGAATGTGATAATAAACAGATAATTTAAAAAACATAAAAGTATAATGAGCAACAACATCTACAATGTAGGAACAGCTATACCTCTAGATGGGAAGCTTAGCTGCTGTGGAATTGTTGCTTTTATGCAGTAGCCAGTTTGTGGTTTCCGAGAGATGTCTGCAAGGCAGGTATTCCAGTCCTCCACACTACGAACAGGACAGTCCTGCAAACTAGTGACAAGATCACCAATGAAAAGGCCTCTTGGCCCATTAGCAGGAGAGTCCTAAAAACAGGAAAATATCAAGCTGAAAAATCTGCACACACCTTATCATCAGCAATTATTGTAAATTCCAATAACAACAATAGTAGTCCCTAGACTCTTGCCACACTTTCTGAAAAAACAAAGAGGAGTCCAGTAAACCACAAAGTAACTTAAAGAAGAGGGGAAAGGGGGATAACTTTTTTTTAAAATCAAAAAACACCACAAATATGCATTACGTGATATGCCCAACATGGAAGTGATGCAGGCCTGGCCAGAATGGTTTCAATTCACCAAAAACAAACCTGTTACTGTCAGAGCAGGCAACACACACACCAGTTGAATTTCTTGAAGCAAAAGCGTCATTATACGTATGAAGCAAGAAACAAAAGATAGGGCATTTCATACCTAATTATCTACCTATCCCAGTGATTTTCAAACTCTAATGGAGAGTTTGAGCCACTGTAAGTGCTTGCAGGGGTGGGGGGGAAGGCAGTGGCGCGATTCCCAGGATCACACCACTCAGGGGGCTACAGGGGCTTGGGTGCACTTACCCAGGCCTCCTGCAGCCTCCCCAGGATGCGGGGAGCCTGGTGCAAACCTCTGGCAGGGCTCCCCGCAGCAGCGAATGTAAAAGCAGAGCTATCATGCCCCGCCTCCATGGAAGTGGAGCGCAATTGCTCCACTCTCACTTTCACTGCTGCAGGGAACCCTGCCAAAAGGTTCGCACCAGGCTCCCCGCACCCTGGGGAGGCTGCAGGAGGGTTGGGTAAGTGCACCCAAGCCCCTGCAGCCCCCTGAGCGGTGCGATCCTGGGGATCGTGCTGCTGTCTCCTCCCTGCCTCCAGGCTGTCCCCGCCCCTTAAGGGGGCAGAGGCCAGGGCCCACAGGTTGGGGCGTCACAATGCCCCAGTTTGAAAAGCCCTGACCTAGCCAACTGTCTCAGTGGCTAGTTTTCCTGCCAGCAAAATTCTGGGAAAGGCCTCAAGAAACAAACTGAGTCTTGCAGAATAAGCTCACCAGGTTCTTAAAGAAGCAGATCAGCAATAAGTATTTTATTAAGGCATTCACCTGTATAGCCCTATTTTACCTCCGAACTAAAAGGCACAAGAGTACAGTATCTACCTTTAGAGTTAGAGGGAATGATAATATTACAGCTAAATTATAGAAAAAGTCAACTTAATAAACTTGATTTTTGCCTGCCACTAACAATATAGTTTTGCAAAGAATGGGTTTGGTCTAGATGTGACCCTGTGTTCCATTTAAATGTGTGACAGTATGGAAAAGTCAGATTTTGTATCATGTGGATTTGAGAGGCACATTTAATACTGCAGAAGGAGATCTACATCAGCTTAAATCCCCCCCCCAATCTGGATCACCGTCTGTTGTATTTGATCAGAGCAATATATGCAGATACTTTGAGGATCAGATCTGCTGTTCTGACAGTAATTAATTTCAGTCCAATGATCTGGGTTGTAAGACATGGATGTATGCTAGTAGCATTCCTACTCAACTTTTTCAGTAACAATCTTGTCCATGCCCTTGGTGGACAAAGTTCCTCCCTCCAAATGTCATAGGTGCTATGCCAGGGGTCTAGAAATGCCTGTTGGCACCCTAAAACACTTCTGTGCATGTACAGTGAAGGGGAAGAGAACAGGCGTCTTTTCCTTCCAACAGCACCACATAGTTCTTTATGTGGCACTATTCTGGACAGCCTCTGAACTTCAAGGTAGCATTTAGATACCTCAAAACCCATCAAGCTTGTGTGGAATACTATATGTAGCACTTTAGATCCCAACCATAACAAAAAAAATAGTCAAGAGTACATACATAATTTTAGTAATGGAATTTAATTCATTGCTACATATGCAGTGAGTTATTGTTTAAGGAAGCTCCAACTATAGCAGCATGTTCTCAAAAGTCTAGAAAAATTCTTCAAAATAACCAGGTAATATGGAAAACCTAGCAATCAGTAATACTGTATGGAGTAGGGACAGTCACCACCTAAGAGGCAACAGACTCCCAGCACATACACTGTACTTAACTCTTTGATGAGAAGGCAGGATGAATGGACAGAAAGACACATACATACATACACATACAGTATTTGTAAAATAAAGAAAAAATATCCTGCTGTAACATGTATGGCATAGCAAACGTATTTTTTTACCCAGTGCAAATTTTCCAGCTGAGTAGCTGCTACACATACTGGCTTTTTAATCAACATATACATATAAGAAAAAGCAACAACAGTTAGATCATACTGTGAAGTGTTACATGCTATACATTTTTTTCCCTACAGAGAAACTACAGTAGCAATGAAACCATCCAGCAGCAACTGGTCATAGATTACAGCCTGTAGTTTGTGAAAGGATATCTCCAAGTAGGGCTGTCATAGGTCACTTCGGAAGATAACTAAGAAACTGCAGAGTTTGATGGGTTATAGGCTGTTCTTTGTAAGCACCAGATCATTCATCACTCTTACCTCTGCAATTTCAGTGACAAGTGCCCCCACACCAGTGTAATAAAACGGAAAAAGAATGATTGGCAAGAAGAGAAGGACCACAAGACTTGCAACTCCAAGCACAAAGTTGTGCCAGACTCCTACAAGGAGGAAAAAATAAGATGTTGATTATCAACACAAGGAGAAAAGTATAAACAAAATGTTACTGCTTAATCTGTTTAGGCTGCAATCCTACATGCTTATCTGGGAATAAGCACCACTGGACATAGTGCACTTACCTCATGAGTAAGCATGTATAGAATTGCACTGTTAGTCTGATTTCACAGGCCATCACGCATTTGCTTCCTTAAACGTTACACCAATTCCTGGGTATATTTGGGGTACTGATTCCAAAAATGGCATCCATTTTGCCCTATCACGTCTAATTTTGGAGACACGGCATTGCCTCATTAGTGAATAGTTCGAGCAGCTTCCTCATGAGGAAGACTACACCATGGCTTCCTCATGAGGAAGCTGCTTGAACCATTCACTAATGAGGCTATACCAGGAGTGCCCAAACCCTGGCCTGGGGGCCACTTGCAGTCCTCAGGGACTCACAATCTGGCCCGCGGGGAGCCCCCAGTCTTCAATGAGCACCTGGCCCTCTGCAGACTTGCTGGAGCCTGCAGTGGCCCGACACAATTGCTCTCAGTGTGAAGATGGCTGTTTGACCTCTCGCATGAGCTGTGGGACAAGGGTTCCTCCTCTGCTTGCTGTTTCACATCTGTGATACAGCAGTGGCAGTGAAGGAAAGGCTGGCCTTGCTTTGTGCAAGAACTTTTATAGGCCTTAAGCTATTGCAAGACCTTCAATCATTCATACAAGTTCCATCTCTAATATAGTTGTTTATGTAAATTTATTCAAATTTGAAATGTAAATTAACTCGGCCCCCAACACAGTTTCAGAGAGATGATGTGGCCCTCCTGTCAAAAAGTTTGGACACCCCTGGGCTATACTATATCTCCAAAACTAGACATGATAGAGCAAAACGGATGCCATTTTTGGAATCGGCACCCCAAATTCATATCAAACCACCATAAAGTTTGGAAAAAACTTTTCTGATCCTCAATTTTGTAGGCCTGTGTTTTCACTACACAATGTACTGCCCAGTAGGGAACAATAATATTAATTAAGATGTCAAAGATGAAAATGTGAGCCATAACTAGGGCTATTTCCTGGTGAACAGAGCATAGTTCTTAGGAAACCTGGCACAATATAGCACTACCCAAGAATAAGAAAATGCAATGGGAACCAATCCAGCCTGCAAAACAAAACATCAGAATTGCTCAGGCAATACGTGCAGCCTGTCACAGTGATAAGGTAAGCTGGAGTTGGAGTTATCCTGAATAGAGTTTTCTGATTTACCATTGAAAAGGAGCATTCAAGACCCACAGCATACAAGAAGGTCACACAAACAAAGCATTATTTTTTCCAGAATGGAATTAAATGTTAGAATGCTTCATTTAAGCATCACCTGTTTCTTCAAATTTTTTTTGTTGTGAACCACTGTTGCTTCCTAGGGACAGATACAATCCAGCCCCAAATGAAAGATTTAAACATGGAAGTGTGTGCAAGTCAATTTTGCATTTACTTGGAAATAATTCCATTAAGAGATAACTTCTGCCTGGTCTATACATGCAGTAGGATCCAATGATAAGAGTACATTGTGCTATTTCAGAATGTAGTGGAAGGGGTGCGCAGTACTTTATATTCTCCTATATACCAGTTTAGAAAGACATAGAAAACCACACTAGCACATCAAAGAGAAAAATTATATCCCAGTTCACATCTTTTCGTGTAAGGTTTCTGACAGCAATTTTTTTTTGAAGTGCTCTCCACCCACAACTTGAAATGACATCACCTATTCTACCACTTCAAGACTCTTCCACTTCGTTTTGCTGCATGTGTTGACATATATATGTGCCATATATATATATATATGTGAATTGCTTTGATAGCTCAAAAACTACTGTATAAATGCCAAGTATTTTTACTATTGATTTCAACACAGCTTACTCTCATGGAAGTGTGCCATAACTGCTGTAGCAAAATTTAATAACTTCTCTTGCAAATATAATTTTACAAACAAAAACAGTGCTCTCTAGGAAAGATGGTACAAGACTCCACTTTTTCCTAGATATAAATTGGGCACGGTCAACATAGGGAAATGTGTGTATTACTCTGGTGTGTCCTTGTTCTAGAAAATCCTACCTTGTGAAAACATAATCTGATTTCACATCTACTAATGAATTATTGCAGAAGCCAGAAGTAATTAAACACAATGAAAGCTGCTTGCTACAGATATGTTTTTGCATCACCCTCGTAAACCAGCTACCATTTTTATTTCTTAGGATTTCCTTGAGGGATTCAGTTGTCATAAAGAAACTAGTAAACCAAACTAGCCTATTCATAATTGTACAGTTAAGGATTTGTCTATATTTCCATTACTGGCTTGATTTAATTAAAAAAAAAAAAACACTTCTCCTTGGAGAGTTTAAAAATCACATCTGGCTTAATCTAAATTGGCACATAAATTCAGCATGAACGCTAATGTTCATCATTCATAAGTATACACAACAAGGGCTCAAATTAAATGGATAACCGAGCCATTTTATTTTCCATCTGAACCATCACAACACACAATTTTGCTTTAAACAGTCTATTTCAAAGTAAGACAGATTGCCTCCCACAATAATTCCTCCTACCTTTTCCCCCTATTAATCCATTGTTCTAGGTATTCTTGTAGTTCTAAGATATTATAATTGCAGCACAATTACAGTAAAGGAATTGTTCACGCCACATGGTTTTGTTAGCTTCAATTATAGACCACAAAGATATTAGGCTGGCTAAAAATAAAAGTGATTAACACCTCTAAAACGACTTTGTAAATAAGCCTTGAAGTAGTGAAGATAAAGATGTTGAGATGTATGAGTGGTCCTAGATCTCCTTTCTTCCACCAGAGCTGGCTGGCTCATGAAGCTGGGTGAAGTAGATCAAGGGTGGTGGGTGCTTTGCATGCACCCAAGGCACTCCCCTACAACCACTGCCACTCTCCTCCTTACACTGTCCATTTGAAAAAGTCAGAGCATGGAGGCATAAGTGGCCTAAGTATCTCTTGGGAAATGCTCCAGGACACCATTCTACTCTCTCCTCCGCACACTTCTTTTTCCACTCCTGGCACTCTGACTTTTTCAAGCAAATGGTGGGTGGAGGAGCAGTAGCAGATGATGTTAGGGGAAAAGAAAAAAAGGCAGGGATGCAAGCTAAGGAATGGCAGTGGTAGCAATTCATCTCTTCAGGAATGTGACACGGGAGCTTGCTCTCTAGCCAAGAGGCAGTCAGCAAACAGGAAAAAAGGAGGACCTGAATTTCCTTCCCTTTTACATCTAGGAGGAACTTGCCAGGAGCTCCAGGAGTGCAAGCAGTAACTACAGGTTGAGTCTCCTTATTTGCAAAGGTTATGTTCCCAGAACTCATGTGATAGCAAAAATGACATTAAAGCAAATCCATTTAAAAAACAATGTCCCTTTGCTGGGCGATTTAAGAACAGCCTTGCTGACCTTTCCAATGCATCAAGAAGACAATCAGTCTCTCCCCAGGCACTTAGAAAGGCTTCACTCTGAGGCAGCAATCCCTCCCTTCAACAGGAGTCCCAGGGGAAAGAATGGAGGAGGTGATAATCATTGCCATTTAGCATTCTTTCACATGCTATGGGGAAAGGGAGGAGTCATTTGCCTTGGAGTGAAGCTGTCCAAAGTGCCTGGAAGAGAATGATTGATGAATTATCAGCTGGCTGCCCTCTCTTGCATTAAAGAGGCTACTGCTAAACATTTTCCCTTTAATTGAAAGGGCCCTTCTCATGGCATTGAGATAAAACAGCAGGTAAAAAGTCTGTGGATAATTAGGTTGTACCTGTACTACAAATGAATACCTCCACCTGTAATAACAGGTGGCAAAAGGCAGGCTGTGGAGATCCTACTGACCTGACATAGCTGTCATGCTCAAAGGGGGTGTGTGGGGTGTGTGTGTGATCTACATACACATCCCGTTGCTGGCACCACTGATGGTTATACAAAGCTCTTCCCAGCAATAGCAAAAATATATCACTCCTGAGTATAAATGTGTTTTCATATCTATACAAGGCAGTAAAGCCACCAGTCATATGTAAGAAGTAAATGAGGCAAGGAGTTCAGACTGATTACCCAGAGGCACTTTTAAAAGGGGTGGTTCACTTATATTTAGCAGGAGGAGAGTAACTGTTCCTGTTCATTCTGGCACAGTATTTCATTCAGTAGTTGTTGCTGGTATCTCCCTTTTTTTGTTTATAAGAACATGAAACTAATTCTTTTGTTCCTTTACCATGTAAATCACTTCAAGAACTTTAGGTTGCTGATAATTGCTATATTAATACTTACAACCTTATGAAAAGAACAAAAGCCAGCCCTAGTCCACAAATATCCATCATTTTTTGTAAGATAGCCAAACATTCAGCAACACTAACTTAAGCCCCCGCACATCATGAAACGTGACTGAACACACAATTCCACTGAAAGCAACAAAGCAGGATTCAGGATTTGGAGGTTTAAAAGCAGCCAAGTCACCACCATTCAAGTAGAAGGTTCACATGTAAAAACATTTTGCATAAAAACCCAACTTCCACTGTTAGTCCTAGCTCAAACACACTTCAAACAAGCTATAGCCTCATCTAAAACCCAGTTCATTTGTCTTCCAGAGAATACAGTAATGTTTGTGGAAGAATATGCTCAGTGAATTTTGCTCTTGCACATTCAGTCTACCACACTGAAATGTTCAAAACACCACTTTGAGTACTGGAAGAGTGGAGGAGAAATCTTTTAAATAAAATACATTTAAATAAAAACAACGTGCATCACAAATTAAGTTCTCATATAAGAATCTAAATTAATTTACCTGCACAAAATATTCTTAGCTGCTGGATTGGAGAAATAAGTTGCAAGTGGGTGGTGAAGAGATCAACAAATGCTCCCGGGTAAACAATAAATATAAACATTCCAAAGCCATTAAACCGAACCTGCTCTCTAAAATAGAAGAAAAAAAATGGTCGGATTGGGGTGTGTTTATTTTTTTATTTTTCTGCTCTGATATGTTGCAAACCCAGAATCAATTATTTAGGATAGAACAGTAATATTTATAACAATGTTTTAAACAATAATTTAAAGGCACTGCATCATGTGCATTATATCATTCAGTACACTGCATGCTACAATACAATCATAAATATAAACTGGGTTTTAAGATGAAAATATTTTTTAATAAAAAAACACTTCCTTAATTTGTGCTTATGGTATGTGGTTAAGATATATTTACCTTGTGCTGGTAAACACACACATTAAAAAACTGCCTTCATGCCTCAACAGCCCAGTCCTATCTTGGCCCAATCCAGAACACCAAGTGGTGCTAGCACAGCCTCTGATGCATGCTATGGGCCAGCCAGAGACCAGGCAATGACTGAAAGAAGTATAAAACTTTCTACATAAGAACATAAGAACAGCCCCACTGGATCAGGCCATAGGCCCATCTAGTCCAGCTTCCTGTATCTCACAGCGGCCCACCAAATGCCCCAGGGAGCACACCAGATAACAAGAGACCTCATCCTGGTGCCCTCCCCTGCATCTGGCATTCTGACATAACCCATTTCTAAAATCAGGAGGTTGCGCATACACATCATGGCTTGTACCCCATAATGGATTTTTCCTCCAGAAACTTGTCCAATCCCCTTTTAAAGGCATCTAGGCTAGACGCCAGCACCACATCCTGTGGCAAGGAGTTCCACAGACCGACCACACGCTGAGTAAAGAAATATTTTCTTTTGTCTGTCCTAACCCGCCCAACACTCAATTTTAGTGGATGTCCCCTGGTTCTGGTATTATGTGAGAGTGTAAAGAGCATTTCCCTATCCACTCTGTCCATTCCCTGCATAATTTTGTATGTCTCAATCATGTCCCCCCTCAAGCGTCTCTTTTCTAGGCTGAAGAGGCCCAAACGCCGTAGCCTTTCCTCATAAGGAAGGTGCCCCAGCCCCGTAATCATCTTAGTCGCTCTCTTTTGCACCTTTTCCATTTCCACTATGTCTTTTTTGAGATGCGGTGACCAGAACTGGACACAATACTCCAGGTGTGGCCTTACCATAGATTTGTACAATGGCATTATAATACTAGCCGTTTTGTTCTCAATACCCTTCCTAATGATCCCAAGCATAGAATTGGCCTTCTTCACTGCCGCCGCACATTGGGTTGACACTTTCATCGACCTGTCCACCACCACCCCAAGATCTCTCTCCTGATCTGTCACAGACAGCTCAGAACCCATCAGCCTATATCTAAAGTTTTGATTTTTTGCCCCAATGTGCATGACTTTACACTTACTGACATTGAAGCGCATCTGCCATTTTGCTGCCCATTCTGCCAGTCTGGAGAGATCCTTCTGGAGCTCCTCACAATCACTTCTGGTCTTTACCACTCAGAAAAGTTTGGTGTCGTCTGCAAACTTAGCCACTTCACTGCTCAACCCTGTCTCCAGGTCATTTATGAAGAGGTTGAAAAGCACCGGTCCCAGGACAGATCCTTGGGGCACACCACTTTTCACCTCTCTCCATTGTGAAAATTGCCCATTGACACCCACTTTCTGCTTCCTGGCCTCCAACCAGTTCTCAATCCACAAGAGGACCTGTCCTCTAATTCCCTGACTGTGGAGTTTTTTCAGTAGCCTTTGGTGAGGGACCGTGTCAAACGCCTTCTGAAAGTCCAGATATATAATGTCCACGGGTTCTCCCGCATCCACATGCCTGTTGACCTTTTCAAAGAATTCTATAAGGTTCGTGAGGCAAGACTTACCCTTACAGAAGCCATGCTGACTCTCCCTCAGCAAGGCCTGTTCGTCTATGTGTTTTGAGATCCTATCTTTGATGAGGCATTCCACCATCTTACCCGGTATGGATGTTAGGCTGACCGGCCTATAGTTTCCCGAGTCCCCCCTCTTTTCCTTTTTAAAGATAGGCGTGACATTTGCTATCCTCCAATCTTCTGGCACCGTGGCCGTTTTGAGGGACAAGTTGCATACCTTAGTCAAGAGATCTGCAACTTCATTCTTCAATCTTCATTCTACATACTTAATCTGCTGCTGCCTTGTTCCCAATGAGCCTACCAGCTGGAACTGTACCAGCTCTTTGGTTGGCATAAATCCAAGTGGGTCCAATGGGGTAGTTCAAACCCAGGCTGGGGTCATAGGATGTCAGCATTGTTACCAATACCAACCCCCAGCCTGCTCTCAACACACCCCAGGCCAGTCCCAATCTCTGCCCCAGTCCTTCTCCAGAACATTCCCAGGCACTTCCCAGCACTTTCGTTGCAAAAACCAGAAGTGCTCTCCCCCCTTTTTTATTTTTCTCGACTTTTGCAGGTGCTGAATCCCTGTGGAGAGATGCCCTGGATCGCCCAGGACTGCAGTGCTGGCAGCAGATGAGTAAAAAAACCCTCCAATCCCTGGCAGCAGCGCAATCCTAGGGATCACATTGCTGCCTTACCCTCTCCACCACACACACTTAATAATAATAATAATAATAATAATAATAATAATAATAATAATAATAACAACAACAACAACAACTTTATTTCTACCCTGCCTTTCTCCCCGAAGGGACTTACTGTGCTCCCAACTCCCTTGTAGAAGTTTGGAAAGCTATGGATTTCCAGAATTATCATTTGTGGCTGGCCTACTATACAACAGCCCCATCAGCACTGCACACCTACTTCCAGATGTCCAGCTAATCCCTAAAATGTAGTCTGCTGGGTCATGTGTTTCTAGGTCAGACTTTTACTTTTCTCTTTGCATTGCTGCTGGTTGCTCTTTGAAATCCCTGGGAGACCAAAGGTTATGACTCTCTCCTCATTCAATTCTGGTTTGGTTATAATCCACACGGTGATTATCCCCCTGCAACAACACCTTGAATATGTTATTTCAGAGCTAAAGATAAGGGGAAAAAACTAAGGTAAGATTTTCAAAAAAGTCTACAATGAATCTGAGCCAAAAGCTTCCAAGCATCAAATGTTTCCTGTTGGTAAGTCATCTGGTGCAGGGGGCTGGGTAGGCCTAAACCCTTAGCTGAATCCAAGACCGTCAGTTTTAACTTTACAAAATATATTTCATAGAATAGAATCATAGAGTTGAAAGGGACCTAATAGGTCATCTAGTCCAACCTCCTGCTAGTAGCAGGAAATTCTCCTAGAGCATCTCCAACAGCTGCTTGTCGAGCCTCTGCTTGAAGATCTCCAATGAAGGAGAGTCCACCACTTCCCTTGGCAATCCGTTCCCTGGCCGAACCACCCTTACCATCAGGAAATTTTTCCTGATATCCAATCGGAATCTCTTGCTATTTGTACCCGTTGGATCTAGTTCTACTTTCAGAGGCAGTTGAGAAGGCATTTGTCCCTTCTTCCATATGATAGCCCTTCAGGTATTTGAACAGAGCTATCATATTCCCTCTCAACCTTCTCTTCTCCAGGCAGAACATACCAAGTTCCCTCAACCTTTCCTCATACGGCTTGTTCTCCAGTCCTCTGATCATCCTTGTTGCTCTCCTCTGAACCAGTTTGGCTGCATCTTTCTTAAAGTGACCAGAGTCACGGAGGAAAACTGAGATATATGCCTGCAGTTTTTGCCTTCAGTATCTAAATATTCAATGTTTTCACCTTCAGTATTCAGTTTTTGCCTTCTTTATTTCCTCAGCAAGTTTATGACTGTGGGGAAGACATTCTGAGTGGTTGGAGGCATTACTAACAACCATTGTTACAAAAAATTCAATTTCCTCCCTAAGTAGCTGGGGAGGATGTGGGAGGGAAGGAATAAGAGGAGTGAAGCTAGGGCATTAATGAGGCACTTAAACAGTATGAAGAGGATACAAAGAAACAGAAGGAATAAAGAAACTTAGACTAAGGAAGAGAGGAAAGGTTCCATTAGCAGAGGTGTAGCTGTCAGAAGAAGGGTGCATGGGGCTGAACAAAAAAGGTTCATAAGAGTCACATTCCCTTCTTTCAATAGGACAAGCGCCTGGTGACTTTTGGGTCACCAAAAGTAACAAGCAGGGATCATCTAAACTCGATTCTGCAGAGCATAGTAGCCCTCAAAATCTGTACTGTATGCCTTCACCAGCTTTCACACTTGTATTCCCAGACTATGGCGACCCTCTCTGGCAGCAAACCTGCTTTCTGACCCCAGAAAGTCTCTGTGAGGCTTCAGGGTCTACAGGAGCAATTGGCATTCTCTGTACTGAATACTTGCTGCTGCAACTTTCAAAGGTGATTAGGGAAAAGGAAGCATGTGCTGACTCACTCTAAAAATACAATCTGAACCTCCCTCATTTGTTCAGAGCCAAGAGATAGAATCATGCCCAGTTCCATGTTGCTCCCATTATAGCCTCCTCCAGTGTTATACTCCAGAAAGACAAGTACAAGTTGAGTCTCATTATTCCATTCCCAGAACTCACGTAGATGGCAAAAACCACACTAAAGCAAATCAATTTAAAGAACAAAGTTCTTGCAAGGCGATTTAAAAACAGCCTTGCTGACCTTTTGAAATGCACACAGTGGCAATCAGTCTCTCTCCAGGCGCTTAGGTTTCACTAGGAGGCAGCAATCCCTCCCTTCACCAGGAGCTGCAGTGAGGAAGAAAGAATGGAGAAGGTGATAATCACTGCCATTTAGCCTTCCTTCATGTGCTCAGGGGAAAGGGAGGGGTTTGCTTTGTGCCTGGAGAGAGAATGGTTAATGGATTGTCAGCTCGCTGCCCTCTCTCACATTAATAAGGGTGTTGTTAAAAGACTGTTTTCCTTTAATTTAAAGGGTACAGATAGAAAGATCTGTGGATAATTAGGTTATACCTGTAATCCCTTGCATGACTGTCTCTTCACAACAGTAAAAAGCAGTTTTTATAACTGTGATTTTAAAGGATGGATTTTTCCCCCTTCTCCAGGGATCAGCACATTCCTTCTCATTTGCAGTGGCCATTCGTGTTGAGTCAAATTGGTGTATTAAAAAATCCGTGTATAACAAGGTTGGACGGGTATTTCTAATTAGCAGTCCTCTGGACATTACATTTGCAGCAGGTGCAGGAAGAAAAGGAGAGACAGAACAGTCTGGACACTGAAAAGATGGAGAACTTTGTACCTTCCAGTTGCAAAGCAGACAATTTGAGACAGAATCTGAACTTTGTATGCAAGGTAGTAAGTGGCACAGCAATATATGGAAAATACACATTACTGTATAACTGTGTGCATTAGTTTTCGATTTCCAGAACTAAAATTCCTCTCTTACCTCACTCCCTTGTCAATTCTTCTTTTTTAATAATGTGAACTCTCCATATTAGTACACATACAGCCCTATTCACCTGTGATTAAATCCTCTGGCAAATAAAGTGCTCTTGGCATTTGGAAGTAAAAAAAGAAGATTGCATTACCGGATAGCTGCCACCCCATGGCCAACTTCATGTAAGACACCACTGATGAGGATTGCAGTGAAGAAGTAGGACAGTTGGCTGATGGGAAGATTGACACCAGGCACCTGTTTCCAGAGACACAACAAGAAGCAGGATAATGAGGGCTTCAAAGACAGACCTTTTGGCATCCTCCTACAGTGTCTAAAAGCCACTTCACAAGTGACAAGATTCCCATGGGTAAATTCTGAAGTGCAGGAGATTTTCCCAACACTCCCGAGCCATGCCAAGTCTCCCAAAGCCACACACCTCTGATTGCCACAATAGCGTAAGGCAGCTTAAAAAAAGACATATTAATCTATTAAACTAATCTAGGATATTAATCTATCCTAGCTTTTAACACAGTATATTGTGTTTTATGACATAAGTATTTTGAAACATCTCATTTTTATTGGACCTTTTCATGTGTTGCTATGTTAGTTTTTAATGTGAGTTCACTTGTGATGGCACCTTGCTAAAATGCCTTTAAAAGGGAACTGGACAGATTTATGGAGGAAAAGGTCCATCACAGGTTACAAGCCATGACGGATATATGCAACGTCCTGGTTTTAGGAGTAAGCTATCTCTGAATGCCTATTGTATGGGAGTGACAACAGGATACTGGTATCTTGTTGTCTTCAGTGCTCCTTGACACACCAAAGCATCTGGTGAGCCACTGTGAGATAGAGAAAACTGGTCTAGATGGCCTCTTGGCCTGATCCAGCAAGACTCTTCTTATATTTTATGTTCACCTCCTTATGTATTTTAGATTTCTATGCAAACCACCTTTTTTTAAGAGAGAGATGGGAATAGAAATTAAATAAATAAGAGCAGGATCTTTACACTGGTTGCTCCAAACCTATGGAATTATTTCCCTACAGAGTTACATAGTTCCCCCTCCCTGCAGGCTTGTAGAAGATACATTTCCCATTTGGCCTTTAGCTTTAGTGGTTAGACTGCTGAATCACTGATTTTCTCTGTGCTTGACTTGTATTATGTTTTTAATCCATTCTAACAGACACTGCAAGCAGTTTAGGAATGTTTTGAATCAAATTTAAAACACAAAACACACAGATGAGAGATCCACACAGGAAAAGGTCGATGCCTTTTTGAAAGGATATTGGTTCATATTATGTTCCAGTGCTTAAAGTGTAAATGAAGAAATGATACTCACCACCACCTGCAACATTTGATCATTCTGAGCTCCAGGGGCTTCAGTTAGCATCTGTGAGAGTGTCTGCATCAGAGTCTTTCCAAGGAGAATGACGGAACCAAACATAGCAGCTATGCCAAACACCATTCCTGCACTAAACCTGAAAGAAAGATAGAAATGACATTGTACTATATTATTAGTAATGCCCTGTTTGATAACCCCTTTTTGCCTGCCTCACAGGTGTACACATTTGGTCCCTGTTGTGTGTTTGCAAAGTTGGGTAGAAATAGCTTAAGTACTCTTTAGCTGGGAAGGGTTGAGCTCCATGAGAGCACTCCAGGAAAACCGAGTCTCTTCTATCTGCAATATCTATCTGCAATATCTGCAGATCTGCAATATCTATCTGCAATATCAGAGACTGATACCACCTCCAAGATCAATTTGATAAGCCCAGTCAGCAAATTCACTATGTAATGAAACAACTGCTTCACCAACAATACGTCAAGTCTCTTATACCAGGGGCATATAAGCAATCAGTCCCAGAACAGCAAATAATCTGTTTAGTACAACACAAAAGAATTTCCAGTAATTGTCTCATACAAGCCTAAAATACAATCATGAAACAATACCATAGATAAAGAAATCTAGGCTTCCATCTTCCCCAATTGTAAAACAGACGGTTGAAAAGAGCAGTTTGCCATCGCATGTGAAACGGAGAGATGGTAAGTCCATAGGATGTGAGCCAATCCTCGTAAGATGCCTTCAGAGAGGAAGAGGACTGTAATAGAGAACAGAAACATCAGTGTAACCAAATAATTTCAAGAGGATTTCAGCCTACAAGGAGGCTTATGGCTCTTTGTAGGTGTTCACTTTCTCTTCTGTTCTGGTTTGTCCTTCTACTGCTTTCCTCATATTTCATATTCCTTTGAATTTTTTCCTTGTATATCTTTAGGTTGCTCTTTGAATTAGGCAACATGCTCTGAATATGCGCAACCATAGCTAAATACCTTCATACATCCCTAGTTTTGCTGAAGTGCACATAAGGAAGGGAAATTCAGATAGACCCTCTCAAAAGAAATCATAAATTGATGATTATGAGTACATTTCCATGTAAATGGCTATACCAGGGTTCATTTTTACAGACTGGTTAACAATGTACACAGTGCACAGATTTTATCTGCACTGAATAGACCATGTATGAATAACTGGAGCCAGGCACAGATTAAACTGTACCCAGGAGTATCTGCCAGTATTAATGTGCGAACAACTCTAATGCTGCTGGGCAAACTTTTTAACCCTGTGGAGACATGCAGTACAATGTCTGTTTAAAGCACTGCATACATATTCCACACTATACATAGGAGCAAACGGTTATTGGTACAGTACCTGCAAAACAAACAAAAAACTGGAGCATACCTATAGGCTTCAACAAAGTATAACATGCAACATGTGCACACTGAACATACAGGGGGAGTAGGGCCTGCTACCTCCAGTTCTAATAATCTGCCTTATAAGAAGAAACAACATAGAAGAACATCTGTGTAGGGTTTTAGACCAGGAGTGTCAAACTTGTTTCATATAGAGGGTCAAAGTTAGCATCTATTTATGATTTCTACGGAGGTGGTCTGTCCAAATTTCTCTCCCTTAAGTGCACTTTAGCAAAACTAGTGCAGAGGGCCGGAAGTGATGTCATTAAGCAGAAAGTGACACCATTAAGCAGATGATGGCCATAAAGAAGCACTTTGCTCTCACATAAAAACTCATTAACTGCAAATGACTAGAAAAGAAAAACATTCAAATCTTGTTCATATTTTCAGAGTATGAGAGAGCCCAATTATCGCAATGGGAGAACCCAATTATAATTGGGGGGGGAGAAATTGCTTTGGGGGGGCCAGTGAGCATTACATTTGACACCCCTGTAAGCAACAAAGCACCTCCTTTGTGGAACTCTGGAGACCACAGCAGAGTGTATGTAGTGTTAGGATAGGTAGGTAGCCAACAGCTACACCCATTGAGCTTCTGTGATATCCTTGTTAAAAGTGTATAGAGGGTCCAGAGATGTGTGGTGGGTGGGGTGGCAGGTGAGGCAGAGCCTCCCCACCGGAGTCCTTCTGAAAGCGCCACCGTGCAAGGCACCCACAACCAGGTTCTGGGTGCTTGGGTGCCTGATGTGGCGGCGGCGGCAGCAGCGCTTTCAGAAGGACTCCGGACCTCATAGGGTCTCTTGTTGGGGCGAGAATAGGGTGGCTCTGGCCAGCCCATGGAAAGCAACCATGTGCCCTATGGCTATGGGACTTCAGCCTCTCAGGCAGGTCCACGCCCCCTAGCGACGGCTGTGGGCAACTTAGCCACGAATCCCCCTTCCAGACTAGGGGGGAGGCTGCTCCTGCTGTGCCTCGCAACAGCCCCCCCATGTCCTCAGCCTGCCCTCTGCCGTCCCTAACGAGCTCTTCCCTCTGCAGCGGAAGTTGAGGGAGGCACACCCGCCTCACCTTCAGCGCGGTGTCGGCCAAGTACACTGCGCACCAGCCCCCCAGCACGCAGACCACCACAGGCATCGGGATCATGTCAGCGGCAGCCGAAGCCAAAGCGCCCCGCCGCAGAATTTCCTGGGGTGAGACTCCCCGGAACGAAATGCCCCTCGGAACTATACTGCGCCTGCCGCAGTCTTCGGAGGAGCACTTCCGGATGTTGCGCCACGGGGGGAAGGAGGGGTGGAGGAAAAGGACCGTGTGCAACAATAGGCTGAACTCTAATGGTTCCGTGGAGACTTCGGTTCCTAGTTGCAGCTGGTGGTTTTCCACCAGTAGTGGGAATAAGCAGAATTCATGCCTGGAAAGCCACAGAAGCTCCCTCTCTGGTGCAGTGGCTTGAAATAAGGTGCTTGATTCCCCCCCCCCCCGCAAGGTGATCAGATGCAATGAAGGCCACAGTGCCTCTTCCTTTAACCAGTGCATAGAAGAGGGAATTTGGGCAGGTGCAGCTTTTTAAACCCTTCATGTTGAGCTTCACCTGCCCAAATTCCCTCTTCTATGCCCTGGTTAAAGGTATAGGCACTCTGTCCTCCACTGGATCTGGTCACGCTGCAGCCCCCCCCCCCCAATGGTATGATTTTTCCCTTGCAACATGCCATACTTACATGCTTTTAAGTTTGATTGCATGCTGAAGTTCAACAAATGAAGATCAGTTGGGGAAAGGCTTTGTCTACGGCAAACCCTAAACACAAACAGCACATTCCTATGTCTTTAAGCCCAGCTAGGTAGGCATTCCCTAGGCCAGAGGTGAGCAAACTTTCAACTTTAGGGACCCTGGACCTTTATGCAATTGTGTAGGAGAGATAATTGCAGCAGGTGCAGCTTGTCATCTGTGAGACAAGCTGAACCTGCTGAAATTCCCTCTTCTATACAATTGTTAAAGGTTCAGGGTCCCTAAAGGTGAACATTTGTCCACCTTTGCCGTTTGTGCACAGTGCTTGGAACACACCATGTCCTGTAAACCTCGCCCCCCCCCCACACACACACACATGTACAATAAAAGGTAATGCACACACATGTACAATAAAATATTGGACACACATGGACGTGTGTAGGATGACCAGATAGAATGGAGGGCAGAGCACCTACACTTTTAACCATTGTATAGAAGAGAGAGTTTGGGCAGGTACAGCTTTTTAAACCCTTCCATGTTGAGCTGCACCTGCCCAAATTCCCTCTTCTGTACAATGGTTAAAGGCGTTGATACAGGCTAATGAAAGCCAGCCAATTATGATAAAACAGATCATTTGGGCAGAGCAAATGCTTAACAGTTTAATAGGGAAAATGTTCAAATATTTACTTATGTTAATGAACCAAATGTCAATGCAGTGTTATGGGTGTTTATAGCTAAACAGTTTAAAACAAATAATGTTTAAGAAATAAGGAAAATTATGCTTAAAACATATGAAATCCACTATGTTTGTCTGGTCTCTGTCTGCAAACTGAAACAGAGACAGGCTGTAAATCAGACGCAAACTGTCAGGTTGTTGGCAACCTTCAGTCTCGAAAGACTATGGTATCACGCTCTGAAAGGTGGTTCTGGAACAGCGTCTAGTGTGGCTGAAAAGGCCAATCCGGGAGTGACAATCCCTTCCACACCAGGAGCAAGTGCAGTCTGTCCCTGGTCTGTCTCCCTGGCTATGGGCCTTCCTTCTTTGCCTCTTTGCCTCAGACTGTTGGCCAAGTGTCTCTTCAAACTGGGAAAGGCCATGCTGCACAGCCTGCCTCCAAGCGGGCCGCTCAGAGGCCAGGGTTTCCCACTTGTTGAGGTCCACTCCTAAGGCCTTCAGATCCCTCTTGCAGATGTCCTTGTATCGCAGCTGTAGTCTACCTGTAGGGTGCTTTCCTTGCACGAGTTCTCAATAGAGGAGATCCTTTGGGATCCAGCCATCATCCATTCTCACGACATGACCGAGCCAACGCAGGCGTCTCTGTTTCAGCAGTGCATACATGCTAGGGATTCCAGCATGTTCCAGGACTGTGTTGTTTGGAACTTTGTCCTGCCAGGTGATGCCGAGAATGCGTCAGAGGCAGCGCATGTGGAAAGCGTTCAGTTTCCTCTCCTGTTGTGAGTGAAGAGTCCATGACTCGCTGCAGTAAAGAAGTGTACTCAGGATGCAAGCTCTGTAGACCTGGATCTTGGTATGTTCCATCAGCTTCTTGTTGGACCAGACTCTCTTTGTGGTAAGTCTTTGTGGACCAGACTTTGTGAGTCTGGAAAACGTGGTAGCTGCTTTACCGATGCATTTGTTTCGTTCGGTATCGAGAGAAAGAGTGTCAGAGATCGTTGAGCCAAGGTACACAAAGTCATGGACAACCTCCAGTTCATGTGCAGAGATTGTAATGCAGGGAGGTGAGTCCACATCCTGAACCATGACCTGTGTTTTCTTCAAGCTGATCGTCAGTCCAAAATCTTGGCAGGCCTTGCTAAAACGATCCATGAGCTGCTGGAGATCTTTGGCAGAGTGGGTAGTGACAGCTGCAGCATCGGCAAAGAGGAAGTCACGCAGACATTTCAGCTGGACTTTGGACTTTGCTCTCAGTCTGGAGAGGTTGAAGAGCTTTCCGTCTGATCTGGTCCGGAGATAGATGCCTTCTGTTGCAGTTCCAAAGGCATGCTTCAGCAGAACAGTGAAGAAAATCCCAAACAAGGTTGGTGCAAGAACACAGCTCTGCTTCACGCCGCTTCGGATGTCAAAGGGGTCTGATGTGGAGCCATCAAAGACAATAGTGCCCTTCATGTCCTTGTGGAAGGATCTGATGATGCTGAGGAGCCTGGGTGGACATCCAATCTTGGGGAGAATCTTGAAGAGGCCATCCCTGTTGACCAGGTCGAAGGCCTTCGTGAGATCTATGAAGGCTATAAAGAGTGGCTGTCGTTGTTCCCTGCATTTCTCCTGCAGTTGTCAGGATCAGTGGTGGACCTGTTGATATGTGGACCAGTGGTGGACCAGTGGAGCCCCAACATAGAGTCTCCCAACTTAGAGACCCAAGATCAAAGCACTGGCACCAGCTTGACCTGATTCTCACCAGACGCTCCAGCCTTCCCAGCATCAAGATCACACGCAGCTATCAGGGTGCTGCCTGCGACACCGACCACTCCCTGGTGTGCAGCAGAGTGAAAATGCAAACAAAGCGACTGTACCACACGAAAAAGGAAGGAAGACCTCGCATTGATACCAGCAAGACCCGGGATCAGAGAAAAGTGGAGGAATTTGCACGAGCGCTTGAGGAATCTCTTCCAGGCCTGGTCGATGCAAACACATCCAACAGATGGGAACATTTCAAGAATGCCGTTTACAACAACACCTTGTCCATATTTGGCAAGAAGACCAACAAGATGGCAGACTGGTTTGAAGCCCACTCTGAGGAGTTGACACCAGTCATTGAGGAAAAGAGGAGAGCTCAAGCAGCATACAAGGCTTGTCCCAGTGAATGCAACCTGCAGGTCCTCCGAGCTGCTCGCAGCAAAGTCCAGCAGATTGCCAGGAGATGTGCTAACGACTACTGGCTCCAGCTCTGCTCCCAGATACAGATAGCAGCTGACACAGGCAACATCAAGGGGATGTATGACGGTATCAAGCAGGCCCTAGGTCCAACGCAGAAGAAAATTGCCCCTCTGAAGTCTGCCACAGGCGAGGTCATCCAGGATCGGGCGCAGCAGATGGAACGCTGGGTGCAGCACTACTCTGAGCTATATTCCAGAGAAAATGTAGTCACCGAAGAAGCGCTGAACAACATTGAGTGCCTGTCTGTGCTGGAGGAGCTTGACAGTGAACCAACCCTAGAAGAACTTCACGTGGCCCTGGACTCCCTTGCCTTTGGCAAGGCACCTGGAAAAGACAGCATCCCTGCTGAAGTCCTAAAGTGCTGCAAAGAGATCATCGTCACTGAGCTGCATGAAATCCTCTGTCTCTGCTGGAGAGAAGGTGGAGTACCTCAAGACATGAGGGATGCAAACATCATCACGCTGTACAAGAACAAAGGTGACAGGGGTGACTGCAACAACTCTCCTTAGCGTTGTAGGAAAGTTGTTTGCCCAAGTTGCACTAAAGAGGCTCCAGGTACTTGCAGAGAGCGTTTATCCAGAATCACAGTGCGGATTCTGAGCCAACAGGTCCACCACTGATATGGTATTCTCCCTTAGACAACTGCAAACTGTCAAGGACATCAGATAAAGTGAACGCTGCATGGAAAAGGGAGTATAAGAAGCTGAAATTTCCATCTGTCAGGCTAATTGCTAGTATGACAGATGATTTAAGCTTCTCTTGGAATCAAATTTACAGCTTGTATATTCATTATACTAAAATATCAAATAAAGCATTGTTTCTGAATAGAGAGGCAAATTCCACCTTCAAGTTGCTTTTAAGCAGAGAATTGAAAGGGCAAAAAGCATTATTACATTTTAAAACATTCAGGCTTTCCTTTTTAAACCAAATACAGTTTGATAAACACTGGGAAGGGCTATTTAGACCAAAGTTTCATAGAAGTTTCAAAGAGATTATAATGTTTGCTTGTTTGCAAATATTTTTCAATGCCTTAAGTGTAACCAATATAAATTAGCGATTAGAGTAAAGCTTAATTGCCTGATGTTATTGAAAGTTAAATAATAGTATAGAAATACACAGAAAGGTGAAAAGCTATTACTTAAAAGCCACAAGTTTGAAAATGTAATTCAAATCTAACTCTGAGAAGGCAGAAGTCTGGCAGAATTTAATTAACAAGGAGGATTCTTATCTCAAGCAAAAACATTCCAACTCTGTAGACTCAAAGTGACAGATTTAGATACTTTTAATTGGAACTAAAAGAGTTACAACCTAAAGTGAGATTAGATGCAGGGAGTAGCCAGGAAGCAGAGTAAAACTTATCTCTTGGCACTTGCAATAATAAATTTTTGCAAGAAGCGAGAAAACTAAAGGTTATACACAGGTTAGAAGCATTTTTAATGAGGGAAAACTAGCAACATTAGATGACAGTTGACAGCCTTGGTAAAGACGGTAAATCTGTTGCTAATTAAAATAGAGTTTTCCAAGATACAGACATCAGCAGAAACAGCTGGACAGGAACAAGATAATATGAGAAAGCCCTTAATTAGCAAACATTCGTGAGAACCTCTGTCAGAGCTAAAAGCTGACAGGAGGGGCTAGATTGAAATAAAGAGAAAGGTTTCTTAAAATCCTTATTTACAATAAGAAGTTAGTTTGTCTTGTATTAAATAAAATTAACCACAATACAGATCACATATAAAGAGAATAGAGGGAAGACAAAAGGCTTAGTTTAAACAGTGATTAATGAGACCAGACAGAAAGAAATTTGAAAAGATAGAATAGAGGGAAGGCAAAAGGCTTAGTTTAAACCAGGGGTGTCCAAAGTTTTTGGCTGGAGGGCCACATCATCTCTCTGACACTGTGTCGGGGGCCAGGGGGAAAAAAAAGAATTAATTTACATTTAAAATTTGAATAAATTTGCATAAGTTTACATAAATGAATATATTAAAGATGAACTTATATGAATGAATGAAGATCTTGCAATAGCTCAAGGGCTATAAAAGGCCTTGCACAAAGCAAGGCTGGCCTTTCCTTTGCTGCCGCTACTGCATCACAGATGTAAAACAGCAAGCAGTGGAGGGAGCCCTCATCTCACAGCTCACGCAAGAGGTCAAACAGTCGCTCTCACGCTGAGAGCAGTTGCATCGGGCCAGTGCGGGCTCCAACTAATCTCTGGAGGGCCAGAGGCTCATTGGAGACTGGGGGCTCCCTGAGGGCTGCATTGAGAAGCCTGAGGGCTGCATGTGGCCCCAAGGCGGGTGTTTGGGCACCCCTGCTTTAAACAGTGATTAATGAGACCAGACAGAAAGGAATTTGAAAAGATAGAACTGGTGGTCAGAGATAAGCACACCAGTTCTATAATAAATGAGTAAAGAGTGCCATCTAGTGGTTGTTGGAAACAATGTCTCAAATGTACATTTTGCCTTTTTGGAGTTTGTAACTTGAAGCCAACTAATCAAATGCTTGTAAAATTATCTGTGGCCAATCCTGACAAAGCCTCTATTTCTGATGTCACACATCAGCCAATGAAATGTAAGACTCCTCAAACAAAGAAACCAGAATCCAATATTAGGGAGAGGCACACACTGGAAAATTGCATTTCTCTGAGAGCTCCCACATGGCTCTCATTGCTCTCTTTGCTTTGGACAGAAGTCCCTGAGAGGCCTGTTGCTGGCAACGAAATAAAGCTTGCAGACAATCACCACTCTTGCCTACTGAGTTTGCTTTTGAACTTTGCTCTTGACCTTGCAACAGTGTAGGCACTCCGTCCTCCATTCTATCTGTTCACCCTGCCCCAGAAGAGACCTAAGAACTGTCCTCACTGAGTGAACATGTCTCAAGTGCCCAGCTTGCCCCACATTTGTGGTGAACTGCAAATTGGCATTTGGGGTCAGGAGCTGGGGGAACAATAATTACTCATTTGACTTATAGTAGGCAATATATTTGACTTATAATAATTGACCTACAATAATATTTGATTAATAATCATAAGTTAAAAGAATATAATTTTATAATATAAAAATGTAATATAAAATAAAAATATGACTTTTATAATAATTATTTTATAGTTCTAAAAGTCAAAACAATTTGACATAATAGGAGAAAGTGAGTTTGTTTTTATAGCAGTGTTTCCTATTTTAAGACTAAAGTTTGGCACAGACTTTGCTCTTGTACCTGAAGCACTTCACTCCTTGAGTAAGCTGGGCACGTCCATCAAAGTAGGGAGTCCAATAAGGTTCCTCCTCTCGCCTCCATCCCTCTGCTGACACTGATTGGCTCAAATTCATGCCACTCTTGAGCGAACTCCTGAGCTGATTGGTGCAGCTTCAGGTCAACATGTGGTCACAGTGCAGAGTCAACCCATCTGCTATTCCTGTAGTGATAGGAAAACTATTGGCTGTTATGAAAATAAGTATGGCTTCCCCTCAATGACTGCTGCTAAGGCCACTGGGAATTATAGTTTTGGGAGGGCATTAAGACCTGAGGCCAGCTCCTTCCCACCCTGCATTTCCCAGGGTTGCTTTAGGAAGACCACAATAGATCAGTTTATAGCAGTGGTGCATGACCCAATTTTTGGTGGGTCATAAAACTAACAAGGCACATTAGGCTTAGTAAAGTGTTTCTTGACCAGTGGTATGAGTACCACCAGTGGTACTTGAGGCAGTGTCTGGTGGTACTCACGGGATCCCTGGACAGTCTGCAGGGTAACCAGATACAAAGGAGAACAGAGTGTCTGCACCTTTAACTTTAACCTGCACCTTTAAGCAGGTGCAGCTTTTTAAACCCTTCCATGTTGAGCTGCACCTGCCAAAATCCCCTCTTCTATGCAGTGGTTAAAGGTATAGGAACTCTGTCTTCCATTGTGCCTGGTTACCCTGCCTGGACACCTGCCACCCAGCAGTGAGACCAAGAACAGGACACAGCAAACAGTGGCAGGAGGCTTCCTACCACTGCTTTAAAACATGCTTTTCCATGCTTGAAAAAGCCGTCCCATCCACCCTGAGCTTCTTACTGGTGTTTGTTGTGTTGCATCTGACCTCCCAACCCAGAAGTAACTGGCAATAATGTCATTGCCAGTTACTTCTGGTGGTACTTTGAATAGGTGGACCATGTGAAGTGATACAGCAGGGGATAAACACTGAGAAACACTGGCTTAGTGCATTGCAGATTAAACAACCTGATACTTGGAGGGAGTACTGCTGACCAATCACCATTATAGCTACAGAGGCTTGAGCGGCTGGTAAAGTGAAACTTTTTTTTAGGTGGGACACGATGTAAAAGATTTGAGAACCACCAGTTTATAGGCATTATATGTTGTACGTTAGCCTTCCTAAAGTACATTGCCATAGGATACACATACCTCTCCTGCTTCTCTTCTCATTTTCTGTAGCGCCTGCTGTGTAACAGGCTTGGTATTCACCTTTTCATTTGTTTGTTTGAAAGGCCATATACTGTAACTTCAAGACAGAGTGTGGGTGAACATAGGCAGATTGCCTATATCCTCGGGGAAATGACTTGTTTTTGTAAAAAAAACAGACTTCAATACACAATGTATTCGCCCATGTGCTATATGCCTGTAGAACCTCCAGGCAGACTCAGGAAACAAGGAAGAGAGATAAATATCAGGTTATCCAATCTAGGCTGCAGTCACAACCATCATTATTAGGAAACACATGCCAATGAACTCAGGAGGGCTTGCTTCTGGCAAAGGCTATGTTATTATGCATGCTTACTTGGGAGTAAGCCCCACTGAATTCAAAGGGCCTTAGCTACAAAAATAAAGTATGCCTAGAAGTGCAGTGCCAACGTGTTTAAGATTGCACTTTGAGAGTGTTTATGTCATCTGGCTTTAGGGAGCTAGATATTAAGCTAACATTTTAGCTGCAGGTCTCCATGTGTTTGTGCTGTCACAGCCACAGAAGGATATTTCAAGGGAGTAAATGACACTGCCCACACCCAGAGAATTGGGCTGCAGGAGTGCCCTGTGAACACTAGACGGTAAAAACAATTGATGATGTGTGCTATCATACATGCCACAACTGAATGTAAGATCACTTTATGCTTTAAAAGGAAGATTTCTCTTTTTGTTAATACAGAGGTAAATGTATGGACACCAAATATATAAAATTACAGATAACCATGGCTGTTAAATGTACATTCTTTCAGTTGTTTTAAAATATTAAAATATATGCTGTTATTATAAAGAGTGCTAATCTGGCTAGAGTTTCCTGTGACATAGATACTTTATTAAACCTTAGCCATGAGATAGAAGTTGCCCCAGTGTTACTTAAAAGAAAGAGGGCCCGATCCTATCCAACTTTCCAGTGCTGGTGTAGCCGTGCCAATGGGGTGTGCACTGCTTCCTATGGTGGGGAGGCAGTCACAGAGGTCTCCTCAAGGTATGGGTACATTTGTTCCCTTACCTTGGGGCTGCATTGCAGCTGCACCAGTGCTGGAAAGTTGGATAGGATTGGGCCCAGAATAAACTGAAGCACTGTCAGAAGTAGTTGTTTGTTGCTGTGAGGGGATACCGCAAACAACCACTAAAACAGCATCTGTTGACCTTTTCAATCAACTGCTGAGATTAAGAACAGAAGAGCAGCCTTGACTGACAAAACGGATTCCACTGTAATCAAACAGCTTGTTTCCCTCAGCCAGATTCTCTTGGAAATTGCGAACAAGGCACAAAAGGGATGGCTACACTCTGTTGTTGAGTACCAGTATTTTGTACTCAGTAGCATGATGTTTCTGAATCCATTTAGCTATCATCGTTAATAATAGCCATTGATGCAACTATCCTCCATTAATTAGAGTTAGTCTAATCTTTGGTTGGTTAATAAATCTATATTTTAGTGTAGGCAGAACAGAACCACAAGTACTCTTACAAAAAGGATGATGTTTTTAAAATTGCCATGTCATACATTACTTCTTCCATAACAGGGGTGTCCAAACTTTTTGGCAGGAGAGCCACATCATCTCTCTGACACTGTGTCGGGGGGGGGGGGGGGCTGGGGAAAAAAACAATTAATTTACATTTAAAATTTGAATAAATTTACATAAATGAATATATTAGAGATGGAACTTATATGAATGAATGAAGGTCTTGCGGTAGCTCAAGGCCTCAAAAAGACCTTGCACAAAGTAAGGCTGGTCTTTCTTTCGCTGCCGCTGCTGCATCACAGACATGAAACGTGAAGCAGTGGAGGCAGCCCTCATCCCACAGCTCACGCGAGCGGTCGAACAGTCACCCTCACGTTGCATCGGGCCAGCGCGGGCTCCAGCAAGTCTCCGGAAGGCCAGAGGCTCATTAGGTGAGGCCAGAGGTGAGACTAAGGGCTCCCCGTGGGCCAGATTGGGAGTCCTTGAGGGCCGCAAACGGCCCCCAGGCCTTTGGGCACTTCTGATCCATAAGGTTGAAGTCATAGCCCACTCCGTGTAGAAGATTTCAGGGTGCCTGAAGCAGACTTTTGTTGATTTCTCATACAAAGAAACCATGCTCATATCTTTATATAATGCATTGTTTTCTAAACACAAAAGCTTTGCGCATTCCGCCTCTTCTCACTTCACAGTGATGAACCACCATGTACCACATCCAAACCAATTAATGATTTGGGAGTAAATGTTTTCTGAGTCAGTGGAGGCATAGCCTTTCTCTGGCATTATTTTTCATCTTCAGTCACCTATGAAACATTTCCAAGAATCATAGTATCTCATATAACTCTTCTCCTCAGTGGTCACACAAAATTATGCTGATAGCCAGTCCATTGCTTGTTTACTCAAGGTATATCCACTGAGTTAACATCAGAAGAGCCCTGTTGGATCAAGTCAGAGGCTTATCTAGTCCAGCTTCCTGTCTCGCTCAGTGGCCCACCAGATGCTTCAGGGAGTTCAAGGAGCATTGCTCCCAAAAGTAAGCATACATAAGTTGTGCAATTGTCATTTGTATTTGTTCTTTCAGCCATCCAAAAAAGTGAATGCATTCTAATGTTTTGATTTGTATTTGAAAACAAATAGGGCTGCAATCCTATACATGCTTTCCTGGGAGTAAGTTTCATTGAACACACTGGGACTTGTGTTCTTTAGAACTCTAGAAGAGATATACATGGGATTGCTCTGCAGGAGAGTGATCTGATTCAAGAATTGCAGTATTTTTAGACTTTGGTGGCTGTTTGGTACCTGGGAACCATTTAACAGTAAGGCGGCAAAGGAAGAGGGGCTGGGTGCATAAACTGAGAGTTTATGTATGTGGCATGTGCCCCATATGAAGCAATATCACAAACGCCACCCCACCTACTTGCTTTGAATGGGGCCAGCGTTGCTTTTCAAGTGACCTCCCAGGCAGCATCATTGTCTAGGCCAAAGGCAGTGTACAGAATTGCACTTCTGATTTTCCAGGAATTCTGCACGAAGGGGCAATGCCAGGTTGTGTAAGGAAGGCCTGTGTTCACACAAAAAGGTGAGGCAGAGAGGCAACTGTTGGCTGTCTCTGCATCGATATTTGCACAAAAGCACATATGAGCATGATGCAGATTAGGTATTATATTTTGGAATTCTGGATCTGTCCCTGCCCCAAACAGGGCCATGGCTTGCTCCACAAGACAATGTTTTTGGCTGTGAGCCAGGATCCAGTGAGGTCTCTCTGGACAAATCATGGGCTCTTGTTGCTTGTCCACCAAACTTTATTAGTAAAGAGACAAGTTTTATAACTTCACATACAAGCAACACAGGCTGGGAAACTAGAACGACATTTGAATATGATGCTATGTGCTTGGCTCATTAGCTTCTTCTCAGCATTCAGAACTAGAGATGCACAGGCCTGCTAGACAGTTGTTGCACTCAGACTGAGGCTTGAAAATATTTTTATATCTCAGAGTTTGAACCCAATGGTCTTATTTACCAGAACAGTAAATTAAACAGGACATAGCAGGAGGCACTGATGTGTGTACCAGAGGGCCACTTTGAGGGCATGCTGTGTCTGATAGCTGTGGCTGTCAATGCTGTTTAAGGACTGTGGGCTGACTCTTAGGTGTGGAGCTGCCACCTTTACTTGTCTCTTACCTGGAATGAACTGGCAATCCCACAGTTAAGGTGCTGTTGCCATCTTAACTATGTCACTACCTGAGCTGAATTCCTGAGCTTAAGGAATCATTCTGAGGATTCTGAAACAACAACAAAGCCTGGCCCAAGACCATCAAGCACCAGAGGCTGGGTGCAAAATAAATGCACCCCCTTGCAGAACTGGGTAGCTGCTGTTCTCCACAAAGACTACTGCACAAGATCTAAGAAGAGGAAGAATCATCTTCCTGAAGGTCTGAAGAACTTTGATGATGCACTGGAGAGGTTTTAGTTAAGCAATGAAACACCATCTCTTATTTCTCAATAGTTACATAATGCATGGCTCTTGGAGATACCCGGGCTGGAATCCTACACAGACGTACATGGGACCAAGTCCTATTGAACTCAGTGGAACTTACTTTTGAGTAGACATACAAAGGATTGCACTGCCATTCGGCCTTGCTGATCTGGTTTCTTAAATAAGAAAAAAAAACAACTTCCTCAGATGAGTTTTAAATATGCTTGATGCAAATCCTGGAGGCGTTGGTCTCTGCCAGAAGGATTAGAGCAAATGTTTTCGTACAGCTTGACTAGGCAATGGTTTGTGTGATATGCTCTAGATGGTAACTGGAAGTGTAAAGATACACATAGCAGTCATTCCAAACTGAAATTATTACTATTCTGGCATGGGCTCCATTCATGCTGAGATCACTTACTGGGGAAATTGGCCAGTGCCCAGGTCATCATGTGTGTTAGCCAAACTGTATCCTTGTAAAAGCAGTGTTGTCTTCTGGGAGGCCACCCCAGAGATGAGATTCCTAGAATGTTTGATGGCATCTATATTCCAAAAGAACTGTAATCAGAACATTGAGACATACATTTTCAGCTAGACTTGGTCCTAACTTAGGAAACATCTTCTTTAAGCTTCTGGGTTATTATTGCTTCTGTCTGATAAAGCAGACAGTATTTCAGTTTCTTCTTATCATTTGAATAACTGTATCATCATCATCATCATCATCATCATCATCATCATCATCATCATCACTTTCCAGCCAAAAGTAGTTCACATATCTAAAGTGTGTAAATGAGAAGACATCTACAAAGCACATTGGGTGGATTCTCAAGTTTTCTAAGGTGGAACTTGCTAGTAGAAAAAGCCCAAGAAGATAACCCCTAGACCAGTGATTTTCAACCTTTTTCATATCATGGCACACTGACAAGATGCTAAAATTGTCAAGACACTCCATCAGTTTTTCACAATTGACAGGGTATACTGTGCTGCTGGCAGGCAGTGGTCCTACTAATGGTGGCCATACTAATAATAAACGACCCTCCACAAACTTCTTTGGTGCATCTGCAGACCATTTGTGGCACACCAATGTGCCACAGCACAGTGATTAACAATCGCTGCCCTACACCTTTGAACCAGTTGCTCAGTGCTATAAAAAGTTTACACTATCAAACCCCTCTTAAAAATGTCATTGAAAATGCACATCAATAGAACTGGTGTATAACTTCAGTCCTTAAAGTATCTTTTCCAACTGGTTTCCTTGGGACTGTACTGGAATAAATAGCCTGAGGATTGCTTTGCATGGGAACAAACAGCAGTTTGTCTGTCTTGATTCTCTGCCTGAAGCATACCATGTGAAAAAGTTACAAAAGTATTTTTAAAGACTTCCAGTAGTTCCATGCTGAGAAACTGACAGCAAAATATGACCTGAAGGTGAGTTCACTAACACTTCTTTCCTTGACACTTGAGCCCTGGTTTTTACCAGGAGGGAATGAAGTTACAGGACGAATCCGACGCTATATTTAGGAAGAACAACTGTAAGCTATGACAGGAATTCTCTTTTACACTTGGCTTCTAGACTCAGTGCTACTCCAGCCTGGGAAGTGCTCTCAGTAGACACACGACCGTCACAAAGGGCTTCATCTGTTTCAACCACGTCTAAAGGAGCACAGGCAAGATTTCAGCTGACCAGAGAAAGTGCTTCATTCAGCTTTGAAAGGAAGTGCATGCGTTCACTCACCTGACGCACTGGAACTTTTCTGTTATAATCAGGTACATAACCTAAACTAAGGTGAGGACAGACTATTTAAAGAGTGGAAGTTGGATTTGGAAAAAGACTCTCATGCAGAGCTAAAGGACAAAGAAATAGCTACATTTCTTTTGCTTTTAGCTCTTGTGCACCAAATCAGTATGTTTAGCACAGACAATTTTTTTTACAAGTGCTTTATAATTTGGAGAGCTATAAATTATATGAAAATACAAATGTTGCTCTGAAACTCAGCATCATGTCCACACTGTGTTTTATGCCAGCATGGATCCAACATAAGCATACTTTGAACAGTGTGTACGCTAAGCAGAGATATACTGTCTGTGGTGCCCTTTTATTGTGGTCGTTTGCTTCAAAGAGTTTAGTTTCTATCTGTATTGATGGGCTAATTGAAGAAGAAAAATAAGCTCAGTTGCATCAGATATGGTAGGAGATCAGAAATATTTACTTACATTTTCTGTAATGTGAAAAGTTAACTTGGTCACAGCAACAGTGAAAACTTTATAGTTTAACTCCACTGTGAGCTGCCAAGATTTAATATGGAGTTTACTCCTGCTGTTGCCTCAACAAGCTCAGTTGCTTCCCTGTGGTGTCATTCCTATCTAGGTTTTTCAAATGGTGACTTTGTACAGCTTTCTGTTTATAACATTTGTGCTACTTTGGGGCATACACTGAGGTGTGTGTGGGTGTGCATGATAAAAGGACGTGGCATTGTCAGTTCCATTTGGACTATATTGAAGGGAGGGTTATGAAAGATGGCAATTATTGACTTATTTAAGAAGTGGTCACTCAGTGCAAACAGCTGCACCCCTCTCCAGGATTATTTTTAGATGAGACAGAGAACAGTTTCTTTCTATGCCTTTTTTAATTCTTCTGATCTCTTCTGAAATCATAGGAACATTTACAAATGAAGTGCAATGTTAACTAGCTCCCCCACAAATAGGAGTGGCATCGCCTTCAATATTTGACTGCAGATGCAGACCTTTAAAGGTAAAGCATCAGACAAGGGTGCATGTGCTTGAAGGTTTGATTGTAAAAGGTTTCTCAGACACTTCATTAGAGTTTTTATTTAAACCAGGCCATCAGTGACATCAGCTAGCTGAATACTTAGAAAAGCAGGAATATAATTGGCTGAGTTTTATTTCCTGTCTGCCTTTTGCTACATGGGAGGTGGGGTGGAGAAGGGCTGAGGACTTTGCCTTCAGTCCTCCAGTTGCCTTCTGGCTTTGTGTCAGAACATGGCCTACAGATGGTAAGGAGAACATAGGTAAGTTGGGCTTTCTGCTACTGTTGTATTTGGGGCCACATTGTGCCAAGAATGTGATCAGGAGGGTGACAAAGAACTCTCTCTTGAACTGGCACAATGCTACTTTTTCAAACCCCTTTTCTTCTCTGTACTGCTTAAGTCAGTGCCGAGCATTAGGACAGAACCAGTCCAGCTGACAGCGACTGTATATCTGTGCAACATTTACAGATATGACTGATACTCAGGGGCTTTACGGATACTTCGGAAGCACCAGTATTAAATAATCCATTGCATTATCCATGGGTGTCCAAGCTAGAATAGTCTTTACAGTTTATACTTGTTATTTAAAATCCACTGTTTTTTTCCCCCCAGTAATACTGAAGCACTGCTGTTTATAAGCACTTCATAGCCAGTAGTTATACTAAAGAGGGAGGAACGCAGCCCAAGAAGGTTGTCTATTTTTACCCATCAGCATTCTGTTGTCCTGATTTCTTTGGCAGTAATGAGGTCAGCACAAATGGACAGGCAAGAAAGATCACCTCTGCTAAAAGTAAGCCTGCACAGCTGTATCAGGCTGATCTCTGCAGGGATTTGAGTGTCACTGAACACAATTCTTAGGAACCTATTTTAGCCCTGAGTTAAAGATCGCATTTAAGCCGTGGCACCTTCGGGATGGGAACTGCTTTGGAAAGGGTGCTCGTAGAATGTCGTGGTTAGACAGACAAGACAAAATGGGCAAGGAGGTTGACTGTGTGAAATGTCATTGCTGCTGTGGGTTGAAAAAGTAATTAGCTCTCTTCTGACCATGTTATCAGGACTCTAAGTAGACTGCCTATCAGCTTCAGGCTGCAGCTGCCCTTTACTCTTGAGAAGCTATAGCACCATCAGTTGTAACTGAATGGGGTTTACAATGCTTTTGACATTTTTGAGCCAAGTGAATTATATTTTTGTCAATAATAGCAAAGTTCCAAACACCAGGATGTCTTGACTCATGTTTGTAACTTGAAGCAGGGGGGAAAAGTGTAGCTCTCCCATGAATATGTGCTGATTGGATGGAGCAGTTAACATCTCATTTACTATTGTGTTGTGAAAGTGATCTTATTCTTTCGGCCTATGAAAAATTCACCAGGGAAGCTCAGATGGACTCACTTCGTTGCATGTTCCGTGGATGTATCGAAATAACTCTGAAACTGAGACTGAAAGACAATCTGGACGGATGCATAAATACCTGTCAAGAAGCAGCATGGGTTCAATTGTAGTTAATCAAGCATTGCTTTTGGAATGTCATTGTAGCCCCATATGAGTTGTTTTTTTTTAAATTTTGCTTGCAGGAACAAGTTGCTCCTTTAAAAATGTCAAAACAGCCAGCTTCAAATGTCAGAAGCATTCAGGTAAGACCCAGTATTTACAATACTACTAATAAATAGTAGTATTGACTTGAAGAAATTGTCGGCTTGATTGGTATTTTAGTGCTAACTGTAAATTATTTTAAATGTGCTAACCATGCAAGCAAAACCATTTTGATTTGGGGTTCAACATGTGTTGACTTGTTTGATTATATGCATCAAAATGAAATGAATGAATTATGCTTTTCTGTGTGTGCCTAAACAAACTAATAGTCTGCAGAATTTCTGTTGGATAAGAGTCTGTTGTCTGGAAAAAGCAATGCCCCTGCCCTGTTTTGATGGCTTTTCCCCACTCCCTAAAATCCTCTTGCAATGCTCTTCTCTAGATACTCTCATCCTCAGGCATGGCACTGGGTAGCGCAGTGGGGATGGGGAGTGGGAGTCACCTTTTGAGAGCTTCTTTACACTCACAGATATTTGGATACACCAAAATATTTGTAATTTAAAAATGCTATTTGCACAGATAGTGCTACATTCTCTAGGACTGTTAAACATGTGTGATTTCTGAGACTACAAAATCAATTTCAGTCACCAAATTGTCTCCGTTTTTTTAGCTCATTTCTCTTGGCTGCGAAGAGCAGCAAGTATTGCAACATTATGTAAATCTGTGTAGACACATTTAGAAACATCTGTCCAGTTCTAGCGACCCCAACACCAGAGCTGAAAGGTGCCAGTAAGGCAGTTAAAATAATCAAGGGTTTGGAGTACCTTCTTATGCAGAATGGTAAGTGTATGGCTCTCCCCCCCCCCCCAGCTTAGAAAAAAGGATTACTAAGGGGGAACATAGCAGAGATTTATAAGACTCTGAGTGACTGGAGGGCAAAGACACTGATAAAATGTTCTCCCCCTCTTATAATACAGGAAATAGGGATTCATGGTGTGTTTGATCTGAGAGTAATGCTTCAGCTCACAGTGCACAGTTGTTTTGTGAAACCACAAGCTATGGTGAGACACTAGCTTAGATGGCTATTAAAAAGTTAGACAAAGAATCATGGAAGATGAGTCTGAGAGCCCATGAGCGTTATGCTTTATGGAATCTCTGTGTTCAGTGGCTGTGTACCTCTAAATATCAGGTGCCTGGAACAAAACAACAGGATATAGTGCCGCCTTCATGCCCTGCTTGTGAACTTCCAGTGGCATTTGACCAGCTGCTGTTGGAAACAGAATGCTAAGCACAATGGATCTTAATCTGACTTAGCAAGGCAATTCTTGTGTTCTTATTTTCACTGCTACTGAGATGAGACTTACTGATAAACGAATCCAGGTAGAGAGCAATATAGTTGTAGGCCTTGCCTTGACCAACCATCTTACCTCTTAGAATTCTCACACTCTGAGAACTTTTTGGCTGCAGACTCAGTCAGTCCATCATTTGGAATAAATGGAAATCCAGATCAACTTACATGGTAGAGTAATATTTTTGTTGCCCATATCTCAGAGAAGCAGCAAGAACGTGAGTGTCAAACACAAGGCCCGAGGGCCTGATGCGACCCCCCAGAAGCTCTTCATCCGGTCCTCCAGATCTCTCGGCACCTCCATCAACTGATCTCAGCTGCTGAGCTGTGCTGATAGCAACTGAAAAGGCTGCCGGCATGATAATTGGGCTCTCCCATATCTTGAAAAGGACAAAATTTGCACATTTTCTCTTCTGCCTTTTGCAGCTAATGAGTTCCTAATTGAGAAAAAAATGCTAATTTCTGGCCATCATCTGCTTAATGACATCACTTCCTGCTTTACGACATCACTTTAAGCCCTCAGCAGGTGCCATGAATGCTATTCAGCCCACTGTATGACACCCTTGTTTGACATCCCTGAGCAAGAACATGTTGGCAAAGTAAATGTAAGAGAAAAAATACCTACCGCTCTCCGTTTCCTGTCCCCCACCAATGGATTCCTGGAAAATGTAGTCTTGTACCTTTGCATTGAGGGTTAGATGAGAGACTGTTTCTTACCAACACCAAAAGATCAATTTCAGCAACTGACAATTGAACCACATCCTTTGAATAATTACCGAGTTATCTATAGGTTCAATTCAGTTCTGAAACAGCTGGGGGGGGGGGAAACCAGAACATTATCTGAACTGGTTTATGGGTTTGATGAGCCTCCTTGCTTCTATCAGTCTGGCATTTAAGCATACTGTATAATGAAGGCTGCAATCCTGCATTTTATCTAGGAGTGAGCCCCATTAAAGATGGTGGAATTTACTTCTGAGTAAAGTATGCATAGGACTGAGCTGCATATGTATTTAATATTTTCAATTGCATCAATGTAGTGGTATTTTACTATTGAAAAGATAAAAGTTTTTTGTTCAGGCACTCTAATCCTGACCCTTGCACTGATCTCTTCACGACTGTGCTATTAATAAATCCTGTGATGAATTCTCACTGCCAGCTGCCATGGGGCAGTTATGGAGAGTAATCATGGGAAGTGGCAAATTCCTGCCCCAAGTACTGGAGAGAGGCAACAAAGAGGCAACAAAGAGGCAACAAAGAGTACTGTGAAAGTACAGGTGGGTGTGAGCTAGTGACAAAAGAGGCCTGTGCCATCCCAGGTCACTCAGTGCTCCCTGGTTTTCTGCATTACTCCTCCCAGCAGCCAGTCAGGATTCCTTGCCCCTGCAATCGCAGGACAGCAACTGGCAGTGAGGATTTATTAGCATTGTGGTCAGGAGGGCTGGCTGTACCAGGTAACAAGAAACTTAAGGGCAATGGCCAGTCTCCAACCAAGCCATCTGATAACACTAGTGCATGAGCTTTGATGTACACACTGGGCTCTTCTGTCAGAAATGGCTTTTCCATCCATGTCAGTGAAGGACACCTATCCACTTGGGTGTCCCTTGCATGGGCAGATTTGTTCTCTGAGTCAGTATGTATGAGAAAACCCTCCTAAGCATGCAATAGAATAGATCCAGTATGCATCTTATTGCACATGGGATTCTGGAACACAGTGAGGAGTCCTTCCAATTTTAATTCAGGCTGTTCACATTAAAAGAGAGCCGGCGTGAGATAAGCATACAATTGTAAACTCTGCAGAGCAAGGTCAGAGTTTTTAAGAGATCGTAGGATTATACTCGATAGTGCCTCACTGATTCAAAACACTTTGAATTGTTTGTTTCTTTTAGTTTTGACATTTCTAGGCTTTGTTATCACAACAGTCTCTTGGCACTGATTTCTGTAGGCCTTAAAATCTTGGCATCTGTAGGCTTTAAAGGATAATTCGGCCAATATCTATGGAAGAGAGTCCACAAAAGTCATATTAAGGGTGCACAGGTTAAGGGTGCAAATCCCTTGCACAGGCTTATGAGTGTTGCGAACGTGACATAAAGCATGTTCATGATGACTCGTGAGCTTGCTAGACAGGCATGAAGAAACACACTGGCCTGCCAGTGCTAGATCCACTGGAAAAGAGGGTGAGTTTGCCCCAGCTGAGGGCAGCCAGCGTGGGTGTGGAAGAGGGTGGCAGCAAGGTGGGACAGGGCATTTTGGGGTGGGAGAGGGAGTGTTGGCAGGTGAATTGAGTCTTGGAGGGGACAGGACTGGCCTTGACACCTTATGCTGGGTCCATGGGGTGGGTGGTGCGCAACACGGGGTAAGGGGAAAATATCCCCTACTCCAAGTTGTGCTCCTCCCATCTCCTAACCTGCACTGGATGCAGTGCAGGCCACTTGGTCTGCCTATTGCAGCACAAGTTAGAATTGGACTGTAAGATTTCTTGACTATCTTGAGGCCAAGATAGTCTTACTGTAGATTTTGGCACTGTATACTTGCCATAGTTGGTAAGTAAAATAGCTTAGGATTCATAAAAGCTTGCAGCCCTCTCAATTCTCCTCCCAAACCATTTACATATTCGTTTTTAATGTGTTCCCATCACCTCCCCATGATATTTATTTCATTTATGAGCAGTCCTTTGGCTCACTATTGTTTTCTCAAGTTAGTTTCGTCTGAGTACAATGTTTTGACTCACAGAACAACCCTGGCTGAGTATTCATTATTTCATACACTTAGCAAATGTATGTATTAAATATATACTACTAGACCATGTTTATAATGATGAGATTGGTAGTAACTTTTAATAGCACTACTGATGATGATGATGGAATAATTCCAAGTTATAATATAACCAGGCTAGGATACAGGCATTCTGAAGGTCACAACAAAGGTTCTGCTTTCCAAGGCACATTCAGAGCCCAATCTTATGCATGTCTACTCAGAAGTAAGTCCCATTATAGTAAATAGGGCTTACTCCCAGGTAAGCATGGATTGGATTGCAGGTTCCAGTACCCCAATCCAGTGATACTTGTGGGCATGGGAGTTTGACTCCAATATCTGCAGCAATTTCCCATCTGTGACAATTTCTGTATTCACTTCATAGAGCGAGATAGCACTGCATGTTAGGATTTGCACATTATAGTAGGCCCACATTTTATGCACGACTGACTCACGCAAATTCAAGTACAGTGGGCCCTCCTTATCTGCAGCTGCTGAGCCCATGGCTGGAGGGCCTCAGAGACCTCTCATACGTGACTGGAAGTGCCTTTCCGAAGTGCCTGGTGTGTGTGTGTGGGGAGTGCCTTCTGAGGTGTGGGGAGGCCTTGGCTGATACCAAGGGCCCTCTCTGTATACACACACAGCCCCCCACAAAAAAAGACAGAGAACAACAGTTTAAATAGTGCAGGCAACTCTGCCCACCATTCCGCTTATTCTGTTTATGCCCCGGACCCAGCCTAAAGTGGAAGAAGGAAGCTGCTGTTCCCTCAATTCCCTTGTGTGTATTTTTAGTTCTTAAAGAGACAGTATGTGTTGGCTTTAAGGCAGGTTTCAGATTTGACTAAATGGGATCTTGGCTTTATATGCTGACCTTAGACAGAAATCTTGTGTAAGATGCAGGCCAACTGTTAATGGGGCAGTTCATTATAGAGGAACTCACTTTTTTTTTTCTTTTTTAGCATAAAGGACTGATATTGTTTGAATGATCCACACAAGAGACTTTTAAAAACCAATAAAAATATTCACATTTAGTTGATCTAAGGCAGCAGTCTCCAAACTGGAAACTGCTGTGTTCCTAAAAAGACCTCCCCGTCCCAAGCGGCACTTACCATTCTGCCGCGGCACTGCATTTCTTTCAAGCTGATCTGGGCACAGGGATGCAGAATGGGAAGCACCACTGATGAGGGGGAGGGCTTTTTCCAAACTCCAAATCCAGCTCGTGGGCTAGGATTTGGAAAATGCTGATCTAAGGAAGAGGAGAGAAAGCATAGGAATGAAGGAACTTTATTTCTTTGGAAGGTACACTTGAGTGATAATACCATGGCAGAGAATTTGCCAGCAGATCTGCTCATGAAACAGCTGTTTCCCTTGTGCAACCAGCTTACTCAAGAACCTTGCATTAAGAAATTGCATCTAAGGATCTGGACTGCATTTGGATATTTGTTTCATCTGACCAAAAATTATATAGACTGGTTGTACAAGCCTAGCACAAGATCCACCTACTGAGCTACACAGTTTTCCCTTTTCCCCCATAAACTTTTCATTCACAACTTTCTGAATCATAGCCTATGAACTTGGCATCCAGCATCACTATTTGGGTGTAAATAATGTATACCTAAATACACCCTATTGGGTATACACTCTACTGCAGTGATTTTCAACCTTTTTATCTCACAGCACACTGTCAAGGCATTAAAATAGCCATGGCACACCATCAGGTTTTTGTCAACTGACAAGGCGCACCACACTGAAGGTGAGGCGCTCACATCCCCCAATGGCCCTACTAATAAATGACCTTCCCTCAAATTCCAATGGCACACCTGTGGACCACTTGTGGCACACCAATATGCCATGGCACAGTGGTTGAAAATGGCTGCTGTAACTTTGTATTATTTTAAGAGAGCGAAAATATTTGTTTTCTGGTACTAAATGGAGTTATACATTATTAATTTTCTCATATACAGAGATATTTACTAGCGTTAGGCAAATTAAAATTAGATAGAGATATTAGATAAGATAGAGAGTATTTAAATAGGCAGGATGATTATTTTTCTCTTGAAAGCAAGCAGAAAAAATGTCTACCATTGTCAAAGGAAAAACAATTTTTGTTTATAGACTGCATGATAGCAAACATCAGTCAACCAAACTAAGCGGACAAAAACAAAAAAAAGTTTTTTATTTTAATACAAATAGTCAAATAAAGATTATGCAGTCATGTGTTACATTTCCTTTAACATTTCTAATCTGTTTAATCTGCTCTGTATTCTGTGAACATATGGAATCTACATTTTAATGGGAATACATTAGAATGCAGTTATAAATCAACTTTATTAAAACAATAAGTGAAAATGCACTGAAATACATGATTTGATTCCATTAAGCACAGAATTTAACATAGCTCTGTGAACTTAATTTAGTTTGCAGTCTTGTTATATTACTGATTAATAGGAATTCTCCATCACGGGTTCCCAATTAACAATTTAGGAAAACTGTTTTTATCATAATTGTACATAGTCTTGTCTTGCCAAAACAGCATTTTTTAAAAAACAAAACATGAGTTCTGAAAGTAGGCTTTGATGTTCATGAAAACAAGAAGATGTATACAGATTCATTTAACTTGCAATACTTGAACCGAAAACAGTGGATTTCCTGGGTGCAAAATTGAGACCACCACTTTCTGTTCATGTAGCTCTAATGTTAGCACATTGTTTTTGTACCTATCCTGATTTGATACTCAGCACTGGCAGAGGGGAGACCTACCTGCAAATGTACTGTACACCCATGAGCTGCAAGCACCCTACACACAGTGGATGATCTGAAAATGTAGAGTTGCAGGTCGCACACCAAGTTAAGAAAATCCAATCACAGCACAACTCTAGATTTTTGGACTTGCTTTTGGGAGCCCTCTGAACTTAGAGGACATCTGGGAACAAGCTGATTGGTGGAGATGAAAGAACAAGTGCCCACACAAGACTCATGCAGATACTTCCTCCTTCTCACTGTTCAGGGATGTGACAGAGCTTCTCTTTCTTTGTGTTCCTCATCACCTCCTTACATGGCAGCAGCCAAGCAGGCATCTCCTCCAGTCTCTCTCAAGCCAGTGGGTTCCCCTGCAAAATTTTTGCCTTCACCCCCCTCCCCAACAGCTAACTGCAGTTGCTCACAGTGAGAGAGAGTCTAAAGGAGATGGCCAAGAAGGAGAGATGCAGTGGGGGAGGAAAGAGAACCACATGAGTGAGTGGGGGGGGGGGAGGAATAAACAAAGGAGCAGGGAAGAAAGAGAAAGAAAAGGAAGTCATGGAGGAAGAATTAACTAGCTGAGGTGGGGGCAGTGAGGCTAGGTGCAATAGAAATTAAGACATATTGCCATATAACAGCATGTAACAACATATAACAGCATATTGCCCTAGGGCAGCCATTTTCAACCATTGTGCCGTGGCACACTGGTGTGCAGCAGATGGTGTGCCCCAGAAAGATGGTGCCGCACAGGTGTGCTGTGGGAATTTGAGGAGGATCATTTGTTAGTAGGGCCACTGGGGGATGTGAGCCCCTGCTGTTAGTGTAGTGTGCCTTGTCAATTGTCAAACAAACTGATGGTGTACCTTGAATATTCTAGTGCCTTGTCCGTGTGCCACGAGATGAAAAAGGTTGAAAATCGCTGCCCTACAGCCTGGCACAAATGTTGCCAATCCTAATTGATTTGCTAACTGGGTATGGTTTGCATAACCACAGTTTCTCATATTTGGACAAAGTGGGAAACTATGGTTTGTTACAAGCGACAACCAAATGCTTTAAATGTCCTTTTCTCACAGGCATACAGGAAGAGTACATGAGTCTAAGGCTTGCACCAGCGAGTTTTTGGAATGACGAATCTTGGTTTACTGTTATGTCTGAGTGTGACCAAGCTCTCAAATAAAACACGCACCCACTGCTTTTTATCTAGTAGGCATTCATTTAAGACAGTGTTCTTCAGACTGTGGAGACTAGGTTCAGACTGTTACATTCCATTCTTAATCAATGCTTATGTCAAAGAAAGTCCCAACAGTATTTATTTGTTTTATATTCTACTTCTAAATACAAATTCACAAAGTCTAAAAAATCATACACCCAATCAAACAACAATATGAAATGTTGGCAGCAGTCCATACAGCAGTTCAACAGCCTTTCAGAACAAAAACCTTTTTAGCCTCCATGTAAAATGGGCAAGGGAGCAGTCTGATCATCCTGGGGAGAATGTTCTAGAATCTTCATGCCATCACCCAAATGATCCTGCCCATGGTACCTATGAATTGAACAATTGTTCCAGGTAGGCCACAGAACAAGACTTCAGCTGCCAATTTCAAGTCACAGATAGGTCCCCCTATCCTTACAATTTCAATGGCATTGCCACTGCACATTCTGATAATATATTGATACAATTTTTTTTTCCCTTTCAGGCTAATATCAACATCCCAATGGGAGCACTTTTACCTGGGGGAGGTCAACCACCTAAAAGAAAAGAATTTACTGAACCTGAGGAGGTAAGAGCATTCTATACTTCCATCAGCAGAATAACCTGCGTTGAGGAAACCGTACGGTGACTGTCAGTATCTGTTCCTGATGGCTGAATGCAGTTAGCTACAAAAACTCAAGAAAGCATCCTTTTGAAGCACAGTGCATAAGCATTTTATGTGGTCCCCACTTCCCTGAGCAGTGAGAAGTTTGGAGATCACAGGCAGAGTGCTGCTTCCTTTGCATGAGAGTGCACTGGAGATTTCTGGTGCCTTTGCTACATCTGATTTCTTGACAAACATACAAGCCAGCCATAAGGCTGCACTCCAAGTTGAGGAAACTTCAGCTAAACCTCAGTACATTGTTAGCTGCTGTCTGAACTCAAACTTCGGAACTGACTCCAAACTGCTTCCATTTCCAATCCCTGCTGCGTATTGCAATACAACAGTTGGAAAGAAATTGCAAGCTATCAAAGAACATTGGCTCACTTTTCCTACAGTCCCTGGCCACCAATCGATTGCTTATTCACAGTGATGAAGACAGTCTAAATTCCTAACTATAAATATGGAGTCACTGCAAGTTATAATTTTGAGAATGGGCAGATATTGCTGCCTGACCTTGCACAGCATGAATGTGTGAAATTCAATTTAATTAGGAGTCTGTTAGCGAATATAAGGCACAGAAAGTACCAGGAATGTGCAGTGCGGAGGTGGCAGGTGAGCCAGAACCACCCCATCGTAGTCCGTGGAAAAGCACCATAGCCACCACACCTGCTTACACCCGAGGAGACTCTCCTTACACCCCAGAAAGTAGGTGTAAGGAGAGCCTCTTCTGGTGTAAGCAGGTGGGGCAGCTGCGGTGCTTTTTCATGGATTTCGATGGGGGCAATTCTACCTCACCTGCCACCCCCACACCTCACATCCCTGGAAAGCACCTGTTATTTCTCTTAACTATGATGAAGAATATTCTCCCTAGCACACAGATTCACCTGTCTTTTTATAGTAGTATTCAGATAACCACAATTATCCTGTGATGATTGCAATTATCACAAAAATTGCCTGGTTGTTTGAAGCTTTCATGACATGTCGACTCATCATCACCTTTTTAAAAGCTGTAATAGTTACCAATGGGAAAAAGAGGTCGATGTGATCAGTGCAAATGGGTCCTTGAATCTAGCTCAAGTATTTAGAGACTGCATGACTGAATTTTATAATCCAGAGAATTTCAACTCATTTGCCCCCATCCCAAACCCACATCTAGTTCCCATCCACTCTATTAGATATTAAGTAAAAAAAAAAATCTTTTTGACAATTTTATGCAGAAAGAATAGAACCTTATTCTGAGAGACCCAAGTCCAACTCCCGCACTGACATGGTTGTGCCAATGGAGTATGTGCTGCATTCTGCAGTTGGGGGTGTGTGTGGTCACAGTGGCCTCCTCAAGGTAAGGCAATCTTTGCCCTTACCTCAGTGCTGGAAAGTTGGTTAGGGTTGTGCCCTGAGGGCCCAATCGTACCCAGCTTCTCAGCAGCAATGCAGCCATGCCAACAGGGTATGCACTGCATCCTACAGTGGGAGGGCTACACTCATGGAGGCCTCCTCAAGGTAAGGAAATGCTTGTTCCCTTACCTTAGGGCTGCATTGTGGCTGCGTTGGTGCTGTAAAGTTGGATATATATACTTGGATATATATATATATTCTTGGATTCTATATATATATACTTGGATTCTATATATAAAGTTGGATATATATATATTCTTAGTACTAACTGTGAATACCTTACTGTTTGCTGGTGGTTATTATATTATATTATAGAGCTTGCCCGTACCTGAATAAGGTTGGCTGCACAGCAAAATCACTTCCCATCATTGAACTACTTGAGAATTCAGCAGTCCCAAGAATACAGAAGTGGGTCATCTGCAGTATACACAATAAAGCCTGTGTGAAAGCAATAAGATAAATTAGGACAGTTTTATGAAATCATTTTATTTATGTGGGCCATGATCCAGCCACAGTAAATAACATTTAGGTTGTAATGATTCCAGTAGAAGCATGATCTTTCATGTGCTCTGTAAGTTCTTAACTTGAGCTGGATTGTGCTGTTATCCACCTGTCAAGACACTCAAGACAGCAATAAATTCCAGTGTGGACTATCTATCAGAGTGGATTGGGATTTTTACTGTGAATTTTCACCTTAACACAGCCCTGACCTGCCATGCTGTAAAGCTTTTGTTTTTTAAGTAGTGCCGTCATGCGTGCTCTCTCTCACACTCTCTCTTACTCTCAGGTTTGAGAGTACACATCTCTCAATCACTTAGAAAGGATAGGAGAGGGACTCCCACACACACACTAAACAAGGTTTTCTTCCATGCATTATGCAGAGATGGGTTTCACCCTATCACTGCTGGACTGAGATTGTAATATAGTACTAAGAACAAAATGGGGTATGGGAAGTCTTGCTTTTTGGAAAATCCCTAGACCCCACAGTTTTGTTACCAAAAGACACTGAGGCACTCTGTGAACCCCCAAATACAGACTCCCTTTTTTTTAAGTACTTGGAGTATACATGTAGATTTCAGTGGGTTGAAATGTAGGTAGATCTTTGGATATAGATGGAAATTGAGTGAAAGGGCAAGAAGTAAGGAAATTGTGTAGGAGGTGTGAACATTCTTATGAGAACACAATCTGTTCAGCTAGCATGAAGTAATTTACCATCACCAGACATCTAATTGCCTCTGTAAACTTCAAGCCAAATTCTAATTACAGCTGCATGAGACTGAGTGAAGGTAAATCTGAGATATGTGGCTATGCTTGCCATAAGTTCTGAAATAGAACCTTTCCAGATCATGGCCCAGAAGCCACACAATTCTACGGTTCCACCTATCTTGTTACAAAATGGAACCATATCACAGTGAGTAATTTCAACCAGGTCACTTATACGAGATACTGTTGAATTATTTTACGCACGCCTTTATATTTTTCCTTCCCTTGATTCATGGTTATAACATTTTGTACTGCAAAAGGGTAAGATTTAACGAGAAGGAACACTTTTCTTTTGCTTTTAGATAAAGGTATGCTGTTATTCCTGTGATCTCTCTTTAACATTATACATGACTAGCTTGATACCTGTGCTTTGCTATGGTATTTAACGACTTTAAATCCATTTTGACTCCAATAAGCTTTCCTTTGATTGCAATGAACAATTTAAATGAAGCTCAGCTACCCCATGTCAGGCAAAACCCTGTAATTATGAAAAGTCATCTTTCCTTCCAATGACATGACCAACACCACATTCATGTTCAGGTTAAAATTCCATTTAATTTGTAACTTCATATTATAGTTTTTAGACTACAAGAAGACAAATATTTTGAAATTTCATTATTTGGGGTTCAACTAGTTGTATCCCTTGGGAGATGAATTTTTATAAAGCTTTCTTAGTGAGCACCTAAGACCCAAGAGAACTTTCTTGCAAAATTTCAGCTTCCTCAGGCAAAGGGTTCTGAAGATACAGTGATCAGTCAGCCAGTGAGTGGTATTTCATATTTTTATATATAGACTAGTGTGATACTCATGCTTCATTACAGAATTTAACTGTAGAGACTGAAAGGGGAACCTCTTCAATATTAACAAAATTCCTTCCCTTCTCAAAACTAGGGCCACAATATTTCACCCAGAATTTTTAGTGGTGCTTTCAAAGTACCATTGTGAAGGCAAGTCTGAGGGTGCCCTCAGTAGCTTACCAATATCAACACCATATTTGGTCCAGTACTATGCCTGTGCTTGCTAGTTCAACACATCTGCTGTAGTCCAAATAGGAAGGAATAGTACAATACTTTGTTCTTTCATCTGGTTAAGGACCAGAGCATGGAATAAAGTAAAAAAACTGATGAGTGTTAATGCATAGCCTTATTCAGCTTGCAAATTTATTTTGGCCAGGGGAAAAACATAAATAACTATACATGTGAATGCATGCAAAACCTAAATAAACAGAAATAAAAGAAAAATAAACATTTTGACAAACTTCATGGAAATTTGGATGAAACTGAACAAAAGAGGAAAGCACATGGACAAAATTTGACATGTGACTATAATTGAAAATGGTTGAAAGAACATAGCAATAAGAGTCAAGAACTGTAGTTCTAATGTTGGATATGGTATACGCCTTTCAATGCTGTTCACAGAATGGGGGGAGCAGGAAGAACCCCCAAATAACACAGGCCTACAAAATTGAGGGTCAGAAAAGTTTTTCCCAAACTTTATGGTGGTTTGATATGAATTTGGAATGCCGATTCAAAAAATGGCATCCGTTTTGCCCTATCACGTCTGGTTTTGGAGATATAGTATAGCCTCATTAATGAATGGTTCAAGCAGCTTCCTTATGAGGAAGCCGTGGTGTAGGCTTCCTCATGAGGAAGCTGCTCGATCCATTCACTAATGAGGCTATGCCGTGTCTCCAAAATTAGACATGATAGGGCAAAATGGATACCATATTTGGAATCGGCACCCCAAATATACCCAGGAACTGGTGTAACGTTTAAGGAAGCAAAATGTGTGTTAGCCTGTGTAATTGGGAGATAGTACAGTATTCTCATTTCCCAACTTCTCTTCATATGAAGGCTGGAGAGAGAAGACACAAACTCCTTGATGGTGTGCAGCATGAAGGGGTGCCCATTTTCATGATTAGTATGTCCCTAAAACCATGCCAGGAGATGGACCAATCACCACAGATAGGCCTCAGGTACATGGTACTTGTTATTTCACCAGTCTATGAGCCTACACTCTGAGTCCTCCCCATGAGTTGTAGCAACACATGATGGACTTATAAGAAGAAATATAGCATGTGCTGCTGCTCTCCCATATCTAGTGCACTTCCCATGTACTATTTTGTTGTTTTTCATGTAGAGTCTTCCAGCTCCACCAGACGAGGAAAAGAAGAAGCTGCTTCCAGGCGCCAAGAAACTGCCAGGCCCTGCTGTGAATCTGTCCGAGATCCAGAATGTAAAGAGTGAGCTGAAATTTGTCCCAAGGGCTGAGCAATCATAGAAATGAAAAGGTGAGTCGAGGATGTTGTCCAGACCAAGGTCACAAGGCATCTGTCCATAGACTCTAACTGGAACCTCTGCTGGTAGGAGCAGAGGGAGAAATTAATAATGATCTAGGATTCTGTTCAGTATCTTCATCTTTACTGCAACTCTCTTTCTCTACTTGGAACATGACATGCCTTCATGATGAATTTAAATAGTGCTCTTCTATTACAAATCCATGGATGACATGTTTATAAAAGGCAGTTTGGAACATCTTATATTTTGTCCCCCTGTAATCTGCAGATCTTTCCTCTGACTGCAATGCTATGAGACTTTAGTTACCGCCTTGCTTCATTGATGGTTTTACCCTCTTACATAGGAAGGATAAAGAGATATAACTGGATTGAAGAAAGACAGCAAAACTGTTGGAGCAGTATCTGAGGGCCCAACTACAGGTTGGCCACAAAGTCCCTGTGCATGAGATTTGGGATTGAAGTCATTTAAACCTGCATAAGGAGTATATGGCCAATCTGTAGCTTTCATATAAATACACATCACCGTGACAGCCCTTCTTAAATAAACACAACAGGTTTATTCTGCACCCCCTCCCCCCAGGGCAGCTTTTATTATTTGCTCTTGGATGTCTGTAACTGTAACACCCTATTGATTCTGTCCAAAATCTTTTGAAATAGGGCATTATTTCCATTTTGCAAATGAGAGCCCAAGCTAAGAATGGGTGATACACCCAATGGCAAGGACACTCATGCATCATGTTTTCCATGTGCAAGATGGAAAACAAAATGGCCAACGTTATTATGTCATTGTATAAATAGATGTTCCCCTGGGGGCTGGGGACAAGAATAGGCCCTTAGTTTGGCTGTACTTGTCGTAAGAGGCGACTAAACAGCCACCGGGTAGATGGGACTCGTCAGCCTGGGAAGGCAGCTCATCTGAGAGAAGGAAAACTCTGATCCCAAACCTCCACTGCCTTGTGGCTACATCCAGTTATGGAAAAGGCTTCAGGAGTCAACCTCCAGGCAAAATCCGGAGCCGGAGTCCCTGAGGCAGTTTGCAGCTATATAGAATCACACTCTGGCAACTCCTGCGACGCCGCTGGAACCAACCGTATTGGCTTCTGCCTTTCCATTGGACCATTTCAGCAATGTGGAGAGGGAGGATTTGTTGCATGGGTAACAGTCTATCCTCCATATCTACATTACCCAGGCTTCGCGCACTGGAGAGGACACTCTGTTCCAGAACCACCATTCAGAGCGCGATACCATAGTCTTCCGAGACTGAAGGATGCCAACAACAACATAAATAGATGGTAAGGTGACATCTGGAGAATTGTGTCCAGTTCTGGTCACCATATCTCAAAAAGGATATAGTGGGACTGGAAAAGGTGGGGAAAGGCTTCATCATTTCAGGCTCTTCCGTCTGGAAAGAAGGCACCTGAGGGGGAACATGACTGAGACATATAAAATTATGCATGTGATGGACAGAGTGGATAGAGGGAAGTTTTCTTCCTTCTTGCAGTACACCAGAACCAGGGGACCTCCACTAAAATTGAGTGGCAGGAAAGATAGAACAGAATTACAGTGAGTAATTAATCTGTGGAACTCCTTGCCCCAGGATGTGGTCAAGGCCTAGATACCTTTAAAAGGGGATTGGACAGATTTATGGAAAAAAACATCCATCGCAGGTTACAAGCCATGATAACTGTATGCAACCTCCAGGTTTTAGAGGCAGCCTACCTCTGAATGTCTGATGCAAGGGAGTGGCAACAGGGAACACATATCTTGTTGTCTTCAGTGGGCATCTGGTGGGACACTGTGAGATACAGGAAGCTGGACAAGATGGGTCTTTGATCTGATCCGGTAGGGCTCTTCCCACATTCTTACGCCTAAAATAATATTGCAAAACTTGAACAAAAAATTGTATCTTAGAGTATCCCTGTCTAAATATTTTTACTCTCTGCACTTTCCAGCACATTCATATTAGTGAATGAGAAAAGCTGTTGAGTCAGCTCATTGACCCAGTATGGCTTTGCTTGTTACACACCCTCTTTAGTTCTCCTTGCCCTGCCTTCTCTGGCACACATACCTTTCTCTACCCACCAATAGGGAGGCATAACTGAGCTTTGCCACCACAGTTGCTGCTCCTGTGGAAGGGTTCATTCAAGGTGCCTCATAAGTGGCAAGGTAGAACTTAGTCCCTGCCAGTTGCCACTGGATCAACCTTCATTCATATAAAGGCCCCCATTACTGCAATTAAGGATCAATCTTGTTATTGAAAGAAAGAAAGAAAGAAAGAAAGAAAGAAAGAAAGAAAGAAAAAGCACCATGCCTAAGAAACTTTGAGAAGAACATCATTAGAGCTCTCTAACAGAGATTATTATACAGTGCTACAAATTTTCAGTACACAGGCATTGTGTGATCTATGTGAGTCCCAGAATTGTGCTTGAGGTATTGTGGCAATAGGCACTATCACGAATAGATAATATTAAATAATGCAAATGATTAACCTTACAAATGGAACCTGCTTTTCAGCACAGGGAGTCCTCCAAGTACTTTCATGAAGTGGAGAGCTAATTGTTCCCAAGGACATCGATTGAAACTCTTCCCCCCCATTCATGTCTCCATTAGATTGGATATAGCTGCATAAAAATTAGGCTGACAGTGATCTCATATATCTTGGCTCCAAGCCAGTAATCAAGCTAATTTATTTCTCACACACTTTGTCTCCCATCATTCCCTTTTGAAATTTTTGTCCTCATGTTACTTGATAGGAGGCTACCTAATTATGTGTTCACAGCCCTGCACTCCAGAGCAATCCATGTTCTTTCAAAGCATTGCTCTTGAAACACTTTTAAGAAATGTTATTCTCTGAGCATAGCTTTTTCCTTAGAATAATGAAGTGTTGTTATAGAATAATGAAGGTTGTCCTGGGCCACCTGAGGGGCTGAAAGACTGCCTGCTAGGTTGTGGGCATGGCTGCTTTGGGCTTGGGCAGTTACCTTAGGTCTCCAGCTGATGAATAATTACAATATGAGCAAAGCCACAGTCTCTACTTCACCATTAGATTCCATTTGGTGCCAAACCACCTATTCTCTGTATTGTTTGCATTTTTGTTATATCTTGTTTCTGCTTTCAACTCTGAAATAACAGCGAAGGCATATTGCAATATCTCTAGCAACATTCAAATTGGCATTTTAAAGCGACCATACAAAGAACCAGAGATTCTATCAGAAATTAGAAAAATTCATCACACTGAACTAGAAATGATGACCATCCAAGCAAGATCCATGCTCCAAGGGACTCACAATCTAAAATAGACACCAATAGGGAGACACCAAAGGAAGGGATTGGACAATGGGACCAGGGAAGGGTGGGAAGCATATGCAATTATTTCATGTCCATGAACTTATGGTTATGTTGAACTAAGGTAGAGGGACTTGGGAGTAGCACCAAAGGCTTGACAGGAAAGGTGGGTTGTGAGGAGTATTTTGAGCAAAGTAAGAGAAGAACAGCCCGCAGTGTTCCACGAGGCAGTTCCAAGCATAACGGTCAGCAAGGGAGAAAAGTCAGAGTTGTTTGAGGAAGCAGGAGACCTTTGGGTGATTGAGGGTGTTGGGGCTGGAAGAACAAGGATCACAAGCAGGAGTATAGTGGAGTATGAGGGATAAAACGGACAGAGGGGCAAGGCCATGGAGGGCTCTGAAGGTGAGGAGCTTGACCTGGATCTAGAAGCAGACAGGTACCCAATGAAGGGATTTAAGGAGGAGTGTGATGGGGTCAGCCTTGGTGTGATGAGCAAGATGAGCAAGACTTAACAAGCAAAGTGTTGATGGAGCTGAAGCAACGCCAACAGAAGCCCAGTGAAGAGGTGGTTGCAGTAGTCAAGGACGGAGATGACCAGGGGCAGACTAGAATTTCTGCAGAGGAGTAGAGTTGAAGGGCTAGATGCTTGCCATACTGTGAAGGGAGAAACTATATGATCTGGCAGCAGACTGATTATGGGAAATGAAGAATACAGTGAATTTGTTTAAGTCATTTCTGCCCATCATTGCATCTATACAACAGGGATCAAATGTGTACACCTGTGGGTTGGGCAGAAATGTTTAACAACCTTCACATTCTTAAAGTGTCAGGTAGTGTCTGACAGTATCTGAATTAAGGATTGAATAAGAATCAAATTAGACCACATGTTGTAGAAACTTCTTTACATTGATAATGTTTTTAGGATGTATCTGGGACATTTTTTCTGGACTTGTATAAGAGGTTTTTCAGTATCTTCTGCCCATAACTCTAATAAGAAACTATTCAGTTTTCTGTGAAAATAAGCAAGTGCCCTGTTTCCACATGTAGCTGCATTTCTTTAGAAGCAAACAAATAGCAGCTTAGCTGTACCCCCTTCCCCCACAGTAGGTCATTGCTGTCTATCTGTTCCAGCAAATTCAGACACTGTTTAAACTGATTGTAGTGTACCCTGGTACACAGGAACAGAAATGTGCTAGCTCCTATAACTAGGGATGTCAGGATTTGGTATAGTTCTTAAGAGTGGTAGATCTGGATCAGGAAACTTGGGTTCAAGTCCTTGCTCCACTTGGGTTCAAGTCACCCTTGCTCCCTGGGTGACTGTCTCTCAACCTAACCCTTTTTCACGGCTTTGTTGTGAAGACAAAAGGAACCATGTACACTGCCCTGAGCACTGTGGAAGGAGGATAGCATGTAAATGTGTAATAACAACAATAGCAACCAATAATAATAATAATAATAATAATAATAATAATAATAAATAAATCTTGCAGCATGCAAGGATGTCATGTGATGGCTGAAACCTGATTGTGGCTTGTTTGTAGTGATAATGCAGAAAGAGCTCAGAAAGAGTTCATTTGTGAACACCTGCATTTGCAAAAAGCAAACTAACTCCTGCTCAACACCACCGTCATGTCTGTTTTTACTTCTGGACAAGAATTACACCCTTGCAACTATTCTTACTGCCATTGTCGCCATTGATGGTTAAATCCAAAATAATAATTGAGGCCAGAAAAGAATTTACATGAACATAGGGTGACCAAAGGGATGAGGAGGTCTCATCTTCTCTCTTCACCAAACAGACAGAAGCCCTGCCGCTGATGGACTGTGATCACCTAGCAAAGTCAACAGATGTAGCCACATTCATTATTGCTTCTCTGCTTTGGGAAAAGAAATATTAACCTTTCATTTGCTTGGGAAAGGCCTATGAACCGCTTGATAAGTAGTCAAAATAGGCCTGCAGCTCTTTGTGACATTCAGGCTTTAGTTATGTTCACATCTGCTGCCTTGGCGGAGACTTTGTTCCCAATGGTGATTACGCCTTGCCCCGTAGAACTATTTGTGCGGTGCAAACAATAGCAATGTCAGTAAGTGCACTTGGGGCAGGAAGGACGTACTCTTCCCAGTTTCCAGACAAACATAACAGGGAGAGAAGGGTTTGTCTACACCTGGATCTTTCAACACTTATAATCCTGGCCCCAAAAGAGTGACATTGGAAAGGGCTTTTACTATACACAGCGTGGCAGAAAAAGCATCTGTAACTGCAACTGAACTCCAGTTCCATGTGAAAAAAGAATATATAGCAACTGACATCACTTCAAACCACAAGCAGATCTTTTCTTTAAAATCAGAGTATTGACATTGCTTCTAATAGAGACATTATCTGCCACACACAAAGTAAAAACAAATAATTTAGACCACACACTCTTATCTGTGTTTAAAGACACACAAAAAAGAAAAATGCAGGTTACAAGATGAAAAATAGATCATTCATTCATTCATTCTTTTGAAGATGAGGTATTCATTTAGTCATTCATTTGAAGAATTTATATCCCACCTTTCTCCTGCACTCAGCAGCTCACAACATAAAACCACTACTAATTAAGTTAAAACAATACGAAAAACATTAAGAATAAAAACAATTTTATTAAATAAATTTATTTTACTGAATAAAAGTCTCTTGCAGTTCATATGACTACTCACTTGGAAGTATGTAATACCCATTGCATGCTGAGACTCTTCCAAGTAACACATACTGATTGGGCACAACTTGAACCGGCACATTTTATACCTGTGGGGTGATTCAAAGGAAATTTGCTCAGAAGTCAGTGGTTCTGACTTCAGCTCAACTTAGTTTCTGTTACTTGTGATTGGACGGCAGCTTTGCTCCTTGAAACTACAATCCTCTTTCTAAATGTGCATCTCCTTCATTCACATCTCTTTTGAAACAGCATATTCAGATGGCAACTGGAGAGTATGAATGGGCGGGAATTGGGGAGAATTGCAAAGTGACTGGATCCGAATGGTTGTCATTTCTCTGAAGTTCGGCTGGATCAGTGCATGAAAAAGCTGAATTTCAGCACACCTGGAGAAGTTTCTCTTCACTTATATGCATGTGGGATCTATTCAAATCAAACACCCTATGTGGGGTGCTATCGTGATCTTGCTCCCCTTCTCTATCCATGTTCATCATCCCCAACTGCTACATGCTACCTGTAGGTTCAAGGGCAGTATCCCTCTGACTACAGATTGCGAGGAATCTGTGGTGAAAGAGAGGTCTTCTCTCCTGCTTGTCAAGTTCCTCAAGGTACCTGGTGGGCCACTGTTGGAAACAAGATGCTGAATTAAATGGGCTGTTAACCTGATCCAACAGGATCTCTCTTTATAAATTGAGATTGAGACAATCACCAAGATGACCTAGAAAATCATCATGTTGAGTTTTTGTCTGTTTGATACAGAGAAATCTTTCTTTACATAAACAGCTGAATTCAGCTGCAGAAATAACAGCAATTTGCAACTGTAGTTGGCTCCTCAAGGAGGCACTCAAGTGCCAGTTATTAAATAAGGAATGAAAACTTCCTTGGAAGCAGTTTTTTAAAATTGGAATCTGTGTGTGCCCAGTACCTTTCGATGCGACTTTCATTAGGACTCTTGTTCAAATCCTGAAGCTGAAAACATTTTTGTGTTTCATTTACCAATAATGGCGTCAAATTATTTTGGCTCATATTTCAGTCCTTCTACGGAATTTGTATGCAGAAACTCATCTGCTCATTTTCTCATTTAAGTATCAGCGTAGAACAAATTATTCAACTCTCTTCTTGGGTTTGACCTTCTAGGTTTCCCTGACAACCAAAAACACATTTCCTTCCTAGGGTTTTTTTTGTCCCTCCCCCATTTTTAGTAATAATAATACTGTAAATTTCACAGTATGTTATCCAGCATGTTGCTTTGCTTGTAGTAATGGTTTGAAATGTCGGTGTAGGTAGATAGGTACAATTGAAAATGCCTTTTGACGTTAAATAATCATCATTTGGCAATAGAAGCCTGTGAATTGCTTAAGCAATAGCTTGCATCATGGTAACTGAACCACCATGGGACCAGGCTCCATACATCATTCCTGGAAATGAACAGCATCCATTTATGGTCTAATTCAAAAGACCAAATATATACATAACTGGTCAGTCCAGCTGTTGTGAAACAGCTTATGTTGCAATAATATCCATCTTCATTTTGCCATGCAGAACTTCTCTGTCCTTTGCAGTGTGTCAGGAGCTGCAGGGACTAAAGCCAGGATAGCTCAAGCCCTGTGGGCAGCAGTCTTATGTGATGAACTGTCAGAACTACTGACTGGAAGGCCATCCAGAGCAGTGTTTTCTCAGATTCAAAACTGACCCCCCCCCCCATCCACCCAGGCTAGCCATTGGCCCCTCCTAGAAAAGAAGGAAAAGGATTGATATCTCAGCTCCAAGCTCTGATAGCTGTTTCCAACCCAGCCCTGACAGCATGTGAAAACCTGAGTTGGAGTTTGGATAAAAGCCTTTATGGACAGAGCACTGAATCCTCATAGTATCCATCCTGTAAGAACACATGCAACCCAGCTCTATGCAAACGTGTTCAGAAAAAAATGAAATGAATGAAACTGCTGAAGACGAGACGTGATTGTGAGGAGCTCCAGAAGGATCTCTCCAAACTGGCAGAATGCATTTCAATGTAAGTAAGTGTAAAGTCATGCACATTGGGGCAAAAAATCAAAACTTCACATATAGACTAACGGGTTCTGAGCTGTCTGTGACAGATCAGGAGAGAGATCTTGGGATGGTGGTGGACGGGTCGATGAAAGTGTCGACCCAATGTGTGGCGCAGTAAAGAAGGCCAATTCTATGCTTGGGATCATTAGAAAAGGTATTGAGAACGAAACGGCTAATATTATAATGCCGTTGTACAAATCGATGGTAAGGCCACACTATGTCCTTTTGGAGATGTGGTGACCAGAACTGGACTCAATACTCCAGGTGGAGTATTGAGTCCAGTTCTGGTCACCACATCTCATAAATGACATAGTGGAAATGGAAAAGGTGCAAAAGAGAACGACTAAGATGATTACTAGGCTGGGGCACCTTCCTTATGAGGAAAGGCTACGGCGTTTGGGCCTCTTCAGCCTAGAAAAGAGACGCCTGAGGGGGGGGCATGACTGAGACATACAAAATTATGCAGGGGATGGACAGAGTGGATAGGGAGATGCTCTTTACACTCTCACATAATACCAGAACCAGGGGACATCCACTAAAATTGAGTGTTGGGCGGGTTAGGACAGACAAAAGAAAATATTTCTTTACTCAGCGTGTGGTCGGTCTGTGGAACTCCTTGCCACATGATGTAGTGACTGCATCTGGCCTGGATGCCTTTAAAAGGGGATTGGACACGTTTCTGGAGTTAAAATCCGTTATGGGTTACAAGCCATGATGTGTATTTGTAACCTCCTGATTTTAGAAATGGGCTATGTCAGAATGCCAGTGCAAGGGAGGGCACAAGGATGCAGGTGTCCTGTTATCTGGTGTGCTCCCTGGGGTGTTTGGTGGGCTGCTGTGAGATACAGGAAGTTGGACTAGATGGGCCTATGGCCTGATCCAGTGGGGCTGTTCTTATGTTCTTATGCAGCTACGGGATCCACGTATACAGGGGTCACACGTACACAGTTAAAATTCGTCCATATACAAATGAATCAACTGTGATTTCTGCAAGCTGTATGAGGGCTGAGTTTCTTGTAAGAAACTATTTAAGCCATTTCTGCCCAACGTTACATATACGCAACAGGAACCAAATGTGTACACTTTTGGGCTGGGCAAAAATGGGTTAAACACTTTCCTAAGGTGACGTATTTGAGGGCCAAACTAGACGAGATGTAAGAGTGTACCCTCCCTCCACCCACTTCCTTTGTCCCTTATTTAATGTGAACCTCCTGTAGCTGATTTTTGAAACAGAAAAAGAAATGTTTGGGGTTCCAGTGGCGTAATTTCTAAGTCACACGTAACCTCCTAGTTTGGTGCCGATTATCAGCTATAGATAGGCATTCTACTCATCTGTCTGTAAGTTGACTCCTTCCATTGTTGTAACTCATACTGGAAAGCTAGAAACGGAGGCACCCCAAGGTCAATCCATCTTAAAGTAGGACTTTCAGAAGAATCACCTGCCAGCAACCCAATAGCCATCTTGCCCTGTGTTTATTGATATAGCACATCCCATAATTGGCACTGGGAAACCAGCATGGTTTCAACATGGAAATGTACCTTTATTCTGAAGTGATGTGAGAGGTGACATACTCATCAGCACTTCGCAGAAGATAATCCAGACCATGAAGAGCAGGGCACTGAATTGTTGATCTCCCAACTTAGGGTGCAATCCTAACCAATATTCCAGCACTGACCTAGCTGCAGTGCATCCCCAAGGTAAGGTAACAAACATGCCCTTACCTTGAGGAGGCCCCCTTGACAGCCTCCCACTGCAGGATGCAGTGCACGCTACATTGGCACTGCTATGTCAGTGCTAGAAAGTTGGTTAGGATTGCACTCTTAGTAGCATTAGAACAATTTCTGGAATCCTGTAGACAACTGTGTAGGGCATTGGAAAGGTTAGTTTGCAAGAGGAGGAGGTCAGGATTATTTTGAAGTTAGAAACTGTTGAGATGCATTCATGCATTTACTCCTTAAGAGTGCCTTCATTTTCATAGAACCCTTAATGGAGCTCTTTGTACTGAAAAGCAAGAGCTGAGATACACAGTATCCTTTTTGTAGTTAGCTGTTGTTATTTCTGAGTTTTGACAGTTCTTACGATTTGCACTGAGATTAAAATAAAAGATAAACACTCAAGAAGAAATCTTGAAAGTCTTTTCCTACAAGAGAGCTCATAAGATTTTCAGCATGACAGCACTGACAGACAGACTGTGATTTAGGTCAAGAAAAAGCAGCCATTAGTAGAGTGTTCTCACTTGTAACACCAAGCCATAGGCAGCATCAGTGGAGGGGGTAGAGCCCACCCAGACAATATTCATTTACTTAATGCATTTTTACCCCATGGTTCTTGCCTGGGGCAATTCAAGCTGGTTACAATCAATTAAGTGGCCCGTTGCCCCCCAACTACTCCTTATTCTTATACTTGAAGGAAATGAAGTATTCACATTGATAACTTTTCTTTATTATAATCAGCCTCTCTCTAGTAAAAGAATCATTCTATCTACAGTAGCTATCTGTGCAGCTCTCTATAAAGTAGTTCCCTATGGGCTTGTGTTGTTTATGTTTAGGATGGCAGCGTTAATGAGAAAGATACCGTCATTTTTCTTCCAGAAATCGAAATATGTCCCACATAAATATGCAATATGTGAGGAAAAGAAATCCCCCCAATACAGTTTCCCCCGCTGCCACTGGTCCCAAAAAGCTTCCCTGTATAATCAGGGAGGAAATCCTTACATCTTCTAGCACATTAATTCCAAAAATCAAAGCTCCCTATGAGGCACATGTCATGATCTATATCAATTGAATATCAAAGACAGAAATGAACCATTAAGAATAGAAAAAAAATATTCCTGCTTCGTTCATAGTTTTGGTAGTGTACTGCTTACAAGAAATTTCAGAAGAAGCTGTGATCTCAGTGTGAGTTAGTTGTGAGCTAACTCATTTAGGGCCTAATCCTATCCAGTGTTCTAGCACTGATGCAGCCACAATGCAGCCCTGAGGTAAGGGAATAAATGTTCCCTTATGTAATGTCCATGGCTGGTGAGAGTCCCATCCCCTGGGGGGTCAGTGGCTATGGGGGGGGGGTTTATCCTGACTGCTGGCAGAGAAGCTTGGTGAACAGAAAGACGTGAAAGTGGTTGGGGCCTCCCCCAGGGGGATCTGGTCAGCCCGGGGTCTGCTGGTGCTGCCTCCAGGACAGTTGGGCAGGCCCGGGGGGGGACAGGCCCCCTTCCCTGACTGCGGTAGCCGGGCCTGTGCACAGCCTGGAGGGTTCTGGTTCTGGGTGCTCCCAGCCCGGTTCCCAATACCCAGAACTGGGGTCCCTACGACCTCATTCAGGTAAGGGAAGGGCTGCTTAAGAACAGGGCTATTGCCCTGTATGGTCACCAGTGCTGTAGCTGCCGAGAGAGTAGTGACCTTACCCAATGGCTGCTTGCAGCTGCTTCTCCCGGGCAGGGCCAGCGGAAGTCCCACCCAGCACCCCACAGACAGCAGCCGGGGTGAGGTAAGTCCCTGCACCTGCCAAGGGCAGGTGGCCCCACTACATGTTATCTTAAGAAGACCACTGTGACTCCCATTCCCCACTGCATGATGTAGCACATGCACCGTTGGCATGGTTGCGTCAGCGCTGGAAAGTTGGATTGGATTGGGCCTTTAGAAGGGGATTTATAAGAAATCTATATTATGGTGTTTCAGTTAACTTTCAGAATCTCAGACCATTTATGGAATTTATGGGAATATGTAAGCATTGCATTGTGATCATACCAAGACCACAGTTAGTGGAATTTCTGCAGAAATAAGTGGGACCTACTTCCATGAAGTAGACATTCCTGCTTCCAAGAAATATTAGAAGTGTGCAGAGACGGGGTCTTCTGTGTCAAAGTCAACACCATAATGAAAAAGGACAGCTTCAGAATGTGTGTTACCTTAATGAATGGATTCTTGTATCTTTTCTTTTCAGGAGTTCCATTATTCACATGCTGTTTAAGATTTTCTGGCATGAGTAAGCTTCTGGGGTCTTATGCTGGTGGGTTTATGCTGGTGGGTTTTAGGACACGTCGACATGAGGATTTTATTTTTGGATGTGTTCAGTTCACTGCAGCCAATCTCTGAAAGTCATGTAGAGCTTGAGCTCCATCTGTGCTGTTCCCCACCATCTGCAGAGCAGGCTATATTGTCTACTACATGTTCCAAGGAATGATGTCACCACATAATTCTTCTGGGTTACTTTATAAGCTGTAGACCAATGGGCACTTTGTTCCAGCATAGTTATGACACAGCTGTCCAATGTCAGTAGTGAGTTCCATCACCAAGTCTGAATGCATGTGGCGGTTGAGGCTAGAATCAAGACTGGAAGGCAAGAGGGCAAAAGGGAGAAAGGCTAATGGTTTAACCTGAGAGCACTGGAGCACTTCAGCTAGTTTGCTAAATATGTTGTCAGAATCTTCAGGGCTGAGCTGGACTGACTCAGCTAGGAAGGAATATAGACTTGGACCAGAGAGAAGGGGGCACATTCAACCTCTGCCAGTCTTTTCCAGTTGGCTAGCACTATTGGTCCTGTACCCTAAGAGCCCTGGCTGTATTCCTGCAGGACAGTCAGCGCCTGTGATACATTGTTCTGTTTTTAATCTTTTTCCTAATCATTCTGGAGGAACTTTTACCTTTTTTGCTTGATGCTACATTTCACAGCTCATCCTTGTCCTGGTTTTTATGTAACACAGGAGAGGGTAGTTTTGCAGCAGCAACAATGTCTTTCCCTCGTCAGCACTGGTCTACATACTTCTGTTGCTTAGAAACAGTCGGGACCAAAAAGAAAGCTGGAGGATTCATAATTGCAAGTGCTTTGTGGCGGCTTTAGAAATGGAACACCCTGAACCCGTCTAAAATTTCAACTGCTCAGAAAACATCATCTTTGTATTTGCACAGTCTAGTTCAACACTGCATACAAAATTAAAAATTGTATTAGCAACCAGTGATTGTTGATCTGTAAGAACAGATATGAGCCCAGAGATTCTACTGAACATTCATTCAAATTTATTTTTTTAATAAGCATGACATCACTTATGGCTTTTCCCCCTTTTCTTTGTTTACTCACTTTGACTGCTGCCTCCAGTTCCTATAGAGGCAATAAGTATTACAGTAATTTAGACTGGAACATGGTCTCACCTGACCCTGCTGGCTGAAAAGAAGCAACTATGCTATGGCATAATACCAGCTGATTCAGTGGTTGAGCCCAATCCTGAGCTCTTCAGCTATGGCTGTATGAGTGTACCACTGGTATTGGGTGTCACAAATGTGCTGTAAAGCATGCCCCCAACACCCTGCGCTAAGTCAGCACCTGCCCAGTACAAGTTGGTGCTGTGCCCAGTGCCGGCTGGAGGCTGGCTGGAGCTAGGTAAGAGCTCTGGATGGCAGTGAGGGCCTCAGAGGTGGGAGGAGGCATTCTGCAGTGAGGGGAGGGTGGATTGGGGGAAGAACCCCAGAGAGCTCTGCCAGATCCTGAACTCTGTGTTGGGTTAGAAGCTCCAACGTGGAGTCTCTCAAGCCTGTGCCAGCAAAATAGCAGACCAGACTCAAGAGGTCCCATTGCAGGGCTTTGGGCTTCCCCCAAGGAGACTTCTGGCAGCTGCTGCGGGGCCGCAGGATACAGCAGTGGCCACTTTGGGGCTGCTGCACCCAGTGTCGGTGCTGCCTTTAGAATTGGGCTGCCCAGTCAGAGAAAAAAGGAAGTTCATTTCAGAACAGGACAGAATTTATAGACATCATTGAAAAGAAGTGAGATAGTTTTAAATCCACTTGAAATAAGACAGAGGGCATCCCACCCCATTCCACTTCAAGCAGTGAACAAAGTAAAGCACCCTACCCTAAAATTCAGCTTTACCCCTCCAAACAGGAAAATAATATACTAGCCTCCTAAGCAGAAATGGTTGTAGTCTTGAATGAGTGGTCTTTAGGTCAATACTAAAAACGCATGGCAGGCTTGCAGCCTCAAATTAGGCAAATTCTAAGAGACAAACTAGATATGGCCCTAAATGCATATGTTACATTTGCATTGTTGTTGCTGTTTTAAGAAAATAACATGAGACAAAATGGCGCAATAGAGAACTTACCACTTTGCACCTACTCCACCCCCCCAGCTATTTTTAATGGCAATTCCACTGGCTTTCACTGGAATCTTTTTCCCCATTAGAGATAGCATGAAGGGTGGTGATCATCAGGACTGGAAACAGAGTACAGTAATAAAATCCCCCTGCCCTTCCTGTTGCTCTTTCAGGGCATTTGTTACCAGTCTCCATGCTCTTTCCTGCAAAGAGAACACAAAGCATGACTTATGTATTTACGGCCATGTCTGCTTCAACTCTAAGTACCACCCAAGGCTTCTTCTCAGAATTCAGCAAACTAACTTCCCTTCCTGGATATGGCCTAAAATACTTACGTTTTTAATGATCTTTTGTGTCCTGATTCATAATGTTGAATTTTTCATGTAAGTACTATCTACAGCCTCTACAGATTTCCCTTCTTTCTTGAAATGCTTCATTAGCTTGCCTTTATTTGAATGCTCAGAGAACAATAGGATTCTCTGTTTCTAAAGAAAACGTTCTTTTCACATTTTGTTTCCCTTCCTCAGAACTCGTATCCTTCTCTTTTGCACACTTCCTGAAACGGTCCCATAATGGACTGATCTGCAAGTTGCTATCAGGCACTACACATACAGAAGCACTAAATCTTGCTTGATACCCAGAGGGGCTTGAACAGTATAATTATGCAGCCACTCAAAACTCAGTCTTTCTCCAAACTGTATAAAGGCCAACGGCCCCTTTTTGTAAAAAAAAAAAAAAAAAATTTTAATGGGGTCATATATAATAACTGGGACAGTGGTGAGCAGTGTGTCTATAAATGGGTTCAGCTGAGGAGTAAACATCACATGGTCTCTGCTTAGATTCCTATTGAGTGGGAAACATTTCATGCATTTCTGGGCACATGGCACACCATTACTTCTGGTCTGCTAGAAATATCTAAAGAGCCTGAGCTCTAACCTATTGCCAATCATGTCACTGTATGTGGAGGCCATGAGTTAGGTCGCAAAGCAAAGTGTTTAAAAGTAGCATCATAAAGAGCACAGCAACAACCTGAACAAGTGGGATGCCTACAAAATGTTGCATTTGAACCTCCAAACCCTTGTGGAAGGCATCCCTTCAGTTCCTTTTCTTTAAGGAAGAGGCTGGAGGAGAGAAGGAGGGAGAAAATTTTGTCTGTCTGTCTATCTGTCTTTGAAGTGTGGGTTGTAAAAAAATGGGGGCACATATAATAACTGGGACAGTGAGTGGTCTCTTTTCTTTAAGGAAGAGGCTGGAGGGGAGAAGGAGGGAGAAAATTTTGTAAGCCTTTGAAGTGTGGGTTGATGGGGAGAAGGCTGAAACTGTGCTGAACTGAAGGGGTAGCCTACCTGTGATGCCCACGCCAAGCATAGCTTCATTTTCCTCACCTTACTTGGTGTTGGAGAGGCAATGTGGGTCACATTGCTCTGTCCTCCACCTCCCTTCCTTGCAGGCAAGGCAGACAAAGCTGCCTGAACTTGCAGCCAACCTCCAGCAGCCTTCCAAAGCAGAATTTTGTCTCTGCCTTCCCTTTGCTCATGACTTCATTTCTTTCCTTGCTCTTTGAATGCTTGTTTTTTAAAGGGACAGAGTGTACACATTCCTCCTGCTCACCAACTGAAAGCAGATGGAATGCAGTAACAGAACAGAGTGAGCCACACATACACAGTAATTCTCTACCATTTTGTGGGGGTAAGTTTTGTCATGGTGGTGGTGGTGGTGTTAATTTTTAAAGAAAAAAATCTCAAAGCACAAGAGTCTGGCAAGTACATAAAAATCTCCATCTTCCTTCTGGGTGGTCCTATTTTTGGCAACAAAATGAGTGACATGCTTCAGGGAAAGTTTGCTGTTAATATATATGTTGCCATTCCCTTTGTGTATTTAAATGATGCCAGTTAACTTCATGAAGAGCTATGCATGTAGCCAGTCAGCCATCTAAACTCTTATTTGGCTTTTGCTCCGTGTTTCTAGTGTTGGCAGTCTCATTATGCATGGATCCTGAAATGTGACAGACAAGATTTCAGCCCAAATTCAGATTTAGATATTCTTAAAAAAACAAAGAGACAAAAAACCCCCACTGTTCATCAAATACCTATTCCAAAGTTTAAAAAAGGTAGGTTTCAGCACTAACCAGACAATGCTGCCCTGTTTAGAATGATCTTGTTTTCTTTTAAAGCTGCTGCTAGCTAATTAATCTACTTGGCATGGCAGGAGAGGTCATACTTTCCTAAAAGCTGAAAGAGTTGTATGTCATGACAGATTTCTGGGCTGGGATACCCACCACAACAGAATGCATCAGAGATTTGTGGAGCATCAGAAAATGACCATGAATAGCACTGCAGGAGATATAAATCCAGTAATCAGTCATTTCGGTAACATTTACAAAGTTCTCCAATTCCCACAAGTCAATAACAAAACTCTTATTGATGAAAGGAATGAGCCAAGCAGAAATTTAAAAAGGACCCCACAATTACAGCGAGATTACACAGGGCATAGTAGCAGTTGATTAGAGAGTTGTCAGAGAATGGAAATGACTGTTTCTGGGAGAATGGCTGCAGCCTTGACATGGGTATCTAACATGCCAAGGTTATTGATGTGCCATTCGGCATACTATGCCTTCAGTTCCCAGCCTTTCATTGATCTCTGTCAGAGCTTCAATTTTACAGCTGTTGGAGCCCAGAATTGGTGAAGTGAGGCAACGCAAAAGGGAATGTTGCTGAAGTGGGTAACGAGACCAGGATTAACCAAGGATGGTCAGTTTGGAAATGGGCCTTAATAAGCATCAACGCAAAGATTATCCAGTGTATGCCAGTTCACTAAAGATCAACAGGATCACAGCATTCAGCAACATTAAAATCAATAAAAAGTAAAGAATGATCGTTCATTGCAATTGTTTCTGTTTGGACCAAGCAGTGGTGTTGCTAGGGGGTGTGGGGGCTGAAGGCCGCACTGGGTGACATGCACAGGGGAGATGACACCACTACTGACCAAAATTTCTAAAATAATGGTATTTTAGAATAATGCCATCATGTTATATATCAATCGATGCATAATTTCACGCAGAATGCATTGAACTACCTCTGTTCTAGCAAAAGTTATAGCTAGAAAATCAGTAGGGCAATGGTACATCATCATGCCCACCGACCGGGCATTGCCCCACCCACTTCATGGGACGATGTCCATCATGGGGGTGACGTGCTAGCCTCCTGCACTGGGTGATGCAAACCTTAGTGACACCACTGGGACCAAGTGCAATTTGGAGTCATGAACAATTTACTAATTCAAGATTACATCATACCAACTAAAGTTACAACAGTGTTAGCAGGATTACATTTACGCTATTGACATTGTCTGCAATCCATCAAATTCTCGGATCAACAGAGCCATCTTTAGAGACTCAGCCATATTTAGATGAGTAGGATTGGAGAGTCCCAATTTACACTTGACCTCAGGAAGCATTTTTCAAAGACTGGATGTGCTTATTCATTATTCAACTGCATATAACTACTGCAAGCGATACGGTGTGTGGTGTTCAAATTACTCTGCAGGCAGGGTGATCGTGACTCTAGTGTAAGAGGCATAGTCTGAACCTTCACAATCCATCATGAAAATCTCTTGCCCAGGACTCAATTAAATTCATAGGGATTGCTCATGACATCATCAGGTGCTTATTCTTATTGCACAATTCTCGTGCATTGCAAAATGGCTTGTGAAGGAGAGGTTCCTTGTGGATGAAGCCTCGTGCAGGAGGCAAAAAAAGATTAGAGGTGAAGAAAAAGCAAAATAACCTAGGTAAATATTCTAATATTTGCTCTCCCTTAATGTAAAAGCTTTCATGCAGCCCAATCCTATACGTGTTTTTGAGAAGTGTTTATATTCAATAGGGTACAGTGCTGTACTTTGTCATACTGTCACGTTTGAATCACATCCCCTATATTGTAATTTAGCCATCTCCTCCAAAATTTGAGTTTGCAAACCTTAGATTTGTGGTCTCCAGCAACGCAAATTCGATCATAATTTGTTAAATCTTTTAAAATCAAAGAATGCAGCTTTAAACTAGCAAGATTTATTAGGGGGCAGGAGCTGGACTTGCTATTCAGAGGGGAAGTTGGCCTAGAACTCATTTAAATAAATAAATAAATACTTCTCATTCTTTGCACAGCATTCCTATATCTAAGACTTTAAATTGCCACTCACCCAAAACCCTGAGTTCAAAAAGAGGCTGCAGGTGATCTACAAGAAGATGAGGTCCAGATGATGGTGTTATTCTAGGATAGAAACCAAGTAGATTACACAGCAGTATGGAATGCTATAATTGTTAATTAGGGTAGCAAGGCAGATAAAGAACTTGTAATGAAGCTCTTAGGGCCTGATCCAGAGCCTGGCTCACTGGCGCACACTGTCGCAAACATGCCATAAGGCACATTTACTGTGGGCCCAGCACTGGAGCTAGCCCAGCGCAAGCTCATGCTGGGCCAGTTCCAGCGCAGAGCCCACATTCCACAACCTGGTGCTCACCCAGATCACCGGGCGGAGGAGAGGTGAGTGGGGGCCTGGGGGGAGGCATTCCAGGGTGGGAAGAGGGCAAGGAGCAGGGTGGGAGGGGGTAGGACCGGCAGAGCTCAGCCCCACCAGATCTGGAGCCCTGAGTTGGGCCACCGGGCCTGACAGAGGACTCCCTGATTCTGTGCCAGTGCAAGAGCAGCGGCAGAAATGAGTAGCCCCATTGTGGGCCTATTTCCCTTATCTGGGGGAAGGGGACGAAAGTTCCCCTAAGGAGCCGCCAGTGGCTGCCCGGTGTGCTCAAGATGCTGCGGCAGCCATATTTGGCACCATGGCAGTCCCACGTGCTGGGCAGCTTAGAATTGGGCTGTAAGACCATACCTTTAACTAGTGGGAATTTCAATGTAACCCATTTTTTCTTTTATAGGGTAGACCTTTCTTGTATTTACAGGAGATTACACACTCACTCACTCAGAATAACTATCTGGAAGTTGAGCAGCGTAGACAGTGGGACAGTATGAATAGTGTCTGTTTACTTCTATGGTTCCCAAACCTTTTCAACCAGTGGCTCCCTTGACCTACTGGGCCATTGGCCATGGCTCCCCATTAGGGCTACAATCCTACATATTGCATAGGGCAGTGGGCTTTTTGTAAGGATTCCACGACTCCCCTGGTTGGTTTCTGTGGCTCCACAAGGAGCCACATCTCACAGTTTGAGAATAACTAGTTACTTGATTAAGGTTCTTGATTCATCCCTAGCACTCTGACTTGAGCCTGTGAAACAACAAGAATTGCAACTTAAATCCTAACATTTATGCATATATTCATGCAAGAGTCATGGACTCTTCGCTCACAACAGGAGAGGAAACTGAGCGCTTTCCACATGCGCTGCCTCCGACGCATCCTCGGCATCACCTGGCAGGACAAAGTTCCAAACAACACAGTCCTGGAACGTGCTGGAATCCCTAGCATGTATTCACTGCTGAAACAGAGACGCCTGCGTTGGCTTGGTCATGTCGTGAGAATGGATGATGGCCGGATCCCAAAGGATCTCCTCTATGGAGAACTCGTGCAAGGAAAGCGCCCTACAGGTAGACTACAGCTGCGATACAAGGACATCTGCAAGAGGGATCTGAAGGCCTTAGGGATGGACCTCAAACCCTGGCCTCTGAGCAGCCCGCTTGGAGGCAGGCTGTGCAGCATGACCTTTCCCAGTTTGAAGAGACACTTGGCCAACAGTCTGAGGCAAAGAGGTAAAGAAGGAAGGCCCATAGCCAGGGAGACAGACTGCACTTGCTCCTGGTGTGGAAGGGATTGTCACTCCCGGATTGGCCTTTTCAGCCACACTAGACGCTGTGCCAGAACCACATTTCAGAGCGCGATACCATAGTCTTTCGAGACTGAAGGTTGCCAATACAAATACAAAATGCATATATTTATACTGCGTGTGCATGCTTGTGTAAAATGGCATTCTACACTGACATCTTTGTTATCAAAATAATGTACCAGCTGTGAAGTACATCATGTTCTTAACAGCAGCAGTACAGTAGCAAGCTAGCAGGAGCTGTGCACTTAAAACTGAGGACAAGGTTTGGTCTTACTGTTATTGGTGTCATTTCATCCACCCACATCTGCACAGCTCGCACTTCTCCATATTCAGCTATGCTCATAACATATGCTTAGGATATGCTTAGGAGAGGAACAGCTAAAGTACATTTCCGAATGAAACTGCAGGGAGAATTTGTGTAGGCAGAGTGTAATTATTCAGATTGGAATGAAGTACCTTTGTGTACTCAGAATCCCTCAAGCAAACTGCAGAAGTTTAATAGAATGCTTTTTTTTTAAGTCTCCCTCGCGTGTATAGCAACCTTGAAACATAAGAGATACAAGAGACTGAGGACTACATCCCTGATCCACCAGGCCTCTTTCTATGGAAGCTTTATATGGAAGTACATGGCAGAATAGCTCCCATTATCAGCTACTCAAAGCAGAAATGTTTCATTCATTGCCAAAGCAGATCTTCCTTTGCACTTCTCATTGGGCCAATGTGAATCAGTGCAATCCGAAAGATGCAGCTTGAGAGCAATGGCCATTTGTAAATCATGTTGAGAGGCAAGAAGAATAGGGCAGGCCTGCACAACTGTGACTGGCCATGTATCAGGAATTTGACAAGTATTGGCGTTTTGCTGTCCCCAACCAGCAGCAAAAGAAGAGGTGACACAAGCCCCTGATGAGTTGGGTCATTTGGTTTGGTGGGTCACAGGCTATGCAGGGGTAGGGTAGGGCACAGGCTTGGTTTTTCCAACCTCTGCAGTATGGTGGGGCTAAGGGAAGGATAGTCCAAACAGATGAAGAGATTGACTCAGAAATGAGCACGAGAGATACTAACATCAACAGGAAAGTACAACTGAGTGTGGAAGAAGGTCTTTCCCTTGGATGGATAACGAGAGTGGGCAAAAGAAGCAGACCCCAGCCACCTCGGCACACACAGTTTTTGAACAGGTCGGATACCAGAAGTGAGTCAGGTGCCTGAAGGAGGGTGAGGAAGTAAGCCAGAGGAAAGAGGAATTCAACTCCCTTCCCCAACATACTCCTTGTCATGTAAATGTAGACATTGTGTTAAATGTGAACTCCCCATCCATCCGCCCAATGTCACATTTGGCCCTCACAGTCTCACTGCAGGCTAAATATTGAAAGAATAAGGGTGCAATTCTGGAAATGAGTTGGGCCGGTGCAAGTCCCTTGCGGCAGCCTAGGAAGGTGGCAAACGTACTGTAAGACACGTTTGCGACTCCTCAGGAGGAAGCCACATCGGTGTACGGAGATGCGCCAACACAAGAAGGCTGAATCCAACCTCCGTGGTGGCTTCCTTACCGAGGCTTGTGTCGGCCCAGTGGGACCAATGCAAGCAGAAAAGGTAGATGGGGGGAGGTGTTCCTGGCCAGGGGGAGGGTGGGTGGGAGTGGCCCCGGGAGCGGGGCAGGGAGCGGGAGGTGGGGCTGGGATCTGGCAGTTATGCTAGATCCCAACCCTCATTCCTCGGGAGAATGGAGCAGCTTCAAGTTGCTCTGCTCTCTTTGGACCTGTGCCACCTCAAGAAGTGGCGCAAGTCCGAGGAGACCCATAGGGGCCAGCAGCCCTTATCTGGAGGTAAGAGGAAATATTTCCCCTTGCCTCTGGCTGAGCCACTTATGGGCACTATCCTGCGCTGGATACAGCGCAGGATAGGATTGTGCCCTAAGTCGTATTAGTCCCGCAAAGCCATTTAGCCAAATAGCTCATTGACCTGATCCAGAGATAGGCATGCACCAGCAGACCATGCCTACGATTGGTAACACTGTGTGCAGGGTGTGATGACACCTATTCCCATTTACCTCCAGAGAGGTGAAGCTTCGGATCCACAGTAACATCATATGTCTTGTTTGGATGGTCCATGTATAACAAGATTCGTTTTGATTTCAGACACATATCTAAAACCACAATTTCCATCGCTCAGGAGGATCTAGGGCAGATTTGGTGACTGTTGGCAAAATTAATGCTTGAGCATTAATGTGAATCATGATTTTTGTCTCTGTGCATAAGAGTACTTTATGTTGCCATTTGGAATTTCCCCATATTTTCTCAAATATGCAAATGAAACTTATTTGAATTTTCTTTTGCAGGTCTGCCACGACCACATATGGAAAAGCAACATGGATTGAAGGAAGATCTTTGAAATAGTTTATATATTTATATGAAGACTGTGAACACCCTAAGTACATTATAGTACATTAAAGTACATTAAAGTACATTTAGAAAAAAAAACAACCTTTGTACATTTATGTCAAGTTTCTTATCTATCTGGCTTAATATGGATGACATCACAGCAGAGAAGCATATATGTACATATCCAGGAAGTGAGTTTGAGCATGTAATAGAGAACATTTAGTAAAATTTTAAAATAGAATTGAAATAAATGATTTTTTCAGAAAAGTATTCATTTTTTTCATTTGCTAATGATAATGCCATAGCATGTTAATGTCATAGCAATGCAATACATACATGGAGTTAACATATACAATGGTGTTTTCCAGCCAATGTGAAGCCTTGCAAGTCCCACTGAGTTCAACAGGAGAATTATGGTTAATAACGCAATCCTATACATGTCTACTCAGAAGTACATCCCAATGCATTCAGTAGGTCTTATTCTCAGAAAGTGTTCTAGCTGGGCAGCCCAATTCTGAGCTGCTCAGAGTGTGGGGCTGCTGTGGTGCCAAAAATGGCTGCCATGGCATCCAACATGCAACTAGGCAGCCACCAGCAGCTCCTCGGGAGAAGGGGACATTTGTCCCCTTCCCCTGGATCAGGAAAGTAGTCCTGCAATGGGCTATCCGATTCTGCAGCAACCCTTGGGCTGGTGCAGAATCAAAGAGCTCCGTGTTTGGCCACGTGGCCTGACATGAAGCTCAGGATCCAGTGCAGCTGAGTTCCACAGTCCCCGCTCCACCCTCCCCGCTCCCTCCCACTGCCACACATTCTCCTTGCCCTCTGCCTGCCTCCCCACAGTGCCTCCTTCCTGCCTTCCACCCGACCTGGAACGCCTCCTCCCCATCTCCCTCCATGCCCCCACCTACCTCTCTGCTATCCGGCGGTTTGGACAACTGCTGAGCGACGGAACACTGGCTATCCCCCTGCACCAAGCCCTGCAATCATGTCGTGTGGCACATTTGCAACAGTGCACACCTGGGGTGAGCTGGTGTGCACTGCATAGGATTGGGCACTAAATCTCTCCTATTGAGCTGATGTAATTGAATAAACATAATCTTGTGAAAACTCCATTTGAGTTATATGCTACCCAGGCATTAGTTTCATTCAATTTTCTTTTCGTTTTATACAAGGAAATGTTAATATTGTATTCCCAAATGTATTCCCATTTTTCAGAAGATTCCAACTCCCCAAAATCTGGGCTCACATAGCCCTTAAATTATGAACATGAGAGAGCAAATTAATGCATTATAAATCTTTGATTCCATATCTCTAGCTGCATTTTTTCACTTACTGTTAAGTCATGCATTTGAAAACTTCTGTCTTTAATTTTATTTATATAAAATCTCAATAGTAAAAATTTGAACCAGGGTGGGTTTTGTTTATTGGATTCCTCATTTGGATTTTGGTGTTTTCATAAGAGAATTCAAGATCTTTTAAATATCTGTATAATATGAAACTTCCCCATTTTGGAAACTCATCCATTTTGGATTCATGTGGCTATTCTGCTGTTGCATACCTATTCATCCATGCATCTTCTTTTTTTAATGCTCAAGGTTACGTAGGATAAATGGAAGTATGCTGTTCCCTTTAGCTAGGTTTGGCCTAGCAAATAATCTCTCTTGAGGTCACTTGATGCTCCTAAATGTCACACAGCTACACAAGCACATGTGACTTGGGAGTTCTGGAAGCCGCCCACATACATGCCAAATGATACGCCAGTGACTCAGCTTCTAAATTGTGCTGGTATCATAGTATCCTCATTCTTCTCTGGGACTCTTTATTGCAAGTGTAGTGTAGCCTGATGTTTACAGAGAAGCCAGCACTGATCAAAAGGAATTACATTTGGGGTCTTCCATCATAGTAGTTCTCAACCTGTTTGAGTGTTGTGACTGATAGCCAATATACCTAGAAAAAAGGCATGTTGTAATACATTTGCATTTATCCCAAACACCTACTTTTTGCAGATTCTTCCAGGGTTTAACAAAAGGCATGGAAAGGTTTGTGATTGTTCCAAGGGTTTGAAAAGGAAGAATTTAAACTTTGAATGTGCACACCTACAGGCCCCCCCCCCCGTGATCTTATGCAAAAATGTCTTAATACTTGCTTTCTTATTGCTTGCTCCCCACATCCACCCTCTGAGCTATTGCCTATAGTCTATAATAATGGGTTCAGGACACAAGATCTGTTCAAATAATTCAATGGCAATTTCACAAATACTGCTATTTGATTAAAGAAAGGAATGGAAGGAAAATAGAAATGGTAACTTGAAGCCACTCGCAGGTGTTAATGCTTCCTTTCCTTTTATTGGAGGGTGTAATTAGCCAGCCCTAGAAGGGATCCTAGGGTTCCTTTGTGGAACTGTGCTGTGTGGGAGAAATCATTCTTCTTTTTGGAATCTTTCCTAAAAGTTTGATTTAGCTAACTTAGTGAAAATGACTTATAATGAAATCAAGTGTAATAAAACTCCATAAAACTCTAAGACTCAAATTTGCTCTCACAATACAGTATATTCAGACCAGTTTGCAAGGATTTGAAGAACTTTTGATTTTAATGTAGGCACAAGATATTCCAGAGGATGCATGACTAAGGTTACAAAAAAGGGAAAAAGCAATTTCATCTACTCAGTTCCAAATTCAATATCTTGATATGTTTTGGTCAAAAATCAGATGACATTTGGAAAGTGGAAGGCAGATTTCCTTGGAAAAGACTTTTTTAAAAAAATGTAAGAATTGGTTATTCTTCCACTAGAATTTACATTCGTCGAGATATAGCTATTTGTTTTGCAGTGTTTCTCAAACTGTGGGTTGGGAAGCCAATTTCAAGTGGGTCCTCATTCATTTCAGTATTTCATCTTTAATATAGTAGACTTGATGCTACCCTAGTATGTGACTGCATTTGGGGAAATGTTACAGACCTGTACTTTTAACAGACTATAATATACTCGTATATATACTTTTAACAATGATAGTCAATGGGACTTAATCCTGGGTAAGTGTGGGTAGGATTACAATCTAGGATTGTGAACAATTTTCTGGCTTGATGATGTCACTTCTGGCCATGATATCACTTCTGGTTCTGACAGATTCTCATTCTAAAAAGTGGGTCATAGTGCTAAAAGTTTGAGAACCACATTGTATTAGAAACAAAATAATATGGACTTTAGTCATTGAATCAGCAATTTAGCTATTATGGGAACCCTCATGATATTCCTATTTCAACACAAACTGAGGTTTCCTTCACTTGCCTGATATATACATTCATATCCTTGTACTGTTCTGTAACTCTCACTCTATCTGCTCACCAAAAGGCCATGAGAAGGAAGACATGTAGGCCAGCTGAATCCCGTGTCTCTTGGTGATGATGGCATCACTAAGAGCTAACTGGCCGGCAGCTGGCCAGTATGACATATGGGGAAGCCTCAGCTAAAATCACCTAGGAGAGAGGTGGTATTAGTCCCTAGAAAGGGCTGTAAAAGGGATGGCAGAGAAAGGAGTGACAGAGGACAAGAGGCAGAAAAGGGAGGCAGACCCATGAGTAGGAGGAGATATGGAGAAAGATGACAGAAAGGATGTAGAGGCAAGGACAAGAAGACAAGGAAGTAAAAAAGGAAGCAAGGAACAGGACAGGATCAAGGGCTGAGAAAAAAGCCAGAAGAAACCAGCCAGTAAACCTCCACCTGAAGAGACAATCTTCCACCCTAAGAGGAGTTCAGGCCAAGCCCACACCCTCAAAACACCAAGAGTTAGCTGGGATCCAGGACAGTTGCTGCAACTGCACATACAGCCGGAGGGCATGCCTGGACTTGCTCCCATCCCCCCACCCCCTATTGGCAAGAACCAGCTTTTCAGGAACCCTGGGCTTCTCCACTAGCACCCTTTGGGCTGGGCCTTGTGATACACACATTGGCTCTTGCCAGGGTTGGATTGGCAGGCTTCCACATAAAAGGGCACTGGTTGAAAGGGACTGAAACAGAGAGGGCCAGAGGCGGAAGATACCCAATGGCATGTTGGTGATCCTGCTTCTTCTGTTCTATTGCTTTTCCATTTTGTTTAAGTTGAACTGCAATAAATACTATTAACCCTCCTACTGTTAAGGAGGGGCTATTAACAGTTCTACTGCCAGCATCCATGTCCTTATAACCAGGCTGTATGTGGAGGATATGCACCAACCCTTTTGACATTGAGTTGCTCCTTGTGGGTAGGGCAAAGCTGCTGCCACAGTGACAAGACACATGAATTTATGTGGAAGAATCATCACTCCCGAACTCACAATTATGAGAGCAGATGGAATAGGTTAGACCAGGGGTGTCAAACTCGTTTCATACAGAGGGCCGAAGTTAGCATTCAGGGCGCCTGTTGAGGACAGAAAGTGATGTCATTAAACAGAAAGTTTCCGGGGGCCACACCCAGCTCCCGGGCCTTATGTTTAACACCCCTGGGCTAGACTAATGATAGAAAAGGCTGACATTCCGCTGCTTTGATCATTAGAAAGAGAGATGCCACAATCCAGCACAGTTATAATACATGCCTAACTCAAGGAGAGTTTTTAATGAGTGTTAAACATAAGAACATAAGAACAGCCCCACTGGATCAGGCCATAGGCCCATCTAGTCCAGCTTCCTGTATCTCACAGCAGCCCACCAAATGCCCCAGGGAGCACACCAGATAGCAAGAGACCTCATCCTGGTGCCCTCCCTTGCATCTGGCATTCTGACATAACCCATTTCTAAAATCAGGAGGTTGCGCATACACATCATGGCTTGTACCTCGTAATGGATTTTTCCTCCAGAAACTCGTCCAATCCCCTTTTAAAGGCGTCTAGGCTAGACGCCAGCACCACATCCTGTGGCAAGGAGTTCCACAGACCGACCACGCGCTGAGTAAAGAAATATTTTCTTTTGTCTGTCCTAACCCGCCCAACACTCAATTTTAGTGGATGTCCCCTGGTTCTGGTATTATGTGAGAGTGTAAAGAGCATCTCCCTATCCACTCTGTCCATTCCCTGCATAATTTTGTATGTCTCAATTATGTCCCCCCTCAGGCGTATATTTTCTAGGCCGAAGAGGACCAAACGCCGTAGCCTTTCCTCATAAGGAAGGTGCCCCAGCCCCGTAATCATCTTAGTCGTTCTCTTTTGCACCTTTTCCATTTCCACTATGTCTTTTTTGAGATGCGGCGACCAGAACTGGACACAATACTCCAGGTGTGGCCTTACCATAGATTTGTACAACGGCATTATAATACTAGCCGTTTTGTTCTCAATACCCTTCCTAACGATCCCAAGCATAGAATTGGCCTTCTTCACTGCCGCCGCACATTGGGTCGACACTTTCATCGACCTGTCCACCACCACCCCAAGATCTCTCTCCTGATCTGTCACAGACAGCTCAGAACCCATCAGCCTATATCGAAAGTTTTGATTTTTTGCCCCAATGTGCATGACTTTACACTTACTGACATTGAAGCGCATCTGCCATCTTGCTGCCCATTCTGCCAGTCTGGAGAGATCCTTCTGGAGCTCCTCACAATCACTTCTGGTCTTTACCACTCGGAAAAGTTTGGTGTCGTCTGCAAACTTAGCCACTTCACTGCTCAACCCTGTCTCCAAGTCATTTATGAAGAGGTTGAAAAGCACCGGTCCCAGGACAGATCCTTGGGGCACACCACTTTTCACCTCTCTCCATTGTGAAAATTGCCCACTGACACCCACTCTCTGCTTCCTGGCCTCCAACCAGTTCTCAATCCACAAGAGGACCTGTCCTCTAATTCCCTGACTGTGGAGTTTTTTCAGTAGCCTTTGGTGAGGGACCGTGTCAAACGCCTTCTGAAAGTCCAGATATATAATGTCCACGGGTTCTCCCGCATCCACATGCCTGTTGACCTTTTCAAAGAATTCTATAAGGTTCGTGAGGCAAGACTTACCCTTACAGAAGCCATGCTGACTCTCCCTCAGCAAGGCCTGTTCGTCTATGTGTTTTGAGATCCTATCTTTGATGAGGCTTTCCACCATCTTACCCGGTATGGATTTTAGGCTGACCGGTCTATAGTTTCCCGGGTCCCCCCTCTTTCCCTTTTTAAAAATAGGCGTGACATTTGCTATCCTCCAATCTTCTGGCACCATGGCCGTTTTGAGGGACAAGTTGCATACCTTAGTCAAGAGATCTGCAACTTCATTCTTCAATTCGTTAATAACCCTTGGGTGGATGCCATCAGGGCCCAGTGACTTATTGATCTTTAATTTATCAATGAGGTCTGAAACATCTTCTCTTTTAACCTCTATCTGACTTAACTCCTCGGTCAGGAGGGGCCGTTCGGGCAGCGGTATCTGCCCGAGGTCTTCTGCCGTGAAGACAGATGCAAAGAACTCATTTAATTTCTCTGCCATCTCTAAGTCTCCTTTTAACTCCCCTTTCCCTCCCTCACCATCCAGAGGGCCAACCGCTTCTCTGGCGGGTTTCCTGCTTCTAACATATTTGAAGAAGCTTTTATTATTCCCCTTAATGTTGCTGGCCATGCGTTCCTCATAGCCTCGCTTGGCCTCCAGTATCACCTTCTTACATTTCTTTTGCCACAGTTTATGTTCCTTTTTATTCTCCTCATTAGGGCAAGACTTCCATTTATGGAAGGAAGCTTCCTTGCCCTTCACAGCCTCTCTAGCTTGGCTGGTTAGCCATGCGGGCACCCTCCTGGATTTAGTGGAACCCTTCTTTCTTTGCGGTATACACCTCTGCTGGGCCTCTATTACTGTTGTTTTAAGCAGCCTCCATGCACTCTGGAGAGATTGGACTCTTTTTACCCTCCCTTTCAACCTCCTTCTAACCAGCCTCCTCATTTGAGGGAAGTCTGCCCGTCGGAAGTCAAGGGTTTTTGTTAGAGATTTGCCTGGTATTCTTCCCCCAACGTGCACGTCAAAACGGATCGCAGCATGATCACTGTTCCCCAATGGCTCAGTAACGTTTACATCTCTAACCAGGTCCTGCGTACCGCACAATATTAAATCCAGAGTCACCTGTCCTCTGGTGGGCTCCATGACTAGCTGATCTAAGCCACAGTCATTTAGCACGTCAAGAAATCCGGTTTCCTTATTGTGACCAGAACACAAATTGACCCAGTCAATATGAGGATAATTGAAGTCCCCCATGATTACAACCCTGTCCCTCCTTGTCACCTCCCTGATCTGTTTCCTCATTTCAAGGTCCCCATCCGATTTCTGGTCTGGAGGACGATAGCACGCCCCCAGTATTACATCGCTGCACAAGCCTGGTAATTTAACCCACAGAGATTCTACGGTGGAGTCGGACCCACCTTCAATCTCTACTTTGCTGGATTCTATCCCTTCCTTAACATAAACGGCCACCCCACCTCCAACACACCCCTGCCTGTCCCTCCTGTAGAGTTTATAGCCCGGGATTGCGGTATCCCACTGATTCTCCGCATTCCACCAGGTTTCCGTTATGCCCACTATGTCAATATTTTCCCTTGTCACCAGACATTCCAGTTCTCCCACCTTTGCTCGTAGACTTTGGGCATTCGCATAAAAGCATTTATACATGGAATGCCCCAGGATGTGCTGCTTATTCGCTCCTTTGTCCCCGCATCCTCTCATTGTGCCAAACCGTCTATCACATCCCATCACCCTACCTTTCCCAATTTCTTCTCCTACTCTGCCTTTGTCTTGTTGTTCTCTAACCTCCCCATCCTCATCCCATAGGGATGAGGAGTCCCGAACCGGATGCCCCTCGGCTCCTGTCGGCCTTCCCCCAGGGATCAGTTTAAAAGCTGCTCTGCCACCTTTTTAATGTTATGCGCCAGCAGTCTGGTTCCATTCTGGTTCAAGTGGAGCCCGTCCCTCTTGTACAGGCCCCGCTTGTCCCAAAAAGTTCCCCAGTGCCTAACGAATCTAAACCCCTCCTCCCTACACCACCGTCTCATCCACGCATTGAGACCCCTGATCTCCGCCTGCCTAGCTGGCCCTGTGCGTGGAACAGGTAGCACTTCAGAGAACTCCTGGGGCATTCCATGTTAGTTCTTTTACTATTTATGCAGAACATTTTAACCCGCCTTTCAAAAAATATATATCTCAAAATAGGGGACAACAATATAATCAGAAAACAACAATACCAAAACAATCAAATAAATAAGAAACATCAACAATAATTCACAATTTTAAAGTTGCAGCTTGAGCTTTAACTGGCATATGCTGTTGTCAAAGCGCTAATCAAATTAGGGCGCAATCCTAACCCCTTATGTCAGTGCTTTCCAGCACTGACATAAGGGCAATGCAGCTCTGAGGCAAGGGGACAAACATTCCCTTACTTTGAGGAGACCTCCATGAGTGACATCCAACTGCAGGATGCAGCACATGTCCCATTGGCACTGCTATGCCAGTGCTGGAAAGCACTGACATAAGGGGTTAGGATTGCGCCCTTAAAAGAATTTTCAAGATCTGCTTAAATGGACAGAGATCCCATATCTGGCAGTTTCTTGAAAGAGATGGTTCCAAGGACTTGGGAATAGAAAATAGAATAGAAAAAGACCTCTTGGCTTCATTAATAATTTGTAGTCATTGCTACTGGATATCAGTGTGCAGCAGGATACACATAGGAAGCTCACGTATCAAGGAGCTTGAATCCAGGCTGCAAAGGCTTTAAAGGTTAAGCTCTGCACTGGATTGTACCCAGGGTGTTTAGGACAGTTAAGTTCAAACTAGTTTATGTGATAGGACATGCCATCATATCTTGAGAATGCAGCCCTAGAGAGTTGCCCTTTAACATATCCAGGGTCCATTTTCACCATGCATAATGTGTGCCAATTATTCCATCTAAATAGGAGGTAATTCATGTGAGGAAAACGAGACAGGTGCCTCAAATATTAAGAGTGTTGTCCACATGAAAATAAAAAGCTGCCTTCTATGGAGTCAAGCCATTGCTTCATCTAGCTCCGTACTGTCTGCACCAAGTAACAGCGCATCTCCAGGGTTCCAGACAGAGGACCTACTACCCAGACCTACCTAGAGTTGCTAGGGATTGAACCTGGGATCTCTTGTTTGCAAAACAGGTGCTACACCACTGTGTTACAGCCCAGAAAAGCTAAAATATAGTGTTATAGAATTAGGAAATGAGTTTTGCAGTTAAGGCTTTCAATATTAGGTCAACTGATTTCTTAAATGCAGAATGCTGGATTTCTCACATACAGAGGGCTGGACAGACTCATGCTGTCTCCAGTCCCAGACTGAGCAAAACAATGCTAATAACTGAAGATCTCTGAATGGGAACTTCTATCAAGAACCCTCAAGTGCACCTGTCTGAGAGAAAGGATTATCCCCTCCCCTCTCTCTGAGTTAGGGAGAGACAATAAGAAAAAGATAGCATGTTTTGGCAGATTCTGGGTAAGACTGAGAGTTAGAACTTGATCTGGGAGAGTCTGAATGCAGGCATACTTAGAAGGAGCATGTACTACCTAACTCCACCTAACGCTCAAGCCTACATATTTATAAATGAAATCAATGTAACAAAGACATCATAAGCCTTCAGGGCACTCTCCTCCAAATGGAACCCTGAGTGTGCTGCAGCTTCTGGAACTTCTGACTGTGCAAAGAAGTGAGGCATGATACAGAACAATACCTTGGCAAGAAGCAACTAAAAATAACTCACTTTTCTCTCAATCTTTTCTTCTCTCTGCATTTCAGAATAATCCTGAAACACATAGAGCAAAGGAGAGAGAGAGAGAGAGAGAGAGAGAGAGAGAGAGAGAGTTCCACAGGTTGGCACTCTCAAGAATAAGGAACTAAAGCAAGGGCAGACAAACCTGGTGGTGTAGGGCCCAATCCTATACAATTTTCCAGTGCCAGTGAAGCCACACCAATGGGACGTGCACTGCATCCTGTGGTGGGGAGGCAGTCACAGAGGCCTCCTCAGGGTATGGGAACATTTGCTCCACTACCTCAGGGCTGCAAGGCGGCTACAATGGTTCTGGAAAATTGGATTGGATGCCATCCATCCATCCTCTGCCTGAAAAGCTCCAACAAAGGAGGGCTCATACTGCTTGAAGCAGTGTCTTCCAGTACTGGAAAGCTGTTACAGTCAGTAAATTCTTTCTAAAGTCTAGTCTAAATCTACTTTCTCTGTAGTTTCAACCCACTGGTTCTAATCTCAGGAGCCACATTTTTGGACTTTCCAAGAGATTATGCCTGCCAAATTCAAGCAGATAGCACCAAAGGGAACATTTTTAGAGTACACTGAAAATGGCACACTGCCTATAATAACTGCAGTCTGTGTTCTCAAACTGTGCCTTCAGTTTCCCCTTTAAAGACTGCAGTGTCATCTTCCAGTTAAGTGTGCACCAACTTGTCTAGATCTTGGCCCCAAACTTAGCACTGGTAAGATCAGGGCCTGTCAAAGACCACCTAAAGCCTGATGTGGTATGCTAAATGCTGCCCCCCTTAACTGATGGTGTGCCAGCTTCTGCTCCTCCATTCTCCAATGTTCTAGATCAGGGGTCTCCAAACTTTTTGGCCAGAGGGCCACATCAAATATCTGGCATGGTGTGGAGGGCCGGAAAAAAATTTACATATAAAATTTAAATAAATAAATTAGAGATGGAACTTAGATGAGTGAATAAATGAATGGGCTCATTCATTCAACCTCTCTGGCCCTCAGAACACCCTGCAGACACAATCAGAGCACAGTTCTGGTCATGTTCAGCTGAGTGGGCCAGAGGCTTTCAGGGGAAAACAGGTTGGCCGTGGGCTGGAAAGAGGCTTGCTGCGGGCCGCATCTGGCCCCCGGGCCAGGGTTTTGAGACCCCTGTTCTAGATCAGCTCCCTCCTCCCCTCCACATTTCACCTTCCTCACTGTCCCCTGCTTTGTTTATGAATCCAGGGAGTAGAAGGAGGAAGAGGAGCAAAGACAAGTAGGTAGACAAAGATGGGTGCTCTCCATCAATCTGGTGCCTGAGGTGACCAATTGGCCTCATGGATGGGGTGTCCCTACGTAGGGGGGGCATTTATGTTCAAGACACAGTTGTAGTAGGAGACATAAAAATATGTTATAAACTGGCTTATTGAATAATGTTTCAACAGCAGTAATCCTTGGAAGTGACCTCTCTGTAAATACAAACAGGCACACAGAGAGATATGCATGCACACTTTTTTTGTTGGGTGAGAAACATTCACTCCACTCCAGTGGTAATGAAAACCTGAATTAAATCTGTCATCAGGATGGCGATGGAGGAACTGCAACAAGTCAATTAAAAAAAATAAGCGAGGGAGAGAGTGAGGAGAGAATGTTGAAATGACAAGTTGAAATGACAGAAATTTGCTTAAAATGATACTGCCAGAGTTGGCTGGTTCACAATTCAATGCACTGCTTTGTCTATTTATGGAGAGCACACAATGTCTTCTGTGCACAATTTTCTCCCCAGAAACAAATGCTTTTATACTTTCCATCCACTAGCAGAATATAAACTGCCCACAGGCCTTCAACTTTTATGCCGCACACAGATGCGTCCCAAGAGTCTTTCATACAGATTCCTCTGGCATGTCATGCTAGTGGCTGCAGTTTAGACAGGGTCAGTCAGAGGGAATCATGGTTAGGGCTTGCCTGAAGTGAACCCAATAACCACAGATAATAGAAACAAGGAGCATCTAACATGCTTGAAGAGTGATGAGTGAATGAATGGATTTTGAGAGGTTCAGAGGTAGCCCAAGTAAGTTTGATAAGATTCAGAACAGTGCTCACAAAAGGATTTTTATGCCCCAATTCTAAATGTGTTTGCTTGGATATGAAGTAGAACTTTCTACTGGATAAGTATGCTTAGGATTGCATCCTTAGGACATAATATTAATTAAACATGACATGAATTCATGACAACACCTGTTGTTTTCTGATACATTTCAATGCATTAATGTATCTTCTGGAACTAGGGAGAGAAGCAAAATATAAGCACCAAGGCACCTCTGTGGTCCAACAAAGAATTCCCAATGTATTCCTATGAAATTTCACAACTTCTACAGTTTTCTAAATATCACTTTGGAACATCTTTCCCCACATGCATTTGCATGGGCATCTTGATTTACAATGCATTTTTATGTCTATGAGGAGAGGCAGAGAGAAATGTCATTTGGGACATTCTCTATGAAAAAGGACCCTGAATTATCAAGACATATGTATGACTGAAGGCACCCTTGCTTCATTTTACTTCTTATCAACAGTTAAGAGACACGCAGACTTTGAGCTGTGTGTGAACTGATTTCACTGAAATGCCTGGTGTGCAAGATGATATGGAAGTTCTAACTTTAGTGTCTGTGGTCTGTAGTGTGTAGTCTGTAATGGTTCATTCACACATGCAGATCACCACTGGAGGCTGCAGTCATGTGTGAAGAGAGGAAAAGAAAGGAAAGAATCAGAGAGTTGCATGGTACAGCCATTCCTTGAGATGGAGGGAGGTACCTGCATGTGTGAATACTCACCATTTATTCAGATAACTCCCTATACTTACAAAACTAGCTTACTGGGGCAAAGACTAGGTTAGAGCTCCAAGTATTAGTTTTTGTACACAGTTTGTTTGCTTTTTAATGAGGAAGCATTCAAATATGCAGTTCCCCAAATACAATCTGAAATAGTACAGCCAAGCAACAGCTGTCACATGACTGCTCTGAGCATTTGTTCTGGAACAAACAAATGCTCTAGAAGAGAAGACACTGCAGCTATTTTACCCTAACTTTCTGTAGGGCCAATATCAATACAACTAAGGAGCAGGAAACAGGTCACATCAGAAAAGTGGTACATTCCCTTTGGTGCATGATGACTGTCTTTTCAGTCAGAACACTTTAAATTTGAATTTGAATGAAACAGGCATTTTGAAGAAACACAGCTATCTTGTATAAATCAAGTGAGAAACTTTGCACATTGTTTCAAGTATGTGATCAAAGCAACTATAGTTAATGTCAACCTATTGTACTAACAAAAACTAGAACTTACCAGTAAAGGCAGAGTAGGAGTTTCTGTCCAAAAGTATTGTTGCCCCTGCAAATCAGTTTTGTCCAGGAAAGCCTCCTCATTCATGCACTTTTTTTTTAAAACCTGGAATGAAAGCTGTAAAGAGTAATATCAGTCATATCTATCCAAAGGTGTTCAGAAGCAAGCCACCAGGGTGTGTAAGTACATCTGGCTGCTTATAGCCCTTCAGGAGAAATGAATGTTCCAATACCCGGGTGACAATCACTGCTAATCTCCATCTACTTGTACTTAATTTGGCTACATATGGTCTTCCATTTCAAACCGACCCTGTGGAATCTGTCCAAGGAAGTTCAAGTTCACCCATTACTGACTTGAAACTCAGTTATGCCAAGATCCCACAATAAACAGATCTCACTTTATATGACATAACTTCAGTTCTATTTGTGTCCCTCCTCTGAAGAAATGTGTTACCCTTGTGATTTCCATCCAGGTCATTTAATGTCAGATAATTTGGCTCATACTCCTTGTTGAACTACTGCATTACCCTCCCCGCCCTTCTCTCATTCTCCCCCCCCCCATCTCAGTTCAACACTTGGACAGCTATGACAAGAGGGCTAGTGTTTGCATTCTATTCTGGTCACTATGAGTTATGTTGATATCATATAAACCAAAGGGCTCCAAAAAGCATGTCAGACTAAAGCACTGACTAATCCTAGTATTTTGCTTGTCTTTCTACTCAAAGCTAAAGATCTGTATGCTCGCAAAGTCTTCCAGCTCTAATCTGTAGGTGCTGATTTGATTTTCAGCTGAGACTTCCTACAAGCAGAGATCACCATACGTGGCTTGTTGGCCCTGGGGAATAAGAGCTAAACTTGTCTAAGACTGAAATACAGAGCACCGGCAAAAGCTGGAGCAAAGATCAGCTCTCTGGCTTTCGTGATGCACCGGCAGCCACAGATGATCTATTTAATCAGCTTAAAAGAGAAAGAAAGGCCACAAGAGACATCGGAGCTGACACAAAGCGTCACTTAATGCTATCTCACCCATGCATCTGTTACTCGATGCTGGCCAAGCAATTGTTCTCATCTCCTCTGGACCATCTATCCTTAAGCAGGAAATGGAGGTGAGAGAGACAAGTGTCTGAAGGACATTAACTAGATTCAGCATTATGAATGAATGCCTGAGACAAAGTACTAGCAGGATGCTATGTGGGAGAAGGATGTAAAATGATTAAGTGGCTTTTTCTTTGTGATTGACTGAAGGAGTTGATGGTTATTCTTCAGAAGCTTCCCCACCAAGTGTACTTGTTCTATTGAGTGGATGCACTTTGCTTTTTATTGGCACAAGGTACTTTAGAGCATTTTATTCTGCGAGATGAGTTACTTCCTGTCCTACTGCAAAGGACATTGTAGTGCTGTGCTGTCTCAGTATCAGACACTCCGAGCTGAAGGTTTGCTTTGCGATATTTTGTTGAAGGTGAAAGAAAATGAATTTCCTGCTCACAAATCGCTACTTGCCTGTTCAAGTGATTACTTCAGGGCCATGTTCAAGAGTTATACTAAAGAATCAAAGGCTTCCATTATTCACCTGCAAATCATCTCAGCCACAGGTCTGCAACATGTGCTGGATTTCATTTATACCTCCTGGTTGCCCTTGTCTTTTGATAGTCTGGAGGATACTCTGGAAGCTGCCACCTACTTGCAAGTGACAGAGGCCATTGGTTTGTGTAGCCAATACTTGGCTAACAATCTTTCTCTGGAGAGTTGCTGTTTTTCTGCTAATGTTGCTGCAAAATTCTATCTTCCAGATGCTTCAGCAGCAACAGAAAAATATCTCATTCTTAATTTCTGGAAACTTCTGGATGTGGATTTTGCTGGACTGCTTGAGCTGAACTTCCGATCTCTGAAAGCAGTAGTGGAATCTCCTGATGTCCCTATGGTGAAAGAATCTGACATACTAGATCTATTGCTAAAGTGGCTGAAACACGATAAATTAAGGTTAACACACACTACTAGTCTACTGGAGCATATACGCTATGGTCTTATTCCAGTGGAAGATCTGAGAAAGGTCTACACTCAGTCTGAAGTGCCTCTAACAGCCCCCACAAAATGCTTAATCATAAAAGCAATCAACTACCATTCGCTTATCTTTAGACAGCCTATCCTACAAGATAAGTACAGCACCTTGAGAAACCAGAAGACGTGGATTATTCTGCTTGGAGGAAGGGTTGCAGGTGAAGGACCCATCAGTGATGTGGTGGCTTTTGATGTGTATAATCACAAATGGCGAACTTTAACGAAAGTGCCAGTCAGAGTACAAAATCACTGTGTGTGTACAGTTGGAAACTTTCTATATGTGCTAGGGGGAGAAATTGAAGATTTGCAAAGTGATCCTAAAAATCAGTCCTTGACAGTTTCCAACAAAGTTCATCGCTATGATCCCAGATTCAACAAGTGGATACAAGCCGCAGGGATGCTAGAAAAGAGACGTCGGTTTTCTTGTTGCATCCTAGAAAACACCATCTTTGCAATTGGTGGGCAAGGTGAGAATGGATTATTGCATTCATCTGTTGAAGTGTACAACATTAGCCAAGACAGGTGGACAAAGGTTCAAGATTTGCCATGCAAAATGCATGGTCATGCTGGTACTGTCTGCAAGAACACTATTTATATATCAGGTGGGAAATACTTGGATCAAAGTAACACAAGTAAAGATTTGTATTCTTTGAACTCACGGGAAGGGCAATGGAGAAAGCAAGCCCCAATGAGCATTGCTCGATTTGGGCATCAGATGGCCACAATCAGAGAGTCTATCTTTACATTTTTAGGGCTCTACGAACCATTTTCTGAAATTGAAAAATATGACCCTGACCAGAATCAGTGGACACGTTTAAAACCATTGATATATGATCGGTTTAGTTATGGTTTGGCGGTAGTGGAGGAAACTGCACTTCTCATTGGAGGGAAGAAGTGGCAAGATTCCCAAGAGATTCCAACTCAGGATGTGGTGGGCTATGATATAGACAATGACTGCTGGGAAGAAATCTGCAAAGCTTCCTTACCTTGGTATGGGTTGCAGTGTGCAGTGTTACAGCTTTCTGAATTAGTAGAAACAAAGGACATTAAACAACACAAGAGCCCAACTTTTGAGATTACACCTCACTGAAAATTGAGTCACAAGGGAGGAATTGTCCTAAAGAGTGGGGTGCAAATATATTAAATAAATAAATAACTTAGCAGTGTGTAAAATCCTCAGGATTTCTAAAGATTCGTAATTAACCCTTTTCTTAATATTAAAAGGTAATGTTGCATGACAACAAAGAGGGTTAAATTTTATGACGCACAAAACAACATATGTAAAATACATGAATGAATGGACAGTCAGAGCCATAGGTGGGCATAGAAAGTGTTATATGGCTTGCACAAATAATTGGGCATGAATGCTGATCTAAGTCAGACTTATCTCAGAATAAGCCTCCTTTTATATTTCTTCCAAAATGAGGGCCCAATCCTATGGTCACCTTTTACCACTGGAACTCGTGTTCTGCCATCACAGGGAGCTTTCCAGTAGTGCAAAAGTTGGACTGCCATAGCGTGCTTTGGGCTGCTGCTACAAATGGGCAGCTGTGTGGTGGGCACAGCAGCAACTCTCAAAGCTTCTGCCATTTAGTTGGAGGTGGAGACGTGTCCTCGGTGGGTGGGGAAAGCAGGAGGAGTTTCAGGGTGAATTGGGAAGGGCAGGGGGCAGGAAAGGGGAATGAGGGGATAGAAGCACCAGTGTGTACCAGATCATCTTTCTCAGACTGCTCTGCCCCTTTTCTCTCCTGAGACCTACACCAACAAAATGGCTGGTGTGGGTCCAAAGGGACCCATAGGTGATCAGGCAGTTTACCACCTGCTGGCTGTCTGAACCCCCCACTGGATGCAGCATGCACTCTGTTAGTGCGGCTGCGCTGGCATCAGTACTGGGGGACAGGATTAAGCTGTAAGACAATTTTGAATTTTGTACCCATAAACCACACCCATCAAACGCCATGCAGGTAAGGTATTTGAATCCAAAGAGCAAAATCTTTGGAGCAGGAATTTAATTTATAATTACACAGGCCTACCAAAAAAACAAATAAACAAACAAAAGTCCTTTTTAGTTGCTAAGGATGTTTGAATGAATTATATTTTGGGAGTGCTGAATCAAAAAATGGCATCAGTTTTACCCAGTTTGCTCTAAGTTTTGGGGGTACAATATAGCCACCTTCTATGCTGATTCAGTTTCCTTATGAGGAAGCCATGGCATTGGCTTCCTCACAAGGAATCTGCTTGAATCAGCATATAAGGTGGATGTGCCATGCCCCCAAAACTAGAGCCAAACATGCAAAAACTGATACCATTTTTTAAATTTAGCACCCCCGAAATACTCAAGGATAGGTGTAACCTTTACAACAACAAAATGTATAGGCCTGCTTTATAAATTTTCATTTAAAAACTTAATCTATTTTAATATTTTACTCATTCTATAGTGTTTCTAGTTTGAAGTCATACCATAAAGAAATGCTGCTGAAACATTACGGCAAACAGAACAGCACTCCTTTCGAGCTAGAGTATGAGGTTGAATTTTCTCCTTTAAAGTCATAAAGTTGTCTTCACCAAAACAATATGCAGGCAGAATAACTGCTCCATAGCAACAGATCACAGTCTTGTAAATTGTCTGACAGCCCAATCACAAGAATTTGCTGGCATTGGTCCTCTGTACCAGAGAAATACAGCCAGGTGGGTAGATTCGTTTTAAAATCTTGAAAGATGCAACAGTTTCTGGCACAAGTCTAAATGCTTCTTGGTCCACATGTCACAATATGATTATTTTGCAATGCGAAAAATTGCGTGTAAGAAAGACCGTGAAACACACATGCACAATCTTTTGAGGGAGGGGAGTTTAGGGAATTAGTAAAGATGTTTTAAATTTAAAAAATTTAATCAAGTATTGGGGGGGGGGCAAGGCTGAAATTTTTGCAGTTCTTTTGTCACTGCTTATAAGCTGCTTAGACTCTTGACTTGTCTTTTTATAGATTACTGAATATTTTACTGTGGTTTTATTATATCTTGTTCTATGGTCTGATCTGCTTCAATGGTCCTATGGGACAACAAATAGAAGTTTGCAGAATGTAGAAATGCAGCAAATAAATGAAAAAAATAGATAAACTTGTGTGATGTTTGGTCTATGTGTGGGAATCTGTGATTGGCCAAACCTTCCCAGTACATGCACAGGAAAGCCATGGCTAATCATAGCTTTTCAGCATGTGTTCCTATAATTATATGCACATATGAGTAATTGACACAACTGATTATCTACATGCATCTTTAAGCTTTTCCTGCTTCTGTGTACAGGTATGTAAAGTGAGAGTATGCATTGGAATTACGAGTATGTTCTCTAGGCCAAACTACATCCCTCTCCAGATACCCCCTTGTCTAACTATTTAAACTGATTCAGTGTCTGCCTTCCCTTTCATCCCAAGCTTTTTTTTCTCTTTTGTCTGCTCTTTTTTTTTTTGCATCCTCATACTGATAGATGTGCTTCATTTTTACTTACATAGGATTAAAGGAATAGAGATATGAGCTTCTCCCAAGTCCCTTCTCCAAATTCCAATGGCAGAGCTGCTTTTTCCTACCAGCTCCCTGGGACTTGGTCTCACAAGTCCTCAGGCTGTTGGCTGCTTGCTGTATGACTCAATCAGGAAAGATATTCTCTTATGGCTTGGCTTCCACACCACTCCTATGCTTTTCCCTGTAGTAATCCACCACAGAAAATTATAGTCCAGTGGCACCTTGCCTGGAAATCTTACAGCCCAATCCTAAACCGGCTCCTGCAGATGTGAAAGGTGTGCATGCTGTCACAAACATTCCATAAAGCATGTTGGGGACGTGTGGAGGCCAATGCTGCTGGTGGAAAGGCTGTGCCAGTAGTGCTCCACCAGTGACAAAGCTGATTGGGGTAAGTCCAGAACTCGGCAGGGAGGTCAGGAGTGGGCAGAATGGGGACGGAGAGGGGATGTTTTGGGGTAAGGGAGAACAGGGAGCAGAGCGGTTTTAGCCCTGGAGGAAGGGCGGTGGTGAAGAAGGCCTCTGCTGAATCCTAACTCCCATCCGGAGTTCTGAAAGCCCTACACGGAGCTACATGGTTCTGTACCAGCATTTGAGCTGGCTTGGCTCCAAGCAGACCCATTAGAAGCTGCTGGGGCTTGGCACGGGGAGGGGAGCAAATGTTACCGCAAGGAGACCTTATTGGAAGGAGACTTCTGGCTGTCTCTCTGCCCAAGTGTGATAGCGCGCCAGCCGTTTGGGCACTACTATATTGTGCCACAGGCAGCCTGGTTAGTATTGGGTCTTTACTCAGGCCTAAAGTTTTTTCTGTGAAAATCAGCTGCCTGCTCTTCTACGGAAACCTCACATCAAATGCTGTAACCAAGGCTACTTGGCTGATACAAAGCCAGAGTAACTAATCATATCTCTGCTGCTGCCCAGGCACAAAGAAATACTTTGCCTTCCTGATATTAGTTTAGATTCCCTTATAGGTGGGGTACAGGTTGAGGTAAGAAGTGAGGCTGGATGTATTTTTCAGCTCATTTAAGTATGACCAAAGATGCAACAATAATTCATTTGACCTGTTCCTTTTCAGTCTGTATGGTCTAGTTTAGTGGTTTTCAACCTTTTTCATCTTACAGCACACTGGCAAGGCACTGGCATCAGTTTTTTGACAACTGATAAGGCACACTGTATTGTCAATGGGGGGCTCACATCCCCCAATGGTACTCTTGATAATTGACGCTCTCCCAAATTCCCGCAGCACACCTGGGGACCATTTGCGGCACACCAGTGTGCCACAGCACAGTGGTTGAAAATGGCTGGTGTAGTTAGTACACCATTTCCTCTTTTTAAGAAAAATATTCAACAAAATAGTAAGGGTTCTGGTGAGCAATGTAGCCAGAGTGGGGCATAGGCCAATGGAGGCAAGGGACCCCTTATTTTCTGGGGACCCAGGACAAATTGCCCCAATTGCTCCTCCCACAGACAGCTCTGTGTGAACAATGCAGATCACAGAACCCTCATACTAGCCAGATATGAGGAAGGTGTTCATGAAACAAATTAGCAAACATTTCTTGAACTGGTATGGCCTGTTTTTGGCAATCAGAATATCATTACATCTTGAAATCTTGATGTTCATTACATTAATAAATGATACAGAGTTTTAGTAAAAATAAAAAAGAACTCAGCAAGAGTCTAAAGTAAACATTGGAACAAATATCACCACTCATTTCAGGTCAATCATTTTTTATGTGAGAAATATACAAAATATCACAAATTGTAACAAACAAATCATGCAGTCAATAAATTGCTTTTACAAACAGGTTCTTGTAGATGCTATAAATATTTCACTGGACCTGGAATTCCATACAAATCTTAATGTGTGATTTGTTGTTCAGGCTCCACCAAATACAGATTTACTTAAAATTAGCTGTAAAAAGGCCACTAACCTGTACAATTGTGCAAAGTTTGCAAGACATTTGCAATTTAAAATGCAGTTGAAAAGAAACAATCTTTTGATCCTTCTCTGAATTCCAGTATCATAAAATATTAGTGCTCTTCAAAGTTTAAAAGTACATTCACTGGACCATATGGGCTAGAATCTGGAAGATAGTTAAGAGAGTACAACTGCTCAAAAAGAATCATTTTTAAAAGACTTATCTGCTTTGCTTGGATTTTGCTTAAATCTTTACATGTGCACACAAAAAAGCATTAAGAAGCCACTGGGGCATTTCAGTCATGACCAACACACACAGAGGGCTGGCCCATCCCTGAGGCCAACTGAAAAAGGGGTCGCTTCAGGCAGCGGATGAGTGAGGGGTGCCCATCTCTGTCCACTGGTTGCCTCCTCTGCTCCCCCTTCTCCTTCCACTCCCTGGATTGGAAGAGTGAAAGAGGAATGAGGATGGTAGGAGAGTGCTGAACTAGAATATTGGAGAGTGGAGTGAGGCTGGCACATCATCAGATAAGGAAAGCAGCATTTGTCATGCCACCTCAGGCATTAGGAGGTAGTGGGCTGATACCATACATGCATATGTGCTGTTAAATGGATTATCTGAGAACCAGCTTTGTGATACCATTCCGTAAAAATGCTGCCCAGCATCCTGCAGCACAGAGTTGTACCACTGAAATGAAGGAGACAAGTCAGTTGTCTTTACTGATTGCAACAGAACTTCGTCAGCTCTGACTTTCTAAGGAAACAATTCAAAATAATTAAATTCTGGATGATGCTGAAGGCTCTTTTGCTCGCATAGAGTAAATTTCATACTATCAGGTGATAACAAAAAGTTATTTTGGCTAATGCTATAGAAGCCTTGACTGCAGGCTAATTGTGCAATCTGTAGCCTCCACCACTGTCATCAGAAGGGGGGACTGCACATTACTGCTGCTATTCCATGAAAGGAGAAGGCAAAATGAATGGAAACAGATCATGAGTTTTGTCAATTTTGTCCACAGTTTGCCTTGAAAGACGAAGAGATCTTACAGCAAAGGTCAAAAGGGGGGATTTATTTTTTATCAAAAGCAGTGAGCACAAACCATTGCTGGATCTAGGCTGTATACTATAGATTTTACTTTTAAATTGAAATTGGCAAGTTTTTTCACATTTCCGATTTCTGCAGTTCCCTTAGAGTAGTTTCGGGAGGGGGCGGGGAGGTGAAGAATTCACGTCTCTCAGGTTCACCTCATTTTGCCTCAGAACTTTAACACAGCTTGCTACGGTTACAACTCAAGGAGCTCGAGCAGAGGGATGACATTTTAGAACAAGTACAGAAAAACTTTCAAGTTAACAGGCTTCAGTGCATTGGACTTCAGAAATAATGGACCATTTCCAAGGTCCCAGAGATCTGTTCAACTCTCTTACAGAACTTCCTCAGCACTGCCAAAACAGCTCTGTAAGGTAGTTGAGGGTTGGAAAGTGCTGGGGGCAGGCTTACCTACCTTCAGGGCTGATGCAGGAGCTGCCAGAGCTGTCTCCATTCCTAGGGTGCACTGGTGGAGGGAGGAGTAGCAGTGCTAATAGTCCTCTCCAAGGGTCAGAAACCGACTAGAGACAGGTTTCCCTACCTCCTGGGGTGAGCCTAGAGCACCACCCTCCATTCTGTCCTTGAGAAGGGCACTGTAGGAATGGAGACGTTTCAATTCCTGAGACTGGTCTCGGGGTGGTGAGTTCTTCAGGAAGTGAGTTCCACTTCCTAATGAATTTTCCATTCCTAGAGTGCCTTGCTTAAGGGCAGGGAAGAAAGCGGCAGCTCCAGCACCACCCCTAGAAGGTAGATCAGCCTCCCCCCCCCGCATCCTTCTTGAGCACTACCTACCTTCGAGAGCTCCACTGGTGCAGCTGCTCCTCTCTCCACCAGGGCACTCTAGGAATGGACTTATAGCATGTATCCAGGTGGAGAGCAGAGTGACAGAGTCAAGCGGGCTTTCTCAGGTAGGGGTTTACTGAACTAATGGGGGAAGGTTATGCAGATTAAACTGATTTTCAGCATTAACAGATACCACTTCTCCAATAGACCATTAAATTAAGGGTTCGTGGACTTCTAGGTGATGGAAAGCGGAAAAGTTACACACTATTATGAAGCACATCACAAGCCATATTTCCAAACCAGCTGCAGCAACAGCACTATATCCATTTGTACCTGAAAGGTCTGTGCTACAACTGTTGCCAGATGTTTCAAAAATAGCTACAAACCAGCATATAAAAGTGAAAAACAAGGATGACACTGCAAAAAATAAAAAAGGGGAACAAACATTTTTAGAGAAACATTGTCGGAATTCTCAGGAATTAAAGGAGTGAATGGTGTTTACTGAAGGAACAGGCTGATGCTGAAGTAACACTATTTTTGTCTTATTACCTGTGGTTCGTGTGTTCACTCACTTCACAAGGCATTCAGTTAGTTCTGAGCCATTTGTATTTGATTTCAGATAAGTAAAAATCCCATGGATTCTTCCTGATGCCCACAATTTAAACAATATTTAAAGTGGTTTCTGGGATTTCTGAAAAAGAGCTAAAGAACTCATTGTGTGTGAATATGCATGCCTTTCAAGAGTGTTGCAATGAATATTTTCACTTTAGTAAATAATTATAATCTTTCTGCACACAAAAGATTAACTTTAGGCTACAATCCTATTCACACTTACTTGGGAGTAAGTCCTATTGAAATCTCTGCATAAGATTACATTTTTGTATTCTAGAAACAGGTAGGAGCCCTCCCAACTTCCTATTACTGTATTTTTAAGTATCACAGACTCATGGCCCAGTCCTATGTTCTACTAACTCTGGCAGAACAAGTGTTCTTCAAGTGCATGCTGTCACAACCATGCCGCAAAGCACACTGCCACAGCACAGAAGTTAGTGGTGCAGGTGGGAAGGCCTGCATCATCCCACCAGTGCCAGTGCAAGCCTAAATGTGTGCCAGACATGGTAAGTTCCACAATGGGCAGAAGAGGGGCAGGAGGAGGTGGAACAGGACATAGGAGGGCAGTGATAGGTGGGTTATCAGGCCTGGGAGGTGGGCAAGATCAGCAGCAGCAGTCATGAACGCTGTATCCAATCCCCCTTTCTGGGTCTGATCCACTGACACAAGGCAACACAGACTTGTGCCAGCGATTTAGCAGGTGCAGTCCAAGTTGCCCCATTGCAGCAGCTGGGGCTTACCCTGGGAGAAAGCGATGAATGTCCCATTACTTTGAGGAGCCTGCTAGCATGGAAGATTGCCCCACAGGATACAGCGCAACCTGCTCTGGCCTGTTGCATCAGCACGGAGAAGGTTAGATAGGATTGGGCTGGTAAAGCATAAATGTATTTAAACTAACATATTGGTCATTTTTTAATCCTGATTTTTTTTAAATTACTGCATGGAACCCTTTGGTTAACAGAACACATTTTCTGCAGAAGAGGAGACAAAGAGGCAATACTATATAGTTCAGTTGTACATTGAGAAAAAAAATCAGTTTCAAAACCAAGTCCAAAAGAGCCCTTTACCACTATATTAATTCTGTGCTAGAGATTGTCTGTTAACATCTTTTAAGAGACTGGAACAATGAATATTTGACCTTTTGACATCCAAACTTACAGAAGACAATTTTTTTCCTACTCCCTGACTCTATGCATTAAAAGTGATCCTAATCACAGCTGTGTACTTTTCCTATAATTTATGAAAATACCTAAAATATTCCACCAAATATAAAAGTATAATAGCCACACTGGCCCAAACAAAGGTTGCACTTTGAAAATGTTAACTCATTACAGCATAGACTATTAAAACAGGAAACAGATTAACCTTCAGTAGTAAAACACTGAACATACGCCAACTTCTCTTGATAAATCAGTGTAATCCTCCAAAATATACTCATTTAAAATACTTTTTTAATTATTAAAGACAATGGCCATGATCCAAAGAAGCAATACGAGTGCTTCTGTTAGGTCTAAAGAGCGGTATATCTCATTAGCACCAATATCACTCAAAATGTGCCCAATTCTGTTACATGAGTGCATATTCCATCTTTGGATCATAGTCAGTGTTTGTAAACATGAACATAAACTGAGCATCAGCAGCATAAAAAGTATATAAGTTTCTGTTCACACAATGACCATGGAAATAGTACTTTACTTATTTCAGAAACATTAAAATAGATCTCCTGTTAAGTTTATATAAAAGCTACTCTGTGAAGTTGAATAAACGTCTGGAGTGCCAGGAAGGGGCAAAGACAAAATTAGAAACAATTGGAATTTTTTCTTTTATACATGAGTTTCAATGTAGGAATGAGTATGAGCTAAAGAGTCTAGGAGTGCATCCATTTCATCAGAATCATTTACAGGATCCTCAGGGAGGTTATTCTGAGAACTATCCAGGAAGAGGTCAAGGTACATTTGTTTCCAGTCTTGAAAGTCTTTCGATGTCAGATCTGGATTTTCCAGAACTTTATCTATGATGGTTACCTCTTCTTCTCTGGCCTGGAAGAAAACAAAAGGATCTGCTCAAAGATGAGGAACAAAGCATATCCCTTGAAATGCAGGGCTGTTTGTTTCCTTAACAGTTCATTGGCTTGCTTAATTAAGTCATTTCTGCCCAACTTTGCATATACACAACAGGGATCTACACCTGTGGGCTGGGCAGAAATGAGTTAAAATGGTGATCTGTTCTCTCAAGCTCTTTACAATGCTGGATCTTTTTAAAAGTACCCAAAGTTTTTCTAGCTGTTTATCCTAGAGAAACATTTATATTTGGGGCTTCAAATAACTAAAATGGTTCGTTCTAGAGACGAACAACTTCTCAAGGCCAAGAAAAAGCATTGAATTGTGGACAAGCAGCCATGAGAACTGGGAGGGAGAAAAGAAGGAAGGGCAGGAGAAACTTATGAAGAACCATGGGCTGGGATACAGTAAATGGGCAGAACCCCACATTAGGGATTTTCCAGAACCAATTGTCTGTGGCGTGGCTGGTGTTTGGGGAATGCCAGGACATTTCTAGCTGCCCATCCATCCAATAACTGTCATTCATATCCTTTTGCAGACATTATAGAAAATGTGTGGAGACCACCACATAGAGGAGGCGGCATGCCAGCAAGCCCTGTCCCAAAACAGATGGGATCCTGAAGTCCTGTTCCCTGCTACCCACAAGTGTTGCAGTTTCATGTTGTAGTCAGGAAGAGAGCTTTCCTATAATTAGGTGCCCTGAACTCCCAGGGTTTTAATTACATGGGGGAATATTTCCTGAGTACAGCTTTTTGCTTTTTTTTTTTTTTTTTTTTTTTTGCTGCAGACACTGGACTTATGGAAAGTGGGACATAGCTTCAGAAGCATATTAGTGCAGGACCAGGATTTCCTAGCATACTCTTGCTGCCCCACCCCTGCATTCTCCTAAAACCTTTACATAATGTCTGCACAGAGCTCATGTACATATTAGCAAAATGGGGTATTCTCAAAGCATGAAATGGCATTGCTCTCCACAGGGAATGTTGTTTTATTAGAAGAGAACTAGGAAGCCAAACAAAATAATTTAATGCTCTGAAGTACTTAAAATAATATGACAATTTTGACAGATCTGTGACATCTCCAGTATAATGAATCATTGCAGCAAGATGGACCAGAAGCTGATGAAATCTCTATGGATCAAGAGGTTAAAATTGGAGCAGCAGCAATATGGGTGCTTTTATACATTGAGAAATGAAGCTCTCTCTCTCTCTCTCTCTCTCAACTACTTTTGTATATGACATTTTACAATGTCTGCCTTCCTCTTTCATTTATGCAGTAACTTTCTTGAGTACAATACAGGATGAGCCAATACTTTTTTAAAGATTTGCCCACAGTTAACTCACCTTTAAAGTGCTTTTCAAAATTCGTAACTGGTGCAATTTTTCATTAACTACTGGATCACTGCATCTTTTAATAAAAGATTTCTTGTACTCCACTGTGGTAGAAATTTGCCGGTCTCCTAAAGGGGACAAACTAGCTAGCTCCAAGGATCGGTACAAATCTTGCAAGGAATCTGCAGGCTTTTCTTCTACAGTTTCAGCTGTAAGACACAGAAAGAATTAACTACATAGATTAAAATAAAAAAATCCATAACAGCGGTTTTGAAATTGTGTTGGGGTCATCGGAAGCTGCCTTATATCAAATCACATCATTGGTCCATCTAGGTCAGTAATGTCAACTAGCAGTGGTTTTCCAGAGTTTCAGACATGAATTTTTATCTGTCCTACCTGGAGATGCCAGGGATTGATACATAGACCATCTGCATGTAAACTCTCTGCTCAGTAGCCATAGGTCTTCCCACAGCCATGGGTAAGAAAACACTTGCTTGACCACATGCAAGTTTAATTGTTGAAAACATGGAAAAAACATTACTCAGTAACGGACCTGCCCTGCTACGTGTCCTGCAGCAAAGGTCAGTGATGCCACCTCCTGCACCACATGACCCCCCCAGCACCATGGAGCCTCGCGCAATGTTGGGGCTGACTGGGAAAGTATTCTGAAGCTTCCCCGTAGTCTTAAACAGTACTTCACTCCTCCCTGTTATGTGCAGATTCTGTTTCTTGGTTATAACCAAGTGTGAGAAAAAGTGATTACATTCAGAAACTGAAATGTATATGAATGAATTTAGTGGTGTTATATATTTTATAACATATTGTTAACTTTGAGTGTTTAGCATTTACTGCAACATTTTTGCATGTTGAACAGAGCATTGAAGACAAAGCCTTGCAGAGTTGGGACAGTTGTAAACCTGAGGCGACATGTCTTGAGGTTGGGATGGGCAAAGGTGTAACAAAATGGATAGTTGTTGAAGAGCACAGGACACAGACAATATCATTTTCCTAACCTCAACCTCCTTTTCCAACAAACCAATCATTGCAGTCAAAAATGACAGCAAGGTGAAGAAGATAAAAATTAAATTATATTATAATTTTGTTGTTTACATGTTCCGTTTTCCTGTGATCAGGTGTATTTCAGATTACTCAAAACTAGTTTTATAAGCAAGAAGTGAATAACTTTTGAGGACCTCTTTTACATTTTTATTTACTCAAAAGGGCCAGAAGGCTATGTTTGCCATGTAAATGCATTTTAAATAAAATTTTAAAAATTGCTTTTTAAAACATTTATCTCCCCCTTTCCTTTCTGTGCTCCTTACACTACACTCTCTTATCAGTCTCTCTTTGCATCACCTCTCCTCTGCTATTCCCTTCCCCCTTTTGTGCTACAGTCCGTAACTCTCTCTCTCTTTCTCTCTCTGTAACATCACAAGTCAGAATGTCCACTTCTTAAACACCCTCTTTTTTTTGGTTTCCCACTCACTGGTTTTACTACAGCCTCATCTCTCTTACCAGTTTTGTCCTCCAGCTCACAAAGTGCTCACTCTCCACCAGAACATATTTCTGTACCATCATATGTTACTATCATTTCCCATTCCATAGTTTCTGTGTACCCCCATTTTTCAGTATCCTCTTTTCTCTTCCCAGCCATGGGTTTCTCTACTCTTTGTTTCTGCACCCCACAGCAATTTCTCACTTCTCTCTTTACATTTTATTTTCTTTCTCCTTTTTTTCTTTCTCTACCATTTCTCATAAATCTACAATTCTTCCCCTTTCTTCCTTTGGTCTCTAGAGGCCCAATCCTATTGAACAGAGACAATGCAGCCATGCCAACATGGTGTGAGCTGCACCCTGCAATTGAGCAGGGGCAGTCACAGAGGCCTCTTCAAGGTAAGGGAATATTAATTCCCTTACCTTGGAGTTGTACTGCAGCAGCAGCAGCACTGGAAAGTTGGATAGGATTGGGGCCTTTCTGACACCAACAAGTTATCTTTATTTCTTCTCACTCAACAGCACACAAAGTTCTCACTCTTCCGCAGTCTCAGACACGCAGCTAAACCATGTCCTATAACTGATTGCAACAGGAAAGAGAACTGGTGCCAACTCTCCCACATGCTTTTGAATCCAGAGAGGAAGAGCAAAGCAGACACGAAGGCATTCTCCCTTCCTCACTTTTGATAGGCTTTGAGCAGGCTTTAGGTCTCTTTTCCATTATACTGATAACTTGGGAGCCCTACTGCTGTTCTGCTCCTTCTGCCACCGTTGGGATAATGTGAAGAGCTCCAGGTTCTACTTAGATTAAGGGCACAGTCCTAACCAGGTCTACTCAGAAGTAAGTCCTATTTTGTTCAATGGGGCTTACTCTCAGGAAAGTGTGGTTAGGATTGCAGCCTAAGAGCGCAATCCTAACCCCTTATGTCAGTAATTTCCAGCACTGGCATAGCGGTGCCAATGGGAAGTGTGCTACATCCTGCAGTTGGGTGTCACTCACAGAGGCCTCCTCAAAGTAAGGGAATGTTTGTTCCCTTACCTCAGAGCTGCATTGCCCTGCATTGTCAGTGCTGGAAAGTACTTATTATAAGTACTTATTAAATACTTATTATAAGTATAATAAGTATAAAATACTTATTATAAGTATTACACAGCTTATAATAAATAAAATAGAAACACAAGGCAGTTAATAGTAAAACCAACAGTGGGAGGAGCACATCTTGATAAATCTACCCACATTAGTAGCACTATTGCTGGAAACAGAGAGAACACCAGTATGATTACAACTCCAGTGTGGACTTCCCCCACTTGTTGCACTATGGTAACAGCATAGGTAGGTAAAGCACAGCACTGTAGTTGGTTCCAAGCTATTACCATATCATAAGAAGAGGACCATAGATGTTCTGAGAAGTGAGGAAGTGTCATGACCAATTGGAATTTCTCCAGAAGATCATCAATAGCCAGGGAGACAACTGCAATAACAGCACAATTCTACGCATGTCTATTAGGAGTAAGTTCAACTGAATTCAGTGGCACTTTCTCCCAGGTAAGTAAGTATAGGATTGCAGTCTAAGATCATGAACCTTATGTTTGCAGGTCTGCTGTACAGTATTTGAAGATTCACAAAGATAATACTAGGTCAAATATAGTCATGATTTCTGTGGAAACCTTACTGTATATAACAAATGTTTCATAAGAATGCTTTAGCACATTTGTGAAGAATGAGACAAGCGTTAACAAATTTTCTATAGCACCAATGGTACCTCAGGTGCACAGCTGAAAGGTATTTCCTTTAGGTGTATTTATCCATTCAACAAAATTAAGTGTATAGAGTCCAGCCAGGACCAACCTTTTCTCTAAGCTGCATGACCATTAATGGAGCCCCAGGCAGCTTCCATCAAAGTACTGTTGATGTTAGTGCTGAGTGCCCTGGAGCTGCCCCATCACAGCACTGTGAAGGTGTTCTCCACTCCCTGTGGAAATGACAGGGGGGATTGACCAGGACTGAATCAAACCTTCAACGAAGGTTGGGAATCTCTCTCTCTCTCTCTCTCAGATAAAAACACACCCAGGAGCCACAAGAACTAGCACATCGGGGTTTAGAACATCTCTTGCTGAAGTGCTAATTTTTGATATGCAGGGTTTTTTTAAACTTTGGTGAAGCATTAACACACACAACTTTCATATGTGTGATGTTATACAGTCTACGAAAATCTCTTCTACTACAGTTTTGTTGAATCTGCAGATTGGGCAGGCAAAAATACAATGGAAAATATCACAGAAGCCAGCAACTCTATAATACATTCTTTTGAGCTACAAGAAGTCCAAAGCAGATGAACTAGTTTCTTATTAAGAAGCAATCACAGATACAAAAGAACATCTGAACCAGTTTCTTCTACAGACGATCTGAAGTTCATTGGGGAAAAAAAGTTTTCAGGAGATTAGAATGACCACTAAATTCATTTTAAAATTAGAGTTACAGTTCATTCTTATTATCCAAGATCCCCCATGAATGCAAAAAACCGTGCTAAAATAAATTGTGTGTTTTTTTAAAAATTTGTCCCTTGAAAAACATTCGAATGAATGCAAAAAAAAAGGTCTCCTTATCTTAGTGTGGCAAACTGAAAGGCTGCAGGAAGGTCTATATGAGTCCAATCCACCTGTGCTCTGTTGGAAATTGCCTTGAATCAACTCTCCAAAGGAGTAGATTCAGTATCACCCATCTGCCATTCAAGAACTTAAGCACAGGGCTGGATCCTTTCTACCTACAGGTATGCCTTGGAAATAATTTCAAGGAAAAGACCGATATGGCTGATTAAAGCAAATGGCCTGACTTTTAACTTTTGGAGGCCCTCTTGGCAGTACATGAATGCATACAGAGCACAGCCACAAGGGTTATAAAGACTATTTAAAAATATTATGTGTTCCAAAGAGGTTTCAGTATATACAAGTTACTAGTTTATCAACTGGAACAGGTTAACTCATGTTGGTGGATCAGGCAAAGGGGGATAGGATAAAGTGCGTGCCTGGCACTGCCAACCCCGCCCCTGCCTGGGCCTGATCCACCCAACCTCTGCTCCTGCTGCTGTCTTCCCCTGCCCTGTTACAACCCTCCCCACCCTCCACCTGTGCCAGACTTACCTGCTCCGGTGGGTGTAGTTCTGCGCATCTGCACCAGTGGGAAGGCTCTGGCCTTCCTGCCAGCGCTGCTTATAGGCACGCTGTCGCAAAGTGCTTTAGGGTACTTTTGGGACAGCTTATGTCAGCAGCACGAGCGCTTTGTCAGCACAAGTAATAGATAGGATTGGGCCATTATTAATACACTGTGCAGTATTATGCTATAGTAGGCCTCTTCCTCCATGACTTGTTATTCTAGTGCCAGCCTCTTAGTAGATGTACTATGCAGTACAAAAGTACGAGTGTTCTGTTTCTTGCTTTTCTCCCAAGCCATTTTTTCCCCAGCACCTTTGCCAGTGCAGCAAGTTGAGGAGGCAGAGTCCCACAGTGATCAGAGGGTGCACAGCCTTCCCTTGAATTGCTTTATCCAAACAAAACAACTACAGTGGATCAGATAGTCTTAAACCAAGAAAATGAATCTATATAAAAACAGAAATGTTTTTCTTTAATTTTCTATGCTGGTGGGACTTTATTAAATGCTACAATTAACATACATCACCCCTACAAAAATTACAAAGTATAAAGAAATTTTGACCTTTAGGTTTCTTCTTCACCTACAAAGATGCTGCTAAGGTTAAATCAGTGTAACTGCCAATATATCTTAAACTGGGATCTCCCACAGCACAAATGAACTCTCATTCCTGAATAATTTTGGACATAACTTTAGTAAGAAATATTTCATATTTTCAAATCACATGAAGAAAAAATATGAAAGATGCCATTTACTTTTCGTAATCAGTGGTGAACTTTGATTATTAAATATAAAGTTATTGAATTTCAGAGTTATTTTACAGGATTTTCAACAGACACCTTACTGGAGGGTATGAAATATATACTGTAATTGCTCCATCAGTTGAAGACCAGAAAGTGTTGATTGTTTAACAGCCCTTCTTTAAGTTAATATGTTAAAGGATTTCAGTTTGGGTGTGGCACATACTGATTCACCCTACCCACTACCTTCATCATAAAGAAGGGAAGAAACATCCAAATAAGCGCCTTACCTGAAGGTCATAAGAGGTAGCTATTGACAAAAAGTGCAAAGAAAAGAGAAAAATAAAATATAAAATCAACATAAAATTAGCAGAAAACAAATACACTTCTAAATATGTGTGGGTGATGACAAACATTTATAAACCTCTCTAATCTAATTTACTTTAAGTCCTAGACAACAAAATAGATCAGATCAATAATTTCATGTGCATTTCAATACTGTATTAAAGCAGTTATAATTTTCCAAGCAGAATACTTGAGCATATTTTTAAGTGAATGCTACTACAGTTTGATGGCAGACTTATTTTAAATTTTCTTCAGTTTAGAGATCAGGTGATACCATACTATCAGGATATTTATTTATTCCTTGCAGGGCAAGAACTGTGGTAGGGAATAGATCTTTTTTTCAATTCCTTTTAATGGGAAATACATTAGGAAAGCAACAATCCTGTCTTTATGGAAAAAAAGCTGCCACAAAGTATCTCTGGCATGAAATAGGAGGTCATATCACAGAAGACTGTGCAAAAGGTTAAATAGCAGCCTGGATGTAGCTACATTAGTCATGTCAGATTTGAGCAACATTTCTATGCCAAGCGTTATAGGAGGCGTGACCAAGTTTAAACACAGAACATATGCATCCCCCACACAATGTTCTCTCGTATTAAGAGCACTATTTCACAATTGCATACATTTTATATTTGCCACCAGAGCAACTACAATAGCATGGCAGCTGGTCTTCACCATAAAAGCTTCCTGTACTTTAAATAAGGAGGCCAATAAGCCTGCATTCTACATTCTTTACACTGAACAGCCCAATAGTGTAATATGTTATTTCACTTCATGGAAGTGCTGAACAGCTGATCATCAAACTTTTGTTTTCTAAGCATCAATACAGATCCTGTTCTACTTCCAGTACTGCTACCATGGCAGCTTGGTTTCTTTCTTAGCCATGACAGATACCAGTCCTATATGAAAGCAATCATAGCAGCAGTGATGCTCTTCAATGCAGCCTGAATCAACATACATGACAAAGAGGGTACACAAAGATCAGGGCTACAAACTTCATTCCTTCAAACATGCTATTGTATTTTGTTTTGTACCAGTGAATCTAAGGTAATTAGTTCCATACATATGACCAGAGTAATATCCTGAAGATGCTGTATGTCAGAGGTTTCCTTTTTCTTTCTGGCAGGCTACAGCACAAGCCTGAATGGTTCAGTGTACAGTGGCATTATGGAAACAAACCTACAGCATATTTGCAGCTTGATTTTGCAAAATCAATTTTCTTCTTCAGTGTGATAACATGAAGAAAAAAGGCTGCTCTGAATCATTAGAAGAAGGCCCTGACTAACCCCAGGGGAAAGCTTTATGAAAAATGGCAGTACCTGCCTCCAAAGAAAGTTACCCTTATGAAACGTGAAGCAATACTTTAAAACCTCTTATTTCCTTGTAAAAACTGTTTGTATTAAGAAAATGACTGTAATTTTACAAACTTTATTTTAAAGTAATACATTGAAATTTGACAAAGTTATGTGCAATTAATGTCATAGGCCGCCCTCTAAGTACCCCTGGAAAATGGAAATGGCCATTCAATGCACTATTTTAAAAAGGGATAAATGTCTGCTTTGAAATTTGAATGCATGAGGGTGCCAGCTTGTTCTAGCCTCTGGCAAAGTATAGCAAATAAGCTAGCACTGAAAACCCAAAATAGCTGTCAAGACATTTTAACTTCTAATCTCAGGTTTTTACCCCCCAATTTATTTCCAAAACATTTCATTTCTATCTAATTAGAGATTTTAATGAAAGACTATAAAAGTTTTTAGCCCATTCCAGCTAGTTTTTAGTAATAAATCTTTCAGGTTGCAAAGTCTTTTATGCTCTAAGCAGTGATTGACTGCCCTGAAAAAAGATTCTACACAGGAATCTTACATAGAAAGTTCAGATCTGTCTTTCTGGTCTTACTCTAAAACAGAAGAATCTTAAACCAGGCAGTTATTTTTCAGAACACATGGTTAACTTAGAAACATGGGAGTGTGGCATCTCTATCCAACAGATAAAACCTAATGATCAAAAAGCCCAATCCAGCCAAATTTAAGAGTTCCAAATTCCATTATTTTCTATGTGAAAGGTTTAGGCAAGAACTTTAACTCTTCTGTTCAGATCACCAGAACCTAAACATCCTTAACTTTGGCTAAATTATGCCAAAAGGTTGTTGTGGAATTTTAAAAAAATACAGATGGCCCTCATTATCTGTGGAGGTTCCGTTCCAGGAACCCCTGTGGATGTTTGAATCCACAGTTTTCTGTTAACCCCAAGTCTCTGAAGGGAACTGGAGCACTGCTCTGGTCATCACTGGACACTTTCTGAAGTTCACAGAGGCTGCACGTGTCTGCCCGCAGCTTCTGCAGGCTTCAGAATGAAGCCTGGAGAGCTTTAAATGAGACTTCTGGTTTTCAGCAAATGTGCAAGCAGATGTGCATGGCCTCTGTGGGCTTCAAATAGCCTCTGGACCCAACTGGAGCACAGCTCTGGTCAGTCTCGGGGTCCTTAGGGGCCCTGGTTCGGCACCTACAGATGACTAAATCTGCAGATGCTAAACCCATGGATAACGTGGGCCCTTGTATTAGCCAATAATCAATAATATACTTTGAAAAAATACATGTTATAGATTTGTGCTTATGAAAAATAGTGGAAGGTATAGTCAACATTTTAGTAATCTTAAATGACTTAAATCTTTTTTTATTTTAATGAAATTTCCCACTGTCTTGTCTAAAGAATATAGGCTTTTATTTATTTATTTTTTAAAAATGTATATTAAAGCTGTTAGGGTCTGCTGCTACTAGGCAGGTGCTGTGTATTACTCATGTGGAAAAAAGTATAACTCATTTCTTTATAAAAAGGGAAATATATGCATTTGTATATAAATAACTCTATATAATTTATTGGTATTAACATAATGCAATACCATGCACAGACCTGACAGAAATAAAACATTTCAAAATACATTTTAAAATTCTCTCTCCATAGGATAGTATGAAATATCAAGAAATTAGCATTGACATTACAGTACACCCTTAGCCAAAAATAGAAAGAAAATCCACATCCAATCACAGAGATACAGGCAAATAATGATCCATAGGAGACCCAGTACATAATGATAGACAATATCTGAATTTACTTTGAGACACATTCAGGAAAAATCTTGGCCCCAGAACTACCTCCTATGGATCCTGCTTGATTTACAGAGAATACTTTATGCTTGCGCTGCAAGGCAACATCACTCACATTTAAGTCTGAGAAGGAAAGGAGAAAATGGAAGATTGTTATCTGCAGAGTTTGAAACGTTCCAGTATGAGGCATCATCTTCATTGTCATAACATCTATCTGTGCACCAACTAATAAAGCATTGTTAACCAAGGAGCAAACTCTGCTGCAATCCTAAGCACACTTGAAAGTAAGGTTCAAGCTAAATTCAACAGTGGTAGAGGTTCCTTGTTTCATATATAAAGTGTCAGATAGGGAGGCAACTTTCAGAGGAAAAGAAATATGCAGATGAGATGAGTTGCATCTCCTCTATACCTACTGCCTTCCTCTCCAAAGTCTTCCCCCCAAAGCACTTTTTCTTATAGCTGATCTCTTTTTCAGTAGATTTTTCAATTCCCTTGGGGGGCAGACTGCGGGAAGGCAAGCACAGGTAGAAGAATTTAGCACCCAATACCTGCACGCTTCTTTTGCTTTAAAAATCTGACACTCATCCTTGTTATCCAACAGTTTGAGACAGACTTGAGTTTAAATAATTGGATCTGCCACCATCATGTGTTTGAACTTAAACCTTACTGAAATCAACAAAATTTACTTCCAAGTCAACATGGTTAGGACTGGGCTATTTCACAACAGTCTGTGCACACTTGGAGTTGATAGAATACATTTCATGGTAGTATTATACAGCAAGTTAACTTCCTTCACTAATGTGAAATACACTAAGAATAATATTTGCTCTTTCCACTGACTGGATGGAAGTAACTGAAGTCCATTTTGAAAAATAGGATTTTATAGTTACCATAGCTGATCCCTCTTTCTTTCCTTGAAGACTGCAGAACACACCTGAGAGTCATCATAGCCCTTCCCCTGCCATGACCCTCTTTCCCTTCTGTTTCTCCCAAGTTGGTGGAAGTATTTTCTGCAACTGTATTCCATGTAGCCTGGGTTTGATATTGTGCCTAGTCCCTCTGTAGAAAGGATGCATTCTTCAAAATAAAAGCATTAGGTCTGGCAACAGCTTTGCCCCTTGTAAGACTTTCCTGGAGGCCCTTTACCCAGGCTTTGGTTGTCTATATTTTAAAGTCTATAAATGAGAACATCAGAGTTATTCAAGAAGAATTGATTGACTTTTGAATGCAGGACATTAGAGGTTGCTTGCAAGAGGCTGAAGATGAGTCTCCGTCGTGCCAATTCTCTCCGATCTAAATTCTCTAACCAAAAGTTTATCAATCTCTGAGTCCAAACGGTTCAGTGCCAAGAGAAGTGGATCCGAGTTGGCATGGGGAGGTTCTATCAACTCTCGCAGTGCTTTAGCCTAATACGATAAAGCAGTGATACAATATGGTGAAAGAACTGTGATGGGCCATTATTTCTATATCATATTAGTACTGCATTAGAAACATGATCATGCAATCTTGATAAAGAGATAAAGCATATATGGCAAGATTTTCATGTGATGTTAGCTCCATAGCACTCTTTTAACCTGCATGCACACATGCTCAAGAAAATAAAATTCATGTCATTGTTCTGCTATGAGAGTTTAGAAGTTTTAATTCTGTGATGGAAGAAAAGTAATTAGTATGCAATTTTGGATTTCAAATTTGCATTAAAAATATAACAATTATAATCAAAATAAATAATGTGATAGTTAACACATATTTATTCTCAATGTAATTAACAGTTAGGATTTTCCTATTCGGTATGTACCACAAAAGGCTACTGAGGGAAGATGATAAACCAAGTAGGATTGAAGCATTCAATGTTCTCAACATGGGTTTAAAAAAAAACAACACTCACACACATATACTCTACCATCAACTAATCACTGACCAAGAAAATAGTATTGAAAAGGAAAGTCTAGTTTATGAGAGATCCAGTGCAATCATGTGGAACTTGAAATTTTATATTACCAAAAATCTTCATGCTGAATGAGTGCTAAGCTTAAATAAAGCTAGGATCTGTACCGGTGATACAAATATAATTCTCTTTCTCATACACACACTCACACACAATGAGTGAAAAGGTCCAACAAATCGAGCAATAAATCCCATTATTGTCAGCCAAATCCTTTTAAGGCAAGTGGCCACCAATATATCTTTTGACACCATGGGTCCAATGTCAATCTCCTGCCAACCTAGACCATTCAGCACCACTGATAGAGCATGCACTGCATGCTATAGGTGGGAGGGAGGGAACCCCCACACAGAGCAGGAGAGGTAAGTTGAAATCTTTTATACTAAAACTATTTGTATGCTGCCTGGTCTCCAGTGGGTTTCCTCAGAGCTATGCCTGCTCTTTATCTGGCTAACTCCAAGGAGATTCATAAGAAAATAAGAACAGCCCCACTGGATCAGGCTATGGGCCCATCTAGTCCAGCTTCCTGTATCTCACAGCGACCCACCAAATGCCCCAGCCCTGGGGATGGGTCTAGACTGGGAAGGGGGGAAAGGATCCTGGTGTGCATTACTGCAACTTAGATGTCCTCCCCATGAACTGGCCCTAGCTCAGCCCACTCCCAACCCCAATCTGCTCACAATCCCCAAACCGTCCTTGCTGCTGACTTACGGGATGGGAGATGAAGAAGGTTCAACAGACCAATCTTGCCTGAGTGTGGCCCCTGGGCATTTAACCTGACAGTGTGATTCACCAAATGGTGGAGAGGCTTTCTTGCTATCAGTGCAGATCTTACACTCACAGATCAGTTTGAGGCTTAGAAAGAATGGACTATCGATTTCATAAATTAAATAATTATTATTGTGTAAAGCACTCTTTTCTATAATGAACCTACTATCAGCAAACTTCACTGGGTGATCTCATGGTTTAATATTATATTAATATAATATAAAACAGAGTAAAAATGATCTTTATATTCAGTCCCTCCATGCAATTTCCAATTTTATAAAGTTCTACCACGTCTTATCAAATGGAAAGGAGGAAGAGTGGTTCAAGTAGAACAGGGGTGATGCAGTTTCAGCTGGGCATGGACACCATTTGGGGATGACCCATCCTTTGGGGAGTTATTGCATAAAGTGCTAGGCACCATGGGAGCGAGTTCTGGAACTGAAGAAAAGGAAGAACTGTGCCTTCCCAGTCATTCACAGGACTCAGCCCAGCATAGCATGGTAAATGGGGGGGGGGTGGAGGAGGGGAAGCAAAGGGGCAAGGGTGGAGGGTCACTGCAGAGAGGTTCCAATCCCTCTTTTGCCCAAGGGCACAGTACAGCTTTATGTTGGCTCAAATTATGAGCCACACGGCTGATGGTCTAGGGCAGCGGTCGCCAAACTCGTGATTGCTGTATAGCAGGGGTCTTTAAACCCCGACCCCGCGGTGAGCCTCTATCCAGCCTCTTGTACCCTGAAAGCCCCTGGCCCACTTTGCCAAACATGACTGGAACTATGCTCTGGTTGCATCTTGAGGGTGTTCTAAGGGCAAGAGAAGTTGAATGAATGAGCCCATTCATTTATTCACACATCTAAATTCCATCTCTAATTTATTTATATAAATTTTAAATTTAATTTTAAAATTTTAAATATTTAAATTTTTTTCCGGTCCTCAAAACCATGCTGGCCCTCAAAATCATGACTTGAGTCGTGCCCATCCCTGGTAAGTGGCACTTAAATCCAAGAATCTTAGCCATACTGCTCTATTATATATGCTAAGTCTAAAAATGGTAGTTATGATACCCATGTCTCACAGATTTGTGCTTTTATAATAGCTCCATGATGCAGGCATTCCAGTAAAAACTACAAGGCAGCACTGTTACCCAAACTCATTCTTGTTGGCATCCTTCAGTCTCGGAAGACTATGGTATTGCACTCTGAATAGTGTTCTGGAACAGAGTGTCCTCTCCAGTGTGCGAAGCCTGGGTAAGGTAGATATGGAGGATAGACTGTTACCCATGCAGCAAATCCCCCCTCTCCACGTTGCTGAAATGGTCCAATGGAAAGGCAGAAGCCAATACGGTTGGTTCCAGCGATGTCGCAGGAGCTGCCAGAACATGACTGTGTTGAGCCATGAACTGCCTCAGGGACTCCGGCTCTGGATTTTGCCTCGAGGTTGACTCCTGAAGCCTTTTCCATAACTGGATGTAGCCACAAGGCAGTGGAGGTTTGGGATCAGAGTTTTCCTTCTCTCAGATGAGCTGCCTTCCCAGGCTAACGAGTCCCACCTACCCGGTGGCTGTTCAGTCGCCTCTTACGACAAGTACAGCCAAACTGAGGGCCTATATCCCACTGATTTCAGTATTAGTATTGATTTCAGTATGTTAAAATGTGTTTGTGACTGTCAACTCAGATAACTGAACCACCTCAGGAAGTCAATGTGAGCTCAAGTAATAGAGTAAGAAGAATTGAGAATATAATTTAAATTTTAAACAAAATAAAGCTATTTCTAATAGAGAAGATACTCATTAATTTTCTTTCTAACTCTTCTTCCTTGCCCTCAAAAGGAAAGAAAGAAAACAGGTATACAATATGAGGTTATCCAAAGAAAATTAACCATGACTAATGTAAATTCTATTAATTTCAATATGGCTTCGTCATGACTAACTTTCTCTGGCTATAAGCAACTGTCCATATTATGAAAATCTTTCTACATGGAGGCTCATTTCACTGTTAATGCCCTTCTGAATAGTACTATTTTACAACTATGATTGTGGTAGACAGACTGTGCCTTTTACAGCTGCATGACAGACTCAAATTAAACAGGCAAGCAGCACTGACTTCAGTGACATTGCTAGGGTGGTGCAGCCCGCACCAAATGTCTCACACTGGGGAGCAATGCACACGGGGGGGGGTCATTCACTAAAATCACGATTTCTAGGAGTAACACCATCATGTCATATACAGTTCACTGCATAATTTACAGCAGAATGCAATGAAAAAAACCAAAGTGAAATATCTCAATTCTATCAAAAGTTATGGCCAAAAAACCTCAGAACAAAAATGCAACTCGCTTATGTAACAAAAAAGTACATTTCCTTAATTCAGAAAGGACAAATGAGACTGATTGTTTGAAAAGCTGATGAGATGTTATTGTGACACCGCATGTAACTAATAAGGTGTTAGAAAGGTGATACCCTTTGGTGGGGTGACACCATTAGTGACCAAAATTGCTCTTCACCTTTGCTTCCCATATTCAATTCATTGTCAGGCTGTGCCACTTCTCTCTGTACAAATCCCCTTGATCAGGGGTGTCCAAACCTATTGGCAGGAGGGCCACACCATCTCTCTGACACTGTGTCAGGGACCAGGGGAAAAAGAGTTTTTACATTTCAAATTTGAATAAATTTTCATAAATGAATACATTAGAGAAGGAACATATGAATGAATGAAGGTCTTGTAATATCTCATGGCCTATAAAACACCTTGCACAAAGCAAGGCTGGCCTTTCCTTTGCTGTGACTGCTGCATCACAGACATGAAACAGCAAGCAGTGGAGGGACCCTTGTCCCACAGGTCATATGAGAGGTCGAACAGTTGGCCATCACACAGAGTAGTTGTGTCAGGCCAGCGCTGGCTCTGGCAAGTCTCTGGAGGGCCAGAGCTCATTGGAGACTGGGGGCTCCCAGCAGGCCGGATTGGGAGTCCTCAAGGGTCGCAAGGGATACTAGTTCATGCTCTGACATGACTTTTGAAGCTTCTTCTCTTCAATCTTTCATTGTCACCCCTGAGTCATTTTACTTTAATCCAGAATTCTGCTACCCAAATAATTCACTTACTCCTGCACCTACAATGCCTCTCTTCAATCCTGCCACTGGCTTCCTATCCCTTTCCTCATTCAGCACAAAATCCGAGTTCTTTCAAAAAACTTCATGTGCTTGCCCCACGTTCTGTTTCTGCTCTGCTTCAGCAACTCGAGTCCCCTAAAGATTTCATGTTCTCTAAATGATTTATTTTTATCTCCATATTGTGGCTGGTACATGGCTTGCCTAAGGCCACACAATGAGTTTATGGATCAGAAAAGATTCAAACTCGGGAAGTTCTTTGCAGCTCAGTTTTTTAGCCACTATAATACACCAGGTCTCCTTATACTGGAAGATTTTACAATGAAAAACCAAACAAATTACAAACAACCAATTTTTAAAAAAATGCAGTGCCATAAAACAAACCTGTCATAGAACACTAGAAAACACTAGACACTAGCTCATAAAAGCAGCAGAAGACCAAAAACAGGGAGGGGAGCACCCAAAAATCTCACATAACAGCAGAAGAAAATGAAAACAATAACTTCATGCCAAAAGCCATTCAGAAGAATGACTACAGCAGCACTACGCTACAAGAGAACCTGTAGAAAAACCAGGGTCACAGTTGCAGAGAAGACTTTCATTGTTGGTTTCCCTTCATAGTGTCTGACCAAAGACATCTATCCGTCCATCTATCTGTTCCCCAAATTGGTAGTTATTTATAATAAAACTTTACATGGCTTTTCTGATAAAACATTGAGCTTGCTCTCCCCTTTCCCCTTTATTTTGCACCAGCGTTTGCTAGAATATATATTTAGTGCCAGGGCTCAGCCTAAAACCATGTGAAGTAATAGGTGCTCTTTAAGCATTAGGAAAGTGTCTTTTAATGCATGTAGTAACCACCAGCAGTTTTGCACAGTTCTCAAACTCTACAGAAAAGCAATTTTCTCTTAAAATAGCTTTATGTTACTGTGGGCGCAATCCAAAGAATGACGTGGGCCAGCCCAGGAGGGTCGCAAACGTGCCATAATTCATGTTTGCGCCTCCATGGGAGGAAGCCAGCTGACAGAAGCCTCCGTGGCGGCTCCCCCGCAGCTGCTTGTGTTGGCACACCGGCACCAACACAAGAGGCAAAGGTAGGTGTGGGGGTGGGGAGGAGGAGGCATTTCTGGGCGAGGGGCAGGCATGCGGGGAGCCAGAGGCGGGGCTGGGACCCGGTAGTTATGCTGGATCCCAACCCCCATCCCCGGGGAGAACAGAGCAGCTTGAAGCCGCTCCGGTCACCTCGGACTTGCACTACCTCTGGAGGGAGGATGAGGGGGCAGGTGAGTGGGCAGGTGGGTAGGCAAGCGGGCAGCAGCACATGCCACCCGCATGAGAGAGCAGGCAAGGGCATCAAGCATCGCTGCAGGCAAGGGCTCAAGCATCGCTACAACTTTGGCACAGCAGCAACTTAAAGATTCTGCCCTCTCTTTGGGTGTAAAAGTCCTTAAGAACTGGCTAGAAGATCCTCCCCTTTCTGTGTGTGAAAGTCCTTAAGAACTAGCTGGAAGATGCGTGAATGCGTGTGTGTGAATATGTTTATGAACTTCTTTGAAAATGCCCCCCCCCCTTGTGTGTGTGAATGTGTTTATGAACTGGCTTGAAGATGCCCCCCCCCCCCGTGTTAGAAAGTGTTTATAAACTGGTTTGAATTCATTCATTTTCTGCCTCTAATATATTCATTTATGTAAATTTATTCAAATTTGAAATGTAAATTAATTCCTTTTTTTTTTCCTGTCCCCAACACAGTGTCAGAGATGATGTGGCCCTCCTGCCAAAAAGTTTGAGCTTCCCTGGACTGATAGCTAATCAATCATTATCATCCCATATTCCAATTATAATATATTCCCATAATAATGCCAATCTTGAAAAAGAGAAGGAGAGGGAACCTGAAAAACTATGGGCTTGTCAGTGTAACATTTGTTCCAGGTAAGATATTATATACCTGGACTTTCAGAAGCTGTTTGACACAGTTCCTTACCAAAGGCTCCTGAGAAAACTCCGCAGTCAGGGAATAAGAGGCAAGTTCTCCTATGGATTTGGAATGAGTTTAAAAACAGGAAACCGAGAATAGGTGTAAATGAGCAATTTTCACAAAGAAGAGAGGTGAAAAGTGGTGTTCCCCAAGGATTGGTTTTGGGACTGGTGCTTTTCAATTTGTTCATAAATGACCTGGAGATGCGGAAAAGCAGCAACGAGGCCATGTTTGTAGATGACACTAAACATATCCAGAGAGTGAAAACTAAAATGGATTGTGAAGAGTTTCAGATCTTTCCAAACTGGGGAAATGGCAGATGTGTTTCAATGTAAATAAGTGTAATTGACACTGGACCAACAAAACAAAATTTCACATATATGCTGATGGGTTCTGAGTTGTCTGTGATGGATCAGGAGAGACATCTTGAGGTGGTGGTGGACAACTTAATGAAAGTGCTGACCCAGTATATGGGATCTGAAGGCCAATACCATGCTCCAGATCATTCAAAGAAGGGACTGAGAATAAAATGGCCAATATTATTTGCAATTGCACAAATTGATGACAAGGCCATCTCTGGGGTATTATGTCAAGCTCTGGTCATCACACCTCAAAAAGAATATAGTGGAACTGGACAAGGTGCAGAAGAGAGTGATCAAAAAAGCTTTGCTGGTCTTTCCCCATCCACCCTCATTTTCTGCCTGCTGTGGGGCAAGGAAGCTCGACTACAGTAAAGTAGATAGAATAGGAGGGTAAGCAAAAGGTTTGGCAGAGCAGGAAGCACATTACTGTATCTTGGAAGGCAGTCATGACCTTTTGGACTCTTCCAAAAATTGACAATCTTCAGCTTCATCAAATCACTGGTGAATCACTTTAACATTTATATATGATTCAAATAATTCTATGCCTTTGCAACAGACGGAGCACCTTAGAATTACTGTACAGGTGGACCGTCATTATCCGCAACTGTTCCTACTGGAACCCTCGTGGGTACCAAATTACACATGAAATCAAGTCACATGAACTTCGGGCACCATCAAGCTCCAAATGCGACCGAAGCCTTGCTCTGGTCGCAACTGGAGCTGTTCTAAGGCTCATGGAGGCAGCATGCAGGTCTCAGAATGGCCTCTGGAGATCCTAGAAGGGTACTTCTGGTTTTCAGGAGAAAGTGCCCTTCTAGGACCTCTGGAGGCCTTTTTGAGGCCTGTGGAGGCTGCGCGCAGCCTCCATGGTCCTCAGAAAAGTCCCCCAAAACTTCAGAGGCCACTTCTCCGGAGACGACTGGAGCACAGCTGAGGCCCATGGAGACCTCGAGTCTTCACCTGTAATTATAAAATAAATGTGCAGTTCTATAAACAGCGATGTAAATTTGCAAGAGTGGGAGGCAATGTAATGGTAATTTCCAGGAACAAAAATAACAAGGCAATGAAATAAACATTGGCTAAGGAGAAGGCCTTCATCTGTGGGAGGCTCAGTCACCAACTAAGAAAGGTGGCCATAACATACGGGGAGCTCTCACAAATGCTATCAAATGGTACTGCTTTCTCCTATGGGCTTTGTATACCAATAATGTGAGCTCATAGTTATCCTTAAAGAGCAACTACTCTGAGAAAAGGCTTTCTATTTTCATGTAATCTACCAGAGGGAAAGAATGCATACTACGTTGGGCAGCGCAATCCTAACATGCACTGAAACAGGCAGGATGGCAGGCTTGCGCTGTATCCCGCACAAGTTTGGGGCTGACTGCAGGCCAGCCCGGAGCAAGGGGAAAAAAATCCCTTAACCCCAGGCAATACTGCAGCAGCCCCAATGGGGTTACTCAGATCCACACCACCTAAATCAGTGGCGCAAATCTGAGCAGGCTGGGGCTGACCCAGGCTGCCTGGGAATGGGGCTAGGATCTGACACTTATGCCGGATCCAGGCCCCGCCTCCTGCTCCCTGCCCATGGAACCACCCACCCTCCCGTCCTGAAACGCATCTCTCTTGCCTCCTCCCTGCCCTCCCCATGCCAGCTGAGCTTGACTTGCGCAAACTCACCCTGCACCAGGGCCTGTGTCGGTGCAGGGAGGCCCGTGCACATCTGTGAGCTGTCCTATCTACCGAGAATGGCACTAAAATGCTTTACGGCACTTTCACAACACTCATAGACAATGGGCACTTAAGACTGTGCCCTGAGTCACCATCTGGATGGCTATTCTTTTTTGAATATTTAGAAGATTTTCATCCTAATTTATATACCAGTTACATATGCAATAGGTATATAAACATACTTTTGCAATATAACTTTGATAGCAGACAAGCAAAAGGCAATGCCATATTAATATAGTATGGCAATTGTCTTTGCTAATTGGAGTTAGCAGAAATACCAAACTAAAAATACATAACATAGAGGATGAACTCATTTCCTTCTATTTTGATCTGTAAGCTTTCCAGGTCAGACTTGAATTAATGCTTTCAATACCAGACAAAATTCCTCTGAAATAAAACCATTTTCACATACTAAAAGCCAGGATGGAAGGAGCCAGATAGAACCCGATTTTAAAGAGTCTCATTCTGGGGTGCCACCTTAGAGATTTTTCTTAGAAGATTTAAATGCACTAACAGCCCAATCCTTCCAGGCCCTCCCGCCACTGTGGCAGTGGTTGACATTTTATGGCATCCTAAAAGGCGCTCTGGAAGTGTGTGGAGCCTCATGCCTCCAGGCTACTGCCACAGCCGGTGGGGAGGATCCCACACATCACAGTAGTGAAGGGGAGCTCCATCAACGCTGGTAAGTCGGCAAACTGAGGGGAGGGCAAGAGTTGTGGCTGAAGTGGGAGGAGGGTGGTGTCTGGCAGGGTGACTTGCGCTGGATGTTATCCCTTCTGGAGCCAGCCAACATACCCCCTTTGATTCCTCAGACTTGTGCCTGCTGAAGAGCTGCCACAGGCCACTGGTGATTGCAAGTGTTACTGAGGAGTAAAGGAAAATGTTTTCATTTTCCCCTTCCCCTCCCAAGCCTCCTGATCATTTCCCTCCCTCCCACCACAGCATGCAGCACAACCTGTTTCGACACAGCTGCATTCTATGGTGGGTAAAAGGATAGGATTGGACTGTAAGGAGGATATATGGGATATATGGGAGCTACTGCAGTCAAGGTCAAGTAGGCCTGCAAAATGGGCACATAATTACCTAACTGACCGTATATCTTTATGAGGTAAACACTCTGAACTTCCTTGATCATCATATAGCTTTCGTATTAATATTAATCACCTTAGGTTCACATCTGCTGCTGCTGTTGTTGTTGTATCTGTATTATATGCCAATAAATGTCTGTTTGAGTTTGAATGGGCTCATGCACAAATTGTTAACCAATGCATTTTTCCAGACTAGTGTTTTGTAGTCCCTTCAAGCCAGAATGCTGTATTCTGGAGTAACTGTAATTTCCAAGTCATCTTGAAGGGCTGTCCCACATACAACACTGATGACTGACTAATGACCAGGGAGTTTTGTTTTTAAATAAACCTACAGCATGAAATAGACAATGTATCATGTCCCCTCACTGCCTACCTTTGTCTATCATCAAAACTACTACCAATCAGGTAAGCATAAGTTACCTTTCTTCCCCCTCTTTAGATCTCTAAGTGGGCATGAAACAAGAAAACAAACGCAACATTTTGGAAAAATAATGTTAAGGTTTTACACACTCACTATTGAGTAATCTGCTCTTTCATATTTCCCATTTAACGTAGTACTATCAGTTCATTAGTCTTACCACAACAAAATGCAACATAAAATAGTGGTTGTTCACTAACACTCTAAGATTAGAAGATTCATCTTGAATAATTTTATACCAAAGATTTTTTCAACTAGTTTTCTATATTGTCTGTTTAGAAAATTCTGTGCTATGAACATACAAAAATTTATAATGTAGAACAATTTTCATCAATAACAGTGGATCATCTAGCGCAGAGGCATGAAGACCATGGTCTCTGAATCTCAGAGACTACACATGGAGTTAATGTGGAATTTCCATCCACAGATCTGGCTCAACATAGATCCCCTGGACCTGTGTAAAGCCAGACTTGGCCCACCTGAGCCCTCCGGAGGCAACCAAAGTTGTGCTCTGGTCACCTCTGGAGGCTCTTCTGAGACCCATGGAGGTTGTAGTCAATCTCCACAAGCCTCAGAATCGCCTCACAAGGTCCTAGAAAAGCACTTCGGGTTTTTGGACGAAAACTAGAAGTGTCCAACTAGGATCTCTGGAGACCTTTCTGAGGCTCGTGGAGGCTGTGTGTGGCCTCCATGGTCCTCAGAATGGCCCCCAAAGGCCTCGGAAGGCCCCGAAAGCACAGAAGGTGAAACCGGAAGTCACCTTCCGATGCTCTTGGGGGCTTTTCTGAGGTTCATGAAGGCTGCACACAGTGCAGGAAAGATTCTTGGACAGTTTATCCTCACATATGGCAACACCACCAGGAGCTAAGCTCTAACAACATCAGACATAGCATCAAGGGTTCATTCACTGGCACATTTTAACACGGATTCTACCATCAATCCCATTCTGCTGTTTACACAGGCCAAATAGGTATGCAAGGGGATAAATGGACATGTCAGCTCTCAAAAATGGTAATATTTCTCTCTGAGCTACTATTCGAATAAAAATAACACATTACTGGGGGGGGGGAGGGTAATATTTGAAACCAGTGAGGAAACATTTCTATACTGGATTACTGTAATGTGATGTGTATTTGGGGCTTCTTATTCCTTTATTTGATGTTTGGGACAACAGGTCTTCTTCTGAGCCAATACGTGGGTGCCGCAGGTTTCGATGCATTAATCACAACACACTTCCATTCACTGTGATCCATGGCAATGATTCTAGCTGTATCAATCAACTATTCATTGTTTTCCTTATTGTACTATTGTTCCCTGGTTTTGATTTAGGACTTGTTTTGTTACTATAGTTGTGTTTATTCATTTATTGTGAGGTGCCTTGATCTTCTATAAGGGTGGAAAGGTAAGAACAAGTGCCCTTTCCACCCTTTAAATTTAAAAATTCCATTTTTAAATAAATAAAAAAAACTATCTCAATACAGCCAGCTATAGGCACTTATCCAATGGTGCTCTGCAAGTCTAAGGCTCAGCTCAGACTTGAACCTGCCCCTCACCATATCCAAGCCCAGAATTATCTGTTGATCACAAGGTAGTATATTTGCTTTGTACATTTTAACAATTTACAGTTGAAAAAGAATCTCTCTGTACTTACTGCCTAACGAACAGAGAGGGTACTCAGTAATGTTGGAAGAGTTTTTGTTTGTTAACCTTTCTGTGCATACCAGAAAGACAGTTGTTGGCATCCCTCAGTCTCAGAAGACTATGGTATCATGCTCTGAATGGTAGTTCTGGAACAGAGTGTCCTCTCCAGTGCGCGAAGCCTGGGTAAAGTAGATATGGGGGACAGACTGTTACCCATGCAGCAAATCCCCCCTCTCCACATCGCTGAAATGGTCCGATGGAAAGGCAGAAGCCAATACAGTTGGTTCCAGTGGCGTCGCAAGAGTTGCCAGAACATGACTGTGTTCAGCCATGAACTGCCTCAGGGACTCCAGCTCCAGATTTTGCCTTGAGGTTGACTCCTGAAGCCTTTTCCATAACTGGATGTAGCCACAAGGCAGTGGAGGTTTGGGATCAGAGTTTTCCTTCTCTCCGATGAGCTGCCTTCCCAGGCTAACAAATCCCATCTACCCGGTGGCTGTTTGGTCGCCTCTTACGACAAGTACAGCCAAACTGAGGGCCTATTCTTATCCCCAGCCCCCAGGGGATCAGAAAGACAGTAGCATTCCATAAAGGGAAAGACTGTAAGATTCCATAAAGGAGTGGAGTTAGGAAGTTCAGTTAGGGCAGATAGAGGACAGCAGTTAGAAGAGAGCAACTGGGGGAGAGTGGGGAACAGGAGCATCAGACTGGGACTTCAGGCTGCAGACTTGGTAAAATATGCTATTTCAGTATATTGTTGGTTCTCAACAAATCTACTACTTGTCTTAACGTACCTGTTCCCTGGATGTTGTTGGGTTGCCACCAGGCAGAGTCCTCAGTCCCCTTTGGTACTGATATTGAGTGATTTTTCTATCAGTTCTTGTCAACCCAGATGGGACTTGCCTAGATTGGACAATTCTGAAAGCATTCAAGTCGCACAGATTCACCTTGTGGTTACATGAAATAGAGAGTGTTTTGATGGTGTAATATTTTCAGTTTGTTATTATGTATTGCCTTGTACTGTTCTTTAGGCTTAGGCTGAAGGCTGGTAGGCTGGTGGGAGTACAAAAATAAAATAAGAGTGTCTGGTGACTCATTAGTCGTTGCATTGTTCCTATAGGCCAGAGTTGAGCGAACCTCAGCCAGAGGGCTGGATCCAGCATTCAGCCGAATCCTTCCCTCCTGTGACCAGTGCTTCTCATTCCAGAGCTCTGCATCTCTCCCTGACCCCAGATTGGAACGACGTGATGCTCTGGACAGTTGCGTCTACAGTGCAATGCTGCAGTAGGCATTGTGCCTCAATTTCCGCAAAGGCGCAGCTGCTCAGAGTATTGTGTCATCCCAATCTAAGGACAGGGAGAGATGTGGCACTCCGGAACTCAAATTGCCGGCCATGCCAGGGAATGCATTCCTGGCGCAAAACAGTCGGCATTTTGAGCACCGCTGCTATAAGTTGTGAAGCAGGAGATATCTTAGATAACAAGCTGAAAGAAAAAACCTAGAGCAGCAACTTTAAAGTGTATGTGCCAAGTTCAGATCAAGAATCAGGGAAGCACTTTAGCCACTTGGCTGACAAAATGTGGTTTTGGGCATGACATGCACTGGGCAACTGCAGTGGCAGGAACATTTGGGAACCTGAGGTAACCCCTGAGGATTGATATAAATCTCAAGAGTGATTTTTGATCTTCATCAGTAATTTAGGGCAGGAACTGGAAAGGGGTGTTACATTTTGGGACCAAATGCCAGCAGGAATTTTGTGTAGCAGGGAGTAGTCTGGGAAGGAACTGACCAAGCAGGATACCCTTAGGAGAACCTCCTTTAGTTGACATGGGGACCACTAACTGGTTATTGTAAGGATGTTTCACAAAGCTGTATGGTAATGCTGCGTTCAAGAACGTAGCCCAAATTGGGAATTAACTGACCTAAAACAGGATCATTTGAAAAAAGGGAATATAGTGAGGCTAAGGCGATCTCTTAGTGAACATGGCAAATGGTTGCAGCACCGCTATGCTGATTATTGGGTGCAAGCAATTGAAAGTGTTAAGAACAGACCAGTGCTGTCACCACCAGCTGAACTGCAGCTATCCATAGCTTCAGGCTATGAGGGTAGGCAGACTGACTCTTACACGGAGACTACCGAGAAGAGGAATTCACAGGTAAGCTCTAATCTCCCCGTTCTGCGTTGGGTTCTCCATGGCAGGGTCAGTCCTTGTCATCTGGGAAAGTAGCATGGGACAGGCTGGCCACGAGATTTCTTTTAAGCCTGCCTGCTCCTCAACGTGCAAAAGCAAGGAGCGTGGCCAACAGGAGGCCTGTAAGCTCCTGAACCCTCTGCCTAGCTGCCTAGATGCGAAGGGGTAACACAGTCCCAACTGGGATTTGACACATCAGTTAAGGACGATTGAGTCAGCAGCCTTTTGATTTCTTAGGACTGCTGCTTCCATGTCCAATGGAACAGGCTGAAAAAATCCCCTCATCTGAGATGCTGAGGAGTGAAATGTGCCTGGGCACATTGCTCTAACTGCAGCAGCAGCTTCTGAGGTAATAATTCCCCCACCCCCGTGAGAGTCTCAAAGCTGCCATTTGAGCAGGAATTGGGAGAGGAAAAATCTGCCTTTTCCACACAGCTTCTGGGTAGCAGCCTACTGCTCTGGTGCAGTTTGCAGTTTTGGAGGAAAGGGCTCAAACTGTCAGCCATAGCAGAGAATCGCCCTGCAGCCTGGCTCCTATGCTGTCCCCCACACTGGAGGGGCGCCTGAGCCTGGCTATACTTGTCTGGCTGCTTAGGAGGGGTAAGAGGTTGTCCCATTTTCTGCTCTAACAAGGACAGCAGTCAGGGGAGCTCAGGCAGAATAGCCGCAATCCTTTCCCTCACAGCTTATGAAGTGCTCTCAAAATTCTTGAGAGGGAGGCCCCATTCAGCTCTCTAAAATGAGCTCAGGGCTCCACAGAGTGGCAGAATGGCCACAGTCAAGTGTGGGAGGGCAAAGCACAGTGCTGTTACCTACTCCTGACAGCAGAAAGGGGTGCATGAGGAAAAAGGGCGTGATGTAAGTGCCTGAAATGGCCCCATGTCAATTAAAGCCCCTGTGGACAAAACAGAGTTCATAGGGCTCAAGGAGCAGTTTGTGCTGTAGCCTGCTATAGATATTTAAAAAGATGCAGAAGAGTCTACCCACAGCATAACACACCAAAATGAATGTAAAGGAGGTAGAAAAAACACCCCAGCAACAGCTGCTGCAAAAGACACCAAGCTGGGGTGAAGACACTGTCCCCCCATTAAGTAGAAGAATCTGAATCCACCTGAAGTTAGTCTCTCTGTGGCAAGTATCTACAACCACAGATGTGAACAGATTCTCTCTGCCAATCAATGCCTAGTGCAGATCAGCACCTTTAAATGCTAAACCCTCTCCCCCGCATGCATTCAACAGATCTTAACTCCCTTCTTGAACTCACTCTCAATTTTCAGTATTGTCCACCAACAAGAAGCAGCAAGCAGCAGGTCAGCATCTCAATGTTGTTGCCAAGACATCAACCCTCCAAATGCCAGCTCTCTCAGAAGTTACAGATCAGGAAACAAATTCAAAGCATAACTTGCCCCTTTCAGCCAGTCTGAGCTCTCTCCTGAGGATCACATGTCACCCTTCTCCAAGCTGCCTTCTATGCTGGTTGAACTCAATGAATAGGTGTTGTATTACTAGCACAGGCACAGTGAAACTTTTTATACAAAGCAAGCATAGCAGCCATAGGCATGCCTCTTCTGCTGCTTTGACTGAACAGGGTCCCTTCGCAACAGCACAGCAACAGTTGCTTTGTTCTTCTATACGCATAGCTGAGGCACCTCTTCCTAATGCTTCCCCAGTGATTGCTTATGCAGGTATCCTGCCTTTCTTTCAAAGCCTTCCACCATGACTTTTTTCCCTTTACCATGATGCACCCTAACCTACTGAAGCAGCTTAGCTTGCTGCCGATACAGACAACCTGCCTTTTTTCACTGGAAGGCGACTGCCCTGTTTTTCATTGAAAGGCAGCCCTGATTGAAACCTAACCCACTGAAGCAACTTAGCAAACTGCCTCCATGTATCATCATGGGAGTGTGCTGCACAAGGGAGGCCTGTGACACAGACCAGCTTAAGCCTTGACAGGAGCCCCTGACAGGTGTGACAAACAGTGAAGAGGGCACTCAGCAGCAGCCTCAGAGCCCTCAAAGTGTTTTTGGAGGGAACCACAGAACAATCTCACCAGTATTTCCCCATAGCCAACCCTGCCAGTGCAACAGCCAGGAGAGCTCAGCTTCTCCATGCTCAGTTCACAACAGCAGTGGCAAAGCTGTGAAATAGATGCAGAGCTCCCTGATCCACCTCACTCCTCCTGGCCAACTTGGTAGGGTCTGATCATTTGACACCTTTCTTCCCATGGGCCTAGCCCAATGCAGGCTCTTGCAGGCCTGCACATTTGTCAACCTCTGTTACAGAAGTCTTGTTCAACGTACCCTAGCCTCCCCTTCTCACCTTATGCCTTTCTGAACTTAGTGGAGTTGGTTAGAGTGCATTCTCCCCAGCCTTCTGCTGTGCCCATGCTGTGCCAACTACAACAGAGACAAGAGGGGACAGAAAGAGAGGAAAAAGGTGGCAAGCCCAGCAACAGCTACCTCTATCCGTAAGACCTGGTATGTTGCTGGGAATGTGTTTTCGGGCAGGGGGGTGATCCCCGTTGGTCTCACTGTGCTGCTGGGGTCACAACCTCCTCATTGTTGCAGGATCTATCAGGAAATCAGGCCAGAGTTCAGCTCCTGGACAAGGAGTCAAGGTTGGGCTACAGACATCAGGCTGCCTAACCCTGTTCCCTACCAAGTACAGCAGAGAAGGGTACATGGGGCATGAATGGACCAGGGCTAAGCACCCAAGAAATCCCAACACACTCTCTCCTAATTTGGCACAGTGATCCCTTAGTTTCTGAGTCTGCAGTATGTTCCAACTCCCTCAGGGAGAAGGATGAGCTATTGGGGGATGATGGCAGCACCAAAAAGCCTTTTCCTACAGACCTGATCCCATGGACTTTGGGTAAAGTCATTACAGGTGCTTGTTCTCTACACTGGCATAGAGACCAAACTGAGGCACCTCCCCATCATTCTGACACATTCTCCAGGGCCCAGTTAGGCCTTTTTTCATAGGCTTTCCATCAAGTGGTGGAGGCAGAGTGTACCACCTCACCTTGCCCCAAACACACACTGCACCTCATTAGTAGATTGTACTCCCTTCCACACATGGTGATCCTGAATTGGTCGTTCCTGTTGCATCCCTCTCCATTTTTGCAGTGGTCACCTCTGGATGGGACAGAGGGCCTAAAAGATCTGCATGACAGATACATAGATGCAGCTCCCAAGAGGGCTAGGAAGTACCCATGTTTGCAGCTGCATGCCTTGGGAGCAAATTCAGTTTTTTTTTTTACAAAGGTTAGTCACCTTGGGCAGAAGAGCTGGCAGCACAATACGGCTCGGGTCCAGGGTATTTGAGGGACTGACTCCTCCCATACAATCCAACCCGTCCTCTCAGGTTATCAGAGGGGACCTTTCTGACTGTTCATACACCAGTGGAGGTGAGGGGGATGGCGGCAAAAAAGAGAGCTTTCTCAGTGGTGGCTCCCCATCTGTGGAACTCCCTCCCCCTGGAACTGAGAATAGCTCCTTCTTTACAGTCCTTTCAGTGGAGGCTTTTTAATTAAAGAAGCCTTTTAATGCTGTCACAAGGGGACATGGCTTTTTTTTTTTTTAAATTCTGGGTTCAAGTTTTATTGTGTTTTATTGTTTTTAAATGTTTTGTTTTTATACACACTTATATATTTAAAATATATATTATATTATATTAGGAGGAGGTCTGGTCTAGAGGGTAGAGCCTCCATTCGCCCAAAGATAACATCAGAAGGTTGCCGGTTGGAGGCCACCGGCAGCTCCATAAATGACGAGACCTTGAAGCAGCTGACAAGCCGAGCTGAGTTATTCTACCTGCTCTTTGGTGTGAGTGAAGAAGCATCTTGGCTACCCTTCATGTGAGAGATGAAGAAGCTGCTTGTCAGCCTGTGTGGAAGGCAACTGGAGGCCAGAAGTGAAACCAAACTAGAAAGATCCATCTGAAATGTTGTGCGGTTCTTGAAAGACAGAACCTTTCTGTGATTGTAAAAATCTTGGAGATTTAGAACAGCCTGTCTACGTAAACTACCTTGAATAAAGTCAGAGGAGTAATCCAATGACCAGAAAGGTGGTATATAAATACCCAGTTATTATTATTATACGTTTTTATATGATTTCTTTTGTAAGCTGCCTTGAGCACCCTTTACCCGGACAGAAAGGCAGTATATAAATTCTATAAAAACAAACAAACAAATAAATGAATAAATAATGAGCCACCCCTGCCAAAGGCTGTAAAGTACATGCTAAAGAAACTTTCTTCAGTGGTAGCCTTCTCAGTTTCCCCACTGAATGCAGTCCTGTTGAATTCCAGAGCCACTACCACTAACATCAAGGTCCAATGGAACACTGACGAAGGCAGTGGGAGATGGATTCATGTTCCCAGTCTTGTCTGGTTGGTATACCCTTTTCAGGCTCAAATCCTTTTGGACAGACACTAGATACAGTCCAAATAGAGAAGTGGGACAAGAAGAAGGTGCTCCCAATGTCAAGCAAGGAAGGCAATACAAATCTGCCTATACCTTTTGATCATCCAGTTAGGCTTAATCCTCCAGGGGGTAGGGCAGTATCCAAGGCAAGGGAGGTAGAACTAAACTGTCCCAAAGGACCAGCAGGCCTGTAGGGAGAGGGCCCTCTTCAGCAGCCCCAAGGCAAAAAAGTGTCATCATCATTAGTCAGGGCCAAATCACACACCCTCACCTGGCTGCCTGGAGGCTGAGTGTCCCAGCTAGGTTAGTAGGAGGTAGTGTTAAATACTATGTTCATCAACAGAAGATCCTCCACTAACAGGGTATATACAGGTGCAACCTATTTATCCATGGATTTTTTATCTTCGGATTTGTCTCAATGGGGTGGGGGGGAACTGAATGTCGCACACACCTTTGTCTCCTTTGCCCTGCACTGGCTTCCTCTTGCTCCTTTCCAGGCAGCCCAAAACACTGCAAAAAGGCTCCACCTCACCCAGGCAGGGAAATAGCCCTGGAGCCATGGAAGCGGGACAGCTGGCAACGGGGAGGATTGAGTACGGAGGGGGAGGAGAGGGGATTGCTTTAAAAAACCCAGAGAGTGTTTCCCAATCCCCCCCCCTTCAAACCGAGATGCTGCAGGCTGTCCGTGTTCCTGCCTATGGAAACAAAACAGCCCAGCAAGCAAGCAATGAGATTTAGGAAGGTGTTGGCCACAGCCTCTATACATAGTTATCCCAAAGGCAGGGCTCTATCATTCTACATACATAAATTTCTTAAGACCGTGGCATTCATAAATCCTCTGCAAATTCCAAGATCTCTCTCATGGGATATCACTGTGGTGTTTCAGGCACTTACCAGACATCCATTTGAGCCTTGGCCACTTGCCAGCATTTCCAGAAAACTGGTCTTATTAGGGATTACATCCACTAGAAGGGTATCAGAACTGGCAGCCTTCTCAGAGCAAAGGATAGCTGCTCCTTCCAGGAAGACAGGGTAGTGTTGTGCACAGACCCTACCTTTCTTCCTAAGAACAACTCCATAGTCCACTGGTCGGAGGATATCATTTCCAGGGGATGACCCCTCCAGAGAGCTTTGTAGCCCACTCTTTTCGAGGTATCAGCAGCCTTCAAGGCTTTTCCCTCTTTGGAGGTGGTCTGCAGGACAGCTACGTGGGGCTCACATTACAACTTCATCCAACATCAGAAAAGGTATTGAGAACAAAACGGCTAATATTATAATGCCATTGTACAAATTGATGGTAAGGCCACACCTGGAGTATTGAGTCCAGTTCTGGTCGCCACATCTCAAAAAGGACATAGTGGAAATGAAAAAGGTGCAAAAGACAGCAACTAAGTTGATTACTGGGCTGGGGCACCTTCCTTATGAGGAAAGGCTACGGCGTTTGGGTCTCTTCAGGCTAGAAAAGAGACACTTGAGGGGGAACATGATTGAGACATACAAAATTATGCAGGGGATGGACAGAATGGACAGAGAGATGCTCTTTACACTTTCGCATAACACCAGAACCAGAGGACATCCACTAAAATTGAGTGTTGGGAGAGTTAGAACAAACAAAAGAAAATATTTCTTTACTCAGTGTGTGGTTGGTCTGTGGAACTTCTTGCCACAGGTTGTGGTGATGGCGTCTGGCCTGGACGCCTTTAAAAGGGGATTGGACAAGTTTCTGGAGGAAAAATCCATTACGGGTTACAAGCCATGATGTGTATGTGCAACCTCCTGATTTTAGAAATGGACTATGTCAGAATGCCAGATGCAAGGGAGGGCACCAGAATGAGGTCTCTTGTTATCTAGTGTGCTCCCTGGGGTATTTGGTGGGCCGCTGCAAGATACAGGAAGCTGGACAAGATTGGCCTATGGCCTGATGCAGTGGGGCTGTTCTTATGTAGACATGTTCGCTGCAAGGGATGCCACCTTTGCTTGGTGAGTCCTTCAGAACATTGTTCAGAGTAATCCCACCTTTTACTGTGGGCATGGCTTTGGTACGTCCCAGAAGTACCACACTGACTCTGCCTGGAACTACTGGAGAATGAGAAGATTTGAGCTTACCTGTGAATTCCCCTTCTCAGTAGTTTCAGATAGGGTCAGCGTTTCCACTTATGGGATCTGAGGCATCCTAAGTTGTCACTGAGGTTCCATTTTAGTTGGTGACACTGCAGTGTCCATGGCCCTTGTAGGAGTCATGCTTAGGCTTCTGCCCACATAATGCAGGGAGATTCTGGAAGTTTTCTTTCTTCCAGATTTCTCCAATGGATTGGACTGTTTGCTTCACGAGACTCGGTGATTCAAGTTTCAAGGTGGTGAGATGAAGATGGGGAGCGGCCATTGAGGCTTTATCCAGACTGGGGTACATGAGAGACCCTCTCCTCTCAGCAAGTCTTCTGTCACATGACCTGCCTGAGAGGGAAAAGCTTCCCCAGAAGTACCAGACTGACCCAGCCTGGAACTACCGAGAAGGGGAATTCCCAGGTAAGCTAAAATTTTCCCATTTTTTTTTTCTATCTGTGACTGCAGGCTGAAAACTTGGTAATGTATGTTACTTCAATATATTGTTGTTCCTCGATAAATTTACTAATTTTAATATACCTGTTCCCTGGATGTTGTTGGGTTGCCACCACGCAGAGTATACAATCACTTTTGGTACTGATACTGAGTGATTTTTCTATCAGTAAGAAAGAATGCTTCGAACACAAAATTTAAGGTACGTTGGAAAAATATACAATGTAGGAATTCAGTTTTTCCAATCGATTCTGTTACCCTGCACATGCCCAATCTCGTCTGATATCGGATGCTAAGCAGGGTCAGGCCTGGTTAGTACTTGGATGGGAGACCGCTTGGGAATACCGGGTGCTGTAGGCTTATACCATAGTCTTTTGAGACTGAAGGTTGCCAACCAACCAGGAATAGAAAAGAAAGTTTGAATTTAGATTAATATCAATTCAATTTACAGATAAATCATCTATTTTCTTTAAAAAAGAAAGAAAAAAAGAAGGATTTAAACAAAACAAGCATAGTAGTATAAAGAGAGTATTTGCCAGGCTCTGAACATTCTCATCTTAAACTGCTGATCTAAAGTCTTAATTGTGTGGGCTGGAAACCTGTCGCCTTGGTGATGAGAAAGTCAGTGGGAAGGACAGGAAGAAGTACATTTCATAGCTCACTGCAGAAACTGGCAAGGTGAAGTGTTGCCTCTAAATTCAATGACAATAAAGCCTGAAACCCATCAACTGTCACTATCTAATCAAAAGTTGCCATAGCAACACGGAGAGGAATCAAGGGATGCTTTTCATAATAAAATTAAAGGATAAAAAATTTCAAACTTCAGTACTGGTATAACCATGAACCTCTCCCTTCTCCCACTCCCACTTGTTCTCTGGCACTAGGTCAGTAGAGAAATACTTGTGAGAAACGAACTTTGCCTGGAGAATGGAAGTAAATATTACTTTCTGAAATTATTACATGCCAAATTTTGGATCACAGCCTTTAAGATGCCAGAATATATCCCTGCTTGATTATTATGAACATGAAGTACTTCTATCCTGCACAACAATAAAAAGAAAAGAAAAAGAAATAAAAGAAAGCTACAGTAAATGTTGTGGATGCATCCTTTCTCTCCCCTACACAAAATGATACATCTAACAGACTGTTTCAGAGAAGTTGCTAGAGAAATCTACTTTGTTCCAATGGTGATATTATGCATTTATAATGCAGTGCATATTGTAGGTTGAATGCGCTTTAACAAATGCAACAGCATCTTTATATGAGTGTGATTTGGAAGAGGTAGATGATCTTCTAGTAGTTCGTTATGTGTTGTTATGCAAACTGTATAAGAAACAGAGGATAGCTTTATTTAAGCAAATTAACTTATCCTGGGACAACCTATTAGTTCACTGGTCATTAAAAGATGGCCAAGAATACAACACAAGAGCTATTGCTGTTTGCTTTATAGGGTGCGAGGTTAAAGAAACAATACATAAATCAATATAGTGTTGGCTAAATATAATTTTGCTTGAAGTAGTTTTTATCTGAAATGTAACTGGTGTTGTACAGAATGTCTATTTTTTCCTGTTTTGTATTATGTTTTGGAATTTGTAACAATCATGGAGACTAATCCACTAACACTTATCCATCTAATTTATAGTTGCCTATTTGTTTCAGGGATCCTTTTGGAATGAGAAATTGCTAAGAAACATACCTATTTGCTATGCATCATTAATAGGACCTACTGTCCTCACTGGTGAGCACCAAGGCACCAACAAATTAAGCTGCAGGCCTTAAACTTACAAGTTGCGCCCAATTCCAAAGTGAGTTATATCTGTGGGACTGCTAGCACTTCCTTTTTTGATGTGGTTGTTTTTTTGTTTTAAAGGGAAAAGCGGATAACTGGATGAGATAAAAAGAAAGAGAGAAGATAAACAGATACAAAGGAGGTCAGAGCTCTTACCTTTAACAGCTTGGAAAAGGGTTGAATTTCAGCAGGTGGAGCTTTTCTCACCCTTACAACTTAAGCTGCACCTGCCACAATTCCCTGTGCTATGCAACTTAAATCTACTGATGCCTTATCCTCCTTTGCAGCAGGTCACTCAGGACAGAGGAGGAAAACACTGATATATCTTAAACTTGTGGTTTTCAAACTCTCCAGGAGTTTGAAACCCACAGTAAATTCTTGCAAGGGAGGGAGGCAGTGGGCAGCGATGCGATCCCCAGGATCGTGCTGCTCAGGAGAACTGCAGGGACTGGGGTGCACCCACCAGTCCCTGCAGCAGCCTTCCCGGGGTGTGGGAAGCCCTGCTCGAGTGCCTGCAGGTCACCCCAGGTCAGGGAAAGTGAAAGTGGAGCAATCGTGCTCTGCCTCCGCAAAACCGGAAATGGAGCACTATCGCTCCACTTTTACTTTCCCTGACCTGGGGAGCCCTGCAGAGAGTCGTGCAGGACTCCCCGCACCCCGGGAAGGCTGCTGCAGAGACTGGGGGGGTGCACCCCAGTCCCTGCAGCCCCGTCAGAAGTGAAAGTGGAACATGAACATATCTGCATTTACAGCCCCTTCATACCCTTCAGCATTTCAGATGGAAATCAGGATATTCCTATTTGAGTACTTAAGTTCACAAAGGGCCCTTTGCTGGATAAGGGTGGTGTGGGTTCCTGCGGGTCAGGGATCACACACAGAGAAGACTCTAGAGAGGAACAAAAAAAAATCACTCACTGGGCGCAATCCAGATAAGAACTTCGGTCAGTACAAGCCCAGGAGGGTTGCAAACGTGCTGTAAAGTATGTCTGTGCCTCCTCACAAGCAAGCTACACCAGTGCATGAAGGTGCGCTGGCACATGAAGGCTAAATCCAGCTTTGGTGGCAGCTTGCACAGCAAGCCTTGCATCAGCCCAGCTGGGCCGACGCAAGGCTCTGGGGTGGGCGGGGAGGAGGAGGGGAGGAGGCGGAAGGGAGGCATTCCAGGGTGGGCAGTGGGCGGTCCCAGAGGCCGGCAGGTGTGGAGCAGGAGGCAGGGCTGGGACCCGGCAGTTATGTCGGATGCCAACTCCTGTTCCTGGGGAGTTTGGAGCGGCTTCAAGCCGAGTAGACCCATAGGAGCCAGGGTGACTTACCTGGAAGTAAGGGGAAAAGTTTCCCCTTACCTCTGGATGAGCCACTTTGGGCCCCATCCTGTACTGGATACAGCACAAACCTCTTGGCTTGCCTGTTCCGGCGCAGGGTAAGATTGTGCCCACTGACTGTTTTGAAAGAAAGACTGGCATGAGGGATGAAAAGTATTATCAGATATGTTCTCTGAATTCCATCACTAAGGAGATTTGACAATATGCAATTTTGACTTTAGTTGCTTGACCATGGGTGCAATCCAAGCTTTCTGTTGAGTCATGTCAGCTCCTGAGTGTCAAAAATGTGCACATTTACACTGACTTGGGAGTCAGCTGGGCTGACACAGCCCACATCAGTTCAGCAAATATGGATCCTGACAGAGTAAATTTGCACTGGGTGGTGCAGAAGTTGGGAGAAGGTGGTGGAACAGCATTCCTGGGGTGGGGTGGGGCTTTTTGGGTGAGGAGGGCAGAACAGGGGAGGATCAGGTCCAGGAGGGAGATGGGATTGGTGACAACAGTGCATGCTAAACTCTAACCCCCACTCCTGGGCCTCAGAGCCTTACATGGGTTGCTTGAAATTGCACCAGTTGAATAGCTGGTACAGATATGAGTAGCCCCATGGGTCAGGCTGGGACTCAACACAGAGTAAGGAGAAAAATATCTCCCTACCTGGAGGTGACCTCCAACAGCCTCCTAACCTGTACTGGCTATACCAGTGCAGGTTAGGATTGAGCTGCCAAGTCGTATCAGAACAGCTTATTTATTAAAAGTAGATCAAAACACTGACTTTCAAATATTTACATTTCTTTTCTTAATCGATAGATTGACACACCAGGGACAGACTGCACTTGCTCCCGGTGTGGAAGGGATTGTCACTCCCGGATTGGCCTTTTCAGCCACACTAGACACTGTGCCAGAACCACCTTTCAGAGCGCGATACCATAGTCTTTCGAGACTGAAGGTTGCCAATACAAATACAAGATTGACACAGTAGCAAGAGATTTTCTTACACAGAAGCTTTCTTGCTTCTCAACACTCTAGGTACTATCTGTTTCAGATAAGCATGATCATTACATAAGGCTGCAGCACAGAAGAGTAATGTGGTTTTGAGAAGTGCCAAAAAGCTCCTATGCCAGACTCTTCTCTTGGAGAAACAGCACTTGAAAGAATATGCTTCAGGGAATGAAACCAGCTCTTCATTAACTTATCTAATGCTGGGAGGAAATCAATAATGAAAAACAATGGAGTAATTCATAATGGAAATGCCATTGGGACTTGCGGCCAGAACAAATTCACTGCTGCATCTCTTTTCTCTGCTCTTGCAAGCAAGCACCAATAATCAATATAAAAAGAAAAAACTACAAATGTGCAGTCAAAGATGTTGTTGTTTTTACATCTTTGTTTAAAATGTACAAGCAAACTTGCTTGCCTTCTCAGCCCCTCTGACTCTGCTCTGTGCATCCCATCCCGACATACAATTCCTATTCCCATTCTTTGATCTATATAAAGTTTGCATCCCAGACAAATCAGCCTTCTGCTTCCCTTCATGACACTGCTTTCAGAAACTTAATCCTGGAAAAACTTATTTATCTTTTAAGAAGTTCTAACCAGCGTTTCTGTCAAGATCCAAGGTGCATCAGAAAATGAATTAAAATATAATAAAATATACCCAAAATAACAAGAGACAACCAAGCATACAGCAGAGTCGTAGCTGCAAGAAAATACATTCACAAGAAAGAGATAAAGAAAAAGCACTGATGCAGCTTTGCTCCATTTTTATATGAATGTGTAAGTTACTCTTCCTACCCTTCTCATTACCTAAAACAGGATTTGTGAATGGAGGTTCAGAGACTTGAAACTTACTGGGTTTTTTAAAAACAAGTTTCACCTCAAAAAGTTTGGAAGAACAGTCAGCCCTTGGCATCTGTGGATGCCGAAAACAGCAGACAACCGAATCTGTGGGTTTGGGCACTTACCTGACCTCTGGACATGACTAGAAGTGCCATTCAGTTGCGTCTGGGGGCGTTCTGAGGCCTGGATCCTCCCCTGGCCTCAGAAAGCCTCCTGGACATGACCAGAAGACATTTCCAGTCACATCCAGGAAAGTCCTCCACTGTGGTGAGTCAAATTCACAGGTTCCAAACCCGCAGATAAAAAGGACCCATCAGTAGTTTTTGCTACAGAAAAGTGCAAAAACAAGAGCTGAACGATATTAAATTTAAATTGTATGAAATGATTTCTGCTATTCCCTTCATGAAAGTAAAGTAAGTAGAGTACATTCTGAGCTAAAATCACAACAATTCTAGAGGGTGTAGCTGTGCATGAAAATAATAGCTTGCATACGAAGTAGTGTTCCCGAAACAGCACTTTTCACAAGGGATTTTCCCTGGGCCCTCCTCCTCACTGCAACCCTTTGAGCTTCCTAAAAATTGAATCACAGTCTTTTTTGTTTAAGAAAAATTTACATTGGGAACTATAAACAAATTCTGAAATGTAACCAAGCAGAAAATACACACATACACACTTGAATTTTCTAACTTCATTTTCAGACTGTGTACTGGCTTTCTTAAAAATGCAGAGATATGCCATTTCAAATAATACTAAGATCATGGTTTTTAAAAACACACAAAAAAGTTGCCATTGAAAACATGCTTGCTGTTACAGAACAGAGATTTTAGTCCCAGTGGCAGTGCACATTCAGCTACTCACCAGAGCTTTCTTAAAAGATGTATTTCTTAGAAGACACATTACCTGTCATTATTTATAGCTCTGGCCATCCAAGATACCACAGGATATGCACACATTTATTAGACTGAAGAGTTCTAGCGGGAGGAATACACCACATTAATGGTCTTTCTCATGCCTGACGGTGAAGATTCAAAGTAGCCAGAACATCAGCTATATTAAATAAGTTTGTCTAGTACAGACAAATCAAGTGATATATACCTTCAAAGTTGATATTATACAGTGTGCTCTGCAAACAAATCAGCAACTTAGGTTTACATAGTATCAGCCAAAGGATTCCCAACACTGTTACATGCTTTCCCTGATGAAAAGAACAACCAAAAGAATAATAAAAATAATAATGCTGCTACTGTTATGCTGCTATGTTAGATGTGTATATATAAGAAGCGATGGCGATATTATTTAGCATGTCCCTTAGTACAGAGTGGAAAATAAAAAGGCCCTATTTTGCGTTTTCAAGGAATGTTAAGATGTATTCAGTGATTAATGGCGCAATCCAAACCTCATGTTCCTGTGCTGGCTCAGAGTGTCACAAATGTGCCATAAGACACATTTGCGCCTACTTGAAAGCAGGCTGGGCCAGGGCGGAGGCCTGTGCTGGCTCAGCAGCGCCTGATCCTGACCTTGCACCAGCTTTCATAGGAAGGTGTCACAAGGATGGGAAAGGGTGGCAGGCGGGGGAGGAGAGTTTCTTGGCGGAGAGCTGAATGGGGTGAGGATCAGGCCCAGGAGGGAGTGGGATCAGTGCCAGTGGTGCACACTGCATCCTAACTTTTATTCCTGGGCCATGCAGCCCTACACGGGTTGCCCGGATTTGTGCCTGCTATATAGCTGCTGCAGAACCGAGAAACCCATAGGGACAGCTAGGGCTTCATTTAGGGTAAGGGGGGCATTATATATTTACACTTTTTAAAGATGTGTTATGCAAATATGTTTTTATCTTGTTTTTAAATTATGTTTATGTTTTTAACCATTGTTGCAAGCCACCTTGGGTCCCTGTGGGGAAATTAATAATAATAATAATAATAATAATAATAATAATAATAATAATAATAATAGTACAGTATTTTTACCTTGCCTTTCTCCCCGAAGGGAAGCAAGGCGACTTACAAAAATCACCGTAAAATTACAAGAACATAAAATAACAAGATAAAACATACATTATATGTATGCTACAGTAACAATAACAAGTAAAACATACATTAAAACCCATAACAATTCAGAACATCATAAACTGCAATAAAACATTAATACAATAAAACGTAAGAGCAGCAGCAACCAACTAATAAAAAAAACAAGCCTGTAATAGTCAGATGTCATTAAAAAGGCCAAAAACTCAGAAAATTTACCCCTGCTAATTGGGTAAGAGGCACTTTTTCAAGTGGATGCTCCTTTTTTTAGCAGGGGGAGAGTAACTGGCCCACCTCACCCCAGCACTGTCTGTTCTAGTGGCTGTCTGCTGGTATTCATTTGCATCTTTTTAGATTGTGAGCCCTTTTGGGACAGGGAGCCATTTCATTATTTGATTTTTCTCTGTAAACCGCTTTGTGAACTTTTAGTTGAAAAGCGGTATATAAATACTGTTAATAAAAGCTAATAAAAAATATCCCCTTACCCCTAAGAGATCTCCAGCAACCTCCTAAGCTGCTTAGGTTGAAGTGCAGGCCATGCAAACTGGTTGGGCCAGTGCAGTTTAGGATTGGGCTGTAAGACTTATTGAATTCTTGCCAAATGATTAAGACTCATTCAATACCTCTCAAATGATTAACAGTTCAACCTTATCTGGAGCTTATAGTGGCTGATTTCATGATCCACCACCTGGACTAACTCCTAACACACACTGATGGCACAAAAGCCAAGTTGCTGTTGTGCATGCCAGAACCTCCAGCACAAATGGATTCAAGCACTTAACAGAGGCTCACAGACACCTAGGTAGAGGCAATTAGAGGGAGTAACTTGGTGGTGGCAGCGTATGCCAAGATCCTAACCCCCTTTCCCTATTCTGAATTGCCCCTTGAGTCTCCTTGGACTTATGCCAGTTAATAGCTTCCAGCACAATAGCCAGGCAGCCTGCCTACAGGGAAGTTAGTATTTGGGGCTGTGCAACTCCTATTCACCTTTTTTGCATTCACTGTAGCAGTACTGCATTATGTGTCATATACAGGCTGAGACTAATTAGTTGAGACGTGGGTTCCATTCCAAGCACTCACATGGATAAAAAGAAACACACTATAGCCAATCAATTTTAAAAAAAACAAAGTTTCTTTGCTCCAGTGATGGAAAAACAGCTTTGCTGACCTTTTGACTCTAAGATAAGAGTCATTAAGAAGACAATCCATCAGCACTTCACTCAGCCCCTCCCTTCACCAATGCAAAATGATCACCTTTCTTTCACTTGCTGGAGGAAGGGAGGGGTCCGCAGACAAGAGAAGGCTTGATGGATTGTTAGCCTGCTGCCCTCTCTCTCTCTCTCTCATTAAGGAGGCTGTTGTTAAAGTACTGTTCAGTTTTTAAAACTGATTTTAAAGGGATGCATTTTTCCCCTTCTCCAGGGATCAGCACATTCTTTCTCATTTGCAGGGGCCATTCTTGTTGAGTCAAATCCGTGTATAAAAAATCCATGTATAAATAGGCTGGACCTGTACTGCTATAAATAATTTGAAGTAGCTAAGACATGGCACACAAGCAGTTTTAGCACTTATGTCTGCTATTTTTCACTAATCCCTTATACCCCCGTCCCGTAATATTTGGTGAAATGTGAACAGAAGTATTCCATTTCTTTCCTGATTTTCCCTGAACGCAGAGATCTGTCAAATTTTCTGACCAAAATTCTATGTCAGCATTTTAAATAATCTGAAATCTAAGCTAATTCTTCATACATTATGGTCGCATGCAAGGTCAACACATGGTGGGGTGAACAAGAACATGCCAACTATCACTCTCCTAAGACATCATGCTCCATGGCCATTCTCATTGACACTACCTGCATTCAGCACTTGTCTGCAGAGGCAAATGCTGAAAACAGGGAGTTTCTCCCTACACTCTAGAACTCCAGTTAGGAGAGGTTCTAGAATACAGGAAGGAACTCTTCCTGCAGTTGCCAGTGGTGTCCAAGATCCAATTATGCCACTGAATTCCAATTCATCCATAATGTATTGTTTACTTCATTACATATGGAGGGTTCTAGCAATAAAGGAATCCATTTTAAACTACTTTGACAAATTCATATGTAGGCCAGAAAAGACCCAATTATATCCTCTAGCATACTACTAGGAAGTAATTATATGTAAAAGGATAAACAGAAGTGGTTGTTGTCATATAAAGTAGCATGACAGCCTAGACAAGACAGTAGTATCTTATCTAATTCTATCAATAATTCTCAGTATTCCTTTCTACATTTTCTCTTTTTCTGGAATAAAATCTTGTCAGTTTAGATATTGTCCCTGCTCAGATCAATGAACAAATAATCAGTGAATTGTGTGAATAAATGTGCATGACAACTATTTTCTGTTGGGCCTTGCTCTATAATTCCCAAGTTAATATTTTGACCATTTTATATTTTGAAAGCATATGCCTACAAACAATGAGTTGATGTATAAGGTTGCCACCTGTTTTTAACAACTTATTATTTTAAAGACTTGTCTTTAATAGCACTTTGACATGCAGGAATTAAGCAAGGGAAGCTTTTCTGAAAAAAATCTTCACTTGCTTGATCTACCTGCCTTGAAAGTTTTTTGATGAGCTGGGCTATAAACATATTGAATAATCAATACATTCTATGTGTCAGGTAAAGGAGCAGAACCAAGAAAAATGTGTCAACCCTATTCTACATATATAAAGGGGGGCTCCATATCTGTAGATTCACTTATCTGTGGATTGGGTCGTCATGTGCCCCTGGTTTCCCCAGGCCTCCTAATGCCTTATAAGGCATTAAAAATGCTACTTCCAGTTTTACAAAAAAATCCAATGTTGCAATTTTTTTCATTGTAAAGCTCAGTCTGAGCCCGGTAGAGGCTGCAAACAAATGCGCCTGGCCTCTGCTGGGCTCAGAGGACCCTGTGGAGGTTAGGAGAGCAGAGCTCTTTTAGCCTCCGGGGGGGGGGCATTCTCTGGTATCCACGGTTTCAGTTAACTGTGGGGGGTAGAAGAGCTAGTAATATGAGCAGAGTATTGGTAGCTATAGCAACAGGAAATTCAAGTTCAGACTTGTAAGCTTAGTACGTAATCTGTTTCTATTTTATAGCCAATTCAGTTCTTGGGTCCCCTGTATGCAATAATAGAAAATGGTGAGATATTAGTGGAAAATGTTACATTACATATTGAGTTCTTAAACTAGCCATTTAAACTAACCATTTATATCACAATACAATAATATACAGTAATATCCCCAGGGTCAGTCTGATTGCACAAGCAGCCCACTCAACTGACTGGGACAACAAACATTTTGAGTGTACCACTGAAACCATCTACAACAATGATTATATCAACCTATTTCATCTCATGGAACATTAACAAAGTGCTAAAGTTTTCAGGGTACACCATTAGTTTCTTTGACAATTGACAGGGCACACAAAACTGCTGGTAGGAGGCTCACATCCCCAAATGACCTGCTACTTTCTGTGAACCATACAAAAACATGTAAAATAAAACAAATGCCCTACTAATAAATTACCCTCTCCCAAATTCTCATGGCACACCTACATACCATTCATGGCATACCAATGTGCTTTGGCACACTGGTTGAAAATAACTGCTCTGCAATCTGTGAGTTATACCTCAGCATACTTGACAACACTGTGATGGACCATGGAGCACACACTCAGACTCATGAAGCAAAGTGCTGGTCCTGAATATCCTGTGACCTAACAGAACTGCATCCTGCTCTGCAAAGTACAAGACCCTTATTTGTTATGATGAATGACCTAAATATAAGGATTTTACAGTTTGAAAGATGTGATCCAAAATACACCTTTCAGTCACTTCTTAGCTCAGTACCATTATACTCACAGTTAAGAGACTATTTAACTACATTTAGGAATATTTAATGTTTCCCATGAAGTATTAGCTTTCTAATGTTCCAGGAAGTACACAAAAACATGTAAAATAAAACAAAGAAATTCTCAATTGTGATAAAAAACTAGCATCCAAGACATAAGCAGGGAACTAGCAGTGAGGAAAGTGACCAAAAAAGAAAAGAAACAGAAAATAAACAAAATGTACAATAATGACCAATAGCTCAGTGCAGCAACTGAAGCTCTGAAATTTTACCTAACTCCTAACTGTTATGCCAAGAGCTAATAAAATAAACTATTTCCACTATATACATAATAAAAGTATAATGCCACAATTAAAGTAAGATGAAAACATTTATATGTAATTAAGCAATTTTTTGTTTTCTAGATTAGAATAAAGATTATATTACACATCGAATTCTAGATTTAAAGATTTTTCAATATTTGAATAAAATTAGTGCTTACTTTTATCTTCTTGGTTTTCTGGTGCTATTTCCCCTCTTCCTCCTTCTTCCTCTTCCACCTCTTTCTGTGGCACTTCTTCTTGATGGCTGGAGGCACTGACCGAAAGCGTATGGCAGCAATGGTTGAACCCACTATCCCGAGGCAGAGTATAACTGCGGGGTTTGCCCCCATTCCCATTTAGCACTTGCATTCTTTCACCCTCTACCAAGGGAAAAGGGCCATAGTGATCCTGTAGGTGGCACTTTTGAATAGGAAGAGTTGATTGCCGCCTGTGTTCTGGGGAGATAACAGCCAAGTCAGAGAAAACTGAGTCCTCAAGGGGTAAAGTCTGAAGGTAGTGCAGCCCTGAACTTGTCAGTGGTGTCTCTATTAAATCCTGCCAAGAACGTCGCTGGCTAGCTGTTTTGCGGATGGGAGATTCAGTAGTGCTACCTACTGGCTCCTGACGGAATTCTTCATGTGAAGACTGTGACTGGGAAGTTTCAGTGGATGATAGTCGACTATGCTTTGGTTCCACAAAAGGGCTTGCACAGCTCATCTGCAACATGAATATAAATGCCTGCTTCAGAATAACAGTAAAGATACGTTGCAATATTTAGAAGTTATTAAGTATGCCCTATAGTCATCAGAGCTTCCTCTTTCTAGTTCATGAATCTCCAGGTGATCAAAGTGGAAGTATATTGGCAGTGACATGTGAAAGGGCTTTTTTTGGTGGTGATACTGAGACTCCCTTCCTTCAGGAAATTGCTGAAGTTTCAACAATGGTTGAAAATACTTTTTATTTCAGTTTGTGTTCTTCTCTTGACTGCTGATGCCACTGGATTGGTTTGTTTTGCCACTGTTTTTATCTGCTTTAATGCATTGTTTCAACTCTCCCTGATCATGCCAGGAATACGCTATCCGTAATTTATTTATTTCCAAAGATTTATATCCTGCTTTTCTCTATGATTCAAAGCAGCTCACAACAGAAATGTAAATATTCATACAACAAAGCACAGTATAAAACATGTCAACAAAGTCAAGAAGTGGGGAAATCCATTTCAAATTGGCCAGGGTTCAATTTGTAATGCAATGATGTAGGAAAGGTTTCCTGAAACCCCGTTTCACTAGTAACGTTCCTGTGGCAACTTGCTATAACACTGGATTTGTCAGGTTAGCACTTGGTCCCCACCAAACAACACTGACACCGTAGGATTTCTTTTATTGTAAACTTTATAACAGTGAGGAAAGTATCAACATATATTCTACAGAAGGTTTGCTCCTAAGTGGAACAGTGGTCTTCAGGGAATGCTTCTCATGTATCTCAGCCCTGCCCAAGCCTCTGCTAGGCAGTTTTTTCCCTCAGAGCAACTGTCTCTCTTCCCCACATTCTTTTCCAACTGCCTCTTTTAATTGCACTTTCCGAACATTCAAACTGCCATTCCCCAACTGCTGTTCCCCCACACAAAGTTCTCCTTTTCTAGAATGTCTCCTGCTTTTCTCATCCCTTTCCTGCTTCCTGGATGCATACTGATGCTGTTCCCCACAGTCCTCTGGCGCCACAGTGGACAATGCAGAACAAAACTGATTCCTCCAACCCAAAATACTCCCTCTTGACAAATGAGCACATTAAAATTTGTTCCTTTTATACAATTCTGCTTTTAGACCAATGTTATATTAACAAGTGTTTAATTAAGCAGCTTTTCTGCTATTTTAAGGGAGTTTGTTTTAATGGGGACAGGGAGTGGCGTAGCTAGCGAGGGGTGGGGGGTGGTCTGCCCCAGGTACCAGCCTTGGGGGAGTGACACTACAAATGACCCAACATTGCTAATATCGCGGAGGTTACAAATAACCCCATCACGCTATATACTGTTGGATGCATAAATTCCAACTGAATGCAATGCAAAAAACCAGAGTGAAATATCTCCTTTCTATCAAACATTATAGCCAAAAAACCAGAAATCAAAAATGCATGGAGCCCTATGGAAAGTGAAACCGAGCCATATCGTGTGTTTACTTGCGAGTAGGCAAACGTGCCTTAGACCATTGGAAAGGGCAGGCTGAGAGGCATCCAACAACACCAGAAGGGTTCCTGTCCAATGAAAGCAGCTTCTAAAAAACACCCAAGAAGGAGGTCCCTCCCACCAAACAGACAAATGTATTGAGCCCTATAGAAAGCGAGACTAAGCCATGGTCATGTTTACTCACGAGTAAGCAAATGTGCCTTGGTTGCTGGTCAAGTCAGGCAAAGGGGAATGCAAGGCTAGCTGTATGGTCCCAATCTGATGAAAGTGGAGCTCAACAAATGCTCCAGAAGGCAGCACCCCCCCTCCCCGAATAAAACAGAGGCTTGAGCTGGTAAGGTGGGCACTGGGGAGGACTGAAAATCTCACTGATATTTTGTGTATGTGTGTGGGGGGGTGTTATTGCAGGCAGACTACAGAGAAAATTCACTTGGTGAAACAGGGCTGGCTTCCCCTAATTTAATTATCTGTTTTTCATTAATTTAATTATAATTATTTGATTTTGCTTGATGATGTCACTTCCAGCCATGACATCACTTCTGCTGGGTCCTGGACAAACTGTCATTCTAAAAAGTGGGTCCCAGTGTTAAAAGTTTGAGAACCACTGCCTTAACTCTAAACAGGCCAATGAGACATCCTGGGGAGGGAGGGGTGACACCCTAGTGTCCGAAATTCTGGAAATCATGGCTTTTAGGAATAATACCATCAAGTTATATACCATTGATGCAAAATTTCATCCATTGCTTGTGGGGAAATATTCACTGCATTTATTTTCTGGCCATTACTATTTTTCATTTCATGTCATCAATTTCTGTCTCACCTATCTCATAGGGTTGTTGTGAGGACAAAATAAGGGGAGGAACCATGTACACCACCCTGAGCTGCTTAGAGGAAGGGAGGCATAATAATAATAATAATAATAATAATAATAATAATAATAATAATAATAATAATAATAATAATGTTGTAAGGGGTGACAAAAATTTATGGGCCCTGGGTGTCAAATGACCTAGTTTCGCCTCCAGGGAGAGGAAGCCACTCTTTATATATTATATCAACCTGAAGCTATATCTGTTATGCTTGTTCCTCTGTGCACTGTTTTGTTTTGCTCTTGTTTTGTTTCAAGGGACTATGAGAGGATGAGGAGAGTGAGCAGGTAGCAAATCAGCAACTTCCAATCTGCTTCCTACTTACTTTTAACATCAGGGAGGCTCAATTCATGTTGGGCTAGGAGGAATGTGGCAGTAATCTTAGGGTAAATGGCTCTCATTTGCCACTACCTGTGACCTGCCACTCAAAATGTGCTTCATCATTTGCATCTTGTATGGGCCAGACCTGGCTATGTGCCAAATTAAGCAAGTAACTGTAGATGACCACTTACAGAAGGAGGTCGTGGGTATGTATCATATGGTGGAGGTGGGCTGTCTTGTTTGGGTGTTGATGGTGTATCTGCTTCTTCCTTATCGCTCTCACTCCAGTAGTCTAGATAATACATGAAAGCCAGATTTTAACAACATATTATTTTAGTTCATATGCAGAAAGAACAAATATTTAAAGAGGATCAGAATATCAAGATACTAAGTACAGTCATAAACAAATAAAAATTTTGTATTTAATGATTTGAAAGAAATCCAGGATTCCTTCCAAATCATTAAATATAAAGTGTAATGAGATCAGTTTACCACTTTAGCTAGACAATTAGATACTTAGGGTGAAATCCTGCTTAAAATGGTACAAACTACGAGGTATGTCTATTAAATAATGAAACTGATTAAATAACTCACCTTTAATTATTGGTATTACAAATTTAATATTTGTCCCCTTCAATATACTCCCCATTTGCACTAATACATCGCTGTAGTCTTGTTTTCCACTGGTCGAAGGCATGGAGCAAATCAATTTCTGTCAGTTGTTCCAACATATCTGCCATTTTCTTCTTTACAGCATCAACTGACTCAAAATGTGTCCCTTTAAGCACTGATTTACCATTTGGGAAAAGATAAAAGTCACAAGGTGCTAAATCGGGCAAATATGGCAGATGTTCAAGTGTAGTAATGTGATTGTCGGTCAAAAACCGCTTCACAGAAAGTGCTGTGTGAGCAGGCACATTGTCCTGGTGAAGAATGAAACCATTTTTTCCACAGTTGCAGCCATTTCTTTCTGACTCTTTCTCTTAGCTATTTCAAAACTTCCTTATAATAATGCTGGTTAACTGTTGTGCCTTCTGGAACCTATTCTTCCAAAATTACACTCTTAATATTGAAAAAAACAATGAGCATTGCTTTGAATTTTGACGTGCTTTGATGAGCTTTTTTCATTCTTGGTGATGACAGTGTTTTCCAGTGCATTGACTGTCTTTTGGTTTCAGGATCGTACTGGAAGATCCAGGTCTCATCACAAGTGATTACTTTATGAAACAGGTTTGGATCTGTGTCCAATTCTGTTGGTCTTTTGTGCAATTTTATTAAAAATTTCAAACTGACACGTTGTTCAACTTTTAAACTTAGCATTTTTTTGGCACTCTACAGAAAACAACCAATCTAAATGGCGACTCGCAATCAACTGAACGTCATAGAGTGTTGCTGCTTGTCATGCAGGTTCAGACATGTTCAAGGTTACTACGTATGCAGTTATAATCGGTTCTGACTGCTTTGTTTACTAGGTGGAATCACAGTCTTGTTATTTTATAGACATACCTTGTATACTGACTAGTCAATACTGCAAAAATCAGGTTTCTACAAAATTGCTTCAACAGTTTGTCACAATCAGACAAGGGGTGCAATGGAAGATGTGCGTTTAAATGGGGTTTTTAAATGAATCATTGTTGTTCTTTATAATACCAAACTTAATGGTTCCACGCCTATTGGTTATATAGGTGAAATAGGGACACTGATAGACAATACAGTTATGTCACTCTTCAGGTCTACAGAAAAATATTCATTTGCTAACTAAAGGAAGAAGAAAATACCATAACCACAACAAAGCCTGACAGAACTGAAGTATACCTAGTGGTATCCAGAAACTACACAATGTTTAGGGCAGTTGAGTGTCAATTGAAGAAAAAAAGAAATGAAATGAAGAGGGGAAAATAAGCTCCCCAAAGCCTCCTATAGTATCCTGGGGATGGGGTGATAATAAGACTGGGAAATGTATGCTACGAGGTTTTAAAATGCAAGCATACCTTGTGATATCCTTTTCCTTTGTGATATCCTTTTCCTTTGTGATATCCTTTCCCTTTCCCACACAACAAAACTGCCCTTTCTCAAATAAGCTATACAGTATAATAAGAAAGTACTTCTGTTCGGGCTGGCAGGCAACTCCAAACCTAAATCTTTTATCACAACATAGTACAGTGGTGCAGGGGGAATCTTCACCATCTCCCATGAGTCCCCAACAATGCTACAAAGCATGCAGCTTCTAACCAAGTTACTTTCAAAGGTAAGAAAATTTACAGAAATGTTTTGGCGCAACAACATAAACACAACTCTTCCACCCTCCTTGTGAAGTCAAGAATGCACTGGTTTCTTCATAATGTTAATACAGTTATCCCTTTGAATAAGCAAAGGTATAAAAACAAGAAATGTTGCATCTGAAATGTTTCAAAAAGAAAAGGAAGTTTTCTGGAATTCACAGAATAAAAGCACTAGCTCACTTTAAGTGGAGTGGTAAAGTGAAGTAGCCAAAGTAACTGTACTGTACCTTGTTCTTGTTTGATCCTATCTCTTTCTGCATATCCAGCAGCAAGCATATTGATTCTGTTTAACCACCTGAAATAATATTTTTAGAACATCACTGACACAACTTCAGCAAGTTATGATTCTTTGAGTGTGCATGAAGGACGGATGGCCTTTTATTCAAATGTATACAGCTGCTGGTCAAGATTAAGATAAAAAGAGCTATTTTGTTTGGCAGGTTTACTCATCAACTCTTCCATTTGTTAAAGTTTTCCTGTAAATATATTTTGACATGAAAAAGTCTGCTTCAAATGGAAGCATTGTGAGAAATTCAAAGCTCCATTAAATCTGTGTCTAACAGATGTGTCATGATATGATACACTCCTGCTGTTCTAATTTCTCAAGAACAAATCCTCTCTTTCAAAGATTAAGCCTATACGTTTAAAGCATTACTTGTCATATCCGCACGGGAGAGAAAGAGTTCACTCCCTAAACACAACAGTGGCTTCAATTATGCCCTTTTTAAATGTTAAAGCCCATATACTATGTATCATAACAAGGAGATAGGAGGAACTTTGTATTTATCTCAAGAAGGGAGGAAAAGTAATCCCTCTTAAGTTAAAGTCTCTAACCTATCAGCACGCATTAAAGTGATTCTTTTTTCACACCAGTTCTGTCATTGTGAGAAATCAAGAGCGTGTAGAAATGGATTTTTCTTTCCTAACCTATGGGTTTATCAAATCCATTATCCACAAACTCATATTAAATCAGATACCCCATGTGCTAGATTTTTTACCAACATGTCAGCATCACCTTGATAAAGCTGGATATATTTTCCTTGCATGCTGTATTGTTAGGATTACTGAATTTATGTTCGTCAAGTCAACTATCGTGTTGCTCATAATTAGAATTAAAGTATTTATAACATGGGGTTTTGAGGTGAGGAGGCTTTGGTGCAATAATGTACACTGCTAACAAACCTTTCTAAGGAGCGATGTCTGATCATTTTCCTCAGACATCATAATTTTTAAAAAGCTAATATAAATTTCCTTGCAAATGAAAGATGACCAGTTGTCATAGTTTGTAAATAGACTCTGATGGCTTGATAACAGGTAGTAACCCATACCTGATAATGATAATATCTTTTGAATCAAGCCATGACACTCTTCCTGATTGGTGTGTTCACATATATGATTCATAAACTACTTTACCATAGAAAGGAGCTGTAAGGTTACCACTGTACTCTACATATGATGACACCAAAACAGTCATATTACAGTTGTGGATGTAAAGACCAGAAGCAAAAGAAAACAGAATGAAAAATCAAGCATTATTTATCATAGCTATGTCACAATCAGGACACTGAACAAACATACTCTTGCCTCTTAGCATTCAATCTTTTGTTTAAGCAAGCAAGTTATAAATTCATGAAGGGAATTCTACAGAAGAGTATCTACAGATATGTCAAATCACACATTCATGAAATAAGATGTAAACTTTTTAGTTCTGTGAAAAGCAAGAATTCCATACTATATTGAAATATTTCGAAAGCCTTTATAATTCTAATTATAATTCTAGAAATCTAGAATAGATTAAAATTTATTCTGAATAAATGTCATAATGGGGAATGCTACAAACATTTCTGACATTAACCAAGCACTACACGTTATCCACAATGCCAATACAATAAGAAACAAAAGAACCAACACTTTTAGCTGTTTGCATTATGGCAACGATGGCATTTGCTACATTGTGAATTAGTAGGGAATATGATTTAAGTTTGCCATTCAGAGTCATCCTGCCAATACTGAATTTCTAAAATGAGTGGAACTGTACTTTAAGCCTTCTTGCAAGGCTGATTTGGAAGCCCTTCTTCCTAATCCCAGATGCAATTACAGGCACATGCTGACATGCACTATTTTTATTACTATTTCACATATTCTACAGCCAAGAAATGGCATGGAAAACAGGTGCCAGGACCCAGTCCTGTCTCAAATTAAGCCCATAGTCCTAGCTCAGATTTTCCATCACTATTTTGAAACAAGATACAGTTACATATTTTTCCATACTGGACTAAAAAAAAATGGCAAGATTGAAACAAGCCTTTCTTCCTAAAAGTGATTCCATTCTAAAAGACAATCCAGTCTTTGATGCATTAACATTCAGCCAATTTGCAATAATATACCCTGCAAAAGACTGAGTCAATAGGCATGTAAGTTACGTGTTATAAAGGCTAATTTTGCTGCCAGATCATTTCACAAAGTTTCTTAATTTCCAGAAAGTGGAATCTGGGAACGACAGGCAAAGTGCACCCGCTGGAAGACAGCCTGACTGTGGATTGCTATGATTGCACTGGAACGTATTGTACATATTGTACTTATTCATTCTGCTGAACATGAGCTGTGGAGTGCTCCAATTATGTGCGTGTGCACACACACACTGTTCTTTTCAGTGCCAAGAAATGTTCAGTGTACCCATCTTCACTGTATTCAGGGCACATTTCCCCAAACCGAAAAGAACAGAGTACTCATTGTCCATGCAAAATTGTATATGAATATAAGGAAAGTAGTATAAAAATATTACTATGAGTATTTATGCATGAACGTCAGAGCCCCACATTGCCAGGCTGAGATTTCTGTGTTCATAAGAATTTAACAGCCCAATCCTAAACTTCCTGGCACCTAAATGGCTACTGCCGCATCCTATGGTCACCATGGCTCCTTCCCCGGAGGAGTCTCCTCAGGGGAAGGGGACATTCATCCCCTTCTCCAATAAGGGTGCAGGCCCTGCAATGGATCTACATCAGTCTGTACCGGCTATTTTGCCAGCAAGACACCAGCCCAACATGGAGTGTAGGATCCAGCAGAGCAGGTAAGAATTTTTGTCCTCCTGCCAGATTGGCTGGAGTTGTGGAAGGATTTTTTGTTCTGTATTTGCCTACTCCATACCATTTGCCATTTGGGACCTGAGGGAGTTACTTATTAGGTCACAGCAGGCAGAAGACAGTGCAGGTTCGGAAGAAAGAATATAGGATTGGTGACCTTCCCTACTGGTATCTGGGGCAAGAAGAGAGCTGGATTACAGTCTTCTGAAACTGCCTAGCAAGGAGTGAGGGTCTGGTCCTCTGGGCTGCATCTGCATTTTGCATCCTCAAATACTGTTTGGTTTGGGGTGGTGGAATGAAATAAGGCTGACTTGTCCCTGGGAGGCAGGTGACTGGAGCTATTACACTGCTGTCCTGCTCCTTTTACCAAGGTGTGAATTCACCTGTGTACAGGGATGATAACCTCTAGGATCCTGGATAGACTAATGTCTGCAATGCTTTGGGAAGCAGTTAGTAGATTAGGAGCTATGTTTCAGTTATATTATTAACAAAGTTGTGGCCGATTTTTATATCCAAATGGATATATCCAAATGGATATCCAAAATGAATATAAAATATATCCATTTTTATATCCATTTTTATATACCGGGAAGATGATGAGCAAAACAGACCTTGCTGAAAATTGATTAAAACATTATTTTGTATACTTTTAACATACAAGATAGTATTCTTCGGATGCATCCAATCAATCTTCATTTACCTCTGAGTTGAATCTTGAACTAAGGCTGCAATCCTAACCACACTTTCCTGAGAGTAAGCCCCATTGAACAAAATAGGACTTACTTCTGAGAAGACCTGGTTAGGATTGTGCCCTAAACATCATAGTCAAGAATAATTGTTCATGCAGATTAAGTTTCACTACCTGTTCATGTCATCTAGATGTTCAGCAGCAAAGTAAAAGCTTTTTATCTTAGGATGGCAGGCCTTGAAAGCACTGTAGGAAAAAAATATAATATGAAATACACAACACATTTTTCAGTATTAATATCATTCATCATTTGGTTTTTATGGTCTTAGATTTAATATTGGTTTTTCTAAAGTCAAGTAGACTTGCATTTATATACACAATTTTAAATATCATTAAAATATACCTATTTGGGAAAGCATATTAATCATACTATGCAGCTTCAACTACATACCAATTGTACTTGAATGCAAAGTCAGTTCAAACATTAGCCTAAGCTATGGTGTGTTTTTGATAAGTAAGAAACAGTTTACAGCCCAATTCTCTCCCCAGCCCTCTGACGGGTGCAGAGGTGCCAAAACAGCTACCGCTGCATCCAGCGGCACTGCTGGAGGCCTGCTCAAGGCAAGGGGACTTTTGACCCCTTCCCCTGAGTAAGGGCGCAGGGGTTGTAATGGGTCTCCTCCATTCTGTGCCAGCTATTTTGCTGGCACAGACTGGAGGAGCTCCGTGTCAAGCTTTTAAGCATGACATGGAGCACAGGTTCTGGTGCAGCTTCTCATCCCTGTTCCTCCCTCTGCCCGCCCTCCCCCAACCTCCGCAGAAACACCTCCTTCATCACCCCAAGGCACTCACTGCCACCCAGAGCTCCTACTGTGCTCCGGGTGGCATCCGTCCGGCACTGAGCTCAGCACTGACTGGTGCTGGGCTGAAGCCGGAGCTGACTACTCTCAGGTTGGGAATGTGTGTTACAGCATGTTTGCAACACCCAGTGCCAGAGCACAGCACCAGTATTGAGGTATCTTAGAAATGGGCCCTTATTCACTAGGAGAATTGTGACTGGTAGGCGAAAGTGTTGTAAAAGTTTCTGACTACAATACTATTGGCCAAATTTGACTTAACAGAAAAGTCCACTTGAGTTTTTATACTACGGTACCTCTAGTATTACTTTGAGCTTTAAAACTTAGTCGCTGAAGAGAAAAAAAAAATTGTGTTAAATTTTTGACAAGCTGTTGAACTTGTAATCATGAAATTATTCTCAGTAATGGGCAACTGCAGAAGTCCTTTCCCTCTCAACCAAATACAAAAATAATTACTATCAGTTTCTGGAGCATTAAATCTACATTCCAGACCGCAGGGTGTTACAGGGGTACAAGGTTATATTAATCTTAACAGACACTGAACTCAACATAAAGTTTAAACTTCTTGCTGCATTACAGTTCATGATCTTTTTATCTGGATACCCAGATGAAAATGTTGTTGATTCATTTCATCATGTATACCTTATTTATCATGCAAGCAAGGAAAAAGGTAGCTAAAAAACACTACTGTACCACAGAACAACAATGAAATGTATTATTATAATACATTGCACAATTCTACCTAACTCTCTGAGTAACAATGAAGCAGTTTCAACATATCAGTGTCCACTGCAGCAGCATCCACTGTATCCTGCAGGGGTGTTTCAGCATGTTGAGGTCTCCATGGGAGAAGGGAACATTTTTCCCCTTGTCCTAGGCAAGCCCCCGCTTCCCCCATGGGTCAATTTGGAACCATGCCACTGAGATAGCTTGTGCAAGTCCATGTTGACTGCTGAAGGCAGATCGGGTCCATGAAGGGGCTTGGGATTAGGTAGGTGCTGCTGCCACCAAACCCACCCCCTTCCCAGGCCCGATTCACTCTCTGTCCTGCTACCATCATTTCTCACCCCACCTCCCTCCCAATCCCTACATGATCTTGCCATCAGCAATGGGCTTCAGTTTGTCACATGGACCTGGCCACTTGAGGTGGAGGCCCAGTCACACTAGCTAGCGCTGTTGCTTTTGCAACAACCGGAAAGTTGTTTATTCCACCAGAATGATTATTCTGGTAGATCCACCCATTGGATTGGACCGACAATCAGTTTAAAAAAATAGATGACCTAAGTCTCAAAAGCAACAATCCAGATTGTCAACAAAAATGTGAATGATTTGCTTCCTGAACACCAGAACAACTGGTGGTTTCCTATAGTAATAATAATGATTGACAATGACACATTTAATATTAGCAATGGAATTCCATAAAAATACAGTTTCCATCAGAGAAAAATATCAATCAGGGAAACATTTCTTAAAATAGGGAAAGTTTAGTTCAGCATTTATAATTCATCTATTACCAACATTACTTCTAATATACTTACTACTTCTTGCGACATTCACTAGCTCTATCAATTTTAAATTCTGGTAGACTGATGAATCCTTCAGCTTTTTCATCCTATGAAAATGAAAAAAATTAAAGATGAAGGGCAAAAGACCAGCTAAAAAAAAGGCCAGAAACACTTATGTTTCCCATCTCACAGGATAGCATTCTTATGTTTATCATGTATCAAAACTTTGAGAAAATCAATTATCTTGCCAGAAAGTTGGAAGGGAACTTTAAAAAGGTCTGTTTTCAAGACCAACTTAAACCATGTGGTCAACCAAAGCTCTTTTGGGGAATTTCCCATAACTTGGATGAGACTCATCTAAGTGGTCTGTGACCCACTTGATTTGTACAACCTCATGCATGTTTATGCAGAAGCAAGTACAGTGGAGTCAGTACAGCTTACTCTTCAGCAACTGTGGAGTCTCAAACCATGTAGACAGGACATTTGATTTACTGCACACTGTTGAAAACACAGGACAATTTGAGCCAAAACCATGATTTTGTTAAAATGTTTTGATAGTGATATACAAGAAAAGGAAAACAATCCAGACAAAAAACACATCAACCCCAGCATGGAATCCAATACACTTGAAGACAGACAAAAAAATAATTGGCTGATTAGTTCCAATCAATATTCAATTTAGACCCACTACCCCCTGCATTGTTCTTGGCTTTCACTGTCCTCTTACAAGTTGTCTAGTCATAATGCTGCAGTGAGATGTGCCAGTTCTGGAAGCTGGTATGATTTGCCTGTTAAGACTCTAGCCAAAGCATATCTATACCACTCCAGTTTCCTCCCTTGCCTTCTCATGTCCTCCTTGCCAACACTGTCAGCCCCTCCTATGTGTAGGCCCTATGTGTAGCTTTGTTTTAGTTCCTTCCCACCCTTGTTTTCCTCTAAGTATACATCTCCATCAATATATCTGTATTGTTAAGGATGCTGCTCTAACTCCAAAACACACATCCATACTCCATAACAACAAAAACAAACGAGGCTCAGCTTGTACGTGTGGTTCTTCTCCTCATGTTATCACATCTTTGGATTGCGCCTACAATATTTAGGCTCAGTCATAACCTTTTACAAGAAAAGAAATATGTCAATATCCTACCTCTTCATTGATATACCAGTATAGAGAAGTTTCCTTCAAAACAAACCAGTATTTTTTCCATTTTTGTGAGAAATAACTCTTGGCATCTTTCTTTTTCCAAAGCCAGCCCTCACAGTCTCCACGACCAAGATCTTTACAAGAAATCCGTCTTTTACTCTTACTTGGTGCAAGACCTGAGAACAAGTTGTATTTCAGAGAAAATTCATGTCAATCACATAATGTATTCCAGAAAATTCATTATGTCAGTCACATATGTCACATTATGTCAGTCACATAATGTTTCCATCCTGATCCATTTCTGTCAGGGTAGAACTCTGGCCCAGTCCTACTATCAACTAGCCATGATGTAGGCATATGGTAGCTTGTCACTCAGATACAAAGCATCATGAATGTCTAGTTGACGTCTTAACAATGCTGACAGAAGATTCTTTGACAATAGAGAAACTTAGAGAAAGAAGGCAATCTTTAAAGCATTAGGCAACATGCACTGATAAAACTATTGCTATCACAAAAGCATCATTTGTTCCAGAGTTGAAGTTAAGAATAAATTTAGGCTTTAATTATATGCAAACTGTTTATACCAGGGGTGCTCACACTTTTTTGGTTTGAGAGCTACTTTGAAACCCAGCAAGGCCCAGAGATCTACCAGGGGGAAGGAAGCGTCTGACAGACACCCCCTTTGATGTATGGAGCCCCTGCTGGACCAGGTCAGAGGAGGCCCACCAAGTCCAGCTTCCTGTGCCCCACAGTGGCCCACCAGATGCTTCAGGAAGCACACGGGAGGCCTCTCCTCTCTCCCCACCCCACATACTGGGGACAGCCACAGGTCCCCCCAAGAGGCACATGCCCAGCATTGCTGCACTATGGGGGGAGGAGCTCCCCACTCCCCACCCCCCCCCAAACTCTTTGTGGCTGCACCCCGAGACCAGCAGGGAGAGAGAGGCATTGCAGGTCTTCCTCGGAAGGGGCGGGGGGCTTCCCCGTTTCCATGAAGAGGGGCTGCGTGTGCAGGTGGCAGGCGGGGGAGACACTGCTCCCACCGGCCCTCCTCCTGCAGCGGCGGGGGGGCCAGCGGGGTAGTCTCACCTGTCAGCCCCGACCGAGAACGGCAGCGGCCGCAGCACTTACCTCTGGGCTCCTACAGGGGTGGCTGGGCCGGGCATAGCTGGGCTGGGCCGGACCTGACTGGAAGGGAAGGGGAGGGTCACTCGGGGCCTCCCGCGGCAACCGCCATCAGAGCGACTCCATCTCGAACTCCCACCCCTCCCCCCTTCCGCTATGGAGCCCCAGGAAGTGCCTCAGTCCAGTGCAGCCCAGCTCCCTCTCCCGCCGCTGCCCACCGGCATGCAGCGCCACGAAACTGATGAAACTGACTAGAGTCTAGTCAGTTTCGTCAGTTTTGTTACTGCATGCCTAAAGAGCAGCTAAAGTGTCAGTTTAGTGTCAGCTAAATATGTCAGTTTCGTCTAGTCACTAGACGAAACTGACATATTAACAGTTTGGAGAGACAGGGCTCCGCGATCTACTCATTTTGCCTCGCGATCTACTGGTAGATCGTGATCTACCTATTGAGCACCCCTGGTTTATACAGTTTAACTTTTTTTAATTTTCCACTAGTTCTACAATAACTCATTTCAAATAATATTTACCTTTGTTCTTCTTTTTAGATTTGTGCTGTAGAGAGGACTGCTGAAATGTCTGAGAAAAAACAACACAATGCAATTTGGTTACGGTATGCCAATTAAATCATAGTAGTTCATATGCCACAATAGTCAGGAACCTCACACTTTAGACACAATACAGAAGTAGTCTTATGTGAACCATGCTATAATAAATGGGAGCTTGATGCTCAGTGACTAATTATACCACCAACTGATATGTCCAGTTTGTATGATTGGCTAACTTATGAGCAAGTGCTATGCTCCCAAGTGTCGCTCTTCAACTTGGATAAACTGAGCCCAAATGCCCGTGCTGTTCTCTCTGACACCTTGATTATTGCAATGACAGTTCATAGACTCAAGATCCCTTAGGAAAATTACTTACCAGCCCAATCCACCACCACTCCCTGCACGGCAATGCAGCTGCACCAGTGTGATGTCCGCTACATTCTGCAGGGGAATTTGGGTCTCTGGAGGTCTTCTTGGGGCAAGGGAACATTTGATTCCCTTGGGAAACAAACAGGATTCACTGCCTCCTGCAGGCTCCCAACCCCCAGTCCCTCCGACGAGTGGCCAGTGGTCCGGCAGTGCATGTGGGAAAGTTCTGGCCTTCCCACTGGTGTTCTGGCAGCACGCTAATTGGTACATGCTTTGCAGTTGTTCTATAGCAGCCAGTGCTGGCGGAATATTCATTCCACCAGTGAGGACTGGGCTGTTATATGGATTGAACTGGTTGCAGGAATGAAGTATGTCTCCCCAACTTTATGGGAGCCCTTGATTGGGGACTACTGGGATCTAAAGGTCCCTCTTGCCTTACAAATCACAAACCCCTTTCATTTTTTACATGTGATCACTTCCATTTTATGCAAACAAGTTTATAAACAGAGATGTACACAACAGTTGATTTGGCTTCCTACAATTTTCCAATATGACAAATGTGTAATGCAGCTCACAGTGAACTGTCAACCCATTTTGGTTCATTTACTACTAAAATAATAATTTCCAAAGATAAAGTTATACTGATGATAAAAAAAAGTTATACTTTTCCAAAGAAATGTAAGAGCAAACCAAAACTATTTTAAATTACATGACTACAGTTAGACATGAGTCAGTCACTCCACAAACAGCATCAGCACAAAGAGAGGCATCTTATCATTCCACTTACATGATACAAGGAGGTTTCTGGACCAGGTGTGCTCATGCTGTCTTGCCTTAATGAGTCCATTTGTAAACTAGGTAGAAGAGAGTAATGACTAGGACTGTTCTTGTCTCCCTTCTTTTTGGATTTTTTTCCTGTATCTTTTTTACTGTTTCTTTGAAACATATAATCTTCTTGAGCAATTTTCTCATTGCTCATATATCGAAGTAATGAATTTTCTAGATAGAAAATGAAAAGGTTACATTGCAAATCAACTAAGAGTCCATCTGCACAATGCAAATCTTGCTGAAAGCATAACTACAACTCTTATTGAGATGACATCAGGTGCTGTTAAGTAACTGCGTCTAGAATGGACTAAGAATCCACACTAATAGTGGCTTGGCATCTAATGTCTTCATAGCATCAGAAACAATGAACAATGTGTATCAGCATGTTTCATTATTTTACCCATAAAGTCAATGTTTATTCTATATTAGACTATACTATGCAAAATTCTAGGCCACTTATTTTCAACCACTGTGCCGTGGCACACTGGTGTGCCGCGAATGGTCCCCAGGTGTGCCGTGGGAGTTTGGTGGAGGGTCATTTATTAATAGGACCATTGGGGATATGAGCTCCCACCAACAGCAAGATGTGCCTTGTCAATTTTAGTACCTTGTCAGTGTGCCATGAGATGAAAAAGATTGAAAATCACTCTTCTAGGCAGAAACACATGTAGGAAATGTAGTCTCAAGGGCTACTGAGGTTGTCACTGCCATTGGGAAAACTATGTTTCCTAGGTGCACTTGTGCCTGGTACACTGCTGGAAAGGACATCTGACATTGCCATCAGAGCCAGTAGCCAGGCAAGTAGGTGGGAGAAGAATTGGGAGAAAAAGTTAAATTGGATTGGGTTTTGGATTAAAATCTAAGACCAAAAGGAACAATGGAGTTGTGAAGCTCACTTCATATTTTTCCAAATAAGAAAACAAGAACTTTGATGACACCAGTGGTGCTACTTTATTATCATTATGAATATTTATATACCGATTTTCAACAAAAAAGTTCACAAAGCAGTTTACAGACAAAATCAAATAATTAAATGGCTCCCTGTACGAAAAGGACTCACAGTCTAAAAACATGCAGAGAAACACCAGCAAACAGCCACTAAGAACAACACTGAAAAGGGACAGTAATTCTCTCCTACTAAATATAAGAGGCACACCACCTGAAAAAGTGCCTCTTTGCCCAGTGAGCAGGGATGCAATTTACACTGTAATGCCCTGATCTAAAGACTCACATGATATGTAGTATATATAGAGAGATTTTTCATGTTTAAAGCACTCCAATCAGGGGACAACGGAACGTGCAGAAGTATGGACACACAGGTACCCTATCTCTGAAAAGAATCAAACCTCCCAAATCGTGGAGGTCCAATACACTTAAACCTTCAGTTTGGGGGTCTAAAATTTAGGAACAGACATATTCTCTAATCATATAAATTCAAACATAAAACAAAAGAAAAAAAAGAACAGATCTAAGTTGACTTTAAGTTGAATTCCAATTTAGGACAGTAGCAATGATGGATAATCAATTAGAATCTTTGAACAATCTGTTTTTCCACCCCATGTTTTGTAGCTAACAATGTGGAATAATTAAGGGAAGGTTGCATTTAGTGTCATAAAAGAAATATTAAGGTCAAGACATATCTGCTTCACCAGTGTTCTAACTAACAGCCCAATCCTATCCAGTTTTCCAGTGCTGGCGCTGATGTGCCTATCGGGCATGCACTGCTTCCTGTGTTGGGGGTAAGGTCACAGAGGCCTCCTTAAGGTTAGGGAACATTTGTTCCCTTACCCCGGGGCCGCATTGCGGTTGCACCGGTGCTGGAAAGTTTGATAGGATTGGGCTGTAATTTGGGGCACAGTCCTAACCCCTTATGTCTGTGCTGAATTCAGCACTGAATCCAGTGCTTTCCAGCACTGACATAAGGATAATCCAGCTCTGAGTAAGGGAACAAACATTGCCTTACCTTGAGGAGGCCTCCGTGAGTGACACCCAACTGCAGGATGCAGCACGTGTCCTATTGGCACCACTATGCCAGTGCTGGAAAGCATGACATAATGACATAAGGGGTTAGGATTGCACTTTCAGGGCGCAATCCTAACTAATTTTCCAGCACTGGCATAGCTGTGGCAGTGGGGCATGAGCTGCATCCTGTAGCTGGGGGGCAGTCATGGAGGCCTCCTCAAGGTAAGGCAATGTTTGTTCCCTTACCTCGGAGTTGCACTGCCCTTATGTCAGTGCTATAAAATTGATTAGGATTGCGACCTTAGAGCACAATTCAGAGAATCACTTGGGCTTGGCGAAAGTCCCTTCCTCCAGCCCAGGAGTGTCACAAACATGTAATAAAGCACATTCATGACTACTCTGGAGTCAGCTGAGCCAGCACATGGATGTATGCTGACTCCTGGAGACTGAATCCAGCCCAGGAAAGTTCGTACCCACTGAGGGCGGCAGGTGAGGGGGGTTGGAGAGAAGGGAGGGAGCATGGAACAGGAGCATTTGGGGGCAGAGACCGGGTGGGCTGGTGGGCAGGCTTGGTGTGGGAGGGGGGTGGGATCAGCCTTGCAACATAAGCTGGATCCTAACCTTCCTCCCAGCCAGTCCAGCATTACACTGGGCTGTTTGGATTTGCTCCAGCAATTTCGCTGGCACATAGATCTGAGTAGCCCCATAGAGGTGGCTGGTGCATGACATCCCCTTACTCAAAATTTCATGGCAGCCACCTCCTAACCTTCACTGGATATAGCTAGGCCACAGCCTGCCTGTTCCAGTGCAGGTTAGGATTCAGCTAATTTTGCTGCTGTGTGACACTATTTTGTGTGTGTTTTTTGTTCAAAGTTTATTTATTACAGATACTGGTGAGGAAAACGTGTTAGACTTGGGGCTAGGACTACACAGGTTACACATGGGGGTATTGGCCATAGATTACAACATGCATTGTTAAAAAAAAAAGAAATCAACGACCGAAAAGAAAAATACTTATCAATACAAAAGTTGTCATATTTGTCATTATAAGAATTAATATTTATCTAAACACTCAATATTGTTTAACTAAAGTTATCTATCCAGTCATAAAAAGGCTTCCAATATCTTCTTACTCTACCTAAATCTCTCTTTCATTCTTTCTGTTAAAACCTCAATTTCTGCTATTTCATAAATTTTATCTATTAAATTTTCTCTAGTTGGAACATCTGTAGATTTCCACTTTTGCGCATACAATATTCTTGCCGCTATACTGATATGTACAATAAGGTGTTTCTTATACTGGTCTTTAATTTCTGATGTCACATTTAGGAGGAATATTTCCGGTTTGAATGGTAATACACAATGTGTGACACTATTTTGATTATGTTTATATGCCATGATTTAAAATATTTTTGTCAGTAATAGGTATTTTATTATTATTTTATTTTCATATGCTTTTTTAATATGCTGTCAGCCACGTTGGGCATCACCACATGGAAAGACAGGTTATATATAATTCATGTCTGCTTACCTCTTCTACTGTCTCTTTTTGTTTTGCTGGGTTCTTCATAATCCCCTACCCAGTTGTATTCTACTGGCATAGATATAGGTCTTAGTTTGCCTGCAACACAATAAATCTGTTGATTAAATAACTCTGACTTCCAAGTACTTGTAACAAACTTTCACATAAGAAAAAGGCCTATCCATTCCAGCATCCTTTTTCCTACAAAGGCTCACAAATGCTTCTGTGTAGAAGTAGAAGATGAAGTTTCCATGAACCCAACAGTTTCACTGGATAACCCTGGTTCCAGTGTTTATTTTTATTTACTCTATTTATACTCCACCGTTCTCCCTGTAGGGACCCAAGGCAGCTCGAAGGGACCCAAGAGACCCAGTGTTGTGAAAGAGTGAAAAGATCTTCTGGGTAGAACTGGGAATTTTCCTAAATTTCAGAATTCAGTGCATTGTAAAGCACAGTCAACATCAACAGAAAAAGAGAACTACTGCTCTACCTATTATAGTTTTTATGCAAGAATCACTTAAAGATGGCCCCCAAAACACAAAAAACACAAAAATTGCCATCATCCTCACATCTTGGTTCATGAACAATAGTCCATGTACTCAGTGAAAGAGTTGCTGTTTTTCCTTCCACAAAGGGGCTTAAAATATTATCCTCCTTTGCATTTGCACAGTCTTCTCCAAATATGCACTGAGGCATGATTTCTATCTTCTTTTGCTAAGTATCCATGTCTATATGTTGCTTAATGAATTTTCAGTTAACCACTTCCTGTTTAGTGTTAGAGTTAGTTTCACCCAGCAATCAGGCTTTTGGCAGCCTGCTCTGTGGTGCTATAAGTTTAAATGCTTATAAACTGTTTAAACAAGAAAACTTAGCCCTGGTAAGCTTTTTAACAATGTAAATGGGCATATGGGACTTCTATTTTTATAGCATTTCACGTATCCTCAGTTTCCACATCTGTGGGGGAAGGATCCACGAAATGGTACAGGGACTAGTAAGTGTTGGACTTGATATCTGACCCATCATGGTTGTAGTTATAATCCAGCAGGAGGGGATACAAAACAGCAGGAGGGGATACAAAACAGAACTACTGTTTGCCTTTTAAAATAATAATGAATTATTGCAATAAATATGGCAAAATTATTTTTTTCCCCAAGAGAAGAATGAAAATATTTGTCATAAACATTATTACATTTCAGGCCAACAATCATCACAAGTTTTAGCATAAAAATCCATTGCAAAAGTTTACAGCACATTATTGTAAACGTATTGTCCAAAATTAAAGAACAGGTTCTTGTTTTTCCAGAAACTTTGAGAAAATATGTTTTTTTCCTTAGTTTTCTGCCAACTCAAAGCTGTCAAGGAGATGGAACTTCAAGTGTCAGAATCTGTAATTGAAACAGTATATAGAATGCAGCTAACTGTGGAGAGTTCCTATGCTGAGAGAGCTGAATAGCTGCCTTTCTAATCCCATGAGAAAATGTAAAACGGCTCACAATGCAATGAAACACATTACATAAAATGGTGGGTGAACTCTTGTGGGCACAAATTAACTTATTTTGGGTCACAAATACATAAACTGAAGCAAATAAGGAGGGACTATATTTTTTTAGTAAATAGATGCCATACCATAGGTTGGAGTGCTCTCTCTCCTTCCAGAGCTACTTGTTCGGCCTTTCTCATATTCATAACAATATAATACGGCATCTTCTTCAACCACATTAAACCGCTTTCTATATTCTTGGTCAAGAAATGAATTTGGAGATTCAGATCCTTTATGAACTGGTTTTCCCACTAGGTGTCTTCCGATATCATCACATGGAAGATTTCCCTTCTCATCCCTTTGATTAAAAACAAAATTGGATGCATTTTGATAGTCATGTAGAAGAAAAGAGTGACAAAGTCTGTGGTGCATCTTGGGTTTCATACTATGCAATAATTGCATATACCTCAATTTATGGTCCAATCCTATATGGATTATAGGACTTGAGTTCCATCAGCGCAAGCACCACACTGCTGGTGTGGCAGCTGCTGTGATAGTGCAAGGGCCAGGGCTACAACTGTGATCGCCTGGTGGCTGTTGGCATACACTAACAACCTCCAGAGCCCCCACAGCAGCAGTTAAGAGAATGGAGGGGGCATACCAAGGGAGGATCAGGGCAGGGATTGGACCTGGCTGGGAATGTATCAAGGGCAGGTTGGGGGTAAATATCAGTAGTGGCAGTGCTGCCAGTATCCTATGCCCCCAGCCCAGATCCGACATGAACCTTTAGACCCACTTGGATTTATGATAGCCAAAGAGCTGGTGCAGATTCAGGTAGACCCACTGGGAACAAGGTAGTTGAGGAAGAGGTAAGTAAAAGTTTGTTACTTAACTCCTGGTCACTGCCTAGCTGGCCCAGAGCATGCAGTGGAGGTTGTGCCAGTGCCACTGATAGGAAAGGACTGGGCTGTTTGTCACATAGAACTTTGATCATAGTGAATCTCTGAAAATGTATAGAACACTTAGTGCTAGAGACTGAGGTTACCATTAAGTTCTGGTTTTAACTCTTTCTGCTGTCAAGAATTACTTCCTCCAAGTACTGTCACAACTAGAACACACCTGATTAGGACTTGTGCTTAAACATTTTAAGACCCTCTGTAAATTCATACATTTTGTTTAAGTACCCCCTTCCCCTGACATTCTTTTGAGTTTTGGAAACAAATAAGAGGCCAAAATCTAACAAAGCAGAATGCATGTACCCAGGATTAAGAAACCGTTACATAATTTACCTTATCAGTTTGGAATGGGTCTCTTGCCAAATTCCAACTAACATAATTCCTAAGGGTATTATATGTAGTTTTACCTCTGAAGGTAATCTTGTCTGATGGGTGACCAACTGGGAACCCCCACACACTTTTTCTAAGATACTTGGTGGAAAAGCAGGCTTCAGATAAATGAACCGTAAGGTGGCTAGAAATTAGAATAAGGCAATATCTTCCAGAAGGAGGTGCCAGCACCCCTCTCCGGGTTTACACTGATCCTTTGGATTGGAACATTTTGTTTTCTCTTGATCTATTAACTCCAACATGGTTAGAAGTCTGGAAACATGTCATGGGAAGAATGTGGGATCGTCAATATTAATCACTTCCAGTTTAAAACCACAGGACGTGGGACATTTCCTTCATATAAGTAGAGCTAATTTGTCATTGAGGTCCTACAAATACTGATTTTGAAGGTCAGCATTCTAAGGATAGCACTTTCCAGCACAGGCATAGCTGTGCTAGTGGGGCATGTGCTGCATCCTGCAGTTGGGAGGTAGTCACAGAGGCCTCCTCAAGGTATGGCAATGTTTGTTCCCTTACCCATAAGTTGCATTGCCCTTATGTCGGTGCTGGAAAGTGGGTTAGGATTGTGCCCTAAGTGACAGAAGAGTTGGTATGTTTCTTCTCTATGGGTTTAAGATAGACTACTACCTCATTTCAGATTACAAGGAAAATCCTTTTTTGAAAAATCCTTTTGCACAGACTAGTTGCTATGAACTGTACAAAATGAAATTGCAGAATTGTAAAGGGAATAAAGGGTCTCTTCAAGCTCCACAATAGCTTGTATAAGCCTACTTATGACAAAGCAAAACCATGTCCACTTAAGACATCAAGAAACTTATTTTTATGCACATACAGGTGGGGCCTCAGTATTCACAAGGGATGCCTTCTCAAACCCCTCCTCCCGCAGATACAGAAAACTTCGGATAAGCAAATCCACATTTTTTGGCTGCTTAAGTCCTCCAAGGCATCCAGAGCTGTGCTTCAGTCACCTCCCAAGGGCTTTCTGAAGCCCCCAGAGGTCACAGGCGGATACATACAGCCTCTGTGGGCTTCAAAATGCCCTCCATCACCTTCAGAGGATTCAGGTTGGGCAAGTCTGGCTCAATGTAGGTCAGTGGGTCCTGCGCTGAGCCAGAGCCATGAATACCCATGGACAAATAGAAAATCCGCAGAAAAGTAGGCTCAACTTCTATTTGAAAAACAAGAATTTCAGAAAGCAGTGCCAAGAAAAATGGATATGAATACTGCCAGGAAAAATTGCTTGGTACTGTACCTTATATCAAGGTACATTAAGACATCAAGAAAATAGCCTTGGTACTGTACCATGTGTAGACTGCATAATTCATACACCGCCTGAAATTTCAACATTTGCCATGATGATGGGAAGGGAATTAGTACATTTCTCCCATGTTGTTTAGGTATTTTGAATTATCAATCAATCATTGAATTATTTTCTTTTGCACTGCTTGGTTTACCACTTGAATTTTTTTTTCCTAGGGATTTAAACTTGCATTCTTATGATAGTGGTTTCAAATAATTAGTGTGGTCAATTGTGGCAATTCACCTGGGAATATAAGGCTCTGCTGGAGGAGGCGGTATGTAGAGGTCCTGGAGTGCTGAACTGTCTCTCTTCGTAGGCGTGCTGATAGTACTAGATGGTGTTGCCACACTACTTGTAGGACTTCTAGGTACAAGAGGCTGGTTAAAATGAAGAAAAAAAGATTTAAATGCCTAGTGGTTATCACTGAATCTCTCTTTCGTGATGTTATTGGTGCACTACATTAAAGGTAAATGTTACTTGCACTGAAAATGCAACATTTTGCATCATATTAGCTTCTTTTTGAACTAGCTGAATAATAATTATTGAAAATTAACACTAAACAGTGACCAAAGACACTATACATATTACCAGAATGGCCATATGCCCTTTATCATCAAAAGATTTGAATTCTGTTTCTGAAACCAACTCTCTCTCCTGACTGCATCCTTTTGTACCTATTTCATGTTCAACACACCATCTGGACAAGAATCAGCTTTGGTTATGCTTCAAGTATGGTAAACCTGGAACCAAAAAAAATGTTGGCCCTCTTCATTTGATCCAAATTATACATTTATTTCACTGTGGCTGCAATCCTAACCACACTTTCCTGAGAGTAAGCCCCATTGAACAAAATAAGACTTACTACTCAGCAGACCTGGTTAGGATTGTCCCCTGAGTTAATTACTTAAAACCGAGCACTTGGAGGGCAGATGAAAGTCTTGGGCTGCAACCCTATAAATGCTACCTGGGAGTAAGTCCCTTGAACTCAGTGGGGATCATTTCTGAGTAGATATACAAAGGATTAAGCCACTGATCACTTTTACTAGAACTAGGAATAACATAAAACATCTCAGCAACAGTAGGTGAGTAGAGAAATTAAAGATTGTATGTTATCAGAGGAAAATGCCCATTTTAACATACACTTTGTCTGCTAATTTCCAATGCCACAAGTATTCAGTGATATACCACTTTTCAACAAAAAAATTTACACAGCAGTTTCAGAGCAAATTAAATATATTTATATACTTTGTTCTTTAAAATAACGTTTGACAGAGCAAACTGGAACTTATCTTTGAGTACTCTCCCAGCATTATATATTCTGATTCCTAGCCTAACAGAAGACACCCATACAAAGCTCTAGAAAACATTCTGTTGAAAATCTTTACTGAGTGATTGTCTCCAAATTGCACCTAATGAATTATTACCACATTTAAAAGCCTACATTCTGACTCAATCATCTAAACTGCAGACATGCTGCTTTTGGGGGGGGGGGGATGCTACCTATTCTCAGTTATTCTAAAACAAAGGTGGTTAACTTGTTTGTTGCTATATAATTTTGATATATCAAATGGTAAGCAGGCACAGTTTTTATTGTTGCCAAGTATTCCATGCTAAGAACACTGGCCATAAAACATTTCTTGTTAATGCAAACAAATGTGTTTAAAAACAGATCAAGATTTGTAGCTACAGTGGCCATCACATGTATAGTGAGTGTGATTGTAACATAAGTGCATTAGGACACAAATATTTGATGTTGGAGTTTTCAATAACAATCAGGAACAAAAACCGCATACATGAAACCTCTGCAAGACCTAAAATTAATAAATTGTGACAGGCCATGGGGACTTTATAATAAAGAATAATTAGGTCTCATTCTATATACTTTCTGTATAATCTTGCAAGAGTTGTTTGAGAGTACAGTGGAATGTAATGTAATGGGAAGACACACAGAGTAATGGAATAGGTATACATCAACATGTACATTAAAAATGAAAGTAGATTTGGAATCTGAAGGAGAATTTGGAACTTTCTCCCAATTCTAGAAATCTGATCTAAAAAGAGAAATGGTTAGAGTATCTTTCAAAGAAGAACATAAAGTTCTGTATTCACAATATACATACAGAGCAGTATAAAGTTAATTCTGATAACTGTGATGAAAGAACAATTATCAGTATAAGCATCAAAGCTCTTCTTAAATCCCAATAACTTTGAACATACAGCACACAATTAAACAGATCCACCAGCACGGAAATTCTGAGGACTCTGAGCACTCAAAAAAACATAACTGGTGCTTCTCATACAGAAGTCATTTTTAGTAAACATGGAACAGGAGCTTATAGCAGTTTTGTTGTGGTCCAGGTTGATAGCATCACTTCAAAGGTACTGGAACATGAGTAAAACATAGGCAGAAGAAGTACAGGTTATTTAGTTTATTGATTGTAATTATCATTAACATACTCTGTATGTTCTCTTCAAAAGTCACTGCTTGTAGGTTAAAGAATTTTAAAATTCCAATGAATAAGGTTTATTTTTTAATTGTTCAAATAAAAGTTGTACTCACTTCATTATGAACACCTAGTGATGACTCCCACATCATAAAACAAAACTGATAAATATAGTTTTCTGATCTGAAGAATTCTACCGACATACAGAAAAGAAAAGTTGCTTAGGCAACCTCTTTAAGAAGACTTTATGAAGAGTCAGAAGTTCTTCTCAAAAGCCACTGCTTATATTAAGGCTGGAACATCCCAAAGCAGCAGTGATGCAAAAAGAAATTTTATTTAAAAAAAAAGGCAGATCTGACAAAAGACCTACTGAACACAATTTGTCAATATTTGCAATCCCCGAAACAGGTCAAAGCTGTATAATTCTCAGAATGTTAATATGAGCAGTTTTACAATGTTGACTGCTGTCAGAGACCCTTTTCATTGTTACTGCCATCTTATCCTTCATAGGCAGCAAATAACTAATTTATTCTTCAATTGGTTATGGCTACAAAGTCAACATTCAAGGCAGCAAAACTATTCCAAAGAATCTGATTCTCTTCATGAACTATGTTTAGAATGGAGTCAGAGTGCAGCAGTACATCTATGCTTTTCAGTCTCCATGAGTTTTTAAACAAGAAAAGCAGAGCTTTTGCCATTTTTCTTCTCCACCTAAGCACCTTGCACACTGCTGGTAAATAGTAGCAATAGATCTGAAAGATTCAAGGTCAGATGAAATAAGAGTACTTCACTGTGTAGAAAAAAATAAGCAACAATGACAAGAAAGATATCTAAATGCTAGGAGATAGGACAAGAAGCAAACCACAAACATCTACTGGAAGATCCTCTTATTAAAATATTTTAAATTACATGCTGCAATTGTATATAATATTAATAGACATTTTTTTCCATCAGGATGATCCAAACATGTAGTCTAGATCTTTCAATTCAAGTCCAAAGGTAATACTTAGAGCCACAGCCTCCCAAAGCAAGAGGCAGGCCTTTCTCAAAAAAGAGTTTGTGGGAGTTCCCACCACTCTGGGCCAGAAGGAGGTCTCCACCCCCATTGCACTTACAGAACTATCCTGTCAGGTGAGAGTCACCCTCTCTGTCCATCTATGAGGATCCTGTCAATTTTGCTTGGCAGGTATTCGCTTTGAGAGGGGAAAGGGTTATACAGCACCCATTTCCTCCTCCTCCTCCTCTCACAGGACAGCTTCACTGGGCTACTGTTGCTCAATGGCTATAGTGGCAGAGCGCTCAGCATTGTATCCTACCACTACAGCATTATCACTAGTGTATTGACTGAGGTTTTTGCACTGGAGCCTGCTTTATGGCCATGAGCAGCTCTGCCCCCTGAGCCTGGCTTGCATTCTCTTGATGCATTCTGGAGCGAGCCTAGGCAAAGGAAAGGGCCTTCATGTGATGTGGAAGAGGCTGCAGAAGGCAGCCTGGAGCCCTCAAAATCCAGTGTTTTTGCAGTGCAACTGTAGGAAAAGCTATTTGGGGTTTTTTTTTGTGTTTTTTTTGCTTTACTTTCTACATGTTTTTAAAGTGGGTCCCAGTATCTGCGGGAACCGCAGATAGCCAAAACCACGGATACCAGATCCGCAGTTACCGGGGGATGCCTGTATATGCATAGAAATACAACTTAGTCAACGATAACCCAAATAGCTAATACACATTATAGGTAGTTATATGCTCCTTCCTTTTTTTTTTTTTACTGACCAATTAATTTTATATTGCATGCATGTTAGAAGTATTGCACATCATTTACTGAGCTCTCTTATAAAGTTGCATTTGTTTATGGGTTTATGTCATAATTTTATCTTGCAGCTGAAAAACACAAGAGATAAAGAAATATTCAGTAATAAGTCTTTTTAGAAAAGCATATATGACTCCCTTCAAAGGTTTTTTTTTTTAAAACATTTAATTCACTATTTGTATCCTGCCTTTCGACTTGAATCAAGTGCTCAGAACTAAGCTTCTTTGTAGTTAAAAACACAGTTTCATACATGGAAAGCCAACTGTGTTTAACAAAGCAATCCTATCCTCAAGTTATATAACTTAAGCAGGGGAACACAATGCTGCGCTGCCAGCATAGTGACAGCATTACGTTGACAGGACATCCTAGTGTAAAGAGCAAAACGTCAACAGAGCAAGGGCATGGTGTGGGTGTAGAGTTTAGAATGAATACTGTTCTTGCTCAGAGCTGACTACCACTGCCAACTAGGAAGTAACAGTATTCTTGCAAAGAGATGCTAAAAACAGCCTGTGAAGACAATAAATAGCTACAAATGACTGCTCCGTCCTCTTATTCCACTTCCTTGGCCTTAACAGTGTGTAGCACTTGTCTTTTCAGAAGTTTTACAGGCATTCCACTTCAGGATTCCAGATACAAAGTCCGTAAGGTATGCTATTTCTATTATCACAATTGGGGCTGTAAGGACAAGGTACTCCACAGGAGGCACACAGGCACTGAAGTGGGGCCTCTAGACACTTTTCATCCCTCAACCTTAATATCCCAAGGAATGCACAGCACTCAAAATTCATGGACGCACAGTAATTTTTCCTTCTCCCCTATCATGGGGGAAATCACGTAAGACCTTAACAACCTTCCATTACAATGAAATTTGTAGCAGTGTCTCACACACATGACAAAATAAGAACTACAGAAATGATTTCCCCTTAGCTACAAGCCATCAAATGTAGGTAAGCTCTATTAAACATTGGAGAAGACAACAAAGGGCATGGTCACTTTTATTTATGAAAATCAGTGACATTCTTTCTTGGAGGATCAGAGTCAAAAGAACCAATAAATGAAAACAATCGCTATTGTTCACATGGCATAGATGAATGTTGTGCTATAGCCATATTATCTTCCTTAAGAGGTGACTCCCGAAATGTAGACATCAGGAAAACTACTACTAAAAGAGTGGTAGACTAGGCAGGACCTGAACATGCAGATGACCCTGGAAAGGTAAGTAAAATTTTTTCTTATCTCCCCATCAGCTGCCTGAACTCCAGTGGGTCTCCTCAGACATATTCCAGCTATTTTGAGTACAGGGGCATTTGGGGGCTCAGAGCTGGAAACTTGCCCCACTGTTGCTGAGATCCTCTGCCTCCCACCCCTGAATTGTCCCCACCACCGACCTACCTGCCCTGGGAAGTATGGGCAGACACTTATGCCAGTGACCTTGAAGTACATGATGGCAGCACAACAGCAAAATTTACCACCATAACCCCAGGATAGGACTAGACTATTACTCCATCACCAACTACCAAATCATAGCTACTCTCTGTTCCAGCTGCTACCCATGTTTTTTTTCCCCCCTCATCTAGAGTTGCTAAATTAGCAACTCTGAGACTTAAATGTAAAATTTTAAAACAGCTCTTTAAATATTATCATATGTCCAATGAGGTGTAGTGTCCAAAGCCACACTTGGTTCCTCGATGACAGCTATTGGTATAGGTACTCATGTCATTGTCAGAGGGAGGTGCAAGGTCTAAGAGTGACCAGCAGACACTAGCAACTAATAGAACATGACCACATTATGGCTGGATGGAATGAGGGGAGGCTAGAAGAGGTGAGTGGGGAAGACCAGAAGTGATTGTGAGGAGCTCCAGAAGGATCTCTCCAAACTGGCAGAATGGGCAGCAAAATGGCACATACATTTCAATGTAAGTAAGTGTAAAGTCATGCACATTGGGGCAAAAAATCAAAACTTCACATATAGGCTAATGGATTCTGAGCTGTCTGTGACAGATCAGGAGAGAGATCTTGGGGTGGTGGTGGACAGGTCAATGAAAGTATCAACCCAATGTGCAGCGGCAGTAAAGAAGGTCATTTCTATGCTTGGGATCATTAGAAAAGGTACTGAGAACAAAACGGCTAATATTATAATGCCATTGTACAAATTGATGGTAAGGCCACACCTGGAATATTGTGTCCAGTTCTGGTTGCCACATCTCAAAAAGGACATAGTGGAAATGGAAAAGGTGCAAAAGAGAGCGACTAAGCTGATTACTGGGCTGGGGCACCTTTCTTATGAGGAAAGGCTACGGCGTTTGGGCCTCTTCAGCCTAGAAAAGAGATGCCTGAGGGGGGACATGATTGAGACATACAAAACTATGCATGGGAAGGATAAAGTGGATAGGGAGATGCTCTTTACACTCTCACATAATACCAGAACCAGGGGACATCCACTAAAATTGAGTGTTGGGCGGGTTAGGACAAAAGAAAATATTTCTTTACTCAGCGTGTGGTCTGTCTGTGGAACTCCTTGCCGCAGGATGTGGTGATGGCATCTGGCCTGGATGCCTTTAAAAGGGGATTGAACAAGTTTCTAGAGGAAAAAACCATTATGGGTTATAAGCCATGATGTGTATATGCAACCTCCTGATTTTAGAAATGGGCTATGTCAGAATGCCAGATGCAAGGGAGGGCACCAGGATGCAGGTCTCTTGTTATCTGGTGTGCTCCCTGGGGCATTTGGTGGGCCGCTGTGAGATACAGGAAGCTGGACTAGATGGGCCTATGGCCTGATCCAGTGGGGCTGTTCTTATGTTTTTATGAGGCTTTTTGGGCGTATTGTTGTACGTATTTGTACATTTTTGTACAAAGATCTCCAGCAGCTCATGAATTGTTTTAGCAAGGCCTGCCAAGACTTTGGACTGACAATCAGCCTGAAGAAAACATAGGTCATTGTTCAGGATGTGGACTCACCTTCCTGCATTACAATCTCTGTGCATGAACTGGAGGTTGTCCATGATTTTGTGTACCTTGGCTCAACGATCTCCGACACTCTTTCTCTCGATACCGAGCTAAACAAGCGCATCGGTAAAGCAGCTACCACGTTTTCCAGACTCACAAAGAGAGTCTGGTCCAACAAGAAAGCTGATGGAACATAACAAGATCCAGGTCTACAGAGCTTGCGTCCTGAGTACACTTCTGTACTGCAGTGAGTCATGGACTCTTTGCTGACAATAGGAGAGAAAACTGAACGCTTTCCACATGCGCTGCCTCCAACGCATCCTCAGTATCACCTGGCAGGACAAAGTTCCAAATAACACAGTCCTGGAAAGAGCTGGAATCCCTAGCATGTATGCACTGCTGAAACAGAGACGCCTGCATTGGCTTGGTCATGTTGTGAGAATGGGCGATGGCCAGATCCCAAAGGATCTCCTCTATGGAGAACTGTTGCAGGGAAAGCGCCCTACAGGTAGACCACAGCTGCAATACAAGGATATCTGCAAGCGGGACCTGAAGGCCTTAGGAATGGACCTCAACAGGTGGGAAACCTTGACCTTGGCCACTTGGAGGCAGGCTGTGCAGCATGGCCTCTCCCAGTTTGAAGAGACACTTGCCCAACAGACTGAGGCGTAGAGGCAAAGAAGGAAGGCCCGTAGCCAGGAAGACACACCAGGGGCAGACTGCACTTGCTCCCAGTGTGGAAGGGATTGTCACTCCTGAATTGGCCTTTTCAGTCACACTAGATGCTGTTCCAGAACCACTTTTCAGAGCGCAATACCATAGTCTTCTGAGACTGAAGGATGCCACTGATGTTGTACATGTTATTACCCAAAGGAGGCTGCTGGTCTATACACAATTCTTTTGGTTTAACTATACTGCTACTGTGCCTCAGGTGTATGTCAACCTAGCTCTTCCTCTTGCAAGACTGTGACAATTATGGAGACGTGTCTCTCTTGTGCATCGGTCACTCTTATCTGGGTCCCTCCTTCATGCTGAGCAGAAGCAGGAAAATTTTAGTACTTTACTGGTACCTGCATTAGGGGGTGGAACAAGCTGTACATCATGTAGTGTTCTTCTATTCTTACCTCAGTCCTGCTCCATTTGGCAACCTCCTCCCAACACTGCCATTGTGCAGTCTGAGATTAGCTGGTTGTCCTTTTGGGAGCCAGGTAGGAATTTTTTGCTGCTATCCAGAGTGACCTTGGGCTTGCAGTTTTTTTTTGCCTACCCCAGAATGGAATTGTACTTCTGAAGGCTAAACTTTGTTTTCTGAATATTTACACTTTTTAAAAGTCAATTTAGGAAGATGTAGGGCAGGCTAGGAGGCAAGAGCTGGTAGTTTGCTGTGAAAAAGGCACAGGGAAGAAAGAGGATGTACCACAGGCTGGCACGAGGTGACTACTGGGCCCAATTCATGACTCTTCTACCTGTGGTTCTGTGGTAAAGGAAAACCCTCTATGGAATGAGTGGTTTTGGTTTTAGTCCTCCTGCCCTCTTTTGTATCTAAAACCATTGTTGATGCCTTATCAATCAAACTGAAAATTTTGTCCACTGGAGGCCAAAACCTGAATGCTTTCCCTGGGTAGGATCAAAACCACTTCATTTGTTCCCATTATAATGTCCTTTCCCAAAACCAGGTGCAACCTGGTGTTGGTCCCTGTGATCTGCCTTATTATTTCTACCTATTTCATGTGCATATAGCCCTTTCTCTTGCAAAAAGCGAATTCTCTTCACATAGGCACCAATATGACAGTGTTGCATGGGTTCTCCATGAATGTCTCTTACTCACTGGACCCATGGACCTAGCTGGGTGTTGTGATTGGAGTAGCACTTCCTTTCTGCGTGACCCTGGCTTTTTGCCTGGCAAGGCCTCTCTGTAGACTTCATGCTATCTGGAGAGTTGAGCCTACATCTTTAGTGACTTCAGGAGTTTTATGTCAGTTGCTATTTTCCTGTTTGTTATGTTATGATGGTGTGCACTGGAAAGGGTGATGTGTAGAAGTTTTTACATACATAAACCTTTATTGACATACCAAGCATTAATAGGTCACAAACAACATACTAGCATATAAACAAAAACAAACAGTACTCCAGTTAACACATATTTGTTAGACCAGAAGCGAGTGTTGGTAAAATTAAATAGGGTAACAACCGCTGATTCCCAGACAACTAATCACAGTGAGGTAAACCCTTAGAGTTTGAAAGAGATAGTAAATACAGATTGACAATGTTGGATGACTAGCAGCAGCTATGAAGCAATCTGTTTGATACATTCTTGACATTCTGAGGCCAATAATACCAGAATACAGGCTTCATTCTGGTATATATGCTGGTAAATAAGGGAACAATTTAGTTTGCTGCAAATAATCATAAATGGGGAAATGTAGGAGGATATGAAATTTTCAATTACTCCCTTCTTACAGATACACAAGCAATCTTAAGAGTAGAGGTTTTTGAAAATGGTGCTATTTAATTTACTCAATAGCAAGCCCATTGTATTCAGTAAGACTTAGGATGTAGTAAGACTTAGGATGTAATCCTATCTCACAGCCCAGCCCTGAGCTGCCTGGAGCTCGGGGCTGACGCAGCGCCAGCAATGGCTGCTGTGGTGTCCTGTGCGGCTTGGGCAGCCGCCACTGCCTCCTCAGGATGTTTTTCCCCTTACCTGAGTAAGGGAAGTAATCCCGCAATTATAACTCAAGAAGTAACTCTTGAGCCAGTGCAGAATCGAAGAGTCCCGTGTTGGGCCATGTGGTCCAACATGAGGCTCAGGATCTGGTGGAGCTGAGCTCCATCAGTCCTGCCCCCTCCCACCCTACTCCCTCCCCCATCATGTCTCCTCCTCACTCTCCCTCCCCCCATCCTGGAACGCCTCCCCCCATGCCTTCACTCGCCCCTCTGCCGCCTGGTGTTCCAGGCAACCATAGGGTGATGGAATGCAGGCCCAGCACAGGAGCTGACCCAGCACAGGCTTGCACTGGGATGGCTCTGGCGCTGGGCCTGTGATAAGGGCTCTTATCTTACTGCTGTGCACACCAGCAGTAAGCTGGCACATAGGGCTCAGCATTGGACCCTTACTCCAAAAAGATGTGGTATCTTTCTACCTGCTTAAATTTGAGTTGTGTGAGTATAAGGTAGGGTGACACATTCATTGGTACCTTCTCTGTTTAAATAATATGGGAGCATCATTGGTTAGGAACCTTGAGATTGGTGGACAATGGTGGTGTTACCAAGTGCACTGCATGCCTTCCTGTCAGTGTTAGCATGTTGTATTTTGTTGCTGAGCCTATTGTGATGTATCTGCTGGTGGTTGCAAGTGTGTTAGTGCAACTGACCAACAGAGTGACACTATTAGTCGACAAAGCTTCCATACACTCACTAAATACTTATTAACTAACAAGGAAACACAGAAGCTTAGTATTGACAAAACCAATTTAGAATCACTGCATGATCAAGATGTTTCCTTTTGAAGGTCCAAGATGAGGACATACTACAAAGAAGCTAAAAGCATAACAGAGCATTTTGCACAAATTGCTCCATTGTTAAAAGTGATACCTCAGAAAATATTAATCAGAGCTCAAGGAAGGTATGGCTAAAGGTGAAATGCAGTGACCCATTTTTGAAGGGACAAATTATACATTATAACCAAAGTGATAGTTTCGGTTAAACAGTGAAAAGTCTATTTGTCCATAGAGAACTACATCAGTGCTCACACACTTAAATGGAAATCTTATACAGATAACTCATAGTCAGGCTTCTTACATTATACTTCAATCTTCACAGTCTGTTGAAAGAACATTATACAGATTATCAATTAGTCCAAAATATCTATTATTTTAAAGCAGGGCTATTTTCTAGAAAGCAGAGTAGTAGGATCCCTATAGATCCGTGAATCATGCCATTTACTACTCCCCACTCTTTACAACAGGATACAAAATTTACTTTGTGAGCCTCTGTTTGCTTTTTGAGAAGCAACTATAAGTGAAGAGCATCTTGTCCATTCCTCCCAAAACAGAAATAAAGAGATCAGGGGGAAAAACAGATTTGTGTCAGAAAAAGGCTGAAGAGAGCAATTTAGTCAAAATACGAATTTTGGTGTAAAAGGAGGATAGGTTTTGGGAAATACAAATAACTGCATGGCTATAGCTCAGAGACAAATTAACTACAGGTAGGGCATCTTTATGCATGGATTCAGCATCCACAGATTTGACTCAGTGTGGGTACCAGACCCAAGCTGGAGGACCTCATCTGACCTCCTGGAGGCTACTGGAAGCACTTTTTAGTAATGTCTGGGAGGTTTTCTGAGTCCTGGATAGGCTGTGGGCAACTTTTCTGGACCTCAGAAGCCCCCCCCCCAGAGGAATTGGAAAGGCACTTCCAGTTTTCACAAACCAAGCCCTCGTAGATCCAACTGTATTAATCTCAATTTAGCTGACGAACAGAAGCTATATAAAAGAAAAGTTATTGATTGTACAAACAACACACATTATAGTATGTAATATTTCTTTTTTATCTGCAGAGATAAAAATTCTAAGATGTGTCAGTACTGAAATTCCAAGTTTTAGTATCTGTATCAAGACAGTTCTGAATATTTTAAAATGTAAAAACGAATGTTAAGAGTTCATATCACCAAAAAACTAAGAGGCTAGACCGAGGACAACACAGTACTCTAGGTCAGTGGTTCTCCAACTTTTTAGAGGCCCTAGAGGCTGCTGCCTGATTTATGAATGCCAAGGTGTAGCTATAATGGTGACTGGGCAGCAGTGATCTCCCCCACAAGTAGCAGGTTGTTTAACCCTTGATGCACATAGCCTAATTTGTCCTGTCAGTTATGTGACCAAAACTTACTTTAATTATGTTTAAGATTGCACCAGCCATATTGAACTGAATGAAACCTGTGCAAGAACATTTTTCAGAAGATGATACTAGCGATATCTGAGAGTACACTGTTGGGAAAGTAAAGAGTAGTTATACTTATTCTGAACAATGTATCACAAGTCTGTATTTCAGCATTCTAAGTAGTAAAATGTCTTCTCTATGTTTTAATCTTCTCTTTACTTAACTTGCACATAAAAGTGCTTCAAAGTTAAGCTGAATTAAAAGAAAGATAATGTAAATCATTAGCTGAGTCACAGGTGTTGACAGCAGTTATACAGATCTTGGTTCATTTGTTACCTTACAGAGACAAATCTCTCAAATTGTAGAATCTCAAACTCTTTTGCTTCCTCCATCTCCTTTGAATACATACAAAAATATGAAATGGACTGTGCTCTATCTATTTTAATAGAGAGCTTTTCTTGGACCCACCTTATCTCAGAGTGAACAAGGCATATACAAAGGTATTTTCCTTGCAGTGTAATTGCATGGTAATTAAGCAACAACTTCAAAACCATCTACTGGTGAACAATGACACCATCTCCAATAGAACCACTGTCATTGATATATCATTCTATTTTACAAAGAGGAGAAGCAGTCCCACAATCTGAATTTTGGCTGACCAAAGACCCAATCCTAACCACCTTTCTAGTATTGACACAGTTGCACTGTAGCCCTAAGGAGGCTGAGGAGGCCTCTGTGACTGCCCCTCCACTACAGGATGCAGTGCATGCCTTTTATAGTCTCCATGTGTTTTCAGGTTTTCCCTGGGTATTATTTGCCATTTGCAGCCCTCGGGGGACCCCAATCGAGCCCGTTGGAAGGCCCCAGTCTCCAATGAGCCTCTGCCCCATTAGAGACTGTTGGAGCCAGGACTGGCCCACAACTGCTGGTCGTAACCACCAGACACAAGCTGCAGGCCTAGTTAGAGCAAGGCCTTTTATAGTCTCCATGTGTTTTCAGCTTTCCCCTGGGTATTATTTTAACACCCCCCAACTGCCTCTGAACAACTTATGTCTCTAATGTATTCCTTTATGTAAATTTATGTACATTTATGTAAATTTGAAATATAAATTCTTTTTCCCTAGCCCCCAACACAGTGTCAAAGAGATGATGTGGCCCTCCTGCCAAAATGTTTGCCCACTCCTGGTCTAAATGCATGGTTCTCCCAAAGGTTGAGAACAGTTTCTGGACCAACAGGGTAACTGAATTTCTTCTGTATTTTCAAAAGTAAAAACCTACTTTCAATTTTACATTAGGAAATCTACACTTCACAATTCTACTATATATTGATAAGTGTAGGTAAAGTGGCTACAAACTCATAGCATTTCACGCTATACAGATTGCATAATCAATATGTATTTCCTTCAGATATCTATTAAATAATTATTTTCGAAAAGATGTATTATGCATTTCATTATGTAAATGTATATATGAAAGTGCATTAGCATAGAAACAATAATATGTCTAACAAGAACTTGTTGAAAGTACAGCAACTTCTACTGATACAAGATTAAAACCTAAAGGTTTTGAACAAATGTTCAACAAAGCTACCAAATGCATAAACATGGTATTTTCCATCTCTAAATGGCCAGGGTCTTGGATACTTGAAGGACCAACTGCCTTTGAGATCAAGTGGGGAGGCTGGCTCTGGGTTCTGTCATTACCAAATTTGAGGCTCACAGGGACCCAGTAATGTGCTTTCTTTATGGTTGCATCCACTCTTCCCCCCCAAAAAAGGCTTTTCTAGCTTTGTCCATTGTGGCCTACCATAGTACTGCTAAATGACCTTCTTTCAATGGATGTGGCCTAATATAGCAGCTGTTTCGGAGGGAATTCCTGCTATTTTAATTTTTTGTCTATGTTTGGCTGCTGAGCTTTAATTGTTTTGTTGATTTTTTAAATTATAGATATTTCTGCTAAGATACTTAAACTTCCCTGAGCACCTACATAGGTACAAAGGTATCAAAAACTTGCAATGTTGTTACACAAGATTTCTAATCTAAAATAGGCAACCAACTTCCCCCTTAGCCTCCCAGCTTAAAATTAATTCTAAACCTGAATCTTTACAGCAAGACGTATTCCTACAGCTAACTACATAAATGGACATTTTCAACAATGTTCTTGCAGGCAAATGAAAAGTTATGGGTTAAAGTTTACCTCTTAACATTGTCTTATGATTTAATATGCATAAACAATGTGATCTAAATTATATTCCATATGAAAAAGAATGCTATTTAACATGATTTGAAAAGAGATTTTTTTTATCAACCTGCTGAAATTTTAAAATATATTTCAGCCACAGCATTAGGGTATCGTCAGTTCATATAACTGTAACATGTTTTATCATTTTAGCAGCCTGTACATTATTCAATTCCCTAATAATGACAGTTTATAGTACTAATTTGTCATAACAATGTTTCAAGAAAAAATAGAATGTACCACTTGAACATTTGAAGAGACAGACCAGTCTTGATACAATTTTAGGTGCCAAGATGCAATACTATAAAGAACTTGGGAATGCTATCTAAACACAATTATGCAGATATGTGGCATAAGGATATGCTAAAGTGCTCAAATGAATAGAGATGAGTTTAAGAAATGTTTGTAAAAAAACTCTTTGAACTTGGGCATCCCACTTTTAACTTTATATTCTGAGCTTGTTCTGGGCTGTGCTTACAATCTGTTCAGAAATTAAGAAATAGCTGCCTGTGAACACTTATGGACCAGGATAAAAGAAATTTAAAATAATATTTTAGCCTTCCTTTCAGACTCTCACTTTCTTTTTTTGACTTCACTTGTAGTCAATTACCCACAAACACAGGAATGTAGCAGTAGATTACATTAAGGCAGTGTTTCTCAAACTGTGGGCCAGAACCCACTAGGTGGGTCACGAGCCAATTTCAGGTGGGTACCATTCATTTAAATACAGTGATGCCTCGCGCAACAAATGCCTCGTGCAACGAAAAACTCGCAAGATGAAAGCGTTTTGTGATTTTTTTGGTGACTCACAAGACGAATTTTTCTATGGCCGTGCTTCGCAAGACGAATTTTTTTTGCATTTTTTTTGTTTTGGTTTGTTTTAAATCCCGCTTCGCAATACGAAACGACTCGCGGAGCGAATTAATTTCGTCTTGTGAGGCACCACTGTACTTCATTTTTAATATATTAGACTTGATGCTACCATGGTATATGACTGCATTTGGGGAAATGTTACAGATCTGTACTTTTTACAAGCTACTATGTATATGCCTCTAACAATGATAGTATGGGACTTACTCCTGAGTAAGTGTGGGTAGGATTGCTAATTAGGATTGTTAAGAATTTTCCTACTTGATGATGTCCCTTCTGGTCATGACATCACTTCCAGTGGGTCCTGGCAGATTCTCATTCTAAAAAGTGGGTTGTGGTGCTAAATGTGTGAGAATCACTGCATTAATGAGTCCAATGCCCCAGAACTTCTGATAACCAAAATCTATTTTAAAGTTCCAGAATGAGCAATGTTAGAGCCCAACCCTGAGCTCTGTGCACTGGCTTACCACCGGTGCACACTGTTGTAAACATGCCATAAGGCATGTTTGTGGGGCTTAGTGCTGACCCAGTGCCAGAGCTAGACCAGCACAAGCTCGCTCTGGGCTAGCACTGGTGGAAAATTGATGGAAAACTGGTGGAAAATTGATGCTCCACAATTGAAAATTGATGCTCCACTGCTTGGAGGTCGCCTGAACCACCAGGTGGCAAAGAGGTAGGTGGGGGCATGGGGGGAGGCAGAGAGGAGTTGTTCTGGGGTTGGTGGGAGGTGGGGGAGAGGGTGTGACCGGTGGACCTCAGCTCCATCAGATCCAGAGCTCCGTGTTGGGCTGTGTGGCCCGACACAGAACTCTTTGATTCTGCAGCAGCTTCAGAGAACCTGCCTGGTTGTGCTCAGGATGCAACCAGTTTTGGTGCCACAGCAGCCCCGCACTTCGGGTAGCTCAAGATTGGGCTGTTAGTCTGTTGAAGCAAAAACAGCAAAGAGTCCAGTAGCACTTTAAAGCCTAATACTAAATTTGTTGCCACATAATTCAACGTTGTTTCTACGTACTTTCACGTGTCTATTCAGAGAAGTGGAAATCAAAACTCATTTCTCAGACAAATGAGAGTTATTGAGTTATAGGGACAGGTAGGGAACTGTATAAACTTCAGAGTGATGTGACAGGTGGCAGGGAACTATTTTATGCTTGCAGTATCTAGCAGGATACAACAAATAAATGATATCTGTTTGTCTTCAGCATATAGGAGACTTTAGGACGAGGCTATTGTTCCAAGTTCTAACGGTGACAGGGATAACTTCCACTTCACATGCTTATTCAAGGGAGCAGCACTGAGTAGCTTCTTTCTCTTTCTGATGGTCACTTACTGAGTTTCCACTGGATTTCTTATAACACTCTCACCCCCTTGCCCTGTGACAATCAAATCTCTGTTTGGGTGTGGGAAGGAGTGGAAGGAGGAAGATGAAAGTGTGCGTAAGCTCCTAGAACAGAAATCCTAGACCCTGTTTCTCTTCAAGCAGCATGATCGCAGTACTATCATTTCTCTATTCCTCAGGTATCTCTTGCTCCAGGGAATCAATGTCACAGTTTGAAAACCCAGGACTTAAGCATGTGGTTGAACTGCAGCCTACTGATTTTTTTTTAAATGAATCAGGGTCACATAATGCCTTTTCTCCTGCTTCATGTTGCATAGTAACTTGTTATTATTTTTCCTTTTGTCAGGATATCTGAAATTCTATAAAATAGGACTTGCAAACATGGAATTGAGGAATACAGGCCTGCTTTTAATTTTACAAGCTTAAGATTTAATGTCAATTGAATGCTAACAGAATAAATTACCAGAGATCATTTCACAAAGCATTTTCCAAAGCACACAAGACTAAATCCACATATGCTGCTGAGATGAAGCACAATAAAGCAGCACGGAGATAATCTACAGCTAAAATGATGGTGTATGATTTATGATTAAGCATTGTTACCTGCAGAGCAAGGGGCTTCCATCTCATATTTTTCAGTAAAGCTGGTGCTGAGGTAAGCATGCTCTGAGGTCGCTTTTTCAAAGTTAAGATAACACCACTCGGATCCTCTCGTAGTGCATTCACCAAATTTTTCAACTGCCACCCCACCTGGTAACCAGCAAAATTATTACAATAAAATTGAGGTACAATATTCACAATGTTATCTCCTCCTTTTAATATGATTAGTAAAATTATCAAAACTTTAGAAGCTTAGTTTTTAAAAAGTCACAATGTACATCACTGAATCATCCAAAAATCAGTAATATCAAAATTAATTACAATTGGTTATGTGCAATTTAAGCTTTAAAAAAATGAATACAGTCCTGATGCTAAGCTTGTTGGGGCACTTATTTTAATTTTTTGTGATCTTTTAATAATTTTGTACTAATTACAGCTCAGTACTGAAACATCAAAGTAGCCAAAAAGAGGCTTAAAAATGAAAAAAAGAAATGACAACTGGCCTATAATTTAAACTACTAACATTGTTTAGCTGCACATCTCATACATTATTTTCTATAACTGAGCATGCTACTACCATTTAACATTTCATGTATATTAACATTATGATTAACTATAAGAACCGATTGATCAAAGTTAAGAAAATGAAAGGAAAACAAGAGGTCTTTAAAGCATCAGAAAAAATTATTAGAACTAAGTAATTATTAAAGACTTCATGGTTTTTCAGTTCATTCTAAATGGCTCTAAAATTTTCAAAGTCCATAAATTAATACATACATGTATGAAACGTGAATTATTCAGAAGATCAAGCTAGATGCTGTATGTGTTTATATACAGTATTGGAGCATGCACATCAAGTGCCAGAAATCATGACAGTATCCTTGCATAAGCTTCATTATGGCATTTTAGTCAGATACGTCGGAACAAATGTTTTCAACCAGAGCGTATTATAGCCGGACGTGGCGATAACCACTAGCTCTGACAACCAACCTAATCAAGGTTTTGAAAAAGGTTGATCTGCACTAGATACTCTTCTGACCTCTAAAGCACAAACATGCTGAGATGCTTGACTATAATTATTTCCCCTTTGTCCCCTATATTCCACACCAGGTATGGAGACAATTGCTGGGATAGCAGCATGCTATCTCCCCCATGGTGGAGTTTTTGTGCCTAAGGACCTTCAGTCAAAAAAAATACCCTTTTTTTCTAAAGAGGCTTCCCAGACTTCTTATCTGGTGCTAAAACACTATATTTGGTACACAGAGAACAGGCACAACACATATGGCAGGACCTCTTCCAGATGTCCCAAAGTATGTGACCAAATGTCCTATACTTTAAAAGAAAAGACTGTAAACTGTTAAGTACTGAAAAGTATCAGCCTAGGAAGAAGGGATTAACTTCTGAGTGGAATGTAGTTGGGGAATCATTAACTATTGCCTCTCATTAACTATTAAGCTGAATACTCTATAGGAAGCACCTCAGGATATAAATGCATCAATTTTATTTCCATATCCACTACGTTTCTGATAGCAGCTAATTCATGCAAGGGGAGCAATGTTCCTGTAATTAGCAGCATGGAAGTTTGAAAAAAGATACAAGTACTTTGTCTAACTCAGCATTTCTCAAACTGTGGGTCAGGACCCACTAGGTGGGTTGCAAGCCAATATCAGGTGGGTCACGTAGCACCTAGCTCAGAAGGCACTGAAAATACAGGATACAGAGTCGCTGGGCTGCTTTGCCCTGAATAGGAGGGAAGATGGGACGCTGGAAAGGAGGAGGGCTGTTGATTGAAGAAGGATCCGTGTTCTGCTTTGCCTTCCAAGCTGAAATGTTTGAATTCAAAGCCATATAAGATAACAGCACAAGCGTGCCCTGTAATGGAACATTTGGCTGATCACGGCTTAGGGTTGAAGTCTAAATTGATGCTGTCACTTTTGGCCATGACATCACTTCCAGGTTAATGAAATCACTTCCAGTGTGGGTCCTAACAGATTGGGATTCTAAAAAGTGGGTCCCATTGCTAAACATTTCAGAACTACTGGTCTAAGTTGTTCTCCATACCACCTTTGGAGGTGCAGCAGACAAAGCAATGAATATGATGTCCACCTTTCTTCTTTTGGTCATGCCAGCTGCCTCTGTATGCCTTCCACAATGTGTGTGTATGTATTTATGTCCGTGCATATGAAGCTATGCCTATACAATTAACTATAAGAAATGTGAAATTGCAGAGGGGGTATGAATAATCACAATGTGATGATGTAAATCAATGCAGTCATCATTCTACATATAACATTGCAATATAGCCATCCTGATAGGTACATTGCATTGGTTTATTTGTTTTTTAAAGATGGCATCCATAAATAAAGCTGTCATGAACAGTTGTAAGCCACTGCTGCTGCTGTTATTGCTTCCCTACCATACAGGTAATATCATAAAGAAGAATCCAGGGAAGAAGCCCTCCCTGGATTCCCCGGTGTTGGATAACTACCGGCCAGTCTCCAACATCCCGTTTCTGGGCAAGGTAATTGAGCGGGTGGTGGCGGCCCAACTCCAGAGGGTCTTGAATGAAACGGATTATCTGGATCCTTTTCAATCTGGTTTCAGGCCGGGCTTTGGGACGGAAACTGCCTTGGTCGCCTTGGTGGATGACCTACGCCGGGGACTGGACAGGGGGAGTGCGTCCCTGTTGGTCCTGCTGGACCTCTCGGCGGCGTTCGATACCATTGACCATGGTATCCTTCTGGGCCGATTGGCCGAGTTGGGAGTTGGAAGCACTGTTTTGCGGTGGTTCCGCTCCTACCTGGAGGGTCGGTCCCAGATGGTGGTGCTGGGGGATGCCTGTTCGACACCCTGGCCTTTGAGGTGCGGGGTGCCACAGGGTTCAATTCCGTCCCCCATGCTATTTAATATCTACATGAAACCGCTGGGAGAGGTCATCCGGGGGTTTGGAGTGGGGTGTCATCAATATGCTGATGACACCCAGCTCTATCTTTCCTTTCCTCCCGACTCCAGGGTGGCAGTTGAGGGCCTGGAGCGCTGTATGGAAGCAGTGAGGATCTGGATGGGGGCTAATAAGCTGAAATTAAATCCAGATAAGACAGAGGCTCTCCTGGTTCGGAAATCCTCGATGCACGTACTGGACTATCGGCTTGCTCTGAATGGGGTTGCACTCCCTCTGAAGGAGCAGGTCCACAGCTTGGGGGTCCACCTGGATTCGCAGCTGCTCCTGGATTCCCAGGTGGCAGCTGTGGCTAGGGGGGCCTTCGCTCAGCTTCGGCTGGTGCGCCAGCTGCAGCCGTACTCGGATCGTGCAGACCTGGTCACGGTGACATCGAGGTTAGATTATTGTAAAGCGCTTTGTGTGGGGCTGCCCCTGAGGACGGTTTGGAAACTGCAATTAGTGCAGAATACGGCGGCCCGTGTGGTCACTGGAGGTAGGCGGTTTGACTCTGTCAGCCCGCTTCTCCGGGGGCTGCATTGGCTGCCCATTCGTTTCCGGGCCCAATTCAAGGTGCTGGTTTTGACCTTTAAAGCCCTATACTGCTCTGGGCCAGGGTATCTCAGAGATTGCCTACTTCCGTACAATCCGGCTCGTCCTCTTAGGTCATCAGAGAAGGCCTTTTTACAAGTGCCGCCGCCTAAGGAGGTACGTGGGGCAGTGGCAAGAAATAGGGCCTTCTCAGTAGTGGCACCAACATTATGGAACTCCCTTCCCCTTGACTTGAGAATGGCTCCCTCTCTTGAGACTTTTCGGCAAGGCCTGAAGACATTTTTGTTTAAAGAAGCCTTCTGAGTGCATGGCCTTTTTTAAACATCTTTTCTGTATCTTTTAATATTTTTACAGGCCTGATTCCTCTGATTTGCTACGTTTTGCTCCTTTTATCTGACTTTTTATCTGACTATGGTTTTTATGGGTATATGTTAATGTGTTTTTAATATGTTTTTATTTGTGGTTAAATTATGTTTTTAATTGTTTTTAATATGTTGTGAGCCGCCCTGGGTCCCTTTGGGGAGAAGGGCGGGATATAAATAAAGTTTATTATTTATTATTATTATTATTATTATATAAAGCAGTTGGCCAAGTGCCATCATGGGAGGGTGTGGAGAGGTGAGCTGAATGCCACTTTGAGGGAGAGTAGGAACTAACAATCTGATAATGATCAAAACAGAATTAATATCATAAGTTAACCATGCATAGTTAACCATGTTTGCTGAAATATAAGATCATGTCAGGAATATAGCTGTGCCAAAGGCCAATAAGTTAATCTTAGAAGTAGTGACAATGAAGCTGTTGAGTTGCAGGAAATATCCATCAGTCCAGTTGACAATAAGAACAACTTGAGCAAGGGACCCACTTTTGGAACAGATTAAGACAGAAATAATGGTTTCCCATTCTAGCCATCCAAGAACCCAATCTCTTCCCCCCACCCCCGCATTGGTGCAGCCACACACCGAAAAGGAGCATGCTATATCCAGCAGGTGTGGACCAGGAGGTTTCAGAGGGGAAAGGGGATTTAAATACATTTACCCCTTCATAAACCTCCTACTCTGCAATGTGTCTCCTTTGAATTCTGTAAATCTGTAACTTCTCCCGTTTGAAAAGAAAAAGGGAGCAGAGAATAGAATTGGGCTGTATGCTTGTTTTCTTGATAGCCAGTGTTACCACCTATAGGGCAAAGTCAGATACAGTTCAGAAATGGAAAACTGTCCACTGAGCAGGAGAACTGTCTGAAAAAGTTGACATTCCATCCAACTTCTGAAATTTTTCAAAAATCCATCTTTTCCTCCCCATCATCATGCCATGTTGGGAAGTGAAGTATAAAACCCCATTTTGGAAACCATCATTTGCAAGTGCAGAAGACATTCTGTATTCGCTCCTGGAATTCATGCAATACAGAAGCAATCCAGCTGGGTTTTTATAAGAATCTCTTGAACCAGAACCTCCTGTTATTGTGCTCTTGACCTTGACTTTAAATCTTTTAACTGCCTACCCAGTGTGCAGTCTAAAACAAATCAACAAGTGCTAAACACTTAACTGTTATTTAAATAAACTTCATGCAACTACAAGCACTGAACCAAACCTTCTCCCAATTATATGACATATATATTTTATTTAAATGATTTATATTCCACCTTACCCTCAAAATATATGAACCACTCAAGGTGGTGTACAACACAGAGAAAAAATAGCAGTAAAATAACAAAATAGGAATGAAAGTGTAATAATAATAAAAATCACAAAGAACTGTATAATAAAAAAATTAAAAGCAAAATACAACCACAAAACCCCAAAGCAACTAATTAAGAAGAGAAGACCAGACAGAAAAAGGAAGTCTTCAGCCCTCATTCAATTTCCTGTAAGATTAACAGCCCAATCCTATTCCCCCTTCCTACCGGTGTAACTAACATTGTGTTGGTAGAGGCTGATTTCTGGAAAGTTGCCTCTGCCAATGTTGCCCTGCTGGCAGGGAGGGCAGAGCAGCCTCCCATGCGCTGATGGACCACCAGAGACCCTTAGGAGCAGTTAAGTCCATGTAGGGGATTGGAACGATATGGAGAGGGAATTGAACAGGGAAGGGGTGGGTAGAATGGCAAAGGGGTGGGAGGATCTAGGAGGTTGGCAGATCAGGTCTGGGAGGGGGTCGGATTGGCAGAAGTGACCCCCTTTCCTGGGCCTGATCCACCTTCCCGCCTAAAGGTAGACTTGCACCAGCAACTGACCTGAGTGCAGATTTGAGGTGAACCATAGTGGCTGCTGAGCCTTACTCAAGGGCAAGGGGACAAATGTCCCCTTTCCCTGGGGAGACCTCCAGAAGACAACTACCCTCCATGGGATAGATTGGCAGCCCTGTCAACACCACTGCATCACTAAGAGGAAATTCAGATAAGACTGGGCTGCACAACTATTTTACAATACTAAAATATTTCTAAAACTAGATTTTGAATAAATATAACAGATTTGTTTTCAAGTAATTATAATGATTACATCGGGTTGTATTCCAAGCAAGATGATTATGAGGAAGCAGCACTGAAATAATTGAGCCAAGCTGTGATTAACTTATGTCCAGCTAATTTTAATGGGTCTTAGGAATCCTAACTTTGTTAAGATACAACAACCATATTATATTAAATTATTGTTATTTCTTTAAAAGTACACTGATCAAATTTTTGAGTGCCAAGAGATCAGAAATAACTAAAAATAAATCTGCCTCAAATGAAGCATGGTGTGACTAGCGGCATTTTCTGATTTTGGCTTAGCAAAATATTTACTTTCCTCAAACTCCTTCATTCTGTCTTCAGTTATAATATCATTTCTGAGCCAAAATACAGTGTGCACTATTCTATACATGATTATGATCGACAGTTGGTCATACAGGACACACTTGGTAGATATCTTGGGGCCCAATCCTACCCAATTTTCCAGTGCCGGTGCAGCTGTGCCAATGGGGTGTGCACTGCGTCCTGTGGTGGGGAGGTAGTCGCAGAGGCCTCCTCAAGGTATGGGAACATTTGTTCCCTTACCTTGGAACTGCATTGCGGCTGCACTGGTACTGGAAGTTAGACAGGATTGGGCCCTTAAAGGGCATATGATGTTAAGACCACTAGTTATCTTTTCTACATTTTATTAAGAAAAACATGAATTTGTATTATACCCCCGAAAGAGTACATTGTACTGCATTCATACTGTTTTAAGAATTATAATTTTAAAATGTGGTACAAAATTTAGCATGTTCAATAACAGATGTAAGTGAATAATTAGGCAACAATAAGATGCAAAAACGATAAGGATGCCCTGCTCCTTGTTTATTACCTTATGTGGTCTTTACTATTTAGAGTCATATAAAAGCAAGCCTTTTAAATGGCTTTAGAGCTTCTGAAGACAGAATTCTTAATATGCATTTTCTCCTATCCTTTGAGTCACATCCCCCAAAGCAGTGCTGGAGAATGTATTATTGAAGGTAGAGTATGTTTATGATTCAGCCTTCAAGTATGTATTTCCTGAATCCTTCACTATGAGTAAAACTCCTGCTTTATGTCTTTAATCCATTTTCTTCTAAACCAACTAATTTAAAAAAAGAACTCAAACTTAGTTAATTTACAACATTAAAAAGGTAATTTGTGAATATATGCTAATAGCAAAAGGTCCTCTTGAGCTATAAGCTTTACTGACCCAAAAGTTTGACTCTGCCAAGCAGTACGTGGGTGTTACCTCTGACTCGGGATGCATTACTCACGTTACAGTTGATAAGAGGCAGAGCCTGGAATGACAGAGACACAGAAGTTTAGGGTGAAGAGAACCACAGCTTCCAAGTCCTCCTCTTAGGCATGATGTGAAAAAAACTCTTGGAGTAGGAAGATACTTAAATGTATCATCATAACTTAGAATTAAAGTACTGATCAATTTCAATGCTCTATGGGCTATCTGAATGCTCAAAAAGAAAAAAAATTAAGGGACAATCCACCCACTTCCACTTTTGATTTACGCATTTAGTATGCCAATCCCAAACTTCTTTACTTGGAAATAAATTTTATGGATTACTTTATTTCCAAGTAATCATACTTAGGATCCTTAGTCTTGAGTCAGTGTCTTTCGATCATTTGTTAGGAATTTCTACAAAGGTCAATAGCGTCACTCTGGATGAGGCTCTCCAAGTTGATTGCTTCATGGAAAAATATCTGAGAGCAACAACAGGTACTTCCCTGGTTTAAAAATGCTAAATCATAATTCAAACAACAATGGCCAAGAAATTAGTTCCATAAACCTAAGGGGACTGGTGTTCTTCTTGAATGTGACCCCTGATGTGGCATGCCACATCGTTTTTGTAAAAGGGGAGTTTCAAAATCGGTTTGCAATCTGGAGAGTGAGCTAGCTGTTGAAAGAGAGATAACGAAAGACCAAAATTCAGTACAGTAGTGCAAGTCCTTGTATGCACATATATAGCTCTTTGGATCCTGCCCAGCCTGTATTATATGCCTCCTAGTGGCTTATGCATGCTCAGTCATTTATTTTACTTTTGTTTTTTTAAAATAACATCAGGAACCTATATTACATCGCAAGCTGCTGTATCATCTCACAATCATCTCAAATGTGATTGGCATGCAGTGTGGAAGACTGCTGTTTGAAAAATCAAGTCTAAAGTCCCATGAGGGATGTCAAGATAGTTGCAGGAACTGCTATACTACGGCCTGTTGAGTTAATCTGTTTTTTAGCTGAAGGAAGCTTTGTGTTCATTATTTTGTACACAGTATTACATTATCTCAGACTGTAATATTCCCTTAAATGAGATATTTATTTTTTTAACTATATAATGAATTTTCCAAACTGTGTAATGTAATGTTTTACCATTAGTCACTGTGAAATGGTTTCTGGTTCAGCAGAGAGAATTAAGAACTGGGTTCTTCATTATGAATCTGACAGCCCAATCCTATCCCCTATCCTATTCATCAGCCCATAGCACACAGCACTGCTGGAGTACACTACATGATAGAATTATTAGGCCATTAGGACTGCAGGTCACACCCTGCCTTATCTTAAATATTGCACAATCTGTTGCGTTTCAGTGCTTGTTATGCTTTCTTTCTCCTCTCACAAATGCACAGTCATAAGTCTTTGCCATCCTTTTCTTAAATTAATGGGAGCATCAATTGGTTCAGATATAATGCTGTCAACAAACAAATGTTTTCTGGAACTTGATAGTAAACAATGGATGAATGCAGTGGCGTTGCTAGGGGGTGTGGGTCACACTGGGTGACATGCACTGGAGGGGTGACACGCTAAAATCGCAATGGTTAGGGAAAAGCCCTTCATCTTATATACCGTTGGATGTGGACTTTCCAGCAGAATGCAATGAAAAAAAACAGGAGTGAAATATCTCCTTTCTAACAAAAGTTATTGGCAAAAAATCAGAAAACTAAAAATCCATGGAACCCTATCGAAAGTGAAACTCAGCCATATCATGCATTTACTCACGAGTAGGTGAACGTGCCTTAGTCTATCAGAAAGGGCAGGCTGAGAGGAATCCAACAACACTAGAATGGTCCTGATCCAATGAATGCAGCCCCCCAAAAACACCAGAGAAGGAGGTCTCTCCCTCCAAGCTGGTGAATGTATTGAGCCCTATGGAAAGCAAACTAAGCCTCACGGTCGCGTTTACTCACGAGTAAGCAAATGTGCCTTGGCTCATGGTCAGGACAGGCAAAGGGGAATGTGAGACCACCAGAATGGTCCCAATCTGATGGGACTGGAGCTCAACAAATGCTCCAGAAGGCAGCCGCCCGCCCCCCAAAAAAAGAATAAGAGAGGCTTCAGCTGGTTAGGTGAATGTTTTCTATTTTAGACTTGTAAAGCCAGGTGGGTCCTGATAGTGATATGCTTGAAATATAAAAACTTAAATTGAACGGGGGTAGGGCTGAAAATCTTACTGATTTGGGGAGGGGGGCGGTGATTGCAGGCAGGCTACAGAGAAAATTTACTTTGTGGAACAGGGCTGGCTTCACCTTATTTAATTATGTGTTTTACTTTAATTATTTATAATTATTTTAATTTGCTTTATGATGTCACTTCCAGCCATAACATCACTTCTGGTGGGTCCTGGACAGATTGTCATTCTAAAAAGTGGGTCCCAATGCTAAAAGTTTGAGAACTGCTGCAATAAGGTGTTAATAAGTTGACACCCTGCAGGAGCTGTGACACCACTATTAACCAAAATCACAAATATCAGTTTGGGGAAATAATTCCAACATGATATATATCAATCAATGCATAATTTCATGCAGAATGCAATGAAACAAACCACATTGAAACATATTTATTCTATCAAAAGGTACAGCCAAATAACCAGTGGGGGTGAGGCGATGGTACATCACCATGTCCACCACCTGGGGTGTTGCCCCACCTACTGCATGGGGTGACACGCTGGCATCCTGCACTGGGTGATGCGAACCCTAGTGACGCCACTGGATGAATGTTCCAATTAGTTTTCTAGAACTTGTTAGAAAAGGATGAATGAATGTTCCAATTAGTAAACAGAGTGATGTAACTGAACTGTTAACTGGTATAAGCCACTATTAGCACTATCATAAACACCTTTATAGGACTGGGCTATAGATCTAGAACTGAGGTTTCCTAGAAATTCCATTCAGCTAATTAAACTCTTGGGGAATTAGACTGCAAAAAAATAACCATCTTAGCGAAATCAGAAAACCTCAGTGTGGTTTGTTCACAACTTCTGGCTGGCCTTGGAAGTCAACCATGTTTTTCTACTAATCTGCTATTACGTTCAATCTCACCATTACATTGTAACAATACTATATGTATTTTGAAAAACAGCTATCAATTTAATAAGTCCTAGGACTATAAAGACTACCAACTTTTTGTATCATTAACTATGTATTTCAGACTATTTCTCAGATTCATTTTTTTAAAGCTAGACCACTCAAACTCTCTGTCTAAAGGGGTTCAAAAAAGTTATATTCATTAGAGTTTTTTATCAGGATTCATGATAAAATCTGATTTTTGATATGTAAGATTCTTCTTTTGGGGCTCTCATAATGACCCAGGTGTTATTTAAAAAAAACAAAAAACACAGAATGTATATCTCTGTTTTAAAAGGGGTACTACTGTATTCCATTTACAATACTTATAAATCCAATCTGGATTAAATCCACTCCACTGATGCAGCCACATTAATGGAGTGAACGCTTTATCCTGTAAGGAGAGGGGCAAGCCTCCACTGTCTCAGTGGTTCTCCTCATATCTGCACCGGCTATTTTGCTGGTACAAGTCCAAGGAGAGTAAGAAGAAAGAAATGGCAGAGTAAGACAAGGAATGGGGTTAGGATCTGGCAAATGCTGGCGCCGCTGAGATCCACCCCCCCTTGTTCTTTTCTCCTGCCTGCCTCCCTCCCTACCAGAAACTCCCCTATTCCTTCTCCCCTGCCCACCCTGCCACTGGCTTACCTTCACTACCAGAGATAGCTGGCAGTGGCAGGGGGCCTCCCACACTGCCACCATTTGTTGTAGCGGACCCAAAACAGCAGCCTTATGGCCATTTACAACAGCAGAACTGTGTTCCACTTTCATAAAGGGTAATCTAATCCTAGTTAGGATTGGGCTTCCCATTTCTTACTGCAATCTAGGGTACACTTACTTGGGAACAAGCTCCAATGAAGTCATTGAGGCTTACTTCTGAATAACCATATGTAGGACCAAGCTCTGAAAGACTTTGAGTATCTGCTTAATAAAGGTTCTCCTACCAGCTCTTATGCACACTGCATTTCTAATGACAAGCTAAATGATCTTGCAAAAATTACCATTTCAAAATGCTTGCTCTGTTCTTCTAACTCTCTCAAGAAAAAGGAGAAAAATCTCCAGCTCTGTTCTGTGTTTTGCTTCATTCACACTTTATTTTTATTTATTTATAGAATTTATACTACAGTACGTCACAATTCAATTTAGCAGTTAAAAATGCTAGAACTGGAAGTATTTGCTTAAGTTTATCCTATAAATGAAAAAAGCTTGCACATCAAAAAAGAAAGAAATCAAGCCAGTCTACCTATCTACCTACCTATTATTTAATAAACCCCTCCAGTTAAAAACTGCACAAGGTGGCTACATACCTTCTTTTTCCCTTTGTTTTTAATCTGGAACCCCTGCTAGCTCCGATTAGCAAAGAGAAGATCAGGTGAAAACCACCCAGCCCTACTTCAGAATGACTTTCCCATCTTGCTGTACATGATTAGAATTTGTGCTAAGCATTCTAACCACGGTAAACTTTAAAACTGCATCATTATTGGCTTGTTTACTTGGAGGGAACAGACTTCAGGAGTAATCACTACTGTGACCTTAGTGTCTCTATGGATGGCTGCCAGCATGGGTAAAACAAACACTTGGAGAAGACCTAAAACAAGGAAGGTCAAGGACACCAAAGTTATCAATAAAGTAGAATAATCCTAAGTAAATTGTCCTTAACTTCTTAAAAAAAAGAAATACAAATTAAACAAGCAAGGCTTCTTTAGCTGGCTTCTGAATCACACTAGAAAGCTTATGTATTAGTTTGCACCCACTGTTGGTTAGGCGATTTCATATATCTGTCACACAATCCTTTGGCATGTCCTTAACTTCTTTTCTTGTAACCATGTCCTGAGTTGACCCATTGTGGCTGCAAAGGGAACTTTCCTATCTTTCCCAAAATCTCCAGAACTCATGCAGCTCCCTACACATGAGAGAAATTATCCCTGTTTCATGTACTTATATCCCTATTTCACACATTGGAAATATCAGGAAGCAGTGAGCTTTCTCATGACAGATATCTAATGAGTAACAAAAACAAAATGTCATACTCTTTTCAATATACGTTTTTGATATATGTAGCACAAGTACCTAAAATACAGTCTTTTACTGTGCACATATATGTGCACATTCATAAAAGTGAAAACTATAATGATTTGCTTTCAGTTTCACAGTATCAAAAGCTCAATAATTTATTAGAATATATTCCTGACAATTCTATTTCTCAAAACTACTAAATTTCTAAAAAAGTATGCTTAAGTGGAACAATTATATTTAATATATTCATATTCCACCTTAAAAAAATAAACTATGTGTTCCATTTCATTATCTAAGAAGGTTTTTAAAATGAATCTGCTTTTTAAGGCAAAAGCCCTGGGTAAATCTTAACCAAAGGAAGATAACTTATCAGGGGTTGGGTCAATTTCCAGTTAGTGTTCTCCAGGGACATGAGTTGTGGGAGGAGCAGGTGAGGCAAAACCAGCCTACCATAGTCCACAGAAAATAGCCATAGCCTCTTTTGCGACTGTGCACGTGGTCTACTCACTCAACTCAGAAAGCAGGTGGAATGCATGTACAGTCACAGGGAAGGCTGTAGCTATTTTCTGAGGACTACAATAGGCTGGTCTTGCCTCACCTGCCACTCCCACACCACACATCCCTGTATTCTCTTCTCCATATTTCTCACTTTTGTGACTTCAGCATCACTGGAGACATATCTGTGGTGTGGGAGCATAGGATTTCATAAAATAGATTCAACCATTTCAGACCGCTTCTAATGCCACTGATAATAGCAGGAAGCAGAGAATCTAATAGACCGGACATCTTCTATGTAGGACCAGCCCAGCCATCAGGATGTGTGAACCAGCTGCTTCAAGCAGGAGGTGGCAACTAATTGGAAGGGGTGTTCTGGACCCCACACCTACCCACACCTCTCCCAGGACACCACCCACTCAGCCACTGCACTTCAATCCTTTTTTTTCGTTTGCTGAGAGTGAGGAAAAAGTGAATTAGAACAGCAGTGACTCATTTCTTGCTCCAGCACTGCTTCCATAAGCAAGCAATTCTGGCTTTGAGGCTGGAGGACAAAGCTGGGGGCTGCGGAGACATTGTTCCAACCACTCCCCTTTCAGGGAAACAAATCAAAACAGGAACAAAACAGGCTGGGTGATCTCCTTGCCAACTCTTTTGGCCAGGCAAAGACTAGCAACAACACCAGCTGCCTCTACCTTCTCCATCCTGTTCCTCCAGAAAGTACAGGTTGGACCTTCTCATTCACAGTTTGGCCATCTGCAGATTTGACTTAATGCGGATGGTCACCATGGACAAGAACGGCCCTTCCAATAGTTTAAATTTAAAAAGCATCCCTTTAAACCCCTACTAACTGGGTAAGAGGTACTGTTTAAGTGGGTGCTCTTCTTTTATTTAGCAGGGGGAGAGTAACTGGCCCTGCACACCCCAACACTGTCTTTTCTAGTGGCTGTCTGCTGGTGTTCTTTTTGCATCTTTTTAGATAGTAAGCCCTTTTGGGACAGGGAGCCATTAGTTATTTTGTTTGGTTTTTCTCTGTAAACTGCTCTGGGAACTTTCCGTTGAAAAGCAGTATATAAATACTGTTAATAATAATAATTTTAAAAAACCAATTTTCTTACCACTGTAGAGCAGCAGCGTGGCAGGTAGGCAGTCTCTGGGGATTAGAACAGCTATTTCTGAGTTGCATCAAGGTTGCGATCTCATCCTTTGGCCGTCCCAGAATGCAACATGGAAGTGTTTAATCACTTCCATGTTGCATTCTTCAGCATGACAGGGCAAAGGGTTTGGTCACCTGTCTTGGCGCAACCTGAAAATTGCTGTTCGAATCCCCAGAGACCGTCTTCCTGCTGGTCTACAATGGTAAGAAAAGCACTTTTTAAACCATTGCTTAAAGTAGTGATTTTCAGCCTTTTTCACCTCATGGCACACTGACAAGGCACTAAAATTGCCAAGGCACACCATCAGTTTTTGGATAACTGACAAGGCACACCACATTGATGATGAGGCGCTCAGATCCCCTAATGGCCCTACTAATAAATGACGCTCCTCCAAACTCCCGCTGCACACCTGTGGATCATTCATGACACACCAAGATGCCACATCATACTGGTTGAAAATTGCTGGTTTAAAGGGACATTTTAAAAAATTTAAGCAGGTTTTACTATCCACAGTTTTCAGCATCCTTGCAAGTTCTGGGAATGGAATCCCCGTGGATGCCAGTCAGAATCTCTCTTTTATAAATCTCCTTTTCATCCTGCTTCCCAGACTTGTCCAGTCAGGAAGTGGGGAGAGAAGTATAGGAGTGGTATGAAGCAGGAAAAAAAAAAAGACAGAAGAGTTTAGCACCCTGAAGGGAGAAGTCGAGGAGGAAAGAATGGGTATGAGTGCAATGGCATATGGGATGATCAATGGGCAACTGGGGGATGCAGATAGCAGAAGGCACATGATGGCAGCAGCAAGGAGTTGTCATGGTGGGGAAGGGTGATAGAATTTGGCACCTTGTGGGCATTTGCTTGACTTGGATTGGAAAGATATCCTATCCCTGAGAAATACAAGAGAAGCAACACTTACAAAAATGCTTCTTTTCCCAGTTAGCAGGGGTATGCTACACCATACTACACTATCTTTAACAAAACCAGTATATTCAACATATGCTTGTACATATGCTTGAATTAGGTGATCAAGGTTGCAATCCTATGTCCACTTACTTGGGATTAAGCCCTCTTGAACTCTGTGGAAGTTACTTCTGAGAAAACACAGATAAGATTGTATTCTTAGTCTGTAATTCACCAATAAAATGCTTATATTTAATTAAATATTTTTATTAATAATAATAAATAAATAATATTAAATAATATTTAATTATACCAATTCACACCAGTTTCTGAAACGTGAATTGCAAATACAGTCATAATATTACTAAAAAATTTTCAAGCTGCATTTAAATTACTTTATGAGAAAAAAATAATACATCCCAATTCTGGAATAACTCAGAGGTCATTGTCCAGTTCCTAAAAAACAAGGCAAGAACTATCAACACCACGTGCCATCCCTAAACAATCCCTAAATTGTCTAGCAATTTATTCCATGGTTGATCCACAGTTCTTTTCACTAGTATTAAAAACTACATTCCTCCAATATTGCCCTGTATTTGTTTCAAAGTTCCTGAGAAAGGAGGATTGAGAAGGCATCAGTGTTTGCCTTCTTAAAGCAGCCTTTCATATATTGCCATGCTGGCTCTAACAGAGTGCCAAAAAAATTATTTCTTTGAGAGCTTCAGTTTCCAGTTAGAATACAAGTATAAGACTGAGGATTGAAACTTGTGAATAGAGAACAGAATAACTGAATAATCAATGATAAAAATGTGCTAATCAGAACATTCATCATGAAGCACTGACAAAGCATTACCTTGGACCAAAAGGTTGCTCTGACGAAGTGTAAGACACTTCCATAAACACACTGGGGCTTTCTCAGCCCCTCTTTCCCACTGAGGCCCTTCATGCGCTCTAAAAATCTGCACCTGACATAGGAATCATTCCAGGACTAAAGCCACAATTTGCAAGAACATAACATGCGGACAATGTTCATGCTAGTGCCAGACATCACCAGAAACTGTCAGTTGTCAATACATAGCTATTATTTCATTAAGTCAGTCCTCTGGTACATACAATATGTTTTTACAAACAAAGCTTTCACTTTGGAGTGCTCATTCGTTTTTGTAATGCTAACATGATCCCTTCCCTTTACCAGTACATACTGTTCTAAATTCTAAACATTTTGTATTTCATAGTAGATCAGTTCTAAAAACAGATGGGGCCTCTTTATCTGCAGATTCGCTATCCATAGATTTGCAGATGTAAACTTCCTTGGATTGCCCCACTGAAAACCTCCCAGACGTGACCTCCTCATCTGTTGTATCTGGGAGGTTTTCTAAGCCTCAGAGAGGCTGCATGCCACTGCGCACCCTGTCTCCAAGACTTAGAATGCTGCCAGAGCCTTTTTTCAGTTGCCAGAAAAGGCTCCGGGTGGTTTTTTGAGACTCAGAAGCCACACGGGGCTTCTCCAAGGCTCAGAATAGCTCTGGTCACATTCAGAGCTCCACTGGGAGCTGTGGATTACACGGTTTTCAGTATCTGTGGGGCATCTGGGAACGGAACCCTCACAGATAAAGAGGCACAGGTAAAACTGTACACACCTTTTAAAGCAAGGATCCAAAAAACCATGAGAAGAAAAAAAATATTTGCTACTGCTCTTCCACAAGTGCCAGTGAAATCAACTTAAGAGTGTAATAGTGGTTCTCATGCTTCTGCCTATATTAATCATGAGCTATGAAAGCTCTAGAAAGAACACTATCCCTGAACCCTTAAAAATTTAAGGTGGTAAAACAAGCAGCAACTGTTACCCTGCACATGCCTGATCTTGTCTGATCTCAGAAGCTAAGCAGGGTCAGGCCTGGTTAGTACTTGGATGGGAGACCACCTGGGAATACCTGGTGCTGTAGGCTTATACCATAGTCTTTCAAGACTGAAGGTTGCCAACCACAACCACAAAACAAGCAGGCACAACTTACCAATCTATGACAAATGGTCTTTCAAGCCTCAGGACAAAACAGACACAATGCAAGAGATCCTTGATAAGGTCTTGCAACATTTTCAAGATGTGCATACTTTTAATATAGATGCACTTATATGCATTTTTTAAAAAACAAAGCAGCAGCACTGAGAGAAAGTATGTTTAAATACTTTCCCAAAATGTCCCATGAGGTTTTTAGGTCTACTTAGGAAAGTATACAGACACTTGAATCATGAATATAGGTCAAAGATCTGAATTATACCCATTTTGGAACTCAGACTACACACTGTTCCCTTCATGTATTACTATGTTTGTCAGTTCCTTCTAGATTTTCATATGAAATGTACTTTGCCATAGAGAGGAACACCACCTTGACATCCTCAGAAGCAAAATGGAAACAGACATCCAGAGAAAAATTCAAGTTCCAACTGCACCATAAAATTCCCTGATCTTGATTTTCTCAAGGAAAACCATTCCAACACACAGAACACAACCCTAACTGCACCTTCAGTCAAAGGTGCCATAAGAGACATCACCACACTGTGCAAGTAAGCAATACTGGCAGAGCAGCCTGCACTGCCCCACCAGAGTGACATTTGGAGCCACTGGTGCCAGTACACGCAGGTACGGTACCAAGCGGCGTAGGGAAGTAGGGGCAGCATTTTGGAGCAGGGGGACAGACCCAGCCCAGAAGGGGAGCAGGACTGGCAGAAGTCTCCTCCGCCATATCCTAACCCCCTTCTCAGGTCAGGCAACCCTGCTTGGGGCCACTCAGACTTCCGACAGCTGGTGGAGGTCTGAGTAGCCTCATAGGGCTGGCTGTTACACAGAATAAGAGAGAAAATGTTCCCTTACTCTGAAGAGCCATCACTAGTTAGGATTGGACTGCCCACATTTTACACAAAGAAATTCCTGTTCACATTCAATAACCATACTATAACCCTACTTCTCACCTGTATCTCAACTAGCATGATGCCCTCCTTCCCATGTGCCTGCACAGGTAGTTGGGATGGAGAATTCATTCCTTTCCCAGCTAAATTTTTTAGAGCCCAATCCTATTCTCCCCAGAGAATGCGTACCGCAGGCTCTGGGTGTTGCAAACATGCTGCAGAGCACGTTTGCAGCACCCAAGGAAGAGGATACACTGCTGCTGGGTCAGCGACAATTGGCGTTAGGCCTCAACACTGGGAGGCTGCTGCAATGAGCACCAGCAGTAATAGCACCTCCGAACGGCGATGCAGTTTTTCAAGCCGAGGGGCATTCCAGGGCAGGGACGGGACGGGACTGGCCTGGAAGGGGCATGAGACTGGCAGAGGCCTCCTCTGCTGAATCCTATCCCATGTCAGGTTGCAACACCCAACATGGGGCTTCTCAAGTCTGTGCCAGCAAAATAGCAGACTCAAGTAGATCCATTGCAGGACCTGGGGCTTTCTTCAGGGGAAGGGGACAAGAGTCCCTTTCCCCTGATGAGACCTCTGGAGGCCTCCCTGGCCCCACTGCATGCAGTAGTAGCCATTTGGGCATAACTGCACCCTGCAGCACCAGGGAGGATAGGATTGGGCTGTCCATCACCTTGCATAGTATATCCAAATCCTTGACACCAATTTTTCTTCGAACCATGAAAAGCAGAAAGAAAAAACAAATGTATGCACTAATCTCTCATCTTATGACCTTCCGCAATGCACAACACCTATAAGTAACAATTATGATACAAATTATTTTCCCTATAATCTTGTACTGTTGTTAGTTAGCATTACAGAACCTCTCCAAATTATGTACTATTAAGTTTGGGTCAATGTGATGGGCACCATGCAGCTAAACCTAGTTATTAGTTGCTCTCCAAATCATTCAGCTTTAAACACAGTGGAGTACCCTGGTATCCAAGTTCAGATAAAAAACTGATAGCTAGTATGTATACCGATAAAATCTACTACAAACTGTAAACATAACAAATTTTTAATATATGCTGATGATAAGCTAGCGGACTTTCATCTTCAAGTGATACAGAATTCAATTATACATACCACAGTTTGGTGGTTAACTTGAATCACTTCATCTCCAGCATGGATTTTCTTACACCGGTCTGCAGGTGACTGAATTTAAAATAAAAGAGATGATAAAGAATACAGTCCTTATTGGCTATCATCTCTCCTTTTGCAAAAGCAAGAGTGTTAAGCTATGCAAACTGTGTTAGTTCTGTATTCAAATTTTCTAGTATTTAAAAGATTGTTTAAAACTTTTTATTATTCTGAAATTTTAAAAATACAAAATCAAACTGCTAGAACATATCACAACTTCTCAACTAATAATATTAAAACCAGAATGTCAATACAGGCATAGCTATAAAAGAACACTACACACCATAAGAAATTCTTCTGCACAAGCAGAAAAATATGCTTCAGGAAAAAAAAAAAACCCAAATGAATTTTCTCAATCAAGTGAGGAAAACTTCACTGACTATCACAATGCAGAAATACAGAAATGGTCTTGTTTAACAACCTATGCTTGCTTTAAGAATCTGGAGATACGTCTGATAATACCTGAATTAATAACTGACAAATCAAAGTTAGTTTCTATCACATAGGTCACTTTCGGCGCAATCCAAATGGGTGCTTACTCTGGCATAGCAACTGCTGTGCAGGCCTCGGGTGTTGCAAAAGCACTGCAAAGCACCCCATGACACTCTATCAGTAAGGACCACTAGCAAGAAGGTCACCCTACCAACACTGGATTCAAATGGTGGAGCAAGTAAGCTCCCACAAGGTAGCACAGAGGTGGAGAGGGGAAGGGAGGGGAGGGAATGTAATGGAACAGAGAGGGCAGAAGAGGGTGGGGAGGGGTGTCAATGAACAGGGAGGGTGGAGAGAGATGGATCAGGCCCAGGAGGGGACAAGATTGGCAGAAGTGGCACACAGCATATTTTATTCCCTCTCCCAGGCTTGAAAGCCTGACATAAGGCTTCTCAGACTTGTGCCAGCAATTTAGCTGGCCCAAATTGGAGTAGCCCCATTGTGCAGCCTGGGATTTTACCCAGGGTAAGGGGGAAAATGTCCCCTTGCCTCAAAGAGATATCCAGCCTTCTGCTTCCCAGCAAAGGATACAGTGTGGGAAGCAGTCCCTCTGCTCCGGCATAAATTAGAATTGGGTTGCTTGTCTCTGCAATATTCCTCTCATCCAATATAACAGGATTTCAGTACAAATACTGAATCCACCATAGCTCAGTGATTCCCAAACTGGTGGGTCCTGACCCACCACGGGAACCAGAAGCAGGGAATTCCCCCTTAAGGGGAGTGACCCTGTTCCCATGGCAGCAACAGATCCCATGGCAGCAGGGATCGCAGTTGTGCCACTTCCAGTTGGTTTTTTTTACATACCCCCTCCTCTGCATCTTCTTCACAAAGCCCTTATCTCCGATTTAAACAGAAAGCAGGGGGCTGCAAGCCTCTAGGACTCTGCAGGAGGCCAACGCTGCTCTCCAGATGAGTAAAAAAGCTTCCTGGAAGCAGAAGCAATCTCTGTGGCACTGCTGCTGCCCCCTCCCCATCCAAGCAAACACTTACGTGGTTCCCAACTCCCCCTCTAGGAATTTGGGAACCACTGCCATAGCTTATTCTGCTTGCAAGTACAAACTGTCTAAATAAAACATCTGAACAATATCTTTACATTATTGTGAAGAAAATATTTACTAACATATATAAGCAAGCAGTAAAAATATCTGTAATGGGAAAAGATTAGAAAAAAATCCAGGTACAGCTCGTCCCTCATTATCCACTGGGGTTCTGTTTTGGAACCCCTCCTGGATAAAAAGCAGGGGAAAAATAGATTTAAAGACCCACTTCCTGGTTTCTTGCCCCTCCATTGCTCCTAAAGGAATAAGGTCCTGCCTCAACATCCACAGGGGTTTGATTCTGGGACTGCCTGCTAATATCATAAAATGTGTTAAATAAAAGCAGTTAAAATATAAAAAAGTATGCCCCATTACAATTGTGGTTTAAAAATAACTTTTCTTACTGTTTTAGAGAGGCAGGGCCCAATCCTATTCAACTTTCCAGCACCAGTGCAACTGCAATGCAGCCCCAAGGTAAGGAAGCAGATATTCCCATACCTTGAAGAGGCCTCTGTGACTGCCTCCCCACTACAGGATGCAGTGTATGCCCCATTGGCACAGCTGCACTGACATTGGAAAATTGGATAGGATTGGGCCCGCAGTCAGCAATAAGAAATGCAAAAGACCCCCTGTCTTTGCCTGGCTTAGCTGAAAAATGGAATGATCCCTTGCATGACTGTCTCTCTACAACAGTAAGAGAAGCAGTTTTTTTAAACTGTTATTTTAAAGGGATGCATTTTTCCCCTTCTCCAGGGATCAGTACATTCCTTCTTATTTGCAGTGGCCATTCGTGTTGAGTCAAATCCATGTATAACAAGGTTGGACCTGTAAACATGAGATTTTTAAAAATCAGCAGACTACCATTTCAAGAGGGCAGTGTTTATCAATAAATCTTATTCTAAAAGATGAGCAAAAATCTCCACTCTGAAAGTACTTGTGGACATGCACTAGAATCTGTCCAATTGAAATCTGGATTCATCCTCCATATCCCCTAGACCAGGGGTCTCCAAACCCCGACCTGGGGGCCAGATGCAGCCCACAGCAAGTCTCTTTCCGGCCCGTGGCCAACCTCTTGTCCCTTGAAAGCCTCTGGCCCACTCAACTGAACATGACTAGAACTGTGTTCTCATTGTGTCTGGAGGGTGTTCTGAGGGCCAGAGAGGTTGAATGAATGAGCCCATTCATTCATTTATTCACTCATCTAAGTTCCATCTCTTATTTATTTATTTATTTATTTATTTAAATTTTATATTTAAATTTTTTTCCAGCCCTCCACACCATGCCAGATATTTGATGCAGCCCTCTGCCCAAAACGTTTGGAGACCCCTGCCCTAGACTGTCACCTACCCAACCACATCAACCTGCACACCAATGTTCTTCTGCTCCCAGCATGCTAATCCAGACTGCTTTGAAAAAAGCATTCAGACAAGCTAGGAGGATGCAAAGCAATAGAGGAAGAAGGTAGGGAAGGGAAAGATCTGCCACTGCTACCCATGTGCTTGCCCATGTGCTTCTTTCTTCCTCTTCCACTTCCAGTATGCACTGCCCAATCTACTTTGGAGAAACAGCCAGGAAGGCAAGGACAAAGAGGGAGCAATAGCAAAAGTGGAAAATCATGGGATGGAAAAGATGGGGGCTGACGTTTGGGTGCTGCTACAGATGCAACTTCAGCTTGAGTCAAACCTGGATGTTTCCATTTTTTCCACAGGGGAAGCACTGAGCACACTGTACAGGACAATCACAGTTCATGTATAGTGATAGGTTCAGCACCCTCTGCCAGACTGACAGAACACCCAGAACATTCCCCTAAATCATCTGCAAATCACAGGTACTTCACTGAAAACACCAAAAAGTAAGAAGTAGGCAAAAATATTATTCATTTCAGATATTGCTTCATTTGGTGGCTGGATTCCTTTCATTGTTATCACATTTCAACAATTTGCTTGTGACTGATTCAGCTGGTTGCTTCATTTCAATTCTGATTTTTTTTAACAGTCTCTCATTGACTTCAATGAGCAAAATTCAATTCACTGCAATATTTTTATTGCCATTCAGAAGTGAATGAAATTTTTAGGGATGAAAATTCTCCATAGTGGAACACAGTCAGTTAAATTTAATCAAAGTAGATAATGGCTTTGTCCCTTTATGGAGGACTGTCATCCTTGTAAATTTCATCTAATTCTGAAAAGTAATAAAAATAATACAGAAAACTGAATTCATACCTTTCACTCTAGGACCAACTGAGTTTTGATCATTTCTAAAGGTTTCTGCTGGTCTTGCCACATGTTTGGGAAGCCAATTTGCATGAAACTCATAGGTAAAGTAGTGATGTTCCTAGGTAAGATCCCTGCTGAATTTCAAAAAGATAGGTCTCACGGGTTCGGTAGTTACCTATAAAAACAGTATTATAGATTTGGACTTATAATTGCTCAGTTTTGTACCGAATTTGCACCAAAGTCACAGGAAATGCAGAACTGACCTTAGGAAAGTTCCCTGAAAAAGATTTCCAAAAGACAGATGCAAGAGTTCCAAAGGAAATGTAAAATTGTTGTAATACATTGTAATAAAACAATGTTGTAATAAAACAATGTATTACAGCTTCAAGTGCTGAGTCAGAGCACACTAATACAGGCACAGAGATGAGGAATGATCTCTAATACATTCATTTATGTAAATATATTCAAATTTCAAACGTAAATTAATTTTTTCCCCCGGCCCCCAACTCAGTATCAGAGAGATGATGTGGCCCTCTTGCCAAAAAGTTTGGGCAACCCTGAGCTACTATGACATCCATGACAATATCAAACTCATTGCCTCTTGCCTGACTTCCCCCTAACTACATAGAAGCCACCTTCTATATCAGTGGTTCCCAACCTTTAGGAGACTGCAAGCCACTGAGGTAAAAACTGGAATCGTCGTGGACCACACGTGGCTGTGGGTGGTGTAGCCTCCGCCTTGGCTGGTGGTCTGCTTCTCAAGCACTCCCCCACAGACTGCCAGGGAGGACAGAAACCAGACTGCCCACAGCCACATTTGACAAGTGGTTGTGTCTGCAGGCAGTCTGCACCCTCTTTGCACCACCATCTTTGGTGGTGACTGCTTGATCAGCAAGAAACTGGAAGTGATCCAAATGATTCTTTTTTTCCCTGAGACCTGGCGAACCACTTCTTAGGGTCTCATGGAACCAGTTGGTTGGGAACCAGAGTTCTATATGTAATAAAAAAACTCCAGACAGAGACAAAGCAAACAAGAGGGAGAAAAACCAAATGAAGCAGCTTATGATGGCATCAATTAGACCTCATTTCGTTTACGGCTCCCTCTGAAACAGGGTGACTTGCTTCAGAGTTGTGATTTTTTTCCCCCCAGAATCAAAGGTATGTATAAATGAGTTCATCAGCAGACAAACCACTATGGAAATGGTTCCCTGAATGTGGCAAGTTTTAAAGTGACTTAAAAACAAATGCAAGGCTTTAAGGAGGAGCATCAAATCACACCCTACACTCTGACCAACACATTTCAATCACCTTCAATATCAGTGCAAAACGTATTTATCCTGAAGTTCAATTTAAAAAACCACACACTTCACTATAATTTCAATTCACAGAAAATCAAAACATCAAGAGTTCAAATACTATCAAGTACTATTATCAGATAGTATTACTTTCTATACTTTCTCTGGAAATTGGGTGATTTTAAAAAATATGATAATAGAAAATACTAAGGCTATAATCAAGCAGTAATCAAGTCTCCTGGGTATCAGTGGAAAGCATGCACTAATATCTTTATGTAAAAATAATGCAGCTTTAAAAAGTTTAACTTCAGCTTCAAATGTTTTATAGATTACACTGACTTTCTAGATACAAATCTCAATTTGGGTAATTAACCATGGGCAGCCCAAACCTGGGAGGATGCCAATCCTGGGAGGGCTGCCGCCGAATCCAGCACCTCCTGTGCTACCGCGGGAGCCACCTTGGGAGAAGGGGACATTTGTCCCCTTCCCCCGAGTAAGGTAAGCAGCCCTGCAATGGGGCTACTCAACCAAAAGGTCGATGGTAAGGAAAAGGCTCTCATGTAGGGCGCGCAGCCCTCCACGAACGCCCTGGATCCTGTGGAGCAGAGCTCCGCGGATCCTCATCCCTCCCTCCCCCTGGCATACCTCCTGCCCGCCCCGGTATGCCTCCCTCTGCCCTCTCTCTGCCCCACCAACCTCCCCCCTCCCCAGAACGCCTCCTCCCTGCCCCGTCCCCGCCTGCCAATCCGCAGCTCAGCGGTCCAGGAGACCACCGAGCCGTGGAACCTGGGCGACCGCCCCGCACTAGGCCAGCACCGGCCGGCACTGGGCTAGCATGGGCGGGAGCCCAGCAGTGAGCCCCGCTGGCACAGAGCCATGCCGCCGACCACAGGATTGGGCTCTTAGGGAACAATTCAGAAACAATGATACACATTTACATCCTCTTAAAATTACTGAGAAAAAGACACCAAAATTAAATTCTTATGACTAAAAATCATATCATTGTCATTACTGAATAAATCTTAATTGATTATTAATTGTTTTAATAAACAATTCCAAATTGTTTATTTGGACTGCAGTTGGTTAACTATGCAAGTTTTAGGTGATCACTCAATTAAATCTACATAAATTTCCAAATGATAATCAACAGTTCAGAAGAAAAAACCTGTTTAGTTTTTAGATTACACATACAAATTCTGCAGCAGGAACAGTTTTAGAAGAGATATTCTTTATGCAAGTGAGAGAAGGGAGAAAATTCCTTCAAAAGCATTGATCATCAATCATTTCTAACAATATTTTGAAATACTTTAAAATTGTTTTTCAACAAATATGGTACCCAACTGTTCAAGGCTTCCTTTTAATTGAGAAAAGGGTTTTAATCAAATTTATCTGATTAACAGCCCAATCCTATCCTTCCCCTCCCACTGGTGCACCCCTCATCTCAAAGTCTGAAATCCGAAGTATTCTGAAACTATAATTTTTTGAGCGCAGACATGTTTTTAAAATTTCTTTTCCCCACTGCTTTGCATGCTAGTGGGAGCCAGCCAACATAGCGCAATGGACACTGGGGATCCAGCTGAAATCTGGGTGTTTAGCACACTGACCCCTTCTTTTTTACTGCTTTCCCTCTGACTGATTTCTCCAACTAAAGCAACTGCAGCAGCAGTATAGCCTAATTCTCCCTCCTTTCACAAGGTGGGGAGAGAGATCCAGCAGCAGACAAGGTCAGCAAAAGCAGGAGCTGGAAGGCATTAATCCCACCCTCCCTCTCAGCATCCACATCTCTAGGGCTTTGTCCGAGGAATCTGAGCTGCTGCCTCTCACAGGCATGGTGCTATCATAGTACACAGTCTTGCTGCTCCATTGCACTGCACCAACAGCCGGCTCTGGAATATTTGTTTATGTAAGAATTATAAAATCCAGAAAATTCCAGAACCTGGAACACTTCTGGTCCCAAGTGGTCTGGGTAAGGGATAACCAGCCCGTACTACAGTGATATAGATCACAACTGAAAGAAGTTGCATATGCACATGGGAAGCTACTTGGTTCACCTCTTCAGAAAGAAACAACAAGCAAAACTATGGGGGTCTCCTCCATATACGCTCCTAAGGCCTCAAGTAAGTTTGACCACAGAGGTCTGAGTCCATGCAGTAACTAGATCCTTGCAACTGCCCTCAGAGGTCTGAGTACATGCAATTACAGCAATACCTTGCTTGCCCTTTTGTCTGCGTAGGGAACATAGCATGGATAAAAGTAAAAAAACAGATGAATGTCAAAGCATAGCCTTATTTAGCTTGCAAATTTATTTAGACCAGTGAAAAATATAACTAACTATATAACACGTGAGCAGGTGTGAAACCTAAATAAACAGAAAGAAAAATACATTGATGAACTTCATAGAACGTTGGATGAAACTGGACAGAAGAGAAAAGAAAGTGGATGAAATCTGAAATGTGGTTATACAGATATAACCTGTATTTTTCATCCACAGTTTTATCTCAAAGCAATGAGAAGGGCCCTCTAAATCAAAGGGAAAAAGACATTTAACAATAGCCTAGTTAATGGGAGAGTGGGCAGCCAGTAGACAATCCATCAATCATTCTCTCTTCCAGGCACTTCGAACAGCTTCACTCCTAGGCAAGCAACCCCTCCCTTCCCCCTGAGCATGTGAAAGAATGCAAGGTATTATCACCTCCTCCATTCTTTCCCTGCACTAGGCTCCAGGGAAGGGATGGTTAGCTGCCTCAGAGTGAAGTCTTTCTAAGCGCCTGGAGAGAGACTGATTTCCTCTGTGTGCAATATAAAAGGTCAGCAAGGCTGTTTCTAAATCATTGAGTAAAAGGACATTGTTTTTTCAATGGATTTGCTTTAGTGTGATTTTTGCCATCCACGTGAGTTCTGGGTACAGAACCCTCGTGAACAAAGACTCAAGGCTCAATCCTATCCAACTTTCCAGCACTGGTGCAGCCACAATGCAGCTCCGAGGTAAGGGAACAAATGTTCCCATACCTTGAAGTGGCCTCTGTGACTGCCTCCCCACCACAGGAAGCAGTGCACACCCCATAGGCACAGCTACACCAGCACTGGACAATTGGATAGGATTTGGCCCTCAATCTGTAATTGAAAACAGCTGAAGAGCAAAGTGATGAAAATCAAGTGAATGAACCTCAAGGTATTGTTGTACACTAATCACAGGAAATGACTAGGCCCAAGGGAACTTTTCAGTGTCCCTGGTACTTCTATCCTCATAGAAACTTGTATGAAGACTACAGGTATTACTGTGGAAAAGCAGAGGAGGAGAAGCAGTATCTGTGTGTCTTGAAAGACACACATACACACACACACAGGCCCAGTTCAGTTGTAATACAAAACTGTTCATCTTTAAAGGAAATCTTCACTGGGGTCAAACCTCAAGAAGAAAAGAATCACTAACAAGACCATAAAGCTCTCCACTTTTCAAGCTCTTCCTCCCACGTGCACCCCTCCTCCCCCAAACATGCTTGTGACCCTTTGCAGAAACTATATGAATTACAAAACAACTAAGATGAGACATTTATCAGCTTTAATGGTGCATTTATTTTATTTGAAGAAAATTAAATTTGATAAGATAGAAATGGTTTTCACTGCACCACAGTAAACTCTAGCACAAAATCCTACATATATTAAAAACATTTGTAATTCACACCAGTAGGAGGACAAGATACATTTTCCTTCCGTGAACAAAGTCATTCATTTATAAACACATTACTATAATAAGCTGAAAATAACTCTCATTGGTTTAAAACTCCGCTTTTCAAGCTCTTCCCCCACGTGCACCCATCCTCCCCCAAAACATGCTCTTGAACCTTTGCAGTCAAGACACACAAGCAAAGGGGGTTGCATAAGCTGAAGTTAAAGTCAAAAATGTTCCAGACCTCAGCAAACTTCATTAACGATACTTACATTTTCAGTTGTTCCAGTAATTACATGGAGACCATCATATGTTGATTTAATGTACATACCCTAAGAAAAAGACATCATGGGAAAGAATTTGTAAAGTTTTTGCAAACTATGACCATCCAATACACACTTCCCACCTACAGATGATCTTCCTGTTTAATCCTAATGATCACTGGAGCAATACCACAGACACATCACTAATATTCAGAATTAACAACAGTGTTTCTATCAGAAGGGGGGAAATACTCAGACTCAGGGTAGATGCACAGAAGAAAGCTGTCAAATGTAAGCAACTTTTAATTGCTTCAGCAACTGTGTTCAGGTGCAAGCCATTTTTGTGCAATGACTGGTCATGAAGGTTAGGGACTTGGTACATAGCATTACAAAATGTACCCTAAAAAGATCTGTGGTGACATCAGCAATGATCATCCCACTGCCACCACTGTGAAGACAGAAATGTCTTTGCTTCGTGCCTCAGTGCACGAGGCAAGGCAGGAGTTTCCAGACACTCTGTTGGGTACTGGTCTTGACAGGGATACATTTTGTATACCTTATCCTTCTCAGCTAACTGTACTGTACTCATTGTACAGTTGACCATTTCCTCATCAAAGCAGTCTGAGACTACATACAGAGCTGGATGTATGTTTACTACAGAGCTGCAACTTTTTTTGCCCTTCCCCAGTTGGCCATTGAGAAGATTTTTGTACCTACCCAAAGTTTTCTAAAAGTATCACGTAAATTAGCCAGGTCAATCAGAGCTGGCAGGTATGATTTGGAACAGGAAGTAGGAGTAGAGATTGAGGTAAGCAAGTCATGCAAGAACCAGAACCCATTTCCAGAGTCTGTCTGGTTCAGGGCTGGGAAGCCCTGCAAGTTGCAGTACAAAGTCAACCTCTAAGGGAGCAATCCTAACTGCGCCCTGGGCCAGTGCAAGTCCCTTGCACCAGCTCAGGAGGGTCACAAATCTGCCATAAAGCACATTTGTGCCTCCATGGAAGTAAGCTACACCTGCGCATGGAAGTGGTAGGATCCAGCCTAGGAGAAGGTAGGTCCGTGCCTTCTGAGCTCGGCTAGCATGGGGCTTTGGGGGAGCCTGGAGCATGGGGGAGAGGGAGACAGGGCCAGGATCTGGCAGTTATGCTGGATCCTAGTTTCCATTCCCAGGCCATGTGGAGCAGCCCTTGGCTGTTCCATTCTGCGCCACCTCATTAGGTGGCACAGATCTGAGTAGACACATTGGGGTCAGTGCAGCTCTCCCTGGGTAAGGGGAAAAGCTTCCTCTTGTCTCGGGCAAAGCCTCAGCCAGACCCAAACTTGTGCTGGATACAATGCAAGCCCGCCAGGCTCCCTGTTCCAACGCAAGTTAGGACTGTGCTACCCAGCTGTCTAGCTTAGGGGAGGTGATGCAATTCTGCCTCCTCAATTGAAACATGAAGATGCTGGAATTGTCAACAGATAATCTACAGCTTTGAATCAGGGTGGAAATACATAAAGGGGAGGAATAGACTGCATAGAGTATTGTCTACTCTAAGATAGGTAACATACTAAAGCGGGGGACGAATATCTATAGGACCAACTGTAAGACTTATTGTATCTTATCAATTCACATTAATTTCAATAAATGTGGCCAGGTTTGACTTCACATTGTTTTGGTATTCATTCAGGGGTACATAAATGATATCTCCCAACCAAAATGGTGAAGATTGCACATAAACAATGACTCAGTGTAGCCATTAAATGTGAAGCAGTTTCACATACACTGGTATAGATCCTGTGATTACAGTTGTCTGTGTTTAGAAATATATACATAGGCAAAGAAAACCTCACTCTTATCAATAAAACACCTCAGCACTCCATTACAACCACTAAACAGAATTCACTGAGGAAAAGTACAAATTCAGACTTAAGCAACATATCCACTTCAGTAGTTCCATACTGAACTGCTAAGTCTTAGCTCTGGGTGGATGTTTGGTTTAGAATACACGTATTTTAAGTATCTGATTTGGTTTTTTGTTTAATATTCAATATTTTTAAAGACACTCTCATTGTAATGAAGTTATAGAGAAAAGAAAGAGGATGACTACACAGTGGAAAACTATCAAAGCCAGTTTCTTATTAAAACTGTAGACCTTGAACACCTTGCTTGCTAACTGGATAAAGAAAAAAAATCTCTAATAAATGTGCACATGTATTATTTTGCTAACAAATGGGCATAAACTTGATCTATGTAAGCAGCTTGTATATTAGTTTTTACACAAGGATCAATAGTGAAGTTCTACAAAATAAAATTCAGAAAGAAAAAAATGAAATATACCTATCTTTAAAGACAGTACATGTGAAGCCTGTTTATCTGTGAATTTTATATCCGTGGATCTGGCTCAACACGGGTCCCCTGGATGCATGTTGAGCCAGACTTGGCCCAACCTGAACCCACTCAAGCTTCAGAGGACTTTCTGAAGCCTGCAGAGGCAGAATGCCTTCCCTTGCTTCCCTAGGTCTCAGTGCATTAAAAAGGCATTAAAAGTCACTGTACAGGGTCATTCTGAAGCCCGCAGAGGCTGTGGGCGGACACAGCTCTAGACATAGCTCTGCGGGCAGAGCACAGTCCTGGTCACCTTTGGGGGGTTTAAAGAGGCTGAAACTGCAGGATTTCCTTATCCATAGTTTTCTGTATCCATGTGGGAGGTCCAAGAACTGGTCCCACGGATGCCAAGGCCCCACCTGTTTATCAACTAGTTCTTCCAAATACCAGCATGATTCATAAGTTTGTATAAAAATAACTTCTCATAATGCTTTATACCTCAGCACACCACAAAACATTCTGGTACATTATGTAAAATGTAGTGTGCATACCTCAAAATGACTTTGAAGTGGACTGTATTTGATCTTCTCCCACTCAAATAATACCAATATATTATGTTTTAGAGCTCTTATCAAGATATAAATTTTGTCTATGATTTACTTTCCTTCCAGTTTTGATGGCCTTTTCTATTAAATCTTACTAGAATGCTGCACTTAGTACTGACATCTTGCTTTTCTCCTGGGCAATCTGCAGTACAGGAGTCATTTCTTTTTCAGGGCATGCTATTTCTCTAAAAAAAATTATACTTCATTTACAAAATAGAACCAGAGACCAGACCCAAATTTAAAGAAGGAGCCCATCTACTTCTTGTGTGAAATACAGTCCATCTATGGGAAATAACTCCCTACAAAAGGCAAATCAAATACTTGTGTGACATTTTTCCACTACTCTGTCTCTCAGCAGCCAAGATCTTGCAGAGACTGAAAGTCAGTAGATGTCTATGTCCTCATTCAGCTTTAATCTATAAAGATATGGTAAACTGTCAAAGGTGGATATCTTGAATAGCAAGGCTCCTGAAATTGTGGACTAGTTAGGGATACTGTGTTCAGAATACAACACAAGCAAGGCACATCTGACTTCCTATTTGGTCACTGTCTCAAGATGACATGCAACTGCAGGAGAAAAAGTAAAATGCAATGTCTACTCAAGGACATTTTCAGATTTTACAGTAGAAACAATATGTTCTAAAAAATGAGAATGACTTTATTGCTATTACTGAAAACATTCATGTCAAAGCAAAGTTCAGCTCTAAAATAATGAAAATGGAGATGCCATCTCAAATAACAAATTCAGGTGCTACTACAAGGAGGTAAATTGTCAGCTTTTTAGTGGGAGAGAAGTCCCATTTGTTTTAGAGCAAGTAAACTCCATAATAGGAATCTTTTTGTAGCTAAATGCACCACTCATTCATTCTGTCCTTTTTGCTCTACTCTCCCTCCAAATCTCTGCACACTCTCTGACCTCTGGTGGCCTAAGTGAAAAAGTAATGGTACTATACAGCTATACAGGGCTATAAGCTTTTCATGTTAAAGTGATCCCAAAATCAAATAGTTACAATGAAGAGATGTTGATTACCTTTACAAATTTTAACAGTATATTAAGAAAAAGAAAAAAGAACTCAAAGGAAATCTGAAAATCCAGATAGCTGAAATTAGCATATGAATCAATTTTCAAAGTAATGACATGAAATGCATACTCTTTTTCAGATCACTGGCATGAATGTAAATGTTCTCTCACCCTTGTGGCCACTGACATATTTTTATTTCATTACTCTGAAGGTAATAAGGGCATAATTATGCAAAGATGAGAAATATCAAGCAAACTAGTGCACTTCAGGGCAAAAAACATGCTAAACATTCACTTGGGGAACAAAGGCATCAGTAGGTAGATGAGCTGAAGAAGATCTTTCTTGAAGCATAAAGATTAATTGAATGATAAAATACTAGGAGGAGAAAAAATGTTGTAAACATTAATTTTTCACAGCTTTGAAAAAAAAGTATTTATGGGTTGGATTTGAAGGAGAGCACATGCTTCTGTTCATTGAGGGGAGGGCACAATTCCCACTGATTTCTACTCCATTGGCATCTCCCTCCAATGCCATATCAAATACTATTTCAAAAGGTTCCCTCAACCCTCAGAATGGCCTTTTCAGTGAGCACTGGGGTTTGGAGTATAGGAATGGGGGTGAGAAAGCCCCATTCCATGAGTTCTGTTCCATTCATGGCACTCTGGATCCAACCCTATATCTTTATTCTCCCAATCAGAAGATTAGGTATTTTTATCAACTTGCAAAATCACACTTGATCCACACAATACAAACTGAGACATATATTTGAATAGGTAATGTCTGTATGAATAGGAACAGAAAGACTGAGGTGTTCTTATATTCAGTAAGAGAAAACTTCTTCTGTGCATGAATAATGTTAAATTAGCAGTTTTCTCCAACATTGTGAGACAGTCATCCAGTTCTACACAACATGAAAAATCAGAGAGATAATTTTGTTCATGTGTCCCATAATGACTTTTGAGTAACACCACAAAGAAAAAACCCAACTTGTATGATTTAGTTTTTGAACTGATGCTGTGCAATTTAAAAACAGGAATGTATTAACTGAACCATTATTTACAAATCTGAAATCAACTTTACGAAATACTTCGTGCATAAATAACATTCACCATGCACTAAACCTCCAAATATCACAATAAGACATATTTGGCATATATACATTTTGTACATACAGAAAATACAACACACAATATTCAACAGTGTTGCATCTTCTATAAATTCAAAGGGAAAAACCTGTTGCAAAACAAAATATTCACATATTCACAAATACGAACTTAAATTAAATGAACAAACTCTGAAATCTGTGAACTAAAATGAGAATTAAGCACAATAAATTCCTATTTATTCAATCACACTATTGTTGAAAAGTTCAATGAACACTCAAAAAGCAGGGTATAATACAGGGAAATGAATTAGAACATATTATATAGGCTTTCCTAAAGTGTCATTTAAAATTTCTAAATAAAATAAATAAATAAGCTTATGATAAAATCAAAATTAACATTCTCAAAATCACTTATTTTTTTTGCAATCCCAATCAAAATACATATGAAATGTTGGTATCATTGCAGAGTATGATGGTTGTCCTTATTTACTCTTATTAGATTATAGGTGGGAAGATATTGTCATATGCTGTATGATTGGAAGGCACTTCACAGAAGAGAAAGAAATTTTTGCTGACCAGTCTTTTCTCAGGAGGTGTGGTCTGGAGGCTAAACTGTCACCTTGTCTGAAAAAGGTAAGCAGGATCAATGGCTTGGAAGAGAGACAGAGAGGCTGCTGCTGTATCTCTGAAGAGGAGTTTGGAGAAGTGAGCGGGCAAAAGTAAGATAACGTTTTGAGAATCGGTCTGAACCTTGGTTTGCAGCTGCCTGAGAGAGATTGAAGGGAGCAAGTTGGCAGCCAGGATAATGACTGCACTATGAAGGGAAACACCAAGAGAAATGGAGGGATGTATGAGATTTTCTCATACAATAATACATGTAAAAATGGGTTTGTGTTCAGCCTGCCTGTTTAAACCACCTTGAGAGAAAGGTGGTACATAAATACAGTAATAAATAAAGTTTCCATATTGTTACTAAGGGTTTCCCAACCCTTTAGAGGCTCCTGTGTTGGGAAGGATCAAGGAAGTTCCCATGCAGCAACTTCTACATGCACTACAACCAGGATACAATTTTCTGTTATATTCTCTGATTATGAATTAAGTCTAAGAAACAGATTTAAACAATGCCTGGAAACAAGATTCGGGAAATCAATTTTCAAGGGAGGTATGGACTGATAAAAATAGTCCAGTTTTTAATATCTGATAGTTTAAAGGAGAACCATGAAAAAAGCTTGCATATATAAGGTGGCATTTGACACCCAAGAAATTGGAAATAACGTATCATAGTTTAGAATGCATAGGTCTGCTAGACAAATGATACAAAGAATTCTAGAAAACCAAGATGTGAACCAACTGATAATATGCTTTGGATCGTGTAAAATGCTGCAATATAATCAGATGTATAAATTGTTTCTACTTTACAAACAACAGTAGAAAAAGTAAACAGCTGTGGAAAACCCAAAGTATGCCAACATTCATTAACTGGACTTTAAAATGTTGAGAAACAGAAAAACTAATGACAACTTAGGTCCAAATGAAGAGAGGTTTATAATGCCTTGGAATTGAGACAGGCAGTCCTAGGCTGGCAGGACAGGCACATACGCTGTCACAAACATGTCCTAAAGTGCAAAGGCCACTGCCGCCAGCAGGCCTCCACCAGCATTGGAGTGGAGCCTACTGATCAGGGTAAGCCAAATGCTGGGTGGCAGGTAGGCAGGTGGAGGGAAGGACAGTGACAGGGAGGGGGTTTGGGGGAGGACGAGGACTATTCAGGCCTGGGAGGGGACAGAGATGGCAGAGGAGGCCTCCACTACATCCTAACCACTGGCCAGGCCTGAAAGCCCTACTTGGGCTACTTGGTTCTGTGCCAGCAATTTAGCTGGCAGGGCTCTGAGTAAGCCCACAGAGGCCTACAAAAGTTCCCTTATCTCAAGGAAACCTCTGCCTGCCTCTTTGACTGCATAGAATACAGCAGAGGCCGATCCAGCACTGCTGTATCACAGCATGGGAATCCTGGTTAGAATTGGGCCGTTAGGCTCTTTAGATTAAGTTCATGCAATTGTGACATATAGTAAGGGACAAAAAAAAAAAGTATTGATTTAGATCCAAAGTCGCTTTTACTAAGCCCTTCATAATATCAGAGAATCAGGTAAGAGTAACTACAATTTAATCAGTGCCTAATTAAGAAAACAAACATTTTCTCCATCTTCAGCTTTCCTTTTGGGGCAATGCAGAATGGATTGTAACATTGCAACTTCACAGATACCTGGTGGATGATACCTCTGGTGGATGATACATCTGGTGGATAAACTCTCTCTTTCTGATATGAATGCATATTGGAATTAAATTTAAATTATAGATATGACTAATTATTATCCCGACAACTCTCACAGACTGTATTGTAACCTGTTAATCCTAATACATCTTTCAATTGCCTTTTAAACACTTGATTGTATGGTATTCTTATAAAGTCCAAAAAGCAGATGATGGCTGGTTACTTGTTATTTCCTTTGAGCCTTCCCTGAAAAATGACCATATCATTCCATCTTGTTTCTTTTATGTTCAGAATGTTTAGTTTCTAGGTGTCATTGTACAAAAATGCAAAATGAGGTCTTATCAACACAATGATAAGACTTTAGCTGTGCTTCCTTTCTCATTTACATCTGCTCCTGTGGATGGCACTGAAAACCAAGTATAAGGTTGCTGATGAATGCTAAATTCAGGCAAAACAGACATAATTATGCTTGACAAGGCTCCATGATAAGGTGCAGGAACACAATAATCAGTAGGTCAACAACAATCAGGGGACTGGTCACAGACTCATACAATCATTGACTGTTTGTGCTACACAGCAGTTGTGGTGAAGTGAATAATTTTTTTCACTTCTGTATTAAAAATGTATTTAAACCCTGTTGCTAAGGTCCCTTATAATGAAGAAGGGCAGGCAACAAAGTGAAATCAATCAGTACATAAGTATCAGCAAAACAAACTAAATCTAAATGTCAGAAATAAAGACCACTAAGATTAAATCAGTGATGCAAAATCCACCATCACCAAACCAATTTTCATATCTCCATCCAGCTGGAAAATCCCTGCAAATTGACCATATTTAATTACAACTCTCCTAAAAATTCTGTAGGCAATATCTTACCCAAGGCTTTGTACATAGCCCATGAATTCATCATACATTAGCCAATTATGCCACATACCCACAAGCATGTATATTGTGCAAAGTTATCAAATATATGGGGATTTCAGTGTTGCAAATTGTGCATTCAATAAATAAAACTTACAGCCACAACGTTTGCAGCAATGAAAAGCCATACAGCATTTCACATATAAAAGGATAAAAGCTGAAATGTATTCAGTAAAAAATAAACAGACTGCTTATTTCTCTCTAATCCTACATCTCTTCCCTCTTATTTTTTATCACCTTTACTTCAATTCATTTAATCCCCAAGAAATATTCACAAGAAAAATCTGGAAGAGTTGCTTTAATTTATTTCATTCTCACTCTTGTCGTTCCCGTATTGCTTACACTTGTGTTACTTTAGCTCATTTAGAAGTTCTGCCTATTATTTGAGTTTTCTTCACTGCTAAGTGTCCTCTTCATAATTTCCCATTCACCATCAGGATTTTCAATTTAACAAAAAGAGTGGGGCATCCAAAACCTAACCTGCCTGCACTGAATCCCGAGCAGGGGTGGGACTGGCTGCAGTGCAATTCGAATTAAGGAGAATGCATTCCCCTTACCCTGTGCCATGCAGCAGCTGCCCTTATCAGGCTACTCAGATCTGCGCCAACTAAATAGGAGGCACAGATACAAGTGTCCCGGTGTACGGTCAGGCTGCCTGGGAGAGGCGATAGAATCCAGCCTAAGTGCCAGACCCTGGTCCCGCCACCCCCGAGCCTGGTCCTCTCACCATCCCACCTGGCCTCCCTCTGCCCTGGAATGTCCCTGGAACATCATCCCCCCACTCTCCCCAGATCCCCACACCAGAGGCCCACAGGCAGTGCAAACTTACCTTTGGATCAACACTGTGGAGACCAGATTCAGCCTCCGGAGGCTAGTGCACCACTGTGCACGGGCCTGCTGATTCCTGCGGTGGCACAGAAGCGCCTTACAGCACTTTTGCTGTAAGGCCAGTAAAAGGCCAGTGCTGTAAGGCGAGCAGTTTTACCTCCAGGTCAGTAAAAGGGACTTGCGCTGGCCCAAGAGCACTTCTGAATTGTGCTCTAAGTCACATAAATTTCAGATAAACCAAAACCCTACGCAAAATCTCATTACAAATTGCTTTTCATTACACTTCCCATACAAAAAATGCTGTAAGACTTTTTAAAAAGCATGTGATATCCATAATAATCATGAACAAAACTTCCCAAATTATCTATTTCCACTCTATATTAATATTATCAATGACACAAATGACATTAACCCCAAGTAGTTTATATAAATATACCTTCTGAAACATTTTTCAGTGATGGCCCTCAGAAGTTTACATACTCCTTCAATAATTGCAACTCACTGCTTAACAGAATTCAAAAATAATATGTTGCTGAACAAAACAGGTAATACTGAGTCCTGCTCTAAAGAGCTTACAGTCTACAAAAAACAGTGCAAGAGGTCGGAACCCAAAGGAATCGGTTCTCTATTTCTTTCAAAATATATGGAAAGCAACTAGCATCTGTAAGAGGCATAGCTTCATTGTACCATACAGAGTTCAAGCACATAATGAATAAGCAGCTTCACGAACCAAGAACCTTGCTAACTAAACAGACAAGCAGCAGATTAAACAATAGAGGCTTAAAACAGAAAATTCACAATAAAGGAAAATGTTTTTTATCACTTCTTAAAGGGTTCTTCTGGAAGAAAACTATAAAAGGAGACTTGAATTAGGAAAGGATTATGAAAATTCCTGTACAATAATGAAAATAACATTATTTACAACTAGTTTGTTGGATGACGTGTGAGATGGAAGAAACAACAGACAATGGTAGATTTACCTGCAATGGTGGCATTGAGACAAATACAAGATGAGGAATGAAGGGCAGTACAGCAAGTCAGTAAGAGGGCAGGTTGGGAGCAGGGCTAAGTGCACCAAGTAAGACAAATTTAAAGAATATGTAAATAGCATTAAAGCTTAAAAGAAATAGTACACATTACACAGAATAATATCAGTTATAATAAATTGCTTGTTTTAGTGATTTTTTTGCATGAAGATATAAGAGACCGAGGAAAGCATAACTCAATTAAAACTGTAAATAAACTGAAGCAAATTGTATTAATCTTTTAGCAAATCAAAATATTAATAACAATATTATCGGTAGATCCAGTACAGATAAATTTGTTTCTTTTTAGCATAACTGCTTAGATTGGGGTCCTCAAACTACAACCCATGGGCTACATCCTGCCCACCAACACATTGTGTCCAGTATGCTGAAAACAGTGGCATTATAATTACATGCAGACCCTCTGCCCATTCTTTACTTCTCTCTCCTGACTCCAGTCATGTGCTTTCTTCCTCCTACTGGATAAAGCATCATGCTGGGTTGGATCACTCTTGCTAAGAGCCCAGCTGAGAAACAAAGAGAGAGAAATCAGGCCTGTTGTTGAAATATTAGAAATATTTTCATCCTATTGTGAACATTAAGAGTTCTGTACAAAATATATATCTTATTTTCTATGATTGATATGATGTGGCCCATCACAAGAGCAAGACTGAGCGATGTGGCTCTGCCAGTAGAAAGTTTGGGGAACCCTGGCTTAGATAATAGATATACAGATGATGCCTCATTATTTATTTATTTATCACATTTTTATACCTCCCTTCCACCAAAGAGCTCAGGGCGGTGTACATATCTGCTCCTGTCCTTTTTGTCCTCACAACAACCCTATGAGGTCGGTGATCCATGGGGGTTCGATTCCGAGAACCCCATAGATGCCAAAAACCATGGGTAACAAAATCCATGGTTCAGGCACACCTTAAACCCTCTGAAGGCAACCAGAGCTGCACTCTGGTTGCATCCAGTGGGTGATCTGAGGGCCAGGGAGGCACACATGGCCTCCCCTACCCTCAAAATGCATTCTAAGGCCTCTGGAATGCCTTTTGGTTTTGATGCAAAACCAGAAATGATCTTCTAAGGCTTCTGGAAGTCCTTGCATCAAAACTAGAAGTAATGTTTAAAGGCCCTACAAGGTCGTCAGAAGGCCCTGGCGGAATTCCTCAGCCTTTAAACGCCACTTTGGTTTCTGATGCAAAGTCACCTTCTGAGGCCTCCCAGAGGCCTTAGAAGGTATTTTGAGGGCTGGAAAGGCCACATGTGGCCTCCCTGGTCCTCAGAACACCCTCCAGAGGCAGCCGGACTGCAGCTCCAGTCACCTTTAGAGGGTCTGGGTTGGGCAAAATCTGGCTCAATGCTGATCCGGGATACAGAATCCATGGATAAATAGGCTCAACAGGTAAGCATTTTCATAAATTAACCAGGGTTCTTTCTGGTATTGTGCAATCCGAATAGAACTATTTTATTTAGGACTATTTTCAGTGGCTTTTTACTCTAGTCTTTTATAGTCAATTCCAGGATGCACAGGTTATGCAATGAAAAGTATCATCCCGTTCTTGAAAACCTTAACTTGGAAGCAACTTCCATTCATTTTAATGAAAGCTTTCATTCTGTTCTATGCCTATACCCCTAAAATTAATGAGACTAAGGTCATGTAATAGGAAACAAGCTTACATGCTTACTTCCAAGTGTGCTCAGGCTCATAGTCCAGGAGAAGTCATTTCTTACTTGGGCTTTACTGAAAATGTCTTCTATAAATCATAAAATATAATCTGCCAGGGATAACATAAAACTAATTCCCAAATTAAAAGGCAACAGAAAGTGAGAACTCTTCAGTACCCAAGAGGCAATTTTAACTGGTGCTGTTTTCCCAAATTTTCCCAATGAATTTGTGTTGCTGATTTGGCTGCCTGAAAAATCACATCTAAATAAGGCTCTCATTCAAAAATTTCATCTCTTTCATCTTGGATGACAGTTTGATTAACTGTGTCCATCTTACCAGCCCTTCACTTGGTTTGATGTTTGCTAGCTGGATCACTTCCAGGTGAGCAGATTGGGACACAAGAGGATCAGATGAGAGCGAGATTATATGGTCACACACGCCAGATAGGGTTTTACACTAGAAACAAAAAAGCAAGATTACAGTAAGTATTCTATTAACAATCAAGAGTGCACAGAAAGCCATCAAGTATAACCTTGACAATATTCTAATCTCTTAAAATATGCAGATTAAAGGTTGTCCTATGCTACCTAAGAATGCTTTAAATGTCATTGAGGAAATAAGTACAGAAGGGAATTAGCTTTCATTGCCTTAACATTATCTAGTTACATGAAAGGTACCAATCTTTCCTTCTTTTGCTTTAGAAAAACCAGCCTTACAGGACAAAATTAAAATCAAATCTCTTTCTGCTGCAGTGTTTAGAATTGAACAAAGCAGCCCCAACAACAACATTTCTGAAATGTCAGCTGCTCCTTCGCTTCCATCATGGTACAATGTAACAAGTGAGGGCTTAAGGTCCTTTCCATCTCTCCAGGAAGCCATGAACCAACATACATTTTGCTTTCAGTCAAGAGTCTTCATGGCAATTTTCAATCCACGATGGAGTGCACTTCCTGCAAATATTTATGGCCTCAGTTTCAAACCACACTATTCACACCCCTGTGATGAAAAATCTACAGACACGTTTTTTTATTTCAGGAGATGATCATTGATTGCAGTGTCCATGATGTTGCTGAACACCATAAGTGCTAAATGCTGATTCATTGTCTGCATGAACCATCAAACACAAAGAAATGCATGCACCCAATTATTAGGTGAATAACCATGTCATGTAGCTATTGTATCATCTTCATTGGTTGTTTCCAGGCACAATTCAAAGTCCTGGTGATGACCTTTAAAGACCTTAAAGCAGTGGTTCTCACACATTTAGCACCTGGACTCACTTTTTTAGAATGAGAATCTGTCAGGACGCACCGGAAGTGACATCATCAAGCAGGAAAAATTTTAACAATCCTAGGCTGCAATGCTATCCACACTTACCCAGGAGTAACTCCCACTGACTATCATTGTTAAAAGAACAAGTCTACAACATTTTCCCAAATGCAGTCACATACCATGGTAGCATCAAGTCTAATATTTTACAAATAATAAAATACTGAAATGAATGGGGACCCACCTGAAATTGGCTCACGACCCACCTAATAAGTCCCAACCCACAGTTTGATAAACACTGCCTTAAAGGTTTGGGACTTAAATTCTTGAAATTACAGTCAGTTCTCGTTATCTGCTAGGATTAGGTTCCTGGGAACCCTAGAGGATATCAAATTTGCAGGTAATGAATCATTGATCTTATGGGATCAATGAGGTTAGATATAAGGGGTACCATCCAAACAATTCAGCAGAAACCCTCAGGAAACCAGCAGAGTGCAGCAGGAAATGTTAAAATATCTCTGAATACTGCACAGACCGTTCAGAGACTGCAGGGACCTGTGGAATGATGCCCATGACCAGTGCAGACCCCTTTAAAATGACAGACAGAAGCGTCTGCTGGCCATTTTAAAGGGATCCGCATTGGTCACAGGTCCCTGTAGCCTCCAGAAGATATCTGCATAGCAGATAGAGAACTGACTGTATATGCAAAAAAATAAAAATAAAAAATACATTGCAACTTTGAGGTGGCAAACTAGCAAGCATAAGCTCCATGACAAAGTTTAAATAGAAATTTACTACACCCAATCTATATTACAAGGCACAGATGCTTGAAAACACCTCTTATCAAACATAAAATATGCAGAAATTTTTTTTCATTTCATTCCTCTGTCCAAAGGACTAAGTATGAAAAATGAACATGAAGCCTTAATTCATGATGGGTCCAGTTAGATATAATCATGTAAATTGTATGTTTATATATTCCAGAATTCTCTTAATTAGAAATGAAAGGAAACCACTCAAACTAAAACAGAAATCATTTAAAAGTGAGAAAAGCTAGGGCACAAGAGAGTATCACTGACACTTTTTTTTTTTTACACAATTCTAACATGAAACAGTCCTGTCTTCAGTCTGCTTTTCTCATAATAGCATGGATAGTGTTTGCTGCAAGATCCACTTTTTAAAGTTTGAAGAAGGTCATGAAAGTAGGAACAGAAGTATTATGCGAGTGGGTTCATGGATAAAAGCAGTTTTGGATAATATCAACTAAACAAAACCTTGTAAAACCTAAGGTATAAACAATTTTTTAAAATTGGCATTTATTATTGATGTCATTGGACAATAGCCAAACCTCTGTTTACAGGAAACTGAAACCTCATTAGGAAGATTCAGGTTATGATTTACGTTTCTGGAACCAACACAGCTTCTGAGGTTGCTAATGATCTTACTGTCAGTAAAAACAAAGTCTTGACTGCCTTATATGAGGCGAGAACCACTCAGAAAATACTTTTCATCTTTGAAATGCCTGGGAAGATGAAGTTACCCTCACATAATCTTATAACAACCTTGAACTTTCATATCTTCTCTAAGGAGTCATTCATGCAGAATTAAATAATTTTGGCTGCAATCCTAACCTCACTTTCCTGAGAGTAAGTCCCATTGAACACAAAAGGACTTACTTCTGAGTAGACCTGGTTAGGATTGTACCCTTTGTTATTTTAGGTGAGTTTTTTTACACTGGTTTTGTTTCTGAAAGGAGCATCATTGATAAGAGCCAATAATGTCTTTTCAGAAAAAAACCCAATGACGCTGTTTTCCCAGCCTGGCAAGCAGCTACATATCTCAACACATTAATCTGCTGCTTAGACAGTCTTATTGCTTCCCCTTGCAGTATTTTAACCAACTGTTTTTATCTTCTGGCAACTGATTCAAGGAAGGAGTCATCTTTCCAACATGAGTGCTGTGTAAATTGAATGCTATGTCTTACTGGTGAGGCTAGAGAGCTGTATGGCTTAGCAAAAGAGCAGGTCTGTGCAGCAAGGTTACAGAAGCAGCAAAGGAACTGCCCATTCAGGGAGTCATATACATCAAGGAGCAGAGCAAATGGATGAATTGAACCAGCAACAAGTAGGCAGTAAGTGAAGAGTTTTATAACTGGCCTTGTTGTTCCGTTTCTTCCTAGAGCATCAGCAGGACCAAATCTGGAGTACACCTTGGTTCATGGATTTTCCTCTTAGGTAACAACAGAAGGTCCTAAGCTGCTGGACATGCAATGTGTCATCTTGTCTGGGGGTCTGTGAGGGCCAATGTCTCAGTTTCTGCTGGGGTCTTCTGGGGTAAGTGCTACAGTCCTCTTCCTTAAAGTCTGAACTAGTTCTGTTACATGTTGGTACTCCCAGGAAGAGGAACATGATATAGGGCAGAGACTCTCAAACTGGGGTGTCATGGTGCCCCACCTGAGGAGCTCTGTCTTTGCCCCTTTAAGGAATGGGGAGGGGGAATGCAGCAATGTGATTTGTCGGGGTGACAGGTTTTACTCGCCAGTATCAGCAGCCTCCCAGGGATGCAGGGAGCCCGCAGAACCCTCCGCAGGGCTCCCCAAGCCTCGGAAAATCTAAAAATAAAGATTGTGATCCACTTCTGGTTTTGTGATGGAAAACTGCAAGTGGGTCACGATCTTTATTTTTCATTTTTCCAAGGCTTGGGAAGCCCTGCAAAGGCTTTCGCAGGGCTTCCTGAACTTTTGGGAGACTGCTGCTGATACCAGTGAGTAAAACAAAGTCCGTCACCTCTGACAGTGGAGCAAATCTGCGGCATGATTCCCCCCTCCCCCACAAAAGACCTAGTGTGGCTCCCAAACTCCCAGAGAGTTTAGGAAGCACTGATATAAGGACCTTTCTTCCACAGCAAAAGTTAGTACTTATCTCTGAAGGCTATATAACCAGAAATTTCAAAATGTCAATTGTGTTATGGCAATTAAGTCCATTTTTTTCCCTTCAGTATCCAAAATGCAAAACAAAACAAAAAAAGGTGGGTGTGTATGCTTGAGACAATTTCATTGCAAGCTAATTGACTGTAGGATGAGGACACAGGAAAGTAGAATCCTTTAAACATTAATGGAATTTTAAACATATTTTCCAATGTTCTTGCAATCTCAAGTACCAATTTTAACCAATTTAAAATTTGTTAAATTTTAATTTAACAAAAAGATGATACAGTTAAAAAAAACTGTAACATCTAATGATCATTACTTAACTGGCATGGCAATAAGTCCAATTAATTCCAATTCAGCACACACAACACCTTAGGTGAAGTACACACAGACTATCAGTCTCTAAAATATTCAGATGTAAGCCTTCCTAAGGACAATGACTGGATCATTTCCTTTATTGGCCACATCTCCACAGCTCAGTTTTTGTACAAATTTGGTTTAAAATGCAAACACAATACAAAATAGTCAGTTTTCGTTATCAGCTCGGATTAGGTTCTTGGAAACCCTAGCGAATAGTGGATTTGCAGAAAACGAACCATTGATCCTATGGGTGCAAGGCTGCTCCGAGGTTCAAGGGTACCTAATCAACCATCAGAAGAATCCAGCAGAGGAAGCCAGCACTGTTCAGCAGGAAGTGCTAAAAGACCCCAGAATTTTGCAGACCTTCCAGAGGCTGCAGAACCTTCAGAATAGTGCCTGTGACCAGGGCAAAACCCTTCAAAATGGCCAGCGGAAGCTTCCACCTTAAAGAGGTTTTTAAAAAGGTCATTTTAAAGAGGTCTGCACTGGTCGCAAGTGCTATTCTGAAGGTCCCAGCAGTCTCCAGAAGGTCTCTGTACATAGTGAATAAAGTGAACAGAGGAGCAGATAATGAGAGGTAGGTAGCAATTCTGCTCATCACAGATAAGCAAATTCACATATAAAGAGAACTGACTATAACAATTTTAGAAGTTTGCACACCTATCACCTGTTTGCATGAGGAAACAAATATATGATTGTCAACACAATTCTATGCATATCTAGTTACAAATCCCATTTATTCCAGTGGGATTTACTTCCAGGTTCGTGTGCATTGGATTGCAGCCTTTGCTACTGAAATCAGAGAATGGATGTTTAGTTAATTTGCACTTTGGTTTGATGGTTTTGACAATAAGCTGATTTGAGCACCAATTCCTATGCAACCTTAATCCACTACAGGCTGACAAGTGTTATGAGAAGCCAGGAGATGAAACAGACTTTTATAACCAGCTTTAAGTCTGGTAAACAGAAAACTGAATGCTTATTACAGTGTGTGTTTTAAATGTTAACTGACCTAACTCTAACAAAAGAACTGCTCATCTTCTTTGCTAGTGGAAACATTCTCCCATATTTACCAGTTCAACTGAATACTCCCACTCTGCTCTGTTCTATTTTGATTTGAACATGTCTGTGATAATAGATAGTGCAACTTTGACAGGTTTGGAAGTAGTATGGAAATCCTGAGCATTTTTCAAAATTCATTCACCCAATCCTGAGCTGCCCAAAACTGAGCAGCCCACTCCTCGGATGCCATGAACCAAACTGGCTGCTGTGATATCCAGCGTGAAAAACAGGCAGTTGTTGCCGGCTCCTTGGGGGAAATTGACTTTCACCCCTTCCCCTAGGTAAGGGAAGCAGACCTACAATGGGGCTACTCAATTCTACGGCAGCTTTGGAGCTGCCACAAAATTGGAGAGTCCCGTGTCAGACTGCGCCCCCTCCCTCTCTTCTCCCTCTCCTGCCAACACCTCCTCCCTGCCCTCCCGCACCCTGCAACTCCTCCTTTCCACCTCTCCCACTCACCTCTCCACCACCAGGCAGTCCTGGTGACCATCAGGTGGCAGAATGTGAGCCCATCGCAGGCTCATGCTGGGCCAGCACTAGGCCTGCGGTAAGGGCTCGCAAACATGCCTCTTTCTAAAGCGCCTTTTCTAAGGCTCTTTCTAAACACCACAGATAGCGATTGACTGCAGTTCCAGCACATAAAAGTGGAAATATTATGAGTAGAGAACAGAATCCTGGGTTTGTTTGTCAAACAAACTTCAAGTATAAGCTAAAAGTACTGGTTTCTCATGTGTACCTACAGCTCTTTGAATGGCCATCTGTGTAGACACACATAGTGGAATTTTGCATATATGCAGAACCAATCTTGGAAGCTTCCAGAGCTTTGTTGAATGTTCTGACCCTGCTCTCAATTGTGGGACACCCCATGCACACTGTGTGTCTCAAGGGCAGGAAGAACACCCAAACCTTCAGTTCCTTTGGAGGCTGTCCCCTATATTCAAATAGTCAAAATCCCCTTGAGAAGGAATGATCCGGTAGGTAGCATGTCAGCACAGTTGACCATTTGAACTTTAGTTACTAGGAAGCAATCTATCCCTCTTCTTTCTGGTCTTTGTTTGCACTTCCACATTGCTAAGACTAGCTAGCTTTTCCCTTAACTGATGATGGGTGTAAGTCAACCAGGAAAAGATGTTTGACAGAACAGTGAGGCCAAATGAAACACTAGCTCTCAAGCACGTATTCAGGGCACAATGCCTGATAATGGTTAATGGAATGCTAAGAACATTTTAGCAAGTCAAGGATTCCCATAAGTAGGCTATGACGTCCGCCTTCATTTGCTTGGAAAATTTTTTACAGTGGATGCAGGTATCCAAAATGTGACTTTCTCTCAAATAGATGAGATGTGTCATGCCTGTCACTGGAGTGGAGTAACACTTTTTAAAAGGCAACCTGGTTTGCCATAAGATAAGGCAGAGTCAACTAACGTACTACTAATTAACCTATTACAGGTGCAGCCTATTTATCCACGGATTTTTTATCTGCGGATTTCTCTCAATGCAAATGGGGTGGGCTACTGAATGTCACACATACCTTTGCCTCCTTTGCCCTGCGCTGGCGTCTCCCTGCATTTCCAGGCAACCCAAAACACTGCAAAAAGGCTCTGCCTTGCCCTGGAAGAGGTTCCCCTTGCAAAGGAAGAGTAACATTCCTGGAGCCCCTGAGCCAGCCGAGCCAACACGAGGCTGAAGAGGGGAAAAGGGGGCAAGAACCTCTGAAGCCAGAACATGTGCAGCGAGGTGGAGGTGGAGCTCTCTCTCTCTCTCTCACTCACTCACTCACTCACACAGGGCAGGTGCTGTAGCAACAGAGGGAATTGCTTTAAAGGAGAAGAGGGGATTGTTTTAAAGAACCCAGGGAGTGTTTGCTGAATCCCCACCCCCCAGATGATGCAGGCTCTTGGGAAGCCTTGGAGAGACTGGTGACCGTGAGCAAAGAGCTGGACTACAAGTCCCAGAATGCTCTGGGGCAGAGGAGTTTCCATGATGGTGGTCGGGAGGGTTGCAGGAGCGGCAGCAGCGAAGAGGAGGAGGAGAAGAACCTGAAGCGCTGTTGGGAGGCCGCCTGGGACACAGAGGCTTCCCAAGCAAGCTCACCATTCCAACTGTGAAAGAAGCAGGACAGCTGGCAACAGGAGGGCTGAGTGGGGAGGGGAGGGAATTGAGAACAGCTGCCTTAGTTTCCTTCCAACCGGAAGTGTCAGGCTGCAGCCTATTTGCTCTACGAACTCTAACTCTATGGACTCAGCACAACGTGTTTTTTGTTAATCGATCATGGAACGGAACTAACGAATAGGCTCTACCTGTATAAAAAAAAAGTGGTCTGCAAGATTAGATTTCCCACTATGCCAGGGAGAAAGAATAAGGCAAAGAGGAAACACAAACAGAAAGAAAGAAGAAAGAAATAAAGCTGAGGCTGTAGATAATGACATAACAGAGAACTAAATTTTTGTTTCAAATCCAGTGTACTTTGTCCTTCTTGCCATGGAAAAGTCATAAAATGAATTGGCAGCAAGATTTAAAAAACCACAAAAGATACTGTAGTCAGCTGTTCATGCATATTTAGGAGCTCTCTTAACACCTCAATCTGGATTTACTTCTAATGACCCTGAGAAGCCTTCAAGGGCCTACTTCATACTGGCAAATGTGATTGGCTTTCTGTAGAGAGCAGTTAAAGATATAGTGTATTTTCCCTCTGCTGCTTGCCTTGGTGGCACATTGCCAAGTGGTTCTGGGTGACTGAATACATGAGCACAATATTTTACCAAATGAGCTACTTCTTCCATATTCCAGAAATTCTACTGAATGTGTTCACTTCTTTAAAAGTGACTAGTTAGATTTCATATTTACAACTTTATATGCATTCTGCTCCCATGTTTCTTCATGTATAAAATTAAATGACAAAAAATAACTTTACTTGAAAGCTTTGAATGTTATATTCTGACATAGGATATCAAAACATATTTTACACAGCTCCCATAGATTTGCAGCCCAATCCTATTGAGCCTAACCACCAGTAGAAAATGTGTATTGCAGGAGAGCCAGAAAAAATGCCAGAGCCTTCCTGAGCTCATCAGCTGATCCCAAAGGGCCCAGTGAGACAGGTAGGATGGTGGGGAAGGGAGGAGTGGGGAGAGCAAAACACAACAGCAGTGGGTGGAACACAGTTGTGATGGTGGGTGGATTCAGCAGCAGCCATGGCTGCCAAATCCTAGCTCCTTTCTGGATTTGATCCTGTGGTGTGGGATCACATGGACCTGCGCCAACAAATTCACAAGCACATATTTAAGTAGACCCTTCTGCACTGCAGAGGCTTAACCCCAGGTAAGGGAATAAATGTTCCCACAGTAGGTTCCCCCTGTAGGATGCAGCGGTAGCCATTTTGGTATCATTGCATTGCTGGAGGGGGAAAAAGAACAGGATTGAGCTGTTACTCATTTGTTATTTGTAAGCCACCTTGAATGCTCTTAATGGGGTAGAAAGGAGGGGTATAAATCATATAAATAAATATTTATGTTTTTATGTATATATATATTTATGTAAATACATGTCCATCTTTGTTATACATGGATTTGACTCAACATGAATGGCCCCTGAAAATGAGAAGGAATGTGCTGATCTCTGGAAAAGGGGGAAAATGCATCCCTTTAAAACAGGGGTTTCTAAACTTTTTGGCGAAAGGGCCGCATCAAATATGTGGCACAGTGTCGAGGGCCAGAAAAAAATTAAATATAAAAATTAAATACATTAGAGATGGAAGAACTTAGATGAATGAATAAATGAATGGGCTCAAATGTCCAGGACTTCTTCAAGCATGAACATAGCCCAAGAAATAAAGAACACGCTTAAACGGACCCTCATTCCCCCATCCCACAAGCACAACTCTGTTTGTGTTTGGTCAATTGGGCCAGAGGCTCTCAGGGGATCAGAGGCTGGCTGCAGGCCGGATAGAGGCACTTTGCGGGAAACATCTGGCCTCCGGGCCGGAGTCTGGAGACCCCTGCTTTAAAATCACAGTTTCAAAAAACTGCTTTTCTTACTGTTGTACAGAGAGACAGCAACCCATTACAGGTATAACCTAATTATCCTTAGATTTTTCTCTCTCAATGCAATGAAAAGCACCCTTTAAATTAAAGGAAAACAGTTGTCTAACAATGAGAGAGGGAGAAAGAGGAAGAGAGAGAGGCTGACAATCCATCACTTTTCAGGCAGCTTCAACCCAAGACCCCTCCCTTCCCTTTGAGCACCTGAAAGAAAGATACTTTGCATTGGTGAAGGGAGGGGTTGGAGTGAAGCCTTTCTAAGCACCTTGAGAGAGACGGATTGTTGGATTGTCTGTCTTCGTAATGACTCTATCCTAACATCACAAAGGTCAGCAAGGTTGTTTTTCAATCACCAGAGCAAAGAAACATTGTTTTTTAAATTGATTTGCTATAGTGTGTTTTTTGCCATCCATGTGAGTTCTTGGAATGGAACCCTCGGGAATAATTTATATATTTATGTAACATTATATAGAATGATGCTATTTATTATATAAATATATTCCTCTACAATTCAACTGTACTCAGTTGCCCCAATCAAAAAATTTGTTGCATACATACAAACCAAAGCACAGATTACTTTCAAGGATTTCTCCATTTGCTTCAACAAAAGGGTTGACCTGACCTTGTATTTTGAGATAACATTAATACAGGCTTCAATCAGTACCATTTACAGAATTACAAGTCAATCATATTCAGAAGTACTCAGCCTTACAGAACTGAAGGAGTACTATAGCTAATGACTGTAGTACTTGTGATTGTTAAGGAGTTGCAATGTACAGCACTTCAAAGGAATCTGAAGGTGGCAAAGTTTAGAAAATTAATTTTTTAACTGGCCAAAAAAATTGTTCACCCCCAAAAAAGAAAGAATATGCTCTCCCTAAAAATAAAACAAAAAATGTTATAATGTATTTATGAATAAAACTGAAGGAATTAAGCCAATTTGTCATTAATTATTACAACCAAAAAGTTATAAGCAGGGCTGAAAAATTCAAGGAATCTCATTATTCCACCACTTCAAAATTCAAGAATCAGAAAAGGCCATCCGGTTTTGTGCTTGCTTGCATCCACAAATTCAACACTGGCTTAAGAACTTGAAATGTTTTTTAAACTCTGTCTTGAAATACAGTATATAATATTTAACTTCATAAACTGTTATATGGTGCATTCATGTAGGAACAAGAGAATAATTTCTGAAATGGGATCAGTGGTTACTTGCTACCTACTAAATTTCAGCATTACTATCCAACAAATTACTCATTCAAAAAGAAGCTTTTTATTATTCTAGGAACTTTCAAAATGAGTTCACTTCTCTCAGCTGCCAACTCTTTAAAAACTTCACAAAGTCACTCTGAGGTACTTATATGTCATGCAGTAATAAAAATTCTGAAGTTCAATGTTCATCAGAATGTATAATAGCAGGAAAAAATTAGGCTGAACTGTTCAAAGCTGATACAGTACCAAGAAGATTTATATTTGCAGTATTATACAGTACATTACTATAAATGTGAACAGACACATGGAGCAAACACCTTAATTTAGATAAGTGTACAATAACATATTTTCCTATTTCCCCAACTACAATCCTAGTGTTAAAACAGCAGCTGCAAATATCACAATAAATGCTTAGATAAGGAGTTTGCTTGAGGCAAACCTTTATCTATTAGTATTTTCACAATTTGCTTAATTGTCTCTGTTGAAATCCAGAAGCAATGCCACCTGCAGGATGGTAATGTAATGTCCAGTACGCTGTCTTTTCTGTGGTTCTTGCAGAGGGCATGGCCCTCAACTATTTCCTTCCTTCTTTCTTTCTCTATAGACTCCAAAAGAAAAGGATATGCCCTGCTAGAGTTCCTTGCTTTCGAACTAATCCTCCCCACACTCATGCACAAAGGAAATAGCTGTAGGGTCTCCTGTTCTAGAGCCTCTGATCTTTATCAGAAGATGCACATATGCATGTAACCTACCATGAACTGTGAACAAGGTGTTTCTTTTGAAACTTGAACCAAGGTTGAACTCCTCTGTGTGTGTTTTACTTATTGCAGCTAGGCTGGGTGGTGTGAGACACCTTTTACAATAGGAAGGGGTCTTCTGCTGATTATTACTCTGCTACTTTGTCCCCTCCACCTTTCCCAACAGTCTCAACTTGAATATATCATGCCCAAATTAGGTGATCTACTCAAAGTAACAGGGGAATATTAACAGAAATTACAAGCGATACTCACCACATGAAGAATTTTGTTCTCTGTTTCGTATACTGTGCAATCCTGAAAACACAAAATGAATTGAGATTAATTTAGGTAGGTCAAATTGTTGAGAAAACTGCTTATTTTTTAGTGTCTCAAGACACAGTTAAATTATGAGTAACAGTATAGTCTTGTGTATTTATGTTCTTTTGAAGGCAGGTCTTTCAAATTCTGATAGTAGTTTCTTCCCCTCTTTACAGCCATAATAAGGTAGAAATAAAACCTACATCCACTTCTCCATATACATCTTTCTTTGTGCTAATCCTCTACTGCCATTTCCCATAAGGATTTTTAAATTTGTTTTCCTGCTTTGCTTACTCCATAATCAGAGGGGTTTCTCCCCAAACTAGATTCCTTTGAGTTTTTTGCTTTACTATGATATAAAAAACTCCTGTAACACCTTAGAAGTAGGTTGAAACCTGTACAGTTCTACACAGGTTGTGCTTCGTTATCCACTTATTTGACTCACTACTGATACTGGGGTGCACCTTTAAATGCTTTGTAATAGGGAAAAAAAGTGCCAAAATCCCACTTCCTACCTTTGTGCTCTTAAACTGCACTGGTCGCAAGCTTCTTGGGGTTAAAGATAAGTTTAAAAACCCACTACTGGGTTTCGTGCTCCTCCACTGAAGCACCAAAATGCATCCATATAGAGTAGGGCTGCCCAAACCCTGGCCCACGGGCCATTTGCGGTCCTCTGGGAGTCCCAATCAGGTCCCCAGGAAGCCACGGTCTCCAACGAGCCTCCGGCCCACTGAAGACTTGTGGGAGCCCTCACTGGCCGGACATGGCTGCTCTCGCAGCATCATCGAGGGAAAGGCTGCCCTGCCCAGCCCTCACAGCAGAGCTCTGCAGAAGCCCCGCCCATCCGCTACACTCCCATTAGGTTGGGGAGGCTGCTGCTGAGTCCAGGCGTCAGAAAGGGGTAAGCAGTCCTGGGCCTGTTTGTCCTGCTTGAGTTTGGCTTGGGGGGGTGGAGAGTAGAAACTGAGGACGGATGGGTCTATTTGCGCTGCTTGTGTGTGCTTGGGGGCGGGCACTACAAGGTTGAAATTGTAGGATTTCTGAATGCCACTGGAGAGCATGTCTACTTAGCAGTAAGTCCCATCAGAGTCAGTGGGGCTTACTCCCAGGGAAGTGTGGCTCTGACCTTTTACAGAGATAAATTACTGAAGACCTCACGGGAAAAGGAATGGACAGTGGATAACAACAAAGTCAACATTTTGAGACATGTTCCATGGAGAAGAAAAGAAAAGAATATGGAAACCTGACAAAATTTTTAAGAGAAAAGCCAGTACCATACAGATGGCTTTCTCCAGAAGGTATGTTTCTTCAATATCAGACACAGAGATATAATATAAATTCAACAATGAAAGCAGAAAACTTTTTGAGCACAGTGATGAAAGACGAGATAAGAAAGGAAGAGAAAGAGGAAGAGAAATTGAGAAGAAAAGAACTAGGAGAATATAGATTAGAAATGGAATCTGATGAAAATAAATCAAATGACTTAGAAACAACTGATGAATCAGAGAGGGAAGAGCCTAGAGGAGGGAGTAAGAGGTGCTCACCAATAGCAACAAAGAAAAGACAAAAAGAGAGGAAGACTAGTAAAAAGAACCTTGATGACTAAACGAAGTTGGAGCATTTATTCAGTCAACATAAATGGTTTAAATTCTCCCCCCAAAAGAAAGAAAGTCTTCCTTCAAATGCAAAAATTAAATATGGATATAATTCGTATACAAGAAACGCATATCAAAAATATGAATAAGGCATTGTTGGTGAATAAAAAAATCAGGAGAAGTTTTTGTAATCTCAGATGAAAAAAAAGAGGTGTAGCCACTTATGTTAAAGAAAGATTGAGACCAAAATTAATATATGCATCACAAGATGGAAGAATATTGATGGTGGAAGTGCAAAAAGAAAAGGCAAGAGTCTTAATTGTGAATATAGAACTTGTGGGATGTTTGAATGAGGAGGAAGCCTACTGCTTTTGCTTGTTGGGGTTTCTGGCAGAAAGGGAGAAAGATGGGGGGTCCGTTTGTGAATGGGGAAATACACACATCTCTCTGCCTGCTTCTAAGTTTGTTTGGTGCTGGGTGCAGGCTGGGGGAGGGACAGGGACTGAGAGAGACAAACAACTCCCTTCTCTGTGTGAATGAGGAGAAACAAACTCCTGCCCAGAGGAGATAGGTGCCCACCAGTTCCCTGGCTGACTGTGTTCCTTTGCTGCTGCTTGTTGCCAGGATGTGGAGGGGTGGGGGGAGAGAGAGAGAGAAACATGCTCCTGCATTGGGGGGGGAAGGAGCCCATGACTCCTTCCCCCCTGACTCCCCCCTGACTTCCCCACACTGACTCCTCTTAAGTTTGTTATGTATTTTTCCCTGGGAACAGGTGTGTTAGATACGTCAGAAATTATTTTAACAACTCCCCTTTTCTGGATCTCATGTGTATTATAAATAAGGTCAGTAAAATTCATTCATTCATATAAGTTCCGTCTAATAAATTCATTTATGTAAATTTATTCAAATTTGAAATTTACATTTCCCCGACCCCCAACAGTGTCAGAGAGATGATGTGGCCCTCCTACCAAAAAGTTTGGACACCCTGATATAGAGCAAGAAACCTGAAAGTGGATCTTTAAAGCTATTTTTCCATTGATTTGATATCCACTGATTTTTTTTATCCACTGAGGTTTCCAGAACAGAAACCACAGTGGATAATGAGGCATGGCCTGTACTTATTAAGATGAACAACATAACCTGACAAACAAGAATCTCAAGGCAGTATAAGGAACAAATCTATGATAACAACAGAAGTTCCATGAGCAAATCTCTCATTCTTTATAACAGTAACTGAAACTGTATGAGGATCTGACTGGTACTGTATGTTTTGCCCTATGGCAAAAAGTTCTTACAAAGGCTGTTAGGACTGGGAAGATGGCACATGGGAAGATTAAACCCCCACCCCACCAGAAGTGCTGTAGTCCAGTCCCGAGTGCATCCAGTCCAGTCCATCTCCCCTTAATAAAAACAAAATTGTGGAAGACTGCATTGTGGATCTTCTGCTGTCTTGTCCAGCTGTGCCTTAGAGGTGTTTTGTTACAACAAAAACATTGGTAAGCAAAGAATGCTGTGGCATTATCCACTGAGCTAATCAAAAGAAATAGATGCTAAAAGAAAGAACAAAGGACTAGATGAAACATATACTATTTCATCTGACATATACTGGTCAGACCACTGGTCCACCTAGCTAGTGTGATTTACACTTATTAGGAATTACAGGTGGAGCCTGTTTATTCGCAAAATTTCTATCCGGCTCAACACAGGTCCCCAGGACCTGCATGGAGCCAGACTTGGCTCCACTGGAGCCTTCTGGAAGCAACTGGGCATCAGCCTTTCTAGGACCTCCGGAGGCCTTTCTGAGGCTTGTGGAGGCTGCACATGGCCTCCATGGGCCTCAGAAGACTGTGCTCCAGTCACCTTCAGAGACGTGGCCTCTGAGGCTTTTGGTGGCCTTTGTGAGACCCATGGAGGCTGCGCAGCCTCCACAGGCCTCAAAATGGCTTCCGGAGGAACTAAAAGGGCACTTCTGGTTTTTGTCCAAAAACAGCTCCAGACGTGACCGGAGGAAGGCTTAATATTTATTTGCTTAAAGCCAGATTATACCCAGACTGACTCTCCACAAGCATTTCAGAGTAGCAATGTTGAGCTCCATCCATTATTATTATTAGAGAAATTTATATCCCGCCTATCCCATGCCAAAGCAAATGACCAAGGCAGCTTGCAAAGCTCCATAATAAAAGTACAAAGTATCAAAACAGGTAAGAAGTACAACATGAAAGCATTAAAAACACTGATTTTAATATTTTTGATATTAAACAGTAAGACATAAAGCAAAACCTAACACACATCATTGAGCCACTGGGGGAACCAGGGAAGCAGTCAAGTCACAGTAGTATTACAGAGGCTCAGGGGGATAATATCCACTCAGCAACCAAATACCAGACAAAACAGTTATATTTTGATCCGTTGCTGAAAAGCCAAGAGGGAGGGAGCAGTTCCCAACTCCCCTAGAAGGGAATTCCGTAGTTGTGGTGCCACTACAGAGAAGGTTTGCCCCTTGAGCTGCCACCCCTCTCACTTGTGACAGAGGTGGTCCTTGTAGAAGAGCCTCCTCAGATGACCTAAGAGGACGGGTTTGGATATATAAAAGAAAGCGGTCTTTCGGACAGTCTGGACTCAAATCATGGAGGGCCTACAAATCATGGAGGACTTATGGCTTTTCTATCTTTACACAAACATGATACTGAAAATATTTTAAAGTTTGAATGTTTAATTTTTTAAAATATTTCAGTCTGAAAAGTTTAATGTTCTTGAAAACCGTTCCCAACTACTTTAACCCATTTTGCTCAGCCCACAGGTGTACACATTTGGTGCCTGTTGCGTATATGCAATGTGGGGCATAAGTCCACCAGACTTACAATTAATATACTTCCTTCGTATACATTCTGTATACAAAAATCCTGTGGCATCCAATCCTGTAGCATCGAATCCAATCCAATCCTGTAGCATGTGTGCCGGCTCACTGCCAGCGTGCACTGTCGCAAATGTGCTGTAAGGCACACCTGTGACTGTTAGTGCTGGCCCAGCATGGACCTGCACTGGACCTGTGCTGGTCAGAAGCTGGTGGACCGCCGCCCAATGCTCAGTGAGAGTGGGGGCAGGGGTGTGGGGGCAGGAGAGGCGTTCCAAGGCAGGGGGAGGGTGGGGAGAAGGCATGACAGGAAAGGGAGCGGGGTAATAAGGGTGAGACCAGCTGAGCTCAGTCAGATCCAGAGCCCTGTGTTAGGCCTCATGGTCTGACATGAGGTGTCTTTACTCGGCGCTGGCTAAATAGCCAGTGCAGAGTCACGTAGCCCCATTTGGGAGGGCTATTTTCCTTACCTGGGGGAAGGGGGTGAATGTCCCCTTCCCTTGAGGAGCTGCCGTCAGCTGCCCAGCATGTTTAAGATGCCACAACAGCCATATTTGGTGCCGCTGCAGCCTTTCATGCCAGGCAGATCATGATTGGGCTATAAATTTCACAGCTTAAAGTTTCCATGAGCAGGTTGAGAGTCATTTTTTTTTTAAGTACACACAGTGACATCCACTGCCAAGCTGTTCTACTCCCACACGTCATCATAACGATCATAACATGTGAAACAAGGAGGCAATTATTCCCCTAAGAAGAATTGCATGAATAGAATATGGTATTTCAACTGATTTCACTCCAATATTTCTAATGCACAGAATTTAACTGACTGCAGGTGCTTTATTTAACTAGTCTAATTTGAAATAACTATGCTGAATTTGCCTTATAGTTGTTACAAATGACTTCTATAGCACAAAAAAGCAAGAAATAACATTTATACTGTATAAACCAACTCAAACTATATCCATTATTTTTTGCTATCAACACAAATATAGAAATTAGATTGTATCAAAAATTTGATACAGAGAGTAAAGTAGTTATGCCTATTTTATCCAATTTGGAGTGCAATCCTAACCAACTTTCCAGCACTGACATAGCAGTGCATCCTGCAGTGGGGAGGGAGTGAAGAAGGCCTCCTCAAAGTACAGGCATGCTTGTTGCATTAACTTGCGGCTGCATTGTGGCTAGGTCAGTGCTGGAAAGTTGGTTAGGATTGTGCCCTTGGATGCTTCCAAATAAGGGTAAGCATGAAGAGTATTTAAAAAGTTCAATTTGGTTGAAAACTGGAACAAAAACCAGAAAAAGAGGAAGGGAATAAAATTTCTTTATATCATCATCATCATCATCATCATCATCAATAATAATAATAATAATAATAATAATAATAATAATAATAATAATAATAATAATAATAATAATAATAATAATAATTTTTATATACCGCTTTTCAATGAAAAATTCACAAAGCGGTTTACAGAGAAAATCAAACAAATATCTAATGGCTCCCTGTCCCAAAACAGCTCACAATCTAAAAAGATGCAAAAGAATAGCAGCAGACAGCCACTAGAAAACACTAGAAAAGACACAGCCACTAGAAAAGAGGAGGGTCAGTTACTCTCCCCCTGATAAATAAAAGAGGAGCATCCACTTGAAAAAGTGCCTCTTACCCAGTTAGCAGGGTAAGTATTTCCTATGATGTTCATTTCAAAAGTAATATTTCTTGCATACTGCTTTTAAATTACTGCTAGTACAAGTATTAACTTAAGGAAAGGCAAGACTAACTGTGAATATATAAACGTGATAGCTGAAGCTGTTTCCATTACACACTGGGCTACAATAGTTATTTGAGTATGCACTGCTATTGTCATGGCCTGCATATGGAGAATTTGCTTCAAATGAAGTATAAAACTTGCGGTTCTCAAACTCTCAGGAAGTTAGAGGACCACAGTAAGTGACTGTGTGGCAGCAGGGAAGGCGGGGGTTCGGGAGGCAGGGAGATCCCCAGGATTGTGTTTCTAAGGGGGGCAGCAGGGACAGGCTACTTACCAGTCCCTGCTGCATCCTCCCGAGGTGCAGGGAGCTCTGCGCAACCTTCTGCAGGGCTCCCTAAGCTTCAGAAAGGCAAAGCGGAGAGATTGCGCCCTGTGTCCACAAAACTGGAATTGGAGTGTGATAGCTCCACTTTCACTTTTTGAAGGCTGGGGGGCCCTGCGGAGGGTCACGCAGGGCTCCCCGCAACCCTGGGAAGCTGCAGCAGGGACAGGTAAGTAAATGCCAGTCCCTGCAGCCCCCTTAGCAACGCGATCCTGGAAATCACATTGCTGCCTCTCCCCGCTCCTTAAGGGGAAAGAGTCTAGGGCCCTCAGGCTGGGATATTGCGATGCCCCAGTTTGAGAAGCCCTGCTCTAACAGACCCAAACAGGACATTGAGATGCAATGCCATAAGCAGACTAGAGAGCTGAAAGGGTAGGAAGCAAAAGGAGAAGGTTTCTGAGATTTGGGACTGATAGAAATCCAGCAGCCAAGGGAACACTAGTCGGGGATAGTAGACAGGTTACTTGTTGCCCAGACAAAGCCTAAATGTGACTCAGAAAATTCAACAGCCATATCAAGGAAAATTGGTTTTTGACAACTAACAAGGCACACTGCACTGCTGGCATTGGGCACACATCCCCAAATGGCCCTATTAATAAATGACCCTTCCCCAAACTCCCACAGTACATCTGCGGACCATTCATGGCACACCCACTAATGTGCCACAGCACAGTGGTACAGACTCAACCATTAATCCTTTCCTGCTATAAATCATACACATCCTAGCTGCTATCTGAAATTCACTTTCTCTCTTCCTTTCTCTCTTACTTACTTACACAGGAAGCTGCCTTATACCCAGTGGGTTTGTGTCATCCCATGGAGAAGGCCAGCATGTCACCCCTATGATGGACCTCCTCCCATGGAGTGGGCAGGGCAATGCCCTGTGCAGTGGCTGTAGTGATGCACCATTGCACTACCCCACTGGTCTTTTGGATATACTTTTGATATTGCAATGCAGTTTGTTTCATTGCATTCTGCATGAAATTATACATTGAATGATACATGATGGTATACATGAAAGTACCAATATTTAAAATTTTTTGGCCAGTAGTGGTGTCACCGCCCCCCCCAGTGTGACCTGCAGCCCCCCAGCAACGCCACTGCTTATACCAAGTCAGACCATTGGTCCATTTAACTCAGTATTGCTAACACTGAAGGGCAATGGTTCTCCAAAGTCTGGAATTTTTCTCTGCCTACCTGGAAATGCTGGGAATTGAAACTTGGACCTTCTGCAAGCAAGGTATGTGCTCTACCATTGAGTTATTTTCTTTAGTCTCAAAGATAAGCACTGGTCATCATCTAGAAAATAATGTCATGGAATAAATGTTATTAAAGATGCTCTTTTTTCAATGTGTTCTCCCTTCAATTTAGTCAGAGATTCACAAACATTGTGAACTTTCTTCTGTACTTCTAAAAAGCTTTTGTTAAGGTATCGTTCATTCCAAATTCTTCTAGACGTAAATGCAGTATAATGCAACTAAAGAGATTTAAGGCCTAAGTGTTTAAATTCAAATCAGTTACTTCTGTTTTGGCAGTTGAGAAACTGATGCTAGTAACCATGGCTACTGCATACTTTCAGTGAAAAATTAAGCATTTTGAATCAGATGTCTTCATGCATCTGATAACACGAACTTTAGTCCACAAAAGCTTTTACAGAAATAACTTGGTTAGTCAATAAGGTGCTTCAAGACTCAGTTATTTTTGCTGTAACAAAATGTGGAAGCTAACCCTCTGGAAGTTGCTTGCATAAATCCCTCAGAATGAGCACCTTGAACGAAGGTCTTGCAATAGCGCAAGGCCTATAAAAAGCCTTGCACAAAGCAAGGTTGACCCTTCCTTTGCTGCTGTTGCTGCATCACAAATGTGAAACAGCAAGCAGTGGAGGGAGCCCTCATTCCACAGCTCAGGCGAGAGGTTGAACAGTCACCCTCATGCTGAGAGCAGTTGCCAGCGTGGACTCCAGCAAGTCTCTGGAGAGCCAGAGGCTCATTGGAGACTGGGGGCTCCCTGAGGGCCAGATTGGGAGTCCTCGAGGGCCACAAGTGGCCCCAGGGCCAGGGTTTGGGCACCCCTGCTCTAGAATAACACCATAGTCAATGGTTTGGAAAGCTGCTGAGAGACCAAGAGAGGCAACCTTCATCTGGAACCTTTGTCTCTCTGGGTTTTCCTTGTCATACTTCAGTTTTTCACTTTACCTAAAAGTAAAGTGTCAAAACTATCAAAATTGTTTACTCTTATCATTCAGACAATATGTCACTCCACATTAAAGAGCTACGTTGGCTCCTCATTGCATTCTGCATCCAGTCCAAATCTTTTCCTTACTTTTAATAATCCTCACAGCTTTTCTGTCCTGTTTTTTGCCTTTAAATATAACATACATAATCTGTCTTTCATCCCATGAGCTCCACTTTCCTAGCTCTATCATTCTCTCAAAACTATATTTCTCCTTAAATAGCTACACCCTTTTCTGCTTGCTGCTCCCTAAGTCTGAAGTGATCGCAACATCACCTCTCTCTTCCTTCAAATCCATCTCTTCTGTGAAGCCTGAGAATGGTTAAATACTCTCATTTGAGTACTGCTGCTGTGACCAAATTTGGGGCCCCTACACTTATTTTAAAGTAAAAATTGTCAGGAATTGTAATACATTACAACTGGTTTAACCCTAAAAATGTAGGACTTATTATTTATTATTATTGCTGTACTTATATACTGATTGGCATCAAATGCTACCAGGATGCAACAATAAACAATGAGACAAAAAACCAAGATCATTCCATTTAAAGACAGCAATAAAACAGGAGCAGTGGCAGAAAGCAAATACATACTGAAAGTTCATAATAGTATTAAAACACTAAAAGCATTATAAAAAGGCACTAAACATTTAATAGGCCAATCATACGGTGTTCCCTCCCTCACTGTTGCAATGACACCAAGAAGGCTACTGCTGCATTCTGTTTCCTTACCCAAGCCTCTACAGCACAGAGGGTTCTACTCAGACTTGTGCTAGCGAAATAACTGGTTCAGGTCCATATGGACCCACAGTCTACAAGACTGAGTTTGGGGAAAGAGTCTAGGACTCGAGGCTAGAATTTTGGCTACTGCTACTGCCAAATTCACCCCTTTCCAGGAACAGTTCTGTCCATACCCACTTCCTCCCTGTTCCGCCCTAACCTGCCCTTTTGCCACCTTGTTTTGCCCTCCTCTACCCCCATTCTGTCTCCCCCCCCACTCAACCCCACCTCCTCTGCCTACTTACCTGCCTCAGCAGGTTTCAATAGGATGCACACAGCATGGCGGCGGCCTTCCCACTAGCACTCAAGTGGTGGACACCTCCATGTGCTGTCAAAGTGGTTTTCATGACTGCCATAATGCTGACATCCACATGCATCAACAATATAGTTGTTTGGAACAACAGGCTGTAAAACACTTTAACGCTGCAATCTACACATACTTTCCTGGGAGTAAACCGCACTGAACACAATGGGTTTTCTGAATAGAAATTCATAGGATTAATCCATAAAACACTTTAAAAGGGCGAGTGTCTACTTTCTTCAGCAGATTATCTATTGTAATGAGAACATGAGGAAAGAGGAATCAGGGAAAGCAGGCAAGGAACGCATTGTTTGCTTACTCAAGATCATGAGCATTGGAGGCAGTAGGTACACTGGTTGGTTTACAACAACCAGCATGAATATGAAAGCTTGGGCATGTCCCACTTCCAACAGCTGCATACTCTACCTTGTACACAAAAAGAGCAGTATTTTGACCGATTTTTTCATAATTTATCCCTACTGCAAGCACCTAATTGTGCTTTCACACTCTACGTGAATTTTAGCAACAAACATAAAACACTGACTGAAAAATATCTGGTCTATATTTTTCAGATATGTAAAAAAATTTGTTACCAAATTTACCTTCACAGAAGGTACAAAACACGCTTTAATTTATTCTACTTTCAATTACACTGCTATAGCATCAATATAAAACTCTAACAGTGGCGTTGCTAAGGGGTGCAAAACGCACTGGTCACCACTCGAGAGGGGTGACACCACTACTGGCCAAAATATATATAAAATAATTTGATGTGCAATTTAATGCAGAATGCAGTGATACAAACGGCACTGAAATATCTGTATTCTATCAAAAATTATAACCAAATAACCAGAAAAGAAAAACATAACTGCCTTATGTTACAAAAAGTGAATTTCCTTATTTTCTCCTCAAAACCAACCAATGAGACTGATTGTTCTGAGAGCCAATGAGGTGTTGTTATGACATAGCAGGGAACCAATAAAATGTTAGTATGAGTCAGCTTTCATTTCCATGTATCAGATCGAATACTAGAACTCTTATTCAGTTGTGTGAATGTCATCAAGTTGGTCACTGGTTTTTTGTTGGTTACTGATTTGTTGGGTGACCTGTACTGTTATATATTAAAATAAAGTTAATGAGGGTTACACTAACGCTGGTAATGCCATTACATTTAGGTTGTGCTTATGATATTGTAATTTATTCTGTATGGTCTTGAATGTGAGGGGGTGATGCATACACCCCCAACATGGAGGTGATGCAATGATTTCTCACACCAGGTGACACAAACCCTAGTGATGTTTCTGCCTTTTCATTTCACTTTTATCAACATATAGCTTAGTTAAATGTATGTAAATTATGTTCATCAAGTGACTCTGTGTGCCAGCATATTTGGCATATTTGCACACATACAGACCAGCCACAGAAACTTCTAGAACCCATAGTTAGCTAAAAATTTTATGTTCCACTCTACCTGCTGAGAGGGAGTGTGCCTCTCTTCTTATTTTCCTCCTAAGCTTCCACAGACAGACAGAGATTGAGACACATTGTATTCCTGGTAGAAATTTGCAAAATAGAAGGGATGTGTGACTGCACAGAGAATCAGTTGATGGAAATCAGTGACAAATCAATGCAGCTCTATTCCTGAAGCTCCTCTGATCCTCAGTATCATTTGAGGGGAGGCACACAAGGTTCTGCAGCAGGAAGGAAGAAATCCCATTGCATACACAGTTCTTCAGATCCAAGCCATAATACCTCGTGATTCCAAATCCAACTTCTCAAATGGTTTCAGTGTAAAACGCTGTAGCCCAGGTCAAGTCCAAATAAACATTAATTTAAGAATAAAATTAATGCAGTCAAGTGTTTCCATTTTTCATATTGATGAGTATCTCTTTAAATAATCTTTGTGATTATTTGTGATCAACCTGCTTTGTGGCAGCCTGCTCACCTCACTTAGTCTTGCCCATACTCTTCCCTACCACTTGTTTCCTGCTTCCAGACCTGCCACTGCCACCACCAGTTGGTTACATATCTTAATTCTGAGATTATTTCAGCAAGAATCATACATGAACACATTGCAGTAGCTGTCATATCTTTTCCCTGATTAACATGAGATGACTGTGTTTAAAAGTACTGAAAGTATTCATACCCAAACAACACTGAAAGCAGGAAGCCTATTGCCTAGGCTACAGAAATGTCAGTAAAACTTTTAGCAGGTAAAGAAGCCCACGCAGCTGTCCCCTGGGGCATGACTCTCTTTTTCCCTGAAGCATGAGAAGCCTCTAATAAGCACTGTAAGCCAAATAAATGCATCCTTTAAACTACAGAAAACCATTGGGTGGCTTTATCTTTTGTGCCAATAGAATTTTTAAAAAACAACAGAACTCTTGAAAAGACCTTGACTACACATATAATTCATTATATAATCTGTGGAAATGTTCTTGTTGCCTGGGAGACATATTTAGGACAAACGGTTTTATACACAATGCCTATAGCCAGGTAGAAATCAATCAGTTTTTGATACATGCTGCTTTTCAAAAAGACATATAGAAACAACACACTCAAAGCTTTGTTAGCTGTTGGCCGAGGAAAATCAGTGATAAGTTATCAGTGATAAATTCATGGCATTTCTCCACTTCCTGTCCTCTGCACACACACATACATGTAAAGGTATACTTCCAGCATCACACATTTGCATCACAAAGCTGCATCACACTTTCCTCAGGCAAACATCTAAAAAAAAGAAATTCCAGGCTTTGCCAAGTTAAGTAACATAAAATCAGCTATATGACCAGCTCAGGTTACAATGACTTTCACAGACAAAAGCCCAAGGATATGGCTTCAAGATTGGACAATTTCTTGGCCACACAGGCACAATAAGTGACCCACATAAAAAACTGAGTTCACTTCATTATGATTATGAAACATAATCTAAACAGAGCAATATTTCAGTACTATTTATATTCACAGTAATTCAGTTTATCCCTAATAAGTTGCTACCAACTTTGTATACATTCAAAAATTGTCCTCCCCACTTACCAAAAGGGCACAAGTAAAAAAAGAAACTAAATATGAACTACAATGAAATACAGAGCTATCATCATTTTAGTAGGTATTCATACTCTGTCTTAGTCCCACACACTTTAACAAACCAGCTTATAAATACACATGATAAAATTAAGTAGTTTGGTTATATTGTTTCTTCTACCTATACACTACCAAAAAGTGAATTGAATACACTAACAAAAAGTGTAATAGTGATTACAAACTTTCTTTCCCTGTACAGCAGTCATATATTAGTGTTCTTCAACCTGTGGGGTCATTAAACCAATGGGGTCGTAAAACCTCATTTGGGAGGTCACGGCAACCTCTCAAAGCCTGTTCCAGAGAAGGCTTGGATCCAATCCAATACTGACACTGCCTTATCAAAACTGAGTTCTTGGTACAATCCTTCACAGTCTCTTCTCACTGTCTTGCCCTGCAGCTTCTAAGGCCAGCCAAGCTCAGGCTGCTACCTCAAAGGGTTGTTGTGAAGACACAAGATGCAGGGGGAAACGGAGTAGGCAGGGGCAGGTGGATCAGGTCCTGGAGGGGGGAAAGCAACAGGTAGGTCCCCAGTTTCATTATTTATTGAAGTTGTGGATGAAAATGCTTTTCTCCATCATTAATCAGTAAATAGGCAGTATTAAAGATTGAGCAAACTTATGAAACTGGGCAAGAATGATTTTTAATATTAAGGAGTTTCAAGGTAAATTAAAAAGCTTCTTCTGCACGCTAATTGGTTGCTTCTGCATGCACGTGCATGTGTGTGTGAGACTCTTCCCCAGGGAAAAGAAACTTGAAGCATTATTGAAATTATCAAATAGGAATTTGCAATGTAGACATGTTAGTTGTAAGGCAAATCATAAAATGTTTGATACACAGAGGACTGTTTTTGAAATCTTTATACAAAGTATTTCTTTTTAAAAGAAAAAATAGAACCTGTATGTAATTTCATACCTGTTGTACAATTGTTGTTAATTCAAGACAGAGCTGTATGACATTATTTCTTGTTACTGAATAATCTGTCACAGCAGCAAAGGGTGATCTGGAACAAAGAAAAATAATGCTAAAAGGAAAGTATGCTTTTCATCATTACGCTAAGAATACAAAAAACCTCTTTAATAATAGTTAAAGAAAAATAAACATGTTATAGAAACAAGATACACTGCACTAAAAACAATTAAAACAAAAGCTCATGGCGAAGATTTTGATAAAACTTATTCTTTCAGTTAAAAAGTTTGGTAATCCGCTCCTTCACGTAATTCCTTTTGTGGTAGTCTTAGGAACTATAGCAAATGATCATCATCCTGTCTGGCAGGAAATTATATCCATTCATTGCACAGATTAAAACATTCCAAATATGGCACTTTTGTGTCCTTAAATCTGTGGTAAGAAAGGAATTAACACAATATAAAGGGATGCTGACAACTCTAATTGGACTTTCCTGCTGTTTTTAGGTGACATCGATATACTGTTAATTGTTTGCTATGTATTATCATTTACTGCTGGTTTTTATTCTTTTTACTGCTTTGATGTTTCTTGCCACATTATTATTTACTGTTTTACTTTTAACTATATGACTTCTTAAATTTTATTGTAATTTTTGGATTTTAGTTATAGTTAGCCACTTGAACATCCCATTTTATCGATGGATGGATGGGTATGTTATCCTTTCTGCACTTTGCTATGAGAAAGTCTCACTGAACAAACTGGAACTTACATCTGAGTAGTAATGCCTAGGATTGCACTGTCAGAGCTACATACACAGAATCAATCTATTGAGATGATATTGAGATAGGATTGCGCCATATGGTAGTATTGTTCTATTGAACTTTTAGGACTGGCCTGATTTAGCCTGTATTTCCTATAGTTATTAATTTTTCTGATCCTTTGTAATTTTACAGTCATATTTATTAAGAGCCCAATCCTGAGCACTGTTGCAAACATGCCGTAAGGCAAGTCTGTGAGGCTTACTGCAGGGCCAGCGCCCGTGCTAGCCCAGCGCTGGGCTAGCACTAGGCAGGCACCCATCCTCTGCTGCTCGGCAGGCTCACAGACCGCCGAGCTGCAGCACGGTAAGCAGGGGCGGGGAGGAGGCGTTCCGTGGAGGGGGGAGGCAGGCGGAGGGCGAAGAGAGGGTAAAGAGGAGGTGTGACGGGAGGCAGGAAGTGGAGAAAGGGCAGGTGGGAGGCATGCCGGAGCAAGGGAGGGGAGGCGGGTCCTGTGGCGCTCCGCTCCACCAGTTCCAAGGCACTCGTGTGGGGTTCATGTGGGGTTCGTGTGGCTGTTAGCCTCCTTGTAGATTTTCAAAGGGAAAATCACGATGTAATATTTAGATAAATAAAATCTGTGGCCATTATTCTCCTACTTCCTAATAGGTGAAGGCATATTTCCTCATGCATGGGAGAAGTGATTTGGATACACTTGCTGCATTCCGAGTCATTTTTCAGGGCACAGAATGTGTGTTCAAACTATTTCCAAGACACTTAAAATGCCCATCCAATTCTGAGTTCTAGACCAATACTGTGTTCATTTCTTTAAAAGGCAGATTTAGCTTGAAGATAAAATTTTAATCTGAATTCAAATTTAATTTTAATTTAATTAAAATTTAATTCAAACTTCTGACAAATTGTATATGCACATGTGTGCAAAAGTGCATGATTAAACTGGTGGAAAATACTTACCTGTCGAGCCAAGCCAGGAGGCTTTTTGCTGCTCCAATCAGATCCACCACTGAGGTAAGGAAGTCATTTGGTAATTTTCTGCTGGTCCTACCATCATAGTGACCACTCCTCCTCCTCCCTGTGATAAAGTTCTGAAGGTTTTTGGCAGATGCATTTAGCTTGTGCGAAAGTGTTTTTAGGTTTTCCGTTTCCAGTCCATAGTTCTACATTTAAAAGAAAAAGGGAAAAAATGAGTTACATGGAAACACTGAAAAACAGAACAGGAATGCATTTGTTTCTTGGTGTTGTTGTTTTTTAATCGTATACATTTTATTTCACTACAGAGACTAAGCAAATGCAAAGCTCTATAATCTTTCATATCACCTTAAGATATAAATAATATTTATTTATTGGCTGCAGATCTTGCCACATACACGCATGCCACCACACACTTTCAGAAGCATAACAGATATTTCAAGAAGCACTTGTGATTTCATTTTCGGCTATAATATACAAGCCCCTCTAATTTCAGTCTCCTCTTCTTTTTCCCCCTCTTGATTGTTTTTAACCTTCCAGATAAGAAGAATATACTAAACAACTTCCAAATTAATCTCTATCAACCTATCAACAACATATCGCATGCTTCACCATAGCTTGAAAAAAATCTTAAATAAGAGGTATGCTTATCTTTTATTAAAGTCACATGCAATTTTTTAAAGAGTTTGAACTCTCACACAACTTCTTTCATTTCAATCCTATTGAGGACTGAGCTGTTGAGCACTGCTTTTTGCGACAGTGGAAGCAAGTTTCTATGTCGCAAAATGGCTGCTGAGGGAGCATTCAGCACTCCATTGGTGGTCTTTTGGGGAGTGCTGTGATGTAAGGTGGCATCATGCTGAGTCAGCCAGTGGATCGCCAGTCACCCGCTGGAGCAGGTAAGGGGCAGGGAAGGAGAGAAATGGGGGCAAGGAAAGGAGACTGCAGGAGGGAGTGGATCTGGTGGTGATAGCACATGCCAGATACTATCCCCCTTTTCTACAGCGTCCTGCCCCCATTATCTCCTCGGACTTTCACCAGCAATTCTGCTGGTGCAGATCCAAGGAGACTCACTGTGGAGCAGGAGGCTTAAGAGGTATAAGGGGATTTAAATTTCCTTTGACCTCTGAAACCTCTCAATCAGCACCCCTCCCACCCCCCGCTGGATACAGCATCCATTTTTGGTCCAGCTGCACCAACAGGGGGGAAATGACAGGACTGGGCTCTGAGCAAATATTATGGTAGTCTTTCAAAGATAGACAGAGAGAACATTCTCCCCAACATATAATCTAAATTGCATTTGTTAGCATTAATTTTTTAAAAAGCGTTAAGGTTTTTGAGATCCCATAAGACTGAAACCTGAAGCACATGGGGTTACAGCAAACACACTCATTTACAGTGAATAAGCCTATGTTGCATAATCACAATAGTATCACATTGGATGGGGCTCAAACAACTTTCTCTCACCTCCATGTATAGCATGAATCATTTCCTAGGAGACATTTTCAATCCCAGCTGCTTATTTTTTTAATTAACAGAAAATTCTATAACAATCTTTCTATTGTTATGGAACATCCACATGCAATCATCTCACTACAGAAGCCTACAAAGATGCACAGACATCCTGCACATGTGGCTAGCTCTTTCACTTTGAAAGATGATGCAATTCCATGTCTATGACCTGTTTTACACTTGCATGCCCTAAAATGAACACAGCTCAATACAGCACCGAAGGGGGAAAAAAATAATAAGTCGATCTCACAGATAACTCGAGGGCAGGTTTTGAGCCCCAAATCATGGAATTTTCTATAACCCTCGGATAAGTCGGGGGTTAAACTTAGGGGGGGGGTCTGACTATAATTTTTTTAGATTTACCTGAAGCCTGATCTTGAAAAATAACCTTCCAGTAATTGTTACCTAAAAACTGTAGTTTCTAATTAAAAATACAATAAAAGATCATAAGATGCATTTTTGACATTAACTTTCAAAATTCTGGTCTTCACAACATTTGCGTAAACACAAAGTAAGTGCCTGTAAACAGCATACCAGTGGAACCATCAAATCCTTCAAGATGCCTGGTGTGTGAAGCCACAGGCTCTACATAGAACATGCAACATAAAACATGTAATTGGGAGTGTGCAGTTCAGTTCACAGCAGGGAGACAAGCAACAAGGACTGAGCTGTGCACAGTTGCAACCCTCTTTTCTCAGAAGCAGAGCCACTGCTTTCCATGGGTGTTACTCTTAAGCAACGGTGCACTGCAGCCTGGGACCTTGTTTCAGATGGAAATGAGGATCACATCCTGGGGTTTTAAAACAAAGACCCCTAAACTCGGGGGGGGGGGTGTCATGGATATGTACAGTTCAGGCCTAGTAGCATTGCAAGGCCTGAACCAAGCTAAAACAGTAACACAGAAGTGGCTTGCATTTCCTAGCTGCTAGGATTTACAACTCAATGGAAGGTGATTATGTAGCACCTAGGCAGCCAGAAAGAGGCCCATCAAGGATGGAATGCAGCTGCAGATCTCCAGGGGGGAGGGAATTGCTGAGAGGGCGAGCTTCCAGCCCCACTTCCGGAGGACAGGGTCTTGGTTCCTTGTCTCTGAGTGAGAGAGGTGGTGGGTGCACATCCTGCCCCGCCAGGACCATGTGGCCATAGGTAACTGGCCTGAGGATCTACAAAAGAAGCTGACCCAGGTGAGGGTTAGGAAATAAGAGAGTTAGCCAGTTAGCTTTGTTGTTTTATGCTGATATGTTTCCTAGAAGTTTTATGCCCTAGCAATTGCTGCCTTTTGTAACCCTATGTACTTAATAAAGTAGAAAATCCTTTTAATATGTTGGTTCATTGTCTGCTGGGGACAAAGGTTCAGAATCCTGCCTAGCTGTTCAGCAAGCTACCAAAAATCCTCATTGTGGACTAGTAACTTGAGGACTGAGACTTTAAGTAAAGAAAGTGCTCAGTGCCTACAAGGGATATAGTTAAGCCTAGAGGGTCTCGGGTTCCCTGGACCGAGGCACTGGCTCTTACAGGGTGGTGGCAGTACTACCGAACAGGGATCTTTGAGGGCTCTAGGGTTCAGAACCAACAACTCTGAGCACCCCCCAACTCTGAGCACCCAAGTGTACGACGGGGGGGGGGTGAAATTCTTTGCAAATGACTTGCCAGGGATGTTCTGAGCAGCAGCAAAATAAAAGGAGGCATTTCCCTTCTTCTCCAAACCGGAAGGGAGACAAAGGGGCTTCTGGGAATCGTGGGGAGGCTTTGTGGGAGCATGTGCTGCATTCCATAGCAGCAACCATACAGACTACAGTTCCCAGAAGCACCTTCACTTCTTTTCCTGTCTGGAGAAGAGGTTGAAATGGCTGCCTCTGAATACTGTAATTACTGGTAAAAATTCTCCTTTTTTTCCACCTGCTTCCTGCTTCTCAGCCCATTTCCAGCCCCCCCCCCCCACTTCACCAGACAGCTGCTGAGCCTCCATAAGCTTCCCAGAAGCTCCCAGAGGACCCCACTTCATTTACTGCATTGATCCAGGGATAAGTTGACCCAGGATCGCAAGCTGTGAGTTTTTTTTTTTAAGCCATATATTTTCGACCTATAGGCAAGCATATGCAGTGAATATATTGCTATGATTGAAAATACACTGTAAAGTGAACACATTGCTTAAGTACACATGTATTGGTTATAAAATAGCAATTATACTGATTTTGCTTTTCTCACAACAATTCAGTTTAAAGACACATATTTGCACAAAACAAATTTAAATTTCAACATGCTGTGACAATACGGAAAGCGTGTTCAAACCACTTCCACCACACTTTAGAGTACACGTCTGTCTTCACACATTAGGGCGGAACAAAATAATGACAGCAACAGAAGACAAAGAATGAAAAATATACCGTACCTAGACTAAGAAAAAAATCAAATTTTTCTGGCAGTGTGTTTTTATTACATGTGTTTACAACTCACTGAGTTTAGCAAAAAGAAGGCCACAGGTGTTAATGATGACATCATACAATAAATGCTGTTGCCATTCCTACCCTGGTATCTGGAATTGTAACATTATTGTAACTTCAAGTGAAAGAGAATGTCAGTGAGCTGAGCAACAGTTGTGTATGGCAGTTCGACCTAGGACTTTGACTTGATTTTATGCTTTTTATCTCCATTCTATAAAAACATTACACACCTTTTCCTCTCTTACAGACATCCAGATTGAATGAATTACCTTTCTACTACCTCATTACTCTTTGGCAGTCAATATTTGCCAAAGTTCACAAATAAAGATGGCTCAAAAGGAACTGTAAAGCAACATACAGAAAAATGTCACTATTTTAGGCAGATCTGGCTTATCAACTTGACAGAGTGGCTGTATTTTCTGCCTAAACCTTTCAACTATCAGCAGCAGCAATACATGCAGGGGATCACAAACATTAACTTGGCTTACTAGCCAGCATCTGTTTATGCAAAACATTCACCCCTTCTCCTCCCCTAAGTTCTCTGGTATGTGTAGAGGACCTGAGGAACAAATAGGGATTTGTCTGTAAAGTGTTCTTATCTTCTCCAAACCTCAATGCAAGTGAGTTCAAGCAGAGGGGACATGCACTGCTGAATATTCTTCTAGGCAGGGGTGCCCAAACTTTTTGGCAGGAGAACCACAACATCTCGCTGATACTGTGTCGGGGGCCAGGAAAAATTTACATTTAAAATTTCAATAAATTTACATACATGAATGTATTAGAGATGGAACTTATAAGAATGAATTTTACTGAGGCAATGATGCACATGGGACAACCAGGGATATATTTCTACCAAACATACAGACCAAGCAAAGGGGGGAGTTAACATAACTCCTGACCACACACCTCTTGCACAGAAATAAAACATATAGACACAAATTGTTCAGAGGCAATGATGCACATGGGACATGGGGTGTCATTAAAATAACACCAATCAGGAGACAATCAGGGATTGTCTAATTATGCAAGAAGATGCTGGGTAATGACCTTATAGGATTTGGCTATAAAGTCAAAGATTTACAACCCAATCGTACACTCTGCCCACACTACAGAATGCAGTCATGCCAACAGAATGCGTACTGCTGTTATGGGGGAGAGGCAAACTGAAAACCAACAAGCAGTAAAAACTTTACCACTTGGAAGCCTTCTGGTGTCTATGGCTCTCAGACACATGCCAGCAATATATGGCATGAGTTTAAGGGATAGGAAGGATGGGTTGGAAAATCAAGGATAGGATCTGGCATGCACTTCTGCTACCAAGATCCACCCCTTCCAGCCTGCTCCCCATCCCTTACTTCTTCATCAAAACCTCCATCAAAAGTATCCTCCACCACCTTACCTAGCCAGAGAAGCGACTAGGTGTGTCTGGTGCATGAACAGAGACACTGGTCATTTTGTTCCATCATGCACAATAGCAGCACAGCTTTTACACTGCCACAGCAAGGCCTATGAATTGGGCTGTAAGAAATGTTTAAGTCACCATACTTACCTGTCTACATTATGCCCAGTGAGTTACACACCAAGGTTCATTCCTGATTAAAATACTATTCACCATTTAGTGACTTTAGATTACAGCAAAAGATGTTTAAGGGGAAGAAAAAAAACTGCTGAGTTACAGCCTCATATTTGTCAACATATACAGTACAACCTTGCACATTATTCTGCTGTTTGCAGAACACCATATATAAGATAATTATAGTTTTTTTTTTAAAGTGATTTAGCCAACCCTCAATGCTGATTAAGGTCAGATGATACACTTATCATTGGAGTACGACAAGTCGGTATATTGTCACCCTGCTTATTTAACTTATATGCAGAGTACATCATGCAAAAAGTTGACCTGAATGAATCACAAGCTGCAATTAAGATCACCAGAAGAAATATCAATAACTTCAGATATGCAGATGATCTCACTTTAGAGTGGTGAGGAACTAAAGAACCTCTTGATGAAGGTGAAAGAGGAAAGTGCAAAATGTGGCTTGAAAGCTAACATTAAAAAAACTAAGGTCATGGGATCCGGTCTCATCACCTCATGGCAAAGAGAAGGGAAAGAAATGGAAGTCATGACAGAGTTTATCTTCTTGGGTTCCCAGATCACTGCAGACGGAGATTGCAGCCATGAAATTAGAAGACACTTGCTTCTTGGGAGGAAAGTGATGGTAAGCCTAGACAACTTAATTAAAAGCCAAGACATCACCTTGTCAACAAAGGTCCATATAGTCAAAGTTATAGTAATGTAAGGCTGCAAGAACTGGACCATAAGGAGGGCTGAGCACTGAATAGATGCTTTTGAATTATGGTGTTGTAGAAGACTTTTGAGAGTCCCCTGCACTGCATGGAGATCAAATTAGGTCAATCCTACAAGATATCAACCCTGACTGTTCATTGAAAGGACAGATACTGAAGCTGAAGCTTAAATACTTTGGTCATCTCATGAGAAGGCAGGACTCTTTCAAAAACACCCTGATGCTGGGAAAAATTGAAGGCAAGAGGATAAGGGGTGGCAGTGGATGAGATGGTTAGATAGCGTCACCAAGGCAATGAACATGAATTTGGACAGACTCCGGAAGTTAGTGGTAGATGGTAAAGCCTGGTGTGCTGTTGTCCATGGGGTCACAAAGAGTCAGACACGATGTAATGACTGAACAACAACAACAACAACAACAACGTCTGCTTTCAGAATATGTTCCTTTATCTTTATAACTCCTTATATAACAACCCTCACGTGTATAACCTAAAATCTATATCTGGGGTGTATATACTGGACAATTTCACATGTACAGGTTGCACCTACTTATCCAAAGACTTTTGATCCACAGATTTGGTTCAACGTGGGTGTCCTGAATCTCCGTTGGGCCACATTTAGCCCAACCTAAAGCCTCCAGAGGACCGTGGAGGCTGTGCGCAGTCTCCATTGGCCTCAGGAGGTCCTAGAAGCACTTCTGGTTTTCATCCGAAAGTGCCCTTCTAAGAACCTCCAGAGACCATTCCGAGGCCCGTGGAGGATGCCTGTGGACAGCCTCCACAGACCTCAGAACAGCTCCCAACTCCAGGTTTGTAGCTCAGTGGACCCCGAAATCCAAATGATTTGATATCACGCAGAATTTGGTAGCCATGAGGGGGCCCAGAAACAAAACCCTCTTGGATAATGAGGGTCCACCTGTAAATGCTAAACCATCATTTAGCATTAACAGCATAAGATTTGGGCTTGTTTGCTCCCCCATCCTCCCCTTCATGCACGAGGGGAGAAAAATAGTAGTTTCTGTTAGTGATATAGAATAAACTGTTTTGCTGAACCCAGGAAAGTCAAGCTTGTTCAGACTACAAATTGCTAACAAGACAGTATCATTGCTCTTTTCACTGGACGGGGCAAATCTAATAATTCTATGAATGTGGAGCAGGGGTGTCCAAAGTTTTTGGCAGGAGGGCCACATCATCTCTCTGACACTGTGTCGGGGGCCAGGGGGGAAAAAGAATCTACATTTAAAATTTGAATAAATTTACATAAGTTTACATAAATGAATATATTAAAGATGAACTTATATGAATGAATGAAGCTCTTGCAATAGCTCAAGGCCTATAAAAGGCCTTGCACAAAGCAAGACTGGCCTTTCCTTTGCTGCCTCTACTGCATCACAGATGTGAAACAGCAAGCAGTGGAGGGATCCCACAGCTCACGCGAGAGGTCAAACAGTCGCCCTCATGCTGAGAGCAGTTGCGTCGGGCCACTGCAGGCTCCAACAAATGTCCAGAGGGCCAGCATAAACTGGCCCATAAACAAATCTCCAACAAATCTCCAGAGGGCCAGTATAAACTTCTATCTATGCACTGACTTCTTTTTAAAATTTTCTTTGTACTATTTATCTTTTACGAAACATGTCAGCTTCCTGAAAACGATTTCCATCCTCTTGGTTCCCACTGTCTGTTTTGAACTACAGCTACATAGTAATAACACTCAGTATTACTAATGACAGCAGAAGCTGAAATATCTAATTCAATAATTTTAAGCTTATATCTGTTTTGTCAATCACTTTTTAATCTATAATTTAATATGGCTGACTGTACCCCACTGAGGACACCGAGATCAACTTAATGCGATATCGTCTAGAAATTGAAGGATGTTTTCCAAATCAGTATTCAGTCATATTATTGTCACTACAATTTCTGCTCTCTCAGTATTGAGAATTCAGATTGATAAGATTTGCGTGTGGTGTAGTGACAGATTTCTAGATAGATGAATGCTGCTTTCAGGCACTATGTCTCCCCAGGCAAACAAGATACATCTGAGTTCAAGGTCACTGTATGCCTTTTTAAAGAATTAAATCAGGAAAATGACCATATGGCTACTTTACTTAATTCTTTCCCCCTACAGCCTTGCTACTTGCAGCACTGGTATCTATGGAATGAACTGCAGTGTACACAGACCCAACTTATTTTTCACATTTTTATACTGCACTTCCTCCAAGGAACTATTCTGTACATTTCCTGATCTATATAATGAGAGCAATCTTTTAGTCAATTTTCAGGCAACAGTTGAACCTAACATTGAAATCAGAATGATTACTTTCTCATAGGTATAAAGTTAAGAGGCTACTGTGAGAAGGCCATAAGTAATATTATAAAGTGTAGCATTCATGTTGCTTTTACAAAAAGTACAAAAGATAGGAATATTGGGGCAGGGAAGTACAATAGCTTGTATTATAAACATCTCTAAAGTAAAGCAGCAGCAGGCTCCAGCAGCTTCGATAATACCTAAAACCCTCAGGTGCAATTAGCTGAGTACCGCTGTGACTGATTCCATACTAGAAGGAGAATGTTAAAAAACTAACATTTGTATAATTCTGATATGAGGAGTGCATAATTCTTTTTAACATTCTTAATATGCAAGATTTAGTTTGATCTAATAAATATCATTTGAAAACAGGGATACATAGCTGTGAAAGAGCTTCAAGCTTTAAATATGCAAAAAACAGAGTAAAATAGCTGCATGTTAGCACTTTCGCTATTGAAGAAATAAACCTATCACCCAACATTGTTTGCAAGTCCTGCACTGCTTTGTGCCCACAAGAGGAAAATGTGGTTCAGAAAAAAATTTAATAGAACTCAAAAGATTCCACTTTGATTTTTTCCATTTTCATTTTCCATTCTGCTCTTACTGTGTTTATATAGTTCTTAAGCCCTTTTCATGACTATATGCTTGCTAAACCTCTCCAGTACTACAGGAAAAAAATAACTTTGTAGATGTTATAACAATATAACAAATGCAATTGCCAAAAATTAGAGATTCAGAGCATCCTTAATAAAGTTAACCATAATAAGTGGGTTTCATAGTTCTTTTGAAAAAGCAGAAAAGAGGAGTTACTCCTGATCCCATAGGAAGGTAAATCTAGAGCAGTGTTTCTCAACCAGTAGTATGGGTACCAACAGTGGTGCTTGAGGTGGTGTCTGGTAGTACTCACAGAATCCCTGGACACCTGCCGCCTGGCAGCAAGACCAGGAATGAGACCCAACAAACTGTGGTAGAAGCCTTGGTTCTGCAGGCAGAGCTCCAAAGCATGTTTTTCCATAAATGAAAATGTCCTCCCTGAGCATCTTACTGGTGTTTGTCGCATCACATCTGGCCTCCCAACCGAGAAGTAACTGGCAATGATGTCATTGCCAGTTACTTCCGGTGGTACTTCAAACAGATGAACCATATGAAGTGGTACAGTGGAGGACAAACATTGAGGAAACACTGTTCTAGAGCATCGTTACTCAACATTTGTCCTCTGCTATACCACTTCACAAAGACCACCCATTTTACGTACCACCAGAAGTAACTGATAATGACACCGTCACCAGTTACTTCTAAGTTGCGAGGCCAGATGTGACGTGACAAACACCAGTAAGAGGCCCAAGGTGGACAGGAGGGTTTTTTCACATTTGGAAAAACATGCTCTGGAGCTCTGCCTGCCAAGTTAGGCTTTCTACCGCTGTTTGTTGTATCATGTTCCTGGTTTCACAGTCAGGTGGCAGTTGTTCAGGGGTCTTGCAAGTACCACCAGACACCACTTCAAGTACCACTGGTGGTACTTGTACCACTGGTTGAGAAACACTGTTCTAGAGCCTGAGGGTAATTGAAGTAAATACCCTACACCAGTGTTTCTCGAACTGTGAGTCAGGACCCACCAGGTGGGTCATGAGCCAATTTCAGGTAGGTTCCCATTCATTTCAATGTGTATTTTATTTTTAAATATTAGACTTGATGCTACCATGGTATGTGACTGCATTTGGTGAAATGTTACAAATTGTCTATGAAATTAGAAGTCTACAAACCCATTTGCCCACACATACTTATTTTTACCTGTTAGTAGCATATCCATTACAAAGTGAAACTAGGTCAATTTTTGAAATAAATTAAGAAAATTTTACTTCTGGGTAGACATACATAGGACACACTGTTAATAGCCTACAAAAATTTGATACAAAAAATCTGCCATACATAAATTTAAAAATGACTTTTTATAATAAATATTAAGGAGTCTCAGAAAACACAAATTTACAAACCATCAGGCAGGGGGTTATATTTATAATGTATGTTGTATATTGGGAAATTAGAAAAAAAAATTATGTTGATGTAATTTCACTGGAGCACAAAGGGCCCTGTAGAAAAGTTGCAGAAGAGCCTTTCATTGCTGACTACCCTGCAATATTTCAACTAATCCAGAAAAAAACCAAGATACTTTTCCCCCAACCTACCACCCTTTTCTAACAAAGTTATAAAGAGTTTTGTAGAAGACCTTTCATATTTCCTTGCTTCTTCCCAACATCTTCAATTTGAAATCTTTAATCATGCACCTTCTCTATTTCATTTCAGAAATATTCCCAGTTCCTCCCATCTGTCCCAAAGAAATTTACCAATGCACAGAGTAAATCAACGGCTTCCAATATAAGTTCTTGATGACCAATTCGAGTAACACCCAGATCTTCCAGTTCCTGGTGAGTGATACGTAGTAGCTGGTCCCCACCAATCTTTTCTCTTTCAAAATTCTTGATATACTGCTGCAGACAGTCATCAAGACCTAAGACAAAAGCAAAAATAGCATGTTATAAATGGAAACAAATGTTACTTAGTATGTGTAAAATAAAAACATCTAAATTCGACACTGAGTAATTTAAGCAAAATATTTCAAAAATAATTACACGGGGGGGGGGGTAGGATAGGCCCAGCCTTGGTAGTACTTCAGTTTTTTCCCTGAAAATAATTAGGATGAAGAGAGCTAGGCGTGTTTACTTGCTGTGCTAGAATGTGAACAAAGGCAGCAAAAAACAGGCTGAGTACCAAATAGACTACAGAATTTCCTTCCTAGAGGTGCAGCATTATTAACTGCTTTTAAGACACTGGGTTATTGCTAATGGTGTTTTGTATATTGTAATTTTTTTGTATTTGTATTTTTGTATCACAGTACTGTCTCTCAGATGCCTTATACCCAAAGGGAGAGGTAAGAGGACAGATCTGTCCCCCAAAGGGATAGATCCTTTAAGTAAACAAATAAGATTCTTTGACAAATGCATTTATGTTATTAAACAGAGGTTTCGTTGTTCCACATTAAAGAAGTTCAACCATTTTCATACTAGTGTATCTTTCAACTTTATATCATAAAAACAATAAATATGAAACATTTAATATCGTCAAAGCCACCAAGCTACAGGCGATACCACTGAAATTACATGAACTACATGGAGACTAGGTTCTGGACCTCAAGGTGTGAATCCGAGGAGCCACATAGTGATGGATGGGGCTTCACACAGGGTAAGGGGAAATTTATGCCCTTACTCTGAGGAGACCTCCAGCCACATCATGAGCTGCACAAGATGCAGCGCAGGCCATCAGGAGTAGCTGCGCCAAAGTGGAGCTTTGGATTGGGCAGTTAATAAGTTCAGATGTGTCGATGTTTATCCTGAAGGGGATCCAGTGGGAGAAAGGAGTGAATGAGAGGAAGAAAGTGTAGAAAGAGAGAGAAGTGAATGGAAGTGTTTCTTTAAAAACTTCTCAAACAAACCTACAACTACTGTAACATATTTTACAAGATACAAGACAAGTTTTTACTACTGGATGGCTTGTTTGTCTTCTTCCAACACACTGAGATTGCTGTAGCATCAACAGAAGGTTTCTGGAGGGATGGTTTGCTGTTTTTCAGACTTCCTTACAGCCCAATCCTAATATGCCTTGGAGCAGGCCAGCCAGCTGGCGTGTGCTGCATCCAAAGCAGGGTTGGGCCATGCTGCGGCACAACTCAGAGTAAGGGGAATTCATTCTTCCTACCCTGTGTTATGCGGCAGCTGCCCCATGGAACTACTCAGATCTGCCCCACCTAAATCAGTGGCTCAGATCCGAGCTGCCGGTCCGCTTGGGGGGCTTAAGATCCAGTCTAAGTGCCTGATCCTGGCCCCGCCCCCTTCCGGGCCTGATTCACCACCTGCCGCCCACCTTCCCCCCACCCGGAAACATCCCTGGAACACCCTCCCCCATTCTCCCCAAGCCCCTGCACTACCGACCTCCTGCCGGCACAAACTTACCTTGGGCAAGCACCACGGAGGCCAAATTTGGCCTCCATGTAATGGCCTGCTGACTCTCTTGGTGCAGAAGTACCTTACAGCACTTTTGTGACACCTAGAGACTGGCACAAAGGACCTGGGCTGGCCCAAGAGCGCCTTAGGATTGTGCTCTTAATTTATTACTAAAATAGCAAGATGAGCATTATACAAATGAAAATCATCTTCTATAGGGTTTTTAAAAATTGAATACTGCAGTGAAGGATGGGGGAGGAAAGAAACCAGGAGCACATTTTCTGTAGAAGAAAAGGTTTGTAGGCTCAGTTTTTAAAACTAAAATTCTGTTTAAACAGGTGCTCAGGGGCAACTTTGTTCAGAATTCTAGATGTGTTGGGAACCAAAAACTATAGTTATTCAGTAGTTGCAGGCACTCTGTACATATCCAAAAGCACTTTCCATCTCTAGTACTTTTGTCCCAAGGCTCAGTCTTAGAAAATCCCTGAGGTCCTGACACAATTTAATAGCACAATCCTAGGTATGTCTACCCAGAATTGCATTCACTGCAATCAAATTTTCTCCCAGGTATGTACAGGATTGCAATCATCCTGCAATCCTAAACACACTTTTGTGGAAGTAACCTCCACTGAACACTTACTTTTGAGTAAACAAGCATATGATTGTTTTCTTAGAGTAAGAACAGAGAAAAGCTACTAAGAGTTCATAGAAAAATTGTGAAAAACACAGGATAACTGCTTCAAATCAGTATCATATTCTCTGTGACTAAAACTGGTTAATAAACTATCTGAAGTTTCTGCTTATTCTTTCAAAGGCAGTTCCACATAGAGTGCATTCCAGTAGTCCAAATGTGACAACAGCCAAGTCATGCAGACAATGATTTTTTACAGAATGATTTAAGAGACGTTTTGTTACTTTAAAGTATGATCACAAATAGCTTTTTCGAATGTTTTTAAAGAACACTTACCCATCATAATATAATAGAAGTGCCAATCTGGGTGAATGAAAACTGGGAAAACAGAACTTAGAAAGTGCAAGATCCAGCAGTCATGATGATGACTGCACTATGAAGGGAAACACCCAGAGAAATGGAGGTTCCATAAGATTTTCTCATTGAATACTTGTAAAAATCTAACTGAATAATGGATTAATGTTCAGCCTGCCTATGTACACCACCACGAATCTATTAAGAAAGGTGGTATATAAATATTGTAATAAATAAAATGAGTTGCACAATGACAGAACACATTCAACATAACTGAAAAGTAAAATGGTACATATTGAGGGGAAATGTTCCCAACTTCACATATACACTCATTAGATCCAAACTAACCAGACTTATCCAAGAAAGAAGTTTTGAGGTTATGGTAGATTACTTGCTGAAGCACATTTAATGTTAGAAAGCTACTGAAAACAAGACAGCAATACAGGTTGAGTATCCCTTATCCAGACTGTGTGGTATGGGACCGTGTCTGGATTTCAGAATCATTGCATAAAAATGAGAAAAGCTTTCACTTGCTCTTCTCACTATATCCATATGGGTGTCTGCTGGCCTCTGACATTTTTCAACAATGTCTGTACATGTACACACCACGGACCAGAGAACAGACCTGTACCTGCATTGAATGTGGGAATGAGTACAAGACCTCCTGGTGTTCAGTAAACAAGCCTTGGACAAAAATGTCTGGATTTTGGAATAGTCTGGATTTTGCATGTCTGGATAAGGGGTAATCTACCTGTTACATATTTGGAAAACTGCATATGGTCCCAGTTCTTTCCTCTCACACAAACCAAACATTATAGAGTAGAAAAGGGACAAAAAGGGGTAAGTGAAGCTGTATCGTCCCTTTTCAATGTGTCGGGATTCCCCTCCTCCCACAGGTCCCCAGCTTACCCAGGGAGAAGACTTCTGGGCCAGAGAATCAGGGAGAAAGCCAGTGGAACATGGGGCCACCTCCCCATACACTGCCTGGGCAGCAAAGCACAGAAGAGGAACACCAGGGAGGAGGGAGACAGAATGTAGGCCATTTGGCTGCTGGGTAGCCGCCCCTCCCCCGTCTCAGGGGAGAAGGGGAGCGCTGCCCCGCCCAGCCAGCTGGGACCTGCCTTGCCGGACCCTTGCCTGCAGCCCGCAACTGGACCTCCCAACCTTAGCTGCAGAGCTGCAGGACCCAGGTGGGCAGGATCAGCCCATCCCCCAGAGGCAGAGACCAGGGCAGAGGCAGCAGCCTCCCCAGCCATCTCAGGACCAACCCTGGCAGCTCCAGGTGAGAGGAGGTGGGAGGGAGACAGAGAGAGGAAGAGGAGGTAGTAGTCCCAGGGAAGAACGGCTCCAGAGACACACCCTTTTTGTGCCACCCCTATGAGGGAAGGGGAGGGGCCAAAAGGGAGGGGCCTGCCCTACATAAACCAGGAAGCTAGGGATAACAAGGCAGTTGGGAGAGCAGGCAGGAGGATGTGTTGATAGCAGCCCCTGCTCCTGACCCAGGCAAAAGCTCCCAACTCAGAAAGGGGGAGCCGGGTAACACAACCCTCCCTTTACTTCTAATGAACTAGTCTGAGGCCTCCACGAGGGGTCCCCCTTGGAAAAGCCATGTCGGCCAGCCACCTCCCCTCCCCCCGCAGGGAGTCCTCACACAAAGAAAGCCTTCAGTGGTTCCTCAACCAGGAACTACAGCCCAAGTGAGAGTAGTGTGGATGTTCCTGAGGGTTGCTGGAAGCAGATTTCCTATTAACTGCACAGCAGTGCAACCATGCAGCTGGAACTGAAGCAAGGCACAGTTTCTCAGTGCTCCCAAGCATTTTTATTATTAACATGTCCAATTCCATGGGTCCTCGGACTGGGAGAAAAACTGCTTTTAGAATCATGGTCCAAAAAGTTTGGGTAGTGCTGGCTTAAAGGGTTGCCTTTCTTAGTTTAGGAAAATTTAAAGAGGGAAATATTACAATAACCTATAGATAACAGCCGCAGACACACTAAAGACATAGATCCTCTGTTCCTCAAAATAGTAAAACTCAAGGTTATCCAGGGAAAGTGGTAGCTTCATTATGAAATGAAGTACAGATAAGGAGTTTGTATGAAACTATAGGACAACAATCCTATAGACCTATCGGGCTACCAGAACAGGTTGCACAGCATGCTTTACAGTTGTTGCAAAAGGCAAGCAGCCGCGACAGCATACCAGTAGCCTTCAAAGAAGCCCCAGCACTGGTAAAGGCAGAGGTGGGGAGGAGCTGGGTAGAGACTGGGAAAGGGAGAGGTATATGATGGTCAGAAAGGAGGTAGTATCAGCAGCAGCATTGCCAATATCCTATCACCCTTCCCGGCCTTAATTCGCCTTCATGGGTTCAACTTGGACTTGTGCCAGCAAAATTACAAACTCAGATCCAAGAACATCCATTGCAGCAGCAGAAAATTAACTCCAGGTCAGGGAACAAATGTTCCCTTACCCAGACAAGACCTCCAAGACTACCCCATCCTGCAGGACACAGCACATGTTCTGATGGCACTGCTGCACTGGCTGAGAGGGAAGTTAAACAGGTTTGGGGTGTTAATTATTTTGAAGTATTCTTTGCCCTGAAGAAACATCCGAAATGCTTTCAGAATTTGAATTGTTACAGTAATTTATTATTATTAATTTCTTGTACACTCACAGGATGAGACAAAGACTTATTGGTAGATTTTTTACTTCAACTGCTACTGTCACAGAACTTTGAGCACAATTCTAGGCATGTCTACTCAGAAGTAAGTCCAATTTTATTCAGTGGGGTTACTCCCAGGAAAGTATGTACAAGATTTATCTGTTAATTTTATTTTACAGTGTCACAGTTCAGATAATCTGCTTTCTCCAGCTGAAAAATAAGGATAAGGATAAAATAATACCATTTCTCTATGGTAGTTAGATTCCCCTGTGCATTCATGTGCCATATCCTAAGGGCATTCAAAAGCTTCAGTTACATGTAGCAAATGGAAATATTTTCAATATAACTAAGCTATTCCAGGAGAGTTACTCTTTTTTTAGAATGGCAAGATTTTCTTAGTGCTTTGTTGTAATATACAATGTCACTATCTACAACAAAATACACTCTTTTGAAGAAACACTGCAAACAACAAATGTAAGATTTTACTGTGATGTGTTCCAATTAAGACAACTAATCCAAGACCAGAATACATTGCACTGGGGTGCCATAAAATCAGGAGAGCTTGGCTATCTGGAAGTTTCTGATGACTCAGCTGGCTCTTCCAAATGAATGTTGCTTTAGAAGTAACTGAAAATATTAACCTCAGCAGTAAACACAGGAGGATATTATCTTGAATGATTGGTGGTGCACTTTGTCAAGAGATTGTGCTGGGCACTGTGTACAGATTGCCTCATTTAAATGGCAAATCCACTTTAAAGAAGATGAACATTTTCACCCTGGCCAAAGGACTGCCAAAGTGTGTGGCCAGAAGATTGCCAAAGTGTGTGGAGCCCGCCTCCCATTTCAGCTCAGCACTAACCTAGGTTCCCCAAAGTCACTTGTCAACCTAATAGGATAATAAATTCTTTCCCAAACCCAATTAGGCTCACTCGGGCTCTGAGCAGAATCCATTCACTTTTTCTTCCAACATCTTTTCACTTGATATGATAGTCATATATAATCAACATGAAATTAGAAACATTTTTCTGGACATAACAAGCCATAAGAAAAGCAGCAGGATACAAAGAGCACAAATAATCCCTCCTTTAGACCAGGGGTCTCTAACTTTTCGGCCGAAGGGCCACATCAAATATCTGGAACAGTGTCAAGGGCCGGAAAAAAAAATTTAATAATAAAATTTAAATAAATACGTTAGAGAGGGAACTTAGATGAATGAATAAATGAATGGGTTCAAATGCCCAGGATTTCTCCAAGCACCAACACAGACTAAGAAATAAAGCACATGCTTAAATGGACCCCCATTCCCCCACCCCACAAGCACAACTCTGGTTCTGTTTGGTCAACTGGGCCAGAGGCTCTCAGGGAATCAGAGGCTGGCCGTGGGCGGATCTGGTCCCCAGGCCAGGAGTGGAGACCCCTGGTTTAAACCAACCATCTCCAAACTGGAGACCGCTGTACAGCTGAAAAGCCCTCCCCATCCCAGACACAGCTTACAATTCTGCCGCGCTGCTGCTCTTGGCACCTGATCTCGACACAGGGACACTCTAGGCAGTCACTTCTATTGCCCATCACCCCAGCAGGCTTTGTAATCGGATGTCTGGGCAAATGCAACTGCCCAGAATGTCCCTGTGTCAAGATTGGGTGCCAGGAGCAGCAGCAGCACAGCAGAACTGTAAGCACTGCTCACAGGGGGGGCTATCCCCAAACACCAAATCCAGTCCACAGACCATGGACTGTGGAGAGTTTGGAGAGCAATGACACACCTACGGGGGGGCAAGGGGGCTATGCCCCAGGTGTCGACCCTCTGGGAGCACCACCACCAGCCTCTCCCCCCTCTGCCGCACGTTTGTCTTTTAGTAAAAGAAGCCAGGAGCTCCACCGGCTTCTTTCCCTTTAAAAAAAAACCCTCCTCCCAATGAAGGAGGGGACAGGCCAGAATCACTGCCAGAGAGGCAGTGGGGTGCTGCCTCTCTGACAGCAATTCAGCACCAGACTGGACTGTTCCCCCTACCCTCCTCCTTTATAGGAGGAAAGGAAAGGGGCACCCTAGAGTGTCAGTGAACTGGGAATTGCAATTCCTGGCACACAGACACTCTAAGGCTCCCCTTTCCTCTTCTATAAAGGAGGAGGGGGGTGGCCTGATGACAGTGCTGCTCTCTGGGCTGCCCCCTCCCCTCCAAGGAGAGGAGAGCAGCTTTCAGATCAGCAGGGAACCACGCTGAGAGTGGCTGCATCCTGCAACCACACTTGGCGTGGTTCCCAGTCGCATCTGAGGGCTGTCCCTCCCCTTTAAGGAAAAGGGAAGGGAGAGGGTGCCCTTTAGAGCAGTGTGGAAGTGGTGTACACCTTCTCCGATTTCAGAGGAGAGGCGTGCCACTTCTCAGGCCCCGACAGAGCCTTCCACACCACTTGTAAGCAGCGTGAAGGGCTTCATTGGAGCCATTGGACGTGGCACCCAGGAGGTGAGCTCCGCCTGCCTCCTGGAAGTGACACCTGCCTCTGTGCTGGACACTGCTTCCAGAGGCCCCAAAACACTCTGATGGAGCCCTTTGTGCTGCTTAGAAGTAGTGCGGAAGGCTCAGTCAGGGCATGGGCTGCCTTCTCCTCCCTTTGTTTCAAAAGGGGGAACAGAGAAGGCAGCAGCACGGAAGTAATTGTGGTGACGATGACATCACCACAATTACTTTCACATCAGGCAAAGGCAGAAGTGGCCCCAGGCACGGGGAAGTCCAGTAGCATCTGTTGGAGAGACCTGATTTAGGCAACTCTGTTGCTCCCATTACTCTTTATCACAGTGGATACTGATCAACTCACACACACCCAACTGGACACAGTACACATGAACCTTACTTATACTAAGTAAGCTATTGATCGATCCAGCTAGGCATTGTCTATTATGACTAATGACAGGTTTCCAAGTCCTCTTTCCCAGAAGCTTCCAAGTTTTCTTTCTGCTGCCTGAAATCCATTTAACTAATATTCTAAGACTTTATACATGAAAAATATGTTCTCTAACACTGAGCAATTGTTAATGCTGGTGGCCTGTAGGCCAAGAGAAGGTTCTGCCATCAGTCAAGCAGGTAGGATCACTACACCAGTATCTGACGTCTTCTTTGAAAGAACAAGGAGTTGCCCCATGTGATTAAAAAAAAAGCAAGATGTGCATGTTAGAGTAGTGACAAAATATATTCCCACAAGTATAATAAATAGGGAGGTAAACTAAGTGAGAATATACCAGCTTAAGAAGACAGAAAACTCTCACCCCCACATCCATAATTTATGAGAGTCAACTTTGTATGTGTATGGAAATAAAACTATATTTTTAGGTCAGAGGCAATTTTCATTCATCAGACTTGATACTTGAGACATGTATTAGATTTTCAGACATCTGTTCTACAAGCAAGTGTTAAATGCTTGCCAAGAAAGTAATAACTGTCTTCTGGAATAGGTTTGCTAAGTTAATGCTATAAATTAATACCACTCTAGCAACTCAGTGTTCTTACTAAACCCCAGAACTCTTTTAAAGTTTGTGATTTAACTACTCCACTGATATCTAATTTGATTACAAAGTGCAGTCAGGCAGGACAGACAGTTCTTAAGTCTGTCATTCAACAGGTACAATTTTAAAATGATTGTTTCACAGTGACATATTTTACATTTACAGTGCAACACTGGTAGAGAATTTTGCTTTGTTTCACAAAGCAGTTGCCTTTAAGAACATAAGAATAGCCCCACTGCATCAGGCCATAGGCCCATCTAGTCCAGCTTCCTGTATCTCACAGCAGCCCACCAAATGCCCCAGGGAGCACACCAGATAACAAGAGACCTCATTCTGGTGCCCTCCCTTGCATCTGGCATTCTGACATAGCCCATTTCTAAAATTAGGAGGCTGTACATGCACATCATGGCTTGTACCCCATAATGGATTTTTCCTCCAGAAACTTGTCCAATCCCCTTTTAAAGGCATCCAGGCCAGATGCCATCACCACATCCTGTGGCAAGGAGTTCCACAGACCAACCACATGCTGAGTAAAGAAATATTTTCTTTTGTCTGTTCTAACTCTCCCAACACTCAATTTTAGTGGATGTCCCCTGGTTCTGGTATTATGTGAGAGTGTAAGAGCATCTCTCTATCCACTATGTCCATCCCCTGCATAATTTTGTATATCTCAATCATGTCCCCTCTGAGGCGCCTCTTTTCTAGGCTGAAGAGGCCCAAACGCCGTAGCCTTTCCTCATGAGGAAGGTGCCCCAGCCCAGTAATCATCTTAGTCGCTCTCTTTTGCACCTTCTCCATTTCCACTATGTCTTTTTTGAGATGTGGCGACCAGAACTGAACACAATACTCCAGGTGTGGCCTTACCATCGATTTGTACCACGGCATTATAATATTAGCCATCTTGTTCTCAATACCTTTTCTAATGATCCCAAGCATAGAATTGGCCTTCTTTACTACCGCCGCACCATTGAGTCAACACTTTCATCGACCTGTCCACCACCACCCCAAGATCTCTCTCCTGATCTGTCACAGACAGCTCAGAACCCATCAGTCTATATGTGAAGTTTTGATTTTTTGCCCCTATGTGCATGACCTTACACTTACTGACATTGCAGCGCATCTGCCATTTTGCTGCCCATTCTGCCAGTCTGGCGAGATCCTTCTGGAGCTCCTCACAATCACTTCTGGTCTTCACCACTCGGAAAAGTTTGGTGTCGTCTGCAAACTTTGCCACCTCACTGCTCAACCCTGTCTCCAGGTCATTTATGAAGAGGTTGAAAAGCACCGGTCCCAGGACAGATCCTTGGGGCACACAGCTTTTCACTTCTCTCCATTGTGAAAATTGCCCATTGACACCCACTCTCTGCTTCCTGGCCTTCAACCAGTTCTCAATCCAAGAGAACAAAGTATATGTCAAAACATAATAAGGAAATAAGGGTAAAAGCTTTGACACAGCACTACGTGCAATGATTCTGTAACAGACCAAGCATTGTCTAGCAAAGTCAGTATTGTAGCTAACAAGAGTCACTATTCACCCTTCCAAGAGTCACCCTTCCAAGTTGTTTAACGATTTGGTCATTTCCAAGATGCAGCTGTGCAAACAATCTTTCAATGTCTTGCTAGACATCACTGGATCTTAGTCCCCCCCCCCTTCTGTGTTACACCATATAGACCTTACAGGAAAAATCAAAAGTTTTACACACAAGATTATGTACAGCAGATTTAAGTGTTGAAAGCATTCTAAATATAAAACAGTGAATAATAATTTCATTTAGAATAAATGCTCACATAACCATTTCATAGCAATCACATTAGAGTGTAGCATCTTAGATGATAAAAAAGCTCAACACAACTCAAGTCACTTTCAAGTTACCTGCTAACTTTCCAAGTTATGAGAAACAAGTACCTGAATATTAACCCTTTAAGAATAATCCAGAATCAGTGGAATTATCTTAATTGATCCATATAAATGAACTTCAAACAACTATTTTCAAACTGTGTTTAATATGCAAGACTGAATTCAAATGAAGTGGACCTTTCAAACACCCAGGGACAAATTCATATTTGAACAATATTGCAATTCTTTCGTCTTATTTATCTTTAAATTTTAATTACAGTGGTATCAAGTGGTAGAACTGGTTCCTTCAATAATTCTTCCTTCACTTATCACTCATCTCATAATTAATAAATTATGTTTATTATAACACAATTAATATACCATAAAATACAGAAATAATAAAATTAAATGTCATAGTAATAATTTAAAAAATATATTTGTGTCTTCTTCTGCAGATCAACACAAATGATTCTTCTCCAAAGCACTATAAAGACACAGAAACCAATCCAAGGGGGAAAAACTAATTGCACTGTGTGTACAGATCTATGACTACATTCTTTCAACAGACTATTTTCCAGGCCTGGACCTACCAGAGTAGGTCAACAACATAGAGGCCAGAGAGGATGCAGACAAAGGCCCCTGGACAGCTCCAGCTGCTGCTTAGCCACAGGTACACCTGGTGATGCTGGTACACTTGTTTGAGCACCTGGCAGCAGCCAGGCCTCTCTGACTGCTAACACCTCTCATGTCAAAAAGGTATCTGTTGTATGCAGCACTGACATGGCCAGTCACACACCTTAGCAAGAAGAGGGATGGCAAGCACTCCTGAGAGAGAAAGGACACCTAGGGAAACAGATACCCAAACCAGGGCTCTTTTGAGAGCCAGTGAAGCCAGATTAGAGAGGGAGGGGGTGGGACAGGATGTGGGTGGTGTGTGGAGCCCAAACAGATTTCAAGAGGCCAAGGATGCCATGGTGGAGGCTGAGGGAGGGCAGCAGGCCCCTGAATAGAAGGCAGTCGATCCTGACCTGAGTGGTTCCTCAACCCTGCCTGGCTTGGAGGAGGAAAGGGGTGACAATTCAACCCTCTCCCCAAAGGTCACTCTGAGGCACAGTGAGATAGAAAGGCAGATTGTGACTACAACCGAAACAGCCCTGGAGAGGCCAAAATGACGCTTCTGCAAGTCTTTGCCCCTGCTCAGTCAAATCGCGCAGCCCCTTTCCCCACCACCAGAGCAAGGCCAGTCAAGAGGATGCACACAGATTACACAAAATTGTCAGAGCAATTGAATTATACAGAAAAAATGAAATACTTACATAAAATATAAAGTCCGAGAATCTCTAACACTCTTTTGCATGCATACTCAAACGGTATCTATACTTTTCAACAATTAAGGTAGCTAAAGAAGAAAGCTGCATTCTTATATTTAAATATGTAAAATCAGTAGTACATTTACCAGCAGCAGCAAAATTTACTACTGGACATGGCAATCAAGCAATTATTTTATGGCAGATCAATGGCTGTCTAAGATTTTAACATAAAAACAGCCCCACTGGATCAGGCCATAGGCCCATCTAATCCAGCTTCCTGTATCTCACAGCAGCCCACCAAACACCCCAGGGAACACACCAGATAACAAGAGACCTGCATCCTGGTGCCCTCCCTTGCATCTGACATAGCCCATTTCTAAAATCAGGAGGTTGCACATACACATCATGGCTTGTAACCTATAATGGATTATTCCTCCAGAAACTTGACCAATTCTCTTTTAAAGGCATCTAGGCCAGCCAGATGCCGTCATCACATCCTGTGGCAAGAAGTTCCATAGACCAACCAGACGCTGAGTAAAGAAATATTTTCTTTTGTCTGTCCTAACTCTCCCAACACTCAGTTTTAGTGGATGTCCCCTGGTTCTGGTGATATGTGAGAGTGTAAAGAGCATCTCTCTATCCACTTTATCCTTCCCATGCATAATTTTGTATGTCTCAATCATGTCCTCCCTCAGGTGAACATAAGAACATAAGAACATAAGAACAGCCCCACTGGATCAGGCCATAGGCCCATCTAGTCCAGCTTCCTGTATCTCACAGCGGCCCACCAAATGCCCCAGGGAGCACACCAGACAACAAGAGACCTCATCCTGGTGCCCTCCCCTACATCTGGCATTCTGACTTAACCCATTCCTAAAATCAGGAGGTTGCGCATACACATCATGGCTTGTACCCCATAATGGATTTTTCCTCCAGAAACTTGTCCAATCCCCTTTTAAAGGCGTCTAGGCTAGACGCCAGCACCACATCCTGTGGCAAGGAGTTCCACAGACCGACCACGCGCTGAGTAAAGAAATATTTTCTTTTGTCTGTCCTAACTCTCCCAACACTCAATTTTAGTGGATGTCCCCTGGTTCTGGTATTATGTGAGAGTGTAAAGAGCATTTCCCTATCCACTCTGTCCATCCCCTGCATAATTTTGTATGTCTCAATCATGTCCCCCCTCAAGCGTCTCTTTTCTAGGCTGAAGAGGCCCAAACGCCGTAGCCTTTCCTCATAAGGAAGGTGCCCCAGCCCCGTAATCATCTTAGTCGCTCTCTTTTGCACCTTTTCCATTTCCACTATGTCTTTTTTGAGATGCGGCGACCAGAACTGGACACAATACTCCAGGTGTGGCCTTACCATCGATTTGTACAACGGCATTATAATACTAACCGTTTTGTTCTCAATACCCTTCCTAATGATCCCAAGCATAGAATTGGCCTTCTTTACTGCCGCCGCACATTGGGTCGACACTTTCATCGACCTGTCCACCACCACCCCAAGATCTCTCTCCTGATCTGTCACAGACAGCTCAGAACCCATCAGCCTATATCTAAAGTTTTGATTTTTTGCCCCAATGTGCATGACTTTACACTTACTGACATTGAAGCGCATCTGCCATTTTGCTGCCCATTCTGCCAGTCTGGAGAGATCCTTCTGGAGCTCCTCACAATCACTTCTGGTCTTTACCACTCGGAAAAGTTTGGTGTCGTCTGCAAACTTAGCCACTTCCCTGCTCAACCCTGTCTCCAGGTCATTTATGAAGAGGTTGAAAAGCACCGGTCCCAGGACAGATCCTTGGGGCACACCGCTTTTCACCTCTCTCCATTGTGAAAATTGCCCATTGACACCCACTCTCTGCTTCCTGGCCTCCAACCAGTTCTCAATCCACGAGAGGACCTGTCCTCTAATTCCCTGACTGTGGAGTTTTTTCAGTAGCCTTTGGTGAGGGACCGTGTCAAACGCCTTCTGAAAGTCCAGATATATAATGTCCACGGGTTCTCCCGCATCCACATGCCTGTTGACCTTTTCAAAGAATTCTATAAGGTTCGTGAGGCAAGACTTACCCTTACAGAAGCCATGCTGACTCTCCCTCAGCAAGGCCTGTTCGTCTATGTGTTTTGAGATCCTATCTTTGATGAGGCATTCCACCATCTTACCCGGTATGGATGTTAGGCTGACCGGCCTATAGTTTCCCGGGTCCCCCCTCTTTCCCTTTTTAAAAATAGGCGTGACATTTGCTATCCTCTAATCTTCTGGTACCGTGGCCGTTTTGAGGGACAAGTTGCATACCTTAGTCAAGAGATCTGCAACTTCATTCTTCAATTCCTTAATAACCCTTGGGTGGATGCCATCAGGGCCCGGTGACTTATTGATCTTTAATTTATCAATGAGGTCTGAAACATCTTCTCTTTTAACCTCTGACTTAACTCCTCGGTCAGGAGGGGCCGTTCGGGCAGCGGTATCTGCCCGAGGTCTTCTGCCGTGAAGACAGATGCAAAGAACTCATTTAATTTCTCTGCCATCTCTAAGTCTCCTTTTATCTCCCCTTTCCCTCCCTCACCATTCAGAGGGCCAACCGCTTCTCTGGCGGGTTTCCTGCTTCTAACATATTTGAAGAAGCTTTTATTATTCCCCTTAATGTTGCTGGCCATGCGTTCCTCATAGTCTCGCTTGGCCTCCCCTATCACCTTCTTACATTTCTTTTGCCACAGTTTATGTTCCTTTTTATTCTCTTCATTAGGGCAAGACTTCCATTTACGGAAGGAAGCTTCCTTGCCCTTCACAGCCTCTCTAACTTGGCTGGTTAGCCATGCGGGCACCCTCCTGGATTTAGTGGAACCCTTCTTTCTTTGCGGTATACACCTCTGCTGGGCCTCTATTACTGTTGTTTTAAGCAGCCTCCATGCACTCTGGAGAGACTGGACTCTTTTTACCCTCCCTTTCAACCTCCTTCTAACCAGCCTCCTCATTTGAGGGAAGTCCGCCCGTCGGAAGTCAAGGGTTTTTGTTAGAGATTTGCCTGGTATTCTTCCCCCAACGTGCACGTCAAAACGGATCGCAGCATGATCACTGTTCCCCAATGGCTCAGTAACGTTTACATCTCTAACCAGGTCCTGCGTACCGCACAAAATTAAATCCAGAGTCACCTGTCCTCTGGTGGGCTCCGTGACTAGCTGATCTAAGCCACAGTCATTTAGCAAAAGGTGCCTCTTTTCTAGGCCGAAGAGGCCCAAACGCCGTAGCCTTTCCGCATAAGGAAGGTGCCCCAGCCCAGTAAACATCTTAGTCACTCTCTTTTACACCTCTTCCATTTCCACTATGTCCTTTTTGATATGTCGCGACCAGAACTGGAATCAATACTCCAGGTGTGGCCTTAGCATCAATTTGTACAACAGTATTATACAACGGATTTGTACAACAGCATTTTCTAGATTGTAATAATGGCAAAAAACCTGACCCAAATATATGAGGCATATAAAAAATACAGTAAAATGTATAGTCTAACATGACATCCTGTCTTAAAACTGCTTTTTGCCTTTTTACTAGTTATTTGCATGTTCATGTAAATTGCAGAGGAAAAAACTGTTCAACTGTAAGGCTTAAAAAAATTTTTTTACATGTGCTTAAATCAGTTAAGTTCTGACAAGAACAAAAAGAGCACAATGATGGAATAACACAGAAGGTACTTAAACTAACTCACAAAACCACACTGAATATTTATGAACTATTTTTTACCACCTTATTAAGGAAAAGGCATTCTACTGTTTTAATGGATGCTGTTTAAACCGCACTGAATGTAAAAATGTTCTTTTCTTCATAAGTCTTCATAAGTTCTTTTCTGCACATAACCTGCACATAAACAGGTTCTATGCACAATTTGTTATCCCAATCAAAGAACCAGAGCTACTCATACATACCGCTTTTTACAAAGTTAGTACCCCCGCAATGGGTTTGGTGACTGTGGGGCTGAATTCAGTTCCCCCATTCCCTGCCAAGCACTTGATTCACAGGATTCCCATTTTATTTAAACAAAAAAGCACACAATCCCAGTTGTTCCATGCGAGTCACCATATACTGAAGCCCTAATTTATCTAACAGCAGCCCAAACCTAACCAGAGCTGGTGCAGTGGGTGCAGCCCATGCTGTATCTAGCACTGAGAAGGAGCAGGCTGGAGGTCTCCTCAGAGTAAGGGAATGTTCCCTTACCCCAGATTGAGCCTAGCCTGCACAATGGGGCTACTCAGATCTGTACCAGCTAAACAGCAGGCGCAATTTCGAGAAGTCCTATGTCAGGCTTTCAAGCCCAGGATGGGGAATAGGATTCAGCATTTTCTCTGCCTAGTTAGGTTGTGAAACTTGCGAAACTAATGGCGCAATCCTAACCCCTTATGTCAGTGCTTTCCAGCACTGGCATAGCGGTGCCGATGGGACATGTGCTGCATCCTGCAGTTGGGAGTCATTCACAGAGGCCTCCTCAAAGTAAGGGCATGTTTGTTCCCTGACCTCAGAGCTACATTGCTCTTAAGACAGTGTTGGAAAGCACTGACATAAGGGGTTAGGATTGTGCCCTAAGGCTGCAAACCTAACCACACTTTCCTGGGGATAAACTCCATTGAACAAAATAGGACTTACTTCTGAGTAGACCTGTTTAGGATTGTACCCTAAGTTTTAAAAAAAAGTTTTCCTGCATGTCTCCCCTCCTCTGATTCACCACTTTGCCCAGCCTCAGCCACTTCTTCCATTGACTCCCACCTCCAGAAATGGGGAGAAAGTAGGAGGAAAGCAGTAATGAGCTGAACACCAGCTGCTCCAGAGAGAGGAGTCATCACAGCATGTGGTAAAATGCACAGAAAACTTTTCTGAATATGTTCAAACAGCAAGTTCACAGATCTGAAGAGCCCACTGTATATCTAAATTCCAGACAATATGAACTTAAAATATTGCTTCCAAGTGCTCAGTACTAGACATTGGTATGTGTTTTTGAAACTTCCACAACTACAGTAATGAATAACACCCACAGTCCACAAAATTGTCAAAAGGATAGCCTATTCAAAATCCAATATTCACATCTTGACAGGGCATCAATTCTGTATGTGTAGTAACTTGTAATAATAATCATCCAGACTGTCCCCCCTGTACTCGTATCGTGTTAACCTTTCATTAATGTTGTCACGAGTCTTCAGTCAACATGTCGGACAGCAATGGAACCACTTTGTAGCAATATACTGGCAATCAGGTAATCTGCATAATAGAAGCTATAAGCTGCAAGACTATGTCAGAGACAGGTGGTTTTCTGGGAGGCTCTATTAATATCCCAACCTCCTCCACAGCCTAACTGAAGAATGTTTCAGGGTTGGATGTAAAGGTTTTCAAATCTCCGGAACAGCAGGCAAATAAGCATGTGAATCATAAACACAGGAGCTCATTATGTAGATGGCAACACATCTAGTTCAAAGACCAAATCCAAAACAAAACAGCTTGGCAAATTCACCTTCTTAATATTTGGTTAATAGTTTGCAGGAGTAAACATAAAACAAGAATCAGTTATCCAATAGTCACTATTTGATAACTGCCCCATAAGGACAGAACTCCTTTCTTCTGGAAGTTTACTAACAGGGAAGCAACATTTAGTGGGTGGACCTAAGATTATCCAGATGAGTTTACCACTTCCTAGTGTCGTTATTTCTATTTTAACTAGTTTTTAATCTGACACTTTAGTTTGCAAAATATTTATATTTATCCCCCCCCCCCCCCAAATAATACCTGCAACAAGTATTTGCAAAGGAGCTGGTTATAAATTTAAATTCAGAATAAAATATTTTATTTATTATTCATTTATTACAGTTACATTCTGCACTTCCGGCACCATGGAATTTGAGGGGGCATATACACTCTTCCCTCTTTATAAGTACCAGTGGAGCCTGTTTATCTGCGGATCTGGCTCAATGCAGGTTCCCCAAACCTCCGTTGAGCCAGACTTGGCTCCACCTGAACCCTCCAAAGAGGATCAGAGCTCTGCTTCAGTCACTTCTGGAGGGCTTCCTGAAGCCTACAGAGGTCACACGTGTCTTCCTGCAAGCTATGCAGGCTTCAGAATGGCCAAAAAAAGTCAAAAACCCGCTACTTCCTGTTACCGGAGGAAAACTGTAAGTGATGTTTTTAATGCCTTATAACGCATTACGAGGCCTGGGAAAGCCCCTTTAGGACCTCCTCTGGGGCTTCCCCAGGCCTCCCAATGCCTTATAAAGCATTAAAAACATCATTTCTGTTTTCCGTCTGGAAACTAGAAGTAACTTTTTTTTTGCATTTTTGGCCATTTTGAAGCTCGCAGAGCCTGAGGGCGGATGCATGTGGCCTCTGCGGGCTTCAGAAAGTTCTCCAAAGGGAACTGGAACTCTACTGTTTAAAACAGGGGTCTCCAAACCCCAGCCCAGGGGCCAGATGCAGCCCATGGGGAGCTTCTATCCGGCCCGCGGCCAACCTCTTGTCCCCTGAAAGCCTCTGGCCCACTTGGCTGAACATGACTGGAGCTGTGCTCTGGTTGCATCTGGAGGGTGTTCTAAGGCCCAGAGAGGTTGAATGAATGAGCTCATTCATTTATTCACACATCTAAGTTCCATCTTATTTATTTATATAAATTTTATATTAAAATTTTTTTACTGGCCCTCTGCACCGCGCCAGATATTTGATGCAGCACTCTGGCCAAAAGGTTTGGAGACCCCTGGTTTAAAAGACTGAAAACTGCACATTTGCTTTTCCATAGTTTTTGGTATCCATGGCGGGGGGGGGGGTGATCCGCAAATGGATCCTTCACAGATACCAAGGCCCCGCCTGTATTTTCACTATACACATTTTTACTTATCCATACTGCACATATTAAGCCTGCAGGAACACAAAAACACTGTAAAAGGGAGCATGTAATGTACATAGCTTGAAAGCACTTTGATCTCTAGAGACAGAGAGAAGAATTTGCCTCATAAGCTCCTGGTGTTTCAGAAGGTTAGATAAAATTTTATATTTCTCCCCCTGGTAGGACTGAGGTCCAGAAGCCCCCACATTCTTGATGTGTTCCTTGCTCAAATCTGCACCACCTCTTGAGGTGGCGCAGATCCGAATAGCCCCTTTGCGGCTACTGCAGTGTTACCAAGGGTAAGGGGAAGCTATTCCTCTTGCCCTGGGCTAAGCCACTTTTGGCTCCAACCCTACTCTGGATGTGAGACAGGCCTGCCAGACTGCCTGCCCCAGGGCAGGTTAGGATTGGGCTGTAATGTTTGTAAGTCTACACGATAACAATACAAGGGATAAATAAAATTTCTACATTTAAATAATGAATGTGTAGCATTTATAGACAAAATTTACTGTGACAGATGAACATATAGCACTTCTTAAAATATATGTCTTGCTCTTTAAATTGTTATTGATGCAAAAAGAATTCATTAAAAATATTGTGTATTTTTGCAGATTTTTGTGCACCAATAACGTGAACCAAGATAAACATGTTTATTAAAAGTTTCTAAATCCTCAGTATTCACTTATTTTAAGGTACTAGCTCTTATGACTGTTGTTGTTCAGTCGTTAAGTCGTGTCTGACTCTTCGTGACCCCATGGACCACAGCGCACCAGGCCCCTGTCTACCACTAACTTATTGGACACCTTCCGACTTGAAGGGATCATCTTCTGGCATCCTATCTTTTTGCCTTTTGATACTGAAGTCCACAGGGTTTTCTTGGCAAGGATACTGCAGTGGGTTGCCATTTCCTTCTCCAGTGGATCACATTTAGTCAGAGCTTTCTGCTATGACCTGGCCATCTTGGGTGTCCCTACACGGCATAGCTCATAGCCTCACTGAGTTACTCAAGCTCCCAGTTCAACAATAGCCCAGCTGTATTTGTATTTATATTTATAGACACTAAATTATATTTAGTATGACTACTTTAGTTCCTCCACTAAAGCTGTTATTATTTATTAAACAAACAAACATTTCCATATACTGTGCACATTTTGGAATGGACAAGGATTAATTCTGCACCATTATCTTGGGAAAATAATTACACTTGCATGGATAATTGTTTCCTGTACAGCCCCTGAAGGCCAAGTTGTGATTTTTTTTCCCATTTCCTTATACACATGTAGAATTTGGATACATGCAGTGTTGCTATCCTCACGTAATTCTCCATATTATGAATCAGATCCAGTTTTAGGAAGCATTAGGGATAGCCTGTCCACCAACCTGCCCCACCATTTATCTGCTCCCTGCCATTCCCCACCTCATTCCATCGAGGTACTACATACAGTACTCCCCCTTTTTGTTCCTCTCTCATTAACAGCACCCCATAGCAGTCTTTCTAATTCAAGAGTGCTGAAGTGGCAGCAGCAGGCAGGTGTCATATAGCAGAACATGCTGTCATTCTTTTCTTTGGCCAGGGCTAATTCAAGTTATTCTAGGCTTGAGCAAGTTATACTGCTGGTACATGTTATAGAGTAATAACATTTCTTGTACCGGATTTCTGAAGCTTCGACACATTTCCATACCAGTATGACATGTTTTGTCAGAAATGTTCCACTAATATGGTACTGTATATTTAGCACTGTATATTTAGTGCACCTAAGGGCGCAATCCTAATTCCTGGGTTATGCCAGCACAAGTCACTTGTGCCAACCCAAGGCTGTCACAAATATGCTGAGTCGGGGAGGCCAGTGCAAGGATTGTGCTAGCCTTCCCACACCAGATACAGGCCCGGCAGATGCTCAGCCAATGCCGGGGTGTGGGGGGCTGTGGGGTGGAGACATTTTGGGATGGGGAAGGTGGGCGGCAGGCATTCCCACGGGCGGGTGGGCAGGGGGCGGGAGGCAGGGCCAGGATTTGGCGGTTATGCCACATCCTGACCCCATTCCTGGGCGCTACAGAACAGCCCCTGGCTGCTCGAATCTGCGTCACCTCGTGAGATGGCACAGATCCAAGTAGACTCATTGGGGCCAGTGCAGAGCAACATGGGGTAAGGGGAAAGTTTTCCCCTCGCCCTGGGTTGCACCGTTTTTGGCCCCAAACGTGCGCTGGATACAGCGCAGGTCCACTGGCCTGCCTGCTCCAGTGCAAGTTAGGATTGCACTGTGCTGCTGCTTTCTACATTTTAAGTTAGGCAAAATGCTGCAGGGCATTTGGTAACTTCCACACATTATTAATGCTTCACCAGATTAAGATATATCCTGTTCTTGAAGAAAAAAGCACTCACAATAATTACTAAAAACCATTTTGACACTTAAAATAAGCTACATATTATACACCGCACTTAGTAACTAGTATATCTAAACACTACTTTGGGGGAATATGCTATGATTTCTAATATATTACATTAGATACTATTAGCTTCATGATGATCCATCCTGCCTATACATTAAACCACCTCAGAATGTCTTAAATATTATTATAATGCAAGAAGGTTGCATAGATTTCTCTCACTTTTTCTTTATAAACTATATTAAGAAATAGGAAAGGGTCATGTGACATGAGACAGTAAACCTAAACAAAGTCAAACCAAAATATATTTACTTATAAATATATTTCTGTACTTCCTTTCTCCAAAACCAAGGGAACTCTAGGAAATACAACTGAGGCAACACAACCTCACAAATTCATATTAAAAGCAGTAAGAGCAAACATAAAAGGCACAATCAAAGCAACCAACTTAAATCATATAGCAAGACATCCAGATGTACACACAGTGAAAGATGAAGTGTAGGCACTGAATATCAATGAAACCCCAAAATCATAGAGGATATTCAACCTGGCCATTAGAGAGAAAAGGTAAAAAAGGTAAAGTGCTTTCGCTTGGATTTGTTACCAAGCGAAGCACTTGATGATGGGGAGGAGGCGTTCTAGGGCAGGTGGAGGGCAGGGGGAAGGCGTGGCAGGGGAGGGAGAGGGGCGGAAGAGAGGTAGAACTGGTGGAGCTCAGCTCAGCCATATCCACAAAAACTCCTTGATTCTGCACCGGCTAAAGAGCTGCCACAGAATTGACTAGCTCAATGTTTCTCAAACTGTGGGTCGGAACCCACTAGGTGGGTTGCAAGCCAATTTCAGGTGAGTCCCATTCATGTCAATATATTATTTTTAATATATTAGACTGGTATGTGACTGCATTTGGGGAAATGTTACAGATCTGTACTTTTAACAGGCTACTCTGTATATGCTTTTAACAATGATAGTTACTTCTGGGTAAGTGTGGTAGGATTCCAGCCTAGGATTGTGAAAAATTTTCCCGCTTGATGATGTCACTTCTGGTCATGACATCATTTCCGGCAGGTCCTGACAGATTCTCATTCTAAAAAGTGGGTCCCAATGCTAAACGCTTGAGAACCACTGGAATATCCCCATTGCTGGGCTATTTTCCTTACCTAAGGAGCGGTTGGCAGCTGCCTGGTTGCACTCAGGATGCTGTGGCACCAGGCAGCTCAGGACTGGGCTTTTAGCCCCTTTCCTGCACACACTTACCTTCTTTCTCAAACTCCAGAGGAATTTTACAGCCTCAGTTGTATTATAATCTCCTCTTACTTGCTTGTATTAGTCCACATTTTGATTACAGGCTATAGTGAATTTACAATTCCACTACTTCTTAATGACCACAGGTTCCTTTCCCTGTGTGGCTTTCCCCCCCCCCTTCAGTTCACAAAGGAAACCTGTTTCCATCTCTGTACTTTCCAGTATGTACAGCCCTGATTACCCCCTTGATAATGTGAATAAGTCTTAAATGGAGAAGAATCACAGAATTGTCATCTTGGTTCATGAAAACAGAGCCTTAGCATCAAAATACAAAACACCAGAACTGCAGTGAACTGTTAATGAAGTGCTCAGGGAAAACATATTGCTAGACCTATTTATACTAACAAATGCTTCACAGACAGTACAATATGGCCAAACAATAAAAGTACAGTATAACAGAAGTATTAAAAACATTACAGATTGACAATTTAGCAGTGAAGGCCTAGCAAACAATAAAGCCATATTCCAGAGTAATTAACAAACAATCCAATCCTATAAATGTTTATCAGAAAACAATGCAACTGTCTCCCAAGTATGCACAGGATCTCAAACCAAAATTGCCTTATTATGTTATCTTCAGCTTTTTGAATTTTCTGTCCAAAGGCTATATATACAGTACTGCTTTTGCTATGGCAACCTAGCTAGGTATGAGTAAGCATAGCCTGTAACATCTGATATTCAATTCAGAGGTTTTATTTCAGTTAGGGAAAAAATGATACTTAACTTACCGTTGCTTGTGACTTGACAACTGCAGCAGAAGCCATTAAAATTTACATTACAGCAGTCAGTATTATTAAAATTCAAAGTCACAAGGATGTATTACAAAAATGTGAACTGCATCTACAAGAAATCTGGAAGCACAAATACTGACAGTATTGGGAGAAATCCAAAATCTCATTACTCCTAAATCTTCAAGGATGTAAATCCCATCCAGGGTCGTGCCCAACTAATTCCTGCCCCAGGCAAGGCTAAAAATTTGCACCTCCCCTTGGGTGGGGGTGGGTGGGTGTAAGACTATAATTAATTACATTCCACAGCACTGTTGTGACATTTAACTTAAAATTTAAAAATGTATATAACTTGTCATTTGCAATTTTTACATAGGTTAAAAAAACTAATCTGTATAAATCTGCGCACCTCAAGGGTCAGTACTGCACCCCTGTGAGGTCTGTATCCTAGGCGGCTGCTTCTTTGGCCTGATAGCACCGGCCCTGATAATTTTACCCCCAGTAAAATGAAAATACTCACATCACTAATTCACATTCATGTTCCAATTCATTCTACTGCATGTCCAACCACAAGAACACTTAATACTCCATCATTTGATGTCCAATGTACTTGACTGGACAACAACCTCCTTAGCCAAAAACTCTTTCCCATCATAAATTCTGAGTCTCCTAAAGAAGACATGCAGAAATGCAGGCCTTCACAATACAATGTCCATTACTTGACAAAAGCTCTGTCATCAAAATAGAGATGGTTTATTAATTTTTAACAATGTTGTGCATTTAAAAATGATCCAGAATGTTTTTCTAATTATTTTTTATGTGCGGTCTGTTTTCTAGCACAATTATATCAAATGATAGCACCTACAGAAGAAATTGTACAACCATTTTATATACAGTACCTTATTCAAGGTGTCACACAATTTGTTGTATAAACACAGAGCAAAGTCCGGATTCCATTCAGATTTCTAGGCACAAGAACCTTGTGTGACCACAGGTGTAACCAAATTATCCACGAATTTTAAACCCACAGTTTTATCTCAAGGCAATGAAAAGGACCCTTTAAAGTTAAAATGCTATTTAACAATAGCCTCATTAATGTGAGGGAGCAGCTGGCAGGCTCTCTCTCTTTCTCTCTCTCTAGGCACTTAGAACAATGTGCTCTAAGGCAAGTGACCCCTTCCTTTCCCCTGAGCACAAGAAAAATGCAAAGGGAAGTAATTATCATCTCCTTTTCCCCATGCTGCACTCTGGGTGAAGGGAGGGGTTGCTGCCTCAGAGTGAAGCCTTTCTAATCATCTGGAGAAAGAATGATTGCCTGCCTGATACCTCTGTCCTGCATTACAAAGGTAAGCAAGGACGTTTTTAAATCACTGAGCAAAGGGATATTGTTTTTAAAATGGATTTCCTTTAACATGTGGGGTCTGGGAACTGAACCTTCATGAATACTAAAACTCAGTATGTTCTATCATATGCTGAAGTCTCCTTACAAAAGCAAATGAGTAACAGGCAGCCTAATCCTATGGTTCTTGGCACCCACAGCTCTAGCAGCGCCAAAATGTCAACTACCAGATCCTGTGGGTGCTAGACACTGCCAGAGGTCTCCTTGAAGGAAGGGAGCATTTGCTCCCTTACCCCGGATGGACAGCAGTCAGCAGCAATTGGTCTCAGTTCTGTGCCCACATTTGAGCGGGCACAGAGCCAAGGAGTCCCATGTCAGATTGCCAGGCCAGGAGGGAGGATAGGATATGGAGGCAGAGCCTGCCGCCTTCTCTGCCCCCCCACCTGGGCCACTTTCTCTCCCACCCCGCTCTCCCTCCACCCCAGAACACTTTCCTTTGCTGCCCCCAAAGCCCTTACTGCTACCTGAAACTCCTACCTTGCTCCGGAAGGTGTCTGTTCAGCCCTGGGCGCAGGGCTAACAGGTGCTGGTGCTCCCTACGTGGAGAATGCTGTAAATGTACTTTACAGCACATTTATGATAGCCAGCGCTGATACTATGGCCCATTTGGTTTGGGCAATCCTATACTGTACTTTCCTGAGAGCAAAACCCATTGAATACAATGGAACTTATTTCTGAGTAGGCATGTATAGGATTGTGCTATTATAGAGAGCAAGCAGATGTGCATCTAACTGAGAAATCCCACTGTGTCCAATGTGGCTTATTAACAGAAAAAAAAATGGGTACAGGATTGCAGTCTTAGGATACAACCCTTTATTTCTAACTTGCTTTTCCGCCACAACATCAATTGCTACGATACCACTGGCATTTTTTCTAAATTGACAATTGTCTTGAAAGGAGACAATTTTGTAGTAATTCAACAGTGTTGTACCCTTTAAGCCATGCTGTTTCCTTGTACTGGTGGCTTCTTTGTGCTGTTCATTGGCTTCATAACACATCTTTGTTAAATCCTCCATTAAAATATTAATTTCAGAATAAGAACCCTTAGCAAAAGCTTAATTTTTTTCGCAACACTGACACCTGTCAATTTTCCTTCATCGTTTTCAGACTTCTCATCAGCAGTTTTTTGACTGAATGAGAGTTCAGTCCAATACCTATCTTATTTGCATGTGCTTATCTTATAAGCACAATCTTATGCATGTTTATTTAGAAGTACGATTGATGTAAATTTCACTTACTCCCAGGTAAATGTTTAGAATTGCAACCTTATTGTCATAGTTCGAGAAACCCAATTTCAAATTATTTATAGACATCAGGTTATGATTATGAAAGTTTCCTGAAGACATAATCTGAATGACTCATGGTAGTTGTGACCAGAGATGGTCTTTTTCAATGCTGTGGAACTCTTGAGTTCTTTAGCACAATTGTTGTATCAAGTGATAATGTCTGTACATTCTAATAATTAGATGAACAAGATAATTTTTCTCAGCTTAATGAAATTTTGCACAGAAAGTTCATTCATGGTGACACAGCTAAATTTTATATTATGAATTGAGGCTGTACATGATTTAAAAATTTTCTTCTGAAAAAAAGTACTATTGAACAAATATGTGCAGTATTATTTCAATTGATTTTATTATTGAATGCCTATGTATAGTAACCCAAAGTAGACAATTTTATTTATCTAGAAGTTCCAATGACCATCAGCCCAATCCTATGCAAGTCTACTCTGAAGTAAGTCACAGCAGAGGCAATGGAGTTTACTCTCAGGTAAGTGTGCAGAAGATTGAAGCCTGTTTTATACTGGCAAAACCAAAGTACCTATATCTAGACACCCAAAAAATAAAACCCACTTTCCTAAGGTTTCTGCAGGAGAAAAATGTGTCACTTTACAGTCTGATGACTTGACCATGTACTTGAATTTGAAATTGATCATGTACCACCTCACAAATTTTCCTCACTTTTTTGTCATTCCAGACCAATATATTCTCAACTCTTAGGTATCTACGAGCCCAATCCTATTTTACTCTCCCTTGCAGTAAAATCCTATTTTACTTTCCCCACTGATGCCACCCTCCTTCAGCTCTTGCAACACATTCTGGACAGCAGACCAATCATTGACAGGACTGGGCTGAAAACAGCTTTCAGGTTTTTGTCTCTCTAAAATGCTCATGGAATATATCTACTTTCATTGAAGAGATCAAAGCATAACAAAAAGGCAATTTGTCTTATATTATAACCAATTAAGAAACTGGAGCAAGAAGGTGATATTTGCATAATGATTAGCGTATCTAAGATAACAGCTTAATTTACATTGTTCCAGGAAGGTAGATTCATTAATAAAAGCAGGCAACCTCTGATTCAAGAGGACATGTCATCAATTAGCCCTCATTCCTAGAAATGCTTTGCCCCTTTTTCCCTCCTAGAACTATCAACCTGATTATGAGTTAAAACACTGAAGTAGCATACGATTATGTGGTATGGGGGAAAAAACCCTGTCAAACCAGATGCAGGGTATCAGTCACACATTGATTACTGCCAATCAAAAGTAGGTATTCATATGGGATAGGGCACTGGATATCTTCAATCCAGTTCAGCCAGGAATTTTACTTGTGCTTTCCTTTCTACTATATGCATTAAAAATATGGATATTAAGAACATCTAACTGTGTACTACTCTGTACATCTAATTGTGTACTACTACTCTAATTGTGTACTACTCTGTGCTACTATTTTAGCACACTTAGCTTAAGTCAGTGGTTCTCAAACTTTGAGGGATCTTCAACTCCCTTTGCGGGGGAGGAGCTAGGGCAGCAATGCGATCCCCAGGATTATATCGCTAAGGGAGGGTGAGGGGGTGCTTTCCACTTACTCTTAAGTAGGTAGGGCTGCTGGAGACTGCAGGAGGTGCAAGGAGCCTTGTGCAGAGCTCCCTGACGCTTGGAATCTTCAAATGGAGAGACGGCAAAGCACCTTCTGCAAATGGAAACTGGCTTGCAACCTACCTAGTGGGTCCTGACCCACAGTCTGAGAAACACTGGAATAACCCTTCCTTTCAGAGGCTGGGAAATGCAAGTACATACTTGCACATATCTTGTTTTAGTCAATGACTGACAAACACATCATGTGAGAGGAATATTTTTCCTGACCAAGACAGGGGGACTTTGAAAACTTCACCAAACAGGGATTTGCCAGGCTGTGCCCTGGGTGCCTTGCAGAACCTGAGAAAAGGTGCTTCTAAATCCTGCAGCCATGTACCACTTTCAGGAGCCAGGGTGGTTCCCAGGTGTGAGTTTCTCCAAACCTTTCTCAGACTCCTCAAAGCCTCTGGGCTGTGGCCTGATAAGTCCCCATTGTTCAGTAAGGCCTGCAAGACACACAACTCTGAAAAAATATGTCACAAAACTATATTTTGTTCTACGTTTATGCAAAATACTTTAAAATGTGAAGCAATGTTATGGTGCTCTTTACAGACAGGCTTTGTGTTGTAAGAATTCAAATAATTATACAAGCAGAGTACTGAATACTATATCGAATAACTGCAGGTATAAGAAACGTTCTATGTTTTTAATAATTGATTTTATAACACTTTAAGGCCAGGAAATTATAACGCTGAATACACTCAAGCTTATATTTTGAAGATCGGGAATACAGAGAAAAAGGATGCTTACTCTACTTGCAAGGGACAGTTCCATGTCTTTTCCACTCCAATTGGCAGGTGGAAGCATTTCCAATCCCCAAACCAAGGATCTACCATGATTGAGGTGGTTATGGGTATGCCAACTGGCAGACATAAGAATAGAAGAACATAAGAACAGCCCCAATGGATCAGGCCATAGGCCCATCTAGTCCAGCTTCCTGTATCTCACAGCAGCCCACCAAATGCCCCAGGGAGCACACCAGATAACAAGACACCTCATCCAGGTGCCCTCCCTTGCATCTGGCATTCTGACATAACCCATTTCTAAAATCAGGAGGTTGTACACATCATGAGCCATACACATCATGAGCCATACAAATCAGGAGCCATACACATCATGGCTTGTACCCTATAATGGATTTTTCCTCCAGAAACTTGTCCAATCCCCTTTTAAAGGTGTCTAGGCTAGACGCCAGCACCACATCCTGTGGCAAGGAGTTCCACAGACCGAGTAAAGAAATATTTTCTTTTGTCTGTCCTAACCCGCCCAACACTCAATTTTAGTGGATGTCCCCTGGTTCTGGTATTATGTGAGAGTGTAAAGAGCATCTCCCTATCCACTCTGTCCATCCCCTGCATAATTTTGTATGTCTCATATCATGTCCCCCCTCAGGCGTCTCTTTTCTAGGCTGAAGAGGCCCAAACGCCGTAGCCTTTCCTCATAAGGAAGGTGCCCCAGCCCCGTAATCATCTTAGTCGCTCTCTTTTGCACCTTTTCCATTTCCACTATGTCTTTTTTGAGATGCGGCGACCAGAACTGGACACAATACTCCAGGTGTGGCCTTACCATCGATTTGTACAACGGCATTATAATACTAGCCGTTTTGATCTCAATACCCTTCCTAATGATCCCAAGCATAGAATTGGCCTTCTTCACTGCCGCCGCACATTGGGTCGACACTTTCATCGACCTGTCCACCACCACCCCAAGATCTCTCTCCTGAGCTGTCACAGACAGCTCAGAACCCATTAGCCTATATTTAAAGTTTTGATTTTTTGCCCCAATGTGCATGACTTTACACTTACTGACACTGAAGCGCATCTGCCATTTTGCTGCCCATTCTGCTAGTTTGGAGAGATCCTTCTGGAGCTCCTCACAATCACTTCTGGTCTTTACCACTCATAAGAACATAAGAACATAAGAACAGCCCCACTGGATCAGGCCATAGGCCCATCTAGTCCAGCTTCCTGTATCTCACAGCGGCCCACCAAATGCCCCAGGGAGCACACCAGATAACAAGAGACCTCGTCCTGGTGCTCTCCCCTACATCTGGCATTCTGACTTAACCCATTCCTAAAATCAGGAGGTTGCGCATACACATCATGGCTTGTACCCCATAATGGATTTTTCCTCCAGAAACTCGTCCAATCCCCTTTTAAAGGCGTCTAGGCTAGACGCCAGCACCACATCCTGTGGCAAGGAGTTCCACAGACCGACCACACGCTGAGTAAAGAAATATTTTCTTTTGTCTGTCCTAACCCGCCCAACACTCAATTTTAGTGGATGTCCCCTGGTTCTGGTATTATGTGAGAGTGTAAAGAGCATCTCCCTATCTACTCTGTCCATCCCCTGCATAATTTTGTATGTCTCAATCATGTCCCCCCTCAAGCGTCCCCACTTGGAAAAGTTTGGTGTCGTCTGCAAACTTAGCCACTTCACTGCTCAACCCTGTCTCCAGGTCATTTATGAAGAGGTTGAAAAGCACCGGTCCCAGGACAGATCCTTGGGGCACACCACTTTTCACCTCTCTCCATTGTGAAAATTGCCCATTGACACCCACTCTCTGCTTCCTGGCCTCCAACCAGTTCTCAATCCACGAGAGGACCTGTCCTCTAATTCCCTGACTGTGGAGTTTTTTCAGTAGCCTTTGGTGAGGGACCGTGTCAAACGCCTTCTGAAAGTCCAGATATATCATGTCCACGGGTTCTCCCGCATCCACATGCCTGTTGACCTTTTCAAAGAATTCTATAAGGTTCGTGAGGCAAGACTTACCCTTACAGAAGCCATGCTGACTCTCCCTCAGCAAGGCCTGTTCGTCTATGTGTTTTGAGATCCTATCTTTGATGACGCATTCCACCATCTTACCCAGTATGGATGTTAGGCTGACCAGCCTATAGTTTCCCGGGTCCCCCCTCTTTCCCTTTTTAAAAATAGGCGTGACATTTGCTGGCACCATGGCTGTTTTGAGGGACAAGTTGCATACCTTAGTCAAGAGATCTGCAACTTCATTCTTCAATTCCTTAATAACTCTTGGGTGGATGCCATCAGGGCCCGGTGACTTATTGATCTTTAATTTATCAATGAGGTCTGAAACATCTTCTCTTTTAACCTCTATCTGACTTAACTCCTTGGTCAGGAGGGGCCGTTCGGGCAGCGGTATCCTACATGAAATGTAGGACAGCTCCTCCTACATGAAATGTTCCCATGATGTTTGTTCAGACAACATAGGGAAGTGAGACCCTTTTTAAATGAAGAATTCTTATTCCTGTAATCATATCTAGAACTGGAGCACTAACTAGAGATTGCAGCTGGGATTTGTTATGAACTGAGCCAACTTCTCTTTTCTTTACCCCAAAAAAACATTTTTCCCCGCATAGTTCTTCTCCATTTTCTCCATCATGATCCCAGTAATAGAAACATTTAAAAGTGAGTTTATTTTGGTATTCATTAAAATACCAAGCATTAACACATTTTTAAATGTCTATATTACTGGGATCATGAGTGGGGGAAAAACTATGTGGGGAAAAAATCTATGGAGAGAAAACTAAAGTTACTTGTTACATACGAGAGAAGCATTATTATCATTGACAAGGAACATAAACACTGAACAGAAGACTAAAAAAATCTTTAAAAGGATTTATACTCTATAACAGAGGTTAGTGTAACATAGCTGTGTAACATAGGGCACAATCCTAATTGTGCCCTGGACCGGCACAAGTTCTTTGCACCGGCCCGGGAGGGTCACATAAAGCATGTTTGCACCTCCGTGCAAGTAAGCTGTCGTGAAAGTGTCGACCCAATGTGCAATGGCAGTGAAGAAGGCCAATTCTATGCTTGGGATCATTAGAAAAGATATTGAGAACAAAACAGCTAATATTATAATGCCGTTGTACAAATCGATGGTAAGGCCACACCTGGAGTATTGCGTCCAGTTCTGGTCCACATCTCAAAAAGGATATAGTGGAAATGGAAAAGGTGCAAAAGAGAGCGACTAAGATGATTACTGGGCTGGGGCACCTTCCATATGAGGAAAGGCTACGGCGTTTGGGCCTCTTCAGCCTAGAAAAGAGACACTTGAGGGGGGACATGATTGAGACATACAAAATTATGCATGGGAAGTATAAAGTGGATAGAGAGATGCTCTTTACACTCTCACATAACACCAGAACCAGGGGACATCCACTAAAATTGAGTGTTGGGAGGGTTAGGACAGACAAAAGAAAATAATAATAATAATAAAAAAACTTTATTTTTATCCCGCCCTTCTCCCAAAAAGGGACCCAGGGCGGCTAACAACATATAAAACAGATTAAAACATAATTTCACAAACAGATAAAAACATATTGTCCCCCGCTAATTGGGTAAGAGGCACTTTTTCAAGTGGGTGCTCCTCTTTTATTTAGCAGGGGGAGAGTAACTGGCCCACCTCACCCCAGCAGTGTCTTTTCTAGTGGCTGTCTGCTGGTGTTCTTTTTGCATCTTTTTAGATTGTGAGCCCTTTTGGGACAGAGAGCCATTAGTTATTTGATTTTTGTCTGTAAACCGCTTTGTGAACTTTTAGTTGAAAAGCGGTATATAAATACTGTTAATAATAATTAATAATATTAAAAAACACATTAGCAGAACCCATAAAAACAGTAGTCAGAAGAGTCAGAATAAAAGAGCATAAAACAGCAGTTCTTAGAGGAATCGGGCCTGTAAAAAAGCAACTAAAAGATATATAAAAGATGTTAAAAAGGCCATAAAGTCAGAAGGCTTGGTTAAACAACAAGGTCTTCAGGCCTCGCCGAAAGGTCTCAAGAGAGGGAGCCATTCTCAAGTCAAGGGGAAGGGAGTTCCACAACGTTGGTGCCACTACTGAGAAGGCCCTATTTCTTACCGCCGCCCCACGTACCTCCTTAGGCGGCGGCACTTGTAAAAAGGCCTTCTCTGATGACCTGAGAGGACGAGCCGGATTGTACGGGAGTAGGCGATCTCTAAGATAACCTGGCCCAGAGCAGTATAGGGCTTTAAAGGTCAAAACCAGCACCTTGAATTGGGCCCGGAAACAAATGGGCAGCCAATGTAGCCCCCGGAGAAGCGGGCTGACAGAGTCAAACTGCCTAGCTCCTGTGACCACACGGGCCGTCGCATTCTGCACTAATTGCAGTTTCCGAACCGTCTTCAGAGACAGCCCCACATAAAGCGTGTTACAATAATCTAACCTCGATGTCACCGTAGCATGGATCACCGTGGCCAGGTCTGCACGATCCAAGTACGGCTGCAGCTGGCGCACCAGCTGAAGCTGAGCAAATGCCCCCCTAGCCACAGCTGCCACCTGGGAATCCAGGAGCAGCTGCGAGTCCAGGTGGACCCCCAAGCTGCGGACCTGCTCCTTCAGATATATTCAAAATATTCAAAATATATATATTCAATATATATTCAAAATATTTCTTTACTCAGCGTGTGGTCAGTCTGTGGAACTCCTTGCCGCAGGATGTGGTGATGGCATCTGGACTAGATGCCTTTAAAAGAGGATTGGACAAGTTTCTGGAGGAATAATCCATTACAGGTTACAAGCCATAATGTGTATGTGCAACCTCCTGATTTTAGAAATGGGCTATGTCAGATGCAAGGGAGGGCACCAAGATGCAGGTCTCGTGTTATCTGGTGTGCTCCCTGGGGCATTTGGTGGGCCGCTGTGAGATACAGGAAGCTGAACTAGATGGGCCTATGGCCTGATCCAGTGGGGCTGTTCTTATGTTAAGCTGGGTCAGTGCAGCTCTGTTATGCAGGATCCTAGCCCTGTTCCCCAGGTAGAATGGAGCAGCTCCAGGCTGCTGTAACCACTGCAGCTCTCCCCTGGATAAGGAGGAAAGTTTCCCTTTGCCCCTGGCTGAGCCACAGACAGCCCCAAACTTGCACTGGGTATAGTACAGGCCTGCTGGTCTGCCTATTCCACTGCAAGTTGGGATTGAGCTGATAGCTGCATAGCAGGGAAGGGACGGACCATAAAGAAAAAGGTAATTCCTAAAACAACGAATTACTTTCACATTATCTTCCTTGTGTTCTTCAAACTAGAAGAACTAAAAGAACTGAACTGAAATTTGTTCACATTAAGGTTGCATAATAACTGTAAAATAAACAATGACATGTGCTCCCCTTCACTGCAATAATCCCTTCATATGCATACATAACATCAACCATGTCACTTACTATTACAAAACAGCAGCAACTTCCATGCAAAAACAAATGCTTGTTTAGGGCCCAATCCTAAACAGTACACGCCAACTTACTGCCAGCGCACACTGTAGCAAACATGCCATAAAGCACATTTGCAAGCCCTTAGTGCTGGACAAGTGCCGGAGCTAGCCCAGCGCCAGTTGGCGCTGCTCTGCTGGTCTGTGGTTGCCCAAACTGCTGGGTGGCAGAGAGACAGGTGAGGGCATGGGGGGAGATGGAGGTGGTGTGCCAGGGGGAGGGAGCAGGGCAGGAGGGAGGCAGGACCGGGATCCTGAGCTCCCTGTTGCACTGCAAGGGCTGCCACAGAAACAAGGGCTACTCCCCTTCCCCCCCCCCCAAGGAGCCGCAGCAGCTGCCCTATTGCACAAAGGATGCTGTGGACAACCCAGCGCAACATGCAACTTAGGATTGGGCTGGCCAACTCCTAATGAGCAAGTTTCATGAGTACAGGTATGTGCTACTTAACGGGGATACGTTCTGCAAACCCTGTCACTAGGTGCATTCATATTTGTCCAGACAACCTTGAATGACAGCTGGGTAGTGCCCCAGAATGCTTTGCTGGGCCAAGAAGGAAGATGACTAGTTGGCAAAAGTGTGAACAGAAAGTGTGCCAAGTGCAGGTTAGCACTTAGCCGGTAAGGAAGGAAAGCCAGTAAGGAAGGAAGGAAGGAAGTCTGGTAAGCCTAGGGGGTTAAGATGGACCACCACTGTACATACAGTTAGTCAGCCAAAATGTCGCTATACTGCACATGCCTATTCTTGTATTTATAATGGCACTTAGAAAAACAGGATCTGGTCAGAGAAGAAAATGGAGATCACAGCATAAGATGCTTTCAGGCATGTTAATTCAACTCAAAGCTTGTTTGCACACATAAGTGTATTCAGGACTAGGACTGAAAAACAGTCCTAGTCTAGGACTGACATTTTCTTCTTTCCTCAACTCCAAAATATTCTACAAAATAGGCTTACATATTTTCTCATACAGGAGAACTGATTTTGCTTTGGAAACATGAGTAGCAAACAGAACTTAAAAATATAAACCATCTCTACAAAGATTAAAGTTAGAGGAATATACTTGCAATCTGTATTCTTTTAGTCAACTATTTTAATTTATTTTTTCACATTTTTATATCACCCTTCTTCTACGAAGCTCCGAATGATGTACAAAATTCCTTCTCTCCTTTTTGTCCTCACAACAACCTTGTGCGGTAGGCGAGGCTGACGGATTGTGACTGCCCCAAGGTCACCCAGGAAGCTAGGTGGCTGGGCGAGGATTTGAACCTGGATCTTTCAGGTCTATTTATCCCAATCCATAGAAAGTTGGAGACACTTTCATTCCCTTGAAATCAACAGGGCACATTAGTTACAACTAACATAAGTTTAATTGATTTCAAAAAGTGAAACTCACCCAACTTTATTCAGATCAGGGTATCTGTTTTTATAAAACATTTGCAACAGTATTTGCAAGTTCTGTCTACTGCAACGGATTATATCTTTGCTGTTTATTTTTCTTAACACTGTTATTTTGGTTTTATTTTATGTTTAGGATCTGTTAATACAGGTTGAGACTAATTATTCGCGTGGGTTCTTCCCAAGCAATCATGTGGATAAAAAAAATGCACTATAGCAAAACAATTTAAAAAACAAAGTTTCTTTGCTCCAGTGATTGAAAAACAGCCTTGCTGACCTTTTGACTCTAAGATAAGAGTCATTAAGAAGACAATCCATCAGCACTTCACTCAGCCCCTCCCTTCACCAATGCAAAATGATCACCTTTCTTTCACTTGCTGGGGGAAGGGAGGGGTCGGCAGACAAGAGAAGGCTTGATGGATTGTTAGCCTGCTGCCCTCTCTCCCTCTCTCATTAAGGAGGCTGTTGTTAAACGACTTTTTAGTTTTTAAAACTGATTTTAAAGGGATGCATTTTTCCCCTTTTCCAGGGATCAGTACATTCTGTCTCATTTGCAGGGGCCATTCCGTGTATAAAAAATCCTGGTATAAATAGGTTGGACCTGTATAGAGAACTTTGTAAATGGTTAATACATATGCATTTTTAAAAAGCTTAAATAAAAGACTGGACTGGACTAATTAAGACTACATGCTTCAAATGCTGATAACAGCATTTCAACAGCAGGATAAAGATGTTTTAGAATAATTAATATAAGGTTAATAGTTTTCCAAATGTCACTGTCAACTAAATTGTTCTAACTTCATGAAGAGATAGATAAATAATAATAACTGGATTTATTCAAATCACTGACTGTGAGGATTAGAGATACCTCCAGTTTTCATCATGAAATGAACACAGATGAAGCTTTTTCTGCAACTCCCATTCATACCTTCACAGTGCTGTTGAAGTGATTTTATAACACTGGGGAAGCAAACAGATGAGCAAAGGATAGATACCGTTTAAAACAACGCATGTGTAAACAGCGCATCTTAAAATATGAACCTTTTCTGTTTCAAAACTTAGCACTACCACCTCAAGTACTCAGAAGGCATAATTTCATATTCTGTAATACATTTCACAACAAAATATTGATTTCCAATGCTTCTTTCAGCTACAAAACAGAAGTGCCTTGTTATGAAACTCCCACATGGGATGAAACCGCTCGACTGAAAAAATGTAAGCCATTAAAAATATCTATTTTAAAAGAAAAGGGAATGCAATTGCCTTTATGACTCTTGGGCTGCAGTTCTGCCTGGTATTATGCATGAGTAAAACTCAATTAAATCAAAGAAACTTATCCTTTGTGCCTCTACATGCAAGTCTAGTAATTAAATTTTTAAAAATCGAAGCCAAATGTTCTAGACCATATTTTTCAGGCACATGTACTTCAAGGTATTTTAAAAGTACTGGGGTATGTCATGTACCCCAAACATAAAACAGACCTATTATCATTCACAAGGAAATGTGATCTCATTTATCATCACAACAAGAATGAACTGCTCAGAAACTGGAACAGATTGTAGTATAAACAAGATCTTTCAAGTGGTATGATTTTCAGAATCTGAGTACCATCCAGCTAAAATTAAGCACCTTTAATTTGACTGATTCTCAGTGTGCAAGAGTTCACAAGACAAGGGTTATAATTCTAACTACAATTCCTTTGTAGTCATTGACCTGTGTGGGGCTTACTTTAGAGAAAACACATACTGGATTAGGCTGTATTCTCCCACTGAAGTCAATAGGAAATATGCCTGATTTTGTCTGGATTGTGGCCTGTATTTTATGTTCTAACCAGGAGAGAGAAAACTGACATTAAAAAGCAGGAAATTGCTTGTTACGAGGCTACTAACTGAGATATGTTCTATTGTGGAAGTAGAAGAATAAACCCTTCCTAAACATTTGACTGAAAGAGTATTTTTTTGTTTAGTCCTTGCTGGCACAAGAAAGCATCAGAAGAAGGGAAAGTAGGAAAACATGTTGCTTTCCATGGCTGGCTGCACTCATACTGGCTACTAGGCTTAGATATACTTCAGCTATTTCAGTCAAGAAGCCAGTGGGTGCAGAAGAGGAAGGAAGGCACAATCTCTTTATTTAATCAGAAACACCAAAAATAAATTTAAAAAACAAACAAACACAATCTTCTGTACAGTGGCAATCCATATTAATAAAGGAAACAGTAGCCTGAATTTATAATTAAACACTGAGCATCAAAGCCCAGGTTCTCTGAGAAGCTCTGCTTCTGACAAACTGAATACAGTAAGTCAAAAAATGGGGGACACACCACAGAATGACTGTTGCGAGTACTGATGATGAAAGATATAGGACACTAATCATAGCAAGGTTACAATTCTATAAACTCTTACTTGGAATCTACTGATCTCAGTGAGATTTACTTTTAAGGAACATACTTAGGATTGCACTGTATAAGAAAAAGCATGCCTGACAAGAGAGAAAAATAAGACATGCTAGTGGGGTTAAAAGAGCTACAAGGGAATAACAGAAAGACAGCTGCTGAGAGGGTGTGCTGTCAGCTGCTGTTATGGAGTAGGATGAAATGACAGCTCAGCATCCCTTGGGAGTACAGGTGCACCAAGGATATCTCCGACCAGGAAAATCAAGTGGAGCATCCATGAGCAGCAGTACAAGTCACTGCACGTATGATCATAAAGCATGCCAGACTGTTACTCCCTAAGGAGTACTGCATGGTTTAGGCACACACTCTAAGAAATACAGAAGTTGCCATTTTAACCCTCTTTCATTGTGCTCAAGACCCATGAGGCTGCTATTCCAGCCCTCGTTCCCCATGAAGAGCTTTGCAGAGTTCCCTCACCTTACAAGATGGTTATTCCCATGCCAGGTCATGCTGACACCAGATTCATTGCTCCCTAGAGTGACATGCTGTCATTCCAGTCCCTCTCCTCCAGAGGCACTGCTGTGCACTGGCACCTGCTCTCCATTATCTCCCTTGTCATTCTCCTCCTCCCTCCCTTCCTCTCCACACTGCAAGGCATTCTTCTACAGTTCTATGTGGCCTATTGGCCTTCGGGGTTGCCCTCTCTCCTTGGCAGTCAGCTTGCATTTCCTCTCCAACTCCAAAGGGATGACAGATTATTCCCAGGGTTTATTGACTGACTGATTTGTAAGGCCACTCACTGCATCTCCTCCCAAACCCCATTACTTTCAATAGCTGCTCCTTTGGATGCCATGTTCAGAGTGAAGACAATCTCACAGCCAAATTGCTGTACTAGCTAAGTGCCCAATCCCATGCATGTCCATTCACTTCCATTACAGTCAATGGAGCTTACTCCTAGGTAAGTGTGTACAGGGTTGCAGCCTGAGTAGGGAACCAAAATCACACAGCGAAAGGCTAAAATAGTGAGGCCAGAAGAGGGAGAGAGAGGTCTGGTTGCTGCCTAGACTGAGGCTGCAATCCCATCCACGCTTTCCTGGGGGTAAGCTCCACTGACTATAATGGAACTGAGTACTGAGGACACATGCATAGATTGGGCTCTCAAAATCCTATGCAGGTCTAGTCAGAAGTAAGTCCCATTCTAGTCAATTGGGCTTACTCCCAGGAAAGTGTGAATAGGATTGCAACCTCAGAACTCAATCCTATGCATATCTACTCAGAAGTAAGTCCCATTATAGTGAATGGAGCTTACTCCCAGTTAAGTGTGGCTAGGACTGCAGCCTCAGAGAGCACACCAGGCTCCCACCCGGCGTAATGACACTTGAGGCCACCTCGGGTCACCTGCAGTGACCAACCAGGGAAGCCTCCCAGGTGCAGAGGATGCTGCAGGTAGGCGGCGCTGGTCCCTCCGGCCAGGTGCCCCTCCAGCCCTTCGTTGCCCTGCCCTGGAGCCGGCGGGGAGAAAGGAAGGCATAAGAAGGAAACGAGAAGACACGCCGTAATCATCATCGTTCTAGCCCACGGCTCTGCTCCAACGTTGGGAAGGCGCATCTTGGACCTCACGCCGTCTTTGCAAATGACAGCACCACGAAAGGTGTGCAATGTTGGGGGGGGGGGTAACCAGGCGTCCTCCTTTTTTTTAGCCTCGGGTCCTGGAAAAGCATTTCAACATCCTTCTTTCCCCTGTGAGTAAGGGATGCGCATGGCCTCCTTGCAATTAATAAATCATAGGCAATATAGTTTTAATGTCATGATAAGCAATCGACTGTTTAACTTCACCCCCTGAAACCAATACAGGAGCGTTCGGAGCTTTTATGTGCTGCATTTTCCTTGGCTGCCTTAATGCTGGGGTGCCTGCTCCTCTTTGGGGTCATGAGATCTGGTCGCCCTGGATGGGGGGAAGCTCCCCGTTCCATCAGCAAGAGGCAAAGCTGCCCCCCCATTTGTATGCTGCCCCCCATTTCCCTCCAGCAGCCCCGGCTCCCCCTTTACCTTTCATCCAGTCCACCACTTGGCTGGGGGTCCACTTGCTCACGGGTTCCATAATGAGCGCCATGAGGGCAAACTTTGCGCGAAGTGCGCCCCCCGCTTCAAAGAGGAGGACCGCGGGAAGGTGAAGCGGGCGAGGGTCCGGGTGGCTTCGTGGGGACCCGCGGTGGGTGGCGATGGACCGCTTCTGCCCAGGGAGAGCACGAGACGAGACGGCGAGGGGAGCAGCAGCAGCAAGCCCGGAGGAGGAAGATGCTCCTTGCAAAGGCGGAGGGCGGCAAATCCTCCCCTTGCTCTGGCCGCGGCTCCTCTGCCGCTGCTGCTGGCTGTGCGCGCGCGCGCCTCCCCGGGGGCTCAGTTCATGTTGCAGCCCCGGCGTGGAGGAGCGGGGGACGCGGGCTGCGCTCTCCGACACCTCTTGCCTGCCGCCCCCACGGACCCGCGGGCGAGGGGCGACAGCCACCACTGCAGCTGAAGGCGGAGGGGGACGCCCAAGCGGCGCGCGGAGGGTTCAGTCAAGCAGGAGCGCCAGTCACCCTCGCCTCGCCGCTGCCGCCTCTCCTTGCACTGTGTTCCCAAAGCTGCTCCCTCCGCGAGCTGCACGCTTGTCGCGCGCGCTCTCCCTGCTCTGCTCCTCCTCCCCCCTTCTGGCGCTCGCTCGAGAGAGCCTGGCGGAAATGACGAGGCTTGTAAAGCCGAAAAAATCTGGCCAAGCAGCCCCCCTGGGGAGGGGGAGGGGGGTCGCAGGCGTGCTTTACAAGCGGGGCTGCCAGCCCCCCTTGGGGGTGCAGAGGGAGCCAGAAAGCGGGCAGCTCCTGTTCCTCCCCCCTTTACCGGGGGGGGGGGAGAGCAGGAAGGCTCCTGATCAAAAAGAGGCAGCGACACCTGCTTGGTTGCATTGACAGCGCCTGAGCCTCCCCCCCCCCCGCTTTTCCCTACTTCAAGCTCTTCCCTGGGGAGAGGAGGGGGCTTACCCTGAGGCGGTGATGAGGCATCTCTGACTGAGGAGGAGGAAAAGGAGCAGAGGGGGAGGGAAGGGCTTGTGTTCTTTCCATGCACTTCTGTGTGGGCTGGCGAGGTAATTTCTGAGAAAAGCCCTTTCTCACAGGAGAAAAAACATCCATAATCTTCCTTGTGTCCCAAGCACTTTAGTTCCTCATTCAGAGGCTGTCAGAACAAATGGAACTTCAAAGGCATTATTTTCCTGCTGGCTGCTGCATGTTCAATGCCTGATGGGTTGCTGAGGACAAGAAATGATGCTGTCTTTAAATGGCTCTGAAGGAAGGACTCACTGCATTCCCCCCCTTTCAGGTAGATGTTGCTCTAAGACAGGTGTCTCCAAACCCCGGCCCGGGGGCCAGATGCAGCCCGCAGCCAGCCTCTTTCCAGTTCACAGCCAACCTCTTGTCTCCTGAAAGCCTGTGGCCCACTCAGCTGAACATGACCAGAACTGTGCTCTGATTGTGTCTGGAGGGTGTTCTCAGGGCCAGAGAGGTGGAATGAATGAGCCCATTCATTCATTTATTCACTTATCTAAGTTCCATCTCTAATTTATTTATTTAAATTTTATATTTAAATTTTATTCCGACCTCCACACCATGCCAGATATTTGATGTGGCCCTCTGGCCAAAAAGTTTGGAGACCCCTGCTCTAAGAGAAGAAGATCTTCACAGACAGGGCAGAGTACTATCCTTCAATATGAAATGGGTTCCAATAGTACTCTATGCCCTACAGAGCTCATGAAGATCTATGCTTCATACAGTCTAAGCTCCAGGTCATAGAGGCATTTACACAGAAGTAATCTGCATTGATTTCAGGGAAACTGACTTCCATAAATATTCCTATAGGATCAAAAGAGGAGCTTAGATCAAGTTGGGGTCTTGAGTTGGGGCTGCCTCTGAAGATGGTCCAGAAACGGCAATTAGTGCAGAATGCAGACCCGTGTGGTTGCTGGGGCTCATCGGTTTGACTCAGTTGGGGCCCTGCTTCAGCGGCTACACTGGCTACCAGTTCGTTTCCAGGCTGAATTCAAAGTGCTAGTATTGACTAGTCCACGGTATTTGAGGGACCATCTCCTTCCATACAATCCAACCCATCCACTCAGGTCATTAGAGGGCCCTTTCTACCTGTGCTGCCACCAGCAGAGCTGAGGAGGATGGCAGCAAGAAAGAAGGCCTTGGTGGTGGCTCCCTGTATGTGGAATTCCTTCTCCCTGGAACTGAGAACAGCTCCCTTTTTAGAGTCCTTTCAGCGGGGTCTTAAAATCTTTTTATGCTGACATCAGGAGGCATGGCACTTTTTATGAACATATTTTCCTTTGTTGGGATAGAAAGGCAGGATATAAAATCTATAAATAAATAAAAATAAAATAAATAAGGGGTAGTGAGGTGGTAACCACAGTGTAATGTGCTTTTGTTAACAAGGAGGTTAAGAAAGGTAAAAAGCCAGCAGGATAAAGGAGTTGCTGGTCAACAAACAGGGACCAAACCAGGCCTTATAGTTCAGTGTTGGGGAGAGAGTTGCCGTTGCCTCACCCACCTCCACCAGTCCCCTGGTTACTTCCCTTAGCTTGGCCAATCTCAGCCCTAGAGTTGCTGACCCAGAGTAGCCCTCAGGTAGCCTGTCCAGAGACTAACTCATCACCATGGGCTCTGCAGTGCTCTGGACCCCCCCCTTTCTGGGGTCTATCTCTCTCCCACCCCCCACCCCCTGCTTAATCTGGCCCAGCCCATGCAATGCTGCCCCAGGGTGGAGAGGCCTTCATCCTTTGAGGAATTGTCAAAAGGAGGTTTCAACCTTCTCCTTGCATATCAAAAATGTGCTCAGGATTCTGTGCTGCTGAGTCTACTACCAGCCCACTGACTTCTGGTGGTGTGGCCTCTTCCCTGAGTTTTGGCTCATCCATGCAAGGATTCACAGGAGACTGCAGGTTGTCTCCAACATTGTGCCCTGTCGACTCAGAGAATTGTGGGTGGGCTGGATGTGAATCCATGTTTTGGTGGTGCAGAGGGGAGTGTGTGGAGGGCGGGGAGCATAGAATGGGGAGGGGGTGGGGTGGGGTGGGCAGATCAGGCCTGGGAGGGTGGAGGATTAGATGTGTGGTAGCACACATCTAATCCCAGAACCCTTCCTTGGCCTTATCTTCCTGTGCAGGTCAACACAGACAGTCAGTGATATTGCCAGTACAGGTGTGAATTGACTCATTGTGGCTGCTGGGGTTTAATTGAGGGAAAGAGGAAAAATGCTTCCTTACCCTAATGAGCTCTCTAACAGCCTAAAATCCCCAATGGGATGCAACAGAAACTGCACTGGTGCCACTGCATCTCCGTATGGGGATTTAGGAAGGATTGGGATATAACTATTTTACAAGCAAAATGTAAATGTTCAATCGTTATTCTTATTTATACTTTCTTTATTAAGTTGCTTGCTTGTCCTGAGTGCCACAATACACCTGTGCTTTTTGCCTGAGCCATAATTTCACTAATAATAAAATAATTCCTCATTTACATAGAGTGTTTAGTCTGCAACAAAGGAAATGCATTTAGGGTTAGAATAGGATTTCTTTGTAGATTTATAAATGGTGCTTAAATTCATAAAAAGAAGGAAAGATCAAAACCAGGAGGCAGGTGAAACAACCAAGCATCTGTAATCCAACTTCTGGCTACAGTTTACATAGCTCACCACCCCTCATACAACATCTGAAGAATCAAATTCTGCTTTGCCATTTGGAAAGAGAAGCTGTGTTTTTCCCTCCCCTAAATCTTTAGGGGGAGGTTAGAGCTTTGTTTTTCCAGCTTTGATGCAGTAGATGCTAGTGAAAAGGTAGGTTTCAGAAGTGGTATAGACCAATGGCATAGGAGACAAACTATCAAAGTGCTCCATTGCAAGAGGTGTGAAGAATTTGCAGAAAGAGTGTATGGATTGTATGGGGATTACCTGGGATTGGAGCCAAAAGAGTAGATGGGAAGGATCTTAATAGGCGGTTTTTCTTCTCAGGAAGGAACATTTCACCTTTTAGAGGTGAATGTACACAGAATCCATGTGGGTGGCTCATGGGAGGGGTGCAGTGGAATATTATATTACTTTGAAAAGATCACCTTGAGTCTTTTATAGCCCAATCTTATGCTTTCCCCCTGTGCTGGTGCAAATGTGCCCAAAAAAAGGTGCACTGTATTGGGGGGAAGGCAGATTGCATTGGAATTCCTAGGGGGCAGGGCGGGCAAAAGCCCCAGGACGCCATGCAAGAGGGGCAGCAAAATCGCTCCCCCTGCCCTCCGTCGCCAGGGCCACCTCCTCTACTTTAAAAAAATAGTGGAGGAGGGAAGATGGCCATTGGAGTGGTGTGATAAAGCTCTGAGGGTGGCCATGATGGCAGTCCAAACTGCTCTGGTGGTGGCCACCCTTCCTCTGCTATTTTTTTTAAACCAAAGTAGGGAGGGAGGCAGCTCAAAAGGCTTAGAGAATGGCTGCAATTGCACAGCCATTCTCGGACCCTTTCTGCACTGTTCTGGACCCCCCACTTCTTCCCCCTTTGAAAAAGAAGGGAAAGGAGGGATGGTCCAGAACAGCGCAGAACTGCTGCAAGAATGACTGTGAACTTGCAGCCATTCTCAGCACGATTCTGGAAGTAGTCGAAGTGATGTGAAGACATGACAGCACCATGCTGTGTAGACGGCCCCTCCCACTTGCCGTCAGAACCATTCCAGGGAGTGACCACAACATGCAGGTTCTTTACTGAACCAAACGGTGTCTCCTGCACATTGCCATAGCTTCCTGGAATGGCTCAAGTGGTGAGTGGGAGGGGCCACCCACATGGCGCGTTGTGGCACCTACCATTTTGCTCCTGCTCTTGCTACACTACTGGGCTCAGACACTTTAAACTGGTTTAGAACTGGTTTAGGTATATTTCATATTAACTGTTTTAGCTTGCAATTGGATTCTGTAAAATGAATGCCATATTCACTATTATTTGATGTGAGGAAAAAATAGTTACTATTATTTACTGTTTACTTTGGATGTTTTAAAATTTTTGCAAACACAATGCATAAAGCAGGGTTGAAAACAACTGGCAAATAAAACATCAATCATAAAATTGATAATTGAGTACCCAATTACTGAAACACTTATTTTGAACTAGTTACAAGTTTTTTCTGCATAGGAGTTCAGTAGTTTCAGTTAAGGTTCAAGGCAATCAAGATATGTTAGTTTCTGGTTCATATCAGTTCCAGTTCACTGAAAAAAAGCATCACATCTCTGAACCAGTTCTTGGGTTCAAGTTTGGTTCAATTCTCTGATGAGAATTGGTTCATTTTCTTGACAGGAGGGCTTTCTTTGCAAAAGATGATCTTTTTTGGGCTACATCATGAACATGTACGCAAGCTGAAACTTTTAATCTTGATAACAATAGTTATCCTGTGGTGTAATCTGCAATATGAATCATTGTCTTCCATTAGTTTGTTACTAATTGAAAGCATATAGAGTTTTATTAAGGCTATTAAGAGATTAACAGCCCTGTCCTATATACAGTTAGATGCACTAAAGCCCATTGATTTCAATGAGCTTAGAAGCATCTCAGTCTGCATTACACTGCACTGTACATGTAGCTGGAAAACAGGATTTCCATTCAAATACTGTTGCTATATTTTCTCCAAACAATGTGAGTTTAAGCATTTTTTAAATGAAGAAACCAATAAAACAAATTCCCTCAGAACATCTTTTTCTTTTTGATTAGGTTATAGTCTCAATGTGCTTTTGAAAGAAGAGATGCAGAAATGTCATCAAGCTAGCAAATGATGACCTCCAGATCATGCCTGTACAATTAAGAAGTCCAGTGCAGTCATTATGCATGCCACCTTACCACTTGATTGGTTCATTTACCCACTCCTCTCTTCCACTCTTCCACAGTGGAGTTTACCCACTCCTCTCTTCCATAACGCAAATCTGAAATCCTGTTTGCTTTAGCTTATGGAGAAGAAAGGCCAGAGGCAGCAGGAAGCAACAATATTAATCTGTTGCACAGCAAGACCCCAATGATTACTGGTAACTCTAAGAGAACTAATCAAGGTGCTTAGGGATATGCCGGAGTCACACACCAACTCTTGAGTCTCTGCCCCCCTTGACTCAAGTTGCCCACGAGTCATAATGGGTAGCCATCGCAACTCATCCAGAACCATTTTTTAAGTTATTTTGACTCGTCAGTCTTTTTGAGAAACAAGTCACGCAGAAACGGTGAAAAAAAAAAAGCAAGAAGCAAGCACACACACAAAACAGAGTTGCAAGCACATACAAAACTGCATCTACATTTTTAGGGTAAAACCTCTGAGTCAGTGTCCACATGTGTGACTCGAGCTTTTCCGTACGGGTCATGAAAAACATGTTTTCGCAGTTTGAGTCCAAGTCATCCAAGTCACACCCCATCCTTGTTAATCAGAAGGCTGCCTTAGTTAAAGGCCAGGAGTCTGAGCACTAATCTTTTAGTGTCAGCACTTGCAAGTTTTTTGCCATATTCTGCAAGTCATGATTCTTCCGAGTGGCTGAAAATGAAGGTCATCTTAGCTATGGGTCCAAGGTCCAGTGGATAATGCCAGGTGGTAGTGTTAGGCCAGTGTTTCTCAGAAATCTGTGGGTCACCCCCAGAGTGCCAATATCTGCAATTCCCTTCCACAGGCCTGATAAGAGGGGGGCAAAATTTCTGGGGCCTGGTCTTCCAGGAGGCCCAGACCATGACAATACAAAATATACAACACAAAACAAATTTATTACAAAATAAATTTGGGTACCTCAATCTCAAGACTATTCAGGGCTGCATTTCCACTACAACTTTAATCCACTTTCAATGTACTTCTATTTCCCCAATATATTTTGGAGACTATGATTTCTAGGGATGGGCAAATCTAGCGCAGCTTGGCTGAAGTTGAGTCTAGAGCAGTGGTTTTCAACCGCTGTGCCGTGGCACACTAGTGTGTCATGAGGCTGCCTCAGGTGTGCTGCGGGGCCAAGGAGTCAGGCGGCGGCAGCAGGGAGCAGCGGCAGTCAGCAGGCAGCTGCTGCTCATGCAAGAGAAGCAACTGCTTGGAGCCTCGCATGGCAGCAGGAGAGAAAGAGGCAGCCGCGAAGGGGCTTGGACACTCCTGCTGTTGCTGGTGCCTGCCCCGTGTGCTGATTGGGGAGCCAGTCAGGCAGCTAGAGAAGCCTGGAAGAGCTTCCTCCAGGCAGAACGTGGAGGGAGTGAGGGTGAGCGGCGAGAGCGAGAGCGAGCCTGACAGTGGAAGCAGGTAGGAGCCAGAAGCAGCTGACTGGAAAGGATCCTGGAGAGACCCTTTTCCTTGCCTGTAATGCCCCAAAGTGACCCTCCCTGTGTTGCATCCCCTGGCAAGACTTTGGCAGGGGGCGCTGGGCCACAATGCTATCCACACTTACTTAGGAGTAAGCCACATTGACTATAATGGGGCTTACTTCTGAGTAGACATACAGAGGCTTGGTTGGTTGCACTCCTTCTTGAATAAATGAGCAGGCAAGTGATGCTTTTCTTCCCCCCCACCTCCTCCCTTCCTGCACACACATCCCCCCATCATAATTGAAGTTAACCCCTCTGACTGCCCCTCCCCACCCCTCCCTCTTCCCCACCTTCCAAAGTTCAAAACCAGTTGCTTCCCATTCATTCTTTCTCTCTCTCCCGCTCCCTCTCCCTCCCCCACAGTGAATCCTGCACTTGTTTCAGCCACATCTCCTCACTGTCCCTCCAGTATGCTCAGTCTCATCTCTCTTTGCCAACACCTCCTGGCATATCAGAGCATATCAATTGATAACAGTTTGAACAGACCTGCTTCAAACCCTTTCCAGAAACCACATACACCTCCCTCTCCAAGATTCTTGGGAATTTCTTTCATTGTCATGTAATGATCTAAGGCTGCAGTCCTAACCACACTTTCCTGAGAGTAAGCCACACTGAACAAAATAGGACTTACTTCTGAGTAGATCTGGTTAGGATTGTGCCCTTAGTTATATTAATTAAATTAATTGTAACATAATAATATAATTAAAAACTAGTAGTGTGCCTTGACAACTTTAGTGTCTTGTCAGTGTGCCATGAGCTGAAAAAGACTGAAAATGGCTGGTCTAGAGTCACCATCCCCCTGCGACTTGACTTGAAAATGAGTCATAACAGGGACACATTCCGAGTTGCCAAGTTGCCTTTTTGTGACTAAAAGATTCAAGTCGAGTCACCTCCTCTAAAAAGCCCACCATGGAAAAAAACAGGACTGCTGCTAGAGGCTGTGTGTGTGGGTGTGTGGGAGTTTTCTTTAAATACTCCCTGCTGTCCTCACCCATCTGTAAACAGGACGGGAGGGAGTGGGACGGACTTCAAGAGAGCTGGGACAGAAGCAGCAGTAAGGAAGAGGGTCATGTGTGGCAGCTGTGAGGCTTACCAGGAAAATCCAATCCTTGGCAGCTCTACTCAGAAGTAGTCCCACTGCAGCTGGTCATTCAATGAGCCTGCTGCAGCCACACCACGAATTTCTCCGGGATGGCTAGGAACTGCCTCCCCCTCCCACCTTCTCCTTCATTTGTCCAGGGAAGAAACTTCCCTCCCCCTCCCTAGGCTTCTGCAGTCAATCATAAGTCAAGAATCCCCTTGGATCCTCCTCCTTTCCTACCTCAGCCAAAGAAAATATCAGATCTCAGGACCATTGGTTTTTCTCAGAGATGGTCAAGATAGTCCGCTCCTGCCTTCCCCCCCCCCCCTTGGATTCTGTAGCCAATTGTAAGGCAAGACCCCTTTGGTTCCTCCTTCTGCCGTACCTCAGCCAAAGAAAATATCAGACATCTGTCCAATGATCATCGGTTCCTTCCTTCCTATCAGAAACTGGCCAGAGAGCCCACTCCTGCCCCCCCCCGTCAGATGCAAATGCAAACATTAACTCTTCCCTGCCTTGTGGCTGGAAACTTCCTGTCGCTCACCTAGTCCGAATGATGGCCCCATGAGTTTTTCATGCCACAAAAACAGTAAGCAAACACACCTAGACACAGACAGACATGTATGGGGACGAGTGTAGATTCAAGGGGTCCTCGACTTGAGTGTTTTTCTGAGTCTTTCACACGCGCGACTCACAAGTTCATGAGTCAGCCAAAAACATGCATTTTTGTGACTAGAGTCTGAGTCACCTGACTTGAGTTCCCAGCCCTGGTAGTTTCTAACTCAAAGAGCTCTCAGATTCCTTAACAAACGATAGTCCTGTCCTGTCCTTCCTCCAGAATGAACTGGAGGAATACAAGTGTGTAGTAACGCAATGCTACTTGGGAAGCACCCAGGGTTTAGAACCTTGGTGCCTGAGGAAGAGTGCTAAAAGCAGAAGCACTCTGAGGGTTTGAAAGTTAGAACTCGAGCAGCAAGAAGTTAGAGCAATGAGAGACACAGCAGACATTCAGAGGGTTGATGCAGGGAGAGCTAAGCCGGAAGTAGGACGGTATGAGATTGAGAGAGAAGTCCGTCCTCCCGGCTAGCTTCCTCAGACTTTTATTCATTCTCAAAACACATGATGACACTAGGGAAAATTACTGAAGGTTGCTGAAATCTGCACTGCTAAGAAACCTGCTGGCTCTGGCTTGACCGCAATACACATTCCTGAGATATGCGCTTCTTCATAACATCCTTTGTTTACAAGCTACTGGGCGAAGACTCAGCAAACTGGCCCCACTCTGGTGTGCCTGAGTGGGGGAGCAGCAGGTTTGCCTGCCTACCGGTTGCCATGTTACTAAGGCTAAGCCCAGCGCCTGTGTAGATAACTACTACACAAGTGCATTGAAAGTGAATTACAGCTGTAGAGGAAATGCAGCCCAAGTCTTCTCCATAAGGACCAACATGTATTAGTACAATTAAAGTGAAAATTTAGGAAGGGGGGGCCAATCAAGCATCTTGCCCCAGACCCAATGCCAGCTTTCAGCAGCCCTGCCCTTTTCCCATCCACCCCGGAGTCTGCCCACAATTTGAGTCCATCAGTCACAGGCCATTATACAACTTTATGAAAAGTGGCCAGGAACAACTCATTCATGAGACCAACTGAAGCAGCTGCCTCAAGCATCAGATTGGCAGGAGTGCCTGCTGCTTGCCTTGGTCCACATATACCACTTCTCCTCCTCTTCCCACTCTCTAGAAAACCCACCACTTTCCTTCAAACTTCCTCTTCTGCTCCATTCTCCCCTTTCTTTACAAACTCAGGGAATGAGAAAAAGAGTAGTGGTGACAAGGGCTAATGCACCCCTGGGTGATGGTGTGGCATTTGGCAAGGCAAGGTGCAGCCACAGAGGGCAATATTTGGTGTGCCACTTCAGGTACCAGGAAGTCTTAGGCATGACCTTTGAGCAACTTGAGCTCAAGTTGCATCCTGTTAGATAATCCTTCTGGACAAAGGAGGTCAAATACCTACATCTGTACACATGCTTTGCTTACTATAACTATTGATATAATGTTATCAATAATGATGTTATATACAGACATACGTACACATGTCTAGAATTATACTTTAATGACAACTTTTATGGCTTGACATTTGGAATAGTTCTTTAAAAATTCTGTTTATTCCTAAATTGGAGATCAAATAAGAAAAAAAAAAGACGGAAATGATCCATGGGTCACTCAATTAATATCATGCTCCTGGCACCAGGAGATCAATCCTATATTGCCATATGTGATGTGGAGTGGTCTGGAGTGGTCTCAAAATTGAATCATCTGTGAGAACTCAACCTGGCTGGTTCTGCTGGACCACTGTGGCACTCCAAATGAATATTAAGAGGTGATAATGCTACAAATACTAGAGCAATTATGCACTGCAATTAAGTATAGCAATGAAGCAATGAAGAACATCTCCTGCCTGCAGGTATACAATCTACATGCAGCTTGAAAACAATGCATGTGATTCTATATTTAGTTGAATAGATCATCTTGCAATTGTAACACAAAGATGTTTTACACTGCTATAATAACAGCCCAGCGCCAATGCAGCTACAATGCAACCCTGAGGTAAGGGAACAAACACTCCTTAACCTTGAGGAGGTCTCTGTGACTCCCTTCCCCATTTGTAGGATGTAGCCCATACCCCATTGGCATGGCTACAACAGCACAGGAAATGTAATTAGGATTGGGATGTAATTTTTCAGAGGGCATGATTGTGATTTCTGTTATAATAAAGGAGAGAGGGAATGCTAGAGGTTAGGATTAGAGACAAGGAACCTGGCAATGGCTATAGAGGGCAGTTTGCAGAATACTGAACTTTTACCCCCAAGATATTTGAGATTTGGTTCATGCTGTTCACCCTTTCATTGCGGAGACCTGCTTCAGATATTAACCAGCAGCAGTTTTCTGAACCACATGAATGCCTGTCTGTGACTAGTGCATGCATGAAATAATGCATACATGGTTTAGGTTAACCACAGTGGTTGGGTGAGTTGGTGGGAATGCATGGGGGAGGAGGTTTAGAAACGGGGCTGGGATTGTAGTTCAGTGGTTTAGCACAAGCTCTGCATGCACATAGTCATAGGTTCAAATTCCTGGTATCCCTAGATAGGACTGTGAAAATTCCTGTCTGAAAACTTGGAAAGCTGCCACCAACTAGTGCAGACTATACTGAGGGCACAATCCTAACCCCTTATGTCAGTGCTGGAAAGCACTGACATAAGGGCAATGCAGCTCTGAGGTAAGGAAACAAACATTCCCTTACTTTGAGGAGGACTCCATGAGTGACACCCAACAGCAGGATGCAGCACTTGTCCCCTTGGCACCACCAGGCCAGTACTGGAAAGCACTGACATAAGGGGTTAGGATTTCGTGTGCCCTGAACTAGATAGATCAGTGGTCTGACTCAGTGCATGGCACCGGGTCTTAAGACATCATGGGGATCCCAGTGCAGAGCTTTGCCCCAGTCATCAGTAAGTTGGACCTGGCAGTGTGATCCACCATTGCTGCAAACAAATTGATTTGAAATCAGTGGGTCTTCCAAGTGACGTTTCTGCTTCTAGGATCAGAATATTAGCAGTGCAGGTTTGTGCAGAGTGAAACCTTGCTGTGATTATGCAGAATTATGCCCAGGCTGTGAGAATACTACAGTTTAATATTACAGCGCAATATACCAGCTTGTACTGTACACGCTCTGCAGAGACTGATTCCTACCTACCCAGTCGCTTTGAGACTGTAGCTGTTTGGAAAGAGAGGACAGCCTAATTGCAGTTATATTGTATTAGATCCCAGACTTCTATATGGCATGCTGTGAAAACACAGTTGCTGGAAAGCTTTTCACAAAAGCTGCTGACACTCAAACTTCTGTGAGATCAGAATTAAAACATTAGTTTTAATGAGACTTTGTACTTGGTGGTAGCCCATGGGAAGAGCTGAGCAACCTGAATGTAATAAAGCAAAATTATTTTTCTATTGTTTGTTTACTGCATCAGATCCAAGATTTTCAGCAGCCAGATACAGCTTAATAGATTTTCATCTCTGTGTCTGCTATGTCAAGACTTCACAGGTGGAGACCTCTATTAGGCAATTAGACTGACTACAAGAGACTCATCTTGTAAGAGGTCTGGTTTAGAGGGTATAGCTTCCGTAGCCCGAAGATAACATCAGAAGGTTGCCAGTTCGAGGACGCTGAGAATGGTGAGAACTTGAAGCAGCTGACAAGCCAAGCTGAGTGATTCCACCTGCTCTTGGTGTGAGCAAGAAGCGTCTTGGCTGCCCTCCATGTGAGAGATGGAGCTGCTTGCCAGCCTGCGTGGGAGAACTGGAGGCCAGAAGTGAGACCAAACCAGGAAGATCCATTCTGAAATGTTCTTGGTTCTTGAAAGAGAGAACCTCTATGATTGTAAAAATTCCCTCAAGGGATTTAGAAACGCCTGCCTATGTAAACCACCTTGAATAAAGTCAGAGGAGTAATCCGATGATCAGAAAGGTGGTATATAAATACCTAGTTGTTGTTATCTATTTTACATGCATTCATAAAATCCTGTTAAAGTAATACAAATAGCAGCACTCTGCCAATGCTGATTGATTCATCAGTTGCATACAGTCCATCTTTTAAGCAGTGATTTTCATGTCCCATTCCTGACTTATGAGAAATATATAACAATTTTTAAAGGTACTTTTCCATATAGAGTGTCAGCAAAGACAGTAAACATTTAGAGTCTGCAGTTTCCATAAACTTTCCTAGCACACTGACAAAACTTACCACAGTCTATTAGTAACTGAAATGAATGGGGCAATTGTATCCTTGTGTACCGAGAGTCTTCAAAATAACAGGCATTGAGCTTTGATGCTTGCTTGATCTCAATAAAACAAGTTGGCTAGACATAACAGAAGTGTGAGATTCAGACTGCAAGTCATTAACACTCATTATTCCTTGAAAGAGAGAGAGGCTGTTAGCTCAACAAGTTGGTTCTGAGCCATTAAGAGCTTGTTTGTTACTTGCTTATTTGGAGGTAAGCCCACTGTTTCCAGCGCAGCTGACTCCCTAGTACAGTGGTTCTCAAACTTTTCAGTACCAGGACCCACTTTTTAGAATGACAATCTGTCCAGGATCCACCAGAAGTGATGCCATGGTCAGATACGGTGGAAGTACCACCATCATGACTCCATAGCCTGCTGCTTTCCTGCAAATGCAGCAATAAGTTGCGTAATTTTTGAGCTATTTCCCAAAAGCAAAATGAATCAGAAAGGAAAAAAGAATATTCACAACCTTGACACAAGCAAAATAACCACACCACCATTCCCCTTTCCAGCATCCCATCTTCTCATATTTTCAATGGCAGCTGCACTAGGTGACACACCTGAAATTGACTCACGACCTACCTAGTGGGTCCCAACCCCCAGACTGAGAAATGCTGCCCTAGTAAGTTTGCAAAGGATTGCTACCTAAAGGGACCCACCCATCAGAAGCCAGTGCTGTCATCTTGGGTTACAAATACTGCAAATAATACTATGTGTGGTATCCAGCATTACCAAAATTTGTGCAAATTAATAATGCTACTTATTGTCAGGGTCGGCTGCTTCCCTCCTGCCCCAACTTACCTGAAGAGGCCGGGGGAGGTACCCCAAACTGGCAGCAAAAGTCGCAGGAGGAGGGAGGGGAGGCTGCCTGGACCCTGGGCGCCCCCACCCAGCCGCCTGTTCCACCAAATACAAGGGAAAGAAGGGACGCAGAGACCAGAGCACCAGGCCCCTGTAAGGCTCTCACAGAGGGAGAGGGAGGAAGGGTGGAGCAGAGAGGACTTCATAAGGGAAGCCTTTGATGAGGGAGAGGAGGGCAAGGCGTGGAGCAGTTCCTGCTGCCAAACACCACCCTCAAGAGACAGAGGAGGAGAAGGGTGCTGTCACCCACTCCCTCTGGGCACCCAGCTGAGGCACTTCCCTCCAGCCTTTGTTAGGCCTCCTCTTCCCCTGCTGGGAAGGCCTGAGAGGCTGGGAACAAAGCTCCATGGATGACAACTGCCCTGCCCCCACATGGAGCCTGACATCTATTATCCAAGGATTCCAGAGAGTTAGGGCCCAATCCTGGCCAGCACTGGCACTGAGCCCTAGTGTGGGTATTGGGTGCCATAATCAGGCAATAAAGCACATTTATAACACCAGCTGAGTAAGGAGCGCTGGCACTGGGCAAGTGCCAGTCAGGCTCTGGGCCCAGCATCAGCAGGAATAGGACACACCACCACCAGGGTTCAACTGTCAGGCAGCGGTGTGGCCTCTGGGGGATGGGGGGACAGTGGAACGAGAGTAGGAGGGGGAGGAACTGGGGCGGGAGGGGTGGGATCAATGGGGGTCTGCTCCGCTGGATACTGAACTCTGTGTGAGGCTCCATCTCAACTCTGCATTGGCAAAATAGCTGGCGCAGTCTTGAGAAGTTCCATTGTGGGGCTTGGGGCTTTCCCCACAGGAAGGGGACAAAATTCCCTTTCCCCCGAGGAAATCTCCAACTGCTTTCCAGCACTCGCTGGATACAGCAGTACCCACTTTGGCACACTGCTCCAGCAGGCACCAGAAAGCTCAGGATTGGGCTATTAGTTATTTGTGAATCCCACACCACCCATGCCTCTTCCTAATTTCCTCACTCTGAAATTTATGGGGTCTACTAGGACAAGTCATTACCTTTCTTTAAAGGTCATATATTCAGACTATATCCAAAAAGATAGAGTCTGAATATATGCAGTGTATCCATGGTTGTTTTTGACGAAAAGAGTCAAAAACATTTCGAAGCATTAACTTACTTAAGGAAGTTGAACACTTGCATCTTTTTATTTAAAATAAACAAGCAAAGTTCATCTCCCTTTTAGACAGTGAACCCTATTTTATAAACCAAGATGATAAATCTAGTCTTTTAAAACATCTTCTAAGAAAGATTAGCTGCAAAAGGAGGTCGTGGCACAAGAGGCAACAGAACCTGGAATCAGTCCTAAAAATTACCAACAAATCTTTCCTGAAAGATGTTTTAAAAGACTAGGTTTATAATTAGCAGAAACATTTGCAAAAACATGTAATCACAGCTTTGATTCAGGAAAAATATATCTAATGAGACTTTGGAAAGAGAAGGCAGAACAGAAATGTTATATTAATGGTAATATACTCATGCAATGACCTAGTTATGCACCTCAAAATTTCACAAAAGATGGCTTGAAATTCTCCACATTACAAAGAACTCTTTTGTAATATTCTTGAACTGCATCTATGGAATGGAGGAAGGAATAATGTACACTGACATAAAAGTTGGATCCAACCTGCAACCTATCCTCTCTGACCTTCAGTGGAAGATGTTTCTTCTGTCTTAAATAGTGTTGGGGAGCTATAGAATTGGAAGCAAAACCATAGTTGGACAAAGTCCTAAAACCCCACCCAACACTGCCCTCACTGCAGTTCTCTTTTGCACCCCTAAGCTACTATTAAAAGAAAAGTACCAGAACACATTACATGTTTACAAACCTGTCTATTGTGCCCAAATACAAAGATAGTCACAGGTCATTTTGGGTTTTTGATTCTGAATAGATGATTGGGAAATACAGTAAAGTGTTTGTAGGGGTGTGTGCGTGTGAAGGATTATGACTGAAGCAGGTTAAGACTGCAATCCTATGCACACTTAAGAACCTAAGAACAGCCCCACTGGATCAGGCCATAGGCCCATCTAGTCCAGCTTCCTGTATCTCACAGCAGCCCACCAAATGCCCCAGGGAGCACACCAGATAACAAGAGACCTGCATCCTGGTGCCCTCCCTTGCATCTGACATAGCCCATTTCTAAAATCAGGAGGTTGCACATACACATTATGGCTTGTAACCCGTAATGGATTTTTTCTCCAGAAACATGTCCAATCCTCTTTTAAAGGCATCTAGTCCAGATGCCGTCACCACATCCTGAGGCAAGGAGTTCCACAGAAAAACCAGACACTGAGTAAAGAAATATTTTCTTTTATCTGTCCTAACTCTCCCAACACTCAATTTTAGTGGATGCCCCCTGGTTCTGGTGTTATGTGAGCTTGTAAAGAGCATCTCTCTATCCACTTTATCCTTCCCATGCATAATTTTGTATGTCTCAATCATGTCCCCCCACAGGCGTCTCTCTTCTAGGCTGAAGAGGCCCAAACGCTGTAGCCTTTCCTCATAAGGAAGGTGCCCCAGCCCAGTAATCATCTTAGGGAGCAATCCTAACCAACTTTCCAGCACCGACATAGCTGTGCCAGTGTGGTGTGCACTGCATCCTGCAGTGAGGAGGTAATCAAGGGGTCTTCCTCAAGCTAAGGGCATGTTTGTTACCTTAGCTTGGGGACTGCACTGCAGCTAAGTCAGTGCTAGTAAGTTGGTTAGGATTGCACCCTTAGTCGCTCTCTTTTGCACCTTTTCCATTTCCACTATGTCCTTTTTGAGCTGTGGTGACCAGAACTGGATGCAATACTCCAGGTGTGGCCTCACCATAGATTTGTATGACATTATAATATTAGCCGTTTTGTTCTCAATACCTTTTCTAATGATCCCAAGCATAGAATTGACCTTCTTCACTGCCGCCGCACATTGGGTCAACACTTTCATGGAGGTGTCCACCACCATCCCAAGATCTCTCTCCTGATCTGTCACAGACAGCTCAGAACTCATTAGCCTATATGTGAAGTTTTGATTCTTTGCCCCAATGTGCATGACATTACACTTACTTACGTTGAAACACATCTGCCATTTTGCTGCTCATTCTGCCAGTTTGGAGAGATCCTTCTGGAGCTCCTCACAATGATTTCTGGTCTTCACCACTCAGAAAAGTTTGGTGTTGTTTGCAGACTTAGCCACCTCATTGCTCAACCTTGTCTCCAGGTCATTTACGAAGAGGTTGAAAAGTACCGGTCCCAGGACAGATCCGTACACTGCTTTTCACCTCTCTCCATTGTGAAAATTGCCCACTGACACCCACTCTTTGTTTCCTGGTCTTCAACCAGGTCTCAATTCAGGAAAGGACCTGCCCTCTAACTCCCTGACTGTTGAGTTTTCTCAGTAGCCTTTGGTGAGGGACCGTGTCGAACGCCTTCTGAAAGTCCAGATATATAATGTCCATTGGTTCTCCCGCATCCACATGCCTGTTGACCTTTTCAAAGAATTCTTAAAGGTTCGTGATGCAAGACTTACCCTTACAGAAGCCATATTGATTCTCCCTCAGCAAGGCTTGTTCGTCTATGTGTTTTGAGATTCTATCTTTGATGAGGCATTCTACCATCTTACCCGGTATAGATGTTAGGATGACCGGCCTATAGTTTCCTGGGTCCCCCCTCTTTCCCTTTTTAAAAATCAGTGTGACATTTGCTATCCTCCAATCCTCTGGCACCGTGGCCGTTTTGAGGGACAAGTTGCATATTTTAATCAAGAGATCTGCAACTTCATTCTTCAATTCCTTAATAACTCTTGGGTGGATGCATCAGGGCCCGGTGACATTGATCTTTAATTTATCAATGAGGTCTGAAACATCTTCTCTTTTAACTTCTGTCTGACTTAATTCCTTGGTCAGGAAGGGCCATTTGGGCAGCAGTATCTGCCCGAGGTCTTCTGCTGTGAAGACAGATGCAAAGAACTCATTTAATTTCTCTGCCATCTCTAAGTCTCCTTTTATCTCCCCTTTCCCTCTCTCACAATCCTGTGGGCCAACCGCTTCTCTGGCAGGTTTCCTGCTTCTAACATATTTGTAGAAGCTTTTATTATTCCCCTTAATGTTGCTGGCCATGTGCTCCTCATAGTCTCTCTTGGCCTCCCCTATCACCTTCTTACATTTCTTTTGCCACAGTTTATGTTCCTTTTTATTCTCCTCATTAGGGCAAGACTTCCATTTATGGAAGGAAGCTTCCTTGCCCTTTACGGCCTCTCTAACTTGGCTGGTTAGCCATGCGGGCACCCACCTGGACTTAGTCAAGCCCTTCCTCCTTTGCGGTCTACACTTCTGCTGGGCTCTCTATTACTGTTGTTTTAAGCAGCCTCCATGTACTCTGGAGAGATTGGACTCTTTTTACCTTCCCTTTCAACCTCCTTCTAACCAGCCTCCTCATTTGAGGGAAATCCGCTTGTCAGAAGTCAAGGATTTTTGTGACAGATTTGCCTGGTATTTTTCCCCTGACATGCATGTCGAAATGGATTACAGCATGATTACTGTTCCCCAATGGCTCAGTAACATTGACATCTCTGATCAAGTCCTGAGTACCACACAATATTAAATCCAGAGTCACCTGTCCTCTGGTGGGCTCCATGACTAGCTGCTCTAAGGCACAGTCATTTAGCATGTCAAGAAATCTGGTCTCCTTTTCGTGACCAGAACACAAATTGACCCAGTCGATGTAAGGATTGAAGTCCCCCATGATTACAACCCTGTCCCTCCTTGTCACCTCCCTGATCTGTTTCCTCATTTCAAGGTCCCCTTCAGGTTTCTAGTCTGGAGGATGATAGTACACCACCAGTATTACATTGTTCCTCAGGCCTGGTAATTTAACCCACAGAGATTCTATAGTGGAGTCGGACCCGCCTTCAATCCGCCTCTTTGCTGGATTCTATCCCTTCCTTAACATAAATGGCCACCCCACCTCCAACACACCCCTTCCTGTCCCTCCTGTAGAGTTTATAGCCCGGGATTGCGGTATCCCACTGATTTTCCCCATTCCACCAGGTTTCTGTTATGTCCACTATGTCAATGTTTTCCCTAGTCACCAGACAGGACTCACTTACCTGAGACCTCAGTGGGACTTCTGAAGAAAAATGCATAAGATTGTCTGACATGACATGAGTTAATTTCCAACCAAGCACAGAGATATGTTCCAGATATGAAAAGAGCCCTTTCCTGGTCTTTAAAGGAGAACTTCGTGCATTCAACTGACCATCAACATCATGGCACCAAGACCAGCCACAGATAAGAGAGAATAAGGTGAAAAGAGGGAATATCAAACTACCTAAGGAAAGAGGAAGAGACAACACTGGATTGGCAGATTGATGGCATCTTGGGAGGAGGGAGGGATGCAAGGAAAAGGGTTTAAAAAGGAACCCAAAGGAGCAGTTCATTGGAAATAGCTGACTGGAGTAACTGAATGAATGAGGCAACATGCACATGGAGAACTCCCACCTCAAAGGCTGAAATACACTAGGGTTGGCCTCTCTGGTCATGTGCTTGTGTAAGTATGATTGGATGGGGATACAATTAGCAAATTAATATGGGGACTAATTGACAAAGCTAACAATTATATGCATTTTGTGATCAAAATAAAGCTTTCATAATACAGTCATGTATTGTATAACAAGCCTTCGGTCAATGACAAACTGCATATACAATGGTGGTCCCATAAGATTATACTGGAACTGAAAAATCTTGTGGGTCTTGTGTAGCTGTGCAATCTTGTGTAGCTGTGACCAGATGGTCACAACTCGATATTTGGTGGGTTGCAGGTCAGTGCTGAGTGTGGGGCCGCAAGGCATTCTGGGGCTCTACTCAGCTGGGTAGACCCTCAGAATGCCTTTTGATGTTCGCACAATGATGAAATTGCCTAAGATCACATTTCGCAGAACTCATCCTTGTCATTAAGCAACACATACCTGTATTAGTATTTGTGTTTCAAGATTGATTCTGGGATGATGACCAAAAGCCTCTCCAAAAAGATTCCAGGATGGGGTTGAGTCTGATCACCTCTAGTCCAGCCATGGCAGAACAGGAGAGAGAAATTGCTGCATGACGGAATGGTGGTTCTGACTGTTTCCCTTTCATACACATGAACTAGCCATAGATTGTGGGGTGATGAGTTGAAGTTATAAACAACAGCATAAGTCAGAAAAGCAGAAAAGAATCATAAGAATTCCTCCAGATGCATTAACAATCTTTAAAGGGGTTGCTGTGACAGCCAAGAACATATCTCTGCTTGCAGAATGCAAGTTGTATTTACTAGTACATTTTCACATACATGAACAGAACCTTTGGAGTTCCCAAAGGCCATTTTCATAAACTGACCAGAAGGGATCTCACTTGCCTGAGCCCCAGCTAATTTTAACTGGGTAGTTACATACCATATTAACCATTTATTTACTTTAACATATTGAGCAAAGAAGAATATACATTAAACAGCTGCAGAAATCTAGGTGGTAGCTCAGTAGCTCAAGAGCCTGGCTGCTCTTGTCCTTCAACCAGTAATTGTGATGGCCAGATAATATGATTGGCAAGCAGAATCAAGCTCCTGCAACTGGAGTCACTGTTCTACAAGCACAAAAGTCTACACAAAGCAGCTGTACAATGTACGATCCAATCCCATGGGCCTGATGGCCACTGGAACTTACATTCCATTAGCGCAGTTCACTGTACAGTGGATGCAAATCACAGTGTACCATAGAGCACAGCCTGGCCACTGCTACAAGCAGTGAGACAAGGTGGGCAGGCAATAGCGGTCTCCCTGGAGCCTGTGGTGCCGGTAAGTCAACAATGGGGATAGGCTGTGGATGGGGAAGGGGAGGGCAAGGAGGAATGGCGGTGTTTCTGGGTTGGGACGGTGGGGACGGCATGGATCCAATGGCAGTGGCACATACTGGATTTTATCCTATCATTTTAGAACCCCCTTGTCCCCTTCTCTCCTCAGACATACACCACCAAAATTGATAACATATGTCCTTTTGGCATGGTTGCATCTGCACTTGTGGTGGGGGATGGGATTGGGCTGTTAAAACAATATAGCCTAATCTTCTCTGCCGCTATGCACAACCATAATGGACGCCCATACTTCCATAGCATGTTTGCAACATGGTGTTGTATCTTTGTTTTACTAAACTGCAGCCATAATAATTTACCCTACTGTTAAAGTACCTTAAGCTGAAAAATGAGAAGCAATTTGCTTCTGTACAAATGAACATAGGATTTTACATTAGGAGTACTACTGGGCTGTTTTAACTACTGTTATGCCTCCAATATTAGATATTGGGATAATGATTTAAACAAAATAAAATCAGAAGTGCTTTTGTGCAGTAATTGGTACGTCCCGAGTGAAAATATCAGCAGTATTATCTTTTTATGGCATACACAATTCAGACAATTGTGTATGGGATGGGATACATCCCTATGGGATGAGGATGGGGAGGTTAGAGAACAACAAGACAAAGGCAGGGTAGGAGAAGAAATTGGGAAAGGTAGGGTGATGGGATGTGATAGACGGTTTGGCACAAAGAGAGGATGCGGGGACAAAGGAGCAAATAAGCAGCCCATCCTGGGGCATTCCGTGTATAAATGCTTTTATGCGAATGCCCGAAGTCTACGAGCAAAGGTGGGAGAACTGGAATGTCTGGTGACAAGGGAAAATATTGACATAGTGGGCATAACGGAAACCTGGTGGAATGCGGAGAATCAGTGGGATGCCGCAATCCCGGGCTATAAACTCTACAGGAGGGACAGGCAGGGGCGTGTTGGAGGTGGGGTGGCCCTTTATGTTAAGGAAGGGATAGAATCCAGCAAAGTAGAGATTGAAGGTGGGTCCGACTCCACCGTAGAATCTCTGTGGGTTAAATTACCAGGCTTGTGCAGCAATGTAATACTGGGGGCGTGCTATCGTCCTCCAGACCAGAAATCTGATGGGGACCTTGAAATGAGGAAACAGATCAGGGAGGTGACAAGGAAGGACAGGGTTGTAATCATGGGGGACTTCAATTATCCTCATATTGACTGGGTCAATTTGTGTTCTGGTCACGATAAGGAAACCGGATTTCTTGACGTGCTAAATGACTGTGGCTTAGATCAGCTAGTCAAGGAGCCCACCAGAGGACAGGTGACTCTGGATTTAATTTTGTGCGGTACGCAGGACCTGGTTAGAGATGTAAACGTTACTGAGCCATTGGGGAACAGTGATCATGCTGCGATCCGTTTTGATGTGCACGTTGGGGGAAGAATACCAGGCAAATCTCTAACAAAAACCCTTGACTTCCGACGGGCGGACTTCCCTCAAATGAGGAGGCTGGTTAGAAGGAGGTTGAAAGGGAGGGTAAAAAGAGTCCAGTCTCTCCAGAGTGCATGGAGGCTGCTTAAAACAACAGTAATAGAGGCCCAGCAGAGGTGTATACCGCAAAGAAAGAAGGGTTCCACTAAATCCAGGAGAGTGCCCGCATGGCTAACCAGCCAAGTTAGAGAGGCTGTGAAGGGCAAGGAAGCTTCCTTCCGTAAATGGAAGTCTTGCCCTAATGAAGAGAATAAAAAGGAACATAAACTGTGGCAAAAGAAATGTAAGAAGGTGATAGGGGAGGCCAAGCGAGACTATGAGGAACGCATGGCCAGCAACATTAAGGGGAATAATAAAAGCTTCTTCAAATATGTTAGAAGCAGGAAACCCGCCAGAGAAGCAGTTGGCCCTCTGGATGGTGAGGGAGGGAAAGGGGAGATAAAAGGAGACTTAGAGATGGCAGAGAAATTAAATGAGTTCTTTGCATCTGTCTTCACGGCAGAAGACCTCGGGCAGATACCGCTGCCCGAACGGCCCCTCCTGACCGAGGAGTTAAGTCAGATAGAGGTTAAAAGAGAAGATGTTTCAGACCTCATTGATAAATTAAAGATCAATAAGTCACCGGGCCCTGATGGCATACACCCAAGGGTTATTAAGGAATTGAAGAATGAAGTTGCAGATCTCTTGACTAAGGTATGCAACTTGTCCCTCAAAACAGCCACGGTACCAGAAGATTGGAGGATAGCAAATGTCACGCCTATTTTTAAAAAGGGAAAGAGGGGGGACCCGGGAAACTATAGGCCGGTCAGCCTAACATCCATACCGGGTAAGATGGTGGAATGCCTCATCAAAGATAGGATCTCAAAACACATAGACGAACAGGCCTTGCTGAGGGAGAGTCAGCATGGCTTCTGTAAGGGTAAGTCTTGCCTCACGAACCTTATAGAATTCTTTGAAAAGGTCAACAGGCATGTGGATGCGGGAGAACCCGTGGACATTATATATCTGGACTTTCAGAAGGCATTTGACACGGTCCCTCACCAAAGGCTACTGAAAAAACTCCACAGTCAGGGAATTAGAGGACAGGTCCTCTCGTGGATTGAGAACTGGTTGGAGGCCAGGAAGCAGCGAGTGGGTGTCAATGGGCAATTTTCACCATGGAGAGAGGTGAAAAGCGGTGTGCCCCAAGGATCTGTCCTGGGACCGGTGCTTTTCAACCTCTTCATAAATGACCTGGAGACAGGGTTGAGCAGTGAAGTGGCTAAGTTTGCAGACGACACCAAACTTTTCCAAGTGGTAAAGACCAGAAGTGATTGTGAGGAGCTCCAGAAGGATCTCTCCAGACTGGCAGAATGGGCAGCAAAATGGCAGATGCGCTTCAATGTCAGTAAGTGTAAAGTCATGCACATTGGGGCAAAAAATCAAAACTTTAGATATAGGCTGATGGGTTCTGAGCTGTCTGTGACAGATCAGGAGAGAGATCTTGGGGTGGTGGTGGACAGGTCGATGAAAGTGTCGACCCAATGTGCGGCGGCAGTGAAGAAGGCCAATTCTATGCTTGGGATCATTAGGAAGGGTATTGAGAACAAAACGGCTAATATTATAATGCCGTTGTACAAATCTATGGTAAGGCCACACCTGGAGTATTGTGTCCAGTTCTGGTCGCCGCATCTCAAAAAAGACATAGTGGAAATGGAAAAGGTGCAAAAGAGAGCGACTAAGCTGATTACGGGGCTGGGGCACCTTCCTTATGAGGAAAGGCTACGGCGTTTGGGCCTCTTCAGCCTAGAAAAGAGACGCTTGAGGGGGGACATGATTGAGACATACAAAATTATGCAGGGGATGGACAGAGTGGATAGGGAGATGCTCTTTACACTCTCACATAATACCAGAACCAGGGGACATCCACTAAAATTGAGTGTTGGGCGGGTTAGGACAGACAAAAGAAAATATTTCTTTACTCAGCGCGTGGTCAGTCTGTGGAACTCCTTGCCACAGGATGTGGTGCTGGCGTCTAGCCTAGACGCCTTTAAAAGGGGATTGGACGAGTTTCTGGAGGAAAAATCCATTATGGGGTACAAGCCATGATGTGTATGCGCAACCTCCTGATTTTAGAAATGGGTTATGTCAGAATGCCAGATGTAGGGGAGGGCACCAGGATGAGGTCTCTTGTTATCTGGTGTGCTCCCTGGGGCATTTGGTGGGCCGCTGTGAGATACAGGAAGCTGGACTAGATGGGCCTATGGCCTGATCCAGTGGGGCTGTTCTTATGTTCTTATGTTCTTATGACAAACACCAGGACTGATTTTGAAATTTTTCTAGTTGGCTGAGATCAAAGCTGGCTTTTCCGTACTCATAGATTCTTAGTGTGTGCTTGATCTGATGAGGCAGAGATATATTAAGTAAGAGGAAGTATTGATGATCAAGAGGAGTCATGCTTTCGGAGTATTGCTACAGAATGGAAAACAGAAAGTTGAAAGGGCAGTGTTACAAAAGTAGGAAGAGGCAAAAGAGAAGGGGGAAAAAAGATGAAAGAGGCATCAGAAGAAATGTCTAAAAGTAATTTAATCTGTATTTTTATCCTTTCCTAAAAAGGGTTCTCTGATATTCTATGACAGGGTTCTCCAAACATTTTGGCCAGAGGGCCTAATCAAATATCTGGCACAGTGTTGAGGGCCGGGGAAAAAATTTAAATATAAAATTTATATAAATAAATTAGAAATGGAACTTAAATGAGTGAATAAATGAATGAATGGGCTCATTCATTCCACCTCTCTGGCCCTGAGAACACCCTCCAGGCACAACCAGAGCACAGTTCCAGTCATGTTTGGCAAAGTGGGCCAGGGGCTTTCAGGGGACAAGAGGCTGGCCATAGGCCAGATAGAGGCTTGCTGCGGGCCACATCTGGCCCCTGGGCCAGGGTTTGGAGACCCCTGTTCTATGACAATGTGTTCTGCTTCATAGAATGCTGCATGCCATATTGCATGGCCAATATTTACTGAGCTTACCAAGTATATTGCCTTTGAATTTCTATCATAGGGTAGTACCAGTTTAGAAGATTTCTTTATCTCCTGGCCCAGAGAAAAAGGAAGGCTTGTCTCCTTCAAGGCTAGTGCCAAGAGTGTGGAGGGGATTAACTGTCAGAGATAGCTAGAGGTGATTTGCCTGCTTTCCTCCTAGGAGACCAAATGTGACATCTTTGCAACTCTCCTTGTGGCAGAAAAAAAGTCTGAGAGTAATTTATTTCAGAATTCACTTCTGCTGACCTGAGATACTTCTTGTATTGTCTGCCTCTGCTTGTGCTGAATTTGTACAATTGTGTTCATTATTACAAATAAGGTTAATACTTGATCTGATGATGATGATGATGATGATGATGATGATGATAATGATGATGATGATATGATCAGAATTCTCTTATTGTTTAGGCATTGCACTCCTACTACTACCTGACTGATACAATTGACACCAGCATAGCAACTATTTGTGAAAAAAATTTGCATGAAGTTTTTCATTGTTCATCGCAATCATATGTGTCCCTATAGTGGTCCTGAACAGAAGTGTCAACACCTGCAGGCTATATTTTGTTCACTGGTACAGATACTCAAGTGCAAAGCAAGCATATATTGCATAAGGTGAGAAGGGAGCAAGTGTGAATAAATAATCATTTTCCCTTTTAAAATACACTGAGCTGTGATCAGGAAAGGATCGAGTTCCTGCATGCATTTTAACTTTGGTTTCTAATTACATGTAATAAAAATATCACTAAGAAGGTGATAGACACATATTGATTCACCTCAATTGTCCAAGCACAGGGTTTAGAAATTTGGCTTGCATTCTACCAGTGCAGTGTTCCTCGCTGCTACTGGAAATTCCCCTGAGGCTGATTCAAGTGACTGAATGAGCAACAAAACTCCAGCAGCAGTCCCATCTGTGATTTTGCTCTTTCTGTTCTGTAGTACTACCTTCCATTGTGAGGTAAGATTAGCATTTCCGCTTTGAGGGAAGGATGCTCTCTCCTTCTTTTAGATTTATCTAGTAAACCTGCAACATGAACGACTTGGTACCAAATTTCAATGACTTAAACATGGGAGTAGATTAACTGTTTTGGAGTGGGATCTTGTGCGTGTATATTGATAGGCGTATTGGGTTCTGAAATCCCTGCAATCGTTCTGCAGGGTAGAAAATTTCTAAACACTTTCTTAACCTCTTATGTTGTGTACAGGTACTTCCTATACATTTGCCATTCTCCATAGTTGTTTCAGGCACCCCAGTTATAGCATTTTATGCTACGTGTTTTCCAGCATAGCTAGCTAGTTGCAGAGCTGTTAACTCTTCTTACAGCTCAATCCTATCCTTTGCCCACTCCACTGCATGAAGCCATGCCAAAACAGACTCAACTGCATGTTATGGTAGGGAGAGGGGTTGATCAAGAGGCTTGGGAGAGGTAAGGAAAAAATATTTTCCCTTACCCCTCCATATGTCCCTCAATTGCCAGTGGGTTTCTTGGATCTGCACAAGCTCTTAGTACAAGTCCAAGGAGAAAAGAGGAGCTTGTCAGGAAGCTCTGGATGGGATAGCAACCACTGCAAGTCACTTGTGCTGGGCTAAACCCTCTCCTTCCTCCTGCACACCCCATTCCTTCCCCGATGCACCCAACCCATTCTGTCCATCCTACCAACCTATCAACATCGTTAGGGCTCATCTTCACAGCTACTGCATGCAGGTTGCATCTTGCTGCCTGTGGCAGAAGTCCAAAAGCATGCGTCTTCACATGCTTCCACAACGTTTGCGAGTCTGTCAAGCAGTGTTTCTCAACCAGAGGTACTTGTATCACTAGTGGTACTTGAGCTGGTGTCCAGTGGTCCTCACAGGATCCCCAGATCCCTGCTGCCTGGCAGTGAGACCAGCAATGCAACACAGCAAGCAGCACTAGGAGGCTCAGCTTAGTAGGCAGAGCTCAAAAAAGACTTCCTGTCTACCCTGAACCACTTACCCAGTGTTTGGGCACAAGCCTAACCAGGTCTACTCAGAAGTAAGTCCTATTTTGTTCAATGGGGTTTACTCTCAGGAAAGTGTGGTCAGGACTGCACCCTTTGTCATGTTGTGTCTGACTTCCCAATCTGGAAGTTACTGGTGATTGCATCATCACCAGTTACTTCTGGTGGTACTTACAATAGGTGGACCATGTGAAGTGCGTGGGGAGCAAACGCTGAGAAACCTTCTGTACAGCCCTCTTCGCTGCCACAATTCTAGTTCCAGCTGCAGAGCCAAAGAGTAGGTTTGGGTGATGAAGAACTATATACAGCCATTCATTGTTACTGCTGTTAGTGCTGCTGTTCATTCATTTATCATTTGGACTGCATCACTGGCAGATCTGTTGCATTTCTTACCTTATTCTGGAAACAACAATTTGAGTTTAGAAATATGTACTGGCCGTGTATGAAGTTTGAAGTCTAATTATTTGAGGTCTTGTTCTTTGAACTAATGTTTAGACTTTCAGGCCAAGCTCTCATTTTCAGAAAAAAAAAAATGCCTACATAATCAGACTTCCCTTGGTTTTGAAACTGCTTAAATATAGTGAACAAAACAGAAGGTCATAAGCCAGAGAAGTAATTCAGGTCTACCCAAGATGCAAACCAGATGAATAAATTGTTTTGTCGTTTCCCGCCCCCGCCATCTATTTCACAAATTCTCATGAATTTCAAAAAGAGTTGTGCACTGGGACACGTGGTATCCATGCCTGTATCCAGCATCTGCACCAGCTTGGGGAAGGAGGGTTGTGTCGGCTGAGCTCAGCCGATGCAGGGGTCTGGGGTGGGCAGGGAAGAGGTGTTCTGGACCGGGGGGGGCGGGCTGAGGGTGGTCCCGAGGGCAGGTGGGCCGGGAGTGGGAGGCGGTGCTTGGACCTGGCTATTATGCTGGATTTCCCTGAGCAGCACAGAGCAGCTTCAAGCTGCTCTGTTCTGCTCAGACTTATGCCACCTTCTGAGGTGGTACAAATTCGAGAAGACCCATTGGAGCAGTGGTGGCTTACCTGGGAGTAAGGGGAAGAGTTTCCCCTTGCCTCTGGCTGAACCACTTCTAGCCCCAATCTTGTGCTGGATACAGCACAGGCCTCCTAATTCCAGCGCAAGTTAGGATTGCACTGTTAATGGTGTACAAAAATCAGGACAAAAAAAGAAAAGAAAAGAAAAGAAAGAGTTTCAACAGACACATTTCTGTCCTATAAAACATCTCTTTTCCCAAATTATTATATATTTTTTACTTAAAAGGTAAAATACTTATCTATTTTTTCATATGTCTAAACAATGAAGAACTTGTTGGTTTCAGTATATTCCGTCAGAAGGATATTCAGAAATGAAGACAAACAAAGAGATTTGTTAATTTTAAAAAATATTTTATAGATAGTCCCACCTATCCACAACCAAGTTAAAATGCAGTACAGGTCCAGCCTATTTGTACACGGATTTCTTATACACAGATTTGACTCAACACAAACGGCCCCTGCAAATGAGAAAGAATGTGCTGATCCCTGGAAAAGGGGAAAAATACATCCCTTTAAAATCAGTTTTAAAAACTAAAAAGTCGTTTAACAACAGCCTCCTTAATGAGAGAGAGAGAGAGGGCAGCAGGCTAACAATCCATCAAGCCTTCTCTTGTCTGCCGACCCCTCCCTTCCCCCAGCAAGTGAAAGAAAGGTGATCATTTTGCATTGGTGAAGGGAGGGGCTGAGTGAAGTGCTGATGGATTGTCTTCTTAATGACTCTTATCTTAGAGTCAAAAGGTCAGCAAGACTGTTTTTCAATCACTGGAGCAAAGAAACTTTGTTTTTTTAAAATTGATTGGCTATAGTGCAGTTTTTTTATCCAGTGCAACTGTTACCCTGCACATGCCTGATCTTGGCTGATCTCGGAAGCTAAGTAGGGTCAGGCCTGGTTAGTACTTGGATGGGAGACCGCTTGGGAATTCCAGGTGCTGTAGGCTTATACCATAGTCTTTCGAAGGTTGCCAACCAAGTGCTTGGAAGGGTTGAACTAAATGGGCCTAAAGTACTTGAGCTTAATTGGATTGTGGATCAGGCTGACGACTGGAATTCTAATTTGTGTTTACTTGTCTGTTAGAGAACATTGCACGTCTGACCATTATCCAGAGATTATAGTCATGGTTTGAATTAAACTCTTATGACCTGTCAACGCTTCACATAATTTGATAGCAGCATATGATTTGATTTAACAAGACACTCAGTACTCTTGACAATCTGTTACTGCATTGCAAGAAATAACCAATTACATATTGATGTTCTCATTTTCATCATAATGTGTTCTTCATTTACACTTGCATTATTAAATACTGAATTCTTTGAACAGATGCACCAGTTTTAAAATCTGCCAAAGTTGTAGCCTTAAATACCCATCTTATACAGTCATTAATTTAACTCTGATATCTTTATTAATTTAGGATATTTTCCAGGCACTCTTTATTATCCTTAGGGATTCTTCTATGAGTACAATAGGACAGATATTGCAGAAAACTTTATAATAAAATTTCAGTAACACATTACAGTATTTTTGAGTATGTACTTTGCTACAGCTAGTTTTTTTTAACCTTATATTTATGAGAGCACCATTTATACAAGTGCAAAAAAAATTGGTCAAATCTGAAAAAATTACCAAATAACATCTGTCATAAAATAGTGAATGAAAAATGGGATGTTGAGGTTTTTCTTTGAAGTTACAACTAGTTTGTGCTTAATTGGATAATAAAGTGTAAACACTTAGTAGGAGCCCATGAATAGTTTTTATTTTTTTAAATCACTGGGCATACTCAATTCAAAACTAAGCATTTTTACATCCCTCTAATTTCAATGTGAGGAAGTTAAGAATGTGTTTTGATTTCTTTACTTACAAGCAATGAAACTTGCATGCGGTTAACTTAGCAGGATCTATTATTCTTAATTATGACATGATGATGATGACTGAGATGACAGTACAGTCTAATAGATACATTAAAATTTACAAAACATTCTCTCCAAAATAACATAGCCGTAAAAGCTCCAGATTAATAGAAAGAGATTTTTTTTCTTAAGTTCATTGAATGCAGTGATCCAAATCTTTGATGTACATCATTGTTCAGTTTGATGCATTCTGCAGTGTCCAATGCCTTTATTAATTATTCCTTAGGTGTACAAGTGGCAGGTTTCTTCCTATAATATGCCATATAATAATATAATTATTATAATGGACAGGAGGTCTGGTCTAGAGGGTAGAGCCTCCATTTGCCTGAAGATCACATCTGAAGTTCGCCAGTTCGAGGCCACCGGCACCGTGTGACCTTGAAGCAACTGACAAGCTGAGCCCAGTTATTCCATCTGCTCTGAGCGTGGGAGGATGGAGGCCAGAATGTGAAATCAGATCAAGAAAGTAACACCTGAATGTTGTGGTTCTTGTAAGATAGAACATTCTTTCAAATTGTAAAAATCCCTATGGGGATTTAATAAGCCTGCCTATGTAAACCGCCTTGAATAAAGACCAAGAAAGGCGGTATATAAATACCTGTACTATTATTATTATTATTATTATTATTATTATTATTATTATTATGTCATACCTATTTTATGTTTCATTGTCCCAGTTTACAATAGAATGTAAACATGAAAAGCAACACAATGTCTAATTAATGTTAACTTTTATAACAACCCAATCCTCTCCTTAGCCAGCCTGTGTGATACAGTGCCACTGATGCAGCCTCTGCTACATCCTATGGTGTGGCTAGGACCAGACCAGAGGGAAGAGGCAAGTAAAGAAAATTTTATTTACTTTCTCTGCTGCTCCCATGGGCCCACTCAGATCTACACCAGTGATTTCACTATTTTAAAGACCCAATCCTATGAACCAGTAGCACCAATGCTGGAGCCCAGCACCAGCATTAAGTAATGTAAATGTGCCATAAAGCACATTTACAGCACGGGGGGGGGGGAGCCCAATCAGGGCTGGGCCCAATGCCAGGAGGATGCTGGCCAGGGGTAAGTAGCACCACAAGGCAGCAGTGCGGCTTTTGGGGTGGGTGGAGGAGTTCCAGAGCAGGGGGACTGGTGGAGGCCTTTTCCACCAGATCCTATCCTCCGTCTGGCTAAAAAGCCCAACATAGAGGTTATCTAGTCTGCGCCAGCAAAATAGCCAGTGCATATTCGAGTAGCCCCATTGTGGGGTCTGTGCCTTTATTTGGGGGAAGGGGATGGAAGTCCCTTTCCCCTGAGGAGACCTCTGGTGGCCTCCGCAGGGCTGCTGGATGCAGCAGTAGCCCTTTAGGCACTGCTGCACCCGGCAGTGCCAGGTTGGTTAGTATTGGGCTGCCCATCTGTTAGGTCCAAGGGGGTACCTCAAGCCTGGAATGGAGCTCCAGATCTCACAAACACCACTGCTACCAAGATCCGCCCCCAACCCACCTTGGCCCATTCCTATATCTGCTCCTGTCAGAACCTTACCTGCTGTGGTAGCTGGTGTACTGCCTACTGTTGTTGGAATGAAACTTACTGACTTCCATGCCATAAGCAGTGACCTGCTTGGTGTTGGAGTGACTTGGGTAATGGTGGCCCATGTGTTACAATGGGGGATTGTGAGATCTTCCATACCGCAAGATCTGATATTGTATTGCAAAGCTGGGCATAAGATCCCTTAAAAATAAGCCTATTTCTTATATTTCACTAATCTGGTATTATTGTACGTGTATATTTTTTTCAAATTCTAAAAATGGCAAACAAATGATTTTTTTTACAGTTATGCTCACCACAAGCATTTCTTCATCTATTAAAAATAAATGTTATTATAGTCAAATAATATAATGCATTATAAAACCCAGTAGCTTGATGGCTAAATGAATAATAAAACATTTAATTCACTTTTTTATAGGTCAAGGCCAAAAAGCTTCCATCACAGCTATTCAGTTCTTTTGAATTTAATAAATTACAAGTCATTCCTTACAATACTCTCCCCCAATTATGCTACTCTTTCATACATCTGCAATTACATTTAAAAAACAAAAACAAAAAAAGTTACACTTTTCTATTTTAAGAGGCAGAAATAAGAGTTGGTCATGTGTTTAGGTAATATTTTATTATAGAAACTGGCTGACTGAAGGATTCAAGCAAGCAATCTAGCCTGTTAAGTAATACAGGAATAATCATGCAACACTTTTAAGGTACAACATTGATCCTGCTAGGAATATCAGTCTCTCCTTAAGTATTCATGCAAATAAACACCAAAGGTTGGGTTACCAGACACTAGGCTTTGCATCTCCCAGTACAGGAAGCCAGTGCGTCACCCCCATGATGGACCTCCTCCTGTGCAGTGGGTGGGGCAATGCCTTGCATAGTGGGTGTGGTATGCACCATTGCCCCACTCCACTGGGTTTTTATGGTTATAACTTTTAATAGAATAGAGATATTTCAACACAGTTTGTTTCATAGCATTCTGTATGAAATTACACATCAAATGATATATAACATGATGGCATTATTCAAAAATACCAAGATTTTAAAAATTTCAGCCAGTAGTGGTGACATCCCCCCATGTGTCACCTGGTGCAACCTGCACGTCCTGCACCCCCTAGCAATGCCACTGTTACCAGATACAAACTGGGACAGAGTACCTATACCATTAACCATTGTATAGAAGAGGGAATTTTGGAAGGTGCAGCTTTTTAAACCCTTCCATGTTTAGCTGCACCTGCCAAAATTCCCTCTTCTATGCAATGGTTAAAGTTATAGGCACTCTGTCCCAGTTTGTATCCAGTAACCCTAACAAAAGGCAACTACTATTCTAAAAATTATTTTATATTCATCTTATTGTAAAAATATCAAGAAGACTATCGCTAAGTGAATATTCATAGTTACCTTATACTGCAGTATAGGTTATACTGAATTCTGCTTTCACTGACAACAGCTGCAATCTTATCCACGCTTGCCTGGGAGTAAGTCTCATTGAACTCAGTGGGCTTACTTCTGAGTAGACATGCACAGGTTTGCACTATGAGCAGATTTTGCAATACTAAACACTGTCAACACTTGATGTACAAAAATCTTCCAGTTCATTTGGTACAGAAATAAATGGGTTTTCCTGAATGCCTGTTTTCCTGTGGAAACAACTAGTAATTCAAAGATATGTCATTTTTTTTCTCTTAGATGTATAAAAGGGAATTATTTTACTCAAAATACTACCATTTGACATCATGTTCATGTTAGTGACAGTGGAATATGACTGAGTCCTACAAACATCTGATCACATTTATTTATCCAACATTAAACAAAGTGGCCTTTTCAGAACCTTCTTTTCAGAACCATCTTACATTTAGTGAAAAACAATCTTCAGCATGATTAATGAACCATTCATTCCATCATAATGGCACTTTAACAGCAACATTCTGTGATGGTTGCCCTTTTCTTTAGATAATACAACAAAGCTCAAATATAGTTCAGAGGTAGTGCTTATGTAAGAAGCAAGATCAAGGGCTACGTCTGAGTTGGTACATTAGTGACATACTTTAGAGGAGTTCTTCCATTCCATGTTGAATCAGAAATAAATAGAATAAGAATACCTAATAATGTCACCAAAGTTTATATTTACCTACTTCTGAATACAAATTTGTCCAGTTTGTGATGGTCTGCTGTATTAAAAACAAGATTGATTTCCCTCAGAAGTTTTTCACCAGCTTGGACAGCAATCTCGCCCTTTTGTGCTTTGAACAATGCTATAGCAGTGTCCCAGGTCTAGAACTTTGGAAATGTAGTTCTTCCAGACCCCTGAGTCCATACTATGGACATCAGGTAGCAGAAAGTTGCATCTCTGACTGCTCCTTGCACTTGGGATGCAGGTAAATATGTTATAACAGTATCCCATGTTTAAAGAACCCCGGGACACAGTTTTCAGGATGCTTATGCTCAAGAGCCATATATATAGTATACTCTGGTATCTGGGATGCTGCTATGAAGTGCCATACAGATCTTTCTGGTTTGGTCTCACTTCTGGCCTCCAGTTCTCCCACGCAGGCTGACAAGCAGCTCCATCTCTCACATGGAGGGCAGCCAAGATGCTTCTTGCTCACTCCAAGAGCAGGTGGAATCACTCAGCTTGGCTTGTCAGCTGCTTCAAGGTCTCGCCATTCTCAGCTGTTCAGGGAGCTGCTGATGTCCTCAAACTGGCGACCTTCTGATGTTATCTTTTGGCTATGGAGGCTCTACCCTCTAGACCAGACCTCCTGCCCATCACAGTTCCTGGAAAAGTCAGTGGTACCAGAAGTTCTCTACAATCCAAGGGGAGGAGGGGGAGGGACAGAGAAGTTGCCCTTCCTTATATTTTGGGAAACGGGGGAGGGGGGCACTGTGGGAATATTAGATGCAAGAATTAATGATGTAGAGCATTTTATTTTACTTACAGTGTACAAAATAAAACTGGCAGTGCAAGTACTTCTAATGCATTTTCTGAAGTCAAAATGTATTGCCAAAGTCAAATGTGTCAAATGAAGTCAAAATGTGTAATGTATACACACATACAAAATAACCAATCTTAACAGTGACATAAATGGACTGCCTATTGCACACATGGATGACAACAGTCTCAATTCACATAAATAACTACATTGTTTCTATAGCAACTAATGGACTTCAAAACAGTAAAAAAAATGAGGAAAAAAGTTTTATACCATCAAAACCTCAGAAGGCCGATTCAGCATGGAAAGTTACTACCTTGTGGAATCCTCGGAAATAAACAGAATAACATACATGTCGTTGCATTATGATTGATACTTTAACTCATGTGTGTTTTTACTTAAATAAATGCTTTAAAAATGTTTATAAAATTCACTTAAAAGGAATGTTAAGATGGAATTGTTATTCTCAGCACTGACACCAGCATGATATGTTCAATTTATCTACATGCACTGTAGCCCATATGCGTCTGCATTCCATTCACCTGTGGTCTATAGAACTTGTTGTTTATGGCCATAGTATGTATTGAAAGAGATGCATCCTGTGCTGAAATATACCTTTGACTAGAAGCCTTAAAATAGGAACTAAGGAACATGCAGAGTTTCCCTCCTCTCACATATCCTCCAGCTTTAAACAGTATTTCAGACTTCTGCAGCATTTAAGTCTTGTTGCTTGCAAAGGGTGAATTTCAGTTATTTATGAGGCAGTTTGCTGCCAAAGAGGTGAACAAGAATCTCCTCTGTGTCTTGTGTTAAGGCTGCCTTTTCTGTTATTTTTCTCAGTGATTGTTATAAAAAAGATATTAAAGGAGTGGGACAATCTTGTTCCCTTTGTGCTATCCTGAATACTAAAATTGTTGTAGCCATTGCAGTGATTGCCACCTTCAGGGCTTCCATGGCTATTTTTAGGCTTGGTTGATCAGATATAAACATATAGGACAGAGCTGGCACATCAATATGTAATACTGTGTAGAAGAAGAAATTTTGGCAGGTGCTGCTGCCATGCAGAGATGAGAAAAGCTTGAACCTGCTGCTGCAATTCCCTTTTCTACAAAACTGACAAAAGATCAGGGCCAACCTACCCAGGAAGCTGACTGAGTGGGCTGCCTCAGGCAACAGATGGGGGGGGGCAGCCATCTCAGCCCATTCATTCACTAGCTTTAACTGCTCCTCCTCCTGCTCCAACTCTCTGGGCTTGAAAAGGAAGAAGGGACAGATACTGCAGCACTCCTCTTTCCTCACTCTCCTATCCTCCACACATTCTTTTCTGCTCCATCCTTTTCTTTCTTCTTCAGTCCAGGCGGCAAGAGGACCAAAGGCTGCACACCACCAGGAAGGGAAGGTCAGCATCTCAGACAGGGCTGGCCCAAAACTTTTTTGAAGCATCATGCCGAATGTTGGCCACCTTACTTCCCTGTACCAGTCTCTGCTCCTCTCACTCTTCAGTGTACTAGCTTAGCACTCTCCTTGCCTCCACATTTACTCTTCCTTTCAGTCCTCTCTTCCTTTTCCAATCCAGGGAGTGGAAGAATGAAGAAAAGCTGAGGCAAGTAGGTGAACAGAGATGAGCGCCTCCACCCAACCTGCTCCCTGGGGTGATTGCTTCACTTGGCCTCATGGATGGGCTAGTATGACTTGGGTAGCTTTCACCTAATCCTTCTTGCATATGTACATGTACACACACACACACACACATACAATCCTTGTTGTGGTGAAGCTGTGGTAAAGGAGGGTTCTGCTGGAACAGAGATGGCACCTCCTTATCTCCTCCTCTTCCTCCTCCAGTAACTCAAAACAATAACATTGCAATCATATGTTCAAAACCCACATGGGAGATTTAGAAAAAAATCCATTAAAAAGGAAAAGGTACTTGTCTTATTCCATGGGAAAACTTTTAGAAAACTATGTCGGTTTTGCACCCAAACATGCAATTATTCAGTGGGAAACAGTTATTTTCATGTGGAGTTCTGCACACTTTAAAGTACATCTAGTTTGACCCTGAGAAGCACCAACCCATTTAACTTTGACGAATATTTCCTTACCAGATATTCAAGACGCTGCCTTTATTGTGTAGCTGGTAAATATGTGCCCATGATGAATAATGAACACTGCAAACAGTCTCAACCATGTATATTTTCCTCTTTCTATTCGCTGCCTACAAAGTGTTCCTCAATAGATCCACATTCTAAAACATTAAATACTCATGCCTGTATGCTGGCATGAGTTATGGCCCAATTCTGTCCCAGGCTGGTGTGCACAGTGCAGAGACACTGATGCTACATCCACTGAATTCTGCACACAGGCAGACAACCGAGCTGGCCAGGAGAGGCACCGCAGGCGCTTGCCTATAAGTCGACCCCACAGATAAGTCGAGGGCAGGTTTTGAGCCAACAATCATGGAACTTTCTATGACTCTCGGATAAGTCGGGGGTTAAACTTAGGGGGGTGTCTGACTATAGTTTTGTCTGATTTTACCCCAGGCCAGATCCTGAAAAATAACCTACCACTAATTGTTACCTAAGAACTGTGGTCTCTAATTTATTAAAAACATAGTAAAAGATCATAAGATACATTTTTATTCTTTTTTAAATTCTGGTCTTCACCACTTTTTTGTAATGCCTTGCAAGGAACAGCAAGGCAGGAAGGGAGGTAGCTAGTTGGATGTGAAAGCCCCACCAATAGCCAGTTTTTGGTCATCAATTCATGTATGAACCAGTGATTGAAAATCAGCACAGTAAAAAAGCAGAAACATAATATGGAAAGTGATCAATCATCCAGAATTTCTCAGCACACTTCTGGCGCAAAACAGTGCAAAGGCAGGGTCTTCTGTTCTTCAAACAGATGGAAAGAGAAAATATGTGATGAATACATGAAGTCTGAGAGGAGATGAGGGCTTGTATTATTAATTACAAACATTTTGCTAATCATGTTGGCATTCTTCAATATCTGAAGACTATGGTATCGCGCTTTGAATAGTGTTCTGGAACAGAGTGTCCTCTCCAGTGCGTGCAGTCTGGGTGAGGTAGATATGGAGGATAGACTGTTACCCATGCAGCAAATCCCCCCTCTCCACATTGCTGAAATGGTCCAATGGAAAGGCAGAAGCCAATATGGTTGGTTCCAGCAGTGTCGCAGGAGTTGCCAGAATGTGACTATGTTGAGCCATGAACTGCCTCAGGGACTCCGGCTCCGGATTTTGCCTTGAGGTTGACTCCTGAAGCCTTTTCCATAACTGGATGTAGCCACAAGGCAGTGGAGGTTTGGGATTAGAGTTTTCCTTCTATCAGATGAGCTGCCTTCCCAGGCTAATGAGTCCCACCTACCCGGTGGCTGTTTAGTCGCCTCTTACAACAAGTACAACCAAACTGAGGGCCTATTCTTATCCCCAGCTCCCAAGGGATCCCCAGGGGATTTTGCTAATATGAAGGGTATAATTTATGGAAATGGGCTGCCAAGGGATATGCAAGTGAAAAAGGTTGGCAACCACTGCAGGAGATCCATGAATCAAATCCACCTTTAAGGTGGCCATGAGGAAAACCATGAATCAAAGATACCTTTAAGGTGTCTGGTGTGTTAAGCCAGAAGCTCTACATACCACATACAACCCAGAACACATAAATGAGAGTGTGCAATTCAATTCACAACAGAGTGATGAGACATTTGCAACCCTTTTTATTCAGAAGTAGACCCACTGCTTTCCATGGGTGTTATTCTGAAGGAATGGTGCACTGATGTTTAGCCTGGAAAGGAGGGTCCCATCCTGGTGTTACAAAAAACAGACCTGCTTTGCAAGCATTTGCCAAGCAGAACCAGGCTGCAGTAGAAGGAAGGAGAATAAAAGGTTAACTTTGGCTGGAATGTCCCTGGAAAGTAATTATAGCAACTAAGGAGGTGCCTGCCTGAGCTGAGCAACAGCTCAGCTGAGAAAGGAAACTGTTCAGAGTTGAAAGGCTCTGCCCTCTGATTGACCCGGAGATCAGGCGAACTGAGAATTGGAGCTTGATTACTTGGCAAAAATTTCACATACTATATGTGAGTATCTACGGTAAGTAAAGAAAAACTATACTTACCTCCTCGGCTGCTGCCTATGGAACTCCTCAAAGCTACACCAGGTCTTTTGCTGGTATAGCTATAAGAAGACTCCCAGGGCATGTCTGGGTTGGGACAGGGGTTTTGGTTATGGAAGATGCTGGGGCTGCCATGATCCACCCTTATCCTTTCCCATACCAGCTCCTCTGCTGGCAGAAGCCCACTGGTGGCCAATCTACACAGTGTCACTGGCAAGGCCTTCTGGACTTTGCACCAGCAGCAGTGCTCCACAGATTAGTGGAGAAGCTGCCATGACAGTGAACTCCACAGTATGCCAGCATAGTACAAGGTTAGGATTAGGCTGTTAGTTTTTTTTTAAATTAATTTATTGGAATGTGCACAAAACTCATGACATAAATAGGACCTGAAAAGGTTTAGATGATGATCAAAAATGGGTTTGCTTACACCCTTTATGTGAAATCTTAGAGGCAAAATAGTTTCTGCAAGAATATCCCTTTCATCATGCTAGAGTGACCTGATTTTTTTGTTAAGAAGAGTGTCAGCTATTGATGCAACCACATGACTTCCATGACATGTGTGTTCTTCCCCAGAGGGCTTCCTAGGGAGATCTGACAAGCCAGTCATGGTTTTACCACCAGCATTCCAAGTTGAAAAACCATATTTTTTCAAGACAAATTCTCCAGGGAGCTAAACCATTTTGAACATTTTTAGAGCAATGGAGCTGAGTAAAAAATGTAACATTTATGTATGATGCACCACCCACTGCAACTACATTATTCAGATCTGCACCCCCTCAGCTCCTTTCAAAGCTGTTTGTGACCACCTTCAGTGATCATTTAAAATTTAAAATTGTGAAATGAGGGAATCCCTAGGTTATTCACAGGGGAAAAAAAAATACTGTCAGCTATTCATGTGTTACTCATCAGTAAAGGGAATAGGAACTGTTTCAGTGAGAGAGAGAGAGAGAGAGAGAGAGAGAGAGAGAAGCTTATTAAACTTGTGTTGACATCTGCAAATTGATACTGCAGTGTTATGGTATAACTGAGGACCACACTACACATGCCGTTTAAAGCACTTTTGATTCTAATGGGCTTGCCTTTCTTTAGTACATAGCAGCTGGGTCAGGGCCCTCATGAACTAATTCTGCAGATGGAGCAGGGAGGCTTTAATCCTAACACCTGCCATGATTCTGATCTGTGGAGAGAGGTTCTGATCTAATTGTTATTTTCAATTTGAAAGAAATTTCTATTGGCACCAATAGAAGCTTTTCTCTATGCCAGGGGTGCCCAAACCCTAGCCCTGGGGCCACTTGCAGCCCTCGAGGACTCCCAATGCGGCCCACAGGGAGTCTCCAATGAGCCGCTGGCCCTCTGAAGACTTGCTGGAGCCTGCACTGGCCTGAAGCAACTGCTCTCAGTGTGACGGATAACTGTTCAACCTCTTGTGTGAGCTGTGGGATGAGGGTTCCTTCATTGCTTGCTGTTTCACATCTGTGATGCAGCAGCAGTAGCAAAGGAAAGGTTGGCCTTGCTTTGTGCAAGGACTTTTATAGGCCTTGAGCTATTGCAAGACCTTCATTCATTTATATAAGTTCCATCTCTAATATATTCATTTATGTAAATTTATTCAGATTTGAAATGTAAATTAATTCTTTTTCCCAGCCCCCGACACAGAGAGATGATGTGGCCCTCCTGCCCAAAAGTTTGGACACCCCTGCTCTAGGCTAATAGATTGGGAGTCCCTGAGGAATGGAAGAGGTGAATTAAATCTGTGCAGTCCCAGTTCATGGGCCCAAATTCAGCTGCTGTGCACTAAAGGAAAAAAATGGGCAAAGACTGTTGAGGCATCAGGTTCTGAGCTCCCTCTTCGTAGAGAGCCATTCCTTTGAGTACTATGTGCAGGGGAATGCCTTAACCTTGTGATTCCAGTTAGAGAGGAATTGGGACACACAGTATTTGTGTCAAGAGACTTGAGGCAGGGCATCTGTAAGGGGTCTGAGAAGCAGGGCCTAGGAGAGGGGAGATTAAGGGGATAAATTGTACCTGGGCCCAGGGTGGAAAAGGAGGCCCAGGAGTCCAAGGAGGGGGCCCAGAAATTTCCTGGGATCTTACATTTTCCTATCTACTCAGACTTGTTGTTCACATGGGATGCTAGAAACACTACTACAAGCGCTGCAACTACTGGCAAGCCATATATGCTGGGCCAAGGAATTCATACATGACACTTCTTAACACAGTGTCAAATCTGGGAGGAAACCGGCCTGCTACAGTAGCTCTTTGGCTTGTGGATCTCCTTGCCATGCAGGAGTGTATAGGACAGTGATGGCAAACCTTTTAGAGACCGAGTGCTCAAATTGCAACCCAAAACCCACTTATTTATTGCAAAGTGCCAACACAGCAATTTAACCTGAATACTGACGTTTTAGTTTAGAAAAAATAACTCATACATTAACATCTTTTACCTACTATTACCTGTAACCCGTAATGAACTTTTCCTCTAGAAATTTGTCCAATGCCTTCTTAAAGGCATCCAGGCAAGTTGTCATCACTGCTTCCTGTGGCAAAGAGTTCCACAGACTAATTGCATGCTGGGAAAAAAAATATTGGCAGGGAGAGGGTGACTGCAAGACCTTGCCACTGCTCATTTTCTCAAACAAGAAAATATATTTTTTTAAAAAGCCCCACCCACAGAAGTGAGCTCTAAGGCTGCAATCCCAGCCACTCTTTCCTAGGAGTAAGCCTCATTAACTCTAATGGAGCTTACTTCTGAGTAGACACACAGGAGCGGGCTCCAAGGCTGCAATCCCAGCCACTCTTTCCTGGGAGTAAGCCTCATCCACTGTAATGGGGCTTACTTCTGAGTAGACAAACACACTGTAATGGGGCTTACTTCTGAGTAGATACACAGGACTTATCTCTGGCTGCGTTGCTCACCCCCAGCTATACCTCTACTGCAGGGATGCTCAAACTTTCAACTTTAGGGATTCTGGACCTTTAGCAAGTGTATAGAAGAGAGAATTTCAGCAGGTGTAGCTTGTCATCTGTGGGATGACAAGTTGCACCTGCTGCAATTCTCTCTTCTATACACTTGTTAAAGGTCCAGCATCCCTAAAGTTGAAAGTTTGAGCACCCCTGCTCTACTGTGGAGGAGAAGCCTCTCCTGGAGCTGAGTGGGGAGCTGCTCAGGAAAGGCGGGCTGCAAAGGCTCGAAATGGCTGAGAAGGAGTGCGGCTCGGGACTGGCTGGTGGTCAGCCAGTGAAGGGCCCTGAGTCATTCCAACAGAAAAAGCCAGGAGCCTGCTGGAGACTTGGGGAAAGGAAAAAACAGGGACCTTAAGCCTGCAGAGTGGGCAAAATTTAAAAGGGAAACAAAGGCAGGGCAGGTGGGGGCAGCAACAGAGCCAAGGGAGAGGAGGGCAGTGAGCTCAGGGGGGAGAGGGAAGCAGCCTGCCCTCCCCACACAGGCTGGGAAAAAGCCTCCCTTTTCTTAAAATGACACACGCAGCTTCAGCACCCCTCTCCAGGCTGCCTGGCTCAGCGAGTGCCCACAGAGACGGCTCTGAGTGCCCCCTCTGGCACGCGTGCCATAGGTTCGCCACCACTGGTATAGGAGCTCAAGGACACAGCTGTGGGGCTACAGTTGCTGCAGAAACAAGTTTCAGTATGCAGAGGAAACTTTGAATTCTTGTGTGAGCCTAAATATGATGATGCTAATTTTCTGCATGATTTTCAATATTTAAAAGATTTTAGAGAGAGGAGTGGTTTTCTGTATTTCTGTATGTAGTTGCCAATGCCACATGGGTAGGTAGACCAGGGCTCCAAAGACTTTTCCAGCTGTCCCTCCCCTCCACCCTGTTTTGCCCCTCGCTGCCTCCATTTTGCTCACCTGTCACTGCTCAGCTGTCCCTACCCTCCCCCACTCTTTCACCCCTCCCCCATTTGCAAAGGGCCCCCCCCCCAAATTTTGTACCTCCTGATAAAATTCCTCTCAGGGACCCTGCTGAGAAAACAAGTATTATGCATCTGCCCTTCCTACACTGGGTACTGACCTTGGCAAAAGTGTTGTTTGCGTGCAAATAGTTCCCTTAGATGTGTGAGCCCTGACACCAAAGTTTCCCATCACCAAAGTCTCCACTTCTTCTCTTTCATACTCATGATTTTATTGATATAGGGACAGAGTGATAAAGCTCCAGACTACACAACTTAACATATGACCTATGTTCCTGTGCTATATATTCCTACAGTGTTGCAGCATGATTGACTTGTTAATAATACTTGGTTGATTGGGAACAGGCATGGCTGGCTAAAGAGACAGGTGCCTGGATGTCCTTCGAGTGCTTTTAGATACATGTTTTTGCTAGGTACAGTGATAACCAGACAAAGATATAATGATCCCAATATTAGCTCTGTAGACAGAATCACACAATGTACTGTGTGAAGAAGTACTTAACTTTTGTCCATCCTAAATGTCCTGCCAATCAGTTTCATTGGACGCGCTATGGTCTTTGTGTTGTGAAATAAATGTATTCACTTTCTCCACAGCATGCATAGTTTTATAAGCCTCAATTATGTCCACTTGTTTGGTGCCCCAGAGTTTGTGAGGCTAAATTCTTAAGTGGGAATGGAGAACAAGGCAAAGATGCAGCCATTTATTCAGAAACCTTGCAAGCAAAGAACATTGTGCTTGCCTTGGCTTTCTATTTTTGGTGACAGAGTTGTTCAGCCAAGGGCCTCCCACACTTCAGCCTGTTCTATTCCTGTTTAGTTCAAGTTGTGAGATATTTTAAAATTCTATAAATTCACTGGAGACATTAGATCATGAATTGAGACTCAGAACATGGCAGCTGCAGAACACCAGGTCAGAGCTGACCCTATAAAGTCATGACATGAATGCTGGAAACATTAATGAGTCATTTTCAAGGTGCAGCTAAAATGGCAGTGTCCTAGGCGGGGCAGAGCAATGCAATTCTTTATTACCTTGTTTCAAACTAAGGTTCACCTACACTGTGATCCAGAGCACAGGTATGCAGAAGTAAACCCCACTGAGTCTAGTGGGATTTATTCCCCGGTAAGCATGATTAGGATTATAGACTTAAAATTTAGCAATTGTATGGTGCTTTTGAAGTGTACAAAGTTCTTTGAGTGTATTATCTTGATGGCAAACTTTACAACAACCTTGTAAGGTACAATATTACGAGTATTATCCCATAATTGCAGCTGAGGAGCTGAAGCTGAGAGGGAGTGGCTTGCCTAAGGCTAGTGAGTGAACTAGCCATGTGAGTTCACGGCAAAGGGTACAATCATATACACACTTAGTGGGGAGTAATAATCTCCATTAAATTCAGTAGCAACGTTCTTCCCCATCTATATGCATACCATGGGGCTACATGTCAAGCATTCTGTTTTCAGCAGCAACTACTGTAGCTGGTTCTGCTTTCAGCCTCTGAAATTAAGGGCTAGGTTGGTGTTTCTTCAGGAGATCCAGAGAGAGAGAGAGAGAGAGAGAGAGCGAGCATCTGTGCAAAAGGGGCATTATATGTGTCAGATTCATATAAGACTCCAACCTTATATGTAGACAGCTGCTTCTTCTCTGCAATTAGGAGACAAAGTCCCACTGTAAAAGGAATCGCTGTGCCCTTGTGCTGCTGCTATGGCTGCTCCTCCATTCTTGGTGTGCCTACACTTGCACAGTGGCACATGTGAGCAGGCAGCGGGGGGGGGGGGAAGAGTGATCAGCGAGAGTGAAGCACATTCTAATAAAAAGCTGCAGAATAACCGCAAGGAAAAAGACAGAAATGTTTTCAGGCCTATCGCTCTTTTTCAGCAGTCCTACTTCTAACTTTGTATTAATTGCCTCCCTTTGAAATGTAACTGCTTTGTAAGTCTAATTAAGAGTGGGCCTACCCATGCTCTCTTCTGTGCAAACATGTGGGTGCTGCCATAGTAACAGGAAAGGAACACCAAGAAGAAGCTCTCTGATTAATGTAATTACACAGCGTGCGTATATAATGCCTTTAAACACAGCTTACTTCTGCATAAGAAAGAAAGACGAAATATCAGGATTGCGCGTTATATGTTTCTTAACTTTCTGAAAAATACGATCTGAACATATTGATGTGTATTATCGGCAGCTGCAGCTTGGGTTTTCTTTGCGAGCGTTTTTGCAAAGATAAGCAAAGCTCAAACAGATGAAATTGGGTGGGGGACTACGATAGGCTTTAAATAAGACAGTGGTCTGATCCACTGATGAGGAAGTGGGGAGATGTCCGCCCCGCACGGCGCTCTGGGGCTCGGAGGCGGTTGGACCCCTGACTCGAGCACGTCCTCAGGTAGGACCAGGCCCCGCTGGCGGCTGATGGGACCGTTGCCCCTGCGGTGTCCGGGGAGAGGGTCCCTCCCTTTGAGCATCCTCAGTGAGGGACCAGCGTTGCCAGGCAACAGCAGGGATGCCCCCAGTAGCCTCGGGGTGACGCTGGGGGAATGTGAGGGCCCTAGGAAGGGAGGCACTGTCAAGGGAAGGTGCTCTGGCTTGGCCAGCTTTGCTTGGCTGCTTCAGGTGTCTACATATAGAGGTGTGTGTATATATATATATTATTTGTGTATGTATAGTGTTCAAGAATATGTGTATGTACACACATATATACATACACACACATGATATACATATACAGTGCGTGTATATGTATATACAGCGTTTGTGTGTGTGTGTGTATATTTTGTGTGTGTATATAGGGTTCAAGTATGTGTATGTACACATATATACATACACATACTTACACACACAATATACATATAGTGCATGTATATGTATATACAGTGTGTGTATATGTGTGTGTGTGTGTGTATATATATATATATATATATATATATATATATATATATATATGTACCGGGTAGATGGGACTCGTCAGCCTAGGAAGGCAGCTCATCTAAGAGAAGGAAACTCTGACCTCAAACCTCCACTGCCTTGTGGCTACATCCAGTTCTGGAAAAGGCTTCAGGAGTCAACCTCGAGGCAAAATCAGGAGCCGGAGTCCCTTAGGCAGTTCATTGCTGTACACAGTCACGTTCTGGCAACTCCTGCGACGCCGCTGGAACCAACCGTATTGGCTTCTGCCTTTCCATTGGACCATTCCAGCGACGTGGAGAGGGGGGATTTGCTGCATGGGTAACAGCCTATCCTCCATACCTTCTTTACCCAGGCTTCGCGCACTGGAGAAGACACTCCAACTTCGCCATACGGCGTCGGCACAACACGGGAAGCAGCAGTTTACCGGTTATAAGTCTTTGCTCGATTGGCGTAGAGCATGACGCCAGGGGCTGCTTCCGACGGTGGGAGAGATCATTGCATCTCATTGGGCAGCTACCGCCCACCTTAAGCTGGGCAGTCCCCAGCCAGTAAGGTGTTGCCTCGCCACGGTCCGTTAACCTCATGGGGTGCGTGGGGTTTAGGGTGAAAACCGACAAGCGGATCGACAACTCTGCACCATGCAACAGAAAACAGAAAACTACTGCCCTAAAGCTGGGCACCTGGAACGTTAGGACAATGACACCTGGCTTCTCTGATGACCTGCAAGAAATAGACGACGCACGCAAAACAGCTGTCATCAACGTGGAGCTGAGCAGACTGCAGATGGACATCGTCGCCCTTCAAGAGACTAGGCTGCCAGATTCCGGATATGTCAAGGAGAGAAATTTCTCATTTTTCTGGCAGGGAAAACCACCAAACGAAACCAGGGAACATGGCGTTGGCTTTGCGGTCAGAAATACCCTGCTGAAATCCATCATCCCACCTACTGTGGGAAGTGAAAGAATTTTGTCCCTGCAGCTCCAGTCATCAGCAGGACCTATCACTCTCATCAGTGCTTATGCACCGACTCTGTCGTCTCCAGCAGAAGCCAAAGACAAATTCTATGATGACCTGGCCACCACTGTCAAGAAAATCCCTGTAAAAGAGCCATTGTTCATCCTCGGCGACTTCAATGCTAGAGTTGGTGCTGATAACAGTTCATGGCCCACTTGCTTAGGTCAGTTTGGCACTGGGAGGATGAACGAAAATGGCCAACGCCTGCTAGAGTTTTGCTGTCATCACGGTCTCTGTGTCAGCAACACGTTCTTCAACACAAAGCTCCAACATAGAGTCTCTTGGAGACATCCAAGATCAAAGCACTGGCACCAGCTCGACCTGATCCTCACCAGACGCTCCAGCCTTCCCAGCATCAAGATCACACGCAGTTATCATGGTGCTGCCTGCGACACTGACCACTCCCTGGTGTGCAGCAGAGTGAAACTGCAAACAAAGCGACTGTATCACACGAAAAAGGAAGGAAGACCTCGCATTGATACCAGAAGACCCGGGATCAGAGAAAAGTGGAGGAATTTGCACAAGTGCTTGAGGAATCTCTTCCAGGCCCGGCCGACGCAAACGCATCCAACAGATGGGAACATTTCAAGAATACCGTTTACAACACCGCCTTGTCCATATTCGGCAAGAAGACCAACAAGGCGGCAGACTGGTTTGAAGCCCACTCTGAGGAGTTGACACCAGTCATTGAGGAAAAGAGGAGAGCTCAAGCAGCATACAAGGCCTGTCCCAGTGAGCGCAACCTGCAGGTCCTCCGAACTGCTCGCAGCAAAGTCCAACAGACTGCCAGGAGATGTGCTAACGACTACTGGCTCCAGCTCTGTTCCGAGATACAGATAGCAGCTGACACGGGCAACATCAAGGGGATGTATGATGGTATCAAGCAGGCCCTAGGTCCAACACAGAAGAAAATTGCCCCTCTGAAGTCTGCCACAGGCGAGGTCATCCAGGATTGGGCGCAGCAGATGGAACGCTGGGTGCAGCACTACTCTGAGCTATATTCCAGAGAAAATGTAGTCACCGAAGAAGCACTGAACAACATTGAGTGCCTGCCTGTGCTGGAAGAGCTTGACAGTGAACCAACCCTAGAAGAACTTCACGTGGCCCTGGACTCCCTTGCCTTTGGCAAGGCACCTGGAAAAGACAGCATCCCTGCTGAAGTCCTAAAATGCTGCAAAGAGATCATCGTCACTGAGCTGCATGAAATCCTCTGTCTCTGCTGGAGAGAAGGTGGAGTACCTCAAGACATGAGGGATGCAAACATCATCACGCTGTACAAGAACAAAGGTGACAGGGGTGACTGCAACAACTACCGCGGCATCTCTCTCCTTAGCGTTGTAGGAAAGCTGTTTGCCCGAGTTGTACTAAAGAGGCTCCAGGTACTTGCAGAGAGCGTCTATCCAGAATCTCAGTGTGGATTCCGAGCCAACAGGTCCACCACTGATATGGTATTCTCCCTTAGACAACTGCAGGAGAAATGCAGGGAACAACGACAGCCACTCTTTATAGCCTTCATAGATCTCACAAAGGCTTTCGACCTGGTCAGCAGAGACGGCCTCTTCAAGATTCTCCCCAAGATCGGATGTCCACCCAGGCTCCTCAGCATCATCAGATCTTTCCACAAGGACATGAAGGGCACTGTTGTCTTCGATGGCTCCACATCAGACCCTTTTGACATCCGAAGCGGAGTGAAGCAGGGCTGTGTTCTTGCACCAACCTTGTTTGGGATTTTCTTCGCTGTCCTGCTGAAGCAGGCCTTTGGAACTGCAACAGAAGGCATCTATCTCCGGACCAGATCAGACGGAAAGCTCTTCAACCTCTCCAGACTGAGAGCAAAATCCAAAGTCCAGCTGAAATGTCTGCGTGACTTCCTCTTTGCCGACGATGCAGCTGTCACTACCCACTCTGCCAAAGATCTCCAGCAGCTCATGGATCGTTTTAGCAAGGCCTGCCAAGATTTTGGACTGACAATCAGCCTGAAGAAAACACAGGTCATGGTTCAGGATGTGGACTCACCTCCCTGCATTACAATCTCTGAGCATGAACTGGAGGTTGTCCATGACTTTGTGTACCTTGGCTCAACGATCTCCGACACACATTCTCTCGATACCGAGCTAAACAAGCGCATCGGTAAAGCAGCTACCACGTTTTCCAGACTCACAAAGAGAGTCTGGTCCAACAAGAAGCTGACGGAACATACCAAGATCCAGGTCTACAGAGCTTGCGTCCTGAGTACACTTCTGTACTGCAGCGAGTCATGGACTCTTCACTCACAACAGGAGAGGAAACTGAGCGCTTTCCACATGCGCTGCCTCCGACGCATCCTCGGCATCACCTGGCAGGACAAAGTTCCAAACAACACAGTCCTGGAACGTGCTGGAATCCCTAGCATGTATTCACTGCTGAAACAGAGACGCCTGCGTTGGCTTGGTCATGTCGTGAGAATGGATGATGGCCGGATCCCAAAGGATCTCCTCTATGGAGAACTCGTGCAAGGAAAGCGCCCTACAGGTAGACCAGAGCTGCGATACAAGGACATCTGCAAGAGGGATCTGAAGGCCTTAGGGATGGACCTCAACAAGTGGGAAACCCTGGCCTCTGAGTGGCCCGCTTGGAGGCAGGCTGTGCAGCATGGCCTTTCCCAGTTTGAAGAGACACTTTGCCAACAGTCTGAGGCTAAGAGGCAAAGAAGGAAGGCCCATAGCCAGGGAGACAGACCAGGGACAGACTGCACTTGCTCCCGGTGTGGAAGGGATTGTCACTCCCAGATTGGCCTTTTCAGCCACACTAGACGCTGTGCCAGAACCACCTTTCAGAGCGCGATACCATAGTCTTTCGAGACTGAAGGTTGCCAATACTATGGTCTGATCCAGCAACTTCAGTGTGGATGGAGAGGCTTCAGGGAATGCATGGAGATTCACACAGCTTGAGATTAGATTGACAGTGTCAATCTAATACTCCATTCAATCTTTCAGGGATCTTCAGGCAACAATATATTGATCATCGGCAACATATTACAACACACTGGTGCGGGCATGACTCAGAACACCGCATGATGCTGCCTTGGGTCTGCCACTATTGCATCTGCAGAATTTTTCCCTGCTGTGTCATAATAACACCACATTGGCTCTCGGAACAATCAGTCTCATTAGACAGTTTTGAGTTATAAAAATCCACTTTTTGTTACATAAGGCAGTTGTGATTTCCTTTTCTGGTTATTTGACTATTCCACCCTTTTGATAGACTACAGGGAACATGGCTCATTTCATTGCATAATGCATTAAATTACATATTGAATGATATGTAACACGATAGTATTATTCAAAAATATCAAGATTTTCACAATTTTGGTCAGTAGTGGTGTCACCACCCCTGAGGATGTCACCTGGTGTTGTCCGCACCCCCTAGTGACGCCACAGATCTTCCCACATCAGTCTTCCCAGATTCTGTAGTTATCATCAGAGGTTCTTTTTCAGGTCCTGTCACTGACCATTTTTCAATCAGAGGTGATGCAGGCTTTCCGGTGGTGGCTCTCCAATTAATTTATTAATTTATTGAGAGCCCGATGCATCGCAATCTACCACCAGTGGAATGGGCACATGTGCGGTTGCAAGCATGCTGTAAAATATGTTGCGGCCACGCAGAGGCCAGTGCTTCCACCAGAGCTGGAGTATTGCCCACTGACTGGGGGTAAGTGCACTGCCAGATGGCAGGGAGGCATGCGGAGTGTGGAACACGAGTGTTTCTGGGTGGGGGGCAGCCTGGGGGGGGGCGTTCAGGCCTGGGACGGGGGCAGGAATAGCAGCAGAGGCTGCCACCAAATTCTATCCCCCCGTCCCACACTTGGAAGTCCTACACAGGCTCAAATCTGTTAAGCTGCACCAGCTAGGTGCTGCCTAGTCCCAATATGGGGAAAGGGAACTTATGTTCCCTTAACCCGAGGAAACCTCTGGTTTTCTCCCTGCCCACCAGAACACAGCAGTGGCTGTTTTGGCACCGCAGGATACAGCAGCAGCCATTTCAGTGCCACTGAAGGGCTAAAAGAATTTATATTCTTTAGATTTATATAGAAGAACTTCAAGGCTTAAAGGAAGCTCCACTCCCCCAAAAGCCTGGGTACCCCTATACCATCCAATAGTCAATTGGCTCTGGTCAGTTCAATTTCAATTAACTTTCTTTTGACTCTTCTGGGTTATGATGCCTCTGTTTGTTTGATCTCTTTGTGCCTTTGTGCCTGCATTATTTTTGATTTCTGATTAGTAGTTGTTTTAATTGCTGTTTTAAATTGTTTTTAATATGATGAATTGTAAGCTGCTTGATGATTCCTTCATTGGGACCAAAAGGTGACTTTGAAGTATTTTAAACTAAAAACAAATAAATATATCTACCACTGCTTTGTTGTTTTGTTCATTAGTAATGACATTACTTGTAGCACCACTTGTACAAAGAGGGTTTAATTCAGTTACAGTGTTCACCCTTGCAGTTCTCTACATTACAAACAGTGTAATATTGCTGGAATAAATTGGGCAGATTGAATGCACTACTCCTTTTATTTTATTATGAGAACTGGTGTATCATTGGGACTAAGGGGCCAATCGTGAGCTCTGCGCACCAGCTTACCACCAGTGCACACTGTCGCAAAAGTGCCATAAGGCCAGCACCAGTGGGAGGCCTGCAGTCCTCCACTCAGCAGTCTCCCAGAAGAGATGAGTAGGGATGCAGGGAAGGCAGGGAGGAGGCATTACGAAGCAGGTGGAGGCAGGTGGAAGGTGGGGAGGTGGTGTGATGGGGGAGAGGGGGCGGGACCGGTGGAGCTTGGTGGTGGAGCCACCAGCAGGACTGGTGGAGCTTTCCTTCTGCGGGGGAAGAAGACAAAAGTCTGCTGCCCAGGCACATTGGATGCCGTGACTGCCATTTTGGTGCTGCAGCAGCCCCGCACTCCAGGTAGCTCAGGACTGGATTGTAAGAATGGCTAAGATGCTGTAAATCAGGCCTGAAGCAAACTGGCTGAGTGTGTAAAGTCTGGCCCCATAATGTTGAGTCCGAGTAGATGTACCCTGGCACATGAGGCTTAGTCCCAGATAAGAGACCCTCAGAGGAGACCTCCTTGTCTGCCTCCCTGTAGGATACAGCAGGTTTTGGTGGCACAGGTGCATTAGCGGTAAAGGGAAAGACAGGATTGGGGCCTTAATTTTTTTCCATTTGAAAATAAACTCCCCCAAAAGACTGTTTCATGGAACAAATTAAATACAAATACTATCAGTAGTATTCTAAGTCTCAGCTGACTAAGAGATACCTAGTATTGTTATCTAGATTTTATCAGAGCTTTAATGATTATCTTGGAGTTTATGGATTCTTTATGTTGTCCCTATTTTTCTTCTCTGGGAATGTTGATTTAACTATGCCCTGTCAGCAGTGACTTCAAGAGCAAAGTATTTGGGAATGTGTTTTTTAAAAACTCCATCAGATAACACCCCCTCCCCAAGCCTTGCCTGTTTATGATGTCATTGTACATGAAGTATCCAATGACTTGAATAGATTGTTAATCATAAAACAGAGGATAGAATTCCATGTGGCTGAATGAGCTTGTTGAAGTGAGGGGTCAGAGACAGGCTAATCTCTTGAACTCACTGCTAGGCTTGGTTGAATTATTCATTGGAAATAAATTATCTGGCAAAGAAAGCTCTATTCTCCCTGCTCATGAGCAGATCCGGACTTCTCTAAATTTATTTTTATACCCAATTGTTCTCTTCATGTGAATGAGTTTCAGCACTTTCTCAAGGGTTCACTTGCACTATTTGCTAAAAATTCTGTTATTTTAGTGTATGTAGGGCTTCGTGTTAAGCTGCCTAGGAAATATACCACAAAAGACAGACCCCGCTGAGAAAGTTTTACAATTATTAAGGCGTGACAAAAAATGGGTCAAACGATAAGGACACCAAGCAAGGACATTTTTATATACTGCTTCCTTTTTACATCTGCTTGCACCATCACCTAGCAGTGTCCTTTAAGCCTCTCAGAAACAGGAATAATGATTTTCCTATTCTTTCTTGGAGAGCACCCATGCCTAAGAGCCTGGATCAAGTCTGAATGTCAAACAAAGAGATGGGTATGTTTAATTTCATACCAGCAGAGTTCTGCACTCTGATTTTAGGTTCAGAATGCAGAGCCATTAAGAATGAGTTCAGCAAGGCTTCCAAGAGAAAGATTTCTACTCTGATGGAAAAGATCACATGCCAAATCATTTAGATGTCCATTATCTGAATGCAAAATGACTCCAAAAAAGATATCTTGGAATTAAAAAAAATAGTGAATCCTGTTGTAAAAAATGACTAGCCTGATAAGTAAACAGGGTATCACAGGATATACATTACTCTATATCACAATGTTTTTCAAGTGCTGTGATGGATACGGTTGGCAATTCCGTTCTTTTTGCAGCTTGCCACATAACCTCTTTTGTCAGGCCTACGCCAAACAGCCCGACACAGCCCAACACCGAGGTTCTGGATGCAGAGCTCCTCTGGTCCCACCTCCCTCCGGCCCCGCTTGCTTCCCCTGGCATGCCTCCTCCTCACCCTCTCTCTGCCCTCCACCCAACTCCCCCCACCTTGGAACACCTCCTCCCCACCTCCCCCCATGCCCCCACCTACCTCTCCACTGCCGGGCAGTTTGGGTGACCATGGAGCGGTGGGAAGCGGCGGACCAACGGTGCTAGCACCAGCACTGGACCAGTGCTGAGGGCTGCAGACATGCCTTACAGCAAGTTTGCAACACTTGGTGCCGGTTGTGGACCAGCGCTAAGAGCTGATTTTGCTACTGCAAGTTCAATTGTTCCTGGATTTGGGGGGAATTATAGGATTGGGCTGTGCATTAGGCTACTGATGGGACAGACTAAATACAGCATGTTCATTACCTAGATGACCCAGTCTCATCCAGAAAAAAAAAGTGAAATAAATGCAGCAAGTGTATTAAATGCAAATATCGGTAACAGTGTACACCTTTATGTTTTATTGAGTTTCAGTACCCTGAAACTACATTACATTTTTTGCCTTGGTCACGATTCCAACAATTCATCCCTAAGTTTCTAAACAGCCACCTCTTCTAATATAAGCATAAGCATATAAGTTGTTTACACTCTAGGCCTGTGGTTTTCAAACTCTCCGGGAGTTTGAAACCCGCAGTAAGTCTTTGCAGGGGGGGGGGGAAGGCAGCAGAGGCAGGGCGAAGACAGTCGCTCAGGGGGCTGCAGGGACTGGGGTGCACCCTCCAGTCCCTGCAGCAGCCATCCTTGTGTGTGGGGAGCCTTGCACGAGCACCTGCAGGGCACCCCAGGACAGGGAAAGGGAGAGTGGAGCAATCTGCCCTGCCGAAGTTTACGCAGGGCTCCCCGCACCCCCTGGAGGCTGCAGGAGGCTTGGGCAAGTGCACCCAAGCCCCTGCAGACCCCCTGAGTGGCACAATCCTGTGGATCATGCCGCTGTCTTCCCCCTGTCTCCTGGCTGCCCCCGCCCCTTAAGGGTGCAGAGGCCAGGACCCACAGGCTGGGGCATCGCGACACCCCAGTTCGAATACCACTGCTTTAGCCCTTTTTATTAACAACATTAGTTCACTCAGGGCCCAATTCTATCCAACTTTCCAGTACTAATGCGGCCGTGACAATGGGGCTTGTGCTGCATCCTGCAGTGGAGGAGGGCAGACACAGTGGCCTCCTCAAGGTAAGAGAATGTGTGTTCCTTTGCCTCTGGGCTGCGTTGCGGCTCCTTCAGTGTTGCAAAGTTGGATAGGTTTGGGCCCTTGGTTTTAACCGATAATCAGTTGACAGAGCTGTCAAAGCATTGCATTTCAGTGTTTTGTGTATAGTCCTCCTTTTTTTTAAAGGTCTGCTCTCCTGCAAGTTTTCAGGCTTGGAAAAGTAACTGCAGCATCAGCCTATCCAACATGGACTGATAAAGCACTGTTAATTCACCTGACAGAAGTAGTTCATGAAACAGATGATAATGTGACTGGTGAAGCCCCAGCTCTTCACCCCCCCCTCCCACTCCCATCTTGAGTGAAATTATCTTCATAAGTGAAGTGCAGTTTCCTTGGATGCTGCCATAGCTGTATTTCACACATTAGGGAAGAGGGGAAAATGAAGGAGAGGGAATGGGGAAAAAGAAAGATAACTTCCTATAGCTGTGGCAAGTGGATAGGTGGCAGTGAAAGGAAGATGCCCCCCCCCTTCTCCAGCTTAGATTTCAATGCCAGCCATTGAAGAATTATTAGGAGGGGTTGCTGAGTTTAGAAGAGAGGTGCACTTTCCAAGCATGCCAAATTCAAGTCCGGGTATTCCTGGGTTTGGTAATGTATCTAATAACGTTATAGATTTGAAAAGGAATGTACTGGGTCTATTCCTGTCCTTCAATTGCTACATATTCTTAGGTCTGATGTGCAAAAAGCAGTGATAAAAGCCAGATAAAATACATATTGTGTGTGAACATGCAAAAGAAGCTGTTTGGAAAGGAAGGCATTTGTACTGATGAATTTGGTTGATGATAGTACTAAATGAAGTGGGATATCAAACTTATTTCTTAATTAAAAATTACTGCAATCTCAAGTGCAGTTTTGCATTTGATCGGCAGCATAGGATTTGCCTTCATTTATATTTCCTTTTGCATGAAGAACACAGATGCTGGAAATCAACATCTATTCACACAGATCACTCTGGTTATGTTGTCAGATACGTTTTCTTGGATGCTTTCCTTTGCAGATTAAACAGAGCTATGCACCTTGACCTACCAAACAGAATTTTCTCCTGCTTCTATTCTGCCTGTTCCATTTCTTAATCACTGTAATTTATTACTGTTCAAGAATTACAAAATAAGAGGCAGTGGTCATGTTCCCACCTCAAGGAGTCATTGGTCAGTCCTGCCCCCCCCCCAAAAGTATAGTCAGATTCAGCCAGAGGAAGTCATCACAGATACTTGGCCCAAGGCTTATGGGGCTCGAGTGTTTCCCAGAGAAGTATATCTAGCATTGAAGCAGCAAAACAGAAACTAGAACAGGAAGTACCGCAAAGAAGTACCTACTAATATTGAGGTGTTGGTCTGCCTCCTCCCCGGAAAAGAGGGCGATGAGGGGGAGGAGCAGCAGAGGGGAGGAGAGTGCTGAGCTGGAACACTGGAGAAGGGAAGGAACAGAGACGAGCACATCATCAGGTAAGGGGCAGCAGCATTTATCATGCTGCCTCAGGCAGGCCCTGCCTGACATGCATGCATGAGGTAAGTCTGAAAATGTATGCCTAATCACATGCAACTGGATACATCTAGGTACTCCATGTGACTGGGAACCTGACTGTACAGAATTCCCAACTACATAGACTACACACTGCATAGATACATGACCTCTTTCAGACCTTAAGGGCACAATCCAAACTGCGCCCTATGCCAGCCCGAGTCCCTTGGGCCGGCCTGGGAGAGTAACAAACATGCCGTAAAGCACATTTGCGCCTCCACAGTAGGAAGCCTGTCCGATGTTTTGAGAAGTGCTGGCCTGCGGAGGCTGACGGAAGCCTCCGCACCAGCTTCCTCCCAGCACCTTGCGTCGGCTCAGATGAGCTGACACAAGGGTGAAAGGTAGGTGTGGGGGGAGCAGGGCAGGGAGAAGGAGGGAGGGAGGGCGATGGGTGGCCCCGGGAATGGCAGGCGGGAGCGTTCCCAGGGAGTTTGGAGCGGCTTCAAGCTGCTTTGCTCTCCTCGGACTTGTGCCACCTCAGGAGGTGGCACAAGTCCAAGGAGACCCATAGGCCCACAGACCTTACCCAGGGGTAAGGGGAAAAGTTTCCCCTTGCCTCTGGCTAAGCCGCTTCTGGCCACAATCCTGCGCTGGATACAGCGCAAGCCTCCTGGCTTGGCTGTTCCAGTGCAAGTTAGGATTGCGCCCTTAGGCACAGAGGTAGGGCAGGGCAGAGGATGCAGTTTTGCTTCCCTCCATGCATTTGGTCTACACATACAGGGAACATAAGCATTTTCATTTTATGCTGCATTGGTACCTTTAGAACTGGTGCTGTTTTACAGCCCAGTCAATCAACTTGTACAGGAAGAGTGTTCTGTAGCCAGCTGGATTAGGTCAGGTGCAGCACAATTCTAACTTGTGCTGGAACCTGCAGGACTTGCTCTGTATCCACTGCAAGGTTCGGATACTTAGTGGCTCAGCCCCAGGCAAGAGGAATCACTTCCCCTTACCCCAGGGAGAGCCACTTCAGCCCCAATGAGGTTACTCAGATCTGCACCACCAAAATCGGTGACACAAATCTGAGCAGTCCGGGGGTGGCCCAGGCTGCCCAGGAATGATCCGCCGGATCCTGGCCCTGCCTCCCACTCCCTGAGCGCCCGCCCCCAAGAACACCTGCCACCCGCCTACCCCTGCTCCCTCCTGCTTCCTCCCCAGCCCACTGCCTTAAGGCATGTTTGCAACACTCAGCACTGGTGGTGGACTGGTGCTAAGAGCTCAGGATTGGGCTCTTGGTCTGTGCCTCACCCCATAGCATTTCTTGCCTTCTGAGGCTCCCTTCCGTCTCTCCATCAGAGCTTTTAGCAGTAGCGCTGCTAATGGATGGCATAGGGAGGACCCAATTATCATGTGATCTGCATAAAAAGCTTCCGCAGAACATATCTGGCTCGCAGACCTTATATTTAATACCCTTGCTTTAAAGAAAATATTATTGAGAATGCTTCCTTTGTTATTCTTAAATCTTGGCATTTAGCAAAGTCAAGACCTTTGTATCCCAAATATGCCATGCAAAATTTCAAGTAGTCTAATATGTAATGGATTTTTTGAATGATTTGTTGGCTTTGGATAAAGCACACAAAAATTATATATATATTTTTTTAATTGCACAGGTTAATGCTATCTTGTCACACAGTATAATTTTTTCAGTATTCTGTTTGTGTCGTGAGCAGCCTATGAGTCACTTAAGGAGTTTAATGGGTTTTAATGCCCAGATTCAAATAAAAATAAATAGGTAGGCTTTCTTTTCTCCCCCACCTTATTTTGTGAAACCCCTATAGAATTTGGTCTTTACTTCTATGTTATTAATTTGTTCTAGAAGTAGTTCTTTTGTTTAAGTTCTCTGATTCATTCTATCAGAGATCTCAGGAGCTCAAATTTAGAGAGTTCCACAGGAAATTAGAGACCAACATTCAATTATGATGTTTCCTAGGAGAAATCACCACACTGAGCAATACAGAAATAGTTCAGAACAGTCCATTTAAATTGTAAAAAGTATCCAAGTTGTATGCCATATCTGTTCACTTCAGCATAATTTGCCAGTATGCTGAGCAAAACTTAAAGATAAATTTGGCTCATTGAACAGAAGTGTAAATCAATAAGCAGTATTCTTGGCTCTGGCACAAAATAAACATTATGCCTTTGAGGTTCTTATGCCCTCTTATGTTGCTACACTTATTGATGCTTCTATAAAAATTAGCCCACACTACAAATTGCTCTCAGGGACATGAATGAAAATTCCCATGAATCTCATGAGAACATCTTGTGCATTTATCTAGGAGTCAATTCCCAGTGCTCAGATGTCAATAGTAATAGATTTTTTTGTGGCAAAAAATGGTTCAAGCATGAATATGAGTTGCTATGGCAGTGTTTCCCAGATTATGTCCAAACTAATTTGGAGTTTGCATTTACTTAATTTTGTTGCACTGTTACTGTTTACAGATCTAACTCCCTTGTTAGCCATTGAGCCAAACTGGCTAAATTTCGTGAGCAAATGAGTCCCTTTAAGCACATAAGAGGACACTGGGGATTCTGTGCTGGATTTTTTTTTTTTCTCCCTAGCAGCATCTGCATGGGAATTGCTCAAAGGTCTCTTTCCAAGTCCTTTGTGTTCCAAGGAAGTTTATTTAATGGCATGGCAAAAGGGAGGTATGCATCTGGAAAGTAAGCCTTACAGGCCTGGCTGCTGAAGCGGCCAGGGCCAGACCTGCAACACACTGCCCCCCTGCAACACCCCCCCCATATTTACCAGGTCTCATAGAGCCTTGCACAACCTTCCCCCTGGATCTCCAAAAGCCATCTGAGGCTTCTAGAGCTCCATTAAAAGTACAGGTGGAGCCTATTTATCCACGATAGTTCCGTTCTGTGATTAACAAAAAAATGTGTTGTGCTAAATTCCATAGAGTTACGCTAATACACTGCAGACTGACACTTCCAGATGGAAGGAAACTAAGGCAGCTGTTATGAATCCTCTCCCCTCCACTCCGTACTCAGCCCTCCCCATTGCCAGCTGCCTGGCTTCTTTCAAATGGGATGCTGATCTTTTAAGAGTCCAGCCCTATGTGTTACTACTCAGAAGTAAGCCCCATCAATTGTAGTCAATGGGGCTTACTCCCAGGAAAGTGTGGAGAGGATTGTAAGCTAAATCTCATGCTTTGCTTGGTGGGAAGGCTTGCTTGTGTCCGTGATAGCCTGCACCATGTGGGGGGGGGGGTTGCTTGTGTCGGTGATTGCCTGCAACATCTCAATGGGGGGGGATTTGGCAAACACTCCCTGGGTTTTTTTAAAGCAATCCCCTCTGTTGCTACCACACCTGCCCCTGTGTGTGTGTGTGTGTGTGTGTGTGTGTGTGAGAGAGAGAGAGAGAGAGAGAGAGAGAGAGAGAGCTCCGCCTTGCTGCATGTGCTCTGGCTACAGAGATTTTCAGCCCCCCCCTTCCCCTCTTCAGCCTCTTTGCTGGCTCAGGGGCTCCAGGAGTGTTACTGTTCCTTTGCAAGGGGAACCTCTTCCAGGGCTCCAGGGCTATTTCCCTGCCTGGGCAAGGCAGAGCCTTTTTGCAGTGTTTTGGGCTGCCTGGAAATGGAGCAAGATGCCAGTGCAGGGCAAAGGAGGCAAAGGTGTGTGTGACTTTTGTTTCCCCCACCACATTCGCATTGAGACAAATCAGCAGATAAAAAATCCATGGATAAATAGGCTGCACCTGTACATCTGATTTTCTGACAAAAAACAGGAAGTACTGTTAAGGGCACTCCAGAAGCCTCAAATGGCTTTTGGAGTACAGGGGGAAGGTTGTGCTGGCTTTGTCTGTCCCCCAGGAATAGTACCGGAAGGCAGGCAGAGGTGGCAGTGGGGGTGGCACATGGGTGGGGGTGGTGCAGCAGCAGGCACGGGGGTAATGCCCCCTAGGGCCCACAGACACAGTACCTACGGCTTTTGCTTCCCCAGCGTCCCTCAGGTCCACCACTGCTAAGAAGCAAAACTGGATACACTGAACTTGTCAAGTGGCCCTTTGTTTTGGGGAAATGATGGATTCTTCAGAAGATAGAATCTCAGATATATCTCAAGGTGGTTGAGAAAATCAGCACATGATAGAAGAGAACAGCCAAGGCTGGCCAAGCAATAAGACCAAGTGAAATGCTTGCTTCAGGAGGCAGATTAGTAAGGTGGCAAAATCCACCATCATTCTGCACCTTATCACCATTCTTTTCCCATTCCTGTCCCTGTCGAGGTGGCCAATTGCTCTTCAATATCAGTGCCTACACTGAAGCCACAGCCTCTTAGGAAACCAGAGCCTCTTATATCCACTGTGCACTGGGAGCTTACGGGTTGCCTTATAGAGGCACAAAAGTGCCAGCCCAAGTTCATTCTGGGATTGCGCCCTGAGAGTAATTTTGACAGGAACCCATTAGACGGGGGGGGGGGCCTAGATTGTCCCCCTTTGCCTAGCCTGATTGCCTGGGCTGAAGGCAATGGATACATTCTACCAAGAATTTTCCCAATTGAGTTGTGTGTCCAAACCAGGAAGAGAGGGGAGTAGGGTGAGCGTGTCAACTGCTGGGTGCTACTGCCCTGGGTCAGCCTGCAGACGCTGAGAGACCCTTCCCTCTTCCTTGACATGTACAGGTACTGCTCATAGAGAAATCATGTTTTTCTAAGCTAGTTTGGTCTATGTATATATTGCTCTTGCAGTCCAATCCTGTGAATTGATTTGTTGAGGGTCTGCAAAGTTTGAAGACAAATGTTTTACTTTTTTGATCCTAGAAAATAAATGGGATTTGGCCTCTTGCTTGCTTCATTCAAGATCTGTAAAGATTTAGGAACATCTCATTACAAGTGCTTTTAGATTAATAGCAGCTATGGCATTCACTAACGAAAACAATATAATTCTGTTTTTTTTTTTCCAGCAGACATAATGAATTTTGCAAGCCCAATTGACTCTTTTTTTCTGGTAAGACTCAGTAGAGAAGACCCAAGTTTGAGATATTATCATGTCAAGGCACATAATTTTTGTAAATAAATATAATGACAAGACTATATGTGCCTAGCATACTACTCGCTTAAAAGTTACTCTAAAGAAGAAAATGCCTTCTGATTATTCCAGATCCATTCTAGTAAAATAATGGGTAGAAGCTGAGCATTAAATCCAAGCTTTAAAAGTCACATAGTAAAGCTTGTTTGCTAATAATGGAAGTGGTTAGATTACAGTCCCAATTGCCAGATAGAGGAAAAACAGTATAATTTGTATGTCTCAGAGTGTGCATCTTTTACTTTCATTCCATGGCCACAATCAATGTTGTGCATCTTCTATTCATTTCAATGAGACTTGCACAGGACAACTTTGTAATAGATTGAGCCTCAAATCATGTATATTAACATATTTTTCATCTTTATTAAAAATGCACCTGTCTGGATTTTCAGAAAACTGAAGGCATAATGCACTTGGCACTGTAGTTGTACATATTCTTCCATTTTAATGGCCCTTTCATCCCCAAAGTGCTTATAGTTTTGCATTCTAAAGACCTGACACTGTAAATAGCTCCACATGAATTATTTACATGAGAACCTTTAAAGAAAAAAAAATGCTTAATGAGAAGCAGAAACTTTCGAGAGGAGATCATAAGCTTACACGTATGCTGGTTTAAATCTAGACAGGAATCAATGTATGAATCTGACCCTTGAATTCAGGGTGACTGGCAGCTCAATCCTATCCAAATCCCCTTCTCCACTGATGCAGCCTTGCCAATGGAGCATGTGCTGTATATGTGGGAGGGGTCAGTTGCAAAGGTCTCCTCAGGGTAAGTGAATGTTTGCTCGCTTATCCCAGGGAAGGCCTCAATCACCAGCATGGGACTCCTTGAATCTACACCTGCTGTTTAGCAGTCATAAGTCTGGGGTATAATGGTGATGGTAAGGGGGGTGAATGAGGTTAGGATATTGGTGCACACAAGAGCCACCAATACTGCCCCTGGTCTGCCTCCTTCCTGCCCTCCACCTTGCCCAGGAACATTCCTGTTCCCACTTCGCTCTGTCCCTGCTGCCATTGCACCTACCTTTGTGGGTTTCGTGGCAGGTCTCCTGCACTGCTGCTGATTGTGTCAGCACATTGTGCTGCCAGAAGCCATTTTACGAAAGCAGAACTCTAGTCTGCTGTCATAAAGCCCTACATGTGCTGGCCCAATCCTAAATAAGATTGGGCCATAAAATGCTGAAAGACATTCATGTTACTGCAGTGGTTCTCACACATTTAGCACTGGGACCCACTTTTTTAGAATGAGAATCTGTCAGGACCCACCAGAAGTGATGTCATGACCGGAAGTGACATCTTTAAGCAGGAAAATTTTAGCAATCCTAGGCTGCAGTCCTACGCACACTTACCCAGGAGTCAGTACCATTTACTGTCATTGTGAAAAGAATATATATAGTAGCTTGTTAAAAGTATAGTTCTGTAACATTTCCCCAAATGCAGTCACATATCATGGCAGCATCAAGTCTAATAGATTAAAAATAAAATATTGAAATGAATGGGGACCCACCTGAAATTGGCTTGCGACCCACCTAGTGGGTCCCAACCCAGTTTGAGAAACACTGATGTACTGTGTATCATCTCATTAATATTTGCATCAGCCATGAAAAGAAGGCCATTTGTTTTTCAGTTATCCCCAGTTTGTTCAATTGCTCAAAAGTATCCAAAAATGTATTACTCATACAGTTATTGTCCACATATTGGTCTAGAATGTTGGGAAAGAAGGGCTAAATCTAAGACAGACTAAATCCAATAGTAGACGCAGAGCCCAGGCCTATGCATGATTACTCAGAAGTAAACCCCATTATAGTCAATGGGGCTTACTCCCAGGAAAGTGTGGGTAGGAATGGCACCTTACATATCTAAGGGTGAAATCCTGACCGGCAGTTATGCTGGCATAGGAGGCCCTGGAGGTCACAAACGTGCCATAAAGCACGTTTGCGCCTTTGTGGGTGGGAGCCACGTTGGCGCATTTAGATGTGCCGATACACGGAGGCAGGCAGAAGCCTCTGCAGCAGCTCCTGCACCGCTGTGTTGGCGCGCTTGCGCTGACACAAGCTGCAAAGGTAGGCGTGGGGGGCAGGGTGCGAGAGGGGGCATTTCTGGGTGTGGGAGGGTGGGTGATGGGTGGCCCCGGGGGTGGGCGTGCGGGGACCCAGGGGCGGGGCTGGGACCCGGCGGTTATGCCGGATCCGAACCCCCCATCTCCGGAGAGAACGGAGCGGCTTCCAGCCGCTCTGCTCTCCTTGGACTTGCGCCACTTCCAGAGCTGGCGTAGGTCCGAGGAGACCCATTGGGGCATGCAGCTGTTACCCAGGGGTAAGGGGAAGAGCTTCCCCTTGCCCATGGCTGAGCTGCTGCACCGAACAAACCTACATTGGATGCAGCGCAAGCCTCCTGTCCTGCCTGCTCCAGTGCAGGTTTGGATTGTTCCCTTAATCCAACAGCTGTGTAAGGGCCCAATCCTATTGTGGGCTGGTGCCAGTGCTGAGCTCCAGTGCAGGCACGGGGTGTCATAAATATGCCATAAAGAATGTTTACGGCACCCTCCACATAGGGAGCTCCGACAGTGGCCCAGCACCACTTGGTGCTGGGCCCAGTGCCAGCCAGATGCTGTGTGGAGCACAGTAAGAGCTCCGGGCAGTGATGAGGGTATTGGGGGCGGGGGGGTGTTCTGGGGTAGGGGGTAGGGCAAGGAAGGCTGAGGAACCAGGGCAGGAGACAGGTAGGACTGGTGGAGCCGTGCTCTACCAGTTCCCATCCTCCATGTAGGCTGCAAAGCCTGACATGGAGGTTCTCAAGTCATGAAGTGAATCTATTGCCGAAAACTCAGGCAGAACACATGCAGAAGAAATGCCTTAGGGCAGTGTTTCTCAAACTGTGGGTTGGGACCCACTAAGTGGGTCGCGAGCCCATTTCAGGTGGGTCCCCATTCATTTCAATATTTTATTTTTAATCTGTTAGACTTGATACTACTTAGGTATGTGACTGCATTTGGGGAAATGTTACAGAACTGTACTTTTAACAACCTTCTATGTATATTCTTTTAACAATGATAGTAAATGGGACTTACTCCTGGTAAGAGTGGGTAGGATTGCAGACTAGGATTGTTAAAAATGTTCCTGTTTGATAATGTCACTTCCGGTGGGTCCTGACAGACTCTCATTCTGAAAAGTGGGTCCCAGCGCTAAATGTGTGAGACCCACTGACGTATCTGAAACGATCTGGAGGCTATTCCTTGACAAAACACTTAAAATCGTGTGAAGCGTGTAGATACATTTATTCAATATGCTAGACTGCTGATACAGGTGTGCTCCCCTTAGTGACCTACCAGTTTACGCCGGGATTGCATATGCGATGACCACGTGTGGTCACGTGGTTGTCAGGAGCATGTAACCCCACCCTCCGAATGTGAGGGGAGCTTAGCTCCCCTCGCCTCTAGAGGGTTGTCTGAGCCTCCCAGAGGCAGTGCACATCCGAGTGCTGCCTCTGGGAGGTTCAGACTGAGGGCAATTGTGCCTTTCACACAATTTCTGTCTGCCTCTGTGAAAGTGGAAGTTGCGCAAGAGGCGCAATTTCCCTCAATCTGAGCTTCCCAGTGCTCAGATGTGCGCTCCCCCTGAGAGGCTCAGGCAGCCCTCCAAAGGAGTACGAGCGGAGCATCCCCTTCCCTGCAGAGGGTTCAGATTACGTCAAGCACTGCTTGACAACAGGATCCCCATTGTTAACTGGCACATGACTGTATATCCTTGGGGGGAGGGTAACTGGTAAATTTATAATGATCACACATTTATGAATTTTTTTCTTTTGCATAAAAAAGAAAAGTATATATCACAATAACCCTGTTAGGTAAATAAGCATTATTATCACCTTATTGTTGCTGAATGGAACTTATTGTTGTTGAGTGACTGGCTTGCCTAAGGTTACCTGGGTCTTTTCCTAAGAGTTCATTGCAGGTTTCAACCCAGGAAAATGCTGGTTCACAGCTCAGGCTGCAATCCTATGCACACTTGTCTGGGAGTAAACTTCCCTTCAACTCAGTGGGGGTTAGGGCTCAATATGTTTGTGTGCTTGGAGGGAGGGACTACCTTCTCAAGCATTTTGGGGGGCTGCATTCATTGGATCAGGACCATTCTGGTGTTGTTGGATTCCTCTCATCCTGCCCTTTCCGACGGACTAAGGCAAGGTCGCCTACCCACGAGTAAATGCGCGACACAGCTCAGTTCACTTTCCATAGGGCTCCATGCATTTTTTGTTCTCCTGTTTTTTGTCCATAACTTTTGATAGAAATGAGATATTTCACTCTAGTTATTTGCATTGCATTCTGCTGGAAATTCTGCATCCAACGGTATATAACATGATGGTATTACTCCTAACCACCGCAATTTTAGCGCATCACTGCCCCAGTGCGCGTCACCCCCCTGCGCACGTCACCTGGTGAGGCCCACACCACCTGCACCCTCCCAGCAATGCCACTGAAGGTGGGCCTGAATTTCAGAGGGGGATTAGCTTAGCTCATGATTGGGCCAGAGTTCCTAGCTGAGGGAGCATAAAGACCTCAAAATTTTATTTCAGATGATAAGGCTGTCGTGAGGATAAATTGAGGGAACTCTGTTTATGCCACTCTGAACTCAGAGAGAGAGAGAGAGAGAGAGAGAGAGAGAGAGACTGGGCTTGTATATGTGAATTCCTCATGGAAGTGATATTCATTTTCATATCTTTATGTTTAGTTCTGAATTTGAATTCAATGGAGGACACTGCCACCTAATCAAGTGCACTTCCACACTGACATAAGCATCCCTGAACGAACTAAGCATATAAACTACTTCATGTAGCTAACATTCTGAGTTGGTATTTGCATTCAAATGCAAAGACTGTATATACAATAAATGTCACTCTTTACTGAGCCTGATGTTAACTCAGGTAGGGCAGAACTGACATTGCATAAAATAAGAGTCCTGAATAAGCTGAGATCTCTGCACTGTATAATACATTGCTCCAATGTCCACAATGTGCATTAGGCTGCAACTCTATCTACACTTTCCTGGGTGTAAGCCCCATTGAGTGCAATGGGATTTACTTCTGAGTAGACATGCCTAGGATTGTGCTATTAGTTGTTTGTGCCTCACTGATCTGCTTTTTTAAAAAAAGTAAAGAGTCACTTATTAAAGTGAGCATGTGTGTAAATTTCAGCTCTCTGGTAGCAACTGCAATATTTACTCTCAAGACAATTATTTATATGGACAGAATTCCAGATAAATTTCATTTCGCTTCTTTGGATGTTTCTCAAATGTATTAGTCACCATTTTAATCTCCCCCACAGGCCTGTGACTAAAGCTGGTTTTATATACTGAAGGATACCACTGAAGTCTTTTGCATCTCTCCATGGCATTTCCAATCATACAACACTTAATACATGTTTGTGGTGTCCTGCATCACCCTTTCCCCATACTTTGTATCTAGTTAATTCTCAGAATCTAGGCTCCATATCATCCTAACAAGCAATTAAATGTATGAGTTAAGTCTAGATGAATCGAGTCATTATTCTCACTCCTGTTATAAATGTGTTCTCTTCACCCCCATATTCTAAATTTAAGCACTAACACCCACATATCACGTTTCTAGACACATACACAAATACTTGGGAAGCAAAAATAGGAGTTTTAGGAATATTACACTCTCTGTTCATCTCATCTCTTTTCCATGGTTTCCCATATTTTTCTCATTTGAAGCTTTTCTGCATACATATTTAAAGGCTGTGTCTAAGTTGCTATTACACAGGTTTTGAGCTGAATTTTTAATCTTGTTAAGATTTCCTTTAGCTGTTTTATAATTCATCCTGAGCCTTTGGGATATTACAAGATAAACAACTAGGGACACATCCCACTGATCAGGATTGCATCCTAAATCAAGCACCAAAGAAGCAGAGAACAGGTTAGGGAGCTGTTGGTGGCAGCATACTGAATGATGCTATTTCTAGTGATTCTTTAGGAATGAAAGAAGCATCGCCTAGCCCTAGAACGTGTGTGGAGGCAGCAGATCTTGTTTACTTTAGGTCTAGTAAATGCCTTTTGTCTTCCCTAGCATGCCTTCTTACAGTTCAAAATGGCTTGGCAGCAGAGTAGCTGAAACGTGTGCCACCCCAGAGCACATCTTCCAGGGCTGCCCCTGACTTGGGCCACCCCCATGTCACATTTGGAGGGTGTTCTGAGGCCTGGGGGGGGGGCAAACCGGTTTTGCCTCACAGCCCGGTTTTTTGCAAAACCAGAAGTGACGTTTTAAGGCCTCCAGAAGGACTTAAGGTCATTTCTGGTTGTTGTTTTTTTTTTTGCAAAACCAAGAAGTGACTTTTTAAGGCCTTCTGAGGCCTGGAGAGGGTTTTCTGGAGCTCAGAAGGCCTTCTCCTAAAGGCTCTGGCCTCTGGTCTTTCTAATGGGGTGCCAGCTCCCTTTCCTGCCACAGTGCATGTTCTGCCAGCACAGACCTTGGATAGGATTGGCCATCAGAATACCTGAGCTCAAGTCTGGTTGGGTTTTTTTAAATCTACATCTGCATGGAAGATGAAAAGAGTATCTCAATTCAGGGTCAGGGTCAGACTGGGACCCTGTTCACACATATGCCCTGCAGTATGAGAACTACTTCAGCACCATATCGTCCCATGTTGCAGGAATATGCATGTAGATAGTATATTTGATAAAGCAGATAGCATAGATTTTTCCTATTGTTTGGGGGCACTACTGAGAATACTAATTCAATAGGAAATACCTATGCAATCACTTTGTCCCACATAGTTGTACTATGACACATCTGGAGAATGGAATTAGACCATAGTAAAACGACTTCCAAACTGCAAGATGTGCTTGAGAAAGAGGCTTCCGACTCATGAGAATAATTTCTATTTAATTCCTTGGAGAAGCCAGAAGAAATATTGCCACACAACGATCAGTTTTCTTAATCCTGTTGATCAAAGAGTCATTAGAAGGGATATAAAACATTTCCTTCTAAAAATGTTCAGACTCACTCAACACACTTTTTGGCATATTCTGCATTTCGGTATCATGGGGACCAAAAGTTCTTAGAATCCATGTCAGGAAACATTCATCCATGCTCCAAGTTTCAGTCCAGCCAGTGACTTCTGAGGTACACTGAATGCCTTGTACAGCAATTCTGTGATCTGATCAAAGTTGTTTAATCTCACTTGAACAGTCACCAAGACAACAAATGAAGTTCTGCTGAGCAAGGTCTTGACCTGCAATGTAGATGTTCTATCTTCTGTTGGAGAAGGTTTGAAAACAAGCCCCTCAAATTCTATATAAATCTTTCTTCTGAAGATTTCATCTTTTCCTATCACTACAGTTACAATGACATACCTTCCAACACTCCACTGATGAAAACAAGTTCTGTCTTAAGACTTCACAGGGCCTAATGCAAGCACATCACCCATTGGCTTAAGTTTATCTGCTTGTGCCTTATTGCAGACATGCATAAAAAGAAGCAGAGAACATACAGTTCCAGTGGCGTAGCTAAGGAGATGCAAATTTCATCAAATGCAAGGATAAACGGTCAATATCACGACACATCCCCAATCAGCATTTTCACACAAGTAGGTGGCACAATATGAAAAATAATTCTGTTGTCTTACTGCTATTTTGCTCTAAATGCTGCATTTTACAGACATTAGAAGTCCAACCGTGTTACACAATAAGAGAGAGAACCATAGCATTAGTAGAAGAGATGAGGGATTAAAGCAGTCCCACACACAGGAAAACTGACTTTAGTTTAAATGCTTTAAAATGAACCAAGAGAACAACAGTCATTGTTGCAGAGGCAGAAAATAACAAGACAGGATAGGAACCCAAGGAGAGATTAATCAGATGTAGGGAGAGATCAACCCCCAGGTCTTTAAACAAGCAACAAACTCCCCCTACTGGTGGTGGCCAACATTCTGACTCTGTGTATTGGATGGCTCAGCTCCCATGCTGTCACTCTTCGAACAGGTTTTCCACTATGGCCTCTCAAGAGCTTTATGAGCTCCCAAACCAGCCATCACTCTAAATGAAAAAAAATCAAGCCATTACCTGATGTGGAATACACATATGCATATGTATCAAAAAGCTGACAACAGTACTTAACAAGTCTATAGCATTTTTAAGTGTAACACTAGTAGGGAATTTCCTCTTAAAAAGAAAAAAAACAGATGGAAAGGACAATTTGCCTCAGTAATTACTTTCTTTTTATGGGAAATGGCTGGCACCCTAATGGGATTGTTAAGCTTTTCCCTATTCCAGCAGCTATCTGGCTTCGAAGTTGTTTCAGGGATGCAGTGAGTCATGCTACTGAATGTGTACTGACTATGCTAATATGGGTACCCGATGACACTTGCCCACTCAACTTCATCATTGTGCTCAGAAGAAAGTTAATGAGCACCATGAGCCTTTGCGCTCAGAACTCAGTGGGCAAGTTCTTCTTCCCAAATCTCATATTCAAGATATATTCTTTGGAGGCTGTGGCTAGAAGAAAGTTATTTTATTTCCTGGGTGACCATTTTCCAGTGACTTACATTAGCAGGACAAAGACATATAATAATGAAAACAATAATGTGATTGGCCTTAGTGCTCTTTTCTTGTCTGTAGAGATGTTGTAGTGGGGATGTGCAAAAAGTATGATGTCTAGCATGGTAAATCAACATGCAAATTCAATAACTAGAATGGAAATTCAGATCTGGGAATGCATCCATTGAAAAATAGATCAATCAATCACCTTCCCCTCCGCTCCTCCCCCTCCTCCGCTCTGTACCCTGTTGCCAGCAGTCCCCACTTCTTTCACAGGTGGGATGCTGAGCTTTTAAGAGACCAGTCCTATGCATTTCTACTCAGAAGTAAGCCTCATTGTAGTCAATTGGGCTTACTCCCGGGAAAGTGTGGAGATTGTAGCCTCAGTCCTATGCCCACCTACTCAAAAGTAAATCCCATTCTAGTCAATGGGGCTTACTCCCAAGAAAGTGTGGAGATTGTAGCCTCAGAGCCCAGTCGTATGCCTGCCTACTCAGAAGTAAATCCCATTCTAGTCAATGGGGCTTACTTCCAGGAAAGTGTGGATCAGATTGTAGCCTAAATCTCAAGCTACAGCCTGCACCATCTCAGTCTGAAGGGGGGGGGGATTCAGCAAACACTCTGAAAACACTGGGTTTTTTAAAGCAATCCCCTCTGTTACTACTGCACCTGCCACTGTGTGTGTGTGTGTAAGTGAGAGAGCTCCACCTTGCTGCACGTGTTCTGGCTACAGAGGTAGCATCACAAATTGGAAAATTGGATAGGATTGGGCCTTAAGTTAGCTCTTGCTCTGAATGCATTCCTGGGGTTTTATGCCGCAGAGTGAATACTAATGTGGGGAAAGCAGAATGCAGCCAGTGAAATAAGTTTGTTGGGTATTGCATGATTTTAGTGAGGTGGTAAATCATCAGGCATCTAACCATTACTCTTGCATCCTACTGAATTAATCTCAATCCCAAGAGGGGTTTTCAGACCGAGGCAGCTATTTTTGCAGAAGTAATTCCTTACCATTGATTTTGAACCTAATAAAACTTGGGCTCAAGAAATACACAGCCCCAACTTCATTACTGCCAGCAAATCATCTAGTACTTTTTTTCCTGTGGAATTAAGGCAGCTCAGAGTATTCAGATCTCACATGTGCTTAAACTGAGAGTATGTGCAGGTGCAGCAGTGCCACTGGGGCATGCACCGCTTCCTGTGGTGGGGAGGCAGTCAAGGAAGCCTTCTCAAAGTAAGGGAGAGTTTGTTCCTTTATCTAGGGGCTGCTTTGTGGTTGCACCGGTGCTGGAAAGCTGGATAGGATTGGGCCCTTACGAAGCACTGACTACAGTCCAGCTCAGCTCTTGAAAGATGCAAATGAGCCACACAGCATGCTCATCATGCAGGAGAAGACTGAGCCCCAACAACTAAGCAAGGTCACATAAAAATACAAGAAACAAAACTGGACAACTCTACTGAGCTTCAAAAACAGAAATTACTATGGGGGGGAGATCAAACTCATTGATATGAAACAATGCGCTGAAGATTTGCAGTTTTGGGAAACTAAAAAGGTTTGATGTGAATGTTGCCATTGTTTTAATGCCACTTCATGCAGACATAAGAGCTATTCAGGACTCATACACTGCAAAATATAACAGTTTTCCTATCCATCATTTCATACAATGTTTAATCTTCTACCATGGCTGCCTACTGAAGGTTGCTTTCTCTCCTGAATTAAATATTGGCACTTCTGATTTTCTCCCCCTTGTGATCCACTCCCATTCATTTCCCAAAGCTAAGCGACTTTTTGTTATTTTCCTGCTTTGTTTAAGATCTGATATTTGTGTTGCAGTTTATTCTTTTGTCTCATAGCCTCCTAAAGCACTACCACCCCAGTAGGTAATTCTTACCTTATTTGCTCTCCCTCCAGGGCCAGGTGCATGATAAGGTCAACACATGCGTAATAGCTGGATTTAGTTGTTTACAAAAGCAAATACCAGCCCTATACACAGAGAAAGCATTTGAAAGGTATCAATAGCAACTCAGATAGCCTCGGGAGCTTTAGAACAATTTTGCTGAGCAGCATTTGGGGAGATGTTTTAATATCCTTTACAGTGTAGATTCAAGAAACAAGCATAATTAAAACTTTTCCATATCTCATTATTCCAGGTAATAAACTACAAAATGAAGCTGGCGCCAAAACACTGAAAACATAGGTCATGGTCATCACTTCCTTAATCAATGCTCCAGGATACTAATTCCAGGGCCAGCCTTAGGGTAATTTGACCAGTTTGGCCAAACTAGGCCTAATGCCTGGAGGGATCCTGCACTGGTGTGGCAGGAGGTCTGGTCTAGAGGGTAGAGCCTCCATCTGCCTGAAGATAACATCCACAAGGTCGCCAGTTCTAGGCCACTGGCACCGAGCGACCTTGAAGCAGCTGACAAGCTGAAGCTGAGCCATTCCATCTGCTCTGAGCGTGGGAGGATGGAGGCCAGAATGTGAAGCCAGATCAGAACGAAACACCTTGAATGTAGTGGTTCTTGAAAGAGAAAACCTTCTTTCAAATTGTAAAAATCCCTATTTAATAAGGGATTTAAATAAAAGCCTGCCTATGTAAACCGCCTTGAATAAAGTCTTGAATAAAGACCAAGAAAGGCGGTATATAAATACCTGTTATTTATTATTATTATTATTATTATTATTATTATTATTATTATTATTATTATTATTATTATTATTAGTGAGCAGGGCACCCTTAGCCACAGCTGATGCCCCAGTATGGAACTTTCCATGCCAAGACATCATGAGGAGAGCACAGCAAGCAGAGCTTCAAGTCCAATTGGCTTGAAATTGCTCTCCCCGGAAGCAGTTGGTCGTGATGCCTGCTGCCGGGTGCCTCACTGCTACCAGTCATCGTAGTGAGTGAGGGGCATGCAGGGATGTCCCCCCCTCCACAAAAATGTTTTGCATTGTGTCATGCAGCTTCTAGGGCTGGCCCTGACTAATTCACAGTCCATTTTTGTATCAACCAATTTCAATCTGGACATGAATATCCTGCATAGTTTGAACATCTACAGGGCAAACTCAAAAGGTTGTACATTCATGAAGCATCTGGTTTGCACTGCTATTTCTTCATCCTGTGTACATCCAATCCATGAATGATCTTAGAATGGAACTTTTAAAAGCTGGCTTAGGGCCCAGTCCTATCCACCTTTCCAGCACTGCAATGTGCAGCTGCAATGCAGCCTTGAGGTAAGGGAACAAATGTTTCCATACCTTGAGAAGGCCTCTGTGACTGCTCCACCACCATAGGATGCAGCACATGCCCCACTGGCACTACTGCACTGGCACTGGAAATTGGATAGGATTGGGCCCTTAGTCAGCGCCCTACATAAATGGTGTACACAACCCAGATCTTCCAATGAGATTGCAAAGGATTCTGAGTGTGTTCTTTCACACAGGGAGAGCATGTCAGAAGTAGCGGAAGAGTCCAGATTTCTACCCTATGGTAGAGGCCCCTTCATTTTTCCCACTACGGGTTACTAACTAGTGTTGCCCATATGTTTCAACTGCCTCCATGTGAAGAAGCATTTTCATGCTTTTGCTGTCTGTTTTTATATAGCCAATCTTGGTGCAGTTCTACTCTTTTTCATAGCCACAAGCCAAAGAATTTGTAGCTTACTGATATTTGTAATGTGGGCCATAAATATTCTACATGAAGATGACTGGAGCACAAAGTTTATCTTTATGAAAGCAGACAGCTGTCAACTTCTTAAGCCAGGAACATGTGAGAAGCTTTGCAGTACTTGCATCTTTCTATTTCAGAGGTTTGTACGAATGGCAATCTTCTCACCAAGAGAACAAGCCTGCACGCTGGGGCATACACAGATACTAGCATGTGGTCTAAAACTGCCACAACAAGTGCAGTTCAGCTAGGTCATGGTTACATAATATTTAATTATTGCATGGGTCAAGTTTCCATAGTAAAATGAAGTTAAAGCTTGCTTAGTTTAAAATGGCCAGCATGTTTCATAAGAACACAACTGCACCTTTGTGCATGGGGGTGCAGAGGAATAATTATTTCACAGTAGCCAGACACCAGCTCCAGAAGCAGGAAAACATGAATTAGTTGGGGACTAAAACTCCTGCAGTTATACTCAGTATCACTTTCACAGTGTTTTCTTATATATTTTTCAACTCTTTAACCTCACAACAACCCTATCAGTAGGGTTACTTCAAGAGAGAGGGGCTTTCCCGGGTATACCTTAGCAGTGGCATACCCAGGGGCTGTGGCGCCCACGGCAGCAACTTCATGATGTCATGTGACATCACTTCTGGATTCTTTCAACTGCTTCCTGAGTCACAAAGTGGTTGGGGCTCGTGAGCACTCACAGCTGCAGTTAGGGCAAAATCACCCCAGCCACTGCTGTGAGTGCCCAGGCGCTGCAGACGCTTCCTGACTCAGGAGGCAACTGGCAGGGATGGAAACTCAAGTCAGCTGACTCAAGTCTGAGTCGTAAAAATGCACATTTTTTGCTGACTCATATACACTCGAATCGCATGCATGGAATACTCAGAAAAACACTCCAGGGCCTCTTGACTCGGCCCTTGTCCCCATGCACACAGACTTGAGTCTGTCTCTGTCTGGGTGTGCTTGCTTACTGTTTTTATGGCGTGAAAAACCTTCTGGAGCCATCATTTAAACCTAGCAAGCAGCTGGGAAGTTCTAGCCAGGAGGCAGGGAAGGGCTAATGTTTTTCATTTGCAACAAATAGGAGGGAGGAGATGGGATCACTCTCTCTTGCCCATCTCTGAAAGAACATTTGATCATTGGATGAAGGATGAACGGTCTGATATTTTCTTTGGCTGAGATACAACAGAAGGTGGAGTCCAAGGGATTGGCTGGAGAAGCCCAGGGAGGGAGTTTGTAGCAATCATGTTTTCCAAACGCATGGCTCCATTGTTACTTGAGAGGAGGGAGCTTCATTGAACAACCAGTACAAATGGGACTACTTCTGAGCAGAGCTGCCAAAGATTGGGTCATCCTGGTAAGCCTCGCGGCTGCTGTGTGTGACTCTCCTCCCTCCAATGTTTCCTTCTTTCCAACGTTTACCATTTTTGAAAGTCCAGTACAGATTTCTAGCACTACTATTTTTATGCATGAAAAGTAAGAATCATCCTGTCCATTTTCAGCCATTTAAAATCAATTATGTGGCCAATGTAGCAATTTAATTCTTATCAGTTACCTTTCTCAAAATATTTCTTTGTATTCTGTTGTGTTGGTTCTAGTCACAGTTGAATTAAGCCTAGAGAATCATTTCTTCCTATTCTTCTCAACTAGCCAGAATTGTTTCTTTCTACATTTCATGTTTTGGTAACTTATCAAATAAGGTCTGAAAATAACATTAATCTCTATATGCCCTCCTTGAGTTTCCAGTGTTGTAGCTTGCTTCTGTATTGGAAGATAATTACTTCTTCATAGAACATTACCAAAGAAGCATTCACTATTAAAGCAGAATAATTATTTTCATACCTTGATTTTGTCCCCGCTAATTGTACATTTCCAGCATAAAACTGATTTTTCAATTGAACATCTGGGTATGTTTTTCCTTTAGTAAATCTGTGAGTGCACATTCCATCTTTAGCTTATCCCAGTATGGAAGCAGCTCTCTTCATAGTCCTCTTCAGAAGTCATTGCCCCCCCCCCCCGTCACTGAATTTGAGAACAGGGAAACAGGGCAGTATACTATCTAAAACCAGCCCTATCCAACATTAACCCTAGTCCAGTATTTGCCTGCAGAGGCGAGCACTGAATACAAAGAGAGAGATGAATTCTGGCCAGCCTAGTTTCTCAAGCATGAGCAGAAACTTTCCCTACATTCAGTACTGGCTCTGTAGACAAGCACTAAATGTCCAGTGGTGCCCAGTCTCACCTCTGGGCATCCATGCAGTATTGGTATTGGTCCAGTGTATTGGTCCAGTGTCATGGTTAACTAATACATACACATGCTTAGTCCTATATGGGGCCATAATGTATGTACTCTTAAATATCTGTGTACTGTAGCAGAAGATTTCAAACTAAGAACTCTTTGGTTTTACCCAAGGTATAGTGAACATTTACATGAATACAGACTGTTCTATTTTTATTCCTGTTCCTTTTCAGACTAATCCAGGTGATCTGAATTTGACCAGTTCTGGCCAGGCTGAGCCCTTGGAAAGGATGTGAGGACACTGCAGGCTGGGACAGATGGAGAGGGCAGACACTGTAGTGGAAAATTTAATGAAGAATATTGACTCCAATTTTTCTTGAGAACACTCTGAAGAGATTTATTGCCAAAGGTTACAAAGGGACCTTGTCACCTAGGCCCAGCCCAGGCGGTCAGGAATTCCCCAGGAGCAGGGGTCTCCTCAGGCGTAGGGGCCTCCTCTAAGTGTACTCTTAGGAGTAAAACCTAAGCACTGTCAGGACTGGGGTCCCAGGCAAGACACCTCCCTGGGAGTAGGACCTAGTGCCTCCTGGGAGCAGCCAGCAGCCACATGGGAAAAAGGGGTGGGGCTGGCCCAGCCCAGGGCTGGCTTCATAAGGAGACTGGGCAGCCTAGAGAGGGGTTGCTCCTCTGCAGTTGGGAGCAGGGTTGAAGGGAAGGCCAGTAGGGGGTAGCCACCCTGGCCTTATTCAGACGATCAAGGCCCTGGAGAGAAGGGCCGGGGGCTGGGAACTCCCTGATCCTAGGCCCGCCTGGGGGCAGGGACGACAGCAGGTGAGGTAAGGTTGCAGAACCAAGGACCCAGTACCAACTACCTCCATTGGAGGCTAGCAGATCGAGGGACAAGCCCTGAGGTACCGGGAGCCCTCCTGAGGACAGCTAAGCTGACCCCGGACAACAGCACTACAGCCCTCGGGAACCCATACCCCTGGCCAACAGGCATCAGCCGGAGAGCTCTGTCTGAAACCTCAAGGGGTCGGGAAGCAGCGGGGAACAAGCCTTTCGTGCGCCAATGCCACGAGTCTGTGTAAGGCAACGGGGCCTGTGATGTAACAGGCCCCATGAATGTTAAGATTGACGCAAGTAAACTGTCTGTGCAAAACAGCTGTGTCTGCCTCCCGTCCTTCTTTCCACTGATGACCAACTCTCATCGACAGGGTAAGCCCCCCACACTCGTTCGCACCCCAAGGTGTGGGGCCTCTGCCCGCCATGGACATTACAGACCTATATGCTCCCTGTCATGGTAGATAGTCAGCAGAGAGCCTCCTGACCAGGAAGGTACATGGCATTATATATGATTTTCTACAGGGTATATATATTTAATAAGCAGGAATGCATACAGGAAAACAGGATAACCAATCAAAGTTCACAGCATTATATGCCATCAGTACTTTATTACCAGTATCTTGTAACATGCATGTAATGTAGAAGAGGAATATTTCTTATATTTCTCTTATAAATATAAGAAATATATTTTAAATATAAATATAAGAATATATTTATAAATATAAATTTCTTATAAAATTTCTCTCATTCTTTTTTTCTCTACTATCTATTTTCTGGCAATCTTGGATTTACAAATCTCTGAATACCACTCCCTTTCTTGCTGACCTACAATAACCTAAAGGGGCTCCCTTTTTATAAAGGTAACATGAGCAAAGCTAATATAAAAAGGCCTTTTGCTTTTCAATTTCCAGAACCACAGTAAATGTGTCTTGGGTCCATCCTTGACTATTGTTTCACAACAGGAAATAGACAAACAGGGTTCAATCTCAGATCAGGATTCAGGAAACAAGGGTGGGTGGAGGCAAGTCTCTCAGGATCCTGAACACAGCTTGGAGAACAGACAACACTGTTCAATGATGATTCAATTTTAATGTGCTGAATTGTACTTCCTGACCTTGACTATCCTTCTCAGGCCCAGTCCAAATTGGCATTTCTCAGAGAATAACTGTACATTTGGATGCAAAACCACATGAGTTTCCTTATCTGGGAGGTTTCTTTTCCCCATAGAATAAACCAACTACCTTTTTCACTTCTGAATCATGAGTTCTGAATCTTCCATGTGAGTTCTGAACGTGTGGTTGAACAATTCATGTGGTTGTCCATATCCATGAGTGTTGAGTCCTTGGAAGAGCTGAAATGCCCTAGATCAGTGTTTCTCAAACTGTGGGTCAGGACCCACTAGGTGGGTCGCGAGCCAATTTCAGGTGGATCCCCATTCATTTCAATATTTTATTTTTAATATACTAGACTTGATGCTACCATGGTATGTGACTGCATTTGGGAAAAAGTTACACACCTGTACTTTTAACAGGCTACTATGTATAATCTTCTAACAACAACAGTAAATTGAATTTACTCCTGGGTAAGTGTGGGTAGGATTGCAGCCTAGGATTGTTAAAAAGATGAGAAGATTCTAAGAAGAGAGATTGTAAGAAGAGAATCAGGGCAGTAGAAGTCCCCTATGTGCTGAGGGGCACCTAACTGATGACAACCTTCCTCTTCCAACCCATCACTTATGGAACCCCTCTCATCAGCATTTCTCTTCCTGCTTTCTTGCTGGAGGGCCCTTCCATCTAAACCTTTAGTGGTATGGAAACTGCTTGTCCCTTACCACTTGACAACATTAGAAAATCAAGGCCACAATGGAGGTGCTTGTACAATGGCTTCTTCCTATGCCAGATTTGCCTCGGAAAATGGAACAATGGAGGCATGGGAAAAGCAGCCACAGTTTGAACTTCCAGACCAATGTGGATTTCCAGACTGTTCCTGGTGTAAAAAAATGCTCTCTACAGTAGGACTCTAAAGTAGTGCTTTTCTACTAGTAGTACTAATACCACTACTGATACTTCACAATATGGCAGGTAGCACTTTGCTCTACTGTCATGGTGACCACATGACCTGCCCCTCCTGGTCCAACTCTGATGGAAGTGGAGATGGCTGGGATGCTTTTTTGCCTATGGGCAAAAACTGTCTGATCCTTCAAAGGAGGCATGATTTGGGAAATAAAGATTTTGGGGGGGGGCGGAAATAGAGATTTTTATTTAAAAAGTTTCATACTACAATAAATAATACAAAGGAAAGAAATCACATTTTACATTTTCAACTACAGTCACATTACATCAACTGTTTAACTAGAACACAGATACGTCACATTATAGGTGGATTCACCCCATCTAACCACTCCCACCATTTTTTCTACCTGTCTCTACTGGTTCTCACCCTTTCGTAAGCCGCGACACCATATACTCTGGAGACCACAAAGCGGACCCATCCTGGTGTGTTGGTGGACTTTTTCTCCTTTATTTCTTTGCCCCTTTGGATGCCCAGCACCAAAAGGACATACAGATTTAACAATCTTACTGCGGACCACGGCACCTCCCACCTATCATCTCCTCCCCTCCATTGTCCCGCATTACTTATCCTCTTGGGTCCCCTCATACCTCCCACCGGTTCCTTCCCAGAGCTGATAGTCTCCCAGGCCTGTTGGGCCAGTTCAGGCCACTTAAAGGCCCTCGCTATGCCCCTCCACAACTTCTTCTCTGGTATACACTCTTGGACGAAATGGGCTACCGTTTCTATCAGCAGCAGGGCGCCTACCGATCTAGAGTGTCCCGACTCCAAACAGGTCAACCTCTTGCACCAATTCTGATCTTCTTGCAACCATGGGGTTTGCTGCTCCCACCCTGAGGACCTGATGGAAAGCCCTCCACCTTAATTCCCATAAACTAAAGGGGATTCTCTTCTCGCTAAAAGTACTGTGCGCCACCTTCTCCTGCAAGAGGTGCATGGAAAGGTGCGTCTTACTTTTGCTATTTCTCTTGGTGAGGCCTCATGATAAACTCCTGTACCGTCGTTTCATACACGTAACACTTGAGTTGTTTCCCTTCCAGCCCACTGGTTCTATACGGCTTGGCCGAGAGCCCCATCTCCTTCATCAGAGTCACAGCCTCCCTCAGGTACTCTGGCAAAGATGGTTTTATCACCTGAGTAAGTATGTATCCCTTCTCTTCTTTCGCCCACCATTTCTGTCCCCAGGTCGTCTTTTCCCAAGTGTCTCCGAATTGGGCCCATACAGATGCAAAGGCTCCCTCTTCTTGCATTCAAAAACTGCCTCCATTTTGCCCAGTTGCCAAAGCTATAGGTGACAAAGTTCGCCAAGAACAAAGGTCCCAGGGCCCAAACCCCTAGTCCTCCTTCTTTCACTTTCTTATATGCCAGCAATCGGGCAAGAGGGAAGAAGGCAGTGCCCCACAAGAAAACAAAAACCTGATGGGTAACCTTGTCCACCACCTGTTTCGGCGGGGGGTAGATCGCCGCCAAATTGGACACCATCAAGACACAATACACATTGATGTAATGCGCCCTTTGGTACAGGTTCAAGTTCCATTTTTTCCACCTCTTCAGTTTTTCCTCCACCTTAGAGGCCCACAGTTTCCAGTTCTCTTCCCACCCTCTTTGTTTCAGTCCAAAAATTATACCTAAAATTTTTACAGATTCCACCTTTTGAACCTCTTGTTTCCTTTCATCCATTTCAAAAACAGCCCCCATGGCCCTCACCTCTGTTTTCCCCCCTCGACCCAAGAGAATAACATTTGGTTTTATCCTCGTTTATTACTGCTCCTGAGTTCCTACTGTATTCATCTATTATTCCCTTCAATGTCTCCATCTCACCCATGTCTCTAACCATAACGTACACATTATCTGTGTGGGCTACCGTTTTTATGGCATTCCCAGCCTCTGCGCTATTCCCTTCCCCACCCATGGTGATTACTTTTATTCTGGGCTCTGCCTGGAGTATGGCCAGCAACGGATCTAACGCCAAAACATAGAGGAGCGGGCTCAATGGACATCCTTGGCCTGATTCTATGGGTATGATTTTTCCCTTCCATCCGTTTACCTGTGGCATAACCGATGCCTGCTCATACAGAGTTTTTATATAGTTTATGAAAACCTCTGGGACACCCTTTGCCATCAGCGTTTGCCAGAGGTACTTTCTTTTTATTCTGTCAAAGGCCTTAGATTGCTCCATTTGTAGAAGTATCCCTTTCCACTCTCCCTTCTCCACCATCTGAAAGATCTCTCTAACCAGAACTAAGGAATTGGTCATCTTCCTCCCTGGGACAGCACTAGTCTGGGTCCTCATAATCAACTTAGGGGCTATTTTGGAAAGTCTGTTATTCAAAATCTTTGCTAAAATCCTATAGTCGATGTTTGTCAGAGTAATGGGCCTCCAGTTTTTAGGCAGAGTAGGGTCCCCCTCTTTATAAATGAAGGTTAAGATTCCTCCATAAGAACTATCTCTAAATTAATAGAGCCCATAAGGCTCTATTAAAAGCCACGGCTAGGGGTTCGGCCAGTTCTTTCTGAAACAACTTATAAAAGGTGTAATTTAGTCCATCGGGACCCGGAGCGGCACCGTCTCTTCCCTTTCTTATCACCTCCAGCACTTCACCTTCTGTTACAGGTTTAGTCATCTCCTTGGCTTCTTCCTTACTGGGTGAGTCATAGGCATTTTCATCAAAAAGTCAGTCATGGTTTGCTCTTCTATCTTTTTCTCAGCGTACATTTCCTGGTAGTGATTATTCATGATGCTCAACATCTCATCAGTTGAGTATTTTATCTCCTCTCCTCCCGACTTTCGAAGCCATTCAAAGTTGTTGATTGTCCTTCCCCCCTTCGTTTCTTCTCCCAGTCTTCCTGCTCCACAATTGGCCCCTTTGATCTGTATTTCTGCTTTTGTATTCTGGCTTCTCCTCCTCCTCTGGTGATACTCTTGGATAATCTTCCTATCCCTCTCTAATTTCTTCTTATTCCATGCCAGTCCTTTGTTGATCCTCTGATGGGCCTTCAGAAAGCCAAAAAGGCCTCTATGGTACTGGGCCAGTTCTTTCCTGTACACGTGCGATGACATCGCGATGCACTTCTGCTTAATTTCCCTCTTTAGCTCTTCCCACCATCTGATCGGGTCGTTCCTTCTGACCTCAGTTAATTCTCTCCAAGTGATAATACACTTCTCTATTAATTATTTATTTTCCTGCTCACGCAGCATAGAGGGGTGCAGTCTCTACCTTGGTTTGCCACGAAGGGTCAGGCGATCGCCATACAACTCTATGGAAAGGTACCCATGATCTGACCAAGGGGCAGTCCTATCCTGAAAGATTGCACCATCCAGTCCTTCTCTGCGTACACCCTGTCTATTCTGCTGGCCACCATCGGGTGATAGTAAGTAAAACGTCTGCCTGCCATCTGTGGAAAATTAGTCATATAAATCTTCCTGCAACTTAAAGGAAAAAAAGGAGGCATGATTTGGGAAAGAAAGATGCAGAATGAAGTCACAACTGGAGGAGGGGCGAGGAACCACAAATTTCTGATACAGCTGCTGTCTCTATTGGCAGTGATGGTGACTCACAGATGTTCGTACCTGGAAAAGTGGTTCTTGCAAAAAAAAAAAAAAAAAGAGGTTGAAAAGTTTTTCTCTAAATAGGCTCTATCTCAGAAAGGTCAGACTTTTATACATAAGAGACAGACATATCAAGAGTTCTAGGGAGGGTTCTAGAAAAAGCCAGCTTAATGCTGTGCTTGTACAAGGTGGGAAGTGTATGAAAAATTATTGGACAACCTAAGTGAACAATTATGCTCTCAAGACAGCCAGAGGTTACCTTTCCCAATAATCTGTGATATCAAACTACCAGCTCTAGATTGGTGTTAATGTCACCATAGGTTAGTTAGGGGGAAAGTTACTTTTCTTCAGAAATGATCATCTGTATGCAGGCTCTCTCTCGCCTCTGCCATCACAATGCATTATCATTGCTCTTAGAAAGAGATTGAAAAGATTAGATACCAAAGTGATGGCCAACAGTGTGATGAAAAAGGACAAATTCATAGAACATAGCAGTGTCAACAGTTATTAAGCAAGGCTAAGAGTGCCACTTCTAATGCTTTGATCAAAAAGTGGTACCGTCCATGTGGATGGGAGTGGTTGACTGGTTCTTAATGAAGTTTTTCATACCCTGTTTTGTTAAGAGTTTGCTCTGGCATTTGGATCTGGCCATTGGAGAGCATGCTAGATTGAGCAGGCCATTGAGCTGAATCATTCAAACTGTTTGTGTACTTAAATTCCAATATCTTTTTTGGAACATTAACTTTATATTTGTCTCTATAGAATGTCCACAAATAGATGTGCTGCCTGCTATCAGACTAATCTTCACTGGCTCACTTTTAAGTGAGTGATTGGGAGGTCATCCTTTTTTCCACCAGGCAATAAATGCTTCTGTATAGTTGTGTTTCTTCTAATTATTAACATAGTCACAGATGTGTTCTTTGGTGAGTGAGAACTCACAGGGAATAGCAGAACTCTTAAGCAAAGGTTTAGCAAAAATAATCTCCCTACAGTCTCCAACAAAAAGGGGGCAAAGTAAATGGCTATGATAAACAGTATGTATTAATTCAAACAAGAGGACCCCAATCCAGAGAAAGTTAGTCATGCTTAACTTCAGTTTAAATGAATGAGGGAATTTAATTCTGACTAATTTACAGGCCAATCATCCTAGTGTGTTGTGCCACTGAAGGAACTATTCCAGCAGTGCAATGTACTTTCTGGCATTTACAAAACACAACCCACTGGAGCATGTAGGCTGGCCACTGCCTGAGTGGTTGGTTCTGTGCAGCAACAGACAACTGCTGGAGGTAAGAGTACATAGGAGGTGGGAGGCAGATGGTGTGGGGGGAAAGGGCAGGGTAGGTGGAATGTGGTGGCAATGGTGCTAGGGAGGTCTGGAGGGGGACAGATTCAGCAGTAGCGGCACCTACCAAATACAAACCCCAATCCCAGGTCTGATCTGCCTTCACAGGTCAGTACAGACTTACACCAGCTATTTTGATGGTGGAGGTCCAAGTAGACACACTGGGCAAGCAGGGGCTTACGCTGGGACAAGGGAATAAATGTTGCCTTACCCTGAGGAATGCAGTTGTAGCCACATTTAGTGCAGTTACATTGCCATGCGGGGAATTAATTAGGATCGGGCTAAGCTCCATTTCATTAGGACTTCAGCCCAGTTAACTTCCTTTGGCTTAGGGCCATTTCTTCAAGGCTAATGTGATACATACTTTTAGCCTTCCCTTCCATCTACCATTCTTGAATTCCAGAGGTACATCCGTTTATTCACCAGAAAATTCAGAACACACTAAAAGTACTCTACTACTCAAATACATATCCTCTAAAATAGATACCACCAGTTTTACTATCTGACAGCCAAATAGCAGGATACATGTTAATATGTGCAACTATACCTGATGGCCACTTTTATCATGAAAAAATGATAGCAGTGCTGCCAGAAATAGAATTGGGCTTCCCATCCCCTTTTGCCTCCTAAGCCTTCTGAGCCACCATTCCCATCGGATACAGTGACCTGTTTTTAGCACAGCTGCACCACTGAGAGGATATATATATATCTCAACAAAAGTTCACAACGCAGTTAACATAACAAAACAAATGAAAAAATGATTCCCTGTACCAAAATCGAACAGCCAAATTCAATGATGGGCTTATGCTATTGGATCCTGCCATCTGTCTGCATAAGCCCCATTCTGGTGACATGAAAACCACACCACTGTTGTGCACTTCAGAGCCACCAATGCAAATGACCAGAGGCCTCATGAACATGCCAGCGGCCGATGGGATCACTGAATGGAGCAGGTAAGATGATAGTGGGGTCGGTTTGGGTGCAGTTAAGATCCTATCTAAATATTTCTATTATCCCACATTTCTGCTTTACTTCTGAAACACTCAGTGTGGTATAGATCCAGGAGTTTATATATAGATCCAGGCAGTAGATGAGACAAGATAGCTTTTATCCATGTTTTTGTTTAACAACATAAAATCATCATGCAGCAGGTCCTTTCTATATACCACCCTTCACTCCTTTAGTGTGGGCACCTACCCTGGAATAGACAGCAGCACTATCACTTTCCCCCTTGGGCATCTAGTCCCAGTCACAACTGGCAACTAGTTGCACCAACTGTAATGCAACCTGTAATACAATTACAGGTTGCACCAACTGTAATATCGAAACACGTTTGAAAAGCTGCCCTTTTCACAAAGTACAAAACTCCATAAGATAAATGGCGTACTGTTTGCATATATTGTGTGAAGACTGGTACTCACATTTTGTATAAGCCTACATCAGGGCTTTTCAAACTGGGGCGTCATGACGCCCCAGCCTGTGGGCCCTGGCCTCTGCCCCCTTAAGGGGCAGGGAGTGCCTGGAGGCAGGGAGGAGGCAGTGACACGATCCTCAGGATCACGCCACTCAGGGGCTTACCCAAGCCTCCTGCAGCCTCCTGGGGGTGCGGGGAGCCTGGTGCGAACCTTTGGCAGGGCTTCCCGCAGCAGTGAAAGTGAAAGCAGAACGATCGCACTCCACTTCCACTTTAGTGGAGGCGGGGTGCGATCGCTCCACTTTTACATTCACTGCTGCGGGGAGCCCTGCCAAAGGTTCGCACCAGGCTCCCCGCACCCCCGGGAGGTTGCAGAAGGCCTGGGTAAGTGCAACCAAGCCCCTGCAGTCCCCTGAGTGGCACGATCCTGGGGATCGCGCCGCTTCCTCCCCCCCACCCCCGCAAGCACTTACAGTGGCTCAAACTCTCCATGAGAGTTTGAAAACCACTGGCCTACATAGTTTTGTATAATGTAATGCATAGAAGTTATGTTCATATGAAATTATGATCCAGGGGAGAAGGGAAGGGGCCCAAAAGAAACTTTGCATCCCCTGATAAAATTCCTCTCAGGAGGCCCTGGTGCATACCCATCAGGAGGCTCAACTGGTCAGGCCCCTAAGCTCTCAGTTCTGGTGGCCGTGATAGCTCACAATACACCATCAGGGTGTGGAATGGGAGTGCCTTGAGAGGCTCAGCACAAAGCTTTTCCCAGAGCCCCCAGCAGCCTTGTACCAGCCTTACTCCAGGCCCAAATCCCACAAATCCTCTCCTGTTAGTGATTGCTGTTGCTGAGGTACCAGGACTGAACCTGTCCACACATCAGTGTGAAGTTCCGTCAGCTTGTAATACCAGCAGAACACCACAATCTTACATTCCAGAGGAGTAATAATTGGTGTGTCCCATTTTGATCATTACTTAATTTGTGATGCTTCATTTGCCCAAAAGGAAGCAATTTTTTAAAAAAACTACATAAACCTATGTACACTCTGTCAGCTGCTAAGATGGGGGGATGTAGTAAGGCCTGTAAAGCAGATTTGATTGTTCTCCCATTAAGAGAAGCATCCTTTTGCATTTTCTAGTGTAATCACCTCAAGTTCTTGTTATGAATAATTCAGAGTGAAACAGCTTGAATGTGAAGTGGGGACATTTAGAGCAGACAGAGAAGCTGAGTCATTCTGAGCGTACAGCAGTTTGTCACATTTTTAACAATGCACCTTAAGAATCATTCTGTTATTTAGAATAAGGCAGTTCAGTTTTACAAGGGCTTCCTCAAAAGTAAATAGAGTGAAAGAAGAACTACTATACAATGTCTCTGCTAAATAGTGGTGATCCTTTTACTTTAGATACCCCTGTGTGCTTTAATTAAACAAGAAAACAGTAAAGCTCTTGTCATCTGTGTTAAAATGCGCTTTTGACTGCCATCACTTGATGTCTAGGAATGTAATTCTCAAAAAAATCCTGCCAGCACGTGGTTTATTTATTTCAGTGTTGTTTTTGCTGGCACATCGTTTGGTAAATCATATTGTCCATTCTGAAATGAGGCAGCCTGATGATAGCAAAAGAATTGTGAACTGCTTCTTCCAGACTCCTAATCTCTTTCCTAGGTGTAATTTTCTTCTACTTTCATTACTTTATAACTTGAAGACATAAAATACCTGTTTTATGACCTTTCTGAAATGTCATCTGTTGAAGGGAGGTTAAAAATGGAGATTACAATGCCTCCATGAGATCAAAGCAGACTGGAAATGTCTACATAATTGAAGCTAGTCTCCTCTCTAAAGCTGCATGTAAATCTCCATAGGATACCAGCACTAGGGTTCCTGGAGGTGGGGGGGGGGGGCAGGGCAAAATGCTAAGTTTTTCAGGCAGCTAAATGCCAGTGTAAAGCAGCCCCTTCCCTTCCCCTTCAGAGCCAGTTGCAGCAAAGTGAAGGAGATGCCTCTGTTTTGCTTTCGCAGCTGTGACAGGTGGGGTGTCACAGTGCAGTGGGGGAACCGAAAGTCACACACACCTTTGCCTCTTTAGCCCTGCACTGGCATCTTGCTCCATTTCCAGGCAGCCCAAAATACTGCATAAAGGCTCTGCCTCACCCAGGCAGGGAAATAGCCCTGGAAGAGGTTCCCCTTGCAAAGGAACAGTAACACTCCTGGAGCCCCTGAGCCAGCAAAGAGGCTGAAGAAGGGAGGGGGGAGGCTGGAAATCTCTGTAGCCAGAGCACATGCAGCAAGGTGGAATGCTCTCTCCCTCACTCACACAGGGGCAGGTGTGGTAGCAACAGCGGGGATGGCTTTAAAAAACCCAGGGAGTGTTTGCCAAATTCCCCCCCCCATTCAGATGGTGCAGGCAATCACTGTCACAAGCAAGCCTTCCCACCAAGCAAAGCGTAAGATATAGCCTATAATCCTCTCCAAACTTTCCTGGGAGTAACTTCTGTAAGTAACCTTACTTCTGAGTAGAAACGCATAGGGCTGGACTCTTAAAAGCTCAGCCGGACAGCTGGCAGTGGGGAAGGCTGACTGCAGCACTGGTGTTCCTGCTCTGTACAGGGCTGAATACAGAGCAGAGGGGATTTTTTACCCCTGCTAATTGGGTATGAGGCACTTTTTCAAGTGGGTGCTCCTTTTTTAGCAGGGGGAGAGTAACTGGCCCACCTCATCCCAGCACTGTCTGTTCTAGTGGCTGTCTGCTGCTATTCATTTGCATCTTTTTAGATTGTGAGCCCTTTTGGGACAGGGAGCCATTTAGTTATTTGATTTTTCTCTGTAAACCGCTTTGTGAACTTTTAGTTGAAAAGCGGTATATAAATACTGTTAATAATAATAATAATAATAATAATAATAATAATAATAATAATAATAGCTGCCTTAGTTTCCTTCCATCCAGAAGTGTCAGGCTGCAGCTCTATGCAACTCTATGCAATTTAGCACAACGCATTTTTTGTTAATCGCACCAAGTCACGGAATGGAACTAACGCGGATAAATATGCTCCGCCTGTATGTGAATTTATACCAGAATATATATATAATAAAAATTAGCCAGTGCTGTTGCAATACCTGTAACAGGGTTCAGAAAAGATGCAAAATCAGTCCATACAAAAACCATCAGTGCACGGATTATTCTGAAATAATAAAGGTCAAGATAATATGTCATATGCACTTTTCTCCCTTTGATTAGATATGAATTGGGGGGTAATGTTCTGTTGGAGAGAATGCATTTTTGGAATGTACTTTAAAAAATTTTTTTAAGGCTTGCTACATTAATATAAGATTGATTTTGACAAATAGCTAAAGTGTGTCAAAGGTCATGCTTGCTCTGTTATTTTTGTCATTTCTGGGAACAGGAAGGATAGTACTCTCAATGTCCATATGTCCTCAAAGTCTTAAAATTTCTTCAATAGTTTCAATAAAGGAAGAATAGAGTTTGTTACAGAAAGATACATTACTTCATCCATTGCAATCTCCAAAAGTATTTTGTTTGTGACTGAAACATATGGCTGGTCTCGTGGATTACTGGTAGCTGAATGTGCTGGCACATGGAAGCGTGATGTTAATGTCTTTTGCTATTTTTTGTTCTCATCACTTTGGGAGCCTTCCTTGATTGCTTTACATATGTCTAAAAGCTTTTTATAACTTGTAATTAAAATAATGTACAACTCTCTAGTTAGAACTCTCGAGAGTTCTGAAGATGTCAAAATATTGGAACCTCACATAGTCTGGGTCTCATGTGCATCACTTGCACATATACATTAGCAAATGTTCATGGATTACATTAACTGGTCAGGTCAAGAACCCAAAGTGACATTTACAGTATAGCCCAATTCTATCTGTGTTTCCTCCCACTGATGCAGCAGCACCAGCACAGCTTATGTTGCATCCTGCAAGGGAATTTTGCATGTTGGAGGTCTCCGCGAGGTCCCCTTGCCCTAGGGAAAGCCCTAACAGCCACAACGGGGCAACTTGGACCTGTGCCTGCTAAATCTCTGGTGCAAGTCCACATTGTCCCATGCTGGTGGACCAGGCCCTGGAGCATGTGCCACTGGTGCCAATCACATCTCCCTCCCGGGCCTAATCTTCCCAGCCCCACCCTTGTCTCCACTCCTGCCCCATTACACCCCCTTCCTTTCCTCCCCCACCCTTCCCCCACCCCTGCACTGCCCAGAATTTACCATGTCTGGCAGACACTGCTTCCTATGCTGGCAGAACAGCATAGGCTTTTGCACCGGCACTACCAACTGGCATGCAGTGTGCTTTATGGTACATTTATGAAAGTCTATGTGTGTGCTCTGCCGATGCAGAGGGTGGGACAGGATATGGCCATTATTCTAGTTCAAATATAGTTTATGATATGAAGTCAAGTTAGTTCAGATGTACTATTCAACAGTCTGGTAGCCTACACAGGAACTCTGAAAGATTCTCCTCTTACTCAACAATATTCATTCACCTTCATTTCCTTCAAAGGCATAGTCTATATAAGCCATAGATCATGGCCAATAGTATTTTATCCTGGAAAAAAATTAATAAGGAAAATATGACAAGGGCACAATCCTAACCTGTGCTGGAACAGGCAAGCCAGGAGACTTGCGCTGTATCCAGCGCAGGATTGTGGCCAGAAGCAGCATAACCAGAGGCAAGGGGAAACTTTTCCCCTTACCCCTGGGTGCTTTATGGCACGTTTGCGACCCTCCTAGGCGGGCCCAAGGGACTTGGGCCTACATAGGGCGCAGTTTGGATTGCTCCCTAAAAAGCATCCATCAGGGCCCATAGGATGGATGGACTTCCATCTACCTCTGCAAGTCGTTCTGCACTCCCATGTGCTGAAAGAGGAGAAAAATTGTCATCCGGCTAACATTTCTGAACTGTCTTCAAAAACAGCCACATCTAGAGTACACTCAACTACAAAGGCATGAGTGATGGTTGGCATAATGGAACTCAAAGAGAGAGGTCTATTATAAGAACCTTTTTGCCAGATGGAATTTTGAAAGGGTGAAGACTTGGAGAATCAAAATCCCTCCAATATTTCCTTTTGCTTCCACCAAGAAGAGCAGATCCAGGAAATGATTCCTTCCCCACCTGGAGGCCCAATCCTTTCTAACTTTCCAGGGCTGATGCAGCCACAATGCAGCCCTGAGGTAAGGAAACAAACATTCTCTTACTATGAGGAGGCCTCCATGACTGCATCTTTATCACAGGATAGGCACACCCTGTTGGCACAGTTGGATAGGATTGGGCTCTTACTGAAAGAACTGCTCCATAAGATACAAAAACCCAATGCTCCTAGGTTTGTGTTTAGTACCATATTCTGTTGACAGGACGGTATTTTTCCCCCTTGACCACTGTGGATAGGAAGTTGGTAATATGGTAACAGCAAAGGATAATATGGATGGAATGATAGACCTCACTGGGGATATTATAGTTGGTTTGTAATCCTCTGTTGTCAGAAGCAAGGGAGGGTACCAGGATGCAGGTCTCTTGTTGTCTTGTGTGCTTCCTGGGGCATTTGGTGGGCCACTGTGAGTTACAGGAAGCTGCACTAGATGGGCCCTTGGCCTGATCTAGCAGAGCTGTTCTTATGTTCTTAGAGAAGAAAGTTGGAAATGTGATGTCCAGGGGAGAGCTGAAAGAGTCCCAAGAAAAGATAATTGAATGTATTCACCTCTGTTCCATTCCCTCAGAGAGATATTAGAAACTAGACAGGTTAACCTTGTTATTATTTGCTGCTCTCTTAATTCAATTCTATGTGTGCTTTGCGAATTGGATTTGGATGCTTAATTGAATTAACTATTCATTGCTGTTAGATACTATCTCTATGGATTTTGTGATCAATTTTAATTGTTGTGAACTGCCTTGCCTGAAAAGTAGGATTTAAATACAACAAACAGATAAGCACATAGTGAAATACACTCCTGGCCATGGTATTACCAACTTGAAATATCAGGTCTAGTGATGGATCCAGGACAAACAGCAGACATCAATAGCAGGAAGTTTGGTATGATTAAACAGAGAGTTATGTCACTGAGGGCCCAATCTTATCCAACTGTCTTGCACCAATGGCAGCTGCAATGCAGCCTTGACATAAGGGAACAAACATTCCTCTGTGACTCTATGACTTCCCCCCCCCCACTACAGGATGCAACACATGTCCACGCCCCATTGGCACAGCTGCATTGGCACTGGAAAGTTAGTTAGGATTGGGCTATAAGTTACTTTAAGCTATGCCAGCCTTTCTAATGTGTGCCAGTATTTCAGAAAAAAGTTACTGTAGATACTCAGGTATACCTGAAATTTTTGCCAAGTAATCAAGCTCCAATTCTCACTTCGCCTTATCTCCGGGTCAATCAGAGGGCAGAGCCTTTCAACTCTGAACAGTTTCCCTTCTTGCTACAGCAGGCGCATTTGTTTCTATAGCAGCGGTTTTCACCCGCTGTGCCAAGGCTTGGGGGGTGCAGAGGAGGCAACCAGAAAAGCCTGGAGGAGGTCTGGGCAGAGTGAGGGAGCCAGGGGCAGGCAAGCAGGTATGAAGCCAGCAAGTCTGCTGAGGCTACCAGCCTAAGAACGGGCTGGCTAAAGTCCCTTTTCCTTGCCACAGTTGCCTGCAGCTCCCCAAATCGACCCTCCCTGCCTTGCCTTTGCCTTTCAGAGGAGGGGCGTTGGGCCACAATCCTATCCACACTTTCCTGGGAGTAAGCCCCATTGACTATAATGGGACTTACTTCTGAGTAGACATGCCTAGGATTGGGTTTTTTTCTGAAATACAGGAGCAGGCAATAGCGGGCGGAATGTGAGGCAAATGATTCTGGACCTTTGGAAGGTGTGGATCAGTGAGGGGAGGGACAGTAGCAGAGGTGCTAACTGCAATTATGAGATGGGGGAATGTGCCTGAGGGAGGGGGTGGGTGGGGGAGAGGAGGAGAAAGAAGTGTCATTTGCCTGCTCCTGTATTTGAGGAAAAAAGAGTGCAACCAAAAGCCCAATCCTAGGCATATCTAGTCAGAAGTAAGTCCCACAGGCACATCCTCCCCAGTCTTTGGCTGCAATCCTAACCACACTTTCCTGAGACTAAGCCCCATTGAACAAAATAGGACTTACTTCTGAGTAGACCTGGTTAGGATTGTGCCCTTTGTCATGTAATGATTTAATTGTATTAATTATATTAATTAAAAATTAATTTTAATATAGTAATTTAATGTAAGTAAAAAAAACTGGGAGTGTGCCTTGACAATTTTAGTGCCTTGACAGTGTGCTGTGAGCTGAATAAGGTTGAAAATGGCTGTTCTATAGTAACTTTCCTGGGAAATGCCAGCCAAGGTTAACCTTTTATTCTTCTCCATTCCCTTTTGCTGCTGCAACCTGGTTCCTTTTTGCAAATGCATTTGGCAGAAGTCTTTTTTCAACACCAGGATGGGATCCTCCTTTCCATCAGAAATTCAATTCAGGCTACAATTCAGTTCAGGCTACAATTCAATGCACCATTACTTAAGAATAACACCCATGGAAAGCAGTGGGTCTACTTCTGAGTAAAAAGGGTAGCAAATATATGCAGCTGCATCTCTCTGCTGTGAATTGAATTGCACACTCCCAGTTATGTGCTATGGGTTGTATGTTGTACATAGAGCTTCTGGCTTAACACACCAGTCACCTTAAAGGTGTCTTTGATTCATGGTTCTCCTCATGTCCACCTTAAAGGTGGATTTGATTCATGGTTCTCCTGCAGTGGTTCTCAACCTTTTTCACTTGCATATCCCTTAGCAGCCCATTTCCATAAATAGTACCCTTCATATTAGCAAAATGTTTGTAATTAATAATACAAGCCCTCATCTCCTCTATATGAAAGCCCAGACTTCATGTATTTATCAGTATTTTCTCTTTTTATCTGTTTGAAGAACAGAAGACTCTGCCTTTGCACTGTCTTGCACCAGAAGTTTGCTGAGAAATTCTGGGTGATTGATACTTTTCATATTATGTTTCAGCTTTTTTACTTTGCTAGTTTTCAATTACTGGTTCATACATGAATTGATAACCAAAAACTAGCTATTGGTGGAGCTTTCACAGCCAACTAGCTTCTTGCCTTGCTGGTCCTTGCAAGGCATTCCTGCATTTTCTGCCATTATTTCATTCTTTTTTCAAGTACCCCTAAAAGTCCTGTTGAGTGTCCCTGGAGTACATGAATACTAGGTTGGGAACCACTGTTCTACTGGTATGTTGTTTACAGTACACTTACTCCGATAGTGTTTACAAAAAGGTGGTGACCAGAATTTAAAAAGAATAAAAATGTATCTTATGATCTTTTACTATGTTTTTAATAAATTAGAGACTGCAGTTCTTAGGTAACAATTAGTGGTAGGTTATTTTTCAGGATTTGGCCTCGGATAAAATCAGACAAAACTATAGTCAGACACCCCCTAAGTTTAACCCCCAGCTTATCCGAGGGTCATAGAAAATTCCATGATTTTGGCTCAAAACCTGTCCTCGACTTATCTGTGGGGTCGACTTATAGGCTAGTATCTGTGGTACTTATTATTACTGTGTGGAAAGTATTTACCTGTTAATTTGCATTGGGACCAATTGCAAGTTAGCATTGCAGTCCACTCCAAACAGTAAAGATCTTCATTATAATTTTAAAAAAATCTAAGAATGCAACAGATTATTCCTAATATATTTATGTCTGGTCCTGTTCTAGATACAACTCTGCATCCTTTATATAAGCTATCAGTCCTATATTAATGCAGGCCTAGCAGGCAAGCTTGCAGTATGCCCAATGAAATGTCAAAGGTTACTAATGAGTTTTAAACAAACACTGTTGAAGTGGCAGCACAGCATTTGACAGACATTTTTTCTCTAAAAAAATTCAGTATTTTAATTTCACATTGTACACAGTTAGCCTGTGGGTGTCCTTTCCATTTATTACCAGTGGGCAATGGAGCACTGTCAGCAGAACACTACACCCAAATTTCTTCTCTTTAATGTCTCTTATTTACCAACATCTCCAACAGCAAAGAGAACAAAGTGGGTCACAATATCAGCCAAGGGAAAGCCAGGACAATAACAGCAATTATTTTAAAGGTTAACATAAGAGAACGATGACCATATTTGAAAATTGTTACACTTGCTTATTTTAACCTCAAAAATAATTTTGTTCAAAAGATAACTGGAAAGAGATAAAACAAACATATGTGCTTTAAATCATATGATAGAGAAATTATTGTCATATCATATGTGATATATCCATTAAAATATGTAAATATTAGACCTTTGGGCTGCAAATATGGATATGCTTGTTCTCTATCACAAAGGAGCTCAGTCACATACACACACACACACACACACACACACACACTGGGTGCAGTCATAACCCACTTTCCAGCACCAACATAAGGGCTATGCAGCTCCAAGGTAAGGGAACAAACACATCCTTATTTTGAGGAGATCTCTGTGAGTGTCACCCAACTGCAGGATGCCGCACACATCCCATTGGCACAGCTATGTCAATGCTGGAAAGTTGATTAGGATTTGGGCCACAGAGAGAGAGAGAGAATCATAAATACTGGGCCATTTAAAAAAACAAAAAAAATAAGGACAGTGGCCATTCACAAAAGTATTATCTGCAGTAACTTCTAACATATCTCTTCAACTTCTTTGAACTAGCAGCAGGATTCATAAAACAAGAAAAAAGGAAAAACCACATAATCTTTGGATTAAAGGAACATGAAACCAATATACAGGTCCAGCCTATTTATACACAGATTTTTTATACACTGATTTGACTCAACACAAATGGCCCCTGAAAATGAGAAAAAATGTGCTGATCCCTGGAGAAGGAAAAATGCATCCCTTTAAAATCAGTTTTAAAAACTGAACAGTCTAACAACAGCCTCCTTAATGAGAGAGAGAGAGAGAGAGAGAGAGAGAGGGGGCAGCAGGCTAACAATCCATCAATCCTTCTCTCTCCTTCGGACCCTTCCCTTCCCCCAGCAGGTGAAAGAAAGGTGATCATTTTGCATTGGTGAAGGAAGGGGCTGAGTGAAGTGCTGATGGATTGTCTTCTTAATGACTCTTATCTTAGAGTCAAAAGGTCAGCAAGGCTGTTTTTCAATCACTGGAGCAAAGAAACTTTGTTTTTTAAATTGATTTGCTATAGTGCATTTTTTTTTTAATCTACAGTGCTAGGAAGGGAACCCACGCGAATAATTAGTCTCAACCTGTAAACTTTTTCCCCAGTAACTATCAACTACTGTATCACTGTATAAAAAGAATTTCAGCTTTCATACAAACTGGTCTTTAACTATGAACTGGAGCCACAAGCCATTGGTTGTAGCACCAGACTACATTACCAAAAGATTTCAGAAAGGTTAGCTGACCTCTGTGTAAGACTCCCTTCAGTATCACAGGAGAGAGGAAAAAATTATGCCAGGGTTAAGGGTGAGCAAGATAAATGCTACCTACCTATACTCTAACTGAAAGTTAGAGAAAAGAAATACCCTAAACTTGAATAATCAGTTCTGGGGAATCAGCATGACTTGCAGCCCAATCGTACCTGGGTCTTGCATGGCAGCCACAGTGATGGTATGTGGGCCAGGGTTGCCAGCGCGAATGGCTGGCAGCCTGAAACACACACCAATTGAGAGTCCAGGAGCAGGTAAATGGGTTCAGGGGGCGTTTCAGGGTGTTGTGGGGAGGAGCAGGGTAGGGTTTGAGGCCAGACAGGCATGCTGAGGATGGGCTGGGAATGGATATCAGTGACAGCAGTTCTGCCAATATCCTAGGCTCCCGACCTGGCCTTGACACAGCCCCAAAGTGCTGGCACAGATTCAAGCAGGCCTATTAGGGACCATGGTGCAGCAGGGTATTCCAAAAATGCCAACTGAGGAATAAAATCAAAGACTGATGGCTGCAATCATTAATATATCATTAAACAGGTAGTACTTTTCTAGTACTTCCTAAATACTCTTTGAAAGCTAGTCCCTGTGTCTTGAAGGAAGTTGACTACTTCCTAACCATTTGTCTTTGGATATACAGTATTTTAGGTTACAAACCTTTTTTTCCCTCCATTTTTTCATTTCCAGTAAAGCACAACAAATGCAGAGAAAAATGAGCTCAACTGTTAATTGATCATAATTTTATAATCAGCCAAGAAGTAATAAAAAGTTCTAGGTACTGCACAATTGCCCATATCAGTCCCTTCTGCTTGTGTTGGCAGTGACTCCAACAGATAGGCAAACAAGCAACGTGTAATGCAAGTTTTGCTCTCAGGTTATGCAAAGAAAAGGGAAGTGAGAAGGCTATACTTTTGTGCACTTAAACACAAACCAATTCATGTCTTAAGTAGGTATGAAGTCATTCACACACACAGGGCTAAATTACATGTTACGTTATGGCTGTCATTAACAACCCAATCCTATTCCCCCACCAGCTGTAGCACGCAAGCATGCCATGCTATGGTGGGGGAGAGGGGGAGAACAGGATCCGGCCCATTGCGCACATCATCACTGCATCAGAAGCACAGACAGAGAGAGCCTTGATGAACCATCAACTAGTTCCATCAGCAGAATGCACCCATAGGATTAAGCCCTGGGAAACAGGCTTAAACAGTCTCTTTCTGTCAAAAAGCAGCCATTGGGGGTGTCAATTCAGATCTGAACAGTGTCACAGGGGAAGGGTGGGGTGAACATCTCTTCCCCTGTGTTGTTTCTCCCCCCCCCCCCAGAATCTCTCTGAAATTACTATTTGCTGCTAATAGTTACTGTACTTTAGAAGCAAATAGATGTTTCAAACTACACTTGACCCCACCCCCTTGTATACCACAGCATGGATTGAGCACCTTCTTGGCTGCTTTTTGACAAAAAAAAAAAAAAGAGCCACTTCCCATTTTAAGCCCATCTCTTACTGAATATAAAGTGCAACTTGGGTCTAATATTCCATCTATCAATGAGTTCTATAAACAGTGAGCTATGCTTTGTTTCTTCAAGCTACTTTTAGTCAAGTCAGATCAATTCCAGTGCATATAGGCATGGGCAATTACAAATGAAATACACATTCCATGGTTAAAACTGAACTATCATCAGTAAGAGCATCATCGGTAGATAGTAGGATGTCACAGCAAAGAAGCAGCTTGGCCGTTAATAGCTTTAGACTCAAGACCTCAAGAAGGGCCAGTCTGTGTAGCATCTTCATCAGATAGTAAATGACAATTTACTAATTGCAGATACAAGCCAATCTGCACACCAAGACAGAAGATTATCCATTTTGACTATGCATACTAATAACCTGAGGTTTAAGCGCAGATTTATAGGAGCAAATGATATTATCTTTCATATTTATTGAATTCATACACAGTTTTATCCCTATCCTGTGATGCACACAATTCTGAGCAAGAAAATTTTAAAGTCTAATTTTAAAAAATCTATGAAGGCTTCTATTTTTATAGCTGAAGTCTGATATACGATAGTGTTGCAAAGTTATTTGAGCGTTACACAGTTAAAATAAGATTCATGAAATTGGTAATGAGTTCATTTTATCACTTTTAAGATCTGACTATTGATAGATTCCTTTCCCAGAGTGTGTCCTGCACCTCTGTTTTCAAACATTATTTCCATATAATCAAAAGGGGGAAAATGGAAAAAGGAAAAAAAAGAACCCTCTAATATACAGCAATGGTGACCACTGTATCAAAGGCCACTGTATCAGAGAGAATAGAAACCAAACATATATTAGCTGGGACAAGTTACAGATAAATAGGAAAACAAAATTACAATGCAAAAGTGTGATAACTAGAAAGAAGTATTTAAATCAATGAAATGAATTTTTGCAGAGCTCTGTACAAGGTGCCATACACAAAAGAAATAAGGCACATGACCAAGTCTAAAATGAAAAATGTGTGATTCAAAAGTATCTCTGCATAATTGGAAAGGCCTAAAGCAGTGGACCGCACTTGTTCCCAGTGTGGAAGGGATTGCCACTCCCGAATCGGCCTTTTCAGCCACACTAGACGCTGTTCCAGAACCACCATTCAGAGCACGATACCAGAGTCTTTCGAGACCGAAGGTTGCCAACTACTAAAGCAGTGGAAAACTGCTGACATAGTAAACTGACATAGTAAAAACAAGCTTTAATTGCAGAAATATAAAGTAAGAGACCCCAAATATCTTAAATACTGACAATAGCTCTTCAGTGTTACTGCAAACACTGTAGGACACAGAGTGAAAGTTTAAGAAAACCAACACCAAGCAAGTGCATGTTTGTTAAACACATCCTTGCCCTATTCACTTAGAAAGTGGGGATAGGAGGTCTACTTTTCATACCAAAGTAAGCATGTGGAGGAAGGGAAAGTAAATTCCACCCCTACCCTGCCTTACTATGTTGCATTCTTCTGTTTTTAACCTGTTTTTCCCCAAATCAGCTCCAATAAGCATGGATAAATCTACTAAAAGCAGTCAGGTCAGTGAGGTAAGGCAGGGTAGGGGATATATTTCACCTTCTCCTTCTCCTCACATATCTTGTGGTATGAAAGAAGACCTGCCTTCTCCATGTTATATGTGAGTAAGAGGTGAACATGTGTTTTATACTTTTCTGTTGCTTGTGATGTGTGCATTGGCACCTATGGAACTCCTCTAATTTTTGCCTGGTCAGGGGTTGGCATGCGATTTTCTGCAGAGTGTGTCTGCCTATGGTGTGGGGATCAGATTTAACACTGCTGCACCTGTGGCATTCTGTCTACATCATGCCCACAATGTGCCCAAGAAACTCCCATGGAATACCACCAGTGATAATGGAGTTTCACTGGCAGCTGGTCAGTGTCAGGCTTGTGTCAGTGCAGGGTTTCAGGCCCATTTTTGTTTGTGTCCAGTAGTGAAAGCTGTCTTCCACTAGTAGAGGTCTCATTGTGCTGGTGGATTGCATTTTACGCCAGAGTTTCCTGTGGATAGGATTGGGCCATTTGTCACTTAGGAAGTCTACAGCATATCTTATGCTGTAGGTTAATTGTTGGCATCCTTCAGTCTCAGAAGACTACGGTATTGCGCTCTGAATGGTGGTTCTGGAACAGAATGTCTTCTCCAGTGCGCAAAGCCTGGGTAAAGTAGATATGGAGGATAGACTGTTACCCATGCAGCAAATCCCCCCTCTCCACGTCACTGAAATGGTCCAATGGAAAGGCAGAAGCCAATACGGTTGGTCCCAGCGGTGTCGCAGGAGTTGCCAGAATGTGACTGTGTTCAGCCATGAACTGCCTCAGGGACTCCGGCTCCGGATTTTGCCTCGAGGTTGACTCCTGAAGCCTTTTCCATAACTGGATGTAGCCACAAGGCAGTGGAGGTTTGGGATCAGAGTTTTCCTTCTCTCAGATGAGCTGCCTTCCCAGGCTAAGGAGTCCCATCTACCCGGTGGCTGTTTAGTCGCCTCTTACAACAAGCACAGCCAAACTGAGAGCCTATCCTTATCCCCCAGCCCCCAGGGGCAAAACTGTAATGCAGCCATTTTTTCTGGTTTTTCACTTTTCACATTATTTGCAGTAAGGACTCTTAAAGTTGCTTCCATGCAGTTGGCAAAGGGGGAGGGGAGAGAGAAGCACACACTTTACTTGCCCAGGAGCAGGAAAAGGGTACTGTTTTTAAAGTGATTTATTAATCTTGTTGTTTGACTGAAGAGGAAAGGTTGTATTTTTTAAGTGATGAATCTGCTATTTGAAGGGAATACTTAGCAGCCATTGATGAAGTGATTGCCAGCCCAATCCTAGCCACACTTTACTGGGAGTAAGCCCCATTGACTCTAATGGGACTTACTGCTGAGTAGACATGCATAGGCTTGAGCTGTGCATCTCCTAGTATAGGAGACAAATCAGCTTCTTAACCAAACCCTTATCAGCTCTGATATATTTTCATGGTCTATTTTTGTTTTCCCCACCAGCTGCTGGAAAAATTTAATTTCATTAAATTAATAAAGGGTTCAGTCCTATCCAAGGAGAATGGGAGAAATGACTAGTTGGATTGGGGTCCACAGGGGTGTGTGTGTGTGTGTAATGTTGGTCAGACTGGTTGTTCACAAAGTTCATTTAATAAAACAATTATATTGGTATGCTTACAAAGTTTTAAAAAATGAGTCCTCCTGGACCACCCAAAATCTACCTACTCCAGCATCCTGTCTCCAACAGTGATCAGCAGCTGATCATTTATAAAGCATGTATATTGCTGTGCATTAATAATATATTTTTAAGATCTGCATTTAATTAATGATATGTTTAATATAGTTAATATATATTTAATATTTAATATTATATTATAATAAATATATTATATTTAATATATTTAATATAGTTATTTCTGGCCACTTCCTGTTTAATGATGTCACTTCCAGCCCTCAGGAACATGATGGGGAGTCATGGCCAACAGCCATGGGGGTCAAGGGAGCCACTGGCTGGAAATGTTTGAGTACCACTGGCCTAAGGCATGGGTGGCCAACCTGCGGCATGCGTGCCCCTGAACAGGGATGGAAATTCAAGTCAGGTGGCTTGAGTCCGAGTCGCAAAACATGTATTTTTTGTTGACTCTTGCAAAGTCAAGTCACTTGTGTAGATGACTCATGCATTGTCTCAAGTCTGAGGCCACTGGCTCGAAACTCGGTCCCATGCATGCAGAGTCACGTCTGTCTGTTTCTGAGGATGCATGCTTACATTTTTCGTGGCATGCAAGACCTTGTGGGGCCATCATTCAGCCTAGGAGGCAGGGAAGGGTTAATGTTTTGCTTTTGCATTGGGGGGGGAGGTAGAAGCAGGCTCTCTTTTCCATCTCTGAAGGAACTGATGATCATTGGATGAAGGATGGGCAGTCCGATTTGTTTCTTTGGATGAGATGGGACAGGAGGAGGAGCCCAAGGGGATTCTTGCATTAGAATTGTGGCTGGAGAACTAGGGAGGGGGAGAAAAGGACAGGGAAGCTAGGTGTAGCAATCCCACTTTCCAACCACATGACTCCATTGTTACTTGGGAGGAGGAAGCCTCAATGAGTGACCGGAGCAAATAGGACTACTTGTGAGTAGAGCTGCAAAGGATTTGGTCCTACTGGTAAGCCTCCCATCTGCTGAATGTGACCCACCTCCTTCCTGCTGCTTCTGTCCCCACTCTCAGGTAGTCTGACCCACCCATTCCCACCTTGTTTACAAATGGGATGGGGACAGCAGTGGGTTGCTTAAAGAGAACTCTGACACACACATACATTCCAGCAGCAGCTCCATTTTCCATGGAGCTGCCCCTGGTTTTTTTTAAAGGGAAGATCTCATGACTCCAGTCTTTGAGTCACGAAACGACTCTGGGTGACTTAGAAAGTGTGTTCATTTTTGAGTCAAGTAGTGGGGGTGAAGACTCATGACTCGACTCAAGCAATACTTGACTCACCCATCCCTGCCACTTAATGGCACACTGAGATGTGTGGAGTGGTACACGGGATACCCGTGGACTACTGTTACAAAATCTAGGCTTACATAATAAGTAAACTGAAGGGGGATCTTTAGGGCTCATTTTCTGTGCTCATTTTCCTGAGCTCATTTTCCTGAGAGTAGATCCCACTGTAATAAACGTGCCTTACTTCTGGGTGGACATGCATAGGATTGTGCTGTATGTTTATTCTGAGGTATTTACATAGTAATGACAAACATATAGTGGAATTTTGTAGGAGCTTGTTGCTCAGCCCCATTTTAATTTTGTGAGTTGGAAGAGTTTTTCTCTAACTACCCCCCCCCCCGCTTGAGTGGCATGCCCAAGATACAAAAGCTGAAAGGTGGCACCTGTCATAAGAAGGTTGGCCACCAGTGGCCTAAGGGAAAGATATAATACTTTCTGTAACATTCTCTCGCTTTGACAATTTAGACTGTTCCTGTGAACATGGCAACCAGGGGATTCACAGAAGTTAGTAAAAGCCTCATGTTTCATAATCCTCCCACAACAGGTTGGAAGTGCTACAGCTATGCCTTTGATGCCAAGAATAAAGATGATAGGCAAATTAACAGAAGCACAAACATATCCATCAAATATTTAAAAAAAAAATGTACTGCCCAATCCTGTCTCCTGCCATATTATAGCAAAGAACCACATCAATGGAGGCTGTGCTGCATGCTGTGGTGGAGGGAGCAATAGGACAGCCTACAGGAGGTAAATAAAAAAAATTTACTTGCCCCCCAGTAAGCTACCTGATCACCTATGGTTCTTCTCAGACTTATGCCAGCCATTTTGCTGATTTATGTCTGAGGAGAGAAAATGGGCAGCGTAGGAATAAGAAAGAGGATGTGCAACTGCTGCCATATCTACTCCCTCCCCTGATACTCATCCCCATTTCCTCCCCAACACACCCTTTACTTTTCCTCCCTACCCACAACCCATCCCTGAAGCCATCTTATTGGTGTCTCTTTGTGCTGCTGTGGTGCATCTTTGTGCTGCTGGAATGGAAGTGGCCCAAATTTGTGGCTTTTGGAGGGTACTATTTCACTTCTAGGTTTGCCATGGCCTTGTGTGCTAACTATGGTTGTGTCAGGTTCTACTAGGCCTACTCAAATTTGGAGAGATCTACTAAAGGGGTGATCCATAATTCTCCTCTCAGGAAATCTCAACTTTATTTGTGGAAGAATAGAAGTGAAGAGATTCCAAACCTGGATCTGCTACTACAAAGTTTTAAAATGGCGGGTGCCTAGAGTTCTCTACCCTGTAAAGGGCAAGTTATCACACACGATGGCAAATACACTCACACTATGCAGAATACCCATGTCCCCATCGGTCCCATCCAACCTGGAGTCAGTTGTACCACTAGCTTTTCAGTATAGGCTGTAGAGCAACTTATTTATTTTTATTTATTTATTTCTAGAATTTATATCCTGTCTTTCTATCCAATGAAGAACACTCAAGGCGGCTTATAAAGTTGCAGCTTATAAAACGGCAACATATTATGGCTGTTTCTACGTTCTTAGGAAACTATACTGAACAAAAGAATGAGAAGCTCCAGGATAAGCAGCAAAATAAGCAATGACTATATTCAAATAAAATCTTTAGTCTAGTAAATCATTTCAGACATAGGCAAAAAAATACCTGTTTCCTGCTTCTGCTTACCATACCATCAAATGTTTACTTTGTCAGAGCCCAACAAAAAAGGAAAAGTCATCTTGTGCTAAAAATCCAGGAATTGTTTATTCCTCTCTGATGAATCATAGTCACACACATCTGAGTAATGAGTTTTTAACTAATACATTTCCAGGATCCTCAACCATAACTAGGGCATTGTTAGAATAATTTTTTTAATTGTTTTCATCTGACCTTTAGAATTAGATAATTTTACAGTAATTATACCTTCATAGCAATGATTTAAAAGGTAGTGCAGAGGATCAAGTGTTGGAGAAGCTACGCGATATGAATGCTAAAAAATGGATGGTGCCTGTCAATGTCTGTACAAAGCATCTCTGGCCACACTCAAAACCGTGGTGCAATGATGGCTCCTGGAGCACGCTGAGTTTGAACATTTGATCTTTCCAAGGCCGCCTCCATGTAGGGTGCACAAACACAGAGAGGCTTCAAAAATCCATGCTGGGGTGTTGCGACGCCCCAGCCCGAGGGCCCTGGTCTCTTTTCCCTTAAGGGGCGGGGCAGCCTAGAGGCGGGGGGGGGGGGGAAGGCAGCGGCACCATCCCCAGGATCGCGCTGCTCAGGGGGCTGCAGGGGCTTGGGTGCACTTACCCAAGCCTCCTGCAGCCGCCCCAGGGTGCAGGGGGCCTGGCGCGACTTCTGGCAGGGCTCCATGCAGCAGGGAAAGTGGATGCTGAGTGATCGCGCTCTACTTCTGCTTTAGCCTCCTCTGCCTCCTCACCCCGCCCCTGCAAAGACTTACTGGCTCTCAAACTCTCCCAGAGAGTTTGAGAACCACTGTTCTAGGCCAAAAGCTGCAGATATAGTCTATATTTTTAACACTCAGCAGTTTCTTTGCCTAACATCACCCCATTAAAGCACAGCACATCCAGCAGATACATTTTCAAGAGCTGACATTCACTTGCTTGAGAAAAACATTCATGAGTTTACAATTCCAGCCAATGCTGTCACCTTCCTTGGATGGTAAATGTATGCTAAAATACCAGTGCCTTTGTATATGCCATCAAAATGTGGCTAAATATATTGCTAATTATGTTCTTTATCATCCTTTTCCAATGCCTTTAAACTAGAATCTTTGCCATTTCTTCTCAAATCAATGTATTTTGAAAGGTTAGTTACCTGCTATCCAACTAGGACAAGTGTAAGCCATCCTTGCTTAAATTACAGGGGCACTAGAATTGGTTTGGAGCACTTCAAGCTGGCACCTTTACCTTTTGTGACAGCCCCCTTAGATAATGCATTTAGAAGGCTATGGAAGACTAATTGGCTATGGGGACTATGGATGGGGTTTTCCACTGTAATTGGGGGAAATCAAGGGGTTAGCCTTGTGTATCCCCTGATCTTTTCTCCTGTAGTTCAATCACTGACATCCTTGTTTGTCATAGCAACACTGAAAATCAGAAGTAAATTCATGCAATTAATTGCTGGGTTTTTGTTTGTTTTGCTTGCTTTGATACAAGTTTTATCAAGCGGAACCAAATGATGGTGTCAGGGTACAAATTGATTTCTATATTAAAATGAAACTGCAGTGCTCATACTTACCTGCTGATAGTTATCCTTTGAGATACAGCTGACTGAATCACACTGAGATTTACAGTAGCCTGTGGTTTCACACCAATAAAAACTGATTCAGTTTTAATTTAATTTAAAACTTTAAGATGTGCCAGATTTTTCATTTGTGAAATTGTATTTCAGATCTTGTTGTGGGTCAAATACTTTTTGTCTCAACCAAGCCAGTGATCAGAAGCTATTTGCTTATCTTCTGCTGGAGAGAGTTTCAGGAAGGTCATGAACGGCCCATGTTTATCTTCTAAATCAACTAATGGATGCATTCTGCAATTGACACAGGGGTATTCCCAATACAACTTCCATTAACCTTATTCTCATAATGTGTAAATCATATGTGGTCAATCAATACATTCACAGCATTAATGAAAATCAAACACAAACATGAGCAAATCAAACAAAACAAGGAAGCCCTTCTTGCTATACTGTATTATGTAGAAGTCCCATTATGTTCAATGGGACTTACTTTGAAGTGAGTGTGTATAAGAGTGCAGCCTCACTGTTTGAACTTATTTTTATTGAGCTGTAGCCTTTTGACATTAAGGAGCTGTATCTATCTGCACAATTAGGCCATTGCATCTGAAAAGTACATCAGCAGCCTAATGCTATCAGAAATTGAACCAGCACCAGAGTGCTCAGGGTGAGGCACAATAGCCTCACATTGCCATCATACTCAGTGTCATGCTGGTAAAGCACCAGTGGTGTAGCATTAAACTTAGAGGTGCAGGAGCTCTTCGTGACACCCCTAGTTGCCCAATCCTGTTCTCCAATTTACACTGTAAAGCTGCACTACTGAAGCGCATGCTGTGGTCAGGGGTGACCAGACAGCCTGAGAGGTAAGTAAAAATTTCCATAGGCTCTCTCTCTTTCTTCTCTGTGGGCTAGCTGACCAGCAATGGGTCTCCTTGGACCTACATTGGCTGTTTTGCTGGTGTAGGTCCAAGGAGAGTCAGGGGGCAGGTCAGAGGATCTCAGTGTGTGCTGCTGTTGCCAGGACCATCTCACTGAGTAAGCATGGTAACAGAGTATCGTTACAGCCACGGGCCATTTATTTATTTGTTCAGTGACTTGATGGTTAATAGACCTCTATATTGCTAGTTCTCACCTTCATAGCTATGTATTGAGTGACACTGTACCCATGGGCTCCATCCCTTAATTTCCATTGCCCTGTCAGATGGAATCCCATTTTTAGCACAGATGGGTTTAACTTTTCTTTCAAATGTTGCAGCTCTGGAGGACAATCAGAGTTGGGACCATGGCAAGGAAAGCTTTAACCCTTTGCATCTCTGCACAAAACATTGCAATATTGCCTTATGACAGAACTAAATTTAGGCCCAAATCCAAGCCAACTTTCCAGCACTGGCATAGTGGTGTCAATGGGACATGTGCTGCATCCTGCAGTTGGGTGGCACTCACGGAAGCCTCCTCAAAGTAAGGGAATAGCTCTAGCAGTCTGCAAAAATTACCACTGTACCCCAGCACCAGCAAAAAAGGGTAGCTTGCCTGTAGGGCTGCAGGGTCCTTCCTCCCAGTTCTTGGCAACAGTTCTTCTAGGTACAGCAGCTCTACCTCAGTTTTCCACCACTCATCAGTCTCTGCTTGGTTAGTCCATTAGCTAGTCCGTTAATTAGTGTGCCAATTTGTCTGTCCTCCAGTCCATCAGTCAGTGTGCCAGTTCGTTAATCCATTAGCCAGCTTGTGAGCCCGTCCGTTAGTTTGTTGGTCAGCAAGCTGGTAAATCAGATAGCCAGGCAGGCAGATGGAGACTTACTAGTTTATCTCCCACTCTCTCTCCAACTACAACCCACAAACTCTCCCTGCTTCAGGTGCTGCTTATATCCCTGAAGACCTCATTACCTCTTGTGGCTGCAGCTGTGTGGCACACTCCCTGCTGAAAGTCCAGGCTTTAACCCCATGTCTTCCAGATTCACCAGAGTAAAGGGCCACTGTAGACATCACATCCTATCTTCCGCGATTCTAATACATCAGCCTGCACAGTCTTATTTGCAGTGTCAAATACAGTCTATATCCCCATTTCTCTCTCTTGCCATTAAGTATTTTGTATGCAGTAATTTCTAAAACAGTTGCCACCCCACTAGGAAATATGGGGCCTACATTTTAATTGAACTTATCACATGTAGCAGCTGGCACTACAATAAGTCACTTGCCAGAGAATGAACACTGCTCAGAATCCTGTCCAACTCAAAGCCGAAGAAATTACCATAGCCTGAATTCAAATGAAAAACAAATCATGAAACCCCTCAGTGAAATCTGCTGCTGGTAGCCAGCATTACATTCAAAATAGTGAAACTTGGGGCCCAGACATGACCTTATGTTACAAAGCATGGATGATTCTCAGATCAAGAGACTTATTTATGACTTATTCCTAACCCCACAGTTCTGAAACTTTTCAGCACTAGGACCCACCTCATTCTCCGCAGTGGGTCACAATGTGATGCTCTTCATAGTGCTGCATTGCCTTGTGGCCTGCAGAAGCAACTTCCAGTTAAACCAGAAGTTGCTTCCGGTCACTTCCATAGGCCATCCTGAGGCACACAGAGGCCATTAGAATGGGTCATGGGCCTGGCGTGACCCAGAAATGACCTCCAGGGCCTTCCATTAAGGCATTGCAACAATACAAAGAGAATTGTGTTGGGCCTACCACACATGAACTTTTGACCCACTGCACATGGCCTAATCAGCCCCCATAGTTGAAGTGGGCAGAACCTTGGGGAAATGAAGCATTTTCAAGGGGAGGGGGACTGCCAGGCTAGGAAGAAGGAAGGAGGGGAGATGGAGTGAACAAGAAGGGAGAGAAGGTGAGTGAAGGGGAAAGAAACAAGATGGGGAGGAGAGCCAAGGTGACCCAACAGAAGGAGGCATGGCAAAGTGAGAGAAAGAACTACCCAAGTCAAGGCACTGTGCTTATGGAAGATGCCATGCACTCTGTATGACATTGCACTATAACCATGCACTCTGCAAACAGTCTTTCTGGACCATGTGCTCTAGAGCAGTGCTATCTTGTGAAAACATCTCTCAAGAGCTGTTTTAAAAAGGTCAGAATGTGTTCTGCCCTTGATGGTGTGCAAAATCTGCTGCCTGATATGGCTACCTTATTTTATCCCACAGGAAGTATGCCTCTGCCCTTATTTACATATGCTTCCTGTTCATTTCGGTAGAAAAACTCCACCTACACATACAAAGAAACATATGCACACAGTGGTATACCGGGGGGGGGGACAAAGGGGACAAATGCCTTGGGTATCCAGCACCCATTTTGCCCCCCACCAAGTGCACCCCCACCCCCACCACCCTCTCTTAGCAATGTGCTCCTGGAAATTGCGTCACTGCCCTAGCCCCTCCTCTGCAAAGACTTACTGAGGGAGTAAAGCTCCCTCAAAGTCTGAGAAACGCTGCCCTAGAATAATGGGGAACTTGAGGAATGATGGACGAGGGAGCGAATCTAGCTTTATCAGAATTTATCTAGCTTTATGAGAATTGTCAGAACACTGTGATGAGCTCTGAGGAATTTTCATGGACAGCTCATCGTAGCAGTGCTGGTGATTGGGGTACATGGTAGTCAGATTACACAACTGGCTCATGAAGGGAACATCCAGCTAGGAGGGTGGGAAATAATGCAGGCATGTGGTTAAACGTTCAATCTGAGGACCTATTTTAAACATATTAAATAATTTTCTTCAGAAGCACATTTCAGACATCAAAGGCCCAATGTCTTCAATCTAAGATTTGCAACAACTTCCTTATGTCTGTCATGAGAACAATATTCATTCCCTTAAGCAAAATGTGTTTAGCTTTTCCTTCTAAAGCATATTCTGTTTTCACTCTTCTCTTAGACAGGGAGGCTTTGCCATCTGAAAATCACCTGGAGCGAGTGGAACATTATTATATATTCAAAATATTGTACAACTGAAAATGACAATGTCTCTAAAGCCATCATCTGTTTTATCATCTGCCTGAAATGGCTTTGATTTTTTGATAAGTAGATAAAAGATGTGTTAAAACAGAGCTAAGTGAATACCTGAAGTCATTGATGCAGAAGCTTTGAACCAGTCCATAATATGCAGAAGACTGGGGAAGTTCATAAAGTATGACTCACTGTAATCTTTCCCTCCCTCTTTTTAACCTCTTCTCCCTGACATGGTTTATAGCTCTAGTACAAATTCCCACAGCCTTCAAAGTATATAATATCAGATATGGTGTCTGGAGTCAACAGGCAAACAAACAGAAATTAAATCTAGATAATAAAGTTCTCCTGATCAATTTGACACCAGTGTACCAGCCTGTCCAGGACAGAATCACATACCCCTTAAAGGAGAAGGTTCAGAGTCTGAATATTCAGCCAGACAGGGAAGTGCAGCAAACCCAAAGAATGTTCTGCCCAGCCTGCTTTTTTGCAGAAGGGGGCAGCAGAGGTGGAGCAATCCAAACAGGGTCACAGTGGCCTTCGGCTTCTTCCTTCTCCAGCTCCTCTGCTGCTATTGCTTGTGGAAGTGGTGAGCTGCTGCAGTCCCACTGAGCAAGAAGAGGAACAGAGGACAGGGTGAAGCGGGGGGGGGGGGAAGGAGGAGGTGAGTAGTGGGCAGGTAAAGAGTGCAAGGCATCCCATACCAATTTCCTGCCTCCCCAGTCTGCCACTCAGAGCAGGATGGACAAGTCCTATTGGCACACTAAACAAAGTCATTCAATATGCTTTTGATGCCATTCCTGGAAAAAAGTCATTCTGACTGGTCTACATGTCTACTCAAGGCTTCCAAGTATTGCAATAAAAGTACAAAATGAAATGCAATTGCACTTTCCCGATAACAAAACTGTGCACTTTGAATGTGAGGAAAATACAACAGAGTAGTACAATTTCAGACATTTCAGGAAAAAAAAACCTGGATTCTCACAGTACTATTATCATTAGCTATTATCATCTGGAAATCCCCAACAATAAATTGAATTTGAGGATTTCTAAACAATACAAGTGATACTACATACGTTTGTGCAAATATTTAGCCATGTATTGGTATGCATTAAGAAAAGAAAATCTACACTATTGCCAGAGAATGCTAAACAACTGGGTACATTCCAGAGTTGGTTTGCAGACACAGTATTTCTGAGGAAAAATAAATACAGACACATTCATATTAATCTAAACAAGTAAAAATGGCAAAAAGTAGTTGCATTTTAGAGAGACATTCTCTCTGTGGCCTTGTAGATACTGTCTGTAATCTGATGAACATGTGCTCAAGACTGCAAAAATCATCTCATAATAAATCAGTTTCAAAGTTGTTTCAGTCTGAGGAAAAGTAGAAACTCTACTACTCTAGAAAGATATCAGTGGTCCAGAAATCAAATGTCAACAGATAATTGGTCGGAAGAGAAAGGAGTTACCTAGGTAAGGAGTTACCTAGGTCTACAACTGAGAGAAAAGTAAAGGAGAGAATCCATGTGTGCCGCTAATAGATGTCTGGATTCCTCAGTCAGACTCAGGCATTGAAAAAGATAGAAGACAATATACGGTTATCTCTACAAAGCAAGCCCTGTACTCTCAAACCTATGCCCCTAAAGGGTCTGGATCTAGTTTTTGGGGGCCCTACACCTGATTACTCCATTCATTGTAAACTAAGGTAATGTGCCCATTCCAGGTTGTATTGTCCAAAACAATTATTGGTGTCTCCATAGTGCTTCATCATTCACTTCTTTGATGCCCTTTGTATCACAGGTTACATATCCTACTGGTCATGCAACATCAAAGCCATAAAAAGAATCTAGAACGACAACCCCAATTCTTCATCTTAGAAAAGTATTTTTAAAGAAAACAGACAATAATCAGGAACCGCATCAGAAGACCACAATCCAGCACAGACAAATCATGTTAAAATCCTTAAAGAGAAAAATGTTGTACAAAAGTTTGCTGTTTTTTCCAGGTTACAAATTCATCAATAGTACCAGACAAAGGAGCTACATTTCCCAGTTCCCTTTATCTGTAGGCAAGTCCTTAACAGAGTATAAGATGACAGTATGCTCTAAATATAGCAAGCAATTCCATCTACAATTCAACTACTCTGTTTATGCTCCAGAATAAGCCTGAAATGAGAAAATGAAGCTGCTGTTCCCTTATTTGTCTCAGTTCCTGTATGTCTCTTGTAGTGTGATGTACTGATTTGCCTTAAAAAGACAGTATGTATTTAACCCATTTGTGCCCAGCTGTCGCATCTATGGTGGGGGCCCGTTCAGCTTCCCCCTGGGGTAGGGCTCTACTGTCAAGAATTCAGGGTTTTCCCAACTTACCCTGGCCAGGAAGGAGGCAAGAAGGTCTCTGGAGAGGTCAGCACAAGTGATTTATTCTTGTCAAGGGTTGTTTCACATTCATTGGCCCTGTTACTTCAGAGGAGGCACGCTGGTACAATAGTCATAAGAACATAAGAACATAAGAACATCCCCACTGGATCAGGCCATAGGCCCATCTAGTCCAGCTTCCTGTATCTCACAGCGGCCCACCAAATGCCCCAGGGAGCACACCAGATAACAAGAGACCTCATCCTGGTGCCCTCCCCTACATCTGGCATTCTGACATAACCCATTTCTAAAATCAGGAGGTTGCGCATACACATCATGGCTTGTACCCTATAATGGATTTTTCCTCCAGAAACTCGTCCAATCCCCTTTTAAAGGCGTCTAGGCTAGACGCCAGCACCACATCCTGTGGCAAGGAGTTCCACAGACCGACCACACGCTGAGTAAAGAAATATTTTCTTTTGTCTGTCCTAACCCGCCCAACACTCAGTTTTAGTGGATGTCCCCTGGTTCTGGTATTATGTGAGAGTGTAAAGAGCATCTCCCTATCCACTCTGTCCCCTGCATAATTTTGTATGTCTCAATCATGTCCCCCCTCAGGCGTCTCTTTTCTAGGCTGAAGAGGCCCAAACGCCGTAGCCTTTCCTCATAAGGAAGGTGCCCCAGCCCCGTAATCATCTTAGTCGCTCTCTTTTGCACCTTTTCCATTTCCACTATGTCTTTTTTGAGATGCGGTGACCAGAACTGGACACAATACTCCAGGTGTGGCCTTACCATAGATTTGTACAACGGCATTATAATACTAGCCGTTTTGTTCTCAATACCCTTCCTAATGATCCCAAGCATAGAATTGGCCTTCTTCACTGCCGCCGCACATTGGGTTGACACTTTCATCGACCTGTCCACCACCACCCCAAGATCTCTCTCCTGATTTGTCACAGACAGCTCAGAACCCATCAGCCTATATCTAAAGTTTTGATTTTTTGCCCCAATGTGCATGACTTTACACTTACTGACATTGAAGCGCATCTGCCATTTTGCTGCCCATTCTGCCAGTCTGGAGAGATCCTTCTGGAGCTCCTCACAATCAGTTCTGGTCTTCACCACTCGGAAAAGTTTGGTGTCGTCTGCAAACTTAGCCACTTCACTGCTCAACCCTGTCTCCAGGTCATTTATGAAGAGGTTGAAAAGCACCAGTCCCAGGACAGATCCTTGGGGCACACCGCTTTTCACCTCTCTCCATTGTGAAAATTGCCCATTGACACCCACTCTCTGCTTCCTGGCCTCCAACCAATTCTCAATCCAGGAGAGGACCTGTCCTCTAATTCCCTGATTGTGGAGTTTTTTCAGTAGCCTTTGGTGAGGGACCGTGTCAAACGCCTTCTGAAAGTCCAGATATATAATGTCCACGGGTTCTCCCACATCCACATGCCTGTTGACCTTTTCAAAGAATTCTATAAGGTTTGTGAGGCAGTCCTTACAGAAGGCTGTGCCTGGTCCTGTTACAACACAGGGACCACAGGTATTCAACAGTCTTTGCTGATAGTCCTTGTCAAAAAGACCTTTTCCTGTTGCTCTGCACAGGAAGAGGCATCCATAAGCAGGTGGCTCCTATCACCTCTGGCGGTAGACAAGAGGTATTGTCCCTGCTAGTCTGGGTTGGCAGCCATGGAGGAACTGCCTCCAGAGGGCTTCTTCCAGGGGCTGTAGCCAAGGACAAGCCTCCAGGTGCTGCCCCCAGGTCCCAGAAGAGCTGAGCACCTGGTACCCCTGGACAGCCAGGAGTTGGGTGGTCCTTACACCCATCCAGGGTTTGCTTGCCCCAGGCAGGTAGGGCCCTCCATTCCCCAAGTAGCTCTTTGAGCCCCTTGCAGGCCAGGGAAAAGCCCAGGGCAACAGTTTTCCCAGGTTCTCTCCCCAGGTTTGGAGCCCAGGGAGGAAAAACCTCTCCCTATGCCTGCAGCCAGCACAGCTGGTCCTACCCCTTCTGGCCATGTGATCAGCCAGATCTGGGCATACTTACTCACTTCCCCTGCTCTTGAGGAGACTTCTGCTTGTGAGGAGACCCTGGCTTCTGAGGAGACCTGTGGCAGCAGGGCCAGGCCCGGGAGACACCAGCCCACAGGTGTACACATTTGATCCCTGTTGTGTATATACAAAGTTGGGCAGAAATGGCTTAAGTTTCCACTATATGCAATAATGGTTTATGCACCAAACTGAGAACATAACCCTCACATAACATGCGGGTCCACTGTGCTTTTAATAGATTTGTTACACTAAATAAGGGCACAATCCAGAGGTGCTGTTAAGGCACGTTTTACCTCCTCGGGAGTCAGCAAAGCTGGCGTGCAGAGGTGAGTCAGCCTGCAGAGGCTGACACAAGCCTCTGTGCTGACAGAGGAGGGTAAGGGCGGGCAGGCGGGGAGTGGGCAGGTAGGGAGCCAGAGGCGGGGCTGGATTGGGAGCTATGCTGGATCCCAACCCCCATTCCCAGGGAGTTTGGACAGGCTTCAAAGCCCAATCCTGAGCTCCGCGTGCTGGCTTACCGCTGGCATGCTCTGTCACAAACATGCTGGAAGGCACGTTTGCATGCCCCAACGCCGGGCGAGTGCCCATGCTAGCTGGCGATGGGCTAGTGCCAGGCAGGTTCCCAGCCTCCACCGCTGAGCAGTTGAATGAACCGCCAAGCAGCAGGGAAGAGGAAGAGAGGAAAGCGGGGGCATGGAGTGAGGCAGGGAGGAAGTGTTCCGGGGAGGGGGAGGGTGGGAAGAGGGCTGGAAGGAGGCGTGAAGGGGAGGCAGGATGAGGGCGGGGGAGGCATGTCACAGGGAGGGCTGGAGGCAGGACCAGTGGAGCTTTGCTCCATCGGATCCAAAGCCTCCACGTCAAACTCACTGAGGCTTTTACACGGAGGCCAACCAAAAGGTTGGTGGTGAATCGAGTAGCCTCATTGTGGGGCTACTCCCTTTACCCCAGGGGAAAAGGATGAATGTCCCCTTCTTCCAAGGTGCCCCCCCCCGTGGCTGCCTTGGGCACACAGGATGCAGCTGCAGCCATTTTTGGTGTCACCCCAGCCCCACGCCTGGGCAGCTCAGGATTGGGCTGTCAAGCCTCTCCGCTCTCCTCGAATTTGTGCCACCTCAGGAGGTGGCGCAGGTCTGAGGAAACTCATAGGGGCCAGCATGCCTTACCCGGAGATAAGGGAAAGTTTTCCCTTACCTCTGGTTGAGCCGCTTTGGGGCCCTTTCCCATGCCCTATCCCTCTTGGCTTGCCTGTACCAGCACAGGATAGGATTGCACACTAAGAGTACTACAATGATAAAATTGAAACATAGTAGCAATAGTAGCAATAGCTGTTCAATAGTAAAGAAATCCAAAAATAGAAGTTCATTTTAAAGAAATAGCAGCTTATTCACAAATCATTTTAAAATCAACATAAATAGCCAGTTAGTAGTATGAATTACAGTACCATAATATAAATTATTTAAAGAAATACTTTCTTAATGTAAGCCAGGGGCTCCCAAACCCCAGCCTGGGGGCCACTTGCAGCCCCCAGGGACTCCCAATCCGGCCTGCAGGAACCCCCAGTCTCCAATGAGCCTCTGGCCTTCCAGAGACTTGCTGGAGCCTGCGCTGGCCCGATGCAACTGCTGTCAGCATGGGGGCAACTTTGTGGCCTGTCACATGAGCTATGCGACGAGGACTCTCTCCACTGATTGCCATTTCACGCCACTGATACAGCAGCAGCAGCAAAGGAAAGGCCAGCCTTGCTTTGTGCAAGACCTTTTACAGGCCTTGAGCTATTGCAAGACCTTCATTCATTCATATAAGTTCCATCTCTAATATATTCATTTACATGCATTTTTGTAAATTTATTCAAATTTGAAATGCAAGTTAATTTTTTTTCCTGGCCCCCAACTCACTGTCAGAGAGATGATGTGGCCCTCCTGCCAAAAAGTTGGGACACCCCTGATCTAAGCCATCAAAGTTCTCATCTTCTGTTAGAATGAAACACAGCACCAAGCTTGGGATGGGGGGCGACTCCTAGAAAACATTGTGCTGTGATGGTGATGTTAACAATGCTAAAGCCAAGGAGCCTAAATTGAAGTCTGAGAGTGTCTGCAGTTTGGAAGCTATCTGTGGACACCTTTGCTTCATAAGGGTGGGAAAAAATACAGAATGAATGCCTACTATTTCTGGAATGCACAACAATGAAATGATGACCTTATACCAGGAACATGCAACCGTAGATTCCTATTTGTAGAAAGCGCCTGAGCCATTTGGAACTTTGCAAAGTGATGACACAGTTGTTAGGGAAATGATACCAAATCTCTCTCTTTTGATGGCTTGTTACTCTGATACTTGCCAACATTTTAACAAAGCTCAGCCCTGGCACATAACTGGGTGACATGTGCAATATCGTCTTCTAGGGGCCAGGCCCTCTGTCAAAGCTTTATCTGTGCATTAGAATGTCTTTCTTAATCCCCTTAATCCAGTCATCAGCTGCCATCATGTCAAGATGTGTCAGTGCTAAATATGAAGTCGTGCCTTAGAAAAGTTCTTCCTTGGTAGACAGAAGGCTGAGTTTGGATTTAGGGAGGCAGAAACAACCTTTGTGTTGCATAAGTATATTGTACTCATAGTACAGCTTGCTTGCTTGCTTGCTTTCTTTCCAAAGAGAAAGCTATTCTAAGTATCAAAATGTCCCATCTAAATATGTGCAGTTTAATCTAACAAGTTCTTTCTAACCATGTTTCAGGGAAAATTTAAAACATGCAGTAGAAACCCAGGTGGTAGTTCTTCCCATTCCATGTTGATGGGTTTGACTACTGGAAGTTTTCACTGCAGTGTCAAGTTTTTAAAAAACTAATTTAAAATTTCCACCCAAAATGGGAAAAAAGTGCAAACTAGAAAATCTACAGGCTTACTTTTGATGGGTCAGACGTACTTTTTGAGATGTTAACTACTGAGGGCGTTATGCCAATAAAGGCCTTACTGAACTGAACTGAACTACGCATCACTACATTACCTTTGCGTGGACCTCAGGCTGATTACAGCTTTTGAGATCCCCTTGAACATCATGAAACACATCCAATTTGCTTTAATGCGCAGGCTTCATTGTAAACTTTCATTGAATGAAAGTTAAACCAGTGCTTGTCTTTTTTGACCACTCCCTATCTTTCTCCCTATGTTCTTGATCTGGAGAGAGGAAATAGGTTGTCCCTTCTTTTATTATTTGTATCCCACTTTTCTTCCAGGAACTTCAGAGCATTCTATTGGCCTTTAGGCAGATAGGCAGTGAGGCAGAAAAATCTGGAGTACTTGAGGCCATTTATTAGTTTCATGACTCGGAAAGGCTTTTATCATGGGATGCCACATCCAAACCAAATACTGCAACCACTGCATTATATGGGCATCCTCTAGCTGTCATGCTTCACTAAAAAGGCAATAAGGCCAAATCCTATCCAACTTTCTTGTGCTGATGCAGTCATGCCAATGAGGTGTGTATTGTATCCTGCATTGGTGGGGAAGTCATGGAGACCTCCTCAAAGTAAGGGAATGGCTGCATTGTGGTTGCATTGTGATTGCATCCACCCTAGAAATTTGAATAGGATTGGAACCTGAGCACTTATTAAATTGAGATGTTCCTTTCTGATTCCTAACTCACAATTCAATCCTGTCCTGCACCAGCCTGGACTGACAGAGTGCACTGCATGCAATGGTGTGTGTGCGTGACTGGATAGCTTGGGAAAGCGAAGAAAAAAATCATTTCTACTGACCTCCCTGTAAGGAGAAGTTCCTGATGGTAGAAATATTTTTGCACTGGAACAGTGTGCTTGGAATATAGTAGACATGTCATCACATCATATATGTGAGTATACATATCACACATTATATATGATAGGAGGCCATACTGGTACCTTGCCCTGTTATGTATACAGTATTTCAAGATTTGAGATTGTGGGAACTAGACCAAAAAGAGTGAAGCTGTAATATGCTGGATAAAACACCTATGTTATGCTACATATACATATATGTTATACATATACAATTATTTCTGCATTTTGCAGAAGAAAGGAATATAAGTAACTGTTTCTGAGAAGCCTAATGAGATTTTATAAAACCACCAATGGCTAAAAGCTAAGCAATTTTCTTGTAAAAATTTGAAGCCCCTTACATGGTTTATTTTCCTTTTATTAGTATCCTACATAGTAGAATGAACCACCTTGGCATGCAGTGGCTCCCTCCCCACCCCTTTCCTCTTATTTCAAATGTTCTCCCTTCTCCTCTTTCAACACCTGGGCAAGAAGAACCTTCAAGATGACACCTGGTGAGCTTCCTAGAGCAGCTATTTAGGAGCTATGCAATCTTGTACAAAACGTAAAGCAGCTATTCTATCAAGCTTTGAAAGTACCATTTTGAAGGTTATTACTCCCAAGAGGAGAAATATAAACAGCCCCTCATAAAGTTCCTAATGCTGATTGTGTGTTCAGGGACTTGGGATTCTCTTCCAATCTAACCAAATGACCCCCTTCTTCTCCCATATGTCCTAGTTAGTATAAGTTTTCTAACTTGAAGTACCAGAGCAGCGCTAGAGGCCTGACACTAGCACATACTGCTTGAAGGAGGCTGGAACTGCCCAAAAAATTGCCTTCTTTTCAAAAGTATGTCTTTTAGGGAAAAAACAAAAAGCACAAAACTTGAAACTGTTAAATTTAAAATTGCAAGAATAGGTATTACAAGTCGGCCCTCAGTATCCACTGGAGATCTGTTTGTTTCTTTTGTATTTGAGGAACATAAACAAAAATAGTTATTGATTTGACTTAATGCGGGTCCCAACTCATGTCTGGAGGGCTTCACCAAACCACCCAGACGCGACCAGAAGTGTCTTCCAGTTGCATCTGGAAGATGTTCTGAAGTTTCTGGAAGGCACTTGCAGTTTGACAAAAACTGGAAATGTCTCTCAGAAACCTCCAGGAAACCTTCTGAGGTGTGTAGAGGCTGTGTGCACCTCTCAGTGCTATGTCTCCCAGAGGATTCTGACCTACTCACACCTCAGAAGGCTTCTGAGAGGCTTCTGAGATTCACATCCAGCTTTTGTCAAAGTGGAAGTGCCTCTCAGAAGCTCCTGGGAGGCCTTCTGAAGCACGGCAAGGCCATATGTGGCCTCAGAACACTTCCCGGATGCCATCGGAAGACACTTCCAGACACATCCAGGAGGTTTGTTGAGGCCCTTCAGATGTGGGTCAGGACCTGCCTTAAGTCAAATCTGTGGGTCCTGAACCTATGGATATGGAGGACCAACTTGTTTGATTATCTTTATCAAATAGAAAATAAAATGTTATAGCACACAAATGGGGCTAGAAGATAGTGCCTGCAGGTTGAGCTGTTGCCTTGCCCAAAGAAGCTTAGCGGGAGTAACCCTGGCCATTCTTTGGAAGAGAGACCGTCACAGCTGATAAGCTGTTGTGAGAGAACGGAACCACAAGGAATCACTGTTGCTGCTGGTCACCAGGTTGTGTGAGGGCAAAGGAGTCACTGCGATAATCCACAAGATGGAGGAGTGTGGAGGTCAGACGCCAAGAATGAATAACACCTGGCCAGTTTGTGGCTACTCCTGCTGGAAGCATGGATGCAATGTGTGGTATTCAATGCAATGCAAAAAGAACGATGACCACACCATGAAGGTAGACATCTGGACACGAGGAGTTCTATGAGTTTCTCATACATTAATTGTAAAAACTCCATTTGTAAAAAAATGGAGTTTGGTAATAGCTTGCATGAGAGTCAGTGAGAAACTCGTGTGAGTCAGTGAGAAAGGTGATGCAGAAATCCATTTTTTCACACAGTCCCAACTACAGTAATGTCCTGTGTATTGTGCAATAGTTGTTTGTCTTTCTGTAGTCGGAAATCCCATAATATTTTGGCATCTTTATTTTCAACAACTTTTTCAATTTTGTGGTCGCTCCAGTTTCTGTCTGCAAGTAGCTTGTAATTTTTTACAGATGTTCCAGTGTGTCATTGTTGCTACCTTGTCATGCCTTTGCTTGCAGTCTGTGCCATCTTTTTACAGCAACTAATTAGGTGGTTCACTGTTTCATCTGTTTCTTTACAGACGGCACTCGCTGTTCGTTATTCTTTCTACTTTTGCTTTTATTGCATTTGTTCTTAATGCCTGCTCTTGTGAAGACTATTATTCTTGTTATTATTGCTATTAATCCAAACTATATGAAACACAGTGTTAACTGGTGTTGTTAACTGGTGTTGAACAACTGATACAGGTTTCAGCCTTAGATTGAAGTATCAATTAGGTATTGGTGCAGAATGTATTATGTTCCAAAACACTGTTTTCTTGCAGACCTGATGGTGTTATTTCAGTAAGCTGCAGCTTTTTAAAGTACAGGTTCAACCTTGTTATACATGGATTTTTTATACACGGATATAACACAAACGGCCCCTGCAAATGAGAAAGAATGTGCTGATCCCTGGAGAAGGGGAAAAATGTATCCCTTTAAAATCACAGTTTAAAAAACGGTTTTTCTTTCTGTTGTAGAGAAACAGTCATGCAAGTGTTTATAGGTATAACCTAGTTATCCATGAATTTTTCACTAACTCTATGCAATGAGAGGAAAACAACTGTTTTCCTTTAATTTAAAGGAAAACAGTTGTTTAACAATAGCCTCATTAATGTGAGAGAGGGCAGCTGGCTGACAATCCATGGATCAGTCTCTCTCCAGGCTTCCCTCTGAACCAGGGACCCATCTCTTCCCCCTGAGCAAGATGAAAGAAAGATAATCACTTTACTCTGGGTGAAGGGAGGGGTCGAAGAGAAGCCTTTCGGGCAGCCAATCCTGAGCTACCCAGAGCGCCCAGGCTTGGCAGCACCGAACAGGGCTACCGCTGAATCCTGTGGCTCCCGCACTACCGGGAGGCTCCGCGGGAGAAGGGGACACGTCCCTTTCCCCCAAGTAAGGTAAGCAGCCCCACAATGGGGCTACTCACTTTACCGCTGACCAAAACGTTGGTGGTAAGGAAAAGGCGCTCATGTAGGGCACACAGCCCTCCACGAGCACCCTGGATCCTGCGGAGCACAGATCTGCGGATTCTCCTCCCACCTGCCCTCGGCACACCTCCCATCTGCCCCTCGGCACGCCTCCTCCCCGCCCTCTCTCCACCCCTGCCGGCCTCCCCCCTTCCCGGAACACCTCCTCCACGCCCCCGTCCACGTCCCCACCTCCCATTCCGCTGCTCTGTGGAGACCACTGAGCCACGGAACCTGGGCAACCGCCCCGCGCTGGGCTAGCACCAGTGGGAGCCTGGCAGTGAGCCCTGCAAACATTCCTTACAACATGTTTGCAACGGTGGTTGGCAGCACAGAGCCAGCAATCCTATGCCAGCAATCCTGTGCCACTGACCACAGGATTTGGCTCTAAGTGTCTGACGGAGAGATTGGTTGATGAATTGTCTTCTTAATGACACTATCTTACATCACAAAGGTCAGCAAGACTGTTTTTAAATTGCCCAGCAAAGGGGCATTGTTTTTTAAATGGATTTGCTTTAATGTGTTTTTTTGCCATCCAAGTGAGTTCTCAGAACACAGACTCAACCTGTAGTTTACAAAACTTTTTGAGATTGTTCCAAGTGCCCTGATGACAATGGGGGCCACTTTGGTGTGTTTGGTTCACTGGCGTAGCTAGAGGGGGGCTGGGGCACTAAGTTTTGCAGGGAGCCTCCCTGTAGCGTGCAAGCTGCTCCTCCCCTCCCCTTTGGAGCCATGTGGCAGGGGAGGGGGGAGAGGTGAATAGGACCCAATGATAGCACCAGCCCTGGGTGAATCTCTGAACATTGTTCCTCAGTTGTGGCAGGTGCAGCATGTTTTCAGTTAGGGAGCCCCTAACAAGGACACTCTCTGTAATCCAGGGCTTTTGTCATAGTGAAAGCCACACTAGTCCCTTCTCCTGCACATTAGTCATCATCTGGCAGACTTCCTGACTATCAAGGAATTCCAGGAGCCCTTACAGCAAACAGGGTGGGAGCTTCCCCTTGAGGTTTTGCCCCTTTGAGGGCAGAAAACTCACTGGTGTGCCCATATCACGTTTCCCCACTCCAACTTTCAATGTTCTTCCCCATGTTTTGCACCTCTGTTCTTCAATCAAAGAAGTGGACTTTCCCCAATACAAAACAGTTTTTGATAGGATGTACTCCCCCCCCCCCAGGTTTCTTCCAAGTATGTCTCTCAAGAATTAAGTGTTATGGGGTCTCACCGCTGCAACCCACTATGCACACCAAATAGTGTGCACAATATTAAAGTGCCAACACTTAATACATGTCTCTGCTTCTCTCCCCACTCCTGAAATTGTAGAGGAGGTTTTTGTTGTAAAAGGAACATGGTGGTGGGCTTCTTCAAGGGAACAAGGAAAAAAAAAAACAGATATTCCACCTGCTAAAATTTCATGTGTCTACTTTTGTACACTGGAAAAACGAGTTCTGCAACCTCCCAGGGTAAGTTGTGCATATATTAGGTATTATTAAAATAAAGTAGTAGTTTTGAAGCTCTGTGTCATCAGTCTCTGTCTAAACTTCTCAAAGGTTCCTCTGAAGGAGGCATATGTTGTGAATCTTGTAAGGCTTCCTCTGTCCATCGAACAGCCACTCTTTCACCTCTTCACTGCAGGCTGTTCCATGTAAAATAGAAGCTAGGAGTTATGACCAAGTCACACCCCTGAAGTACCTTCTGCACTGGCTGCCTGTATGTTTCCAGGCACAATTCAAAGTACTGGTAATGACCTATAGAGCCCTAAAAGGTGTGGGAACTAAATACTGGAGGTACTGTCTGTCTCCATATGAATCTACCTGCCCCATGAGGTCATCATGGGATGCTCTGTTATGGATGTTGTTCCTTAAGGTGTTGTTCTCTATTCTTCTATTTTGGTGTTCCATAGAATTTTTGGTTCCTCTGGTCCCTTGAATGCTTTGCTTTCTGAGTATTTTCTTTAAGTTCTGATTTGTCTTTGCTATTCTGTTTTTTGAATTCTGATTTTGATTGTTGTATTATTGTACTAAAGCATTGTTAATTCTAACTGTGGTGAACCATCTTGAGCTTTCCCACTGGGTTAGACAAGCAGAATGTAAATATTTTAAAATAAACACAAGAAGGCTACTCAGAATTCCCTGTACTGAATTTTGCATAACAAGCACCAAAGACAGAAATGACAGGTCAATTTCAGTGTTCAGGGTACCATTAGGCAGAACATTTCCCTTTATGTTCACTGCTAGGGTAGAATTGGAAGATATAACATTATAGTAAATGATACATATTCAGATGTATGCATGTCACAGAGAGATGAAGAAAGAGTAATAGCATGCCCATTCCTTTGATGAACTGATAGAAGGTCATGCTAAGCATTAAGCAGGGTGCATGTAATCTGTCTGCTTGTTTTCTCTATGCCTTACCTGAACAAAATGATTAATATTCCCATAAAGCAATTTGAATGCAATTAAGCACATGAGAAACTCATTTGGAGAAAATAGAGGGTGCTGCAAATTGTGCTAGCTGTATGACCCGCTTTGAATCTTTAGAAAACTTCTCAGCAGGGCTGTTGTGGTTTGACCTGAAACCACTGGGGATGGAGTTATTAAAAAAACTCCTGCAGGCAAGCAATGAGAAAAAGAATAAATCAAAAATCAATGATTCTCTCAGGAACACTTCAGGAATAACCTAGCCAGTCTATCGCGTTATAATTCAGCCAGCAGCATCTGGGAGCTTGTAGCTTGTAGAAGAAAACAGCAGTTTAATCACAACACTGAAGCAATTCTAGGGAGGAAAAAGCCCTCTCCTGATCAGAGGACTGCTGCAACTGACAGGGGCTGGTGACAAATACATTTATGAAATGAAGAGTGTCACCCTCTGGACCTTGGAGCTGCCTTCCTCCAATGGACAACAAGCCCTGCATCTGGCCACATACAACACAGGAAGCTCATTAATATATTACCCAGGTGAAAGGTTTAAATTTTCCCCCCATGTGAATTCTCAAGGAGAAAATCCTTCTGATGGTATTTGCATTCCCAGTTGTTGCCATTTACCATCTGCTATCCAATACGCTTAAGCCATAAATCTGGAGCATCTTTTAATCAGAAGAAACTGATATTATCTTCCCAGTTGCCTTGCCTAGGCCAAAGTGACAGGGGTTTGTCTTCTATTATGGTGAAGGTCAACTCTGGCACTGGTTGTGAGAAGTTGCCTCCTAAGAAGCTGCCTTCTTTCCTTATTGGCTCTTTCTTTTGTGTTCACCTTCTCCAGTCTGAGAAGTATCTGTCACCTTTTATTTTCTCTGCCTGGTCTGCCTCCTAGCCCAACACTAACTACTGATGCTGTTGGAATTCACACTTGCAGGCTGGAGGGGATGGATCTCAGTGGCAAAAGTGTATGTCACATCCTATCCTTCATTTTCCAGCCACCTGTGCCCCCTTCCTCTCCTTGGACCAGTGATTTTCAACCTTTTTAATCTCACAGCACACTGACAAGGTGCTAAAATTGTCAAGGCACACCATTAGCTTTTTGACCATTGACAAGGCACACCATGCTGCTGGTAGGGGGTTCACATCCCCCAGTGCCCTACTAATAAATGAACCTCCCCCAAACTCCCACGGCACACCTGCAGACCATTTGCGGCATGCCAGTGTGCCACAGCACAGTGGTTGAAAATGGTTGCCTTGAACATATGCCAGCTACATAGCTGTTATAGGTTCAAGGTGACCCATAGGTGACCAGAAGGCCTACGCAGAGGTATGTGAAAGCATTTTTTACTTGCCTCTGGTTGGCCTTCTGCGCTCCCCCCCCCCCAGTAGCATGCAGCACATGCTATGTTGGCATGCTATAGCATGGAAGGGGATAGGGCTAGACTGCAAGTCTCCATTGCTTTCAGCTCTAGGCACTGCACTCATGCAACATTCTTTAGGAGGAAAACAAACTTCTGACAGCAGTCTGATGGCCCATAATTTATGCCACTGTGTTGCACGCCTTGGGCAAAGAGTTCATTTGTTCTGTTACAGCAGAAACCCACTCACTCCAAGTGATCAACATTTTGCCTTTATTTTAAGTAAATGGGTCCTGTAGTTTATTCTTCAAAGGAGAGGTAACCTTAAAGATAAATGTTGAGTGCTGACTCAGTGTCAGTTCTCAACAGCTCCCACATAGTTTGGGATGAAAAGGAGTGCTTGCTAAGATTCTACAACAGGTTGATGATTTCCTCCCTCTTTCTTCCAAACGCTCTGGATAGCAAAACTGAGATTTAAAATGAACTTTAGACATTTCCAAACCCACTAAATATTAGAATGACAGGCCTCTGAATATCTCCAGAATCTAAACATTTGTATTGGCTTTCAGTCTAATGCATTTTAAAACCAGGTTCTGAATACCTGTTTTGAGGGGATGCACTTATCCATTGCACATGATCTATTTCAAGGATGGCCAGCTGGACTATTATAGATGACATCCAGCTCTCCTGTCCCCATCCTATCCTCCCTGTGCCAGACTATGTATATAAGATACCGTTTCTTACCGGTCAAGCAACATCCCAGGGCCCCTTAGGAAACCTTTCACCCAATGGGGGGGGGGGGGATACTTGTCAGGCAGAAGGATGCCATTGCATGTGCATCATACTTTGAATATGTGTTCACATACTCTCCTATTGGATATAGTAGAAATTTGGATTCCCTTTTCCAGATAGGTTTTTGTTTTAACATTTCTGTCATCCTTAGAATGATGTTTCATCAGGATGCTGGCAGGCACTGTTTTTGTCTAGGAGTTTCACCTGTCTCAAAAATCACTGCGGAAGGGCAGAAGTGTTTTAATAGCAGAACTGTAATTACTTGGGGGAGGGAGGACACAATGGGACAAAGTAATAAAAGATTAATAAAGTAATACATGAAGTAAGAAAGGACAATGGTAGGAGAAAAGTATGCCTTTCTTTCTTTTTAGTAGGCTTCCAGAGGAAAGTTGTGAATCACTATGGGAAACAGGAAAGTGGACTAGATGGGTCTTTGGCTTGAGTCAGCAAGGGTTTTTTTTATGTTCTTATAACCCTAACTGTCCAGTCCTATTGAGGAATGGGCCAGCACATGGAGCCCTTTGCAACAGCAGACGGCACTTCTGCTGTCACAAAATGGTCGCTGATGGCATGCAGCCATTTTGGGAATAGTCAAATGAAGTGGCACAGCACTCCCAGTCCACCAGCATATCGCCAGTGACCCACCAGATCAGATAAGGCAGCTGTGGGAGTGAGAAGGGGCAAAACAGGGTAGGGTGGGGGATTTGATAGGGAGCAGGGAGGCAGCAGGAGGGGTGAATCCAGTGGCAATGGCATGCACTAGATCCTAACCCCCTTTTCAGCATTCTTCCTGCCCCTTTTCTCACCTGGAATTTGCACCAGTGATTTCACTGGCACAGGTTCAAAAAGACCCATTGCAGGTTGGGAGCCATACAGAGGTGTAAGGGGATTTAATCCCCATTGAAGCCTCCCAGTCTGCCCCCCCTCCCAGATACAGGGTGCCTGTTTTTGGCATGGCTGCACCAGTGGGAAGGAGAAGGACAGAACTGGGCTCTAAATCAGGGACAAAGTGAGGCCCAAATATTTTGGTATGGTTAAGGAAAACAACTCCACTGTGATTTTCATTCCCTTATAAGTTCATTTTTTATTGCTTTCTCATCTTTTTAAGAAGCTACAAAAGGGAGAAAACTGCTACTATTAACTGAAGCAATTACTGGTTGCAAAGACAATAAAAAATATTGACTGGTTTCAAATTTCAGTGCAACAACAGTACACAAATCTCTTTTTAGATGAGATTTCTAAAAATTGAGCCAGGAAATGCCACCTTTAATGCACATAGCCATAATTCTACTGAGATGACCACATTCAATGAAATATCCCCAAAATGTTTTTACTGCACAAGTGCCATTAAGACAAGGGAGCTCTGAGCAGGTTGTAGATTGCATCTATTGTCTTGGCTTTGTAAAGTGCTATAACAGCCTTTCTCAAACTGTGGGTTGGCACCCACTAGGGAGCCAATTTCAGGTGGGTCGTGTAGCACCTAGCTCAGTCACCACTGAAAATACAGAGCTGAAAATACAGGGTGCAGAGCTACTGGGCAGGAAGGGCTTCCAGCAGAAGAGAGGAATGCTCTTTGGCCAGAATAGGTGGGAAGACAGGTTGCTGGAGAGGGGAGAGCACTGTGTGGCTGGAGAAAGATCCAAGTTTGTGTTCTGCTTTGACTTTCAAACTGGAATGTTTAAATTCCAAGCTATGCAAAAAAAACAAAAACAAAAAAAAAACATAGCATGAGCAGACTGCATAAGGGGCCCTTTGGCAGATCATGGCTTAGGTTTGAAGCCCAAATTGAGGGTGTCACTTCTGGTCATGACATCACTTCCAGATTAATGACATCACTTCTGGTAGGTCCCAACACATTGTTACACATCTTGTTCATGGTTGCTAACAAGATAAAGCTCAAAGCATGTGTTCTTTGTGTCTTCCCACACTAGGTATTTTTATCCTTTGTGTGACAAATTTATTAATAAATACAGCAACAAGAATGCAATTTTTTCTGTTGCTTTTTTACTCGCAGGTGCACGTTTCTTTTTGCTGTCCTCTTTCAGCCCCCCCCCCAATTTCCATTTGCCTTTTCGTCATGATTTTAAGTGAACTGTTACACTGCAAATATGAGCAGGGTCTTCACAGATGGTGAGAATATTATTTCATCACTGCTTCAGTCAGGTGCCCCAGCAAGAGTCAAAATAGCAGGAAGAGCAAAGTAGGCCAGCTGCCAAGACACAGAGGGGAAAAGCTTGATGATCACACAATTATAGGTTGTTCAGTGGTAATCAAATGGCAATTTCTGATTAAAGGTGATAATAGGAAGTCAAAATTCTGGGCACATCATCTGCTTCTGCATTTGTAAAATCTCAACACTTCATAACCTTAAACAGAAAAGACTCAGAGCCAGGAATAAAATACCTAAAGACAAGGAAGGATTGTAGTGTTTAGGCCCCCAACTTCTGGGTTCTGTTGAACCACTGTGCTCGTGGTGATGGCAGTAGGTATGCCCAAGTCGTATATGTAAGTCAACAGAGCAAAGAATGTTGGATACAGTAGCATCACCATGGTTTACAAATGGGGAGGCAATTGCTGCAGAAGTTGCATAGTTTGTAATACAATGTCTCAGGATTTGGTCTATGGGCACACAATACAGCTGTCTGTCTGGATGACTAGCCAAGAACTCCATGTCTCCCAGTTTGACTTCCATGGTCTTCCATGGACTTCAAAATTGCAAGTCATTCAAGGTCTATTTTGGTCCACTTTCAGAGGTCCATTAAAATATGATAACTGAGTCATAGGCATTATATGACTGAGCCAGAGGGTTTATATTCCAATGATCACATGCTCATCAAGCAGGAGAGTCAGCCACTGGAACAAGAACTTTTTCCCTCTTCCTTCAGTACAAGTCTTTCAGATTTACATCTGCAAAAGTCAGGAGCATTGGGACCTGAGACTCTCACAAACAGCCTCCCACAGAGTATATTGCATTGGTAAAAGCAGGCCTGGAGTATTATTCTATATCCCTCAATTTTGCTTTTACTTTATGCCAAAGCCCTTGTGTAGGCGTCATATAAGATAAATCTCACTAATTTTAAAAAAGAAAAAGCTAGTGAACAGGAGGTGATAAATGCTGTGCTGCCTACTCAGGTTCTGTCACATAAGATGTCAGTTCTTTATTTTAATTTTATTTTATGTGAGCTCACAAAGGCAGGCAGTTCTACTGCACATTATCCCACCTTTGTTAGCATATGTTTTTTCACAGTCTGCAGCAAATGCCTCTGCTTGTTGTTTCTGTCTGAGTATTGACATATTTTTCTGAAAAAGGAAAAAAAAAAAAGCTTCCTCAGTTTTGCAGCTATTTCCTAAGTCCTGGGAGAGCGGCATTTGAGGGAAATGCATAAATTTCAGATTGCTCATTACAAAATGGATCCAATCATTTACAAAGGAAAACAAAAAAGAAAGAGAGAACGATAAATAACAGACCATTGGAGTGCAAGCCTAGAGATGGCCCAAGACCCTTGGGTGCCTATGGCAGAAAAAACAAATGGCACCTCCCATTTGTAAAAATGTTCTAGTTGTTGTTGGCCATATGGTGCCTGTTTTAACTTTTCTAGGCTGCAGTCCTATACACACTTTCCTGAAGTGAGTCCCACTGAACACATGGCTTTTTTTCTGAATAGATACACATAGGATTGTGCTCTAGAGCAGGCATAGCCAATTGGTAGCTGGCTTTCTATATCTGACCTGTATGCTGGCACCATCTGGCCTTCAGGACCTCTACATTCAGACACTTTTGATGTTCTTGGAAATGGTTCTGCCTGAACTAATAGCTGCTACACATGAGGTACTGCTTCTCAGCCAGCACTTTGCATTGTCAGAGCTCTTTGGAGCAATGTCCAGAAGGCATCTGTGTATGGCAACATTGCATTCTAATGCTGGCCAGCTCAGAAGCTGCATGCAAGTTTCACAGGCTATTTATTCAGTTTGGCCTGCACTGCTTCCCACAGAGTGCTCAAGTAGCAGCATAGGCCAGAGCTAAACACAGCACACTTGATTAGAATTGTGTTTACTAGCCAACAACACCTCACTCTTCCCAGCACAGGATGGAGACATTGGGCCCAGGAGGAGGGTGGGATTGGAGCCACCAGGGTACACCAAATCACAGACCCTTCCCTGGTCTGATCCACCTCCATGGTTCAACAGCACACCTATGCACTCTTTCCTGGGAATAAATGCAATTAAACACAATGGGACTTACTTCTTAGTAGACATTGATAGGATTGTGCTGCAAGGCAGAGTATTTCAAGGCATCAGGTCCATACCTGGTGGTATACATTTCAGAGACCTGGCAAAGTACAATCTTTCCTCCAACCCACTTACATTCATTCTGCAGTGGTTATCTGGGTCGGGCATAACCAAAGACACAAGTTGTGTCTCTCCAAGTTGCATGGCCAGCTATCAGGGCATCATCTTCCTTCTTCTCCTGCAGAGAGTGATACTGTTATGAATCCTTCTTCTCCTTCCAATCTCCCAATGTGTTGTAATGTGCAAATAGAGCCCTATAATCTTACAAAGACAGTGATTCACACACAGACCTTAGACATAGGACAGCAGTAGCAAGAAAGACGGTCTACAGTTACAGGGGACTAGGGGAATTACCTCTTAAATGTGCATCATTTGTTATAAAAGACTAACAGCCCAATCCTATCCACACTTTCCTGGGAGTAAACCCCACTGACTCTAAGGAGACTTACTTCTGAGTAGACATGCATAGGATTGGGCTCTAAGGCCCAATCCTATCCAATTTTCCAGTGCCGGTACAGCCGTGCCAATGGGGCATGTACTGCATCCTGTGGTGGGGAGGCTATCCCAGAAGCCTCCTTAAGGTATGGGAACATTTGTTCCCATACCTTGGGATTGCATTGCGGTTGCACTGGTGCTGGTAAATTGGATAGGATTGGGCCCTAAGGGATCTCCTGTTGCAGCTGGGCTGCAGAAGTTCCACACTACAGAGCTCTAATGCCACAAAAAGCTGCCACTGCCCTGCCACCTGCAGGGACCATGACATCTATCAAGTTTGGTGCAGCAGCACCTCCCATGTTGCTTCATGAACCATCTCTGTGACATGCCCATTAATGTCACAGAGTGCAAATAAATGAAGCACCGACTTTAATCAGTATAAGCTGATACCGTTAAATATATTTTGAATGGCTAGAATAAAAAAATATCAGTATCTCTGTTCAACTGCAAATGCATGTGCTTTTATTTTGAATCTGCTACCCACTGCTACTGACTAAGAACAGCAGTTTTTTTTTCAGCTGGAAAAGATGACAAAACCCAGATAAAAATTCATTGTCTGCTGCTTCCTAATTTTACTGCATGTAATTAAAGACCATCATGCCATGCCATGCCATGCCATCTAGCATCAAAAATACATGCCCTCTTCATTACTTGGTGTTACGTCCTAGTTCATTAAGTTGGAGGCAATATTCAAATTAAACTGGTTTTATTGTAAAATGCTGTGTATATCTGTTTTGAATCAGCCTAGCTTTTTCCTACCTCTGCTGGCTATGAATGGCAGGATCCATTTCTGTGTAGTCATATAAAGAGCCACCTTGAGTGCTCTTTTCTGGAGTGGAAAGGCAGGAAATAAATTCTGCAAATAAATAAATAAATAACGTCTTTTTTTAAGGAGTAGTGAATGTACAGTAGTGAAAACCAACAAACTATCTTGATCCTCTCTCTCTCTCTCTGTAGCAATATCCTCAGTGAAGAAAATTGTTTGCATAGGTTTTGACTGCCATGGGATTTGGATCTTTCAGAATGGAATGGAAAATAAAACATTTTATTTTGGTGTATTAAAATATTATTTTATTTCATTTTGTTGGTGAAAGCTCATGCTGGCGTGAAGCTACTCAATCTCTTCCAATAAATTATTTACCTTAAAAGCATACTGGATCTTTCATGGTGCTATAAAATGTTATACCTTCACCAATAATCCTTAGAAGAAGCTATAAAAAAATGTGGTGGTATAGTAAAGCTGAATATCTCATTTGCAAAGATGTTGAGGAACCTTCAGTTACAGCCCAATCCTATTGAGGGCTGTCATGCGCAGTCTTTTGCAACAGTGGAAGCAAGTTCCACTGTCTCAAAATTGATGCCTCACAAGATGGCAGTGCTCCCATTGTGCTTTGTCAGAGCTGTCTACACCTGCTGGAGTAGGTAAAGCAGTGGTGGGGTGGAGGTGAAATTAAGTGGGAAAGGGGCAAAACAGGGCAAGGGGGTCATAAAACGGCAAGAAAATGCTACAGGAGAAGTGGATGTGGGTGCAATGGCACATACTGGAACCTATCACCCTTTTCTGCAGCTTCCTCAGCCCGTTTCTCTCCTCAGACTTGTGCTAGCTGGCACAAGTCTGAGGAGACACACTGCAGAGTGGGATACTTACAGAGGTGTAAGGGGATTTAAATTCCCTTTCATCTCCAAAGTCTCCCAATATACCCCCACTCCCCAGATAAAGCATGCCTGTTTTTGGGTTCTCGGTTGCTGAGAATAAGCCTGACATTAGGTGACAAACTGGAATGGAAACTGTCTCCATTCACACACTTGTCTCCACTGGTCCTCCAGTTTCTGCTCCTTGGATTCAAAACAGAAGAGGGGAATAGAGTGGAAGAGGGTGTGGAAGAGAAAGTTTCCAGTGCTCCAGCCAATCACTCTCTTCACCATGATACTTCTGCTTTTGCTCCATTCCTGACTTCCCTGTTCAAATTCAGGGAGCAGAAGGAGTGGGAAATGTAGCAGTTGGTGCACTAATGGGTAAGGGAGGGTAGCATTTGACATGCCACCTCAGGTGCCACCCCCTTGAGCCATCTGTACTCCATAAAACATAGCTATGTGTTTAAAAGAAATTATGTACATGGAACTCTCTCTCTCTCTCTCTCTCTCAGGTTTCCCACCTGTCTCCAGGAACACTGTTAGAGATAATGGGCAAAACACAGAGATAGCAGAAGCACAAACCAGCAGCTGCAGTGTGTGGTGCTCAGAGCACAGGGAAGAACACCAAAAAAAGGAGGCAATACCCAGGGAAGTAAAAACACCAGAGTCTATTTACAGGCAGTATTTACAAGTAGAAGGCAGTTCCAGAAATCAGCAAGCAGAGGCAATCCAGCAAACAGTCCAAATAGTCAGCAGATTAGGTATCAGTCCAGCAGAGATTCATGCAGCAACTCACACAGTGGAGTGTGCCTGCGGACATTTATACTACTGTCAGCCAATGGGAAAGGCCATGACCTCATCACTGAGGAATGTCATTGCATCCTCCTGGGTGAGAATTGCATCAGCTTTTCCCATCTCTCCTTGTTCTGTGCAATGACTCAGCACTTTGCCCTGATTGGTCCTTGTCTGACACGTATGCTTACATTTGCTTCCACACAGCAGTAGTCTGGTAGGCCTGCTTTATCCAGCCACCAAATTGCTTTACTGTATGGGGCACATACTATAAAAAAATACTTTGCCTACTTTTTGAAGTCTTGTTTGAAAAGGGTTGCCATATTACTAAATTTCTTTCATTACATTCTGTTCCAGTTTTCTACACTAGGAATACTTTAGACAGCACACAATAAAACTACCATTACACACTGTAAAAAATAATTCTAGATGTACTGCATACAATTTCCATATTGGAAGCCTGTTTAAGAAAATGTGCACTTAGTGAGCACACAAAACTTAGGGCCCAATCCTATCCAAATTTCCAGCACTGATGCAGCCATGCCAACAGGGTATGAGCTGTCTCCTCAGGTGGGCAGTCACAGAGGCCTGCTCAAGGTAAGGGAATGTTGCTCCCTTACTTTGGGGCTGCTTTGTGGCTGCATCAGCACTGGAAAGTTTGATAGAATTGGGCCCTTAAGATCATAGAGCAAAAGATCATTTGCTTTTAGATGCCTTTTGTTTGCCATCTCCCCAGGTACTTTAGCAACAAGAATGGCACAACAAGAGATCTAAAGAATCTCTAAGATGTTTCTAGAACAGTATCATCGGGCCTTGATTTCTGTATTTTATCCCTATTACCAGTTGAGCCTACTTATTGGTGGATTTTTGATCTATGGGTTTGGCTCAGCGCAGGTCAACTGAAAACCAGAAGTGTGTTTCTAGGACCTCCAGAGGCCATTCTGAGGCCCATGGAGGCTGCCCACAGTCTCCATGAGCCTCAGAACAGCTCTGGACACAACCAGATCAAGGCTCCAGTTGTATTCAAAGCTAAGTGGTTCCCAAAATTGGTGAGATTTGGTATCATGCAGAATCTGGTATCAGTGAGGGGTCAAGGAATGGAACCCACGTGGATAACAAGGGTCCACCTGTATATTTAAAAAAGGTATCTTCCATACTGTGCTCAACAAGAGACTGGAAGATGTGCTGAGAAAAATAGGAATAATCCTGAACCACAAAAACCTTCAGCACTGTACTTACAGTCCTGGAGTACCCAATATTATATTCATTTGTTCCAGATATCATGAGAGTGCAAAATAATACAATACACTGTACTGCATAGAAATTCTTCTGCTACAGTTTTATATAAGTTATCACACACAGGTGCCACAAAGTCATGTCATGTTGCTGATGCCATGTTGAAACCCTGCTAAATCCAAATGCCAGCAGTGTTTAGTTCAAAGCCTTATGTAATGCTATTTTATGCACACAACACCTTATTAGGTGTTACTTATGTTAGACTATGCTGCAGCGGAAGGATGCCTGAAAACAACTGCAGCATACTAACAAACCTTTCTTCTCAGAGAGGTGTTAAAGGCAAACTACAAGCTAATGAAGCTTCTGTGAGCTACCTGTTGGTCAGGGTTAGCAAAGCCTTTTATTAAATGCAGATTGTGTGTTTCTGTGAACAGAGAAGGGAAAAAAATAAAAGTGGCATTATGAGAATTATAGGGGAGTTGCCCTGCTATTTGACAAATAAACCTGGAAGATTCAAACTGAGGAAATAGCACCATTTTTAAAATGCTATTTTGTATGATGTTCTCAGTATATTCCACGTAATGCAGTATGATTTTGGAGATTCACAGAATCAAATATTTCATGGAGAATAGAGAATGAACCATTACAGTGTCCAGCTAGTGCATAACTTTTTCCCCAGGACTTATAAAATAGAAACTATAAGGAGGGTGACAGAATTGTCTGCTTGTCAGAATTTATATTTTTAAACCCTGTTAGGAAGTTTAATTGCCTCGTCTGCCAGAGTTGCCTTTAGACACAAAAATCTGTGAAACACTAATTTAATCCTAAAAGACATCTGAGGCAACAGATATGGGTTGGGTTGGGTATTATGAACTAGCAAGCTTTTATGTCTTCATAAATTGGCAGGTGGCTCTATTATGTGCCAGACACATAAGAAGCAAGTACTGGTTAACTGAAGATAAAATATGTCAAGAATTGTACATAAACGAAATTAAAGTTTTGAATCAAATTTTCCCAAAACGAAGTGCATGGCTTGTATTACTCCAGGTTGACTGAACACAGATTTACTTCTAAGTAATGTCTCATTTGTCTCATGATGGAACCTACCATCTAATGTGTGGGGTGGGAAATCTCTAGAGTGTCACTACCAAAAATAGGAGACGGAGGTAAGGGCAATTCTGTATTCAAGAAGAAGTAACCTAGAGTGTAGTTAGCAAGAAGGAACTGGTGAGAAATTGTTCAGAGGCTCGGAATACCTAGCTGGTTGGTGTGTGTGTACATAAGCATGTGTGAAGGGTGTTATGTAGTACATCTAGCTATGTTTCCTTGAAAGATGGAAGTGAGAGATGCTACTTCAAGTGTATACACACACAGTGCCACTGCTACCTGATCTTCCTTGTAGTAGCATAGGTAGAAAAGGCTCGCTACTAGTACCGAGGGCACAGTCTTGTAGGCCTACCCTCTCAGTTCCAAAAGGGAAAGTGACAGCAGCAGGCACCCATATCTTCTTAGAGTAGCATAGGATGGAGTGAAAGGGGAGCAGCAACCATGCCACTCCTGCAACCTAGGTGGTCTTCAAATGTGCTCAAATGCCACCCGTGCTAGCAGCAAGTTATCAACAGGGTCGCAGAGACACAGAAAATATAAAGCCGTTATGTTTTGATGTATGGAATACAGCAACCTCTGGGACAGACTGGATGGGGGTTCAGGGTGCCTGACATCCCTACATAGGACTCAGGTGGCTTAGAACAATCAAATTTTGAGGATGGCTAGCACCTGACATGCAGCTGTGCTAGGCTCCAGGGAGGGAATGCATTCCAATCTGAACATTAAAGATATATAAAATATACTATATATTCCATGCATGTTCTTTTGTTTGTAGACATGAACACATGTATGAGGTTTCCTACATTCAAAACACATACTGAGCCAATATTATTCATACATGGGTTCTTAAAACAGCATGGCCACTGTGAACTTCAGGCTCTGACCCAAGATAGCAAATTGCTGCATATTTAAAATGGTGTTTCCTGTTGCTATACATGAGCAGATGCGTGGCAACAACTACCAATTATTACATGTCTTATTTTTAACATTATTGATATGCACAGCAAAAAACCTGTACAATTTCAAATGGAATTTTAAAAAATCCCAGAGGAAGTGATTGACAAAATAAAGACTTTTCTAAGAGTGGTGGTAAGTCAGTTCTCTTTCTATAATCTTTTCACTGAGACAAGGAGATATTTTAGTCTTGCTGGGTGTTGGGGTGAATGACATTGGCCTGCCCTCTGTCACCCAACAGACTGTGCTCTTTTCCTGAGCAGATCCTGTGTCCTGCCTAGAGGAGCAGATCTTCACAGGAAGGTCCTGGAAGACAGACACAGTTCCATAGAGGGTGGCAACAGATGGTCCACGAATGGTCTCACAGACAAGCTTGTTTGTAAATAATCCTGTTTGCAGAAAGGCTCTCTGGGCTTACTCTTGCCACAAACCACATGATACATTTTGCTGCAGCAAAAAACACTGTTACATATTTATTGACACATAATGGCAATGATAGAAGTCACAGTGCTTGTTTCAGAACCACTTCTTTTTAACATCCCAAATTCCACTAATGCACAAAATGGCTCTCAAGTCTTCTCAAAGAGTTTGAGGTGCCATGCGTTTACCTGGATATGTCAATACAGTTGATCTCCTCATAATACACAATATTCCAGGTTTTGATTCACCACTCCCTGATACTCAGGGATGTTCTGAATTCCGTTTTTCCCCAATACTGTATAATCTTTGTGTGAAAAGCATATTACTAGGAGGCTCAGTACAAACCCAGTTCACTTTGTCCTTCATCAAGTCCCAGCAACATGAAAAAAGCAAATATGCCAGCCATAACCTATTGTTTGGAAGATGACATTAAAAACATCATGAATATACTCAGAAGTCTATCTGGTATAGCTGAAAAGAGATTCTGCTTCTCAATGTGTCTGGCATTATGGCGGGCCTTTAATACGTAAAACAGGGTCACTTTTCAGCAGAACAATTCCACCATGCATTTGTTTGTTTCATTCATTCATTGGGTACTTTGCAACTAGTGCAATTGTGTTTTTATGAAAAAGCAACAATTTAATTTGTGCACTAATGCTTTACAAGATTATACAGAAAAAAGGCAACACTGGCAATGGTGAAAAGATCAGTCAATGATGTTGAAAGGTGCAACATAATTAAGCTTGTCACTAACTATTTCACGTACCACTCTCAGTGCCTGATGCCTCCATGGCACTTTGCCAATCCACACGAGACTAGCTGGCACTACAAGTGCATTTATAGCGAGAGAAATTGCCACAAACCAGATTTTTAAAAAGTCACACAATGAACATGAAAAGCACTTGAATGCAACAGCTTGTTAGGACTGTCATTCGATTCTCTATAATAATTGAATGAATAAATGATGGAAAGAAAGAAAGAAAGAAAGAAAGAAAGAAAGAAAGAAAGAAAGAAAGAAAGAAAGAAAGAAACTAACTAACTAACTAACTAACTAACTAACTAACTAACTAACTAACTCCAGATCTCTAAAAATAGTACAGTTCTAGAGTTGTTGTTGCTGTTGTTATAACAAAAAACATGTTCATGAGCACAAAGAACTTTAATTTACATGTTACATGTATACTGTGAATTCTTTGAAATCAGAGCTGGTGAAACCATGATAATATCACTTCAGTTCATTTGGTTGTAGTTGCAAGATATAGATGTAAAATACTATTCAAAAGTATGCTGTACTAAAAGATCATTGCTCTAGAATGCCTTTCTGCTTGATTTATTTTAGGGAAAACAAACATCTACAGTCTATAATGGGGACACAGGTTTTCTTGCTCCAAGCAAAACAAAACAAGCTTTTATTTCAAAGGGATAGTTATTGTCCCCTGACATAAACTCAAGGAAGCTCTCTCTAACCATCAAAAATAAAATCAATTTTCAGCTACATTTAGTTTTACTATTTTAAAATGTCTCAGTAAAATCTTGGCTACTGTAACCTTAAAACACTGTACTTTTCAGTGTCGTCTACAACTCCTATGGGAACCAAAATATTTTGTCAGATATATAAACTAATAATGGAATTAGTTTGGTTAGTATTCCTAAAATAGAGCTGCAAGACTTGGGGAATAAAGGAGAGCCTTTAGGAAAGCCTGAGTATCAGGGACTGCAGTTGTCATCACTGTGTACAAAACCAGGTGAAGAGAGCCCAGTCTTCCAACTTGGGGTTCAAACCTATCCAACTTTCCAGTGCCAATGCAGCCATGCCTATGGGGTATGTGCTGCATTCTATGATGGAGGGACAGTCATGGAGGCCTCCTCAAGGTAAGGGACTTTTTGTTCCCTTACCTTGACAGTGCACTGAGGCTGCATCAGCATTGGACAGTTGGATAGAATTGGGCCCTTGGTCATGTCGTTCCCAGAGTCAACCATGTAACATCAAAAAAGTACAATCATATCTTATAGGATTATTTTTGACATTAAATATTTTCAGATAACTTAAATATTCAATCTGGAAAGAAACAGTGAGCATGCCAAAACACTAGGCTATAAATCTGATCCTGCAAGATGTTGAGAACTTGCCTATAAGCCTCTTAAGAACATTCTTAATTTTAACCACAGAGCCATTCTGAATTTAGCAAATGTTCTTGCACTTAATATTACACACCTGCTGAATACATTAAGATACGTTTAGTCTGACAAAATTGAGCAACCAATTTAGATGCAGACCACGGACTTCAGAAATTAAGTACCCTTCTTTTCTCCACCCCAGGTATATGAAAAATAAAATGGAATTCAAATTCATTCTGGTCATTCGGGTAATTTCTGGGTTTGCCTGACACTGAAACATGTGTGAGAAAACAGTGCATGGCAAACATGTTTTCATTACATTTTAAAGTACTACTTTATTTCACTTTCATATTTAGTTCTTTCTTCTAAAGTAGATAACATATACAGCCCAATCCTATTTATGGCTACTCAGAAGTAAGCTCCATTGATTTTAACAAGGCTTACTCCCAGGAAAGTGGATTGCACCTCTAACCTATGTAAAGGAAATGCCAGCACTCACCTGTTTTCTCAGAAACAAATTCATTTGGATTGAATTGCATGTATTTCCAGGTAAGTTTAATTACAATTTCAGCCTTAATTATTGTATCCGCTGCAGGATTCTTACCATACAAACTTGAAGGTGAATCTATTTTATGGGTGCTTGCATACATGCATCTTATGACAGGACAATTAAAATTGTATGTGAAAGGAATAATGCTTAGCTGCTTTACAAAGGAATTTTTAAGCTTCTTTCCAGTTTGCAAGGCACTTCGGGAAGCTTTTGGGTGAAAGACATCAGATCTAGTATCCAGGAGCTTATAATGTATGAACACCAAAGAAGAGAACACATTCCGTCTGAGTGTCACTTCTTCCAAGTGCTTCAAACAACCCACACACCTACAAGCTGTTTTAATTTCTTCCACAAGGACACAAACTGAAGGATTTTTCCATGGATTTTTGTTAATGTGTGTGTCAAAGAACAAGAGAACATAAGAGAATAAAAATTAAAAAAAGACCTAGCAAAGAAAAAACAAGGAAGAGAATGATATCATATGAACCAGTATATCTAAGATTTTATTTGCTGTCTGTCCCATATGCAGATGAGATTATTAATAGGATTTCATGGAGGAGGTGTGAAATGACAATTGAGGAATCTGTTAGCCTGATGATAAAGCTTTTAACCAGTTGTGAAGATGTAGTCCCACATTCTATACTGTGGATTACTGAGAGATAATGATACACCACTTTCCTTCAGTTGCTTCATGCTATCCTTGGCAAACATGTTATTTTTAACATTTTGAAAGTGTTATTCCTCAGAAGAAGGTGATGCAGTTCTTTGTATTTGAAGTCAGGTCCAAGCAACATGAAGCATTTGCTTCAGAAAGCAGATTCCAGACAAAATGCATTCCCTTGCCTCCAGTCTTTTATCTGTGAGAAGGGACAAAGTGCACTGCATGGAGCTCTGTCCCACATGCTCAATTTCTGAAAGAGAAATGAGAGTCTAGTTTCATCCTAAACAATTTTTTCCCTGAAGGAAAACCTATCCATTCTGATGGAGTTAACAGTTCTCTTCTCTGCTCCAGTTCTGTCAATGACAGTGATCTCATGGTGTATTGCAGGGGTGCTCAAACTTTCAACTTTAGGGATGCTGGACCTTTAACAAGTGTATAGAAGAGAGAATTTCAGCAGGTGCAGCTTATCATCTGTGGGATGACAAGTTGCACCTGCTGCAATTCTCTCTTCTATACACTTGTTAAAGGTCCAGCATCCCTAAAGTTGAAAGTTTGAGCACCCCTGATGTATTGGAATCACAGAAGATCTGGCGAGGAGGTAGATGTGGTGCCAGCAGTGGCCCCTTTAAGGGTAAGGCCTGGGCATCCAGCAGAGTGTGCTGCACAGCTGCAGCCACTTGAAGGCAATAGGGCCCTGAGGCATAAAAGCACCCACTGAAGGGAGAGTTTGGTGTGGGCAGCAGAAGGAGGAAAGCTTGAGGAAGGACAGACTGAATTAATGGACTGAGTAATTGATGGTTAATGAACTGATGTGTGAATGGACTTTGGAAGCTGCTGGAGCAGAAACTACTAGAGACACTAAGACTGATGTTTGGCTGCTGTGCCCAAGACCTGCTGAGGACCAAGGTGCTGCTGTAGTGGTGGGAGGCTGCTTGCAGGAGAGAGGACCTCTGCAGGTTAAACAGGCAAGCTACCCTGGTGGTGGGGTCCAGCAGTATTGCAAGGCAGAACCAGGGTCACTTTGAGGAAAGAAGGGGAGCTAATTAGCTAAAAGTGGGTATAATTCTACAGGTGGAGCTTGGACTGGGAATCTGGCAGAACACATGGGAAATACTCCTTCCCCCCACTCCAGTACCTTCAGGTAAACACAGATCTCCAGCAATGGGGAGAAGCTACTTATCAGGAACCAGTTCCCCCTCAGACAGCCTCTGTGGTGCCATCTATGACAGCATAGGGCAGTGGTACTCAAACTTTTCTGGCCAGTGGCTCCCTTGGCCCCTGTGGCTGTTGGCCATGACTCCCCATCATGTTCCTGAGGGCTGGAAATGACATCATTAAACAGGAAGTGGCCAGAAATATTAACTATATTAAAAATATTAAATATAACATTGTAATATTATAATATAATATATTAAATATAATTAATATTAATATAGTTAATATATATATATTATATCATTAATTAAATGCAGACCTTAAAATATTAATCCACAGCAATATACATGCTTTATAAATGATCAGCTGCTGATCACTGTTGGAGACAGGATGCTGGAGAAGATAGATTTTGTCTGGTCCAGGAGGACTCATTTTTTAAAACTTTGTAAGCATACCAATAGAATTGTTTTATCAAATGAACTTTCAGAACAACCAGTCTGACCAACATTATACACACACACCTGTGGACCCCAATCCAACTAGTCATTTCTCCCATTCTCCTTGGATAGGATTGAACCCTTTATTAATTTAATGAAATTAAATTTTTCCAGCAGCTGGTGGGGAAAACAAAAATAGACCATGAAAATATATCAGAGCTGATAAGGGTTTGGTTAGGAAGCTGATTTGTCTCCTATACTAGGAGATGCACAGCTCAAGCCTATGCATGTCTACTCAGAAGTAAGTCCCATTAGAGTCAATGGGGCTTACTCCTAGGAAAGTGTGGCTAGGATTGGGCTGGCAATCACTTCATCAATGGTTGATAAGTATTCCCTTCAAATAGCAGATTCATCACTTTAAAAATACAGCCTCTCCTCTTCAATCAAACAACAAGATAAATAAATCACTTTAAAAACAGTACCCTTTTCCTGCTCCTGGGCAAGTAAAGTGTGTGCTTCTCTCTTGCCCCCCCCCCTTGGCCAACTGCATGGAAGCAACTTTAAGAGTCCTGATGACTGGTAAAATAGGAAGCATTTTATTTTGGGAGGGGAAGGAAAGCGGGAAAGTTTGGAGATTGAAAGGGGGGAGTGGAAGAGGGAGGGGGTTGAAAAGAGAGAACCCCCTTTCACTTTGATGAGAAGCGATCCCAGGCTGGGAACTAGGAACCAACCAGACAAGGATCAGTGAGGGTTAAGGACTGCAAGCCGAGCATGCTCAGAAGAGGGTGGGGTGGCAGCAGCAGCTCTTGCAGCTGTTTCTTCTGCTTTAAAAAAAGCACAGATGATGGACAGAAGATGAGCTCGTATTCTGCCCAGGGATGCGACTGTATTGTTGTGAGAGGGCATCCCGCACCTCCCTTTTGAGTTCCTGGCTCCTCTCTAAAGAGCCGTGCCGCACAGTTTGAATAACACTGGCATAGGGTGATCCTCTTAACTTTCTATTCCAGATTTAAACCATTTGGGATTGGCAGTGCTGAGTGTTATCCATGACCACCAGCAAAAGGGTGCAGACCAGCCACTGGTACAAGGGAGGTAGGAAAGAGGCTGAGAGTAGGACTGCATAGGGGCAGGTCAGAAATCAACAGCTGCCAGATACTGAATCCCAAGGAGGAATCCCTTAGGAGGCTGTGTGGCAGCCAGAACACTCAGGTAAGTCCAATCCCTCTTATTGATCTTGACTGGCCTCTCCACTGGGATGGCAGGTTAGATTCGGTGGTCATTGCATTGGCGGCCCTGAACTTTCAGAATGGTGTTTGCATATGATTGGACTATAATTCAGCTATAGTAGGGTAAACAGTTTTGCTTCTGTTTTGAATTATAGTTCTCCATGGTCTGAATGGTAAAGGATAGTTGAGCACATTCTAATAACTCTGAATCTCTTGACCCTATTTGTGTCATTTATATTTCTGGCTTTAATTAAATGGACAGGCACAGGATACAGTGCCTAGCAATCAACACCAACTTCAAACCCATTTCATCCTAAAACTGGAATGGTAGATTGCTGCCACCACCCAAGCCCTGGAAAAACCACACTGAAGGAGGTTGCCTTAGGTAAACCTTCCTCCAAGAATAGCAGAAACCACCTAAATCCCTGGTTGTCTCCTTAAAAGCCAGACAGTAGCAAAGACTGGCAGTCTGTTAGACAAAGCAAGCAACATACTTCCAAGTAAATGGAGACTAGACAAGTCAAAATAGTAACAACAAATGGGGGTTGATGTCATTAAATGAATGAAGAAATTGTTGGTAACCTTCAGTCTCAAAAGACTATGGTATCACGCTCTGAATGGTGGTTCTGGAACAGCATCTAGTGTGGCTGAAAAGGCCAATTCGGGAGTGACAATCCCTTCCACACCGGGAGCAAGTGCAGTCTGTCCCTGGTCTGTCTCCCTGGCTATGGGCCTTCCTTCTTTGCCTCTTTGCCTCAGACTGTTGGCCAAGTGTCTCATCAAACTGGGAAAGGCCATGCTGCACAGCCTGCCTCCAAGCGGGCCGCTCAGAGGCCAGGGTTTCCCACCTGTTGAGGTCCACTCCTAAGGCCTTCAGATCCCTCTTGCAGATGTCCTTGTATCGCAGCTGTGGTCTACCTGTAGGGCGCTTTCCTTGCACGAGTTCATCACAGAGGAGATCCTTTGGGATCCGGCCATCATCCATTCTCACAACATGACCGAGCCAATGCAGGCGTCTCTGTTTCAGCAGTGCATACATGCTAGGGATTCCAGCATGTTCCAGGACTGTGTTTGGAACTTTGTCCTGCCAGGTGATGCCTAGAATGCGCCGGAGGCAGGGCATGTGGAAAGCATTCAGTTTCCTCTCCTGTTGTGAGCGAAGAGTCCATGACTCGCTGCAGTACAGAAGTGTACTCAGGACGCAAGCTCTGTAGACCTGGATCTTGGTATGTTCCGTCAGCTTCTTCTTGGACCAGACTCTCTTTGTGAGTCTGGAAAACGTGGTAGCTGCTTTACTGATGCGTTTGTTTAGTTCGGTATCAAGAGAAAGAGTGTCGGAGATCTTTGAGCCTAGGTACACAAAGTCATGGACAACCTCCAGTTCATGTGCAGAGATTGTAATGCAGGGAGGTGAGTCCACATCCTGAACCATGACCTGTGTTTTCTTCAGGGCTGATTGTCAGTCCAAAATCTTGGCAGGCCTTGCTAAAATGATTCGTGAGCTGCTGGAGATTTTTGAATGAATGAAGAACACCAAAATAAAAGGAGTTCTGTACATTAAAGGGCAAGATAAAGCATCTGAGGAAATACGCAAGGGCAAAGAAGGTTTAGGTTGGACAAAGGATTGGCACAGTGATTAAAAGGCAAGTTGAAAATAATACATACAAAATATTAATTTGGTTTACTGGGAACTTTCTACCCTAAGTACTCATTCTAGTCCAGGATCTCAGTTCTAACACCCTCACCTAGCTAGGCAGATCATTGACCAACAGTGTCAAATGATCAACACAATGGACCAGAACAGATGTGCAAAGGGGGGGGGGTATTGACCCCACTTTATAACCTGCGGGCATTAACCAGGTTTACCACCCCTGTGGGGTGGGATACCTCATGGTTACCTCTGCCACTAGAGTTTATTGTTCTTGGGAAACAGGTGACCTTCAATAAGCTGGTTCAAAGACAGGGCCTTTGTTTCCTGGTCAGCAGAAGAAGGCAAACAGCAAAACAATAGAGTGTTATGGCTTCTGCCTTGAATGGATGCAGCACCCCTTCAGGATTCTAAACTTCATCCAGGAGCTTCCCAAGGGGATAGGAAGGTCCAAACAGTTGGAAAAATAGAGGAAACTCAGGGATTTTCACCACACTTTTGTATTATATTAATGTATTTGGGCTTGTTTAATTCAGTTCTACAGTTTTATCAAACTGTGGGTTGGGACACACCAGTGGGTCACAACCTGATTGTTAGTGTATTGTGAAACTGACTAGCAGGGCTGTAATGAACTGCCCCAGTGCAGCTGCCAGCACAAGGCCCAGAAGGAAGTGCACAGGTGACAGTAGCCGCAGATTGACTGGTGCCACAAATAAGATGTCTGCAGGGGCAGATTGGCAGTAGGTCAGCGTGGGCCAGGGATGGGAGGGGCAGAGCTTGGTGGTGGTGGTGCACACCAAATTTAACACACACCCCACCTTGCCCCCAGAGGCTCCTCGGACTTAAGCCAGTTAATAAGCTGGTGCAGATCTGAGGAGTCCCACTGGGGACGAAGCAGACTAAGGAGAGGTAAGTAAAACTTTTCTTTCTTAACTCTTCTGGGCTGCATGGTCCCCTGCCACCCCAAAGCATGCGGTTCATGCTGCTACAGTGGTGCTGAACCCACCGGCTTGCCCTAGATAGGATTAGGCCATGAACAACCCAATAACCTTTCAGATAAGAATCTGCTTGTCAATGATGATTATTTGAGATTCTGACTGTCAAATGAAGCAAGAGACTTTAAGCAGGGTAGATGCAGGAATTATCTCAATAATAAACAGCAAGGGATGTATATGCACTGTTATGCCAACTGTCTTGAAGGTCATAGATCCAGGGATGGTCAGAAGCCAATCTGGAGCCAAGAAGGAGGCCTACTGCAGAGGAGAAATTAACTGTTCCTCCAGAACACTGCACAGCATGTACAGATCTCATGCAACCATGAATTACTGTGAATATTGGGACAGATGGGCTTGGCAATTCACACCTCAAATGCCATCCAGAAAGGGAGGGTGAGAAATAACTTGGTGCATGCTTGTGTGTGTGTGTGTGTGAGAGAGAGAGAGAGAGAGAGAGAGTACGCGTACGCGCACGCGCGTGCGAGCGAGAGCACATATATGAAATGTCAGATTTGTTGATAGTTTTGAAATAGAAATGAGGGAGGCTTCTCACTTTCTGAACACTGTTGAAGCATCAACATTCCCTTTCCCTCTAGCTGATATTTTTGAGGTGCTATAAGAAAAGCTGTACTGTTTTTTCCTCTGATTTTAGGAAACTGACAACACATATTATTTCAGATTAGTCCTGATCTCAAACCTCATGTCATTCCTGGAATATTTATGAATTGTTAAAATATTTTCTGTCTACTGAAGATTCTCAAGGGGGCTAACAACATTTTAGAAACACATTAGAATCACAAAGATGTAAAAAAACAAAACACCATAAATCTGTAAAGCAGACTTGGGGTCCAAACCTATCCAGCTTCCCAGCACTGATGCAGCTGTGCCAACAGGGCATGCGCTGCATCCTGTGGCACAGGGGGGGGGGCAGTCACGGTGGCCTCCACAAGGTAAGGGAGTTTTTATTCCCTTATCTCAGGGCTGCATTGGTGCTGGAAAATTGGATAGGATTGGGCCCTTAGGGATAAGATTACACCCTTAGGGCCCAAACCTATTCAATTTTCCAGCACTGGTGCAGCTGTGCCAATGGGTTGTGCACTGCTTCTTGTTGTGGGGAGACAGCCGTGGAGGTCTCCTCGAGGTAAGGGAATGTTTGCTCCGTCATCTTGGGCCTGCATTGTGCTTGCACCAGTGCTGGAAAGTTGGACATGATTGTGCCCTTATTCAGCAAACAGCAGTAAAATAAATAACAGCAGATACCATTGAAAGCTTGAGAAAATAAAAGTGCATTTACTGGTCATTGAAATGTAGTGAAAGTGGGTGTTAGATGAAACTGCAAAAATAAAGAGTTCTAAAGATGTGGCTATGCCTGGAAAGACGCTGCTGCATATCAACACCCATCACACTTCAGAAGGTAGAGATACTCTTAATTGGACCTCTAAAGAAGATGTCATTTATTGGGAGGGCCTATATGGGCAGAGTAACCAGATACAATGGAGGACAGAGTGCCTATACCTTTAACCATTGTATAGAAGAGGGATTTTTGGTAGGTGCACCTCAACCTGGAAGGGTTGAAAAAGCTGCAGCTGCCAAGATTCCCTCTTCTATACAATAGTTAAAGGTATAGGCACTCTGTCCTCCATTGTATCTGGTCACCCTGTATATGGGAACAGGTGAGCTTTCAAATATCATGGGCCCAGATCATTTTTTTAATAGGTGGGGCAAGCCAGACTTCAGTAGTATTTTCATATTTCTCCTTGAAAAAATTGGGATGGAGGGAGCTAGGACTGTTTGCTTGCTGTACTAGAATGTCTGAGAATGCTAGCTTTGAGGAGGGGGGGCTTCAAGGGATGATTCCACTGCTTCCCTGGGAAGCCACAGCTCAGAGTTTGGGAACCAGTAACACCAATACTTTGAATTGAGTCCAGAAGCTAAATGATGAGCAGTACAGCTCTTTAAACACGTGCAGGACTTTCTCGCAGTATAGCTCTTTAAACACTGTCAGTTAACAGTCCTTGCTGCTTTTTTCAAATGATTCCAAATTGTCTGCAAAGGCAGCCCCCTGTAGAGCTCATTGCAGCAGTTTAGTCTGGATGTTCATCACAGAGCATGTATAACCAGTGGTGGACTTCTCCAGCACTGCGCCTGGAGCAAAAGTCTGTGATGGCACCCCCCCCCCCCCCGCAAGTTGCCACCGCCCCATGCGAATCTGCCCCCTCACTCACTGCAATGAAACCTAGCCTCGCATGGCTCCCCATCTGAGGCTTGCCCACAGTCTTAAACTGTGCTTCCGGAAAACAGTTTCCGAGTGCGTCAGGAGCCTCTAAGGCTTCCGTGTGGTTCTAGAGGCACACGGAGCTCTGCGCCCAGGGCATTTGCCCCATTCAGTTAATGGCAGGTCTGCCACTGCGTATATCTGTGACCAGGATCCTTTTTTCCCCAAGAAGCGTGGCAGCTTGTGTACCAGAAGAAACTGCTAAGGTGTGCTATAAGCTGCACAATGAGCAAAGCAGCAATAAAGAGGCCAGTGTTGTTGAGCATGCGCAAAGCATCAGACCTCGTACTGCTGCTTTTTACTGCTTTAACTGCTATTTTCAGAAGAATTCTGTGGTTTGCATCAGTTTTGTAACCCTTGGCTTATTGTGCACATGCGCACACACACACACACGCACACATGTAAGAACATAAGAAGAGCCCCACTGGATCAGGCCATAGCCCATCCAGTCCAGCTTCCTGTATCTCACAGTGGCCCACCAAATGCTTCAGGGAGCACACAAGACAGCAAGATGCAACCTGCATCCTGGTGCCCTCCCCTGCATCTGGCGTTCTGAGGTAGTCCACCTCAGGAGGTTGCACATACCCATCAGGGCTTGTAACCTATGATGGACTTTTCTTCCAGAAATGTGTCCAATCCCATCTTAAAGGCATCTAGGCCAGATGCCATCACCACATCTTGCGGCAAGGAGTTCCACAGACTAACTACACGCTTAGTAAAGAAATGTTTTCTTTTGTCTGTCTTAACTCTCCTAACACTCAATTTGAGTGGATGTCCCCTGGCTCTGTTGTTGTGTGAGAGGGTAAAGAGCATCTCTCTATCCACTCTATCCATCCCCTACATAATTTGTATGTCTCAGTCATGTCTCCCCTCAGGCATCTCTTTTCTAGACTGAAGAGCCCCAAATGCTGTAGCCACCAGAACTGGACACAATACTCCAGGTGTGGCCTTACAATCGATTTGTACAACGGCATTTTTATATTCGCCGTTTTATTCTCAATACCTTTTCTAATAATCCCAAGCATGGAATTAGCCCTCTTCACTGCCGCCACACATTGGGTTGACACTTCATCGAGCACCCCAACGTCTCTCTCCTGATCTGTCACAGACAGCTCAGAACCCATTAGACCAGTGGTTCTCAAACTTTTAGAACCAGGACCCACTTTTTAGAATGAGAACCTGTCGGGACCCACCAAAGTGATGTCATAACCGGAAATGACATCATCTAGCAGGACCATTTTTTTAACAATCCTAGTCTGCAATCCTATCCACACTCACCCAGGAGTCAGTTCCATTTACTATCATTGTTAAAAGCACATACATAAAAGCTTGTTAAAAGTATAGGTCTGTAACATTTCTCCAAATGCAGTCACATACCATGGTAGCATCAAGTCTACTATATTAAAAATAAATATTGAATGGGGACTCACCTGAAATTGGCTTGTGACCCATCCAGTGGGTCCAGACTGCATCCAGACTGCAGCGGGTCCAGACAGTGTTTGAGAAACACTGCATTAGCCTATACGTAAAGTTTTGATTCTTTGCCCCGGTGTGCATGACTTTACATTTATTTACACCGACAAACATATTTGCCACACACACACACTGTTTTCAGGAAGGTGATAGTACCTGCATCCTGATCTCACACAGACAATGAAGGCCAAGGGCAATATTACACATAATCAGAAAAGTGTCCTTTGATGATCACTTGTGCAACTATGAAGCTTTACCAGGATCCTGCTTAGTTAGTTCACACAATCAGTGACTACATAATGGTTGCTGCAATTATTATTGTCCCCAAATATTTGTCTTTCACATATTTCAGAATGACTGCTAACATAGGCAAGGTAAGAAGTATGTGTATACTGTGTATTAAAATCATTGCATTTTTATTACAGTTGAATGATTTACTCCATTTCCATGCCAAGGATTATCATAAATGTATTTGTAAAATAAAGATGTATTTGTTTTTCATACAAATTGCTAGAAAATTTATCAAGTGGAGTGTGTACCTGATAGAAAAACGAACATTTAAAAAAAATAATACTGATAAATGGGGACACAATTCCCATGTGGTTCCATTTCAGGCCCACCTGTCTGCCATCCTGGCGATAATCTATTTGACTCTCTCGGAAATTTGACATGCTCTCAAGTCAAACAAGGTGATCAATTTTCACTACAAAACAAACTATACCAGGGTTGTTTTGGGGTGTTCTTTTTAAAAAAAAAAAATGTTTATCACAAGCTGTAACATCAAGATGAGGAACTGTTTGCTTTAGCGCTGTAAATCAACATATTTTAAAGACTAGAGTTGGAAGCAAATATACAGTATTATATTCAGCGCTGGCATTTATTGTTTGAGGATGGGGGGAAAATCCTTAGTGCCTGAGACAGATTTGCTATAATTAAAGATAATTTAAGGGAAGGCCCTGAACTGCTGAGCTCCAAATTAAAAACAATGTTTAATGTGCTATTGATAAAGATGTGAGTTAGGAAGAAAAATCAGACAGGTCATTTTCAGAACGCTCAAATCAGACATATTAATTGTTCGGCTTTATACAGCATTGTCCATAATGCGCAACCCCAGGTGCCTGAGTCTCTTTACAGGCAGTTTGACTCAGCAGCAATCAAAATTTACAACAGTGAGGTGAAGGTTCAGCAAGCATGTAATTATCAGTACGTTGTCCAGAGATTAACTGCAGTAATTGCAAGGAGAAGGATAGCGGGATATGTTTCCCATACATACTTCCCACCAACAATCCCTGAATCAAAAGATGCTTTCCATAATAATTCTCAAATGCATCACTTCTTAAATCACAAGGGAATTTCAGTTAGAATTTGCACAGGAACACTCTGTGTGGTAAGGTTGTATGATAAGGTTACCAGTTTGCCAAAAATGACCCTGTTTCTCCAGTTTTTCACATTTTTCTCAGGCAGATGAGCAGCAAAATTTAGGGCACAATCCTAACCCCTTATGTCAGTGCTTTCCAGCACTGGCATAGTGGTGTCAATGGGACATGTGCTGCATCCTGCAGTTGGGTGTCACTCACAGAGGCCTCCTCAAAGTAAGGGAATGTTTGTTCCCTTACCTCAGAGCTGCATTGCCCTTATATCAGTGCTAGAAAACACTGACATAAGGGGTTAGGATTGCACCCTTATTCAAATAATTTTGGGGTCAGCACTGGGCTCCACCCCATTGCCACTGGGCAGGCTTGTTCTGAGCCAAACGGCCACAAAGTAGGGCACAAATTTCTTGCCCCGACAAAAAGCCCACTTCTGCTGTAACCTTCTCACCCGGGACTTGCTGCTTAGGAAAGCAGTCAAGCCAGCAAGGACAGGGAGATGTGGTAAGGTGCAGCAATCCACCCCCTTACCTTGAGTTCCAGCCCCACCTCCTTCCTTCATGTGATCCTGTTTAAAATACAGGCAGGCCCCCATATCCGCAGATCCAGTATCTGCTGATTCAGTTATCCACGGATCCAGCCCTCTCCCGCACACTCCCCATGCCCATTAACATCGTTTAGATCCTTAACAGGATGAAAATGTTCTTGCTTTTATAGGTCACTATAAACCTTTAAGCTTATAGCAACACACAGGCAAGCTGCCAGCAGCCTCAATGCTGGAAAAGACTAGATTGGAAGCTAACAGGAAGTTAACTGCTTCCTGTTAATGTTGACCAACTCTGTTCATGCATTGGCTCTGGAAAGTTGTATAGGATTGCACTCGCAACCCACCCCATTCTGTTGTGTGAGCTCTCTGTCTCTGTCTCTGTCTCTGTCTCTCTCTCTCTCTCTCTCTCTCTCTCTCTCACACACACACACACACACACACACACACACACACACAGAGCCAGCAAGGCCTAGGAAAAAAAGAAGGCAACATATGCGCAGCAGGGACCTGAGAGAAGGTGGCACTAGAAACAGCTTCAGATGGTTGACTGCTTTGTTTGACTTTTCTCTGTCTTTCTCTAACTGCCTGGATCCTTGTCTTGCATATATGGAAGGTCCCCAAGCAGTTAGGAGAGAAGGGAAAGGTTAGGCAAGGGTCAATGTGATTGGCAGTTTTGAATTGTCAATGAGACACATAGCAGCTGGATGAAAGATGTGGCTTGGTCTTCTTTTCCTTCCTCATCCAGTCAGTGTGACTCTTGAGTTGAGACTATCTCAGCCTTTTGCGAGTTCTCTCCAAGTGAATGTTTCTAGGAATTGTGGTGTGTTCCTTAAATGAATAAATTCCTTCCAATTTCATTATTCCCAAATTATTCATTTCTCCCCAACAAAATTACCTTGTAAATGTGTTGCTTCTTTTTCTCTGTACCCAGGACCCAGAATGGTTCTCCCAATAGCTGATCCAACCCAACTGTCCCAGAGTGTTCCCCATCTCAGTTTGCACTTGCACTTATCACTTGAAACTATAATACACTGCCATTTTACATTTCCTGACGAACTCCTGTATCGATCTTTTGGAAAGTTTTTTCAGGGAACTTTCCTAAGATCAGTGCTGCATTTCCTGTGACTTAGGTGCAAACTGGGAAACAAACCATAATTATAAGCTCAAGTTTGTAATACTGCTTCAATGACTAACTCTTGAATTCCTGCATCTATCTTTTTGAAATAAAGCAGTGATCTCATCTGGGGCATTACTACATTACCTGTGAGTTTCAAGTAAATTGGTCACAAAGGGAAACAAACAAACAATGAGTCAATATAGAAATGAAGCAACCATCCAAATTGGGCACAAAATGAAGCAAATTATTGAAAAGAGCCAATGCAACAAATCAGGCCACCAAATGAAGCAATGAAGTGATATCCAAAATGAATATTTTTTTTGTTTTTTTTGCATATTCCTGCTAAAAGCAGAGGACTGGAAGTGCACAGAATGTGGGTAGAAGAATGCATTCAGTTTTCAAGCATATCTCTTTTGAAAGCAATTTTCCTGTTCAATTGGTTTTCAATGTCACCATTTAAATGTCATGATTTGCAGTAACAGAGTACTACCCTTTGTCAAATGGCAGCATATTTGAATAAAAGTGCTCTGACATCTGTGAAAGTAAAATGAGTTAGTCAGTTTCACTTCCCTGTAACAACTCCTGTGATTCAGTCAAGTGTACATTCCCCTCTAACAAGAAATACCCTATATGTGATTATTTGTGTTATAAGCAATATATGGTTTTGTGTTGCACCGAGTGAAGGATCTTAGGCACCTAGCTTTGCTGCTGCTACAAAGCAGAGATATGGCCTAGACCAGAGAGCTCAAAAGAGCTTAATGAATATTCCAACCCCTGTGGCAGGTTCCTCTATGTCCCCCATGGATGATCATCTTTCTCAGATAAAGGAGTCTAGCAACATAAAAATAAGTGCCTAAGGGCACAATCCTAAATGTAACTTGGCCTGATACAAGTTTCTTGTGCCACTTTCCAGAGAGATAGACCAGTGCACAGACGTGCGCCAGCCTCCTTGTGCCCACGCAGGCCTCAGAGGAAGGGTGAGTTGCATTGGCTGAGCTTGACCAACACAGGGGTCTGGGGGGACATGGGGAGGAGGCAGGAGGGAGGCGTTTTGGGGCAGGGGGAGGGCAGGCAGCAGGTGTTCCTGGAAGCATTCCTGGGGGCGAGCAGGTGGGGGGTGGGAGGTGGGGCCAGGATCTGGTGGTTATACCAGATCTTGACCCCTTCCTGGGCAGCACGGCGCGGCTCTTGGTTGCTCGGATCTGCTCCACCTGACAAGTAGATCAAAGTAGACCCATTGGGGTCTCTGCACTGTGACACGGGGTAAGGAGAAAGGCTTCCCCTTGCCTCAGGCTGTGCTGCTTTTGGCCCCAAACTTGTGTTGGATGCAGCGCAGGCCCACTGGTCTACCTGCTTCCAGCACAAGTTAGGATTACACCCTAATTTTATCAGTTATTTTATAATGGCTATAGTAGACAAAGACTGCAATCCTATACACACTTTCCTAGGAGTAAGCCCTATTGAACACAATGGAACTTACTTCTGGGTAGATAGACATGCATAGGATTGTGCTCAAAGCTTCTTGAAGAAGCTTTGAGCACAATCGAATTAAAATCTCTGGAAGAACTCCCATCTATATGTGTAATTCAGGGCTTGTGTGTAAATCACTTTGTATGACAATGTTTGTAGCTAAGATGAGGGCACCCCCACATAAAAGGAAGGCATCTGATGTCAGAGGAAGGGGTCTAGACATGCAGGCATGATATTCTTACAAAATTAAGCACTTCAAAGTTTCCCCCAAAAGGTACCTGATAACTGTACATGCATAAGCAGCTTCACTCTGCTTCTTGTTGCTCTGGCCATACACAGGGAAGTAGGTGAGGGTTGTTGGCTAATTTCCCTTTCAGACTTAGAAGCAGCAAAGACTGTGTGAGAAATAACACAGGCCAATACACATTTTGCTTCCTTAAACATTACCCCAATCCCTGGGTATATCTGGGGTGCTGATTCCAAAATGGCTTCTGTTTTGACCTATCACGTCTAGTTTTGGAGACCCAGCATAGCCTCTTTAGTGAATGGTTCAAGCAGCTTCCTCATGAGGAAGCCTACACCATGGCTTCCTCATGAGGAAGCTGCTTGAACCATTCACTAATGAAGCTATACTATATCTCCAAAACTAGGCATGATAGGGCAAAATGGCTGTCATTTTTGGAATTGGCACCCCATATTCATATCAAACCACCATAAAGTTTGGGGAAAAACTTTTCTGACCCTCAATTTTGTAGGCCTGTGTAATTTCTTTTTTCCCCTCTCTCTTTCTGAAGCCAGGAAGAGAGCAAAAGGTTTCAAAATCAGGAAAACACAGGAAATGCTGAAGCTCCTCCTGATTCATAGGAACAATGGAGAAAATTGCCTCTGTCACTGTAACAGTTGTGGCGGTGGAACTATGGAGCAGTATCAGCCTGTCCTCTCTGGGAACTTTCTTGGTGGTACATGAAGGCCCCTGAATCCCCTCTGTGTGTGTGTGTGCCTGCATGTTGAGGACAGGACACATGTATGTATATATATGCAGCACAGTTACCTCTAGGTGTTTCCCAATGACATCCATGGCCAGCGCATAGTGGACTCCTTATATTTGGGAGAAGGAGAATATATAAAAAAGTCCTGAAGCTTTGGTGCAAACTGTGTCCTATATGGTACAGATTGATCCTTGCTGTTGTATGACTCCTTGGCAGTGGCAGGGAGGGCCTTAACGTCTCTGTTCATGAGTCACGTTTTCCAGGAATGTGAGTAATCTGATGAGTCAACATCCCCCTTCAGAACCTAAATTTTAGCAGACTTCAGTGGCAGCATTATCATATACCACGCTCAAGGGCAAAGTATAGACCACATGAAAAGAGTAAGTATTTCTGACAAACCTTTGCTTTAAGTTACAAGTAAAACAACACGATCAATACAAATAAGATATTCAGTTTGCTGAATAACATCCAAAAACTCTGGCTAAAAACAAATCCTACAGTATATGCAAGACTACAGCTTCAGTAAGCACGGCCCAAACTGTGGGGTCATGATTTGACATTGATGGGTTCCGATTAACATGACAAACCTGAAACGGCCAAGGCTGCTAGGCTAATGATTATGAAGTATAAAGTGTGACAATTTTGGAACAGATCATCCTTTTAAAAATGACCAGCTAAGATCATAACTATCCCCAAACACTTGCCATAGATCCAAAGATCTGAGGCGTTTTACAGAGTCCATTGCATAGGAATTCTGTTCAGGCATAATGTGCCACAATTTCTTTAGTGTGGTGAAATGTTATTGGCACACATACCACCCACTGCATAGGAAAGGGTATCTTCAATATAAAGAGTACAAAACTCCTACTACCATAGAAATCCATATGGACATAGGAGCCTAGAAAGGGGACCATCATTTTTGGAAGATAAGGCTGCTGGTCAGTATTTGGTATTCAGCCTTTAATGGAGGAGAGGCAACAGGACAATACTAAGGGCAAGGCTTAAGATCCAGAGAGAAAGCCAAATTTGCTGAACTGTCATCACTAGACACTCAGTAGGGGAGAATCCAGAAGTCCAAAAGAGCAGGGCTTCAAAGTTGTGCAAGAGCAGGCAAGCAAGCCGGATCAAAAGGCAGAGATTCAAGATACAGGGAAGTGAAGGGTTCAAATTGTTGTGGGGATCTTTTTATGGAAAGATACAGGAGTAGCAGAAGAGTCTGTGGGGACTTTATTGGAACATACACTCTCCTTGAGCCCCACTTGATTGTTTTCTATACAACTACTCTCTTCGTGCTTCATTTAGGATGCAATTCTATGCACACTTCTCTGAGAGTAAGCCCGACTGAACACATTACATTCATGTAAGTTATTTAAAATGAATGTGCTATTCAAGTAGTTCAGTGACTCTCAAGGTGGTTTCTATTAAACAGCTATTCAATACCATACAAAAAGAATAAACAATTCTAAAACAAAAGAAGGCTATCCAGTTGCTCTCCCAGTTTATTTCCCTCATATTTGCAGAACTGTGAGCACATCCCATAACAAATCACAGATAATCACTGTTGCAACAAATACTGCATTCTTTTTGTTTTGTACATATACATTCCTCAGAGCAGTATAGGAGCAACAGACACTGCAAAATGTCCCACACTGGTATTTTAGGCAGTCTGTAGCAACATCTGCACATGAAGATATAAATCACTGGACAATCTAAATCACTGAAGTTAAGAAGGAACATTGGATCCCCCTCAAGCACCATCAGAGCCTTGTGAGGGTCCAACCATAAATCTTTCAAACAAAGCTATGTGGCATATGGCTCACCTCATCCCATTTGCTTTGGAGAGAAGCAATGAAACACACAGATAATGGTTTTGAATGTACCTGGCTCTATCGTGATAACATTAGCCCAAGGCAATTTAAGCATGATGGCACAGAAAGAGAAAAAGAAGCAAAATAATAAATGGGGCTTTCCTCTGCTTGAAGAAGTTGAGTCTAGGTTATGATTTCCATACACCTTCTAAATCCTGACATGCCTGCCAGTAGTATAGTATTCTTATATTCTACACATTGCTTTTTTCAGGAAAAGCAGAAGTTTCTCCCACTATTGCAGCTCATATTATTTTCTAAAGTAATTCACACTTGCAACAACACTTATGCCAAATAATCATACCAACTTGGTAAGAAGTACCTATTTTGAGAGTCTTGTGACTTCAGCTTTATTTGCAGGGGGGAAAAAATTTATATTGGTGTATGAAAACTAAATGAAAAATAGTTAAGACAAGAGAACACAAGTGTATTTCTCAAAAACCAAAATGCAAATCAAGACTGTGCAACTGGTCTTGTTAAGATTATGGCCTGGGAGTAGGTTCCACCGAAATCAATGGGCAATGCTTCTGAGTAGACAGGCATAGGATTTCGCTTTAATCCTACACTGCCTGGCACTGCATGGTACAGTAGCACCAAAATGACTACCACTGTATCCCATAGGACCAGAGAGATGACTCCTCAGAATAAGGGAACATTGGTGTGTAGAACTCTGCATAGAACTCTGGCAGTCCTGATGGGTTTACAGCTACTTAGCTGGCGCAGAACTGAGTAGACCTTGTCAGTCTCCGGAGTTTGGGAAGGGGATAGGATTTGGCGGCAACCTTTGCTACTGTCTTCAACCCACTCCCAGGTCCGATCCACCCTCTGGCCTTCCCAGTTTTTTCTCCCCCCACTTTCCCCCCGCCATGAAAATCCTTCCCACTAACTGGGGGGACACTTATGTCCAGTGTCCTACTGGCACAGAGGCCCAGCACCAAGTGGTGCTGCCCTCTACACCAGAACCACGTTTCCTGCCAGCTGCAAAGTTGCTTACAGCACTTGCACAACAGCTGTTGTCTGGGCAGCACGCAGACCACCGGCACTGCCCTGGCATAGGATTGGGCTGTTAGTCTTGGAACCAAGTTCTTTCAAAAATACTTTGAAGGTATCATTGTTTAGAATATTCAGTATGTCTATGAGTGAAGTCATAACTGCCTTTCTTCACGAGCTATTAGTATTCAGTCATGCTGAAAGGAGCTATACAATATACAGTCAGGACGCATCATGTGTGTGCCACGCTTGAGCAAATTCAAGTATATGTGCTTGGCAACAACAACAACAAAAACAGAAAAAGCAGTTTAAATAGTGCAGGTGATTCTGCTTGCCATTCCACTCACTGAGTTTATACTATGGAATGAAAGTGAGATGGGAGATCAATCTGCTGTTCCCTCAACCATCTCAGTTCCTGTGTGCCTCTTGTAGTGTGATTTCAGGTGTTAAAGAGACATCAAATTCAGATTTAAGGTACTTTAAGGATGTTTCAATTATATGTGATTTTCCCCTTATGTGCTGACTCCAGAACATAACCATCACGTAAGATGCAACCTGACTGCATAACCTTTCACACACATATACATACAAACACACATATTTTCAAATCTTCATCTCAAAATAAGTGAACAAGGTTTTATATTATATCCCTTGAGGAAGAGAAATGAAATATGACCTTAAATTATGAAAAGTATAATATTTTATAGATACCCTGGCTAAATACTAATTTGAGGAAATTAAGGGCCCAATCCTATCCTTCCATGCCAAAAAGACATGCACTGTATCTAATAGGGAGGAGCAAATTGGGAGGCTTTGGAGGGAAGAGGGGAATTATTTTCTCTTACCTTTCTCATAAGCCTCTTGCTCCATAATGGGTCTCCTCAGACTTGCACCAGTTCATTAACTGGCACAAGTCCAGAAGAAAAGGAGAAGAAAAGGGTGGGCAGCCTCAGAAAGGAGATAGGATCCGGTGCACACCTTTGCCACTGAATCTACCCCCTTTAGCCGCCATTCTTACCCCTCCCTGCCCAGTTTTGTTCCCTGCCCACCCTCCTGCAGGTAGCTGAGGCCACTCCGGATCCCACTGCCAAACATGACACCTCTACAGCCTACTCAGAGCAAGGGCAGAAGTGTATGGCTATGTTCATTTCCATAAGACTGTTTACGACTACCATAAAGAAAACCCCACCACCAGGTCCAGCAGTGAATAGGGGAAATAGAATTGGACAGTAAAGTTGCAACTCTACACACATTTACCTGGGAGTAAGTCCCACTGAATTCTATGGGGCTTACATCTGAGTAGATGCATAGGATTGCACTGTAACTTGAAATATGGTAGACGAAACATGTTCACTTGAAAGACATCCGCTTTTCGAGATGAATAAGATAGTATTGATCAATCTCCTCCATCCCATCAGCCAGTGGGGAACACAAATGTTATACAGTATCACAGTGTTTCTCAGCTGGTTGTACTTGAGGTGGTGTCCAGTGGTACTCACAGGATTCACAGTTGGAGGCAGGCTGTGCAGCATGGCCTTTCCCAGTTTGAAGAGACACTTGGCCAACAGTCTGAGGCAAAGAGGCAAAGAAGGAAGGCCCATAGCCAGGGAGACAGACCAGGGACAGACTGCACTTGCTCCCAGTGTGGAAGGGATTGTCACTCCCGAATCGGTCTTTTCAGCCACACTAGACGCTGTGCCAGAACCACCATCCAGAGCGCGATACCATAGTCTTCCGAGACTGATGGTTGCCAACAAGAGAACGGCCTGGCAGCTAGACCAGCAACACACAGCAGTAGGAGGTTCGGCTCGGCAGGCAGAACTCCAGCGTGTGCTTTTCGTGTGCTCAAATAACCCTCCCATTCACCCTGAGCCTCTTACTGATGTTTGTCGCATTGCATTTGGCCTACGTGGAAGTGATGACATCATTGCCAGTTACTTTCAGTGGTACTTCAAATAGGCGGACAACATGAAGTGGGACAGCAGGGGACAAACATTGAGAAACACTGCAGTACAGGGTTTTCCCTAGCTCTGCTGACTGTGGTCTCCATGACAACACCCAGGGCTCCGAGAAGAAGTCATGCACAGCTTAATGAGCATACTTTGATAACTGTTAGCATTGCTCTCCATGTTAAACCTTTAAACGTCTCTAGGAGTTTCACCAGCATCTGTTGCTGTTGTACTTAAAGGCAGAATATATTCTAAAGGTGTTTGCAGAAACACTAAAAGAGACAATATATTGTGACGCAAAGCTGAGGCAAATTACACAGGCCAACACACATTTTGCTTCCTTAAACATTACACCAATTCGTGGGTATATTTGGGGTGCCGATTCCAAAAATGGCATCCATTTTGCCCTGTCACACCTAGTTTTGGAGACACGGCATAGCCTCTTTAGTGAATGGTTCAAGCAGATTCCTCATGAGGAAGCCTACACCATAGCTTCCTCATGAGGAAGCTGCTTGAACCATTCACTAATGAGGCTATACTATATCTCCAAAACTAGACGTGATAGGGCAAAACGGATGCCATTTTTTGAATCGGCACCCCAAATTCATATCAAATTACCATAAAGTTTGGGAAAAACTTTTCTGACCCTCAATTTTGTAGGCCTGTGTTATTACATGTACAAAGCGCTTACTTCTTTTTTGATATACTGTTTCCCCCTCCCCCCCGGGTTTTGTATATTAAAATCTTACACATCCCGATTCAGTTTTGCATGTAGATGACTGCATGTTTCATTTGCTTGCACTTACCCCACTGATCAAGCAGATTGGTACTGACCACTCTAACAATGCAGTCATTTGCCTGAAAGAGAGAAAGCTTGACTGATACCCACTAGTGTAGCGATGGGATACAGGGGATAAAGAGCTCCAGGTACAATGCCTGATGGGGTGTCTAGCCAAGGGTACCTTAAAAAGTCATTGTGCCCCCCCCACCCAGAGTCAAAGGGCCTTCTGGAGGCTTGTGAAAGACACATTGGTTTTCAGCAAAAACAGGAAGTGCCTTTAAGAGGCCTCTGAGGCCCAGCAGGGGCACAACGACTTTTTAACCCATTTCTGCCCAATGTTGCATATAAGCAACAGGGACCAAATGTGTACACCTGTGGACCACGTAAAAATGGGTTTGGTAAATCCTAAGTCTAGTTATGAGCATGTTGGGAAATTTATCTCAGACCATTCTGGGTGAATTTTAACGGGAAAAACACAAACTCATAATCAAATTGAGCTGAACAACAACTCTCTAATGTTTCCCTCCTTATGGCCAAACTACACATTATATTAAACTCATCATCTGATCCTGCATTTTTTTTTAACAGCAACCATGGCAGGGTGTGGTGAGACTGGGACTAGTCTAAATAGGGAGGGGTAGATAACTTCTCAGCATGCCAAAGTTCTGATGGATATTATGTGCCCAAAGCTGCCATTCCCAGCTCCAATGGAAGTTCCGTTGCCTCCAGTGGAAGTTTTCCAACCAATACGAACACTAATGTCCTATTTGAGATGCAATTTTCATTGGGACTGCACTGTTTTGGGTAAGTATTAAACACACAATTTCCATGCACTGTGATCTTGATCCTAATCGTCCCTGTGGCTGCAACAAACTTCCCCATGTGTGGTGGCCCAGAGCCTGATTCCCTCCCTCCCCACAGCTGCTATAAAGTTTAAAAAATATGCAGCACAAAACTGTGCATTTAGCATGTTTGCCCCTTAGTGTTGTATCATCTCTTCATGCTGCAATGTAATCGGGAAAACATATCACCAATATGAAGACCTGTTTTGCATCATCCTACTGGTGTATATATTATACCTTGGAATTTGTAAGTTGGCTGAAACCTTTTGTGATTTTTAACTTGCACTTTTAGACCAATTTCATTTATGATGTTTTAAATGCATTTCCAGGTGCCACACACCTTTCCCCTTCTGTTCTACCACCTTTCATTAAAGCTATTTCTCTTCCTTAGGAAGAGAGAACAAACCAGACCACCTTAATACCAGTCTGTTTAAAAAAATTAATATGTTTGTAACATTTCTGGTTCAAGCCTCTGACATGCTGTGTAGGCTTTTTATTATATAACTCACTTTTTGGAATCTGTCATCATTCTAACAAGTAGTTAGCAATATTTTTTTTCTAGCATCAAATATTCTGACTCTCAGTCTTAGAATCTTTCAGGGCCCCTTTCCAAATCTGCATCCATTAAGTTTGAGTCAACATTTTTGCTCCTGATGCTTCAAAGCAGGAATAAATCATACTGTTCCTGAGGAAACAGAAATGTCAAGGTTTACACATTCTCTTCTGGTTGCAACCATCATGTTGTGAGCCTAGCAAATATGAGAAAGATTTGAGGTTCAGATTATGAAAACTATAGACTTAATTTAAGAATTATCATTTTGGCTACAAGGACATAACTTAAAAACAAAACATTCAGGCACTGTTGTGGGGGGGAGGGGGGCACAAAAACAGAGTTCCAATCTATTCTGGCCTAGTCATGGAATCACATTGCATTTTACAGAAGAACAATACATCTCCTCTCTTCAAAAGCTGCTCACTGCAGAAAAATATGACTGTTTTCATTAACATGCCCCTTAGGAAAGTGAAGGTAAGAATCCAGCTGCACAGTATTATCTTCTCTCAACCGATCATTAGGTTTCCTCCTAGTTTTCTAAATATAAAATATAACTATGGAATGTACAGTTATAAATGTGGTCTGGTAACAAATACAAGGGGAAAGGGAACTTGGAGACATCTCATTCTTGTCATGAGTAAACACTGTTTTTAGAGCTAGTCGAAAATTACAAAGCCTCTCTCTTCATTCTGTGTAATGTGTAGAATAGCTGTCTGAATGGCCGCTTTCAGGATTGATTTTGAAAGAATCAGGGCTGTGTTCTTGCATCAACCTTGTTTGGGATCTTCTTCGCTGTCCTGCTAAAGCAGGCCTTTGGAACTGCAACAGAAGGCATCTATCTCTGGACCAGATCAGATGGAAAGCTCTTCAACCTCTCCAGACTGAGAGCAAAGTCCAAAGTCCAGCTGAAATGTCTGCGTGACTTCCTCTTTGCCGACGATGCAGCTATCACTACCCACTCTGCCAAAGATCTCCAGCAGCTCATGGATCGTTTTAGCAAGGCCTGCCAAGATTTTGGACTGACAATCAGCCTGAAGAAAACACAGGTCATGGTTCAGGATGTGGACTCACCTCCCCGCATTACAATCTCTGCGCATGAACTGGAGGTTGTCCATGACTTTGTGTACCTTGGCTCAACAATCTCCGACACGCTTTCTCTCGATACCGAGCTAAACAAACGCATCGGTAAAGCAGCTACCACGTTTTCCAGACTCACAAAGAGAGTCTGGTCCAACAAGAAGCTGACGGAACATACCAAGATCCAGGTCTACAGAGCTTGCGTCCTGAGTACACTTCTGTAGTGCAGCGAGTCATGGACTCTTCACTCACAACAGGAGAGGAAACTGAATGCTTTCCACATGCGCTGCCTCCGACGTATTCTCGGCATCACCTGGCAGGACAAAGTTCCAAACAACACAGTCCTGGAACGTGCTGGAATCCCTAGCATGTATGCACTACTGAAACAGAGACGCCTGCGTTGGCTCGGTCATGTCGTGAGAATGGATGATGGCCGGATCCCAAAGGATCTCCTCTATGGAGAACTCGTGCAAGGAAAGCACCCTACAGGTAGACCACAGCTGCGATACAAGGACATCTGCAAGAGGGATCTGAAGGCCTTAGGAGTGGACCTCAACAAGTGGAAAACCCTGGCCTCTGAGCGGCCCGCTTGGAGGCAGGCTGTGCAACATGACCTTTCCCAGTTTGAAGAGACACTTGGCCAACAGTCTGAGGCTAAGAGGCAAAGAAGGAAGGCCCATAGCCAGGGAGACAGGCCAGGGACAGACTGCACTTGCTCCCAGTGTGGAAGAGATTGTCACTCCCGAATCGGCCTTTTCAGCCACAGTAGACGCTGTTCCAGAACCACCTTTCAGAGTGCGATACCATAGTCTTTCGAGACTGAAGGTTGCCAACTAGAGCTTGTCATCATAGTGAATGATTAATGAGTTGCCTGAGTGCCCAATCCTATGCATGTCTACTCAGAAGTAAGTTCCTTTATCATCAATGGGCTTCACTCCCAGGAAAGTGTGGATAGGATTGTAGTCTAAGGGTGCAATCGTAACCAACTTTCCAGCACTGGCATAGTTGAGACAGTGGGGCATGTGCTGCATCCTGTAGTTGGGGGGCACTCATGGAGGCCTCCTCAAGGTAAGGCAATGTTTGTTCCCTTATCTTGGAATTGCATTGCCCTGATGTCGGTGCTGGGCAGCCCAATCCCAAGCGTGGCTGCAACGGTGCTGAGAACGGCTCCCGCTGCATCCTGCACGCCTCAGCCTGTCAAGTCCATGGACTTTCGTCCCCTTCTCCCAGGTAAGGGAATCAGCCCCGCAATGGGGCTACTCACTTTACTGCCAACATTTTGGTCAGCAGTAAGGTAAAGGCGTTCATGTAGGGTGCCGAGCCCCACATGAACGCCTTGGATCCGGTGAAGCAGAGCTCCACGGGACCCATCTCCCTCCCTCCCCCCGCACGCCTCCCTTCTGCCCTTTCGTCACCCCCTCCTCCCCGTCACACCTCTTCCCTGCCCTCCCCACACCCCTCCCCAGAACGTCTCCTCCACACCCCCGCTAACAGTGCCACGGCTCAGCGGTCCGTGAGACTGTCGAGCTGTGGAGGACAGGCCGGCACTGGGCTAGCATGGGCACTGGCCAGGTGGTAAGCCTCACAGATGTGCCTTACAGCACGTTCACAACAGTGCACTCCAGGGGAAAGCTGGAGCGCTGAGCTCAGGATTGGGCTCTTAGTCTGATATCAGATTTTTGTTGTCTGTTGAAGCTAGATCACTGAATTTAGCTATTGGTAACACAGTTGGTTTATTGACAGAGTTCTATGCAGCTCCTTGGCAAGACATGGAGAATGGGAACTCGTGGATTAGGGCTCAGATATGGAGGGGGAGGCCTCCAACCTTACCACCAGCTGCTGAGGTGTAGGACCCTGACCACAACAGTAAGGATGAACTTGGCAGTGAAGAGCCCCAGGAACCTGAGCCTGACAGCCTCATAATTGGTCCATCCTGAGCCAAACTCACCCAAAGGGCTTAACATGCCAGAAACCTCTTGTCCTTCAGTGCCCGCTCACTGACACAGAAAACATCTCAACCAAGAAGTGGCTGAGAGATGATGGAGTGCTCCAAGCCTCTCTCCAGCATCTAGTGAGATGGAGCCTGGGTAGTTAGGGTCAGCAGACACAAAAGAGCACAGTTGGGCCTGGACCTCCAACTTGTTCCCCCAGAGCTCTCTGATGTTCTGTACCCCTAACTCCCTTGCCACTAAATTGCTCCTTGTAGGTTCCTGCATGAGGCTGAGAGAGAACAATAAGGTATAAACTCCAACCTTCATTTACAATATTAGTCTTCTATTTATACAGAATTTGCACGCATATAAGTTTTTTCTTCTTGCAATGATTAAACACCAGGAGGATGTGCAATCCAAATTAGGCCCATAGTAGAAGAATAAGGTTATTCCCTTTACCTCTCACATCATGGTCCCAAGGCTGGCTGTTATTATTTAAAAGAAAAGTTCACCAGCAGTAATGACAAGCAGTGAAACATGTCGTTTGGCTAGGACATTGAGTTTAGGATACATACATACATACTTGCTCATTTTTCATTCCAAGTATCATGCACAGATTTGATACAAGACAGGAAATCTAGAAGATCATTTACTATGAATTAATTATAATGAATACACAATGCTTATTATTCTTATTATTATTGTTATGTTGTGTCAATGTTTGCTTTGTCAATTTTACCTTTGTTTAATAATAACAACAACAACAACAGGTATTTATATACCGCCTTTCTTGGTCTTTATTCAAGACTTTATTCAAGGCGGTTTACATAAGCAGGCTTTATTTAAATCCCTTATTAAATAGGGATTTTTACAATTTCAAAGAAGGTTCTTTCTTTGAAGAACCACTACATTCAAGGTGTTTCACTCCGATGTGGCTTCACATTCTGGCCTCCATCCTCCCACGCTCAGAGCAGATGGAATAGCTCGGCTTCAGCTTGTCAGCTGCTTCAAGGTTGCACAGTGCCGGTGGCCTCAAACTGGAGACCTTGTGGATGTTATCTTCAGGCAGACGGAGGCTCTACCCTCTAGACCAGACCTCCTGCCCCTCCTGCCCCCTCTAGACCAGACCTCCTGCCCCTCCAGACCAGACCTCCTGCCCTGCTCTAGTTTAGAGCTAGCTGGATGCTTTCTATCCAAGAAATCCGTTTCCTATTTTCTTTACCTCTTTGGGTTGTATCCTAACCCATGCACAAACAGCGGTAATCCACAGTGTAATGGTGCACCATTTCCACATTTATTAGGAAATATTGAGAGTCCTCAAGCATTTGCTTTAAGTATAAGAAAACTGATGACCAAGTGAATCTTTTAAAAACTATCATAGTTGAATTTTCATAAAGAAGATAATGGTAGCTTTTCTTTCCAATCCAGCTGCTATAGCGCACACACCCATATATACACACCAAGCTTTATAAATACCAAGACCAATATGCTCAAAACGGCCATGGTGCCAGAAGATTGGAGGATAGCAAATGTCACGCCTATTTTTAAAAAGGGAAAGAGGGGGGACCCGGGAAACTATAGGCCAGTCAGCCTAACATCCATACCAGGTAAGATGGTGGAATGCCTCATCAAAGATAGGATCTCAAAACACATAGACGAACAGGCCTTGCTGAGGGAGAGTCAGCATGGCTTCTGTAAGGGTAAGTCTTGCCTCACGAACCTTATAGAATTCTTTGAAAAGGTCAACAGGCATGTGGATGCGGGAGAACCTGTGGACATTATATATCTGGACTTTCAGAAGGCGTTTGACACGGTCCCTCACCAAAGACTACTGAAAAAACTCCACAGTCAGGAAATTAGAGGACAGGTCCTCTCGTGGATTGAGAACTGGTTGGAGGCCAGGAAACAGAGAGTGGGTGTCAATGGGCAATTTTCACAATGGAGAGAGGTGAAAAGCGGTGTGCCCCAAGGATCTGTCCTGGGACCAGTGCTTTTCAACCTCTTCATAAATGATCTGGATACAGGGTTGAGCAGTGAAGTGGCTAAGTTTGCAGACGACGCCAAACTTTTCCGAGTGGTGAAGACCAGAAGTGATTGTGAGGAGCTCCAGAAGGATCTCTCCAGACTGGCAGAATGGGCAGCAAAATGGCAGATGCGCCTCAATGTCAGTAAGTGTAAAGTCATGCACATTGGGGCAAAAAATCAAAACTTTAGATATAGGCTGATTGGTTCTGAGCTGTCTGTGACAGATCAGGAGAGAGATCTTGGGGTGGTGGTGGACAGGTCGATGAAAGTGTCGACCCAATGTGCGGCGGCAGTGAAGAAGGCCAATTCTATGCTTGGGATCATTAGGAAGGGTATTGAGAACAAAACGGCTAGTATTATAATGCCGTTGTACAAATCTATGGTAAGGCCACACCTGGAGTATTGTGTCCAGTTCTGATCGCCGCATCTCAAAAAAGACATAGTGGAAATGGAAAAGGTGCAAAAGAGAGCGACTAAGATGATTACGGGGCTGGGGCACCTTCCTTATGAGGAAAGGCTACGGCGTTTGGGCCTCTTCAGCCTAGAAAAGAGACGCCTGAGGGGGGACATGATTGAGACATACAAAATAATGCAGGGAATGGACAGAGTGGATAGGGAGATGCTCTTTACACTCTCACATAATACCAGAACCAGGGGACATCCACTAAAACTGAGTGTTGGGCGGGTTAGGACAGACAAAAGAAAATATTTCTTTACTCAGCGTGTGGTCGGTCTGTGGAACTCCTTGCCACAGGATGTGGTGATGGCGTCTAGCCTAGACGCCTTTAAAAGGGGATTGGACAAGTTTCTGGAGGAAAAATCCATTATGGGGTACAAGCCATGATGTGTATGCGCAACCTCCTGATTTTAGAAATGGGTTATGTCAGAATGCCAGATGCAAGGGAGGGCACCAGGATGAGGTCTCTTGTTATCTGGTGTGCTCCCTGGGGCATTTGGTGGGCCGCTGTGAGATACAGGAAGCTGGACTAGATGGGCCTATGGCCTGATCCAGTGGGGCTGTTCTTATGTTCTTATGCTTTTAAAATAAAACCCAGGTTATGTTCCATCATTCAGGTGCACTGACGTCTCCTAGAACCCACTGAAATAACTGAGTATCTCCTGCAAGAACAAGAATTCCATTCATGCAGTGCAATTCTGTGAACTTTGGGTTCTGCCTGCATAAAATGAGGCAGAATAGTTCTGTCTGAGAGGACACTTGCACTTCCATAAAATGTTGTTTAGTTTCTATTTGTATTAAGATCCATCCATACGCTAAAACTAAACAACATTGGAACAATAATACCTCACAAATTGAAGCAAGAAATAGTAAAGACTGTATGTTTGGTGTTCCTTCTGCAGACAAAGTACTGGGGGGTGAAGTAAGATAAATCCACCAGAGAACAAGTATTCTCATGAATTTCTTACTGCATCCCCATGGCAGCAAGCCTTCAGTGTCATTGAGACAGGAGTCAAGTCTGTCCACCAGCATCTCAAACCATCTGTTATAGTACGGCTGGTTCTGCTTCAGTTGTGTTTACTCCTCTGCCTTTCAACAGGCTCTTGATTTTTCTCTTTGACTGTGTTCATATTTAGACACAAAAATGGATCCCAGGGTGTCATGGAACTCTTCTTCTTCCCTACCCACAGATTATTCCTTTGCTTAAAGTGCAATTTTAGAATTTAGCTTGCACAAATACAAAGATCAGTTGCTTCTACTTCTAGCCATCACCTTTTGTGATGGGCAGCAAAGGGCAATTCCATTCTTCAGGTTGCAGTACAGAGTTTGATAGCACAGTGCAAAATGGAACAGCCCAAAGAAGAACTAATATAGATGTGAAGATATCAATTCTCCTTTACAGATGAGGCTGCAGTCTGGATAGTTTGTGCGCTGCCACTAGAGACACAAGGCTGGAATCCAAATAGCTATTTTAGGCTACTCTGAGAACTTGTGCCCTCCTAATGAGATTTATGAGTTAAGCAGACACCTCCCTACCCATTCCCCTATTTCCTTTCACAAACTGCTTTTACAACTCTCCTCAGTTCCAAAAGCTGTTTGCATGGAGGCCTGCAGTCCAAGACCTGCTAATCCAAAATATCCTTGGAAGTGCAGGAATAGTTAAGCAGTCCTTAGGATCTTGCCCATAGGCCATAAGACTACCTGCTAGTAAGTAAACTTTAATTAAATCAGCAGGACATTTTGAGTAACATGCTTGTGAGTAAATCATGACTGTATGCAACCTCCAGATTTTAGAGGCAGCCCATCTCTAAATGCCAGATGCCAGGGAGTGGCAACAGGATACAGGTATCCTGTTGTCTTGTGTTGTATGCTACCAGAAGCATCTGGTGGGAGATTCAGGAAGCTGAACTAGATGGGTTCTTGGCCTGATCCAGCAGGGCTCTTCTTATGTTCTTTGGGATCAGGCTAATATCAGAGGCTTTCTGAAGGTGTCTGATTCGTTTCAGGATACAGCTGGGTACATTTTTGTGAAGTTCACAATGGCTGATGTATGTGCAAATTAGGTAGAGCAACACCCAATTAATATTACAATTACTGTAATAATAATGAAGAGTAACACCTGCTTAATAAAAAAATATTTTTTATTTTTAGTAAGTAGCATGGGAGGGTAACAAAAGAGATAAAATCAATAGCAGAGGTAGGGAGTTTCAGGACTCTACTCCCGCTGTAGTTCCAATCTCAGTTGTGATATTTGTCCAGTGTAATATTTGTAATAGAAAAAAGCTTCAATTAGCTTACAGTGGAATATTTTCACCTATTAAAAATAGCATTCCAGAGGGGTCATGTCGCAATCAGCATCAGAACAATGGCAGAGCAAAGTACTAAAGCCTTTACAACCATCACTCCACTATGGTTTCTGTCTTTCCTTCCTGTCCATCCTTCTGTCTCTTTTCTAGCATTTATTTACTAAAGCTGCAATCCTATATAATCCTACACTTTCCTAGGAGCAAGCCTCACTGAATACAATCGGACTTACTTCTGAATAAGATTGCACAGTAAGAAAGGTTAACTAACCTGTTTAGGATCATTTCTGGTTTGACCCTGAGAGAGAAAGTAGAGGGACACCATAATAGACTGCACAGAGAGAAATGGGCAAAGGAGACATAGCTGATATATTAGCTTTAAGTAGAGCAAAGGGAACATGAACAGCTCTAAGCAAAATAGGAAAAGTTACAGACCCAATTCCTATTTATCTTTATATCATGATAGCCACCACCAAGCTGTTTACTCCATCGATAGCTCCGATGTTGCACTGATATTGTATAGGCATTTTCTTCCTGTGTTTAGACTGAAACAGGTGCCTATTTCCATGTCAGCACCAGCAGCCCCAATACAGGGATGAAGCTTGAGATGGAAGTACTCCAATAATCAGCAGGCTGCAGGAAGTGCGGGGAGCCCTGCGCAGCCCTGCACAGAGCTCCCCAAGGCTTGGAATGTTCGCTAAAAGCGGGCGCAAAGCACTTTCCGTTTTGCAGGGGTACAAAGCCCCCCTTGCCCCCCTTAGCGAAGCAATCCTGGGGATCCCGTCGCTGCCCTAGCCCCTCCCCCACAAGAACTTACTGAGGGAGTAAAGCTCCCTCAAAGTTTGAGAACATCTGAGATAGAAGGTGGTGAAAGCCTGCACCAGAACATTTCTGTATACAAATACTCTATATGCTTAAGCCTGTTGACATCAGTAGTAGTGAACACACATGTGGGCAGAATTATGGCTTAGGTTCCATGTATCAAAACCTGATCTGATAAATTCAGGTAACACCATCCAAGATACCAGGAACATATTTTGTGTATCTAGTGATGTGATATTGCCTCACTCAAATTAACAAAATTCTTCTTATACAACATTGAATTATCAAATAATTCTAAATCTGAAAAATGATATCAGAATAATGCCAACGTTTTGTATTTAAAGTAAGTAGCTAGTGGGGGGGAAAAAACTCCTTTACATTCATGTCTATAGAACTCCAGTCACAAGCTGTCAAGGATAGCTTAACAGTTACTTTAAATAAATACTTGATGAATAGTCCACACCCCAAGGAATAGTTACAGGCTATATTAAGATGACAAGAAATTTAAATTGGTATGTATAAAACTACACACCATAAAATGCCAAATCAAATTAGCCTTTATTTCCTCTCTAACTGTCCTACATTCTCATGCTTGAGTCCCCTACTTTCCAGATAAACAAGGAGACAAACACTCAGTTAATTTCATTTAAAATCACAAAATCATATCAAGCATGATGTTCACATTATGAAACTTCTTTAAGTTTAACCAAGTGGAACCACAGACATGAACACACAGGGAGGGATGTAGAAAGGGCAAGAGGCCACTGTTGACACCACACTCTATCTCTTGGAAGGATCTTGTGCATTTCCACTACAAATGGTGATTGGGCAGCAGTGCTCCTGACCCCCCCCCCAGTAGCAGCTTGTTTAACACTTGAAATGGCCTTATCTGCCATTTTCATGACCTACAAAAATTGGCCCACTGGTGGGCCAAGACCCACAAGCTGAGAACCACTGTTTCAGGGCAAAGGCAACTGCTGCTGTAAGGGGAACACTGAAAATCTCTCTGTGCATAAGTAGAGCATTATGCTTAGTGATTTGGATCCCAGTCCTGGGAGTTAGGAGACCACAAAGCTTGAATATTTATGGATAACTCTTTTCAAATAGCCTTCTGAATAACATGACATTTCAGGAACTCTTAAACTTTACATTGGATTTGTGCTCAGTGGTTGAAATTCCTAGGTTTTGCATCCATCCAGATGTCACACTTTTTCTACAGAATTCTCTGAAAGTAGGTTTCAGTATCATTCACTTGTACAAGTTGACCAACAGACATGTCATTTTTAAACCACAAAGAGTAAAAAATGGTCTGTTGGATTGTTGTCGTGCACGCAATCCAGTGTAGAGCTGCTGTGTTAGAAGGTCCTAACATATGTACAGAGCTGCTGCATCTGGGCTTTGACAACACAAGTCAGTGTTTGCAGTGTAGCTTCCAAAATTTAGACAGATATGCTAGTATGCATCAAATTAAAAACCTGTTTATATACATCTCAAAACTTTCAAAACAAAAACTGAAGTTGCAAGGTAAATCACTCTCAGCCTCAATTTGCTCTCTGTCATTCTATCCAATATTATTTGTGTATGCATCTTGTGCTTTTCTGTCTTTTGTTTTTTTTTAATCCTATGCATCTATTATCAATGTTTGTGGATGAGCTGATAGTACACAAAGGTATTTCTCCAGGTTGGAGGTGCTGATAAAGGATCCCTGAAGCATGCAAATGACACTGAGGGTGCAATCCTAACCAACTTTCCAGCACTGGCATAGCTGTGCCAGTGGGGCATGTGCTGCATCCTGCAGTTGGGGCGCAGTCACAGAGGCCTCCGCAAAGTAAGGCAATGTTTGTTTCCTTTCCTCAGAGTTGCATTGCCCTTACCTCCATGCTGGAAAGTTGGTTAGGATTGCACGCTAAGGCAAGTTTTCAGATTATCAAGAAGTACTAATCACACACAAACCTCATTGACTTACATGGCAGTTTTCACATCCAATATGGCTCAAAATCAGCATCTGAAATATATAGGTCATTCTTAAGCACACTTATTTTGGCCTATATATGAAAATGCAAACACACTGCTTTGCCACTAAAGTTGCTTGCTTGCAACCTGGAGAGTTACACTCCACCTTTAAAATTACTGATGAAAGAAGGGGGCATCCACAAATCTCTTTATTTCCCCTTTGTCCTTTATCCACCTTTCTTCTAACAAATGCTTTTTTGTATTTAAAAATAACACTGTTTGGTTAAGACAAAAGCCAAAGAGCTATTTGCTGACTCACTCTCTTCTTGAGCCAATTGTACAAGCACTCTGGAAGCAAGAATGAGTGCAGAGGAGAAAAGGACAACTCACTCATCTGGCATCCTACTCTCCATCAATGGCTTCAGCACAGAAAGCATGAAATGAGAAGCAGGTTTCAAGGAAGCTCACCTGTCTTCAGCAAAAAAAAATCACCAATCACAACATTCCCAAGAGCACCCACATATTAGCCAAACATGGAAGGCACCAATCAACACTGGCACAGATGCAAAGATTGGCATCACTAACCTATTCAATGGACAAGACACAAGCACATTGCCAGGAAGACCCACAACACCTCCTCCAGCATTACTAGCACCATAGCTTATTGGTTAGGAGAAGTATAATCTTCAGGACTCTCCTAAAACAGATATTCCATTTCCTTGGTGGTCCAAATATAGGCAGAAACCACACAGAGAAGAGGTTTGCCATTCCATTCTCAGCCAACTCCATAGCCCAGAAGCTAAGTTGAAACCTGCACATGGAATGTTGTGATTGGTGAATTTTGGTGATGGGAAGTTAAGTGGGCTCCCCTTGAGACCTGCTTATCATAGGTGACAAACCTGTAAGAGAAGGTTCTGTTACGTGAAAATCCCCTTTTTCCTTCTTCCTTTTGTAATTTTTATATCTGGTTATGTATTATGGACTAAAATATTATGTAGGCAAGACCTCAACATACAGGCCACAGCCAAGTCAAGTCACAAGCGCATGGCTACAGATCACCTAGTTCTATAGGGACAAGCAAATGTCTCCTATTCTCCTAAATGTCCCCTAAAAATATGTATTGTTTTAACCTAATCACTGTGCCTCCTGATCCAATCGCTGCATATGCAAGCACCTTAAGGGGGGAAGACTTTAGCAGCAAAGTCTAAGTACCTAGCCTCCACCTAAATCGTTGCTTAAGTATCTCCTATTGTTAACTAAATCACAGCCATTAAGCTACATCCTGACTCCAAAGTCCAGTAGCAACAGGAAGCAAGCAACCCCCCCTTCCCCAGGGTCAGCCTTTGCTGATAGCTGATTTCTGGACCCTTCCACTGTTTTACATACTCCACGTGTCCCACTGTGTATACTGAGCATGCGCATCTAGATCAGCTCTAGGACACATCCTAGGTCAGCCACAACCCTTTAAGAGAAAGCTCTGGCCACATGGTCTCTCTCTCTAGCTGCCCTCCAAGGCACAGGTCTTCCATAGGACTCTTCCACCCCCCCCCCCAACTGCTTCCCAGGACAGGTAACTATATCTTGCATCTGGAATCTTTTCCCTTCTATCCTACCTATTTCTCCCCTTCTCTCCCAATCTTAGTTAGCAACTGGGTTATGCAGACCAGGGACCCCTAAAATCCTTCCCTACAACCTATCCTTTTCTGATTCCTTCTCGGATGCACCAAATACACGGCACATGCAACCACCATAAAGCTAGGTACACAGGATCCAAGTACTAGGAACCAAGAAACATATACTTACCATTTTCCATGTGCATTATGTATACCTGTGTTTTTGTAATAAAAATATAATTGTTGATTGAAAGTTATCTTTCTCCCAGTCTCCTCTTTAAGCTACAAGGGAATTTCTTTGCATTACGCTGTCTTGTTATCCAGCCTGCGATCCTGAGGTTTCCAAAAGGGTAATATAATAATTCCCCTTAAAACATAACAGCCCTTTTTGGTAACAGTTCTGCTATAAGGCATATCTAAGTACCACTAATTTCAAAAGGAGAGTTAGGCACATGTTTAAATTGGGGTCAGCTACATGTTCGCTTTAAATTTTTTTTAAAGAAAAACTGTACTTTAGAGGATGCTGAATTCTTCAATCTGTACTAAGTTCCAGATTTGCCTGGTATGATCTTGCAGTCACAGCACAGCCCTATGTAGCATTTATACATAAAAGATGGAAGTGAGACACAGGGCACAAGCAACTTCTCAATATATTGAATGTTTTGAATGTGAATAAAAACAGTGAAATACACAGTAAATAATGAATTAAAGGCACATCTGTGTTTTAAACAAGGCTGCAGGTCCAGCTCCTGCAGCCTTGGGAGAATAAGGGCATCTTCCAGAAGATATTCTAGGCCACTGCCACTTTACTCCTCCACAACATCCTGTTCAATTCCCCCTGCCTTTCTCAAATGGCAGCAGGAGCAGCGAGGGCAGTTGCAGAGGAGAGAGCCACAGCTGGAGCCAGAGTGGGGCAGTCAAGAGGTGAGGAAGGATGAAGAGGCATCAATACATCAGCAGGTGAAGGACAAAAAGAAAGGCAAGGGTACATTCAGGGGGTAGCAAATGTACTACCTCAGATGTGGAAAGGGCCCTTGGCTTGGCCCTGCATGGCTTTTCCTGGTGCTCACAAGGGACCCAGGAAAGGAGCCAGAGAACATAATCTCTACCTAGATTGAAGACTGTATTATAATCCTTCCATGATATTTTATGTGCTAATGATCAGATGGATATTTTCCTCCTCTGGCACAAAAGCAGGACTACAAAAAATACCTGGCACGTCCACTTTGTCCATCCACATTAGACGTTTCCCAGAACTACTCTGATGCTGAATTTTGACACTGCTAGGCAAGATATACAGCTGCATTACAGACAATATTACAACTACTGTTCCTTCTCGACAGGTGCAAGTGTGAGTTATGACCTCCTGAGGAATATCCTTCATAGCTGTGCAATAATTTTCTATGTTGGCAGCAACACGAACTGATTCTCTGAAACACACACTGGAATAATAAGCATTCTGAAAAATATTATGTACTCTGTCAGTTTTTTAAATAATCTGCAGGGAGATAAACTGGAGCACTGTATGCCAGTAAAACACTGATAACACATCCCACTATCTTGCACGCAGCCTTTGGAAGACAATTTAAAACAGGGATGTCAAACTCATTTCATACCGCGGGCCGAACAGCATTCATGATGCCTGCTGAGGGTCAAAAGTGATGTCATTAGGCAGGAAGTGATGTCATTAAACAGGTCATAACCAAAAATAAGCACTTTTTCTCACTTAGGGCACAAATCCAAGTGCTGGAGCAGGCAAGCCAGAAGGCTTGCACTGCATCCAACGCAGGTTTGTAGGCAGCAGAGGCTCAGCCAGAGGCAAGGGAAAACTCTTCCCCTTACCCCTGGGTATGGGCTGCTGGCCCCAATGGGTCTCCTCAGACCTGCACAACCTCTGGAGGTAGCACAAGTCCAAGGAGAGCAGAGCGGCTTGAAGGCCTTTCTGACGGGCTATGGCAAGACTATGGCCTACTCACGAGCAGACGTGCAATACAGCTCACTTTCGCTTTCCAGAGGGCTCCATGTATTTTTTCCTTCTGGTTTTTTGGCCATAACTTTTGAATGAAAGGAGCTATTGCAATTCTGTTTTTTGCACTGGACTCTGCTGGCCATTCTGCATCCTATCCCCATTATGTTAGCGCATCCTCCCCCAGCGTGCATCACCCCCTCGGTGCGTCACCTAGTGCGGCTCGCACCTCCCTTGCGATGCCAGTGCTCCTGTCATGGTGCTTCTCTAGAGCACCCTCCCCCCTGCTCTGGAAGATAGGAGACGGGTGCCCTAGAGCGCCAGAGTGACGGGAGTTACATCTCCCGACGCGCTGCCTCTCTAGGGTGCCCGTCTCCTATCCTCCTATAAAGGAAGAGGGGAGGGGAGGGGGTGGCTCATTCGGCACTGAGGCACTAACAGAGAGGCAGCTTCTTGCTGCCTCTCTACAGCACTCCTGGGTGCTCCTCTTCCAGCTGGGGGCGAGGCTCGGGAGGGATGGTACTCGGGGCTTTTGCCCTGTTTGCCCCCCTCTAGGTATGCCAGTGAGCTGTTCTATTGACCACAGGGATTGCATCTCTGTAGAAGTTTCTCACATGCTCTTGGATGTATCATTTATTTAGTAGAAGTAACCAGATGAGTTGGGGTCACCACAGCTTTCCCACCCACAATTCATGTAAATGCTATTGTGTCACCAGTGGAGGAACGGGAAAGTTCACTACAGATATACGATACAGATATGAGTAGTTCTAATCAATACTATTACAAATTCCTGTTGTGAACATTAGCTCTGAGCAGCAAGAAGAGAGAGGTGGGGAGAAGGGAAATAAAAAGTTCACATGATCTACTCCCCTTTTCCCTGTAGCTCATTCTCCAAACCTATTCAACAATTCCATACACTGTACACTGAATGTATGACCACAAAACAGGATCTTATCCTCTAGCCCTGCCCTCTGACTTCCACATGGTCTTTTTTCTTTCGGATACAGTACTTAAACCTCAACAAAAATTGGCTTCCAACTAAAAACAACACAGGTACAATATACTTAGGGATATGATGGTGTTGGGGGGCAAACTCTCTTCTAGCCTCTGGCAATCCGTGATACTGTCCAGATTCCAGAATTGTTCATTCAAAGGAACTATATATGGATACAGCCTATATAAGCACAGGATCTATTCAGAGGTTCATCTATATGCACAGAGGTCATGGAGAGAGACTCATACATTCATCCAACTCTGCATATTGATTTCATGCAGAACTGTCATCTAAATAGGACTTTGCTGGCCTCCACTTGTGGACAGCCTCTATGCACATTCACTTCATGGCCGCCTTGGGTCCCTTCAAGGAGAAGGGCAGAATATAAATAAAGTAAATAATAATAATAATGGCTAGAGGATCTGCATTGTGATCAAACATTCACGATACCACAATAATCAGGAAGTAGATACTCGCCAATACGTTCAGATTATCATTTCTTCATGAATATTTTCAAAGAATGGCGGCAAATCATCACTATCATCACAGCCTGAAAGAGGCACCTAAAGTGGTTGTGCAAATCAACTCATATTTCCAAGGAAATGTGTTTAGAGTTGGAATGCAGCATGTCAAAGTTTCCATACATGTGTTAGACACTTAGGCCCAAATCCTAACCAACTTTCCAACACTGGCATAGCTGTGCCAAAGGGACGTCTGCTGCATCCTACAGTTGGGGGGTACTCACAGAGGCCTCCTCAAAGTAAGGGTATGTTTGTTCCCTTACCTTGGAGCTACATTGCCCTTATGTTGGTGCTGGAAAGTGGGTTAGGATTGTGCCCTTATATATATTTAGGTATTCTGGAATAAAATTGAAAAATTCAATTATAATTGAATTATAATTGCCTCTAAATATTTCAGCAGCAGTGTCAGAAAATAGCACAGGAAAATATGTATGTATTTGTATGAACAGATTTATACTGGAGTTATTTTACCTATGGAATCAAAAGAAATGGCTGAAGCTTCTTTTTCCAGAAAAACTGTCTTGAAAGGTGCATTTTCTAGGAAGTAAAAGATGATCAATTGGATTGAGAGGAAATGAGGGGCAGTGAAGAAATAAATAGTATGCATTGATAACAGCAAGAACATAACATCAAAATACATTGAAGAATTTTTTTTTAAAGTCAAGTGTGAAGAGAGACTGTGTTCTGAAAATACCTAGACTGCAGTGTTGGCTTCCAACAAATAGCTTTTACTCAGCTAAGTTCACTAATGAAATTCTGCTTTTGGATGATGAGCTTCAGATGGATGCAGCATACTTGTTATACTTACTGCATGGTGAATTGCATGCATTGTTTTCCAGCCACAGTGCAGTTACTTTTTATCTTTAGCTTGCCTCTTCTATGGGAAGAAGCTGCAGGGCAGACTTGGATAGGTCTTGCGTGTGGTTCATAGTAAACACCAACATGATAAGTATGAACAAATGATTCTTTTACTTAGAGACAAATTGGGGGGGTGGGGTGGGGGGAGATATGAAGAAAAAATGGAGAATACCAGACAAAATACCACAGCAATTTAACACACGGTGAGTGGGTGGAGTGGGATAACAGAAAAACAAATGTGGATGACTCCAGTGTGTACTCTATCCCAAATAATCAGCAAATACAGACAAGTAACAGTTTCTGATTTATTACATACTTCATCTTGATTACATATATGTACTGAGATACACAGAGAGAGAGAGAGAGAGAGAGAGAGAGAGAGAGAGAATAGCCTGCCTTCAATGTCTATTCCAGCTGAAAGCGGACACAATAGAATACATTGACCCTACACTGAGTCCACACAACATATGAAGTGAGGCAGGTGACATCCAGAGAAAGGGGATATAATGTAGGCCAGTGTCAGAGGTCACATAGTTCCGGAGGTCCCAATCCACGAGAATGTTTGGGGGGGGGGTGGACAGGGAAGGAGAGATTGATTAATAGTGTCCTTTCCCTCTTACACAAATACCCTTCTGTCAATGTTCATGAATCTTAGACAACAACACAGTACACTATTCATCAACAGTTCACTGATACATGGGTATTTTAAAAAACCCTGCCATTCCTGATTTTCATGTCAATCAAAATGCCCTGGGCTTGAAATGACAGCAGCTTAACCTGCTACAGGGTTATACAAAAATTGAAGTTCATTAGAACAGCCTACTGTAAAGGCAAAAACACGATTGGGAATCCATAACTAGGATTTATATTGGAACACATTATTGTACATGAAAATAATGAACAGTGGATGCACAAGGATTTTCTCATTGAGCCAGTTCCCATGTAAGGGAGTAGCACATATTTATTTCATCATGAAAACACACAGATAGAGTACATTGTGCCTCCCTGCAGTATATTTCTGTAGTGAATGACTGTACAACCGCCTAACAATGTATAGAGAGCTCACCATGAAAACACAATAAACATAAAAAGTATCTACTGAACAGCAATAACAGCCTTTACCTTCACATGTGTATTTGGGATGGGGTTGCCAAGTCAGAAGCATCCCCAAAACTGAGACTTCTGAGGTAGGGTCTGTTATGTTACAAGATTGCCAACCCTTGAAAACTGCAGGCAGGGGGGGAGAGGAGCTGGTACCAGGTTGTACCTCAACAGCAAAGGCATAGAGCCCTGCAACAGCTACAACATGGCCTGAGATTAAGGGTGCAATCCTAAACCCTTATGTCAGTGCTTTCCAGCACTGACATAAGGGCAATGCAGCTCTGAGGTAAGGGAACAAATATTCCCTTACTTTGAGGAAGACTCCATGAGTGACACCCAACTGCGGGATGCAGCACATGTCCCATTGGCACCACTATGCCAGTGCTGGAAAGCACTGATATAAGGGGTTAGGACTGTGCCCTAAATTATGTTGCTTGTCTTCCTGAGAAAAAAGAAAACAGCTGGAGACAGGATGCCATTTCTGGAGAGCAATCTTACAGCACAATCCGAGGCATCCCTACACAGAATTAAATCCCATTATGTCCAATGTGGCTTACTCCCAAGAAAGTGTAGATAGGACTGCAGGCTTATTTTGGGATCAGAACTCAGTTATATGCCACATCAGCAAGACTGGAGCAGAAGATTTCTAATAAAGTGAAAAGTCTACCATAAATCTCAATAGTTGGGCAGAGAAGCTGGGTTTGTTTGTTTTAGTAATTTCCCTTTCTCCTCCATATTGAGATTATTTTCTCCCAAAGCTTCCAACTTCCTGCTGCCAAAACCAGCAGACAAGAACAGCAATATAGTATCCAAATTTCCCCAAGGAACAGAAAATCCAATATCATTAATAGTTCAAAATTTCACAGACAGAATACAAGGAATGCCTTTGATTTTATTTTAAGAGAGGATTGAGTAGAGACCCAAGAAACTGACAATCACAGCATGATTCCACAATCCACAGTGTGACTGCCATCTGCCTGGAGAGCAACACAACAATACTGTACTCTTCAACCTTTACCTGGTCCCATAATTACATCGTGACATAAGCTGTCCAGAGCTGTTGCTGCTGACGACGTTCAGATTCTTTTTTTCTGAGCTCGAACAGAAAGAAAATGAGGATGAGCTGCAAATGTTCAGCACAGTGAAAGACTGGCCTACTTCTCAAAGAGATCATAAGCCTATCTGGGCTGTTTAGACTGAAGGTTCACATAATGACATGCTCCCCCACTAATGTAAACTGAGCCTATCTTGCATTTGAAAAGTAGAGCATAAACAGTGCAGCCTTCTGGCAGGAACATACTTTAAAAATGAAGAAACCCCACCTCCATTCGATGTCCTATAGGACAGGAGATAAGTTATCTCATTCTCACACACATATGAGTCCTCTTTTACTGGCTGGAAGGCTATAAGATCCTGACTACAGTTAACAGTACACTTAAATTAAGACAGCATGAGCAAATGTCCAGCATAACAGGATCACAAGACTGACTTGCCCTACACAGAAACTAGAGAAAATGTCAACCTAGAACCCTTGGGATATCAAATTTTCTGTGCAAGTGATTGTGTGTGGAGGTGGGTGCATGTACATGGAGAAACATTCAGTCATATGAGCCCCAACCTGCAGTCCAAAGTGGTAGAGTCCAGATACAGAGTATCACTTTAGTGACAACTAGCCCATTGTATCTACCTACGGCACCTTATTTCATGGGGGGGGGGCATGTATGCAAGCCTTATTTTTAAGAACAATCTCATTTTCTTTAGAACATATGAAACAATACAGTGTCGGAACACAAAGCTAACAGAGAAATTCCCCAAAGAAACATGACCTGCTTAAGCCTGCCAATTTCTTATAAGCCACTGCTCCTGTACACCTCTGCACCTGCTCCTTTATATAAGTTTGGTAGTATTGGCAACCTTCAGTCTCGAAAGACTATGGTATCGCGCTCTGAAAGGTGGTTCTGGCACAGCGTCTAGTGTGGCTGAAAAGGCCAATCCGGGAGTGACAATCCCTTCCACACTGGGAGCAAGTGCAGTCTGTCCCTGGTCTGTCTCCCTGGCTATGGGCCTTCCTTCTTTGCCTCTTTGCCTCAGACTGTTGGCAAAGTGTCTTTTCAAACTGGGAAAGGCCATGCTGCACAGCCTGCCTCCAAGCGGGCCGCTCAGAGGCCAGGGTTTCCCACTTGTTGAGGTCCATCCCTAAGGCCTTCAGATCCCTCTTGCAGATGTCCTTGTATCGGTACACAGGCATTAAATGGGGATAATGGCTATCCCAGTGTAACTGCAGATTTCTGCAGAACCAGCAGTTATTAAAGGCACAGGAGGAGGCTAGACTGAGTGTTATCAGGTCAGTTGACAAACCTACCCCATAACTAAAGCACACATTTAACAGTGGGAACCGGGAAATCTCTTTTAATAACTTTATTGATCAGTGCTGTATAAGAAACACTCAATTAAGTGCTCAAAACATCAGCATCACATTTTCTTGGAATGTTTATTTTTACAGTAATAAGAAATGTGGATCGTTTCTGTTTTTGAGATTTTAATTTCATATTTTTGAAGGCCTGTTATTATTAGGGGAGGGCTAATTTGGGATTTTATTTAAATCTAATTCAGATTAAAGCTAGCTAACCCTTGCTAAGATGTATAGTCTTAAACCTTCACACTAGTATCATGACTCATTTATGAGTGGGCTGGCAGCATGCAGGGACCCAGCAGCAACAACATCTATACATCAATTTCTGGAGGTGTTATCTAGACAGCTCTCTCAACTCTGTTCCCAGAGGCAAATTAAGAAGAGATTTCATCCGTGCATAAAAGAGAATTCATTTTCAAGAAGTAGTGGACATTTCCTTGTGAGCTGGCATCTTGCCACCTTTCCTGACTTTCTCATCATTCAGAGTCAGCACATCATCCTGCACATCAGTCAAAACAAAAAAGGTCACAGGTGTTAAAATACAGGAACAGAATCTGGAAGATCTAAATTGGGGCAGATTCATCTGGAATGCACAGAAAAAACCTCAATACTCAGGAATGATTCAGCCTCTTCTCAAAGTAAGAGGAGGAAGAGATTGTGAAGCCTTTAGCTAGATGAGATCTACTAATTGGAAGAGGTCCCTGAGTACCACACACCCTTGCCTGCTCCTCTCCAGAGCAACAACCTGGGATTGGCACCAGGTATTCTTCAAAGCAATGAAAACTAGTCCAAATCAACAGTATAACATCTATTTATCCAGTGGAGAAAATTAAATGCTGAGCAGAGGAATCTACTTTCAACATTTAAAAAACCTTAACTAAAATTTTTTTTTTCAAAACTAAGAATCTCTCTGATCTTTTTGAGAGTCTATTTTGCTTTTGATAAGACTTTTTTCTGTGTTTTTTCTGTTACTGTTTTTTAGGTAAGAGCGCCCTCTGGTGAAGATCACAAAAAGGAGACTAGAAGATCTCAAGTAAATTACCAAATAACAATTGAGCCACAAGATGAAACTCTTTACCCTGCCTCTATTTTCTCCCCTCCCTCTGTTGTCTCTCTTATGTCAATTATTATTAACAGTATTTATATACCGCTTTTCAACTAAAAGTTCACAAAGCGGTTTACAGTGATAAATCAAATAACTGAATGGCTCCCTGTCCCAAAAGGGCTCACAATCTAAAAAGATGGAAATTAGATATTAGATTGTAAGGAGCCCCTCTAAATACAGACCTGAGCTCTCATTCTTTGTAAAGCACGGGGTACAAAGATGATGCTATCATCATAATACTAGAGCTGAACACTAGATGGATTTATTTTTCACAACTTGCTTTCTTGTGGAAATATTGTATTTTAGGCAGGGTTTGTTCCCCAGCATGATGCTTGAATAACTTGTGCTGTCACTTATTTGCATTTTGAGGTGACAGTTTAATATTGCTGAACTGTTCTGTAGTGGTAAATTTAAAAGTACATGAGCTTGTCATGACACCTCATATTTCCACATGTTACAAAGACAACAAAAACCCCTTTGTTTCTTTCTTAGAATGTTTCCATCTCCTGTCACGTCTTTCCACCTTGACACTTATTATACTTCATTTAAAGATCTGACTTCCATTCATTCCAAACTTTTGGAGCAGATTGTAATAGTTTTAAAAATGGTGGTCTAGGCCAATGGTTCCTGAACTGTGGGTCAGGACCCACTGGTGGGTTGCGTTCTGATTTTTGGTGGGTCGCAAAGGGCTGGGCAGAGCCTCCAATGTAACCACAGGTAATGGCAAGATCAGATAACTAATTGCCTCAAGCCCTGAGGCTATTCAAAAATCAGACAGCTGCTAATCACCCTACAAACAGGTCAGCTCCTGGAGTTTGCAAGATAGCTGCTAATTGCCCTGCAAAGAGCTCAGCTCCTGGGGTTTGCAAGTTGCTGAGCTCCAGCAGTTTGCAAATATAGGGAGATAAATGTGTCTTAGGGTGCAATCCTAATCCCTTATGTCAGTGCTTTCCAGCATTGACATAAGGACAATGCAACTCTGAGGCAAGGGAACAAACATTCCCTTACTCTGAGGAGGCCTCTGTGAGTGACACCCAACTGCAGGATGCAGCACATGGAGCACAGTTATGCCAGTGCTGGAAAGCACTGACATAAGGGGTTAGGATTGTTCCCTCAGTGCTGAGGTATTCAATCTGTGCATCCTGGCTCTCTAGGGAGGTGTGGCTAGCTTCTAGGGGCCTCATGAGTCAGCGTGGGGAGAGAGGTGGTTGCTCAGCTCAGCCACCTCCCTACTTGCTGCATTTCTGCAGCTGTGAACAAGGTGGGTGGGGCAGTGTGAGGTGGGAGGGCTGTGAAACATGGTGGGGGAGGCTCCCCAGCTGAGAGAGGTCACCAGCCCAGTCATTCCAGCCTCCTGCGTGCGCTTGGGCTTCTCTCCCCGTCTGGAGAAGGCTTGGCCAGTGTTAACCAACTTTTGCCCAGCCCACAGGTGTACACATTTGGTCCGTGTTGCACATATGCAACGTTGGGCAGAAATGGCTTCTCTTGCACGGAACCAGTTGTTGCTAAAGGGCACTGGAGGCAAGTGGTTAGCTGGGCATTCCAAGCATTTAGGGCAGACTCCAGTTTTCCCTACTCAACATTTCACTAAAATGTTTCTGGGAGGAAAAAAAAAGTATTTGGACTCTTAGGTTCTGCTGCTGCGGGATTGACACCCACCTTCCTATAATGCTTCAAACCATTACCTGCGAACAAGTGATTAGGAAATCCTCATGAGTCTCTCCTGTATTCTCTCCTCCAACCAAAACTTACATTGTGAAGGTGGCGCCATGTACAGTCTGAACATTTGTGATTGGAGCCTACTGCTAGCCCCTGCAGGTCAATATCTTGGTCCTCGGACAGAGGCATCTGTTGTGCAGCCACTGCAGGGAAGCACCAGGCCTTTCCTACCTTTCTTGCCTCTCAAAAGTGTTTGAAGCACCCAATAGACTCCCAGTTTGCCCAAGAGGCCTGAAGTTCCTGAATTAATTCAGCTTCAATCCCGGACATTCTCCAATAATGGCCTTTGCCCTTCACAAGCATGATTATCTGTTGCTATAACAGAAAATGACACCAAGAATGAATCCCACTGACCTGGACACACTGGAAGACCACAGTCAATTTTGTTACATACCTGCAGCCAGGGACAGCCCATCCATGAGGCAGTCACTTCAAGCAGCAAATTATCTGGGGATGCCCAGCTCCATCCATCCACTTACTGACACTGCTCCTCTTCTTCCTTCCACTCCCTGGATTGGAAAAGGAAGAGGGAGGCAGAGCAATAGAGGAAGTGTAGTGGACAGGAGAGCTGCTCCTCCTCCTTCTCCCTGCCCCTCTTCCTTTTCCAATCCAGGAAGTAGAAGGAGCAGAGATTGACACATGACTGGGGGGCAGCATTTGGCACGCTGCCTCATGTGCCAGAAGGTCTTGGGATGGTCCTGCTTGCAGCTGTCACTGATGTCTTTTGCAACCCAAAGATACATGTGATCTCAGGGCTGTAACAATGAAAGTAACAGCCCTAACACTCCAACTTCAGCATGCAAATCATTTTCTTTATTTTTTCTAAGGGCAGAGCAGCTACTTGGGAATGAGATCTGTCTGAGCATGCTGTGAAGTAGTTGCAGTTTCAAGGAAGCTCCTTTCCACCATTTCTCTCCTGCGAAAACTTAATACAGATTAACTGACACTGTATGGTGGCTGTAAGGTCTGTGAAGGCAGCTTATCCATAATCAAGCACCCACAATGTGTTCAGCACTGAATTGTACAACATATTGCAAGATAATGCTGCTACTACACCATCTGCTGACTGTTGTGTGCATTGATCCCTAATACCAGCATCCTGAGCTGGTTCTGGATGCCAGCAGAACATCACACAAGGTAACACCACACAGACACAACAGCTATTTTGTAAACATTTGCATTTGCCATTAATAGGCTGCAGCACTGTGTTTTGAAAGTATCTACTCAATCTCCATAGGAAAAAAGTGACTGTTCTATCTGAGACAAGTGTCCAAGGGGGCAACTCAATCCAATAATATCAATGCTTCAACCGGACTTTTTTATATTGCCTGATCCAAATAACCCTCTCAGGCTCCACCACACACACACACACACACACACACACACACACACACACACACACACACACACACACACAGCTTCAGTGTGAGGCACTTTAAAGGGGCAATCTCATCTGAGACATTCCCTGTGTTGGACTGCAGGCAATGAAGGCCAGATATTTCTGGCATTAAGGTCTGAGCGCCTCAGAAGAGTCTAGCTCAGGCGGGAATGTCTTCAGGGAGTTGGGTTCAGGTTTCTAGGGCTCTTCATTGTCTCCCTCCCCCCCCCCCCCCTCAAAAACAGATCTTGGTACTAGCACCTCAAGTCTTGACCACTTAGGGGCAGGGTCATAAGAGTTATTCGCCACCAGAAGAAGCAGTGGAGACTAAAAATAAACCATATTTGTAATACAGAAGGTAAATTCAGGTCATTCCTCCTCATGGGGACCCACGAATTTGACCCAGCATGGGTCAGGAGGGCCTACCTGTATCTCCTGGACTGGAAAGTTTTCCGGTCACACCCATGAGGGAGGCCTTTTGAGGCCTGGGGAAATTGCGCAAGCCCTTCCCTGGCCCCAGAAGTGCCATTCGGAGACCTTCTGAAGTGCAGGAAGATGAAGGCCTTGCGCCGCCTCCCTGAGAAAACCGGATGGATACCAAAGTCCATCCTGTATAACAAGAGAGGCAGTAAAGAACAGCAAAGACAAAAAAATTTTTTAGATGATATGTAAAAGAAAAAAAACTGTAAGTTGATTATAGTAAGGGTAAAAAAATATATCAAATGTGAATTCAAAGGTTGAAGACAGAACATTTGAATTAAAGAGTGACAAGCACAGAGCCTTGAAGCCATCCTCTGTTCACATTCCACAATGGTGGTCTATGGTTTCCCTTCATTCCTTTTGGCAATGCTTCATTCGTCTATTATGGCAGCAGGTTAAAAAAAAACTCAGGTGGGCAAAGAGCTGAAAAGGGTGACAGCAGGGAGGTAGCTTTTCCCTCTTTCCTCCTTTGAGACTGATAAAGATACACAATGGGGAAAAAGAAAAAACAGAAACAGCTTTTATTCACATTGCTGCAGGCAAAATGACAACCATACAGAAGATGTTGTTATTAAAATGAAAAAGGCAAAGATCAACTGGCCCCATTTAATGCTTGAGAGACAAAGATCCCTTTAAGACCACCAGTAATTCTCTGCAGCCTCACTTTTGTCATCATGTGAACCATGAATTTCTTATGGTTCCCTGCAGCTACAATGAATTCAGTGCAGGGATGATAGCATCAAAAGCTCATTCCTTAAACATATTGCTTCTTTTGTCCCAATTAAGTTGCATTCAAGGTCTTGAATGGAAAGTGGTGCTTTTTGGATGTGTAACAATCCCCTGATTCACATTAAGACCTGTGATTTCTTCTAATGGATACAATGTATTTATCCTCATTTGGAAAATGTATGTGAATATGGGGAACAAGACACACCAATAATAATTTGAGAACTTTTTCAAACAAAAGCTTGAAAAGCACAGGATCCTTCAGCTTCCCTTTTGAGAATACAGAAAACAAACTTTGCCCTTGTAACAAAGTTGTAACGTGCCTAATGTGTAACATCCACATTTTCTTAGACTAAACACTAAAGGACCATTTAATTTTAATGAAAAGCAGTTTGAGCAAAGAAGCAGGAGGAAAAGCTTAATCATTTCCCTACTAATGAATTTTCTGCTACAAATCACACACACCCATCCTCCTTTCCCCTGTGAAGGGTTTCAGAAGTGTGTTTACCCTTCCAGACACATACCTGGAACCCCTGGCCAGCCAACATCCTATGAGGAGAAACTCTGTTCAGCACTTGCTTCTAAAGACAAACACTAAGCACTGGAGATCACAGGGAAAGGCCAGCATTCCCATCACTGGAGGCAGCAGCAGTAGTTAAGCAATATGTTCCCAAAGAACCTCTCATAGTATATAACTATGTTAATTACTGAGCAAGGAGATAAGAAATGAAATTGGCAGAAACCAGTGCTTTTTTTGTAAATAAAAAGGTGCAGGAACTCACAACTTGTTAATCTTTTATTTATTTATTTATTTATTTATTTACTTATTTATTTATAAACCATTTTTTATTGGAGAAATAAAATATTTTTATGTGCTTCCCCCTAAAGATGAACTTACTTCTGAGTAGACATGCATAGGATTGGGCTGTCAATCTCCACATCCCCTTCCCCCTAGCTATTTTTTCTACACATGGGGAAAAATACTGTACAGGTGCACTTGTAGCGTGTAGCATGTAGTGTGGCACTACTTCGAGGAGAGGAAGCAGTGAATGGATTCCGGAAAATGGCTTACATGAGTTCCATGTAGTAAAATTATTCTAAGCAACTGTGGGAGTAAGAACAAAAACGGAATTCTTACACAAGAGGGGTCCTGAGGTGCACATAGAAACAGCTATGTTTGCAAACAAGCAATTAAATGTGGTTTAATTCAGGTATCAGAATATTCTGTGTCTTTGGGAAGGCACTTGGCATGTAATTGTATGTTCTCTGCTGTCCTGAGCAGCTGCTGTGCATTGCTGGAGAGGAGCTGCAAACACTGGCTGGCGGAGGGCATGCTTGTGGGGGAAGGATGAGGAGGATCTCTGGCAAGGCTGGACAGCACGTTGTACACATGGAGAATCCCTTTTCACCTGCCCTTAGCATGTGAAAATGGGTGCAAATATATACCTCTGCCAGGATTAAGAGCCCAATCCTAGGTATGTCTACTCTGAAGTAAGTCTCGTTCTAGTCAATGGAGCTTTCTCCCAGGAAAGTGCCTAGGATTGCAACCTAAGAGCCCAATCTTATGCATGTCTACTTAGAAGTCCACTTTAGTGAATGGGGCTTACTGTGGATAGGATGGCAGCCTTAGAGCCCAATCCTGTGCCTATCTACTCAGAAGTCAGTCCCACTAGAGGCAGTGGGGCTTCCTCCCAGGAAAGTGTGGAGAGGTCTACTGCCTCAGAGCCCCTCCTCTGCCTGTCTACTCAGAAGTCAGTCCCACTAGAGGCAGTGGGGCTTCCTCCCAGGAAAGTGTGGAGAGGACTGCAGCCACAGAGCCCTTCCTCTGCCTGTCTACTCAGGCTGCAAGGCTATGACACTTTTCTAGGAGTAAGCCCCATTGAACACAGTGGAACTTACTTCTGAGTAGACATGCTTGGGCTCTCAGGCTGCAAGGCTATCCACCCTTTCCCAGGAGCAAGCCCCATTGAGCACAATGAGTCATACTTCCGAGTAGACATGCCTAGGCTCGTGCTGCAGATTGGCACGGGGCTGCACCAGCCAGCTTCCTTCCCCTCCTCCTCCGCCAAGCCAGTTCCTGGGCGTTCCGTGGGTGCCGCAGCGCCCCCCCCTGCCCTCCACCAGCTTGGAAGCTGCGCTGGGAAGCAGAGCGTGGGGGGAGGGGAGGCAGGCTGGGCTCAAGTGAGAGCTTGGAGATGGGGGCAGGAGGGGGTCGCTGTGCGGTCAGGCAGGGGCCAGGTGCCCGCCCACCCTGCACCCCCCAGCACCCATCCAGCTAATGCCTCTATTTTGCTCCCCCCTCCTGGAATGCCTCCAAAGGGGAGGGGCCCCTGCAAAAAGGTGCCGGAACTCCATTTCCCCCCCCCCTTCCATTAGAAAAAAAGCCCTGGCAGAAACTATATTGTTTTAATTGCAATTCCTTCCTGCTTTTTCACAAACAATGTTAAATTCAAATCAGCTTCTGTTACTGTTGGCTAGTTCTATCCCAGCCCCCTTAGATTACTGAAAAACCAGCCAGAACTGCTATGGATGTTTACATGGATGGGAGACTGAAGATAAGAGGAAAAGGGGGGGGAATCCACCCTCTCCTTTAATTTGCAGATAAACTACATCAAACTGACCATTAAATAATGAAAAAGTGCATTTCCCCTTGTACTGGTAAGTTTTTTGTTGTTGTTGTTAAATAATAATAATAATAATAATAATACAGGTATTTCTATACCGCCTTTCTTGGTCCTCAGATTTCTCCTTAGACTTTATTCAAGGCGGTTTACATAGGCAGGCAATTTAAATCCCCGTAGGGATTTTTACAATTTGAAATAAGGTTTCTATCTTTCAAGAAACCACAACATTCAGATGTTTCTTTCTTGATCTGGTTGCACATTCTGGCCTCCATCCTCCCACGCTCAGAGCAGATAGAATAGCTTGGCTCAGCTTGTCAGCTGCTTCAAGGTCGCACAGTGCCGGTGGCCTCGAACTGGCGACCTTCGGATGTTATCTTCAGGCAAATGGAGGATCAACCCTCTAGACCAGACCTAAATAAAGCATCTTTATTTGTAAATTGAACTGCTGGAACAAGGGAAGTGGAGGAAAGAATACCAAGAATTGGTTTTTTTGTGCATGAAGGATAGAATTGTGGACTCACAGATGTGGGCTCAGATCTGGACTCAGATTGTGGACACAGATATGGATAAGATGTGGACTCATCTTATCCAATTTTCCAGTGCCAGTGTAACTATGCCAATGGGGCATGCGCTGCATCCTGTGGTGGAGAAGCAGTCACAGAAGTCTCCTTAAGACTGCATTGCAGTTGTACCAGTGCTGGAAAGTTGGATAGAATTGGACCCTCAAGCTTTATACTGCAAACCCTTACTAAACTTCTGTTCAGAGGCCATCTGCATCTCAGTTACAAGTAAACAGAGAAGCAGCAGATTGCAACTGCACAATGCTGTGGAAAGACACTCTGCATGAGCTCAAAAGTAATCTCCTTCCCACACTTCAGGATTCAGCCTAGTTCTTGAAAACAGACTGCACAGGCCCGAGTGAGGTCTTTGCACAAATTGTTAGGGTAGAGAGAGAAATTGGGCAAAAAGACCCTACAAGAAGCAGAGGGAACCTTGCAAAGAAGAGTTACTGAAAAGAGGAACAAAAATCAAGAAATGAATTGTTGCATGGAAAGGAATGGAGTTATGTGTGTGCTGGTTGAAGTTTAATGTGGTTCTTCATCTCTATTGTGGGCCTTTAATCTGTGTAGGAAATTTGCTATAACTCTGTAAGCATTGCTACTTAATTCAAAATGGGGAAGGGGAGACCTCAATTGCTCTGCATGGTTCAAAGGTACTTCATTAAAATGCACAGAAGCCCTTGATTATTGCCAGTTATTTCAATTAAGAATTGTTTGCCATTAATTCACTGATTGATCTTGAGCTAGTCACATATTGCTGTGCTTCAGTATTCCTTGGCTGTAAAATGGGACCAGTGAACTCTAAATATAGCATGTATATATGTATTACTTGCCATGTAGTTTTTGGCTTGACTCACTGCTTGCTTCACTTGGCGCCATTTGCTGCATACACTTTTATTTCCTTCTTTCTTCTTGTGCCACATTTGAGTCTGAGTTCCACTGCCCACAAAGCTCATTTAAGGTTGCTAGACTCTGCCTCTACTGCCCCTTCTCCTGCACATTTAATCAATATCCCTATTTCCTCTATGAAATACTGGATGCTACATGCTAGCTACTTCATGCATCAAACTTCTCTCATCAGGCCTGTTTCTTCTCTCAACAAGCCTGATTCTATAGCTAATAGCAGCTTGGGAGATAATTTCTGTCTGGAAAACAGTTTGGGGAAAAGGGTTAAATCTGCCCCCCCCCACACACACACACACACAGCAGTCCTAATCCAGATGCACCTTGTCCTGTGACTGCTTTTGAAGGCTAAAAAATGATGCTGGAACATCCAGTGATGGATCTCCTGTATCCCATGTAGTCTGACCCTGAACAAGGGCTGATGTATGCAACAATATTTCCGGTTTCCTTTTCAGTCCCTATGGAATTTTTTTTTTCATTCCGTTTTTTCCATATGCACTGGAATTCAGTGCATGTGGTGGAAACAAGTCTGAGACCCCAGTGTGCATATATGATAGCAGTTCCTGTTAACCTGCTGGAGGAGGATAAAGTAATAAGCAGGGAAGAGGAAGGCTGCTGAATAAGCCATATTGATTATCCTGACCAAAACAGTTATCCTGTGACAGAAGGTAGAGGACTATGGCAAATATTTTTAATTAAAATATTTCTATTCTACCTTTTTCAACATAGTTCTCCTGATAGGTTACAGCTGTGTTGTAATAACGCAGTTCTAAAACAAAATGCAACCTTCAAGAGATTAAAAGCAGCCTTAGAATGGATGAGTTAGTCACTGAGAAACTGTTTCACCTTCTCTCCTCCAAACAAAGGCAGAGAGACTGCTGGCTCTGCTCACACAGCCCCACAGACAGTCATTCAGAAGCATTTTGCAGTGGCTTGATAAGGTTGCATTTGGGGTCCTCCTGAAAAGCTCAAATACCTTATGCATGTTCAGTATGAGCTTCTAGGCGTTGGTTCGGTTGAGGAAACAAGTCCCCACATAGTTGAGAAAATGTTCTTTAGCTGTAATGTCCTCTGTTCCCTGGTTTGGACAATTAAAATAAAATTCCCCATAATTTGGGTGCCCCCTTGAGTGTTCTGTGATTATTGCAATTTCATGAAAACTAATATTTAGTTGGAGATTTTGAAAGCATGTTAGCACAACACCAATATCAACTACAATTATCCAGAGTTCTCATGTGGGCATTTTGTTTAATAAGGAGAAAGGGTAGAATGTGGGGCCAGAGGGGATGAAGTAGAATCTATTAGAAGTTTCAAACGGTGCCCAAAAAAAAAAAACTGCAATGAAAGCTTGTGGATGCTGCAGAAAATATGGGAGATACAGTTCAACATTTGGTTTTATTTTATTTTATTTGAAACTTTATATCTAAGGACAGTATTAATGCATACACATCATCCCCAGGGCATAAGGAGATGATGGTCTGCCAAGTGAGCACTCTATCCTCATTCTGAATAGGATCCATGATAAGTGTAGCTAAAACCAGTCTGGTTATGTGCCATAATAACAGTCATGACATGACCCATCTGAGCTAGAATCCCTGTTATGTTTTTTTTAAAGACCCTATTTTTAAAAATAGCACTTGAAGTTCAGGTCAGTGAACAGGCACCAAAAATAGAGCTTTTTTCTAGAAATGTTTCAGAAGACCCAGAGCTGTACTTTGTTTGCAAATATTTGACATACGGTACTTGTCAACTTAACTGATGTGCTGTGGCAGTGTGTTTGTGTGTACACACACAAGTGTAATATAACATATCAGCTGTCCTCACAAAAACAGATCCATTACTACAGTTCTAAAGTGTAGAAAGAGAAATACCAAATATATCAAAGTTGTAGAACCCTCTTCTGCGTCTGCCTCCCCTGAAGTTCATACAGGAATACATGAACAGTTCATATATGAACTATTGTAAAAACCAACAGTGCAACCCTATGCATGGCACAATGCTTGGTACTACTCAGTAGTAAGCTTAATTGAATGCACTTTGGCTTGATCAGGTGTAAGAAGTCAATGTACACAGCAGAACTGGGCCATGGTGAAGCAGTGCTACATCTTTTTCAGGTTCTTTGGTTTGATGCAACTACATATGAATAAAGAAGATTTCTGCATTTAATTTTTCATCTTGCTACTTCTAGAATAAGCATTCATCCCAGGTAAGGAATATTGTTGTGGGATTGTAGTCTAGTCTGTGCCCTCTGAAAGTACCATTTCTCTCTAGGTAGATGAATTAAGGATGAACTAATCCTTAACTGGAACTAATCACTGTTTTTTTTTCAGAAAAAAAAATGTCAAAAATTGCTACCTTTCTGAGAATTTTTCAGCAACAGCAATTGTCAGTTAGCAGCTCACACACTTTTATCTTGTGGCATCCATTTCACTTCCCCACATGCTTATTCATATTGGCAGTGTCATCCCTCCCAGTACAAAAGGACAGGATGCCTCAGAGGTGCCCAGCGATTTCAGATGGGAATCTAAGTGCAAGTTCAGCTTTATCATTCCAGTAATTCCCTTCAATTTGCTTCCGTTAACAGGGGGCTCATATTTTCCATGATCAGGGAAGCTCAAGGATATATTTCCCTGGTCACATGATTTGCTGCCACAGTACCCTGTCAGTTTTCAGCCCACACTTTATGCTCTTCATATGCATGAGCTGGGGAAACAGCTTGAATGGTCTCTACTCCTAAGTAGGGTCAGCCCATCCATAAGGCAACCGTAATAAAATAAATAAAACTTCAGGCAATACAATGGGAAGAGGCACCCTCCTTCTTCCCACTCACATTCACTAGTACTACTGCTACTTCCACCTCCCTGAATTGGAAAAGGCAAAGCGGGTGGAGCAGAAGACCAAATGTGAAGGAGAGTGCTGGGCTAGCTCTTCTGCTTCATTCCTCTCTTCCTTTTCCAATTCAGGGAGTGGGAGCAGCAGAGGTTGGCACATCACCAGGTAAGGGGGGCAGCATTTGGCTTGCCACCACAAGGGCCAGGGGGTGTTGGACCAACCCTGCTCTTTAGACTGCTCGTCTTCTTTGTGCTCACACTGCTCTTCAGGTGACCTTCATCTTTTCCTCGCCATCACTAATTTTTTGAGAAGTGGCTTTCTCATATAACAGCAAGGTTTTATTACGGCTAGTATGACGCTTTGCTTTTTCTCATCCATCCCCTGCTCTTTATCTCAGTCCCACCCCCACTCCCACATAGCTTTTTACAGCAGTCAATACCTTAGGCTGGAAGAGATTCTCTCAGGGCTTTCAGATGGCTGCTTTCCTCAGTTAATGGCAAAAGCTCCATTTCAGTAAAACATAATGTTCTCCCCCAACAGTCCACTGAAGTAACTAATGTAATCTTGAGGCAGCAATCATATAGTTTGTAATGAGATCCATTTTATGGGGAACAAAAAGAAGATTCCCCAATAAGGGGAACAAAAAAAAAAAACTGCATTCATGAAATCCCAAATTCTTTTCAAGTCTAAATGATAATTCTCCTTTCAGGAGTTCCTGAAATTCACTGTGCTTCGGCACTCACTGCTTTTATGATTAAAAACATACCACAGCATTTGTACATGTGTCTGATCACTTTGTCCAGTTAACCCCTGCTAACTGGGCAAAGAAGCACCTTTTAAAGTGGTGTCCTCTTATATTTAGCGGGGGGAGAGCAACTATCCCTCTTCACTCTAGCATGGTGTCTTTTCCAGTGGCTTTTGTTGCCGTTTCTTCTGTATTATTATTATTATTATTATTATTATTATTATTATTATTATTATTATTATTATTATTATTATTATTTTCAGCCCTTTGGGAACAGGGAACCATTTATTGATTTATTTTACTATGTTAACTGCATTGTGAACTACTCTTGTTGAAAAGCAGTATATAAATATTCTTGATAATAACTGTACCAATTGTCATTGGAGTCCTTGGAGCATTGCCTAAAAGTCTGAAGAAATACCTCAACATTCGTGGCCTCAGGAAAATTATGCCAGCTCAGCTTCCGAAAACAACATTGCTTGGAACAGCAAGAATCCTATGACAATATCTCTGTGATTCCCGGGATCTTGGCTAGATCCCAAACAGCAGACTATAACCAACCCAGCATAGGCTGTGATAAAGTACTATAATAATCTATATCCTTGCCAAGTCTATTTTTCTTGTGTTCAAAGAGCACACATACAGCAGAGAGAGGGAGACTGTCTCCTGCAATCTTCTGTGGAGCCCTGCCTTTCAGTCATATTCAGTCAAAAGACAGTGGTTCAGTGAGCCAGAAAGGCTACCTTTGTTCCTTCACTTGTTCTACCATCTCTCCTTCTCTGCCTCCCAGTTCCTTGTTGATGTCCCCCCTCAGAACACATACCTAGCTGCCCCCCCAGCTGCCCACGCCCTCTTCCTCCTCTTCATTCTTCTGTCTCTGGGACTAACAGCCCAATCCTATCCCCAGCGGCTCTGTCAGGTGCAATGGCACAAAAATGGCTATCACTTTATCCAGCAGCACTGCTGGGGCTGCCAGAGACCTCCTCAGGGAAGGGGACTTTTGTCCCTCTGAGTAAGGGCGCAGGGGCTGCAATGGGTAGCCTCCATTCTGCACTGGCTATTTTGCCAGCTCAGACTGGAAGAGCTCCATGTCAGGCTTTGCAGCCCAACACGGAGGTTAGGATCCGGCAGGGCTCTGCCCCGGTAACTCCCTCCTGCCCCAGTTACTCCCCCCACCCCATGCCACCCACTTCCTGCCTTCCTGCCTGCCATGAAAGTACTCACCGCTGGCCAGTCATCCACACAGCGCTGTCGCTCAGTGCAACAGGCACTGGCCTAGCACCAGTGGCCCCTCCTCACAAGGTGTCACAGACATTATGGCATGTTTGCAACACCCAGCACTGGAGCTCAGCACCAGTGCTGAGAACCCATAGGACTGGGCTCTAAGTTAGCATGCTCACAAAGCACCACATTGCCCCTTTTTTCCCCATAAGTCACCAAAGTGGAAATAAAACTGAAATCACTAAAAGCCAAAATTACACTTGAGTGTGCTGGTTGGTTCTGTTTCTTCCCTACACCTTTCCCCATCCCTTCTTGATCACTGAACCAAAGTCTAACTTGGCTGAGTAAGTCTCAGCCACACAGCTCAGCATTCCAGATAACAGTTCAGCTCAGCAGATCGAATAGGTAAACTGGGCCAGTGGCCCTTCATACTTCCCATATGCAGACCACGGACTCTGTGGTCTTTTTTCTCTATCTCCTATTTAGCATTTAGTGTTTTTTCTCTTTCTGCTTTTCAACTATCATAGGTGAAAGCCTGGAGAATCAGCCTCCAACCTCTCTAGTACAGTGATTTTCAACCAGTGTGCCATGGCACTTTGGTGTGCTGTGAATGGTCAGCAGGTGCACTGTGGGAGTTTGGGGGAGGGTCATTTACTAGTAGGGCCATTGGGGGGTGTGAGCTCCCCACCAGCAGCATGGTATACATCAGGAGCGTCAAACTCGTTTCATACAGAGGGCCGAATAGCCTTCATCATGGCTGCTAAGGGCCGGAAGTGATGTCATTAAACAGGTCATAACCAAGAATAAGCACTTTTTCTCACTTAGGAACTCATTAGCTGCAAATGACAGAAGAGAAAATGCGTAAATCTTGACCATATTTCAAGATACGGGAGAGCCCTGTTTTCATGTGGGCTGCTCTTTCAGTAGTAACTCCTTAGGACTGTTCAGCAGCTGAGAGCCTGAGCGCCAGATAAAAAGCTTCTGCGGGCTGCATCCGGCCTCCGGGCCTTATGTTAGACACCCCTGGTATACATTGTCAATTGTAAAAAAATACTGATGGTGTGCCTTGACAATTTTAGCATCTTGTCAGTGTGCCATGAGATGAAAAGGATTGAAAATCACTGCTGTAAACCCCACCAGACCTCTGAAGCTTATGAAGTTTGTCTGTATTAAATAAATGGATTTTGCTTGCCAAGGAATGAAAGCCACCTCCGCTCCACCTTAGAGGGATAGGGACATTGCTTAAGAACCCATATAGCAGACAGCAAGGTCTACTGAAGGAAAACAGTGAGACAGTCTGTCTAGACCTGGCCTCCTCCCTGTTCATCTGTTTTATAGCTCATTGCATATTTCAAGCAGCTGCACCCTCATGCCTTGGCCGCCACGCATTGTTTCTTTATGCTTCACACCTCTAGCCCAAGGGCCTGTTTTTCTGAGACACTGCTTGCCCTCCTGAGTAAAACACCCAAGAGCAATAGCACATTAGCATCTCTTCACACAGTATGATCTCTGACCTCTCCCATCTCCCTCTCCTCCTTCATCCACAGAAATCAAGTTTATACTCTTCATCTTCTTACTCCCACCTTAACTAATAAGCCACCTTCACTTATTTCAGTAGAAATGCATACAGCTGTGTGACATCACCAGAGGGTCCAGCCTTGTGGGGGGGGGAATGCTGCATCAAAGGGGTTATTTTGAGACATTATTTTGCGGTCCCCCAGATATTCTAGGAAAATCAGACTTGGATTACAGGATGATGCTTGCAGGATATGGGTTTATTTACATGAAAGACTCTTGTACATCTCTTCGTCCAGTCCAGTTTTGTCTATTCCAACATAGCAGGGCTGCCCAAACCCCGGCCCTGGGGCCACATGCGGCCCTCGAGGCCTCTCAATGCGGCTCTCAGGAAGCCCCCAGTCTCCAATGAGCCTCTGGCCCTCCACAGATTTGTTGGAGCCCACACTGGCCCGCCGCAACTGCTCACAGCGTGAGGGTGACTGTTTGACCTCTTGCGTGAGCTGTGGGATGAGGGCTCCCTCCACTCCTTGCTGTTTCACATCTTTGATGCAGTAGCAGCAGCAAAGGAAAGGCCAGCCTTGCTTTGTGCAAGGCCTTTTATAGGCCTTGAGCTATTGCAAGACCTTCATTCATTCATATAAGTTCATCATTAATATATTCATTTATGTAAACATTTGTAAATTTATTCAAATTTTAAGTGTAAATTAATTCTTTTTTTCCCCCGGCCCCCAACACAGTGTCGGAGAGCTGATGTGGCCCTCCTGCCAAAAACTTTGGACACCCCTGCAATATAGTATAGTGTTTCAAGGCAATCTTGCCACTTCCTCCTGCTCTTCTATGGAACCACTCCTGATGCCTGGCCTGCCTCTCTCAATAGGTGTCCAATGGGAATATTTAATAATCAAGCAGGAGGCCCTGGAGGATACTTTTACTGCTGGCTGTCCCTGTCCTGGAGAGAAGGTATCCTTCAGAAAGCCTGGCAATGCCTGAAAGGGCATTTGCTTAGTTTCTCGCCTCAAAACTCTCAGTGGCTCCTCTTCTCTCTCCCAATCTTGCCTCTCTGTTTTGCTCATTCCTCCTCCCCTTCTGCTGCCCCCTCACTGTCTCCCCTCAATCCTTTTACCCCCCCAGCTCTCCTCTCCCCTATGAGCACCACCTTGCCCCACCTAAACTCTCAAACAACACTTCCTGAAGTCTCGCAATGCTTCCTGAAGCCTTCCAAAACCTCAGAACATTGCTTCCAGCCAGCTCTCCATACCTGCGCTCCACATCTTGGCTACAACCTCATTCTAGCCGGGATTGTTAGCATTGGTTGGCAACCTTCAGTCTCGAAAGACTATGGTATAAGCCTACAGCACCCGGTATTCCCAGGCGGTCTCCCATCCAAGTACTAACCAGGCCTGACTCTGCTTAGCTTCCAAGATCAGACGAGATTGGGCATTTGCAGGGTTGTTGCTCGTTGATTTTACCTCTCATTTAGCTGTTGTTCTGCCTCTTGCATCACATTCATTTGATTCATTCTCCTATTATTGTGAACAATTCCGAAATTAACCGTATGTTGTGATTTAAACCTTTTGGCATCTCTCCTGTCCTCTCCCAAATACCAATTCCTCCTAAATCCACAAGGACTTCAACGTGCTTGTTTGGGGCACATATGTAGGCCTTCCTGTATGTTCCTGAGAAGGGACAGTAACAAAATATTCACCACTCATGACAAGTAGGATATCCCAAGCAGAGAAATGTGAACGGTATCGTTGCCTCAAGGGGCCAAGGGCATTCAGGGACTCCTGGGCAACAGGGACTGCAGTTTATGCACCCAAATCCCACCTCTTCACAATGTCATCTGCCTGGCGAGTCACCAGGCATGCCCACCTCCTCCTCCTGTCTGCACCTCTTCCCTGTCAAGTATCCAGCCACAGACAAAAGGAGGGAAATCACCAGGTTATCACCCTAAACTTCCAACAGTTCCTCAGCCTAAATCCCTCTAGTCAACCAAGAAGCACGCACTCCAGCCATTTACTTAGAGAAGTTATTAAAGAGGGTTGGGGTTTTTTTTGCACATTTTTAAATAAAGTCAGCAATACCATTTTACTGCAGTGTGCATGCAAATGAGTATCTGAGCCATGTGGACACAGCAGGTTGCTGAGTTTGGCCCTAACAAATCATTTTCATGCACTGTTGTATGTGAAGCCTTCACAGGTTCTGTAGACCTGAGAGGGGGAGCAGAATGGGTGGTGGCAGGGCAGCAACTGAGACCTGATAGGTCTCACATCCATTTCCCTGTGTAGGCCATTCCCTGGTACTGATGTACTGTGAACAGCCAGCTGCAATAGGTTAGCTAAGTGTGGAAAATTGATCAGAAATGATATTGATTATTCTTTCCTTAAAAGTTAGCTCCTCAAGGCAAAAGGCATCATGATAGTAGGAAGAACCTGCTTTAAAGGGAACGGTTTTGCTTCCTTTGACTTGTGTTCTATATTTCATACAAAATGAAGCAAAAGATATCAGTACTGCTTTGTGGCTTACTGGACTATGCTTAGCAGACTGAGGGCCCAATCCTATTGAAATTTCCAGTGCTGGTGCAACCTCAATGCAGTCACGAGGAAAGGGAACAAACATTCCCTTACCTGGAGGAGGTCTCCATGGCTGTCCCCCTACCACATAATGCAGTGCATGCACCATTGGCATGGCTGCACTGGTGCTGGAAAGTCGGGTAGGATTTGGCTCTCAGGTTGTCCAAATCTATCATGGCTGTTTTGTTAAATGCACTAACTAAACTCCGGTGGGAATTGGATCCCAGACTACTGTACAGCAAAAAGTTACAAGGCACCACAGATATATTTTGTTTCACTTTGTATGAAGTAGAGAACACAAGTCAAAGGGAACAAAACTGCTCAGTCTTTAAATGAAGGCTTCTAAAACAGCTGGTTAAGTGAAGTGCAAAGGAATACTGGTTTACTCAGAAGTAATTGAGTTCTATAATTACTCAGGTTAGAGGTTCTCAAACTTTGAGAGAGCTTTATTCCCTCTCAAGAAGTAAGTTCTTGCGGGGGAGGGACTAGGGCAGCAAAGCAATCCCCTGGATCGCATCGCTAGGGGGCTGCTTTGCACTCATGTTATGTAGGCAGGGCTGCAGCAGGCTGCAGGAGGTTGGGGAGCCCTGTGCAGCGCTGCACAGAGCTCCCCAAAGCTTGGAACAGGCTGCAAAGCACCTCCTGCAAAACGGAAGTGCTTTGCGCCAGCTTTTAGCAAACGTTCCAAGCCTCAGGGAGCACTGTGCAGGGCCCCGCAGCCCGCACCTCCTGCAGCCTGTTGCAGCCCTGCCTTCTTGAAGTAAGTGCAAAGCACCCCCTTGCCCCCCCCTTAAAGGAACAGGGGACACATTACATGAAGTGGTGGGTTGCGACCCACCAGTTTCAGAACCACTGACTAGGTAATTGAGTCCCCATTGAGTTCAGGGAGACTTATCCTCAAGTACCTGTAGCAGCCCAATCCTACACTTTTCCCCACCATCATATGCAGCTGCACCAAAACAGGTTATTCTGCATGCCATGGTGGGAGTGATCAAAAGGCTCAGACAGAGTAAATAATTTCTCTTTCCGCTCTGTAAGCCCTTCAGCCAACCATCAATGGGCTCCTCAGAACTGTGCCAGCTCTTTAGGGGCATGATGCTACTCAGGAGGGAGCAGCATTCAGTGCACATTGCCTGTGCCAGGTGCCAACCCTTTCCAACTTCCAACATGCCCTTGGCCCTCCCTCATTCCACCCTGATAATCCTACCCCCACTCCATTATGCCCACCTCTGACTTATTGAAGTTGGCAGTATTCTTCTCATTTCTATGGCAGGGTCATGGCAGGATCATCCCCGATGTCTGTGGCATGATCTGCAAGTGCATGATTCCATGCACTTCCAGAAGGTATTGTGCAATGCCATACCAATACCACTATGCTAATTCCAGTGGTGGTACAGCCCAATAGGCTTGGACCATTAATCTGATTAAATGCAGTGGGGCTTATTTCTGAGTAGACATACCTAGGATTGCACTGTAAGAGACTGAGCTGCAAGTAGAGAATTTTCCCAGTTCAGATCTCGTCATAAACTCACCAAGTGGTCTTTGGCAAGCCTTGCACCCTCAACCTCAGCTGTAATATGGGAATAAAAATGCTTTCTTATCTACCTTAAAGCAGTGGTTCCTAATCTTTTTAGCACCGGGACCACTTTTTAAAATGACACTCTATAGAGACCCTCCTAGTTTACGAGACTTAAAAAAAGAGATCTAGAAAGAAATAATATTTTTATTTACATTTAATAATAACCAGAAAAAAGACACTCAAACATTTTATCTTCCTATATTTATACAATGTTGCAAACTGCTGGAACTGAGTTCCTTGCAAACCACAGGAGCTGAGCTCTTTGCAGGGCAATTAGCAGCTATCTGATATTTGAATAGCTTCAGGGCTTGACCCAATTATGGCAATTATCTGATCTTTATATCACCAGTGTTTTCATTGGAGGCTCTGCTCAGGGCTTTGTAACCTGCCAAAACTTGGGTCACAACCCACCAGTGGGTCCCAACCCACAATTTGGCAAGCACTGCTTAAAGGGTGGTTGTCAGGAATGCATCAACATATTAGATGGGAAGAGCCTGGCACACTCTGAAAGCACTATACAAACGCTGAGTGTTAGTATTAAAAAAGGAATAGGAATCTCTTGATGCAAAAATAACTGAGTCCTGGGGCATCTTAGAGACAAACAAGATATTGCAGTAGAAGCTTTCATCAGCCAGAAGCTACTTCAACAAATGCATGAAATGGACAGTGGTGTGTGCGTGTGTGTACAACTGACTGACAAAATAGGGATAAGCAAAATATTTCATTTTCTACCATTGTCATTAGCACAGTTGCATTTCAAACTAGGCATTGGGAGCCCAAGTGCCAGTTTATTATTTCTGGTGGAAAAACCTCCCCAAAATATGTCATGTGGTATGACTGCCAAAGAAGTGTAAGTAACCGTAAGTTCTATTTATTTCAATGGGGCCATAAAGCATGTGTTTATACCTTTTTTGTTGAAATTAATGGGACTTTAAAATGCTTCACCTTTTCCAGTACTAAATTATGAGTTTAAGAAAAACTTCAGATTAAAAACATGTCTTAACAGATTGCGGTATGAAAAAAATATTTTCCAGATAAGTGTTAAAGTGCTCAAGTGAATTTAAAGTGATAAGGTGTTAGCAAAGCAAAACAAAAGTGGTTTACCGAGGAGTAAGTGAACATTACTCATGACAGTATGAATAACATCATTTGATGTGTGTGCCATTTCAAATTAACTAGATGTGGTCCTTTACATGGTTATGGTTACAAAGGTAAAATTGTGTGACTCAGAAGCTTGAGTCAAACTCTATATGCAAAGTCAAATAGGAAGAAACATAGAGTCATCCCATTTGCGAAAGACTGAAAGGTAGGAGAGATACAGGATAGAACAAATTATTTTTAAAAAAACAAAAACCAGTCATCTCAAAACAAGGGCAGATAATAGAACAGAAATTATTCATAATGTCCTTTGCACTCTCCTTTTTCATTAGAACTCTGAATGGTATCCTGCAGGCTGGGATAGGATAACTGCATCATGTAAGAGATTATTGCACACTTATAAAATTCAAATGCTCCCTACCATCACAACTTGTTTAATGACACTATCTTTTGTGTCTCTGCCCATCTTTGCGCAGCAAATTAAGGTAGCACGGTTGAGGTGGACGTATTCATATTTTAATAAATAAAGATAAATAATTGTGTGAATGGCCCAATCTTATGGACTCTGGCCAGCAGGAGAATCACTAGTGCAGGTCCAGGAGAGCCAATGCAGATCAGGAGGCTAATGTGGGGGCAAGGAGATTTAAATCCCCTTTTCCTCCTAATCCACCACCGCTTAGCTGGATACAGCGTGCACATTTCTAGCGTGGCTGCACTAGCAGCCGGGGGGGGGGCGCAGGGAAGGATAGGTTAGGGATCTAAATGCACATACTTGCTGAAGACTGGCAAGAACTTTAATTAGTGTCTACATGTCAATCTAAATTGTTTCCTTTGCAATTAGTAGAGTTTAAAATGAAGCACTATCACAAGAAGACTGCAGAACACTAAAAGGGCCAGTTTTGCAGGAAGCTAATGAATGATCTTTCTGCATCACTGAAGCCTTACTCATAAATTGATACTAATTGGAAACCTTGTTGACAGAGCGGGTGCAAAGACTATGGATGACATCAGCAGAGAGTGGCTTCCTACATTGGGAATAAAATCCTGCTGAGCCAGACATCCAGAACATGGATTGATTCAACAAAAAGTCCAGGTTTTTTTATTGATCATGGTGGGATTTTTTTTCTGCTGATCCAGAAATAGCTGTACTTACTAAAGACATTCACAGGTGCTAGTTTCATTATAATGAAACTTAGCATTAGATAGTTACCTTCCTGTTTTAAAATGGCCGAATCCTAACGGCCATACTCAGCTAGATTTATGTTCCGGCACTGTAAGCTCCTCCAAGGCTGTTGCAAAATATAACATGCTGTTTCACTCCCCCAGGCTGCCTCCACAAGTGATGAGAGTCCACAGTGGTGCACCAACAGTCCATCCTTGTCCCCCCAGCACTAGTTAAGTCAGCATGGAAGGTGGAAGGAAGGTGGGGGTGGGCAGAATGGGGCAGGGGAAGAATGGGGAGGAGATCAGGGTGGAGAGGAGGATGGATTGAGGTTGGGAAGGGGGTGGTGTCAGTGGTGGCAGCACCACAATATCCTACCTCCTTTCCTGCTCTTGATTCACCCTTTTGGGTCCGCTCACACTTGCCCCAGCTAAATTGCTGGCACAGGTTCAAGTAGACCCATGTGGGGGGCAGAGGCTTAGCTCCAGGCATGGGAACAAATGTTCCCTCACCCAGAGGAGATGAGACTGCCTCTCCACAGGATGCAGCATGCACTCCAGTTACAAGGCTGTATCAGCAGAATGTAGTGAGATGCTGCTAAGCAACCTCCTCAATGACACCATTGTCAAATCCTTAAGGAGAAGAGGTGGAATAAACAAAAAAGGTTTTTATGTTTCTCAAAATCTGTCCTGATGCACTGAACGTAAAGTAGAGCAAATGCAATGGATTTGTGCAAATGCTCTGCTGTTAAACTGAATGCCACGACTAAAAGGAAAATAAAAGGTTTTTTAGCTACAGGATGTTCCTTTGTTGTCAGGATCCCTGATTCAACTATCTCTGAAATGATGCATGTAGTGGGCTGTAAGTAAAGGATGACAACAATTCTTTTCCACCATCCATAGGGCAAGTGACTAATGTAGCTCTCCTTATTTTTTTCTTACCTAAATGAGTCATGTGAGGCACACAATGGTGACCATGAGTCTCTTGCAATTAGGGTTTTCTTTCAATACATGTTAATTTTTGCAGGCTATCTCTACTATAATCAGGATATTGTAGGTTGAAGAACATGTCAGAAATAAGCCCTTTTGATTGGTTTTCATCTTCAGAAATATAGTGGTAATGACTGATGAACTCATTTCCTATTTCTTGACGGGAGGAAGTTCAATGAGGGGAATATGAAAGCACAGCAGCCCTCAAATAGACTTCTGTGGGAGTTTCAGAGCTGAGTAACAGAAGTATTTGTCATTCAGACGCAAGTCAGCACAACAGCAGATAATAGTTGGACACTGGAGCTAGTAGACAGTGTGGCAGAGTGTTACAGGAACAGAATTCACATGAACATAAGAAGAGTCCCGCTGGATCAGGCCATAGGTCCATCTAGTCCAGCTTCCTGTATCTCACAGTGGCCCACCAGATGCCTCAGGGAGCACACAAGACCACAACAGACCTGCATCCTGGTGCCACTTCCTTGCATCTGGCATTCTGAGGTAGCCTACGTCTAAAATCAAGATTTAGCACGTACCCATCATGGCTTGTAACCTGTGATGGATTTATCCTCCAGAAATTTGTCCAATTGCCTTTTAAAGGCATCCAGGCCAGAGATGTCATCACTACACTCTGGGGCAAGGAGTTCTATAGACTAATTAAACTGGGTAAAGAAATATTTTCTTTTGTATGTCCTGACTCTCCCAATTTTAGTCCACATTCCTGTTTCTGGTATTAGAACCATGGACAAGAAAGGTCTATCACATGGGTCTCCAAACCCTGGCCTGGGGGCCAGATGCGGCCCGCAGCAAGCCTCTATCCGGCGCGCAGCCAGCCTCTTGTCCCCTGAGAGCCTCTGGCCCACTCAACTGAACACAACTGGAGCTATGCTCTGGTTATGTCTGGATGGTGTTCTGGAAGCCAGAGAGGTTGAATGAATGAGCCCATTCATTCATTTATTCACTCTTCTAAGCTCCATCTCTAATTTATTTATTTAAATTTTATATTTAAATTTTTTTTCCAGCCCTCAACACTGCACCAGATATTTGATGCGGCCCACTGGCCAAAAAGTTTGGAAACTCCTGATCTATCAGAATGGAAGAACAGATGAAGACCTTCAGAGTCAAACCAATAAGTAGAGTTCTGGTACAATTCTGGTACAGGTTAATTGGTATTTTTTAATATTGATTTTTCCACATATAAAGTCCCACTTCATTGAATGACAATGCTAATTAACTGCACACTGCATAGGATTTGACCAACTGTTCTGTGAACTTTTCTCCTGTATGCTTCAGAAGTCAATTAAATATTGCTTTGTGAGATTCACTAGTCTTATGTAGGAATGGCTTTTGTGAATTATGAGCAGGGATTACAACCAAGACCAGACTTGCACCTGAGCAGTCCTACACAGCTTCATTCTGGCAACATTCTGAGACTCCTCTTTCCTTGCTTTCTTTTTATTATTATTAGTATAACTATTGCCATCATATTTTCAACCTCTGTTCTAAATCAGCTTTCGAAAACAAATTCTCACAATTTGAAGAAAAGGAACACACAGACTTGCCCCAGAGCTGTCCTGTTGCCCACCCTGCTTCACCACAGACATCTATTGCCTTAATAGTGAAATTAGAAAAGAGGCATTCATGAGTTGATATCAAAACCCAATCCTAACTAAGGGCCCAATTCTATCCAACTTTCCAGCACTGGTGCAACCACAAAGCAGCCCCAAGGTAAGGGAACAAATGTTTCCATACCTTGAGGATGCCTCTGCGACTGCCTCCCCACCACAGGATGCAGTGCACACCCCATTGGTATTGCTGCACCAGCACTGGAAAATTGGACAGGATTGGGCCCTAAATCCCCACTACCAATGCAGCTGTGCCAGCAGAGCACACACTGCATCCGGTGGGGGCGGGGTGGTCTGGAGGTTTCCTCAAAGTAAGGGACATTTCATTCCCTTACTTTGAGATAAGCCTCTGCTACCCTAATGGGTCTCCTTGGAACTCCACTGGATATTTTGCTTGTGCAAGATAGTAAGGGGGAAGGGAATTAGCGTAATGGTGCACGCGAGTGTTGCCAGTAACCATCTTCTCCCTCCCCCATTACCACCTGCCCCCTCCCTGCCCTGACACTCCCCCATTCCTCCTCCTCTCTGAACCAATCCACCCAGCCCCTGCCACTGGCTTACCTGCCCTGTCTGAAGCTGACTGAGTGGGTATCTGACATTGCTGCCATTTGCAGCAGCATTCCCAAAATAGCCACCAGCAGCACATTTCACATGTTACCAGAACTCATTTTACTACAGCAGAACCGTGTTCTGTTGTCATAATGGGCAGTACAACCCTTGTTAAGATTGGGCTGTTTGTTAGGATCATTAGTGCATCTGTCCTAATTAAATTCTTGCTCTAACATAAATGTCCAGAATCTAGGAATCATACCGATACTGATAGGAACCCATACTGATAAAACTTTCTGGAGCATTCAGATCTGGCCACCTGTAGGAACTAGCAACCTGATTCATTACATTGGTTCTCAAGGGCAGAATACACTTTCCAAGGATCTTCCCTATTTCTATACATGTCATTGATCAAAAGAACATCTTCCACCCTTACAAGGCACTAAAACATGTAGTAATATTTCTCTGTACAAATAAACTTGGAACCTGCTCACATGACCATTAGATATTGTGGTAGCTGGAAGAAAGTTCACCATTGTTGGCTCCCAGCCCATGGCACACTTCTAATATGCATTCATTGACATACCCATTGTTCAACCTTTGACACATCCTATGCATGGTGATGGATGCATGCTACTGACTTGGCCTAGGCAGAATCCAACAAGGGCAATCTTCTCTAATGCTTGCTCCAAACCAGTTACAAGATGACTTGAATACTTCTTCACAAGGCACTGGGTACATTATGGCTATGGGAAAAAACCATAGCCATAATGTACCCAGTGCCTTGTGAAGAAGTATTCAAGTCATCTTGTAACTGGTTTGGAGCAAGGGAAGCTATATGCATAGTGTGATTAACAACCCAATCTTATCCTGGGCCAGTGGAGAGTGTGCCACAGTGCTGGGGCAGCCTCCACTGCATACTATGGGCCAGCCAGGCTGCGATGGAGAGATAAGTAAAAAAATTTACAAAACCTTTTTATTTACCTCTGCCACTGTTACCTTGTTCCCAATGGGCCTGCTTAGATATGCACCAGCTCTTTGGCTGGCATAAATCCAAGTGGGTCCAAGGGGGGTGTTAGGCCAGGGGCATAGGATATCAGCACCACTGCCACTGCTGCTATCTGCCCCCTGCCTGCCCTCTACATGTCCCCCTACCTGACCAGTCCCAATCCATGACCCTATCCTCCCCAGGACATCCTGGAACACCCCATCATCAACTTACCTGCTCCATTGGGGGCTCTGGAGGTTTTTGGTATGCACCCAGGGTCACCAGCCCTTTGCACTGGTGATCCCAGTCTGTGTGCTTTGCACTGGCAGAGCATGAGTTCCATCAGTCCAAGGTCTGGATAGGATTAGGCCACAAAAGAAAGGGCAGATGGCAAGGTCTGTGGAAGCACATTGTTCCATTCTTCGATTCTAAAGCTATTTAGATATTTAATTTTAATATTTAATATTTTTTAAAAACCCTCCATATGGGAATTTGACATTGTACAAATTAGTGATGGTAATTAGTGTAGAAGCAGAATGCCTATGAAAGTGGAATGGCAGCCACAACAAAGAAGGCCGTTCACCAGGTCAAATAATCCAAAAGTCTTTTGGATTGCCTGACGCAAGGAGACCCCCAATTATAGCTAAAATAATATTGCTGAATAATTGTATAAATAAAAGTCTGTCTTCATTCATCTCAACCCATGACATTGACTTCCCTTGAGAAAGCGGAATGGCTGTGTGTCTCAATAAAAGACAACTTCAAACAGTTACAATATGATTAATACAGATGCTGTGATCCTTTTTAATTACAATCAGATTTCTACACCTGTGATGGGTTCAGGTACATGGCTGAATGGGTATTTTAAGTAAACTACAGATGATCTAAAATACAGACTTCTGATAGTGAGGAACAGAAAATAAAAGTGAAAGAGGCTGGTCAAGTGTTGCCTTTTAAAAACGGTTAATTCTATATTTTTCCATTTATTGTGAAATAAGGTCCATGACATTGAAGGGCAGAGGACTTTAATACCAACCTATGGAAACCATCATGCATCTTGCTTCATCTAAAACAACTTGATTCTCAGGGGAATTGTCTTAGTACATTCACTTAACAAGTGGCACAGTCAGCATAAAGAGGAAACATGAACCTTTAAAGCAAGCAGATCTACTCTTGGCAGTGCGGTTACACCACACTTAATAGCTAGATATTAATATACTGTAATAAGTTATGCAGTAGCTTTTAACAGGCAGCAGTATTTTCTCCCATCATACATTTTAGAGAGAAAGTAATTTCAGATTTGTTATCTTCTTCCACCGCAGCATTACAAGAGCGATCTTGGTTGTCTTAAGTGGCTGACCAGCTGGTACGACATGAGAGAGGAATGCTTTGATTATATACCCACCTTCACAGTGGAGACAATTCAGGGAAACATTAGAATGTGATAGCACCATTAATTTCTTGAAACTGAAGTAGGCCAATCAGGCATTTTCATCTTGGTGGCAATATTCAGGTTCAATCTTATAGTAGAAACAAAAGAAAAATATCAGATGAACAAGAGTAATGAACAAATTATTTAAACTGTAGGAAAGCTAATATTATCAGTAAGTCAGTGGTAGAAGTAGACTGTGAGTGAGGTAGCATTCCATTCTATCAAGGTCTTCCTAAATGCTTCCAACAAGGGCAACTGTGTTCTGCGGGCTAGCTATTTCTCCCAGGTTAGAGTCATCTGCAAATTTGACAAGGATTTCTTTTATCCCATCTAAGTTCTTGAGAAAGGTGTTGAAGAGAACCATGCCCAAGGCAGAACCCTGTGGGATGGGTTGGCATCCTTCAGTCTCGGAAGACTATGGTGTCACGCTCTGAATGGTGGCACTGGAACAGAGTGTCCTCTCCAGTGCGCGAAGCCTGGGTAAAGTAGGTATGGAGGATAGGCTGTTACCCATGCAGCAAATCCCCCCTCTCCACGTTGCTGAAATGGTCCAATGGAAAGGCAGAGGCCAATACGGTTGGTTCCAGCGGCGTCGCAGGAGTTGCCAGAACGTGACTGTGTTCAGCCATGAACTGCCTCAGGGACTCCGGCTCCGGATTTTGCCTCAAGGTTGACTCCTGAAGCCTTTTCCATAACTGGATGTAGCCACAAGGCAGTGGAGGTTTGGGATCAGAGTTTTCCTTCTCTCAGATGAGCTGCCTTCCCAGGCTGACGAGTCCCATCTACCCGGTGGCTGTTTAGTCGCCTCTTACGACAAGTACAGCCAAACTGAGGGCCTATTCTTATCCCCAGCCCCCAGGGGAACCCTGTGGGATACTCCACTTGAAACTGTCCTCCAAGATGATGAGGGGCCATTGATGAGTACTCTTGGTGTACAGTTGTCCTCAATGGATTGCCAATTCATTGAATGGTTATATCATCTCATCCATATTTTAGGAGCTTGCTAATCAAGACGTTGTAGAGAACATTGTTGAATGCTTTACTGAAATCAAGATAATTTCCCATCACCTACTATATTAGTAACCTGATTTTTTTAAAAAGAGATAACATTTGTCTAGCAAGATTTATTTTTGACAAATTCATGTTGGCATCTAGTAATCACTGCACTTATTATTAACAGTATTTATATACCGCTTTTCAACTAAAAGTTCACAAAGCGGTTTACAGAGAAAAATCAAATAACTAAATGGCTCCCTGTCCCAAAAGGCTCACAATCTAAAAAGATGCCTATATAAAGATACCTAAAGATTGAATGTTTTATAATTTGATTTAATATCTTTCCAGATATTGGAGCCAGACTGACAGGTCTGTAATTTCCCAGGTCATCTTTTTTCCCCTTTTGAAGATCAGGACATCAGCCCATCTCCGTTCTTGTCGCACCTCCTGTCTTCCAAGATTTCTCAAAGATAACTGGCAGAAATTCTGAGAGTGTACCTGCAAGAGAGAGTGTACATCGCTCACAAAAACCCTTGACTTCCGACGGGTGGACTTCCCTCAAATGAGGAGGCTGGTTAGAAGGAGGTTGAAAGGGAAGGTTAAAAGAGTCCAATCTCTCCAGAGTGCATGGAGGCTGCTTAAAACAACAGTAATAGAGGCCCAGCAGACGTGTATACCGCAAAGAAAGAAGGGTTCCACTAAATCCAGGAGGGTGCCCACCTGGCTAACAAGCCAAGTTAGAGAGGCTGTGAAGGGCAAGGAAGCTTCCTTCCGTAAATGGAAGTCTTGCCCTAATGAGAATAAAAAGGAACATAAACTGTGGCAAAAGAAATGTAAGAAGGTGATACGGGAGGCCAAGCAAGACTATGAGGAACACATGGCCAGCAGCATTAAGGGGACTAATAAAAGCTTCTTCAAATATGTTAGAAGCAGGAAACCCGCCAGAGAAGCGGTTGGCCCTCTGGATGGTGAGGGAGGGAAAGGGGAGATAAAAGGAGACTTAGAGATGGTAGAGAAATTAAATGAGTTCTTTGCATCTGTCTTCACAGCAGAAGACCTCGAGCAGATACCGCTGCCCAAACGGTTCCTCCTGACCAAGGAAATAAGTCAGATAGAGGTTAAAAGAGAAGATGTTTCAGACCTCATTGATAAATTAAAGATCAATAAGTCACCGGGCCCTGATGGCATCCACCCAAGAGTTATTAAGGAACTGAAGAATGAAGTTGCTGATCTCTTAACTAAAATATGCAACTTGTCCCTCAAAACAGCCACGGTGCCAGAAGATTGGAGGATAGCAAATGTCACACCTATCTTTAAAAAGGGAAAGAGGGGGGACCCGGGAAACTATAGGCCGGTCAGCCTAACATCTATACTGGGTAAGATGGTGGAATGCCTCATTAAAGATAGAATCTCAAAACACATAGACGAACAGGCCTTGCTGAGGGAGAGTCAGCATGGCTTCTGTAAGGGTAAGTCTTGCCTCACGAACCTTATAGAATTCTTTGAAAAGGTCAACAGGCATGTGGATGTGGGAGAACCCATAGACATTATACATCTGGACTTTCAGAAGGCGTTTGACATGGTCCCTCACCAAAGGCTACTGAAAAAACTCCACAGTCAGGGAATTAGAGGACAGGTCCTCTCATGGATTGAGAACTGGTTGAAGACCAGGAAACAGAGAGTGGGTGTCAATGGGCAATTTTCACAATGGAGAGAAGTGAAAAGCGGTGTGCCCCAAGGATCTGTCCTGGGACCGGTGCTTTTCAACCTCTTCATAAATGACCTGGAGACAGGGTTGAGCAGTGAGGTGGCAAAGTTTGCAGGATACCAAACTTTTCCGAGTGGTGAAGACCAGAACTGATTGTGAGGAGCTCCAGAAGGATCTCTCCAGACTGGCAGAATGGGCAGCAAAATGGCAGATGTGCTTCAATGTCAGTAAGTGTAAGGTCATGCACATTGGGGCAAAAAATCAAAACTTCACATTTAGGCTAATGGGTTCTGAGCTGTCTGTGACAGATCAGGAGAGAGATCTTGGGGTGGTGGTGGACAGGTCGATGAAAGTGTCAACCCAATGTGCGGCAGCAATGAAGAAGGCCAATTCTATGCTTGGGATCATTAGAAAAGGTATTGAGAACAAAACGGCTAATATTATACTGCCGTTGTACAAATCGATGGTAAGGCCACACCTGGAGTATTGTGTCCAGTTCTGGTCGCCGCATCTCAAAAAAGACATAGTGGAAATGGAAAAGGTGCAAAAGAGAGCAACTAAGATGATTACTGGGCTGGGGCACCTTCCTTATGAGGAAAGGATACGGCATTTGGGCCTCTTCAGCCTAGAAAAGAGGCGCCTGAGGGGGGACGATTGAGAGATACAAAATTATGCACAGGAAGCACAGAGTGGATAGAGAGATGCTTTTTACACTCTCACATAACACCAGAACCAGGGGACATCCACTAAAATTGAGTGTTGGGAGAGTTAGAACAGACAAAAGAAAATATTTCTTTACTCAGTGTGTGGTTGGTCTGTGGAACTCCTTGCCACAGGATGTGGTGATGGCATCTGGCCTGGATGCCTTTAAAAGGGGATTGGACAAGTTTCTGGAGGAAAAATCCATTACGGGTTACAAGCCATGATGTGTATGTACAACCTCCTGATTTTAGAAATGGGCTATGTCAGAATGGCAGATGCAGGGGAGGGCACCAGGATGCAGGTCTCTTGTTATCTGGTGTGCTCCCTGGGGCATTTGGTGGGCCGCTGTGAGATACAGGAAGCTGGACTAGATGGGCCTATGGCCTGATCCAGTGGGGCTGTTCTTATGTTCTTAAGTCCTTTTAGTAGTATAAGATGCAGTTCATCCTGTCCAAATGAATTCATTTCAGCCATTTAGGTAACTCTTAACCAGATGCACATTAGATGGGACTAGATGGGCCTATGGCCTGATCCAGTGGGGCTGTTCTTATGTTCTTATGTAGATCTCTCTCTCTCTCTCTCTCTCTCTCTCTCTCTCTCTCTCTCAATCTGTAGACCTGTCCCATTCCCATTTACACGTCTCTTGTGGGGCTGCACACATGTCTCCCCCCCCCCCTTGGTCAACCTTCTGGGAAAAGATGGATGCAAAGTAGGAGCAGATCAGCCTTCTCTTTGTCACAGGATAAAACTTCATCATCCTTACTAAGCAGCAAACTTACATTTTGTTCCCCTTTTTCCTTTGAACATAACTTTTAAAAAAAACCAAACCCTTTGGGGGCTTTTTTGCTGAAGCTGAAGACCAACATTGTTACAACCTTTCTAACAGCTCAGTCCTAAAGGCGGCACCGCTGCTGGGTGCCAGTGGCATTAATGCGTCTACCACTGCATCCTGCGGCCCCATGGCAGCCAACAAAGATCTCCTTGGGGGAGCCCCAACCCCCACAATGGGGCTTTTCAAGTCTGTGCTGGCTATTTTGCTGACCTGACACATAGTTCAGGATCTGAACCCTTCTGCCCCGGTTGCTCTGCCCCTGCCCTCCCCTGCCTTAGAACGCCCCCCCCCCGGCTCTGAGGACCTCACTGTCACCTGTCTTAGGTAGCTCTGGGCAGCATCCAGCCAGTGCTGAGCTCAGCACTGACAGATGCTGGATTGGTGCCAGCACTGTCTTGGTGCAGGGTGTCGCAGGTGTGCCTTACGCCATGTTTTCAATACCCAGCGCCAGAGATACACTTGCACCACCAGCACTGAAGAGCTTAGGTTTGGGCTTTAAATCAAACATTTTCCAAAGCATTCAATATTTTCTGAATCTTCAGCTTTGATCTAAGCCTAAAAGTACGTAGACAAGTACATAAGTGCCAATATCTTGCTGCTATTACTGCTTTCAGCAGTTTAAAAAAATAAAAGATAAAAAACTCTTTAAAATTTTTGCCTCCTCATATGTTCAGTGCCCATTTGAACATTCCAAAGGCGAAACTAATTTTCTTGAGAGACAAATGATATTTTTCTATAACTTGCATACTGAAGTATCAGAGTAATGCACAAAAGGGAGTAAACTGAGACACATAGAAGTTAATTGACTTGCCCAAGGTCATAAAGCAAATGAATAAAAAGAAAGAACAGGGCATCAAGCCAATGTTCTAAAGATCTCTGCTTTTATGCATTATTTGCTGAATGATATTATATAGAACCTTTTTCTGCCCTTTATCTATGAGGTTGAATACCACGCTAGAAAAATAAACCCAAATTTTTTTCCCTACTTATTCTTCAGATCCAAGTTAGTGCTTGGAGCCGTAAACCTTAAGGGAAAGTTTTTCTTATCAAGTCAATTATGGTTCAAACCAGCTTCTGTGAATTTGTTTGATAGTGTTAGAGAAAAGGGTGGAGGGGTAAAAGTTCAAGGCTGGACTTTATTTCATATAGATGTGTTTGCTCGCTATTAAATTTGAGACCTCAAGTAACAGGGCCATTCAAACTTTTAAAATGTAGTTAATGAGTTGCTTTGCCCTAGTAACCATGGCAACAAGCAGCCAAAATCCTCAGTTGTTATCTGTGGGCAAACTTGGTAGGGGAATGTTTGCATTATAACTCATTTTGGTACTATCTCTATATTTCCGGTTGCTGAAAAGAGATATAATTAGGGTTCACAGTCAAGATCACTGAGTGCAGATTATTTTCCCTCTTACATAGTTCAATTCTCATTTTATTTGTACAATGAGGGCAGTTAAACTAGGAGTGCTAGAATTTCCCCCTCATGCTACAGATTTGAAAAAGAGGTTTAAAACAGCATTTTTCAACATTTGTCCCCTGCTGTACCACTTTGCATGGTACATCTATTGCAAGTACTACCAGAAGTATCTGATGATGATGTAATCACCAATTACTTCCAGATTGGGAAGCCAGATGTAATGCAACAAACACCAGTAAGAAGCTCAGGGTGGACAGGAGGGCTTTTACAAGTAAGCAGAAAGTGCACACTGGAGTTCGGCCCGCTGGACCTGGGCTCCTAAGGCTGCTTGTCACATTGCATTACTAGTCTCATTGCCAGGTGGCAGGGGTCTGGGGGTCCCATGCATACCACCGGACACAACCTCAAGTACTACGAGTGGTACAAATATCAGTGGGTGAAAATCACTGATTTAAAACATTTCTGTCTCATATTTCCCACTTGAAGGTGATGCAAGGAGACAAATCAACAAAGCTAAACTTGATTGCTACCAAAGATTGCAATCTAGCTGCTACCAAGCTATGGCTCCCGTATCTTGTACTTGCGCCTCTGATTGTTTGTAACTTTGACTTTACATTATCAAGACATCTAGAGTCATAGGTTGTGCATTATAAGGCACTGACCCTGCCTTATCATTGTAGTCAGGATCTACAAGGGCCCTAGATCTCAGGTGGCATTTGAGGAGACATTGGCATCCAACACTGTTGCATATGGCACACTGACTATGGCACACTACTGCAGACACAGCAATTCATAGTGTTATTAGGCTGCTTCAGGTGCCATTACTTGTGGAGCAGCCTGTGGACTTGGAGCCCAATCCTGGGCTTGACGTGCCAGCTTACCGCCAGCGTGCACTGCCACAAACATGCCGTAAGGCACGTTTGCAAGCCTTACCGCTGGGAGAGTGCCCATGCTAGCCCAGCACTGGCTGCCACACCGACCGCTGAGCTGCAGCACGGTAAGCAGGGGCGGGGGGTAGGTGGGGAGGAGGCATTCTGGGAAGGCGAGAGGCATGTTAGGGGGAGGGAGCGGGGAGGGAGGGAGGCAGGTCTGGTGGAGCTCTGCTCCACTGGATCCTGTCTGTTTGTGTGGGGCTCAGTGCTCTACATGAATGTCTTTACCTCACCACCGACGTTTGGGTCGGCAGTAAATTGAGTAGCCCCACTGTGGGGCTACTTCCCTTAACCAGGAGAAGGGGATAAAAGTCCTCTTCTCCCAAGGTGCCGCCTGTGGTAGTCCATAGAGTGCAGGATCCAGTGGCAGCCATTTTCGGTGCTGCCGAAGCTGCGTGCCACAGGAGCTCAGGATTGGGCTGCCCATCCCTGAGAAGTGCCAGTGTCCATGTCAGTCTCTTTCGCCTCTCCCCTTCCCCTCCAGCCAAAAACAAGTCAGTGTGAGCAGGTATAGTTCCTCCTCACCCTACAAGGGTGGAAGAACCTTCTTCTAGCAACCAGAGGCAAGCCTGGGAAGCTGGGGGTGGGGAGGAATTGCCTAATGGGGGCCCATGTAGTGAAGGCCTGGAACCTAACCATGCCCAAAACATCACTGTGTGGTGTAATGCTGTGTGATCCAGTGCACCACACAACACTGGGTTAAATAAAAGCAACAGGTTCACTTCCAGTATCTCATTTTGAACCAAAAATCACTGAGCAGAAAAAGATCTACTAAGCATAATCAATATCTCCATATGTCTCAATTTCCACTCCACAGAAAATACTTTAATTGCACAGCAAAACAAACTCCATGCCCCAGATGGCGAGATAAAAATCAAATTTGTTCCAGTCCTACAACTCCCAGCTAGAACAGTATCTGAGGCTATAATATGATGCTTCTGAGAGATATAAGCAATGGAACAAATCTGGCACTAGCCCTTTCAGAACTGACTGTAGGCATGTTTCGATAGCTCCAGTACTTAATGGGCAATGCTGATGGGCCCATAACTGCAATTGTGTCCATTCCTCTTGCCAATCAACCAAACTTTGTCATTCTCTGTCTTCACTCTTCCCATGCTGTTGAGGCTCAGAAAAAGAAGACTGTATGCCGTAGGCTGGCCTAGTGACAGAATGAACCATCTTCAATCACTGTGCTGTCATTGGCTGCTACACCAAATTACAATAACTAGTGATGGTTGTTAATCCAAATGAGAGAAACTAAGTTTGTGTCACCAGGTTGCTCAGAACTCTACTAAGAAGATAACAATAATTAATGCTCTCTGCTGTTTGTTGGAAGTGCAGAAAGGTGCGACAAAGCATCCTGCATCTCAAGAGGGCAACGTAGCTAATAGGCTAGCCAGAGGGAACATGAGGACTTCCCCTTTTACTTTTCCATAAGCTCTCATTGGGTATACAGATTGCTATTCTCCATCCTTCCTCCTTCTTCTTCCCAGCCTCCCTCCCTCCCTCCCTCCCCCCCCTCTCTCTCTCTCTCTCTGGAGTTTTTGTATTTTTGTAAATGAAATATTTCCTTTCTTTATGACCACATGTCTTAGAACAATATTCTTAACAAAAGTCTCCCAACCTGCTGTGTATACCAGCTACACAGAGGCTCAACTGGTACCTATTGGAGGGTGACCTAGTGGGTTCCTTCCATTATTCTATTATTCTAATGCTATTGATATTTGCTACTTGTACAACCATGCTTAGGTGTGATTGTAAGCAATACTTGAAAAGGTAGGATACAAAAAATCATTTCTTAAATGACAAACAGGCCAACTTATTATCTCTAAAGCAACAACTTTAGAAATGCAAACAACTGGAAAATGTAAACCATTCAGGTCGCAATCCTAACCCTTTATGTCAGTGCTTTCCAGCACTGGCATAGCGGTGCCAATGGGACGTGTGTGGGTGTCACTCACAGAGGCCTCCTCAACTCACTCACAGAGTTGGGTGTCACTCACAGAGGCCTCCTCAAAGTAAGGGAATGTTTGTTCCTTTACCTCAGAACTGCATTGCCCTTATGTCAGTGGTGGAAAGCACTGACATAAGGGGTTAGGATTGTGCCCTCAGTGACCCAAGTTTTTTATGGGGCCAATGTGCCCCTGATACTGGTAAGCACAGAATAAATTCATTTGAGTTTCAGTCTGAAGTTTCAGTGTCATCCTTTCCCTGCTTGTGGAAAAAGTGAAAAACACTCGGAGCCCAATCCTATCCAATTTTCCAGCACTGATGCAGCCATGCCCTATGTCTGGGGAACAGTCACAGTCCTCACTGTAGGGAACATTTATTCCTTTACCTACAGGCTGCACTGCAGCTGCATCAGTGCTGGAAATTTTGACAGGATTGGACCCTTAGACACTGATGTATGATAAGCTATAGGTGGATTCACTTTTTAGGGAAGCAGCCCAACCAGGCCTATACTGGGCAGCTGTGTAAAAGTTCTTCATAGGATGCACAGAATGCAGTACAAGTAGAGTGATTTTTTTGTTGGTGGCCTGTGCTAAGAAGTTCCTGTGATGTCTGAGATCTAAGAGCCTGATCCCTATGAGCTAAAACCAGCAGTGCTGGAGCCCAGCGCTGGCACTTGGTGTTGTAAATGTACTGTAAAGCATGTTTACGGCACAGCAGGAGGAGGGAGATTCTGCACTGGGCCCAGTGTCAGAAGCAAGATAAGTGGCACCACCAGCAGGCGGTGTGGCTGTTTAGGGTGGCGGGGGGCGGGGTGGGTGTTCCAGGATGGGGGGAGGGCAGAACAGGAGAAGGGACTGAGGTGGGACTGGAGGACGCCTCCTCTGCCAGATCCTATCCTCCATGTAAAGCTGAAAAGCCAGACATGGAGGTTCTCAAGTGGTTGGCAACCTTCAGTTTCGAAAGACTATGGTATAAGCCTACAGCACCTGGTATTCCCAGGCAGTCTCCCATCCAAGTACTAACCAGGCCTGACCCTGCTTAGCTTCTGAGATCAGTTCTCAAGTCTGTGCTGGCAAAATACCCAGCTCAACTTGAGAAACTCCATTGTGGGGCCAGTACCCTCACTTGGGCAAAGGGAACGAATGTCCTCTTCCCCTGAGGGACCTCCGGCGGCCTCCGTGGGCCCGCTGGATACAGTAGGATCAAACCAGACACAATTATAAACACATCTTTTGTGCCTGTATGTTTTTTCTTCATTAAAATAGCAGCTGTCAGAGGGGGGCATCAATATGAGGGCCACTGTATGCAAAGGGGCATTTCACCCTTTCTCCTTGCACTGTGGTCTCCACAAAAATGCTTCCACTCCTCAAAGCATCTTTAAGCCCCAGGAGAAAATGGCTTCCATTGTGCTATTGGTATAATCTCTCTCTAGTCATTCCTCCTCAGTTACACATTCAACTAGGAAGCTGCAGTAACACACAGGGCAAGGTACTATGCAAATTCATACCAGATAATGCACCAAGCAGGGTTTTTAAATCTAAATTTCATCAATCCCAATCCAGAAAACCGTGGGTGGTCAGATAAGAACATAAGAACAGCCCCACTGGATCAGGCCATAGGCCCATCTAGTCCAGCTTCCTGTATCTCACAGCGGCCCACCAAATGCCCCAGGGAGCACACCAGATAACAAGAGACCTCGTCCTGGTGCTCTCCCCTACATCTGGCATTCTGACTTAACCCATTCCTAAAATCAGGAGGTTGCGCATACACATCATGGCTTGTACCCCATAATGGATTTTTCCTCCAGAAACTCGTCCAATCCCCTTTTAAAGGCGTCTAGGCTAGACGCCAGCACCACATCCTGTGGCAAGGAGTTCCACAGACTGACCACGCGCTGAGTAAAGAAATATTTTCTTTTGTCTGTCCTAACCCGCCCAACACTCAATTTTAGTGGATGTCCCCTGGTTCTGGTATTATGTGAGAGTGTAAAGAGCATCTCCCTATCCACTCTGTCCATCCCCTGCATAATTTTGTATGTTTCAATCATGTCCCCCCTCAAGCGTCTCTTTTCTAGGCTGAAGAGGCCCAAACGCCGTAGCCTTTCCTCATAAGGAAGGTGCCCCAGCCCCGTAATCAGCTTAGTCGCTCTCTTTTGCACCTTTTCCATTTCCACTATGTCTTTTTTGAGATGCGGCGACCAGAACTGGACACAATACTCCAGGTGTGGCCTTACCATCGATTTGTACAACGGCATTATAATATTAGCCGTTTTGTTCTCAATACCCTTCCTAATGATCCCAATGATGCTCACAAAGACCTCTTGCAAATTTAAGACTCCCTTTTCATCTCATTGGACAGATGCACAAGCAGACTGAAATTAGTGGTAGAGCCACTCTGGGTGAAGAATATCTGTACACACAGGCCTGGCAGGTGCTTGCACGTCATCCGAGTCAGCCTAAAATTGCTGCATTTTTCCCACCCAAAGAAAAAATTTGTTTAGAATGTTTTGCATGTTAAATCTCATTTTCACCCAAGGTGGCTACAGAGAGGGGAGTGAAGCCAAGCTCTGGAAGAGCCCCCTTCCTTTTTCCCTTAGCTTCAGCTGCTCTCAGAACAGTTTCCTCGCTCCACGTGGGTCCAATTTCAAATGGACAGGAGGAGCTGGGCTTCCAGCAGGCACCACTCTTCCTGTTCACTTGAAACAGGACCCAGGCAGTCTATGGAGGCTGTGCTGAGAGCAGCCTAAGCTAAGGGAGGGAGTCAGGGGCTCCACGTCCTCATCTCTCAGTCTACAATGTGCTTTGCTATTTCGCTGGGTGGGTGGGGAACAGGAGAAACTACTACTGTACAGCAGTGGGAAGGGGAGGTTGAAGCTAGGAAAGTTCACAAGATTGTGTCAAATGAGTGTAATACACTGCTCCTGAACATGAACAGAGACAAAGATTAAGCTTCAAATACAATTTGCATGTTCAAAGAACTGTTCTGCATCCCTTTTACCAATTCAATAAGCCTTGGACATAAATCTCAATTACAGGAAAATTCAGTTTTATGAATCAACAGCACCTGCAAGAGTTAGAAGAGATACATTTGCTGGTCAAGCTCTCCAGAGAGAAGCCAAATATGACAAAACACTTGCATGTGCTGGGGAGTTACTATAAATAACACCTGAGAATCGATGAGATCCCAGGTTATGATGATCAATAACTAATTTGCTAGTTATGCATGTCAAGTCTCTTTCTCAGGCTTAGGTTATTATGACCTGTTTGTATGTTTGTCTGGCTATACCTTTTCCTTCAGTCAGCTATTTAAAGAAGTACTATTTTTAACTCTCTCACTAGCAACTATGAGTGAATCAACCTCTTATTTTCTTTACCAAAAGGACTGGATAATGATTTCTTCTGCTCTTTGAAGTAAAGGGGTAAACTCAGGAGGAAAAAATATGGTCCTTACTTTGTCCTTTGAGAGGAGATCAAACTCTAAAGTAAGGCTTGGTGCAAACTCAGAGCGCAGTCCTAACCTGTGACAGACACTGCCAGGCTGCATGGCCTGTGCTGCAGCCTACACAGGGTAGAGCAGGCTGGAGGTCACCTTCAGGAAAGGGGATAATTTTCCCCTTACCCCATGTAACATCCTAGCCTGCCCTATGTGGCTGCTCGGATCTGCGCCAGCTATTTAGACTGTGGGACAAATGATGAGTTCAAAAAGAGCAATTTAATTTTTGGAAGCTTAGCCAAAACAGCTGCTGATTTTATTCATATGCCAACCTCATTTTTCTGAAGCACACAGAAAACAAATTCTGTTCTCAGTAATGAGGCAGTTCCAATTAGTGTATCATGGGATAGCTATACAAATCTTGTTTGGATTTAGGGCTCCATTTTATTTTTAAAACACTCTGGGGTAGTATATATTTTATGATAACCACAGCCTCATATATTATTACCATGTAATTTAATATTGTTACATCATTGCATGTTTATCTTCTAACCAGAGTTCAGCTGGGATGATGTTATTAAAATACGTTTGCTGCAACATTCTTTTCCATGCCAATAATATCAGGTGAACAAGCAAGCGGTCTTAAGTAGGTTCCCCTGAAGAATCAACTTAACCACATCATCCAGAGCAAAGAGCCCACAGGAAGGGCCATTACTTGGTGGTAGAACCTCCACTTCATATGAAGAAGGCACTAAGTTCAATCCAACCCATCCCCAGAACAGGCTGGGAAAAGCTCCTGTTTGAAACCCTCAGGAGCTGCAGCTGGTCCCTGTAGGCAATACTGAGTTGTGTTGACCAAGAGTACAAATCTGGTCCCTTGCCATATAGTACTCTTGCAACCCAGTCCTATGGAGTAGCATTTCTCAAACTGTGGGTTGGGACAGTGGGCCACAAGCCAATTTCAAGTGGGATACATAGCACCTAGCTCAGTCACCACTGAAAATACAGGGTACAGAACTGCTGGGCAGGGTGGACTCCTGGCGGGAGAAAGGCATGGTGCTTTGGCCTGAATTGGTGGAAAGATGGGACACTGGAAATGGGGGAGGGCTGTGTGGTTGGAGAAGGATTGAAATCTGTGATCTGCTTTGACTTCTGAGCCCGAATGTTTGAATTCCAAGCTATGCAAAATAACAGCAAGATGGGATATGCTATGGGACCTTTGGCTGATCGTGGCTTAGGTTTGAAGCCTAAATTGATGTCACTTCTGGTCATGACATCACTTTCAGGTTAATGACATCACTTCTGGTGAGTCCCGAGAGATTGTCATTCTAAAAAGTTGGTCCCAATGCTAAAAGGTTTAAGAACCACTGTAGAGGATTGGGCTGCAGGCAGAGTGCATTAGGACAGCAGAAGTGACTTCTGCTATTGGAAAATGGTATGTGCAGTGCGCCATTAGTGGTCACTCTGTGAGCAATGTCACAAAAGGTGGCAGTGCCGCAGCTCCACCACCAGACCCTGACATACCCACCAGACCCAGGAAGTCAGCAGTGAGGGTAAGGGATGGGCTGGGAGGGCTAAATATCTGGTACAATTCCAAGTGGGCCCATGAAGACAAATCAGGTCTGGGAAGGGAGTTAGGATTCAGCTGGTGCTGCTGCCACCGAACTTGTCCCCTTCCTGGGCCTGATCTACCCTCCTCCCCACCCTTGTCTCCCCATTCTGCCTCCTCTGTGCCCCTTTCCTCTCCCCACCTCCCTCCAACCTCCTTAGGTCACTTAACAAAGTTAGTGGGTATCTCTTGTCTGCTGGCATGCAAACCCAGCTGCTTGTCACTTCTGGCAGTGACCTGGCTATACACTCCAGCATGTCACATTTGTGACAGTCAGAAAGCACATTATATCACCAGTATGCCTGTTCCAGTGGCATAACACAGCAATAGGATTGGGGCCATTAATAATATCTCCATCCTAACTGCATTTTTTTTCAAGCTGAAAACTCCAACATTGTAGCCATTCCTCATCAGGGCAGTTCTCCAGTCCTCTGATTAGTTTGGTTGCCCTCTTTTACACCTTTTCCAGTTCAATAATATCCTTCATGAGATGTAGTGACCATTACTGTACACAGTATTCCAAATGTGACTGTACCTTAGGTTTATATAGGGTCATCATAATTTTTTATTTATTTTTCACATTTTTATACCACCCTTCCTTCAAGGAGCTCAGGGTGCTGTATGCAGTTACTCACCTCCTTTGCTTTTATAATATTAGTAGTCTTATTTTTATCCCTTTCCTAATGATCCCTAGCATGAAATTTTGAAAATAAATCAGTTTCCTCCAAAACTTTCCTACACTTAATTTTTCATGAACCCATCAGGTTGAACTAAAGAGCTTTGTGTATTTTAAAATTCTATTACTTCAGCCTATCTATATGTGTATGTCATCCCAATCTTTCAAAATGTTTTAAGCCATTTAGGTTTCTAAATGAATTCCCAAGAGCATCACTTCATTATTTCACAATTAGACAAAAGAGATTTCTGAAATTGTCTTGTGTTATCTTATTGCAGGCATAATTTAAAAACAGAGTTCCATTTGCAGACTAGCACTCTGATCCATTACAGGCAATGGCATGATAAGGATCTTAATATGAAGGGGATTTTATAACAAAGCAAATTAGACAGACACAAGAGGTTCCACTGCTCTAGCAGCACTGAGTATTTTCCTAGAAGCCTAGAAAGAAATGAAAGCCAAAAGCATAGTGGAGATTGCAGAAATTGCAATTATACTTTATTAAGCGTTTTCCACAATTAAGTAAAATTCACCTCTTATATATTCAGTTCTGATGTAATATGTTGAAGGTTCATCAGCCTGGAAAGTGGTAGCATGAGCAAATGTAATGTCACTATGATGAATGTCAACGTCTGTTTGAATATAAATGTTTGCATTCCAAAGGCTATCCATGCTATCTAAGGAGGAAACTGAGAGTACTGATAGAAGGTGACAGAATGACCAGGGTAATATGCCCTTAGGGCAAATGCTTAAAATTTAAAAGCTTAAAAGCACCCCATTTTCATTTAGGGGAAAGCTTAAAAATTGAAAACTGGCTGCTCTGCTGAATTGGCAAGCTCTGCTAAATGTCAAGGTTGCTCAAGGCATCTAGCTACTGGCAAGAGATAAATTTTAAAACAACACATATTTTAGACAAGGCTTATTCCCTTTGAAAGTAAGAAAGAGATGGGAGGAGGAGAATGCTAGGGAGGCTTCTGCTTTTGAAGGCTCTAAATTTGAATGGCAAAACAGATAACAACGAGCAGGTGGGCATTATTTGGCAGAAGAATACCCATCTTAGCATTTACAGTTTTAAAATTATTATTCTTTCATGCTTTTTAGAGCAAAGGACAGTGTAGCTAGAAGCCTTACATTAAAACACTGGAAGAATTATTTTAGAAGCTGTTCACAGAAGTCTCATAGAAGTGCCAAAGATATCACCATGTTTGCCTGACAGTTATTCTTCCAAGCTTTAAATAGTTTTTGCCCTTAAAGTGTAACCAATATATATAGAGATATAGTAGCTATTAAAGTAGGTTTTAACTGTCTGATTTTATTAAAGGTCTGATTAAAGCATAAATGTTGCAGTGACCCCTGGGGGAGCAACCAAAGCCCAGGGGTCAGGTTGCTGGATATAGGTGCGAGAGCAGAAGCCATGAATGGTCAGACAGAAAATCAAGAGACAGCAGACATATTGAGGGTTGAGAGTGCAGAGAGAGAGAGAAGCTGATTCTACTAGCCTCCTCCTGCGTTTTTATTGTACTTGCAACATTGCTACATTCGGTTCTCAGATAAAACCACATTAGAATCTCATACAGGGGTGAGAACAATGGGTGCTTCTTCACAGAGTGCTGTATCAGCTATTGTCACACTTCAGCCTGGGAACTAGCAGCCTTGTCGGTTTGCCGTTTAACAAGGGGGGTTTGCCCGCAATTGCCATCGCACCAAGGCTTTCTGTGTGCTTCTGCTTAAGCACTTAAAAACACCACACATAAAGGCATATAAAATAGTGAAAACTCTAAGGTTAACAACAACAACAACAACAACAACAACAACAACTTTATTTTTACCCCGCCTTTCTCCCCGAAGGGACTCAAGGCGGCTTACAAAATATTAAAAACATAATTTAAAAAACAAATAAAAAAACATATTAACACATCATAAAAAACAGCAGTCAGAGTAAAAAAAATAGGTAAAAAGAGCATAGAGCAGCAGCAAGTCATAAAAGAATCAGGCCTGTAAAAAATATTAAAAGATGTTAAAAAGATGTTAAAAGGCCAAGAACTCAGAAGGCCTGTTTAAACAGAAGGGTCTTCAGGCCTCGCCGAAAGGTCTCAAGAGAGGGAGCCATTCTTAAGTCAAGGGGAAGGGAGTTCCATAGCGTTGGTGCCACTACTGAGAAGGCCCTATTTCTTGCAGCCGCCCCACGTACCTCCCTAGGCGGCGGCACTTGTAAAAAGGCCTTCTCTGATGACCTGAGAGGACGAGCCAGATTGTACGGGAGCAGGCGATCTCTAAGATACCCTGGTCCAGAGCAGTATAGGGCTTTAAAGGTCAATACCAGCACCTTGAATTGGGCCCGGAAACGAATGGGCAGCCAGTGTAGCCGCTGGAGAAGCGGACTGACAGAGTCAAACCGCCTACCTCCAGTAACCACACGGGCCATCACATTCTGCACTAGTTGCAGTTTCCAAACTGTCTTCAAGGGCAGCCCCACATAGAGCGCGTGCCTATCTACAGCCTATTAAGAGTTAGCCCCATCAATGATGTCAAACTTCAGCCAATGGGATGTTCAAATCTTCAAACAAAGGACCCAAAATGTTATAAAGGGTCTGGTTAAGATTGATACTGGCTCTCAGTGCTTTGGACAGGAGTCCCTTGAGATGCCTGCTGCTGGCAATGTAATAAAAGCTTGCAGACGATCACCCTTGACTACTGAGTCTTGCTTTTGAACCTTGCAACACCTTGCAACAGTACTACACTACACTAAAGACTTATATTGATTTAATAACCTTTATTCTGACATTTCAGCGACGTGGAGAGGGGGGATTTGCTGCATGGGTAACAGCCTGTCCTCCATACCTACTTTACCCAGGCTTCGCGCACTGGAAAGGACACTCTGTTCCAGAGCCACCATTCAGAGCGTGACACAGTGGTCTTCCGAGACTGAAGGATGCCAACATATCCTGACAAATCCTGGGAACCGTAGTTGTGAAGAAAGGGATGGGTAGAGATCTCCATCACTATTCTAACCACATCACCAAACTACAGTTTTCAGGATTTAAGAATGCCATGATAGTTGCTGTTGGCAGCCTTCAGTCTCGAAAGACTATGGTATCGCGCTCTGAAAGGTGGTTCTGGCACAGCATCTAATGTGGCTGAAAAGGCCGATTCGGGAGTGACAATCCCTTCCACAATGGGAGCAAGTGCAGTCTGTCCCTGGTCTGTCTCCCTGGCTATGGGCCTTCCTTCTTTGCCTCTTTGCCTCAGTCAGTTGGCCAAGTGTCTCTTCAAACTGGGAAAGGCCATGCTGCACAGCCTGCCTCCAAGCGGGCCGTTCAGAGTAAAATGACGTAAAACCAACACATGCTTGCAAAATGGTGGATCTATCAGCAATGGTACACACCAGATCTTATTCCCTCTTTTGAAAAACTCTCCACCCCTTTTTCCTCCTCAGACATAAACCACCAAAATAAGTTGGCATATGTTCAAGGTTCAAGGGCTTTACAGATGTAAGTAAAGAACATTTTGGGCTGATTGGGCCACTTTGTCACTGGAACTCACATTCCAGCAGTGCAATGTGCAAAAGGCAACATGTCATTTAGTGTGGCGGGGCTGCCATGGCAAGTAGCAAGCAAGCAGCCATGGACATGTGCCAATTGCCTGCCAAGGAGCCCCAGCTCTGGTAGGTCAGCACAGAGGGCAGAGGAGCGTGGAGGAGAGGGAAGAATGAGGCTGGGGGGGGGGGATTGATGCATCAGCACTGGTGGTCAAGGATAGGCTTGGGTCCTATGACTCAAATTCAGCAGCTGAAAGTACATTGCTATGCAGCTGAACCTGTTGGTCACAGACAGATCATGTGCCCTCCGTCCTGGAATCAAAAGAATCCTGATTTTCAATAATAAAAAACTGCAGTCTTTGCAACTGCCTGAAATGCCTGAACATGCCAAAGCATCCTGGCCTACAGGACTGCATGGAGAGTGGCTGTGACCAGCCCTTTTATCACAAAATTCTCCCTGTAAATGTGGGAACCGGAACCACACAAACATGCTACATGCTTCAGTGGCCACACATTTGGCCACACATGGTAAGAAACGGATGGTATCCTTTCTCACAAAAGCTGAATACATGGATTTTCCGTGGGGGGGGGGTGGCATGGTCAGCACAGACATGGGCATCAGAGTTCATGACCAACAAATGCAGTCTTGTCTTCCATCTCCCTGTTTACTGATAAATGATGAGAGCATGTCATTTATCTGCTCTTTTATTTCTTACTACATTCCCTTACACAGTGTAAACCCCTGGATAAAACTTTGAACTAAACTGGTTTTTTGCAATGTCTCATAGGAAGCATAGTCTGTGCTAGCAGGAAACCATTCCTCTCTGTACTTCAAAAGACAGAGGATTTGGGTGCTTTTGTGAAAACAGGCCTTATGCTGTCTGGGAATTAGCACTGTCCTGTCCCTTTTGAAGCTGTACATCCTTCTGCCAAAACAGCCAGGTGCCAATTATAACAAGTTTTGCATCACCTCAGAACTGGGCAACTGTAGCGTGTCTGATAGTTAACCCAGATCAGAGAGAGCTCATCATCCCATGCTCAATAAGAGCCTGAAATAATTGGGATGCTTCTTTCAGTTAAGTGGCAATTCCCTTCCTCAAGCAAGACCTATGGTATATTTTTTATGCCCCCTTTGGTTAGAGATAGGGACGGTGGGGCAAAAAAGAATTGCTTTCTCCTCAATTTGTGAAGTTTTAGTTGCAGATTCACATTTAGGCCTACTATACACATTGATTCTTCTCATTTCTCCCCCCTTTCCCCAAGAGAAAGAGAGAAAATATTAGTGGCGATATAAGATGGAATGTAAGTAGAAGTGTATGTATGTTAGGAGATTGCTTCAAGCAAGTTCTCCCTCTCCCTTGGAGGTGAATGCTTCAAGACAGGTAATATCCTCCTCCTGTTAAGTGCTGCCTGTGCCAGGAGCTCCTTATTTTCCCTTGGAGAAGTTTCATCAGTATATTTAACAATCATCTTTTGCTTTTTCCCTTTGTAATTGAAAATGCTTTTTCTTTTAATATTTGACATCATAGCTTTTAGTCATTTACTACTTTTTATTAAAAAAAAAAAAAAAAAGATCATTGTTTGTAACTCATTGGACTCTGAGTCACTTCCTATTATCTTTTCATTCTTATGGTGACAGTTTGGGAGAGTTGCATCATGGCCAAACTCTACAAGATTCCTGGACATGCATGTAAATACACAGTGCATCTTCTCCAGGTCAGGTATGTTAACAACTGATCCTTATTATTTCATTCATATGTCCTCCTGTTTATCAGATATGACATGTGCATAGAATTACACAGTTATTGGCACTGTTCTTATTGCTGTATCAGGCAATGACTACAAGGGGTCTCAGCAGTGTTACATAGTTGCAATCTCGAGTTATGTATTTCTATTCTTTTAGGCTCAAGCTTTATCCAGGACATTTATGATAAACTGGTCTCAGGTAAACCAAAACTTCATTACTTTTCACCACCAGTCCATGTTCATATAGCAGAATGTGAGATTCAAGTTTCAGGATAAGAGGTAATTCATGTTCAGCTATATACGTATTAATGCAGATGCTTTTAGTCACTTCAAATAAATAGTGACCTAATAAAAACATTTGCCCATTAAATAATTGTTTAGAGTGCATTAGCCAGTAAGGAACTACAGACTATTCTACAGATCCAAGAAGACTAATTCCGTCTACACTGGCTGCCATTTGTTTCCAGGTCTAATTCAAGGTACTGGTACTTACCTTTATGGCCCTATATGGCCTGGGATCACAGAATCTGAGGGACTGCCTACTTCAGTATAATCCTGCTTGCTCTCTTAGGTCATCTGAAAGGGCCCTGTTGAGAGTGCCACTGCTGGAAGAAGTGAGAGGTGCAGTGACAAGCAACAGGGCCTTTTCATGTGTGGCACCACTTTTATGGAACTCACTACCAGAACATCTAAAATCTGCCCCTTCAATAGAAAGTTTCCATTAAGGCCTAAAAACATTTTCATTTACATTAGTTTTTGGGGATGGGTAAGGGTGGAATATTCCCGGTTGTCTTTTATGTAACCTGTTTTTTGTGTATTCATGTGTTTTGTAGTTGGTTGTTTATTGTTTTTGTACCTGTTACCACCTATGGGTTTTTAGAATTATTATATTACTGCTGTGCTGGTTTTAAGCGATCTGGAATTTAACTATTGTTTTTCATTTTATGCTATGTTTTTATGTACTAAGTTTTGTAAACCACCTTGCGTTTTTGGAAAGGCCGGTTATAAATTTTTTAAATAAAATAAAATAAATAAATGCTCAGGGAAATCCTTATGCAACAGTGATAACTTGCATTTTTCTGTTCTGGTTATTGGTGGCCTTTAGTCTCACCTAGTTACTGTTGGACAGTTTCATATGCTGTTATAAGCTATGCTAGCCAGGGCTCTGTGATCAGGGTGCATCTGCCGGGGTTAAGGCTTCTCCTAGAGACACATAAAAACTAGAGCCTGAGTAACATTCAGAAGCATCTTAAGACATGCATAGTCACAGTAGGAATGGGGAGGCTTGTTGGCTTGATGCTATCAGAAATTTTACAGGCACACATTTTTATTTGATTTTTATTTTGTTGTGGTGAAATCCCCAATTTTCCCTTATTTCTCGCTTATTTTTTACCTTCCTAAGGAGGCTCTTATGTTGGATCAGCATTGTGAAGGGGCTAGTGCCACTAAGATGCAATAGCAATTTCTGCTCTGTTGTTTATAGCTTGTTTCCGTCTTCTTCCATAACTGACTGGTAGCAAAGAACTTCGCTCTGAACCAGTTCATTGGACCAGAAAGCCCACCTGATTCCACAAGTAGCAAATTCAAGAGGCCCAGGTGTTCCCAAGGAAATGGGGATCATAGGGCAATGCTGAGTGCTAGGCACTGAGTCCTGAACCCCATCATTCCTCTAACACTTTTTCATGTAGAGATATGAAAGAAAGTATGGAGACAGTTGCTGAGTAAGAAATGAACCTGCAGAAGTGCTCTTTGGCCTGTACTGTGTTCAGGCTGCCAGAGAATTCAAATGACTGCTTAAAATCAGCCCTAGATCTTGTCTCCTCCTAACCACCATGTTAGAAATGGCACTATGGGCTTTCCTCAGCCATGTGCATGTGCATTGGCTATGGAATGGCTCTCAGGGTGTTTGAGAACTGAAGTAAATCTTTGCAGGGGAGGGGGAAGTTAGCAACACGATTCCTAGGACTGCATTGCTGCCAAGGGGGGGGGGTTATACTTACCCTGCAGCCAACACCAGCCTCCAGGGTGTGTGGGGAGTCCCAAAGACTCCTCTGCAGGGCTCCTCAAGCCTTCACAAAGTTAAAAATCACAATCAGAACCTACTTCCAGTTTTCAGTTGCAAAACCAGAAGTGGGTTCTGATCACAATTTTTAGCTTTGTGGAGACTTGGAGAGCCTGCACCCCCTGGCTCCCTGCACCCCCTGGAGGCTGGTGTTGGTTGCAGGTAAGTGTAAACCCCCCCACCATTCCTGGCAGCAACGCAATCCTAAGGATCCAGGGGATTTGCCCTTCCTTGCCCCTTAAGGGGGCAGACACAGGGCTTCCCAGGCTGGTGGGTCTTGACACACCAGTTTGAGAACTCCTGGGTTAAAGAACATCATTATGATATCAGTGCCATTGCCATGTGTTTATAGGTGTCTTTCATATATGGACAAATATACAGGTAAACAGGAGTTGCTAGGGTCTCTGGGGAGGTCCATAGTGGTTGTACATTAACTTTATTTTTTACTGCTATTATTGTGCTTTTGACTTGGTTACTTGAAAAGCACATAACAGCAACTTGTTAGCCACTATCATGCTTCAGCTTACACTGGATATATTAATTATCCCATAACATTGCCTGTCTTTTCCACCTCCCTAAAAATTCTTGTATCCCAAACTTTAAAGTCACTAAGGCCCAAATCCTAACCAACTTTCCAGCACTGGCATAGCTGTGCTAATGGGACATGTGCTGCGTCCTGCAGATGAGTGGCACTCACGAAGGCCTGCTCAAAGTAAGGGAATGTTTGTTCCCTTACCTTGGAGCGTCATTGCCCTTATGTCAGTGCTGGAAAGTGCGTTAAGATTGCACCCTAAAGGTCTGATAAATCAGAGCATAGCTATGTAGACCAGTCATTTTCACCCACTGTGCTGTGGCACACTGGTGTGCCGTGAATGGTCCCCAGGTGTGCCACGGAAGTTTGGTGGATGGTCATTTATTAATAGGACCATTGGGGGATATGAGTCCCCCACCAACTGCATGGTGTACCTTGTCAATTGTCCAAAAACCGATGGTGTGCCTTGACAATTTTAGTACATTGTCCGTGTGCCACGAGACGAAAAAGACTAAAAATTACTGATGTAGACTATAGCACCATGAGACACTGAATTCAGATAATTATGAAATCTGGAACTTCTGCAATACAAGAAAAATGAAACACAGCAAAATATGTCTTTGCTAGAAACAGAGTGTTGGATAAGCATCAGAAATACTGGAAAAGTATAAACACCAGGGAGAGTTTTCATTGTTCTAATTAATGCATGGAAATATAATGAAGAGTGGTGGAACTAACTTAAGAAAATAATGTTACACAGAATATTCCAGTAAGTGGTAGAAGCCTGTGATATTACTCTATCAAACTCAACTGGACATTCTCCAAGAAAAAGTGCTGCATGAAAGAATTTGAATCAATGACATGATGAGCAGGATGATCTAATATGCTGTTCTCATCTCTTGTTTTTTACCCTCTATTAAACATCCCCGGAGTGCTGTACTTATTATAGCGCATTACAGTAATAAAGAGTTTTGCAGGAGCCTATCACTGACTTACAAATATTTCAAAGAGAAATGGCCAGACAAATAGGACCACTGTTTAATTTGGTAGCCCATAATTGTCTGCAACCATGTTGCATGCAACCTTTTATACTGAAATGGAGAGCTATAAAAATGACAAGCTATTGTTTTATAGCAGGAATTCATGCACCTCCAAGTGATGGAAATATTCTCTGACATCTGAGATATGTAGGAAGCTTTACTCAGGAATAATTGCGGTTTAAGCTCTTCAGCATTAGTGCCGGACAAGCAGCAGAAATAACTGACGCCAGTCATCTAATCGATGCCATCTCTGAATGAGAGTTTTTCCTTACAATTCATTTTGTACAATAATTGCATGTTTGTTACTCATTTGCTGGGTTATGTCTCTATATAGCTATTGTGCTTCTATTACAGACTCTTCAGAAGCAGTTGTGCTTCTGTTGCAATGTTTTACATTGTAGAGACAGCACCATGAAAATTTTGTACTTAGGAAAAAACACAGTAGTTCCTCTCCCTGCCAGATGCAGCAGCCATCACTGTACAGCATGCAATGTGAGTATACAACTGCCAAGGACTATGAGATACTCTTTAGGATGTAAATAGCATAGATACCTTATGTGCTACACCACTTTATTTAAAACACCACTTTATTTACCATAGATACTGGTATGCTATTTACATCCTACATAAAGATAATAAAGATTTACATCTTTAGGATGTAAATTACACTGCTGAACACAGTGGTGTGGGAAGGGTTCCTTGCTGTGGGGAGCAGTTTTTGCATATACTATGCATCAGAGCTCTGGATCAGGGCCATACACATTGCTGCCGCAACCTCATTTCTGGTGTGCACAGACAAACATCAAGTCTCTGCATCTTGAACTATTACATACACTCAGTGAGGACAGGTTATTGCCCCTCTGTAAAATCATTAACTATAGTCCCTTATTTAGATGGAGAGATGGGATGCTGCCGTTAAAAAAAAAATATCCAGGCACCTCTTTTTCATATCAGCATTGATATCATTTGAAAATAAAATGGGTGTTTGTTTTTTGGAATAAAGAATGCATCTTGTATTGAGTTGCAGGTAGGCAGTTACAATAAGAACATCCATTTTCTTTTATTGCTGAATTCCCTGAAGCCAAAGCATCTTCACTGCATCTTCTCTATTCTTAAATTGCTTACTTAAAATGAGAAATTTTACTTAAAATGAAATTAAATGAATTTAAATTTAAATTTAAAATGAAATTTTACTTAAAATGAGAAATACTGTTAATAATAATAATAATAATAATAATAATAATAATATGATAAAGAGAAAAAATTTATTTTTAAAAGTACCCAGAAAACATGGTTTTATAACTTCTCTCTTATATGTATAGCCATATCCTAACATTGTATTTGACAGAAGTAAATCAGCAGTCCCTTTGAGTTACAGAGTAAGAAGACATCTTCTCGCGCACACAACCACAGTCTATTTACTTATCTCTGGGTGAAAAACCTGTCAGACTGGATATGAAACATCTTGCTCTGCTGTTGCTGCCATTACAACGTATATCGGTATAAGCAGAGTCCTGATAAGAAATGTTGTATCAGTACATATATTTGTCAGTTTTCCCATTTTCATACAAATTGCACTCATCCATCTATGTAAAATGTGCAATATGAAACTAAATGCACCTGAAAAAATTGTTTAGCTAGTTGCAAACCTTGGTTCTTTAAGGAGTGTTTGGCTTACTTTAATCACTGTTATACCTTACCTCCTTCCCCCTTTTCTTTTTTCTTTTTTAGTTTTCTGTTTTAAATCAGGGGCCTCCAAACCCATGGCAAGCCTCTATCTGGCCTACGGTCAACCTCTGGTCCCCTCAGAGCCTCTGGCCCAGTCGACTGAACATAACCTGAGCTGTACTCCGGTTGCGTCTGGAGGGTGTTCTGAGGGCCAAGGAGGCTACCCACAGCTTCCCTGGCCCTCAGAATGCCTTCTAAATGCCTGAAAACATCATGTCCTGGTTTTCCTGAAAAACTGGAAGTAACTTTTTGTGCTATCTAAAGGCCTTAGAAAGCTTTCTGAGGGTCAGGGAAGCCTCCTCGGCCCTCAGAACACACTCCAGGTGTTTCCTGTAATGTGCTGGTCCTGAGGTATTTATTCCTGTATATTTAAGGCCCAAATCCTAATCATCTTTCCACCAGTGACACAGCTGTGCCAGTGTGGCATGTACTGCATCCTATACTTGGATGGCAGTCACAGAGGCCTCCTCAGGGTAAGGGAATGTTTGTTCCTTTACCTCAGTACTGGAAAGTTGATTAAGATTGGGCCCTAAGTAATAACTTAAATATACTTGGGAAGTATCCCCTCTTTTGGCTGTACTTGTCGTAAGAGGCAACTAAACAGCCAACGGGTAGATGGGACTCGTTAGCCTGGGAAGGCAGCTCATCTGAGAGAAGGAAAACCCTGATCCCAAACCTCCACTGCCTTGTGGCTACTTCCAGTTATGGAAAAGGCTTCAGGAGACAACCTTGAGGCAAAATCCGGAGTCGGAGTCCCTGAGCCAGTTTGCAGCTGTATACAGTCACGCTCTGGCAACTCCTGCAATGCCGCTGGAACCAACTGTATTGGCTTCTGCCTTTCCATTGGACCATTGCAGCGACGTGGAGAGGGAGGATTTGCTGCATGGGTAACAGTCTGTCCTCCATATCTACTTTACCCAGGCTTCACACACTGGAGAGGACATTCTATACCAGAACCACTATTCAGAGCGCTATACTATAGTCTTCCGAGACTGAAGGATGCCAAGGACTTGGGAAGTATATTTATTTGGGAAAATATATATGGGAAATATACTTATTAAAGGGCACAATCCTAACCAACCTTCCAGCACTGACATAGCTGTAATGTTGCAAGGTTGACAGGAAACAACTCAAGAAGACTTGGTACTCAGGAGTGATCATTTGCAGGCTTTATTTTGTTGCTAGCAACAGGCATCTAACAGGATTAGTGTCCAAAGCGTAAGAGCCAATGTCAATATTAACTGGACCCTTTATACCATTCTGGGTCCTTTGTCTGAAAATCTAGACTTCCCATTGGCTGAAAATTCACATCATAGATGGGGCAAACTCCTAATAGGCTATAGATAACCTTAGAGACACCTGATAGGTGTGTTTCAGGTTAGAGGTTTCCATAAAAGGTAAAATTAGACATTTAAACATATTGAATTACAAAGTTTTCAAAAACTAGTAGGGTGTGCTATAATACCATTTACCCAGTGCTTATTCTTATTCCCATCATTCACTCCAATTAAAATTAATTTGACAGGTCTTCTTAGTAACCTCATTAAAAGAGATGACACAATGTGCTTTGCCTGGTACCTTTATCTTATCTGCATACCTTTCCCCTGTGTTAATATAAACATTGAACACCTGTGGCGCCTCTCTGCAAAACTAAAGCTTCTTGTCTTTTCTTAAGACTTTTCTAAAATCAAGCAACCTTTTGGTTCCTTAAGACCTACTTCTAATGACTACTATGTCCCCATATGTGGATTACAATTTAGGGCAAAGACTATTTTGTCCTAGCTTTTGCCTATGTGTGCCTTTTGCTTTGAAAGCATGAAAGAATAAAATATAAAGCTATAAGTGAATACAGGCAGGCAGTGAATGTCCTTGTTAAGACATGTGTATCTCTGCCAAGATGAGGCTCATCTCTTTGTTGTCTAGTATCGTTATCTCTACCTATATTCCAGAGTGTTTACACTCTGGAGCCTAAACAACTTCTGTGAGACTAACAATTTTGCCTTTAAATGAAGTCAAACAGCTTTTTACTATTCTCTGTGTTTCCATGCTTTAGCAGTGTGACTTTTAAGCTTTTGCCCCAATGGCATGTCAAACTGGTTATTCTGTCACCTTCCATCAGTACCAATGTGGCATACTCTGCATCCTGCAGTGGGAGGCAGTCAAAGGGTCCTCCTTAAATTAAGGGGCTACACTGAGGCTAGGTCCGTGCTGAAAAGTTGGTTAGGACTGTGCCCTAAGTAACTTAAATATATCATCTGTAAACCTTTATTGGCATTAAAAACAGTTAATAACAATAGTAGCAGTAATAACAGAGCCAACACAGTGACTGTATACCAGAGAGGAAATCACAATGGGAAGATAATAGGGGAAAAACAGAAGGGGAATAAAAAAGCGATATAAAGTCAGGGAGGGAATTTTAACTTAGAAACAACAGAAAGATAATCTGCTACAGCATTAGTGATAGCCACAGAGCTATCACTTAATAGGACAGATAAAGGATCGGCAGAAAGACCAGAAAAAGAAGATAAGACGGGGATCAGGAGTGTGTCTCGAAGGGAATGATGTACTGGACAGCGGAGCAGTATATGAACCATTGTGTCCAGTTCTAGAGAGCAAAAAGGACATAGTCTGCAGTCATGTGGGATCTTGGAGAATCTGCCAGAATGAACAGCTGAAGGAAAGATGTTAAGTCTCGCTAACATAAACGCTCTCCTCTTAATAGGATCAATCAACTTACTAAAATAATTAAAAGAGCGACCAAGTGAAGGAAGAAGGCCAAAAAAACTGAGGAGAACAGATAGGCTTAAGATTGGAAAAGAGTTGGATGGATTCAGATTCCCAGAGTTTGGATTTAATGTTTGAATGGGCCCTATGGAGATTGATATCAGCGATATTCGGGGGACAAACCCAATGATAAAAGCTTGAGATTGATAAGTTGGAACCACTTAGAGAGATATGAGTCCTTTAATAGGTCTTCCAAAAGGGACTCAGAGTGGGTGTTTAAATGTAAACGAAGCCAAAATTTAAAAGTAAGGGAGCACGCGATGGTAGAAGAGAGGTGGATCCCTAATTCAAGCATGAGAGTGGATGATCTAATTAAATTGGGGACTCCCAGAATTCACCTAAGGAAAGAGGCTGCGACTTTATCCAAATTGTGGTTCACAGCCTCTATCCAAATAGGGACACCATACAATAGTTGGGAAAGAATTTTGGTTTTGAATATATGGAGAGCAGCAGGGACGTACTAGTTGCCGCTAGAATAATGAAAGCGGGCAATCGCATTTAAATGTAATGATGATAAAGAGATAATAGATTTCCTGTGAGGAAGCCAAGAGCAACAAAAATGAAAAGTAATCACTAGGTATTTAAAGGTTTGAACTTGCTGAAAGGAAAGGTTACCTATCTTCCAGGTGGATGGGGCTCAGAATTTAGCGAAAACTAAAATTTTAGTTTTCTCCAAATTAATTGTTAAATCATTAACTTAACTATACTTAGGGCCCAATCCAGCTTGGGCTGGTGCAAGTCCCTTACACCGGCCCAGGAGGGTCACAAACATGTCATAAGGCATGATTGTGCCTCCTTGGGAGTTGGCTAGGCTGGCACGCAGAGGCCTGTAGAGGCTGGGGTTGGGGAATGGAGTCCATTTAAGTGTGTATTTATTTCTGTGGTGTGTGATGGTGCTTGGAGAAATTCTGGAAATTTGAGCCCATTCATTCATTTGTTCTTTTATCTAAGTTCCATCTCTAATGTATTGATTTAAATTTTATATTAAAAAAATATTTTTCCTGTCCTCGACACCGATATTTGATGTGGCCCCCTGGTCAAAAATTGATTTTTTTATGTTGTCATTGTGAACCCCCTTGAGCATTTTTCAGTGGAAAGGTAGAAATTTTCAAATAGATAAAAATTAGAATGAAGTTTACTCTTTGTTCAGCTGTTGGAATGTATACCTTCCAATCTCTGCTAAACTAATTCCAGGATACTCTTTAACATCTAGAATGATTAATCACCATTATGTCTTTCTGCAACTTATGTAAGACAAACAGTTCAGCCTCTATCACAGAATGAATGGACATAAATGTCCAGGACTTATGATCTGTGACCTCAGTGTCACCATATTTACGCAAAAAAATGGAAAGAATGTGAGGATACAGAATCATAACAAATCTGTCTGTGTATCCCTTGGTTTTAATAAAGATTCTGGGTGATTAACTTGCTATAAATTCTAATTATCCCATGTATGGTGTTGTGCATATTGAGTACCAGACTATAAGGGATATTACTGTGTCCTTGCAGTATCAATTTACTTCAGGTGACTAGCTCACATATTGTATCTCTGCTACTAGGATGTGATAATTTAATGTTTAATCCTACCTTATAAAAGATTTTCATACACATATGCTGGACCCATAGGGGTCTATTTAAAGCCTTCAGTGTCCACCTCATTAGAAACACCCATGCTACAATAAATTAGGTAATTTGTTTCAAAATGCCACAAGAGACTTCACCTCCATTATCACTAGATGGCACTGCAGAGCAGGTTTTTTGGGGGTTATTAAATGTACAGCCTTCTACCCTCCAAAAGGCTATACTGTATTTGCTTTATGAAAAATTTGACCCATTCTTGTTTTCTGTATGAAAACTTCAATTTTTAATCAATTTAAGTTGCAGTCTTGTACACACTTTACTTGAGAGTAGATCCCATTGAATTGATATCAGATATCAGAAACCTTTATTGGCACCACAGACAACAAATAAAACATGCAAGCAATAAAAACTCAATAAAATAACCTAAAAATATCACTCATCTTTTGGTTCATACAAGGCTATCCAAAATGCACAGGAATCCCCAGAATACAGTTTCTCAACAATTATTAACATTATTAACAGTATTTATATACCGCTTTTCAACTAAAAGTTCACAAAGCGGTTTACAGAGAAAAATCAAATAACAATCATGGCTTTTATATATTGTAAATATCATGCAGATGTTTGTGCCTACTAAAAATCAGGCACAGATATTTAGCTGTCTTGCAAATGCGTTCTTGATCCCTTCCTTCTAACAATGAACGAACTATGACCTGCCCCTCCCACCCTGATGGGGTAACTATCTGACCATTGAATTGAATAAGAATGATTTCTGCGATATGTATAGGACTGTGCTGAAAATTGGCATTTGGGCGATCCTGTCCTTTGCAGAAGTAGATCTTGCACTCAGGAACAGAAGAAGCTGTGTTATACAGAGTCTGTCCATTGGTCCATCTAACTTGGTTATATCAAAATTTGCTGGTAGTGGCTGTTCAAGGTTTCAGACAGGAATTTCTCTCTACCCTACTTGGAAATGCAAGGATTGGACCTGGGACTTTCTGTAGAGCAGATGTTGTTCCACTGAGCCACAGCATGCAGTCCCTCCTGTTGGAAGTTAAGAGTTATTCCATGTGTTGCATTGGAAGCATGAAACATGTCATGTTACACATGAAGGAACCATCAGTGTGACTTCAAGTTTTCAGCCATTCATAGGGCCATTTGTAGCAAGATTCTGCTGCTAGTGAAAGCAAGGGCCAAACTTCTTGGATTTACATCAGCCAAAGTTTGGGTCTCTGTTCACATTGTCATCCAAATTACATTAGCAGTTTCTCAACATCACAGCCTCAGTCTGTTGTGAAACTCTACTCAAGGGGATGAGTCAACTCTGGCAATGGAACCTCTTTTAATGAAGGTGTGATGTTTCAAAAGAGTTAAAGCAATACAGTAGTTGGAGACTTCTAAAACACTAGGCCAAATAGATCATAATGTATTCTACACTGCCAAGTGGATTAGCAGCGTCATAATAGCATTACTATACAGAGAAAATGTGTTTTGACATTTTGGTAATTATTAAACCCACATCATGTAGATCACTAGACCATTTATTTTATTTCTTTCATATTTTTCCCCCTGAAGAATTAAAGATATTTTAAAATTAAAAATCCATTCGCCCAAAATTCCAGAATAAGTTCCTTAACATTTCAACACTTGTGTATTTATGCAATACATCTGTTTTCTTTGAATTCGCCATGAGTTCTTCCTATCAGTGGTTCTAGCCAACTAAACTGAAAAGTAAAATAAACTAGACTTTAAAAAAACCACAGCACTATTCAGCCCTGCTGTCTACTGATTGCAAAATAAGTTAATCATACATCAAGCTGTAGGCCCAGAATTAGCATTTCTGTACAGCTAGAGTCCTGTCTGTGTGCGTGAAGGGCAAAGCAGGCTTCATTTGGATACACTTCCTGGTTTCATTGCCAATTTACATTGCCCAGGGAAGTAGAACTTACCAAAATTACTGACATAGAGCACTGGCAGAAAGTAGCAGTGTTCTTATAATAAACTGTTGGAACGGATAAGAAGTTCTTTCAAGCAGCTTCTGAGTGCAGTTAACATCCCTCAACCACTTCTTGTCTTGTGTCTTTGTCTTTTGCAATCAGTCTACAATCCACCTCAGTTAATTTTAAGAATATCCTGAGGCCCTTGAAGTACTTTTCTTGAGTCTTTTCCCCCAGGATCTTAATCCAGGAATCTCTGTGATGGAGGAATGGGGCCATGCTTCTCTTTCACTAAAGTAATGTATATGCCCAGTAATGCCCAGGTAATATATAAATTTATAATATCCAGTAATTACACTGGATAATAGTATGCACAAGAACCACCATTCTGATTCTGATTGCTCAGTTGATTTTGGAATATAATCCTGTAATATATCTGCAATTGAAAATGGAGATTTTGTAGGTAGATCTATGCAGAACAAGCTTTGGGGGGGGAGGAGTCTAAAAATTTATCCTCAAAAATCAGAATGCATATTCCACTTTCTGTGGGACTGACATGGTTCTAAGTCCAAGACTTCATGGGAAATCCTATTGACTGAAAAACCGGTGGGGGAACAGGACTAGCAAATAAATTTCAGGGCATATAGCTGTACCTGATACAAAGCCTTGTCCCAAGAGCTTGCAAACACAGTAAAAATTATGTTATCAGCACACTTTCTGGGGGTGTACTACTTCTTTCATAGGTCCATTGCCCTGGCTATCTGCACTGCAGATCTCCAATCTAATATTTGGATGTTTATTTCAAATCAAAACTGACTCTGAATGGGAGATGGAGGTTAATGATTTCAGTAGTTGTGACATAGCAGTTTCAAATTTTAGGGACAAGACTGCAATTATATACACACTTGCCTAGGAGCAAGACTCAATGTGCTAAATGGAATTTACTTCTGAGTAGACATGCATGGAATTGCACTGTTACAATTCTCTGAGAACAATATCAAATTTTCAGAAAAAGAATAATGCTGACTTTATGACTTCTTCTGAACATGAGACATTGTAAACCCTTCATCATATTTTTAGACGGTATATAGACAACATTGCTAGGAACAAAAATAAAGTGAAGTGAGATGTGTAATAGAAACCAAACATTACAAATAGTAACTGGCTTTTTACGTCTTCCTGTGTAAATCATGCATTTGTCAATACTGTATCTAGGTACCTGAACACATTTCAGTGCAAACATTTGTACATTCACTGCTGTGAACTCTGCAACATATGGAGATTGGAGAAGACAGCAGTTGTAACAACCTGTTGACTTCAAATGTAGACATATGTTTAGTTTTTGTGGGTTCTGGATTCATAACTCTTACATATTTATGAAGGCGCATATCAGAAGTGCCAGAAGAAGCAAAAATGATCCTTATGCTGCATTAAGCTATTAATTTGCTATAGACAGAACAGAAATACATTGTTTAAAGGGAGAGGGTTTTATTCAAAATTAATGGAGATCCTCATTTCTGTCAGGCTGTTGCACTTTCAGCAAATGTGTGACAAACATTCAATAAGTGATAGGATGAAAACTTTTCCTGTTGAGTTTCTGCCTGTCATGCTGCTGTTAAGGGCATGGGAACACTGACAGAAAAAGTGTGGCCAGCCCACATTTATTTTAAGCTTCCAGAAACGGAAAGAGTGGCAAACTAATTAAAACTGGGCCACTTTGCTTACGTGTTTGGTGCTAAAGTTAACAAAGAAGCATTTTACTAATCAGTGGAATGTGAGCAGATAATGAACATGACATTCAGTCCAATGTCTACATTTGTTTCTTTTCTTAATTTGAATAGTTTTTCAAAACACAGTCTCAGGGTGTCACTGGCATTTAAAAAAGCATGATACCTCTCCTTTCTCAGCTGGAGAAAGTTGAGCAGGTTCATACTGAACTCTTTCCATGACTCAGGGTTAATACACTTTTTCTTAATCCTGTTTATTTCCAGGGAGCTGTGCATGATACCTGCCAGAAAACAGCTTGATTTTTATATAAACTTCAGGAATTATGAGGAAAAACACAGAAAATGTAATAACTCTTTATGATAGGAGCACTCTGAAACTCATGCATCCCAGTGGATAGGAACTACAAGTGAATCTCTGCAAATCTGTTCATAACAGAGCTTCTTTGTGGTACTTTATTACACTTTTTGGCAACACAAGAATTACCTTGTCTTGTTGGATCAGCTCAGTGCTTTTCTACATGGTATAAACACTACTGGTACTGGCAGGGTAGTTCTTGGCCCCACTGCCACAGAAACTTATTTTTGTCTCCTTTAATATGAGCACTTAGGATAACCCAGTGGTTCTCAAATGCTCTGGAAGAGTTTGAGAGCCACTAAGTTCTTGCGTGGGCGGGAGGGGGGAGGCAGCAGGGGCAGGAGAAGGCAGTGGTGCGATCCCCAGGATGGTGCACCCCCGGGGAGGCTGCAGGAGCTTGGATACGTGTACGCGCGGCTGCCTCCTCCCTACCTCCAGGCTGCCCCCGCCCCTTAAGGGGGCAGGGGCCAGGGCCCGCAGTCTGGGGCGTCGTGACTGAAACTGATTGGCAATAATTACTGCAACATGTTCCTATTTGTATAATTCAAAGTGCTGGTTTTGACCTATAAAGCCCCTTAGAGCCTGGGTATCTAAAGGACCTAGGTATCTAAAGGTATCCGGTCTCACATTAACTTGCCTGCTATTTGATATCTTTATCAGGGGCTGTACTCTGGGTGCCCTGCCGTCATAGGTTAAGCAGATTGTCACTGAAGATGGGTTCTCTTTGTACTGGCACCCCAGTTGTGGAATACTCACTCTACAGGAACTTGGTTGGTGCCTAGTTGATTATCCTTTGGGTACCACATTAAGACAATTTTATTCTCTTGAGCTTTTTAATGGTTTGTGCATTTTTAGGGTGTTTGCTGTTTTCTATGCCTCTTCTGTTTTTCTGCTTTGTACTGGTGTTCTATCATTGCCTTATTGTTTTAGCAATTGTTTGAGGTTGTAATCCTATGCACACTTTCCTGGGAGTAAGCCCCATTGCATTTAGTGGGACTTGCTTCTTAGTTAACTTGCTTCTTAGTTGACTTGAATAGGATTGTGCTGTTAATTTTTTGGTTTATGCTCTTTCTTGGGAGTTTTTGTGCTAAAAGGCAGGACATATTTTTTAAGACAAATATGTACATAATACCATTTAATAAGGCCCACCAGATGCACTTCTAGGACTTGGAACAAAAATCTGGGTGCAGGATAGGGGAGGGGAAGCAAGGAGGTGTTTAACTGCTGATTTCCATATGTTCTGTCTACTGCAGGGATGGCCAACCCACAGCCTGCCATGTGCCACTTTTTATCTACAGAATCTTAAATATGCCAATCCACCTTATTTCACCTTCTCTGGACCTGCTTTGGTGGTTTCACTGGCCAAAGCTATCTGCTGAGCTCAGCTATCTTTGCCCTGTTGCTCCCTTTCTGGGCTTCACACTGGGAGAAGCACTGTGTTTTCGCTGCTGTGGAGCCCATCGCACCATTACAGATGACTTTGTGTGTGCCACTTAGGAAGTGTCAGTGCACCACTAGTGGCATGCATATCATGGATCGACCACCCCTTGTCTGCTGCAAGCATGGCCAACATTTCAACTTTAGGCTCCTGGACCTTTAACAATTGTATAGAGGAGGGAATTTCAGCAGGTAAACTGTCAGATGGCAAGCTGCAACTGCTGAAATTCTCTCTTCTACACAATTGTTAAAGGTCCAGAGCCCCGAAAGTTGCATGATTGGCCACCTCTGGTCTACTGTCTCCTTAAAACATAAGATCTTCAAATGTAGTGAACCATTAACACCCAATCAAATCTTCACATTAAAGATGGGCAGAAAGAACAAAAGGCATCCTTTGGGTGAGGAAAGATGCAGAGCAATAGCAACTTCACCTGTAGCATGGCCCAAGGTATCAACCCTTAGACCAGTTTAATAGCTATACCCTTTTTCAAGGGAAGCTGGAGTACTGTAATTCTGTGGTGGAAGGGAATCATTAATAGTAAATTGTCAGTATGTTTTCAAATGATAGTGTTCAGGATTCTCTGTGTGAAGCCATGATAATCCACTTCTCATGGGAGCTGCGTCCGTGTTCCAAGGATCTCATTCTGTATTTTTGCAAATACATTTCAGTTAGGAGCATTTGTTCCACAACATTTTTGCTCTAATGGTCATTAAGTTGTAACTGTAAACCATGTTACATATCCAATCTGTCATATCAAGATGCTTCAAGGAAAAGTTGCAATAAACCCAGCAATATTCCATTTATGTTAGTGTTTTTTCTTGCTCTGTAGAAATGATTCACAGAGGTAAGACTGCAGTCCTATGCACACTAATCTTGAAGCAGGTACCACTGAGTTCAAATGGGACTGATTGCTGAACAGACATACATAAGATGGTACTAGTGTGTTTCTATCCTGTTGTTTATTGTTTATTGTCCTATGTATATTTTGTGCCTATCCTATCCTACCTACCAGCACGGATACAGCCTTGCCAACTGGCCTGCACTGCATCCTATGGGGGAGGCAGTCACAGAGGCCTCCTCAGGGCAAGGGAACATTTTTTCCTTTACCCTCAGAGCTGCATTGTGGCTGCATCATCGCTGGAAATTTAGATAGGATTGAACCCTTACTCAGCTGTAAGTCTCATTTAGCTGCCACAGGGCTGCAGCATTAAGATCTGTTCAGAAAACGTGTGTATCATGAAGTAAATTACATAGTTTCTAAGTTATTATGCATACCCATGGTGCTCAGAATATAGTTCGCTTTAATAGAATTCCTCTTTTTCTAGCCACTACCAGTATTTATGGAAGATGTCAGGGGTGTGAACACTAAATAAGTCATTTTCACTTCATATTTATGCAGAGATGGTTTGGTTTTACAGCATGTTACCAGGATACTTTGTCTGTGTTGTTCAGTTTAACATTCTTCCTCCTTTTCCACACTGCACAGCCAGAGCTATCTTTTGCTTATTTACTGATTCTGGTTGGGGCCAGTAGCAGCTCTGAAGTGCAGGATGTCTAGTCCTTTGTGTCACAGTATTTTCAGTGCCAAAATCCTGGAATTGTTACTCAGTTCTTGACTTCCACCAGATTTTGGTGTGAGTAAATCCCTTGAGAATAAACTGAACACAGGAAAACAGAACTTGTATCTACCAAATGTTACATTAGCATAAAGCAAGAGTAGGTGAACCTCAGTCAACTGAGCAATAATGGTACCCTGAAACTGGCAACTCTTGTATATTTAGCACAGGAAAAGCTACCAACTCTATTCATCCCAGCACAGTGACTTTTCTAGTTGGCTGCTTACTGGTGTCTCTTGTGTGTTTTTTCATACTATGAATCCCTTTGGGACACAGAACCTTCTTTTCATTTCTTTGGCAGTGCAAACTGCTTTGGAATGTTCTGGTTGAAGAGGCAGCAAAATAAACATACATCATAATATGTTTTAGGTGGCATCCAGAGTAGTATTTGCACAAGTGCTAGCACAAGGCATCTTCTCTACCCCATCTTCCCTACTGAAGCTTCCTGAGGGCCCCCCCCTAATGAATGTTAAGCAACCCTTGGAATGCAGTGGGGAAGGCTCAAAAGGGAGAGAGTAAATAAATACCAGGGATGGTCACTCAAGTCCTGATGACTCAACCCATGTGAAAACATGGGTTTTCATGACTCGTAGGAACTTGAGTCACTGATTCAGACTCTGACTTGAAACTCATGGCAGTGACTTGGAAATGAGTCATGACTTGCACAGACTCAAGTGACAAAAACTTGTGATTTTTGTACCTGTGATTCAGTTTTGTGTCTGTGTATGCTTGCTTACTAATTATTTTAATTTTTTTTTTTTTTTGCCATTTCCACGTTGCACGAAAGACCTTGTGGGGCAATCTGGATGCTGGCATTCAGACCAGCATGAGCAGCAGATGTGGTGGGAGAAGGGTAGATTGGTTCCAGGAGGCAGGGGCTGGGGGTGGAAGGGAGGAGGAAGGCTTAAAGATGCTGGGAGGAGGAACCAGAAGGCAGGGGCTGCCATAACATGGGGAGGGACGGGGCTCTCTTGTCCATCTAGGAAGGAATGGACGATCCATTGGACAAAGGATTGATGGCCTGATCTTTATTTCTGGATGAGGGGAGGGGACAAGGAGGAGCCTAACGGAAGGGGGAGAAGTTTCTTGCAATAGGAATTAATGGTTGGGTAAGCCCAGGGAGTTGGCGAAAGGTAGGAGACTCCTTAGCTACACAGCTATAACCTTGGATCCAAAATTACATTTTATGAACAAATGGATATCATAGCACTGTAGCTCAGTGTCTCTTTTGGAATTAGAAATACTTCTTTTGGTAGGTTACTGGGAGTGGACAGGCAGCATAAAACTATGTGCATGTTTAACCCTTTCCCCGCACACTGTTTCTGTGCTCCAAATGGATACACAAACCAAGCAGCTCCCCCTAAGGTATAACATATGTGCATCTACATGCAGAAGGTTCCTAGCATATTTAGGTGAAAGGATCTCAGGCAGCAAGGCTGGGATAGATTTGTGTGAGTCCTTGGAGAGCTACTGTCAGTGAAGGAGACAATACTGTTCTAAATGAATCAGTCTGACTCAGTAAACGACAAAATTATATGTTCAAAGGAACTTGTGGGTAGAAAAAAGTGAAATAGCACACTGTTTCTGCTCTTGGTCACTTTGCCAGTAACATTCTGTTTGTGTGTGTGTGTGTGTGTGTGTGTGTGTGTGTGTGAGAGAGAGAGAGAGAGAGAGAGAGAGACATTTAATTTGGACCAGCTTTCTAAGGAAAAACAAAAGACATCTAAATAAATGAAACAAATCAGACTCACAAAGTTGTATTTAAATATGTGTGTCATCCAGGATTTAAACACTACTGTGAAAAACAGCAAGATATAGTTCCCAAAATGAATGTTTGCTTTTGAATGTGTAGCAAGAAATAACAAACAAGCTGAAAAAAGTTTGGATCTAACAGTTCACAACTTCTAAGGGACAACAGAAATAGAAAGAATATACTGCTATTTAAACAATATCAGGAAGACCACACAGCTGTGACATTTTTTTTGTACCTTTTATTATTTCTTTTGGAATTTTTTTTTCTTGTCTCTTTGATAAAAATATATGGAGTTGCTTTGATCTTCTGCTCTGTGTGTTCAGCACCTCTTTGCTTTGGGCTTTGTATGTGTAGACACTCCATGTGACCAGCTGCGTACAAGAGCTGGACAAAGTCAACTACCCTACTACCCTTATATTTAATGTTATTGGTGCCCAACTGTTTGGCTTTTGATCTCTGTATATATCTATGTGTGTGTGCCTAATATATATACACAAACATTTCATGTGTCTGACAAAGTGGACTCTAGCCCACAAAAGCTTATGCCATAACAAATTGAGGTGACACAAGGACTCTTCTTGGTTTTTCTTAAATCTATGTCAGTTAAATCCTTTCTTCAGTCAGTTTTTCCAGTTTGATTTTTCTTCCCCAAACAGTGCAAAATATTCCCCAGTGACTATCAAAACACATGCGGACTCTCTCTCTCTCTCTGTGTTGGTTTGTTTCTCTGGATAGGACATATACTTCACACATACTGCTGGAAGACCATCCTTAGAGACTATGGATGATGGCTAATAGTCCAGGATGATCAGTTAATATCCCATCAATAGCAGCAAATGATCAAAGGTGTTCTCTTGACAGTTGAAAATCTTTCTCCATCCTTTTGGAATGCAATATCCATAAACGTTTTGGACATTACTCTCCAGTAGTGAAAGAGATACGAGAAGCAATCTGAAGCAGTTTGCGAGAGAGAGAGAGAGAGAGAGAGAGAGAGAGAGAGATGTCAGTTGATGAAAAATTAAGTATAAGAGCTTTTTCTGGGAATCTGCTGTAGTGGATTTGCTGCCAGCTGTAAACATCCCTGCTTGCTTCAGATGTGCACTGCTTGTACAGTATATTTTTAAATGGAACACGTATTGCAGATACCACAAGTCCCTAATGCTATCTTCTCCAAAGATGCCCCTGGAATGTTTCACTGAGAACAGTGGGGATTACTCCACAATATTTCCCCTTTATTAAAGGAAACTGCTAGGGGAAAAATTTGTGTCTAGATTGGCCCCAATACAACTCGGCAGTCTGTTACAACTCGGCCCCAATACAACTGTTCGCAGAGCAGTTCAGAAATTTCTTGCTTTCTCTTCGAAAATGATAACTGAACTCTATCTCCAAACCCCGGCCAGAGGTCCAGATGCGGCCTGCGGCAAGCCTCTATCTGGCCCATGGCCAGCTTATTGTCTCCTGAAAGCCTCTGGCCCACTCAACTGAACATGACCAGTGCTGTGCTTTGGTTGTGTCTGGATGGTGTTCTGAGGGCCAGAGAGGTTGAATGAATGAGCCCAGTCATTCATTCATTCACTCATCTAAGTTTCATCTCTAATTTAGGGCCCAATCCTATCCAACTTTCCGGCACCAGTGTAGCTTCAACTCAGACTTGAGGTAAGGGAACAAATGTTCCTATAACTTGAGGAGGCCTCTGTGACTGCCTCCTCACCACAGGAAGCAGTGCATGCCCCATGGACATAGCTGCAAGGGCACTAGAAAATTGGATAGGATTGGGCTCTTATTTATTTAAACTTTATTTTTAATTTCTTTTTGTGGCCCTCAACACCACACCAGATATGATGCAGCCCTTTGGCCAAAAAGTTTGGAAACCCCTGCTGTATGCTATAAGAAGACATTGCCAGTTCTTTTCAGAACCAAAAGAAATAATATGAAGGAACATATCCTGATGTAAGGGTATAGTTTATCAAATTCCATATTGCCGTCCACAGTGTAGGAGCTACAGGAAGGGTGTTTGTAGCTTGTAGTTTAGTCACAGGTAAATATTCATGACAATAAATGTCACTGTACCCAAGCCATTCTTCTTGCATTACCAGTTTCATACTAGATTAACGCTGTTGCACAATGAAAATTAGAGCTCTTTCACTCACTCACACATATACACACACTTACATACCATAGCCCACTGGGAAGGAATGAGAAAGAAATTAAGGACAACACACAGACAGGTTTTAAACATACCAGTGCAATACTGTCATAGTAAAAAGAATCATTCATAAGCTATGACTTATGGGCATTATTATCCCATCTTTTCCAATAAGGAAGGGATAAATTTGATAGAATAAAAAGCACACATAGCACTGATAATCTAGCAGGCATTGTTTCTATGTATGGAACTGCAGGATGAAGAAATTTGGTCAGGGAAAGCCAGAGATGAACCCCAGAAACACACTAATGGTAACCTGTACTGGTCTTGATAGGTGACAGTATCTCCTAGGATTGTAGGATGTATGCCATGACATGTGCAGCACTCTTCACTGCTTCACTACTACCCTAGGAGACCCTTCACTCCTAATCAGTAACATGGATGAGATGCATTCTTCCCTTATTACCTGTGCCTAATTTATTCCTGAAAACAACCCTTATAGTGAAATATGGATGGGTACAATTATTACACTAATTTAAATGGGAAAAATTCTGACTCATTGCCAACCCAAAAATCACCTTAGGGCACAATCTTAACCCCTTATGTCAGTGCTTTCCAGCACTGGCATAGCAGTACCAATTGGACATGTGGTGCATCCTGCAGTTGGGTGTCACTCACGGAGGCCTCCTCAAAGTAAGAGAATGTTTGTTCCCTTACCTCAGAGCTTCATTGCCCTTATGTCAGTACTGGAAAGCACTGGACTGCGCCCTTAATTGCCTGATACCATAAAGAAAAAGTTGTGTGGCATGATTAAATGGAAGAAATAACAATTAACAACAATATAAAGCATCAATAGAGTGTTAAATGTTATACTTAATATCAGTAAAAGGATTGTGATACACAAAGGAAGAAGAGTGAGAAGTGGGAAACTGTGGTGGTAGTGATGGTGAGGGAGACTGTTGAATGCTACTGACAGCACAAAACAGATAAAGGTGTGTGATACGCATGCCTGGAAGCCAGTGCAAAACTGAACATGGGGACACACTACTTATCAGGCAGTGTGTCTTGAACTGCATAAACAAAAAATTTGGTACAGATAGAGAAATTATATTATCAATTCTTATTATTTGTGGTATTATTTGTGGTCTTCATGACTGCCCCGCACCGCAAGATGCAGCAGGCACAGCTACATCAGTGCTGAAAAGTTGGTTAGGATTGGGCCCTCCATTGCATCAAACAGCATTGCCAAATGCAATGATCAACACCAGTGTCAATTTGTAGTATGTATAAGTGAAAATCTGTTTAGCAAACATACAGATAGTGGGGAAAAAACGTAATATTAAAGTTTCCCAGACCATTATTGCACCCACTGTCCAGTATCAGGACACTGCCTAGCTGTTTGTGCTGATGGTAAAAAACCATTGCAGCACTGATAACTGGTGTGGCCAAAGGTACCGTGGCCCACACCAGTACAGTAGCTCATAGGGTACAGAACTTCTGTGAACAGACAGGCACCTTCTTCTACTTTCGAGTACATCTCCTAGATGGGATGATGCCAGCACCATTCTGTCCATCTCTTGATCCTCCACCATTAATACTGGATCCTACTGTTGAGGATCATGCTACTGGGAGGGCACCTGTGGACCTCCACCATGTCCAAATGGCAGGCAGCTTCATGATAGAACTGCTGACAATGAGTAAAGGGTTCCCTTAGCCAGTGCAAAATGTTCATGGAGGCAGCCCCTTAGTGTGGTACCACCTTCTAAATCTCCCATCTGTCCTCCTGTTAAGATTGAACTGCTACTCACCATCGTATTCTGCAATTCCACACATACTGAATATTGGTCACTGCACGGGTGGAATCAGGAATTGGCTAAGGGTCCATGCCTACCACCCACTTATCCAGGCTGACATCTGAACCTCCAGATCTGGTGACAGTAGTAGCACCCAATGCATCATCAGAGGGTCAAGTGGTGTCATGGAGGGCCAGACAGAATTTTGACTTCAGGTCCCCGTCAGTCTGGCTGCGTCACCCTATTAAACCATGTCATCAATCTTGACAATCTGTGTCAAATTACACTGGAAAAGCAGCAAAAATGGTGGCTTGACAGGATTTGACTGTCTACCTTCCTTCATCCTACAAATTAAGATTTCGGGTGTGTGACTTACCATGTACAACTGAAAAAATATTAGACAAATTCATGGGAAAACTATTCCATCCTCTGCTGTTACAATAACAAAAAACCTTCCTTGTTCTGGGGCAGTAAAACTCAATATCAGACACTGGTAGTAAAATATTGGGAAGAGCTGTTGCTTCACTGCCCATCAGCTTATAGAAGTATCTAGTTGTTGTCCATTTTGGAAACAGAATGCTGAACAAGGTCAGTTTTTTGTCTACTACAGTACTGGTTTTGTTATGTTCCTGTGGCCTGCACTGGTAATGATTGTTTCATAAAAAACAGATTTATTTTAATATCTGAAGAAAAATTAAAAGTATGAAACTGACAGCCCAAGCCTGTGCATGTCTACTCAGAAGCAACTCCCTTTATTGTCAAGGAGACTTACTTCCTGGTAAGTACACATAGGATTTCAAGTATGCAGTATGCCAGAACTTGCATACTGTTCTGCAGTATGCCAGAACTTGAGTGCATATCAGACAAGTACTTTGCTTCACATTTAATTTGGAATAATTCATGACAAAATTAAACAAGCATGGTTCAATTGTAGAAACAAGACCTTTGTCACTTTTCCAAGTTATGGAAGACCCATGTGCAACAAGAAGTCAAAAATAGATCGTGCCCTCCTTACCAAAGCTTCTGACTCACAGAACATAAATCAAATTGATTCCATTACCAAGGACCTGCGTAACTTTTTGCACTCTCTCTTTGTTGTTAATTTGTATGAATGATGGCTGTGCCTTCTGCTTGTGTCCATATCCTAAGGATAATAGCTTTCCACATCCTTTAGATTCTACTGTGTATTCCTTAATTGGGATTTAAACAAACGTTGCTGAATTTAATTAACTAAAATTACATGGCTCCACTAACTGAGCAATAACAAGCTATTTAAAATTACATTTATTAATTAAGCAATAAGCTTTGATGGAGGGCAAGTCTTGTAGCAGCAATTTTACACCTAGTATAGTTTGAGGTTAAGGGACTTCTACACAGCAAAACCTGAATATGCATCATAGAATACCTCATCTTGCAAGTCTGATAAGAGATGGTTGACATCCCTGATTTGTTTGTCCAAAAATACACTTTCCTTCCACCTGTGCATGATTAGCACGTCCATGAGACCAACTGAAGAAGTTACCACAGGCAGCAGATTGGTTGAGGCACCCATCTCTATGTGCCTTCACTCCTCCTTCTCTTTCCACTCCCTGGATTGGAAAAGGAAGGGAGGGACCGTGAGGAAGAGGAAATGTGGAGGTGTCAGGGATATGGTAGGGTGATGAAGGGGAGTAGTGCCTAGTGCTTAGGGCACACACACCCCTCTCGCTTCCTACTTTCCCTTTACTGGATCAGTTGAATGGGGGGGTGGGAGAAGTAGTTTGTAGAAGATTTCTCACCCCACATTAATGCTGTGGACTCCTTAGCCAAGTTACTGAGAAAGTATGTGCAAATGTCCTATGGAATTTGGTTGATTAAGGATTAGAAACTGACAGGGTTGTAATTCAGTACCCCAGCTAGATCTCTCCACCATAATATAAGTCCTAATGTTATTTAATAGCTGCTATTAATACCAATTATTTGGGTATCTTGTAGGAGGAATTTAGTCCCAACTGTAAAGCTGGGAAACTCATCCCACCCTACCTTTAAGCCAGTTTAGTTAGTGACCATTTATATTAATTGTGAAGCAAAAAGAAATTGGGCCAACATATTTCCAAGAGCCACACATGGCTTGTGAGCTACAGTTTGGCCACCCCGTCATATAGGAATAGAAAGTTCTTCAAGTCCTACAGATTTTTCCAATAATTGTTAGACTGTTCAAAAAATAATAAAAAAAATTCAGAATAAAAGGGAACATCATGTGCTCATCACAGCATGATGTGTTATACAAGAAATGCTCCAAAGATAACAAGGTGAATAAAACCAAATTGTTTTCAGAGCATTCCAGTAAAATAGCATTTTGGCTAGGAGCGAACTGTGAGCTAGAAAATCTTTGATTTAAACAATTCCCTTCTTTTCTTCCTTCATTTTGTCTCAGAGTCCCAACTCACCATTTAACTATACTCTAAGTACCAGGGCAGCTCGATCCTATGCTAGGGAAGTGCGGGCAGCATGTAAGCTGCCCTGACAATGGCCATCACAAACGTGCCTTGTGGCATGTTGCAGTGGCTGGGAAGGGAGAGGCACCAGTGGAGCGGCCAGGACCAGTTGATGCTGGGCCTCTGTGCTGGTGGGATGATGAACTGGAGTGTCTAGCAGTAAGTATCCCGCCGAGCAATGGGAAAGTGTTTCAGAGCAGGGGAGGGCACCCAGTTTCAGTACAATGGTCATCCGTACAACACATACAGCAAACAGCTAAGTCAACACTATTTACATAGTAGGAAGTTACTTTAATCAGGGTCTGTGTTCATTCTCAGTACTGGCCAGAGTGGTTTCAGCCCAGGAAGGGGCAGGGACGGCACCAGAGACTGCCTCCTGGGCCTCAGAATTTGACATGGCTCTCCTGGGTTCTGTACCAACTAAGGGCCCAATCCTATACAACTTTCCAGCACCAATGCAGCCGCAATGCAGGCTGGAGGTAAGGGAATAAATGTTCCCATACTTTGAGGAGGCCTCTGTGACTGCCTCCCCAACAGAGTAAGCAGTGCATACCCCATAGGCATAGCAGCACCGGCACTGGAAAATTGGATAAGATTGGGCCCTCAGTAGCTGAGCAGCTCAGAGCAGACCCATCAGTACAGCCGGGGCTCTATGCAAGTTAAGGGAACTTCAGTTCACTTACCCCGAGGGGATCTCTGGCTGCTTCCCCAGCCTTGCAGAATATGGCAACGGCTGTTTCTGCACTGCTATACTGCTGTGAAGGGGCCAGGAATAGGATTGGGTCCACAGTTTGCTATTACTTTTCTTTTACAAAGATCAAGCATCAGATTTTCTTTTCCAGTGCTAAACAGGAAGTTTCTGAAGGTGTTTTTATATTTTATTTTGTTTTAAGAAATGGTGTCGTTCACTCCCAGGAAGGAAGACAAGATTAGAAATGCTGTGTCTCTTCTGGAGTTCTTAAGCAACTTATGACTGTGACTCTGGGTCATAATTCCAACAGGCACTTTGTGTTTCTCCAGAAATGAAAACAGTAGTGGAACTTTATTGTTTACTCAAATGTTCTTTGTTAGAACTCTGGTTTCTTGCTGCAACAATCCCACCCACATCCACATTCTCAAGATTACATCAGAACACTCTGGCAGGAAGTCCAAATTCCTGGCGGATGTCAATTACACTTCTGAGAGCCAAGGACACCGAAAGCTACTCACGTGCTGAAGTGATCATGCTGATAGCAAATGGGATATCACATGTGAGCATCCCCATATTTATCATCATAAGCAAATAGTTAAGTCAACACTAGTAGGAAATTACTTTAATCAGGATCTGTGTCCATGCTCAGTATTGGCCTTGGTTAAGGCAATGCAAAATGTACTAAGAATCTTCTCTTTACACACATTGGAGCCAACAACATGGCAAGTAAATAAGTCTGTTGCAAGACCATTTTCCCTTGTTTTTCTTATATGTCAGAAATAGTAACAGGAGACTGAGGGCCCAATCCTATCCAGTTTTCCAGTGCCGGTGCAGCAGTGCCAATGGGGTGTGCACTGCAACCTGTGATGGGGAGGCAGTCACAGAGGCCTCCTCAATGTATGGGAACATTTGTTCCCTCACCTCGAGGCTGCATTGTAGTTGCGCAGGTGCTGGAAAATTGGATTGGGCCCTCAGCCCTAACAATGATCAAGCAGTAGAACAATCTGTTTTTTTAGTAGTTCTCAAGAAAAGTTTGGATGTTCACGTTGGGAATAAACACATAACTGAATGTGATGGAAGCAAACCTGTATGTCAGGACTGAACACTTCCAAATTCTTACAGCAATTAAGTGGAATACTTCCCCTGCCCTTACTTTCAGTCTTGAAATTGTGGAGTTAGGTTCCCCTGTCCCCAAGGGGCTCTGTGACTAAGGAATCCCCAGTGGGAGAAAAAAAAACAGCTTTTAAAAGCAGCACTTTCAGTAGAAAGCAGCTTCACACTCCCATGTTGTGCTTTAAGACACTCCCATTCCTTCTCTGCTTTATAGGGATTTGGTGCAAACTTCAGGGATTGTAGTCAGGTCTAGTTGCCCCCTAATAGCTAAGATCAGGCTGCTGCATGTTCCATTAGATTTTTTTTTTTTCTTCAAACTAAGAATACGATAATTTGACTTTATACTGCATCACAGTATATACTAACTATACTATATACCAGGGTTGGGAATTCAACTTGGATGACTTGGACTCAAGTCACAAAAATGTGTGTTTCTTGTTGACTCATTGACTTGTGAGTTGCACAAGGGGAAGACTCAGAATAACACTCGAGTCAGGGCCCCCTGACTTGGCACTCATCCCCACACATGCTGCTTGTGTCTGGGTGTGCTTGCTTACTGTTTTTGTAGCATGAAAAACCTTGTGGGGGCCATCATTCAGGTCAGGCAATCAGCAGGGAAGTTCCAGTCATGAGGCACAGAAGAGTTAATGTGAGCAGGAGGGGCAAGGTGGGACCAGGCTCTCTGATAGGAAGGAAGGAACAGATGATCATTGGACACAGTATGGGAGGTTTAGTATTTTCTTTGGCTGAGAGAGGCAGGAGGAGGAGCCTAAGGGGGTTCTTGCCTTACACTTGGCTGAAGAAGCCCAGGGAAGATCATAGCGATAAAGCTTTATACCACATGGCTGCTCTGAGCTTCATTGTTACATGGGGGAAGGGGAGGAAGCTCCACTGAATGACTGGCTACAGTGGGACTACTTCTGAGCAGAGCTGCCAAGGATTGGGTCATCCTGGTAAGCCTCACAGCTGCTGTGTGTGACCCTGCTCACTCCTGCCACTTCTCTCCTGGTTCTCTTGCAGTCCCTCCCACTTCCTCCTGCCCTGTTTACAGATGGGTGGGGGCATCAGGGGAGTGTACAGAAAGAACTCCTGACACACACACCCTGAAGCAGCCCCATCCCCCCCCAACTGGCTTTTTAAAGGAGGTGGGGAGACCTATCAAGTTGCAAATGGGTGACATGCCAACTCGGAAAGTGGCCCGTTATGACTTGTTTTCAAGTCGAATTGTGGGGGGGGTGTGACTCAGCGATTCAACTCAAGTCATGCTGTGCTGGGTTTCCCATCCCTGTTATATAAGTATACTATGTAACCAACATAGGGCCTAATCATATCCAATTTTCCAGTGCTGGTGCAACTGTGCTAATGGGGCATACACTGCATCTTGTAATGGGGCAGCAGTCACAGAGGCCTCCTTAAGGTATGGGAACATTTGTTCCCTTACCATGGGGCTGCATTGTACTTGCACCAAGGCTGGAAAATTGGATAGGATTGGGCCCATAGCCAGATCTCTGCTACTCCCTTTGAAGTTTAACACCTACAGTTTTGCCAGTGGGAGAAGTACAGGGGCAACTAGCAGAGGTCTTGATATCAGGTGGTGACAGACATGCATAAATGCAGTTACACATAGTTGGGATTCCATTGGTTATTCCTTAACCACATTTCAACTCTGACTTACAATCAAGGTTGAATTTTTCTTTGCCCACCTTAAGGGCTTAATAGAAGGTCTTAAAAAAAATGTTTGTCAGTTTATTAACCCAGGGCCCAACCCTATCCAACCTTCCAGCTCAAGGCAGCTGCAATGCAGCCCCAAGTTAAGGGAATAAACACTCCCTTACCTTGGAGAGCCCTCTCTGACTGTCGCAGCACCAGAGGATGCAGCATTCACCCTTTAGGCACCATTACATCAGCACTGAAAAGCTGGAAAGGATTGGACCCCCAGCCTATAGGTGCACATATTTGGTCCCTGTCACATAAATGTAACATTGGCTTAAAAATGTTGAAGCCACTGAAGAATACTGTAAGTATTCAACATGAGCACATGCACAACTAATTGCTTCCTGCATAGATTATATCCTCATGATTTTAACAGCAGAGCTGTCCTCATAACCATGAGTGGGTGGAAAGTTACATCACATGGGACAAATCTTGCGCTGAACAGTTTTGTAGTAGGGACATGTGGTGGGTGGGGAGGCAGGTGAGGCAGTGCCTCCCCACTGGAGTCCTCTGAGAAGCACCGACACTGTGTGAGGCACCCAAGCACCCACAACCCATGCGCTCTGCTGAAAGTCTCCAGGGCTCTCCACTGGAGTCCTTTGAGAAGCACTGACACTGCGTGAGCTTGTGGGTGCCTCACAACACTGCCTCCCCACCCACGGCACGTCCCCGGTGCACAGCGTACTGTGGATGCCTCACTCGGCAGTGGTGCTTTTCGAAGGACTCGAGGGGGGAGGCTCTGCCTCATCTGCCCCCCACCCACCGCGGAGGGGCTTTCAGCGGAGGATGACGCAGGGCTGTTGAAAGGCGAGGCGGGAAGCGCGAGCGGAGCCTCCCTGGAGGGCGCGAGAGCCCTGCTCTCGTCAGCCCACCGCCCACGCCTGCCAGAGCTCCCTCGTCCGTCACCTCACCCGCGGCCCCGCCCCTTTACTACCTGAGGTGTTCGCCGATTGGCCGGCGCCGTCCCGCCTCCTGGGTGACGCAGCCCAGCCTGGCGTTTGACAGGCAGGTACGGCTCGGGCGGCAGCCATGTTGGGAGCGGAAGCGGCGGGAGGGAGCGGCGGTAGCCCTGCGGGACGAGTTAGGCGCTGAGGTTGCGCTCGGCGTGAGTGGCGGTTGTCGGAACCCCTCCCTCCGCCGCCCGCGGGGTCCCTCGCCTCGCGCTGCGTCCTCGGGAAGGGGGGGAAGCGTCCCGACGGTGTCCTCCCCTGCCGGGGGGAGAGGCAAAGCCTGCCTGTGCCTCCGCGGCACGCCGAGGAGCAGCGGCGGAGGGCACCAAGTTCACCGGGGAAGATGCCGTTGGCGCAGCTGGCGGACCCCTGGCAGAAGATGGCTGTGGAGAGCGCCGCCGAGGGCAGTAACAGCGCCGAGGTAGGCTCGCTGGGGGGAGCCGTGTAGAGTCCCGACTGCAGCATCCCACCGCCTGGCGGGGAGGGGGAGAGGCTTGTCCAGTCTCTCTCCTCCTGGCTGCCCAGGCTTCCCGGGAGCGGGCGGCCCGAAAAGCGGAACCTCGCCGCTCTGGGTCTCCACCACGGAGCCGAGAGGCTCAGGCGCTCCCCGCTTCCTACTCTCCCAGCTGTCCCAGGAGGCGCTCTTTGAAAGAGATGGGGGGGAGAAAGGGGGAGATGGGGTGACGGGAGGAGAGGGGGAAGGGGTTGGAGAGATGGGGAAAGGGTTGCCTTCCTTCCTTCCTTTACTTCTTTCCTTCCTTCCTGGATGGTCACCCTTTCCTTTAATCTTCCCCCATTCAGCTCAGTTTGCCCCCCACTCTTGCCCAGGCTGACCAGAACCCACAACCCCCAAAGAGGACCAGGCACCCCAAAACGTAGGACATCCAGGGAAAATGCAGGACAAGGCAAAATAAAAGCTAAACACCCTCCCGTGCTGGCCTCGTGTGGTTAATTGAAACACTGTGCTACTTATTATTAAACTTAAAACTGTATTACGTGTAATTTATTACATATGAATTACAAGAGGGCTCTGTGCTGTCTGCTCACAGGAAAAAGGACGTTTAAGTTTTGTTTTTTTTCCAGGACATGAGGCTAGCAAAGAGGACATGACCTGGAAAAAGAGGGTGTCTGGTCGCTCTGCTTCCCCCCCCCCCACAACTGGGCAAGAGATGCTTTTTAAAGCGGTGCTCTTCTTATATTTAGCAGGAGGAGAATAACTGTCCCCCTTCACCCAGTGCAGTGTCTTACATTGTGAGCCCTTTGGGGATAGGGAGCCATTTAGTTATTTGATCTGGAAACTTTGTGAAGCTTTTGTTGAAAAGCTGCATAAATGCAGATAATAATAATTTCACATTTCCCCTTTTAGCTTAGTTTGCCACCAATTCTTCCCTTCCTTCCTTCCTCTGTCCCCCTCCCCCATTCGCCCTATTACTTGCTGTTACCTAAATCGGGTTAGTTATCCTTCTCCACCATTCTTTAATCCTCAGCTTTCACTCGCAGAGGGTGGCTTCCCTTTTTATAACTGTAGGATTCTGATTGGGAGTACTGCCAAAAAATGGGATGATAACTCTTGGGGTTTAAGTAGTTCAGAGGACAAGGTCTGATCTCAACACTGCAGTTTTGCTTCCTTCTTCCCAAGATAAGTTTGTTCTGCTGGTAGGATACTTCCTTGTTACCAGGAGAGTGAGAGTGAAATATTCTGTGGTGGAATAAACCCATTTCAGCCTTACTTAGGAGGGTGGGGTGGGGTGGGAAGATTGAATGGAGGAGCTCCTTTTTTCTCCACCCACCCCTTGCAAGCACCTGTCTAAAGCAGTGGAAGGGGGGGCATGCTAATCTCTTTTTGTGCTGCTGTCAGGTTCTAAGCTTATTTAAGACAGTGTCCAGGTCTCATGATCAGAGAAAATGGTCCAATAAACAGTGGTCAAGAGAGATGGGCTAGAGGGTGAGAGATGCTGGTGTTGGAAAGTGATTGCAGGTCATGTGAAGGCCAGTGGGTGAAGAGCGTGGGGAATGAGGGGAAGCAAAGGGACTTTCCCATCTACATCTGCCCGGGGTTGTTGCTTCTACTGCATTTAGCTGGAGGAGGAGTCGAAAAGTGCAAAACTCTGGAATCTCCTGGTAAACATCCCTTTTGCTCCCCCCACGTGGGGACTGGCCCAAATATGGGATCATCCTGGTGTCAGTAGCATCCGTTTAAGTGAGGAGGAGGGCTGTCGGATGGTCATACCGGCAAGTAGTGACTGTGAGGTTGAGAAACTCTTCCGCTTTTGTTTCTTTCTTGTGGTGTCTGGTTACTTTCATAACGAGTGTCCCTTGTCTCTTTCCATTCCCCCTCCTTTTGCCCGGATGCTCAACTTCCTCCACACATAGGTCCACACCAGAGAGGAAGAACAGTTTGCACATGAGAGCTAGTTATGGGGTTTTTGTATGTTGGTTTTTTTAAGGGGAAGTTATCATATCCTGCTTCCGTGGAAAGGAAGGCACTAGTGCAGGAACTGGTGGTCATCTGTCTCCTCTCTTTTCCCTACTAGTTCTCAAGTTTGAAAAAGCAGCTTGTTCTTTATCTAATCAAAGCAGTGTTCTTGTTCCATTGATAGTCTGACTTGATTAGGCATATTTCTGAGAACATAACTCTGAAACTTTATGCACTGGGTTTCTTTTACTGGCAGTAATTAAGTATTGTGAATGTTTGCCAAATTTAAACCTATCCAGTTTCTAGACTTCGTTAATTTACAAAACTGGAGTGTTATTTCTGGCTTAGGAAAGTGATAAACTGAGTGATACTTTTTCCAAATCTTTACACTTTGTGCTAAACTAACTTCAAATTAACCTCAAAGATGTAATAGTACTGAAATGTTCTTCTGCTTGTCTATACAGACCCCATATCACAAAGGATGACTTTAAATGTAATAGCCTCACTGTGGAAGCCACGAAAAAGTACTTCCATATTGGTGTGGTCCAAGGATTAAGCATAATAGTTGGAAGCCCCCCATATGCATTGGGCCAGTTGTGTGCAACCTCTCCAAGCCTTTACCTCACATCCCTGCAGCTGGTTCTAGGTGCCTCTATGCTACATGAGATTGAGGGGCTTCAAAAATAATGTGAAGTGTTGCCATAAGCAGTCACCTGGGGGGGCATCTGTGTGGAGACTGTAACATTTGAATCGGCCTTTCAAGTGAAAATTCAAGCTTTCAAAGATGTACTTTTGATATGACAAATAATTGGAGATGCTTAAGTTAATTTTCTTGTCCTGTCAAGACAGTAGTGTGAATAAACCAATGTCTAAGTGCACAATGCTATTGCTTGGCAGTTCTGATAATGATGACTTGATAATTAGGAATATTTGTTCTGAAATATTATCTCGTGTGCCTTGCCTTAAATCTGACCAATCTCATCTGTCTTCATTGAGATTGTCCATTGAACACAGGCACCATTCGTGACAGCACATAGTCATGAGTTTGGATCCGTTTCTCTGAACATGGCTGTATCCCAGTCCACAGATTTCATGACATTCATTGAAAATTGATAGTAGAGGGAAGATGGTACGCACATTAAGCAAGGGAGTTGTGCATTAAGAGCAAGGTAATAGTTCATTATGTGTAGATTTGCGGGTGGCTGTGAGGTGAAGAAAGTTTCATTACTTTAAAAAGAGTTTTAATTGTATTCTAAAATATGTAATCACCCTGATAGTATTCTGTAATATTAAAATATTGTAGGACAACTTACAATGTCTTCATGTCTATACCATCCTACATCAACAATACCAGGGCAGTGTATACCGTATTTTTCGCTCCATAAGACGCACCTGACCATAAGACACACCTAGTTTTTAGAGGAGGCAAACAGGAAAAAAATATTCTGAACTAAACACTGTAATAAAATATTTAATAAAATATTTAATAAACTATAACAGAATAACATTTGAACCATGTAAAGTGAACAGCAGTCAACAGTGGCATTAAGAACCATTATCACTGTCATTAACAAATGGAGAGACTTAAAGGTTTGAGTACTCTAGTTTTCTGGAAACCCCAAGAACTCATCATCGCTAGAGTCAGAATTTATGAAGCTCACAAAAGCAGGTGCACACAAATAGGGGATCACATTATCTTTCTGCTACAATGATGTTCTGCCAAATCCCAATCCACTGGGCCTTGTGCCCGCTTAAGGCTGATCAGTCCCCCTTGTGCAACTCACCAGTGCAGCAAGCAAAAGTGAGTCCAGTTCCAGTCCACAGATGCCAAGTAAATCAGTCCCATCAATCAGAGTTGGGAAATCAGAGTCCAGAACCAATAAGCCAAATTACAGTCCAAGGTCAGGTTCCAGGTAGGTCAGTCAAATCCATCAGGGTATCCAAGTCCAGTCACAATCCACAGTCAGATTCCAAATTCAATAAACCCAGTCAGTCTCCTCTCCTATCTCCAACCTGCACTCCTTCAAAACCCACAAACCCTTTCTGCCTCTGGTAATCCTTATATCCCTGAGGGCCCTATTGTCTTCCAGTGGCTGCAGCTGTGCAGCACACTCTGCTGGATGCCCAGGCCTTACCCTTAAAGGGGCCACTGCTGACACCACATCTACCTCCTCGTCAGTTCTTCCATGATTCCAATACAAATGAACAAGTGGAAAGTCCAACCACAACTTGAATTCTCAAGACACAACAAACCTCTGGATTTATGGTGAGAACCTAGCCTTACCTGGGGCTTGTGCAATAAGCAAACACTGGCATTCTGACAAGGAGACAGTTTTTTCTTTGTGATGGGGGGGCTTACATTCAGATGCTGGATGAGGTGAGTGAAAGCGCCCGTCCCCTGCTGTGTGAGTGTGTGGGGGGGGGGGGAGGCAGAGCATCTGTGTGTGTAAGAGAAGGGGGCAGCCTGTGTGTGTGAGAGAGGGGGAAAAGTGTTTGTGTTGCAGAGAAGTTGTGATGCTCCAGGCTTGGGGTGGGGGGAAAGAGAAGCTGTGATGCTCCAGGCTTGGGGGGAGAGAAGATGTGATGCTCCAGTATTGGGGTGGGGGGGGAAAGAGAGGCTGTGATGCTCCAGGCTTGGGGGGGGGAGAGAGAGAGGCTTTCCTGGGAGTAAGCCCCCCTGACTCTAATGGGACTTACTTCAGAGTAGGCATGCACAGGATTGGGCAGCGAGACTGCCACCCCACCCACGCTTTCCTGGGAGTGAGCCCAGTGACTCTGTGACTTACTTCTGAGTAGACAAGCAGGCTTGGGCAGACTGCCACCCCACCCACGCTTTCCTGGGAGTGAGCCCCACTGACTCTGAGACTTACTTCTGAGTAGACACGAGGGCTTGCACAGTGAGACTACCACCCCACCCACGCTTTCCTGGGAGTGAGCCCCACTGACTCTGAGACTTACTTCTGAGTAGCCTCTGACTGCTCTGGAAGCAGAGCGGGCAGGGGGTGGGGCAGGGCGGGGTGGAGTTTTTTGTTTTTGTTTGTTTGTTTTTTGCAGTATTCACTCCATAAGACGCACACACTTTTCCCCCCACTTTTTTCCCCCCAAAAAGTGGGGGGGAAAAGTGTGTGCGTCTTATGGAGCGAAAAATACGGTAATATAATGACACTATGAAAGGAGATTCAGAATTTGCCTGAATGTTGCTGATGCACCATTTATTAATTGTGAAATTTGGGGAAGCACAGGTGATTGTGCAGAGATGGTCCTATAGACTTTGTCCTGTAGGCAATTATCTGGTGGGATGTGTTCACTGAGTTGCAGTTGTATTTGTGCCACTCTGTATTTCAGTTTGCACTTCTGCCTTGGTGCCTGTCTTACTGTCATTAAATTGTCACCATTATGCATTAGTGACATTTCACCTTTGGCTTAAGTTAAGTTATGGCTTAAGCATTTATATCCCACCCTTTCTCTAATGGGCTAAAGCAGTGGTTTTCAAACTCTCCAGGAGAGTTTGAGCCACTGTAAGTTCTTGCAGGGGGGAGGCAGCGGGGGTGGTGGTGGTGGAAGGCAGTGGCGCAACCCCCAGGAGCTTAATCGCTCCATTTTCACTGCTGCAGGGATACCTTAAAGGTTCGCACCGGGCTCCACGTACCCTCTGGAGGCTACAGGAGGCTTGGGTAAGTGCTTCCAAGCCCCTGCAGCCCCCTGAGCAGTGTGATCCTGGGGATCGCGCCGCTGCCTCCTCCCTGCCTCCAGGCTGCCCCCACCCCTTAAGAGGGGAGATGCCAGGGCCCACAGGCTGGGGCATTGCGATGCCCCAGTTTGAAAAGCCCTGGGCTAAAGGCATGTATCTCTCCCTCTTTTTTTTTTTTATCTGTAGAACAGTCCTATGAGAGAGACTAACCTGAGGGATAGTGAGACGCCCACTGTTACCCAGGAAATATCATAGTGAGAATTTGAACCTAGGTGCCTGTAGTCTAGTCTGATGTTCTGGCTGCTGCACCAAAGACTAGAATTATTGTTCATATAGTCTTGAGTTAGCCTACAATTGGAGGCTTGATGTAAAATAAAGCATCATGTAGTAGTTAATATATATAGAGAGAGCAAGCACTACAACTAAATAATCCTAATATAATCCTTAGCTAAAATAGGTGGTAAACAAGGTTTTTCTAATAACTGCTATAAAAAGGAAAGCTGATAAACAGATAAAATAACAATAAGAAAACTATTTGATTATCTCCTAAATTTTGAAATTTGACTGAGTAAGGGTTAGATCAGTTTTTCAAAAGCTTTTGAGGTAAAAAAAGGCAATGGAATTTGTGTAAGATAGTTTAAGAAGTTATTGAGGCATTGAAAAAGAGGAGCCCTAAATAGTTTTCTGCTAAGATACTTGGAAATAGTTATTTTAAATAGATAATATTGAAGTAGATAATATTGAAGAGTAGTCTTTACGAAGTTATGTTTCAGTAGTGTTTAATAACTCTTAAATTTAAAAAAATATCTTGGATCATGTGAGATCTTGTAACATGTACACATGGCCATGTAACAGAGCTAGCATATTTCAGTCACGTATGGGTCTCAATGTGAGAAAATCAGATCTGTTGGGAGAAGCTCATACAATTGAAGAGATACTAGGATGTGAATTAACAAAGTATCCAGTTGTTTTGCCTTTGAACTAACTGAAAAGAATTTAAATATGTGTTAATTACAGTAGAACCTCCAAAGTTGACCACCTCTCTATATTTACCACCTCCTTAAGTTGACCTAATTTTCACAGTATGGACAGACACTGCATATACACTATGGGAGCCCAACTTCTCTATATTGACCACCTCTATAAATTGTATCTTGACCACTTCGACCATTGCACAGAGTATTAATTTACCCTCTGTAAGTTGCCCACTGAATGCTAACAAGGAAGCAAGAGCACAGTTAGCAACATCAAAAAACGTAAAGACGAGTACTTTACAGTAAGGAAAACGGAGGCCTACAGTGGAAAAGAAAGAAAACTTTGCTTGACGAAGTAAATGAAGCTATTTGATGCTGGTTCAAACAAATGAGGGCAGTGAATGCCAGAATCTCAGGGCCAATGATCCAAGAAATTGCTAAGAAGTTTGCGCAGGAATTCGAGGTAGATTTCCAACCATCAAGTGGTTGGTTTGAAAAATTTAAACTGCGACACAGGATCTCCAAGAAAGTCTTGTATGGTGAGTCAAATGAAGTTCCGGCAGAAGTTGTTGAAGAATTCATTACTAAGTTCCCGGACTTTGCAAGAGACTTAAAAGATGATGACATTTTTAATGCTGATGAGTGCAGACTTTTTCAAAGCAATGCCTGATAGAAGCCTTGTCATGAAAGGTGACAAATGTAAGAGTGGAACCTGCAATGAACCTGATCCAGAGACAATATTCCAAGCAATATTCCAAAGAAGTGAATGATGTACCTGGGGAAGAAGAAAGTGACGACGACATGGACGCAGAGATTCTAAAGGAAGGGGATGTTGGGCTTCTGATAAAACAGTTGGTCACAGGGCTTTTTTTGTAATAGAACTTACCGGAACGGTGTTCCGGCATCTTTTTTTCCCCTTTCACTGAGGGAGGGATTTGAACCTCTGACCTTGTGCTCCACCCTTTTTTTTTTTTTTGCACCCCTGGCTCTGACCTTGTGCTCCACCTTTTTTTTTAAAACTGCGGGCTAGGGCGGGATTCGAACCTCTGACCTCGTGCTCCACAGCCCAGCACTCTCTCCATTGGGCTATAGGAAAGCCTGTAGTCAAAGTGCTCAGAACTAATATATAAGGTCTTGAGCCCAGTTGGTGGCCATCAGCGCCTCAAGTATTAGTTCCAAACACTTTGAGTCTAAGAATTCCTATGGCTCACTTGTTAAAGTGCTGGTCTGTGGAGCTAGAGGCTAGGGGTTCAAATCCCTATGAGGAAAAATTTTTATTTTTTTTAGGAGGGGAAGTGCTCCATGGCTGCAAAATATAAAGGTTGGTTGCCAGTTGCCGAAAGGGGGGCCAGTTGAGGCTGCAAAACTCCTCAAAGTTCAGTTTAAAAATAAATAAATAAATAATTAGATTAACAAATTGTGAGTTCCTGCACCTTTTTTTTTTTTTTTTTTTTTTTTACAAAAAAAGCACTGGTTGGTCATATGCCGTGAATAAATGTCCACGCATGTTGAACGGGATAGCCAACATTGAGAGTGCATTCTCTTCTTATCTTTACACAAAAAAGAAGCAGCAAACCAGGATTGGCTCTTTCTTAAAAAAGTAATAATAATTTAGATACAGTATATGTATATGTACTGTATGTATGTAATTCTGGATGCATTTTTTCTATATCTTCACTGTATATATTTAGGTATGATATCTGTAATAAAGACTCTATAAAAATCAGTATAGTATTACATGTTTTTTCCGTATGTTGACCACCTCCCTATGTTGACAAATTCCTCCAGTCCCTTGGTTGGTCAACTTAAAGAGGTTCTACTGTATATTAAATAGGCTTATTGAATGATATTGATCGTTCAGCACAGGAATAATATGCAATCTTCCTTTGTTCTCTTCATTGTGAAGATGAAATTTATATATTCTTCCTTTTGAACTGAAGTTGAAGTTAAATGAAAAACTTCCATGAATACTAGTATGCTTTGACCCAAAAGCATTAACCTCCATCACTTTTATGTTGTTACACAGTTTACTAGAGTTGACAAGATAAACAATAACAAATAATAATATATATAATAATTTATTATTATAACAAATATTAATATGTTGCTTTTCAGCAAAAACAGTTTACAAGGCTATTTACATGGCTGAAATAAAAATATGGTTGCCTGTCCTGATATGGCTCACAATCTAAAAAGAAGCAGAAGAAACACCAGCAAACAGCCCTTAGAGAAGCTGTGGTGGTTGGGTGAAGAGGGACAGTTCTCTCTCTCCCTGTTAAATGTTATTCACCACTTTACAACTTTGCCCAGATTGCCAGAGTTATTGTATACCAGTAATGCTAGTATAATGTAATACTAGCTTGCAGTTTTGTAAAGTATGTTGCTTTGAAGGAGCAATTTATTCTAATGTTGCATAATATAATAAAATTCTAAATTGGCTTTTAAACTTTTCAGCTTCTAATTTTCTACAGCATTGCATCTTGATTAACTTGACCCTAGGGTTATAATGCATATTTCAGCTTTTCCTGACATAAATAATACTATACATCTGTTTGTGTCAGAATTGTACTAATACGTTGTGGAATGCAGGCCAGAGGGCTAAACAGTTTGGCTATGTGTGATTATGTTCATTGTACTGGAGAAATGACAGGATATAATGAATTGCATTTCATGTTAAGTCTTTCAATAGTACATCAAGCATAGTGTATTACACCTGCTGACTAAAACGTGAGACTGAAATTACAGGACTGTTAAATGTGGCTTAATTCTTCTGGAATGTCCCTTGTGAGTTGCAAAATGATATGCCATCAAAATGAATGTAGAATATGGAATTGGTGTAAATATATGGACTTTGGAATTGAGTAGGATTCTTGTAATTGGATGATTCCATGCATTTGCAATGTGTAGCGTTGTCTGTATTTTATTTAGTTCAGGCTTATTTAAAATGAAATCTTGTTTGAGGTATTGTGAGGGGAAGCAATATTTTCATATTTAGTATTGTAGTTTGATTTGTGAGAACGAGTAATTCTGCAATCCTATGCACACTTACATGGGAGTAAATGGAATTCAATGGAGCTTGCTTCTGAGTAGACATAGATAGCACCGCATTGTAAGATTCTGATTTGTGTTATACAGAGAAATGAATATGTACCTTAATTTTCCATACTGTAGCAGTGATTGCCGTCATTGGCATTTAAGGTTTGAGAGCCCCTTGGTATAAACGGGGGTGGGGGGTGAAGTGAGAAGAAGGTCATGCTGGTGCTTTTGGTTTTTGTCTCCTGGATTGGCACTGCTGATACTGCAGTGCTTCCATGTTTACCTGTGTGTGTTTGTCCTTGGCCTTATGTGCATACCAAGTGGTGATCTTTTACTGTTGCATCCCTGATGGTTGGGGGGAAATCTGTTTGCATATCTCAGGTAAGGGGGTGTACAGATTTGATGGGACATTCTTTTAACTTATGTACTATGTGAAATTAATTTGTATTTCTAGAAGTTTAGTATACAGGAGTGTGTCACGTAATGACTAACCACATATATGATGGTGTTCAAAGCGCAACAAAGAGGCTCTTAACAAGGCAATCAGGTCTCCCATAGACTGCAGTAGAGTATCTGTTTACACATCAGAGGCACTAAATTGGGCTGAATGTTCGCTTAATGATCTAATCGCATAACAACGGCGGTCAGAGAGCATAGTCCCATTGTTAAGTGACACATACCTGTAGTTGAGATAATATGAAACCCAAACATAGGCTGTTATTGTGACAGTGGATGGCTGTAACTAGCCTAGTAATGCAGATTCCAAGGAGACTAGTAGATAAATAAGCATAGCTATTTACCTTCCCTATAAAGTAATTGAACTTTTGCATTACCTCCAATAAGTACTTTTTAGTGGATTCTGTTCACTTAGATCAGCGGTGCTCACACTTTTTTGGCTCGAGAGCTACTTTGAAACCCAGCAAGGCCCGGAGATCTACCAGGGGGGAAGGAAGTGTCTGACAGACACCTCCTTTAATGTATGGAGCCCCTGCTGGAGTCTAGTCAGTTTCGTCAGTTTTGTTGCTGCATGCCTGAAGAGCAGGTAAAGTGTCAGTTTAGTGTCCGCTAAATATGTCAGTTTCGTCTAGTCACTAGACAAAACTGACATATTAACAGTTTGGAGACACAGGGCTCCGCGATCTACTCATTTTGCCTCGCGATCTACTGGTAGATCGTGATCCACCTATTGAGCACCCCTGACTTAGATACCCATTGTTATCAAGAGCCAGTTCAAACATTCTTTCCACCTCATAGATGAGTCTTCCTCTGATTGTTTGTGATCTGAGTGGTCCTGTCCATGATATGCTAAACAGTTGGTAGGCAAGAAGCTGAAAGCAACTTTTCTAGTGTTCCTTTGGGGAGAAATTAAAGAATACCCGTCACAGCACTGTATACACCCAACTCAGACATTGTGCCTTTCTTCTCATATTTCTGTTCCAGCGGAATCTTTTGAAAGAAACCTCCTACTTTAATTGTGGCATTAACTTCATTTTTTGTAAAATGTCTTGCAGAATGGTCAGCAAATCATGGATGAACCTATGGGAGAAGAAGAGATAAATCCACAATCGGTAAGTAAAACATGAGTGTTGCTTAGATAATTTCAGGTCAGAGAATTGGGCAAAAGGACTCTGCTCTTTGAAAGTTGAAGGTAGCATTGTAATAGCAGCAAGGTCACAAAACAGAATGTTCATCAAGCGTTCAGATTCAAACTAACTGAAATTATCTCTTATCACGAACTTCTCATGGAAGTTACTACGCACTAAAGCATGTAAGAGAAATGCACTGTGATTTCTTAGCTGTTATAACTACCAAGTCACTTTTTTGGAAAAACAGGTTATTCTTGTTTGTAGTACACCTTTTGTAGACTTGCATCATTCACATTGGGAAACATAAGACTGTTATGGAGTTTAACTTAAGAAACTTTGTAAAAAAGCCTTTTCAATTATGTATTTGGTATTTCCAGTCTTTCCAAGTTGTACCACAAAGGGCCAGTACACCTTAAGTCCCCTGTGCCTTAAGTTGAGCACAAAGGTCTATCTACTCCAATATCCTTTTTTTTTTTTCCAGTGATGAACCAAATATATCTAGGAAGCACACAAGTAGAATATGAGGAAAATAGTCCTGCCATGCTGTTCTCCCCCAGCAATTAGTTTTCAGATGCTTAGTCCTCAACTTCAAGATTCTATTTCCCTGGTGTGGCTGGTAGCTATTCTCCATTCATTTGGTCCCCTTTTGAAGATACCTAAACTAGTTGCCATTGCTGCGTCTATAAAAAAAAAAGCGTGGTTCCTCTTTCCGTCAACGTATGGGCTTGTCTGGAAATTGAACTCCAGGCCTCTTGCATCCAAAATGAGAACCATGGTCTTGACTTAGACCAGGGGTGCTCAAACCCCGGCCCTGGGGCCACTTGCGGCCCTCAAGGCCTCTCAGTGCGGCCCTCAGGGAGCCCCCAGTCTCCAATGAACCTCTGGTCCTCTATCGCAAGACCATCATTCATTCATATAAGTTCCACACTGGCCCGACGCAACTGCTCTCAGCATGAGGGCGACTGTTTGACATCTCACGTGAGCTGTGAGATGAGGGCTTCCTCCACTGCTTGCTGTTTCACATCTGTGATGCAGTAGCAGCAACAAAGGAAAGGCCAGCCTTGCTCTCTGCCTTTTATAGGCCTTGAGCTATCGCAAGACCATCATTCATTCATATAAGTTCCATCTCTAATAAATTCATTTATGTAAATTTATTCAAATTTTAAATGTAAATTAATTCTTCTTTCCTCCAGCCCCTGACACAGTGTCAGAGAGATGATGTGGCCCTCCTGCCAAAAACTTTGGACACCCCTGACTTAGACCAACAATTCTGATATTATCCCCTTGCTTTTAAAATATCAAAAACATGTTCTGGGGTATTATGTGCTCTTTGTCTCTAACCTCAGCCTCTCACCCTGATGCAAACATTTTGCCCTTCTCTTCCCTGCTTCCCTTAAGTGTTAATTAAATCTATCAGAGGAATTCATACCACAAAGGAGCATGCAACTTGGATCCCTTAATAATTGATTAATCATGATTACTAAGTGGGGGGTATTACATGTGATTCACCAACACTTGTGTTTTTCTGTGTTATCATGAAATCCTATAGTTAATGTTGATGTACTTGGTATAGGCATAGTTCAACTGGGAGTGAGTTCCACTTCATTGAAGGCCCCAGCTTATGTTGCTGCCAACTTGATGTCAGCCAAAAGTGGCACTTGCAGGAATGCCCTCTCAGGGGACCTCAAAGGATGAGCCTGATCATGTCAGATAAGGCAGTTCCTCCTATATCAGAGCCCCAAGCCATGAAGGGCTTTAAAGGTTGTGTGTTCACCCAAGGGGGTTGGTCCCCTGTGCCCCTGGAGGGATCGCCTAGTTCTGCTTGGTTCCTGCCTCCCTTAGCCGGGTTACCTGCTGGTGCTCTGAGGCTGCCTTGGGGATTCCTATTTCCTGGTCCTCAGACAGTGCCTTGGGTAGGGGGTTATGCATTACCCTGACTTCCTTCTCTATGGCAGCTCCCTCCTTCACTGGACTGGCTATCTGCTTCCTGCAGAGCCTTCTCAGCTGTCTGCTGTTCAGCTGAAGTCTTCTCATTGGCCCGGGCTGGCAGTTTATATTCTTCTTGTCCATCAAGAATTTGTCTGTTCTTGGCCTCTGTCCCTTATAAGACCCCTTGCCCAGGTCTGATTTCCTGTTCTGCCTTTGTCTTCTGTCTTGCGCTGTCTTGTTGGGCCTTCCTCCCTGCCCCCTAAAGGACTTATAGTCCTCAGTGACTGTGGGGTGGAGGTGCTCTCATTGGACACCACCTACATCATTGGTAGTGGCATGAAGGACTGTACTCCTCCCTCTGAAATAGTTCTCAGAGCTTTCACAGTGCTGTGTCCTGAAGCTGCCATCACTGACAATACCATGGGGCTTGGGAGTGCGCCCTGGCCAGAGTCTGCATGGGTAGTCTGCTCGCAGGTACTTCTCAGTGGAGCTGCTGCCGTCTTCCTGACCCTTGCCCTGGTTAGATAAGTGCCCCCCTCGGCAACTGAGTCAAATTATCAAGCTTCCACAACCATGTGGGCCACCACATTCAGCACTAATTGCAGTTTTCAGATAGCCATCAAGGATAACCCCACACTGATCATTTTACAATTGTCAGGTCTTGATGTCATTAAGGTGCGGACCACTGTGATTAGTTTTGTCATGATTCAAGTAATGACACAGCTGGTGTACCAGCCTCAGTTGGGCAAAGGACCCCCTGGTCCCTGCTGCTACCTGGTGATTTAAGGACAGGTAGAATCCTGAAGAACCACCAACAGAGACTTGCTTTACTGTACAGTCTCTGGCAAAGAGCATCCACCAGGGTGACCAAAGGCTGCCTCTGTCCCAAACCTGGTCTGAAACCAGATTGAAAGAGATCTGGAGCTGAGACGTCACCACCCACTCAGTCACTTTGCCCAGAAATGGGAGGTTTGAGACTATCCAATAGTAATTATCTAAGCCAGTAATTATCCAGTACAGACTATCCAAGCTAGTAATTATCCAATACAGTAGGGTCCAGGGAAAGTTCCTTTAGGAGGGGGCAAATCACAGCCAACTTTGATACTGCTGGCAGTACTTCCTCCCACAGAAATAAATTATTTCCTACCCACTAGGCTAGACCCCCTTCAAATAAGCCACACCAGATGGGGGTAAAGCGGGCAGTTAGAAGGCCTCACGCCCCAAAGGATCCTGAAAAGAATCCAAAATAACAGGCCAACAGAAGTCATCATGAACGCAAATGATTTTACCTGGGAAATGTTGAACAAAGTAGTAGTAGAGTGTAACTGAGATGTCCTCCTCACTCCCCTGGGGAATCAGATAGAGCAAGTGCTGGACAGGTCTTCACAGACTCTGTGGTAGCAAAGGAAAAAGCATAAATCGCTTCCACAATGTAGGTTCTACTATGGGTTCTTCCCATGTTCAGTTGGACTCATAGTAAGTTTTCTGCCACTGTCACTCAAGATGTCTGCCAAGCTGTTTCATTGCCCTCAGCTCCTCAGAAAACCAGAAGGCCACATTGGCAGTACAACTTGGCAGAAGTTGCTCAGAAGTGATTTGACCCATAGCTCTGATTTTTCCCTTATTCTAGAAGGCAACCAGAGCTTTGGTTGAGTTGCCAGGCTTGGCAGCAGGAAAATACCCAGAGCCCTCAGTCTTGCATTTGTTTTTTCACTGTCAGAAGCTATGTAGAGGATAGCTATATTCACACAACACAAGTCATGGCTTTGTACTAAAGAAACTCTCTTATATTAGTTTTCAGTTCGTACACACTGCCATTTGCCATAATTCATACCTTTCCAATTTTCAGAAATCCTTAGTTTGCCACATTCATAAGACATTGTGGAAAATACATTCTTCTACATTTCCTGAGTTAAAGGAGTAGAGGAAAAGGAAATCATGTGCAAGAGATGTATTCCAGCATCCTTTGGAACTGCTATGTCTTCCTTTCTATGTTCCTGTGGTCCAATAGCTGCCTGATTGAATACGTTTACTTATTGTGTACATTCATTCATCGCTAATCATCTATTTTATATTAAATTGAGCTTAGCTATCCTTCCAATAGAAAAGTAGGAACTTCCTTATTTTAGATGTTTTGTTAGGTATTGCTAAAAAAAGAAACATGCTTAGTGATACATAAATAATAGAGCAAAGTTAAGAAAATGTATTGCACTTTGGCTTTTGTACAGTCATTTGCTGAGGAAGCCCCTTCTATTTCATATTAATTTGTGAATGGGTACTTTTTGGAATAATTTTGATTATTGTAGAAAGTAAGGAATTGAGTAGTTCTTTTCTTTGGGATACACATGCTCACACACTTTATGTAGTATGTCTGTTGTTGCCACTTGCCCTACCTACTAAGAGAAGATGGCCCATTTTCTTTGCTTAGCAGATTACATATGGCAACTCTTTTCCACCTTCCCCTCCCCCTATTGCTTTTCTTGCCACAGTGCAAAAGCATGGCTCTTTAACACAGTTGGTAGCTTGAGCAGAAAAGTTGAACAGTGGAGAGGGAGTAATTCTCCCCCTCGTCTACCAAAGGATTTTTCATGGCTGTAATGTGGTAACGTATGAATGCCAGTATGTGAAAATACTGCTGCTTGTTTACTAATAGATGTGGGGAGATACAAACAGGTTCAACACATTTTCAACAACTGCAAGTTTTACAAATAATATAATGGTTCTTAACCTTAACTTTAAAATTTGGGATCCACATATCTCAGACATCTTCTCTCAGACACCGAGACCCACCCAGACATTGTTTACTTTCAGAGAGACTCTTCTCCATGTATCTACATCATGAGGGAAAGACATCTAGGGCAAGGAGCCAGATCTTTAACATTGTTGTTCTCTCCAGGCTTGTGAGACTCCAGGCTTTATAGTTCTTTAATTCTCTTTGAGGAAAGCCTCTGCTTCCCTTTTGGGTCTCCTTGGTTCTGCACCAGTTATTTTGCTGGTGTAGAACTGAGGAGAATAAGGGAGAGGGCAGGGGGATAGAGAACAGCTACTCGTGAGTGTAGTTGATTCTGTGTCCTTCCTCCCCTATTCTGCCTTCCTCCCTGCCTAGAAACACCCCATCCCTCCCACTACCCACTTCCGCCACTGACTAACCTGGCGCTGGCAGATGGCGGACTTGCCCCTAGCCCATGCATGCAACACTTGCCAGATCCAGGCAGAGATGCTTGGATCCTTGTGCTTTTGCCTCAGAACACATATTCCACTATCAGGGCAGTTTAGATAGGATTGGGCTGTAAAAAGTTCCTTGAACTGGTGCTTGATTGCAGGAAGTTAGGAAACCAATTGGATATTCTGGGACAGTGATTCCATGTTGGGCACTATCACTGAAGGCCCTGTTACGCATACCCAACTGCTGTGCCTCAGCTAGCTGGGGACATAGAATAGGGCCTCTGAGGAAGATCTAAACCTACAAGTGGGTTTGTAGGGGTTTCTTTTTAATTTTGTTCATGATTTAAAAAATTCCCCTTTGAGTTTTCTCATATCAACTGAGATGCTTTATATAACCTAGATAAACCTTTGAAGTTCATGCTCTGGGATTCATAACGGATCTTTAAAGCTTTGCAGACTCTTGACAGAGTTTAGCATAACGTGCCAGGAGCTTTTTACATATGACACTTTTAGGATGGAAAAGAGCCAGGAAATCCATTTACATCTATTTTCAACTTGTCCATTTGAGATGTTATAATAAAGTGAAGTAGAATAAAAGCATATCTGTCTATTATTAATGGCTAGTTATAGGCCTGTGAAATTTCATGAGTATGGGTAGGGAAATTTTAAAGGAGCACTATATCCATTTCCCCTGCCTCTGCTTCCTCTACCCTTAAACACTTGCCCACTCAGCATTCCCGCTCCCTAACTTTGAAGCTAGTTCATTTGTTGAATTGGTAAAAAGGCCTTCTAAACCTCAGTTCCAAGTTGCTAGGCTTGAATGCCCCAAACCAGTTGCTTGTCTTGCTTCTTTGGCACACTCTAAAGATTACTCTAAAGAGAGAGGTACTTGCAAAATGTTTGTGATCATGATAGATGCAGTATGTGGAGGGAGTGCTTATATTTCAGAAAACAAGAGAGTTACTTGATCAGAACAAAAATCCATCCAGCTTAGCTTCATGTTTCCCACCTGCATGTTCAGTCCCTCATCACAATTACTTTATTATTATTATTTACTTTATTAATATTCCACCTTTTTCCTCGAAGGGATCCAAGGTGGCTGTTGTGCAATTTAGCTGTTGTGACTAATAGATATTGATAACTCAGTCCTGTTTTGCTTGTGTACACAGTCCTGAGGTCTTAACTACTTCTAGCTTTAACAGGCAAATCCAGCTCTTGCATTCGGAAGAATTTCCCCATTTGATTAAGTATCAGAACAACTCTCTGCATTTTACTGAAGTGAAAGGGGAATGCTGTGCAGGTAGGAATGCACCCACTGGAGTGTGCACAGCACTTTGGATTCTGTAATTCGCATTGCAGTAAGAGAGTGTCTGTTGTCCCTGTATGTACTACTAGGAGAAATCAGAGGTTCCTAAGCAAAATATTTTTCAGGTGCCTGACACACTGATTGAGGACATCTAATCTATGTGAGCTACGCAAACGGTGATCTGTTAACCCAGTGTTTTTCAGCCTGTTTCTCCTTATGTACCACATTTCATTTTGTACTTAAGTACCACCAGTACCTAAAATACCTGGGGCGGTGATGTTGTCTCCAGGTTTGCAAAGTTCACTTTTTCGCTCTGAGAAGCAGTCGCTGTATTCTTCTCTCGTGTGTTTGTAAGAACAGAGCACAGCAACTCAGCAGAGTCGCTGCAGTCTTTGTAAAGCTCAGAGTGGCCATAGAACAGGCGCAGCGACTGCTTCTCAGCTTTGCTTGGAGAGGCTGTTTCTTTGCTAAACTTGGAAGTGATGTCAAAGCCCCAGGCGCTGCGGTCTCTTGCATACCATTGGACAACATCTCACATATCGCCAGTTGAAAAATACCAGTTGAAAAACAGTGTGTTAACCAGTTGTGTGAATTTTTTGTTGTAAAGCAGTATATAAATACTGTTAATATTAATAACCCAAGCTGCAAGCGATCAAGTTTAGTGTAGATGACTTAGACCCAAAACTGAAAATATTTAATGCAAAACTATTCTTTTTGAAGCATTCTCTATGATACTTCATTCTATAATGAAACACTCTATAGGCAAAGCTGATGTTTAGATGGTCCACGAGAGAGTCCATGGCTCTTAACGCACATAATATGGAAGACTGATATATAGACGAACTTGCCCATTGTCTGCAAAAATTAACACTGCAGAGTATGTAAAAGAAACAGTTATTTGGGAGCAGCTGTGATACAAGGGGAATAATCAAGGTACCTAACTAGGCATAAAACTGTTAAGAGAATGTATTTGGGGTAGAACGCTTATTCCCTGTGTTTTACAACCCTTCAGAAAAATTTCAGTTAGTACAGTCACACTGAGCTAACCTGTAGGTTGAAAATGTTGCTGTTTCGAATGTTCTTATTAGAAGCACCACAAATACAATGCAATCATCTGAAGTTATTTTAATATTCTATACAGCAGTAAATTGCTTCTAAAACCACTATAAAATATTATACAGTTATTCCCCGTATCAGTGGTTTCACTTAACCACTTTTCACAAATTCCCTTCCAATCGCTCTAATGACTTATCTTTGATCGCAGCCCTCTTGTTGCTGACTTGTCTTTGTGCTGCCTGCAAATGCTAACAAAAATCAGGAAGAGCTAAAAGGAAGCAGATTGGAGGCTGAAAACTTTTGCGTTTTGAGTGCATTCTTTTGAGCTTTCCAACCTACTTCCTATTAGCATTTGTAGGCAGTGGAGAGATGGAGGAGACAGCTACAGGAGAGTTGCAATCAGACAAAGATAAATCATTTGAGCAATGGGGGGATTTGTGAACTGCTTCTTGTAGGGTTTGCTACTTTTCGCAGTTTCCATTATCTGCAATAGCAGCAGGGCCCTATCTGCTAATACGGGGGCGGGGGGGGGGAATGCCTGTACTGTGAAAATGCTAAAGAACACAAACTTTACAGGTTGGTGCAAAATTGTATAAAATTTACAGTGCTACAATTGCAGACTTAACCTCTGTCCTTCTAGCTGTCCAATCTTACAGCATTGTTATAAAATCAGGTACATGACATAATGTCTAATTACAGAATAAATGTTGCTGGTTTAGCTTTGGGTCTCTGTCTTGTTTGCCAGAGTGTTAATAATTTGCACAACTCTGTAAAATAGTACATAACTCAAGTTAGTTTATATACATGTACAGCATATACGTATATTCTCTGTTTCAGTATATTGTATTTAGGGAAATTATACAATATGTCACTTCCCTGTTGTGTTTTTCTTAACAGTGAGGAGAGTACATCCAGTAGCTGACAGGGTAGCAATTACTCAGTTTCAGTGTTGTGCAACACAGAAATAGCCAAGATCTTTATTTTCCACATAACATTTTTCTTCTGCCCCTTTGTAAGATCTCCTATCCTTCCTTGATTTTTCTTCTTTTGCTTTTTCTCCATTTTTACTTTCATTTGGCTCACAGCTCTTGTTTTAGTGTTCTTTCACTGAGAGCTTGAAACAAAAAAGGTTGGCAAAAGACATACACAGATGTGATAACAACTGGTAGCTGTGTGAATCTCATGCTGCTTTCTGAGGGCATGTTAATAGTCCTGAAACTCTGGTATTTAAGAGAGGGTGAAAATCCCTAGATAAATACATATATACATATACAGTATTATGTATTTCTTGCATATTAAATCACGAGCAAAAGTGTCAGTGACTGACCTCTCATTTATTCTATGGGGCAAATGCCTCGGGCGCAGAGCCTTGCGCACCTTTAGGACCCCGTGGAAGCCTCTCTGAGGCTCCCAACGGGGTCAGAAACTACTCTTCTGGTTTTCTAGAAGCACAGTTTAAAGCGTCAGGAAACCTCAGAGAGGTTTCCCTGATGTATCCTGGAGTCATGCAAGGCTCCGTGAGCCCCAGGTAAGTGGGGGGGGGGTGAATTTGTGTGCGTGGGGGCGGTGTCATCCCACAGGGGGTGTCATTGCGAACCTTTACCCCAGGTTGCATGGCTGGGGAAGTCTGCCACTGAAAAGTATAGTGCTGGGATGATTGGTTTAGATGCAGGATCCAGGTTCAAATTACTTCCCAACCTGGAGCTTTGCCTTGGCAAATCAGTGCCACAACTGAGCCTAACTTACAGGCTGGTTTTAAGGATATAATAATACTGATAATAAGTACAGCATCTGTATACTGCCTTTCTCAGTGAGTCTCACAACACATTATAAGTGTCTTATAGACTCAAGGCAGTTCACACAGACTATACTAAACTCATCTTTATTTCAGTTGAGTTTTTTCAATTGAATTCAACTGAGTTCTTACAATAATTATTCTAATAGATCATTGGTAGAACCCTTCACTTCCAAATAGAATTCTTCATGACATGGTCATCATATCTGGCATTAGGATATGCTTTCTGAGCTTCTAGCAGGAGCGGCTTGAAGTTGACCATTTATCATTTTTTCTTTCTTGGAAGCTGACTCTCCACATTCCTCCACATTTTTGTGTCATCAATTGTGAGTCTGTCATCCTCTCACGGTCACAGGCCACAACAGCAAGTCCTCCTGTCAGCTTTTTTCTAGTCTCCCATCCAATTTTCAACTAGGACTGCTCTTTCTTAGCATTCTTTGGGCAACCTTCAACTTAACCACCAGACCACACCTCCTGCTGTGGTATGATATGAAAATCATATGTATTATGATCTCCCTGAAAAAATGGTGAAATATAAATGTGACAAATCGAGCATAAGCGACTGAAATTTAAGGAATTTTGTGTGCATTTGCATATTTGTATTAACATGTGTTCGTATTCTTGCAAAATTCCACATTACTTGGAAAGGTTAGGAACCACACAGAATGTAGCTGGAACCCATCATGGGTATCAATGACCTGTCTCCCTCAGTCATTTTACACATAACAGTAAAAGCAGAAGTCCTAGGGATAAATGCTTCTACTTTTTTTGTAATGTTCAAAATGAAACTCGTGAATGTTCCCTGCAGTGAGATCACAAGTCTCTTTTCTTGGATTACACCAATAGCAAAAGTGAGTCACTTGTTCTTCTGTTTCCCGCCTTTTGTCAGGTGCTAACTACATATCCCTAGAATTGGCAGATTTAGTTTTGAGGGGCAAATTAAACTATGTTCTATTGTATTTAGAAAAAGAAAACAGTATGAAGAGACATAGCATCATGCAAAAATAACCCAAACTTGGACTTTCTTCTGTGAACCACCATGCATCTGGAAACACCCAAGACTCACTTTAAGTTTCTTCATTTGGGGAAAAACCTGTTCCTAACCTTGGGCTCACCTGCTATTTTGCCTCTTCTTGCCCTGTGAACATTGTATTTGTTTTTCCACATGTGAAGAAAATCAACTTTCTGTGGAATCTCTTCATTCCTGTCTTTATTAATTATATTAACATTGCACTTAATGACATTTGTTTTTTGGCTTGTTAGTCTCCAAATTGGAAGACCAGGGATGCTGGGAAAGGTGTCCCTGGCGCAACCAGCATTTACTGTTATCTGGGGAGCCTTCCTTTCCCCACTGCTGGGGAAGACAGGGCCTTCTGCGTCTGACTGGAAATCTGGGTGCAGTGACAGCTGGGGTGAAAGAACCCAAAAGTGGCGGCCCAGAGCGCAGTTTGGGAGAGACCATTGGCGGGGAAGGAAGGCTCCCTTGTGGAATGGTAAGCACTGTCCACGCGAAAGAGGGAAAAGTCAGGGCACCTAATCCAACCCATGGGCCAGAATCTGGAGAGCCCCAGTCTTTACTATTGTAATTGCCTGACATCTGTGAATTGTTAAATATTAGTCTTTCAAAAAAAATTTGTAGCATGAAATCAAAGCATGAAGTGTAAACTTTTTTTATTGTTTTTGTTTCGTTTCTTAGGAAGAAGGCAGTATTAAAGAGATTGCAATAACATACCATGTCAAGGAAGGGCATGAAAAAGCAGATCCTTCACAATTTGAACTCCTTAAAGTACTAGGACAGGGGTCTTTTGGAAAGGTAAGGAAGAATCTTTTGGATGTCTACATGCTGTTAGAGGACTCTTAAGGCATGCCATAGCCAGTACTAACCAGAGTTCCCAAAATTGATGCTTTGGGTCTGTAATACAGCATCTTCAATCTTTTGTTCTAATCTTTGTTTGTGTTCTAATTTGGTTTTATAGCTCAAATCAAATTCAAATATACAAGAATGCCTATTGTCAGAGAGAATGCATTTAACCATATAAGCAAAATTTATTTCCTAATCTCCCATTTATGTTAAACCTTTTGAAAGATGGGTCGTGTCTAATTTTACATTTTGACTACTCCTTAAACTTGGAAGTGGTTGAAATACAGTGTGAATGTTCTCAATCCACATTTTTAAAAATAACTGTTGAAAACTGGTTTTTATCTGATGAAATTCTTTAAGAGAAGTCATTGCATCTTAATTGTCTACTATGAAACCGCCTTATATAGGGTCAGACTATCTGACTATTGGTCCATCTAACTCGCTGTTGTCAACACTAGCTAACAGTGGCTGTCATGGTTTTAGGCGGGATTTTTCTCTGCCCTACTTGGAGATGCCAAGAATTTAACCTGGGATCTTCTGCATATAAAACAGGTGCCCAGCCTATAATCTATGGTTCCCTCCCTATTGTAATACTTTGTCACAGTTGGAAAGAAAGTTGGAGCCCAATCCTGAGCTCTTAGTGCTGGTGCTGGGTGTCATGAATGAGCTATAAGGTACGTATGCAGCCCTCAATGCTGGCTGGTGCTGGGCGGCAGCTGCCCTGTTGCGTGTAGGATGCCGCAGCAGCCATTTCGGCACTGCAGCAGTCCTGGTGCAATGGGCAGCTCAAGATTGGGCTGCCTGTCTCTTAAGATAGGGGTCTCCAAACTTTTCCCCCAGAGGGCTGCATCAAATATCTGACACAGTGTTGAGGGCCAGAAGAAAAATAAATTTTAAACATAAAATTTAAATAATTAATTTAGAAATGGAACTTGGATTAATGAATGGGCTCAAATTTCCAGGATTTCTCCAAGCACCAACTCACACCACAGAAATAAAGCACACACTCAAATGGAGTGAATACCTCAGAACCAGTACATCACAGGAAACATCCGGAGAGTGTTCTGAGGGCCAGGGAGGCCTCCCCAATCCTCAGAAAATCTTCTAAGGCCTTCAGAAGGCACAAAAAGTTACTTCTGGTTTTTGGGGAAAACCAGGAAGTGATTTTTTTAGGCCTTTGGAAGGCTGGGGAAGCTGCGCGCAGCCTCCCTGGCCCTGAGAACGCCCTCCAGATGTGATCAGAGCACAGTTCTGGTTGTGTTCTGTCAAGTGGGCCTGAGGCTCTCTTGACCACAGGCTGGTCAAGGGCTGGACAGAGTCTTGCTGTGGGCCGCATCTGGCCCCTGGGCTAGGGTTTGGAGACCCATGTCTTGAGGGAAAATGTGCTAGAACTGTCCTGATAGTAGAGAGGAGTGGAGAGGATTTTTTCTTCAAAATGGAAGGAGTTTGGTGTAATTTTTTTTCCCATTAAGAATATCATTGAGAAATTTTAGTTGACCCAGAGTGGTATTACCAATCTTTTTGTTTAAAATTTCATTATAACTGGTTTTTTCTCTCTCAAAGTAACATGGAAGAGTGACATGTTGAACTGTAATATTTTTAGTACTTACCCGTAGATACTCACCTATAAGGCGAAAAATTTCTTCCCAGAAAAGCAGCCTGAATCATTGCCCTGCCTTATCTCTGGGGTAGGCAAGCAGCCAGGGGGGAGGAGGCAAGTGAGCCAGCCAATCACTATTGTGGGAGGAAAGGAGCAAGGGAGCAAGTGATCTTCTGCTGAGAGGAAGCTGTGCAGGCTGGGGTGCTGCTGAGCGTTTGCAGCTGCCTGCAGGTGTGGTGCAGGTGTGCTCCACGTGCTCCTTCAGGCTGTTGCCCAGCTGCAGAAGCTCCAAGCGCAGGGCAGGGCAATTGCCACCGCAGCCATCAGCAGCCCCCCTTGCTCAGCACCATACCCAAGGAGGCATCTCTGGAGCAGCACCCAAGACAGAGCAGGAGACAATGAGCTGTGTGTGGGAGGGGGTGTCTGAGCGAGGGAGAAGCAGTCATTTGAAACAGCTGAGTCCATCTCCTCTTTCATTCTTGTTCCCCCTTCCTACTGTATTTAAACTTCAAGCACTCCATTGGAAAGCCCAACTTGCTAACCCCCTTCCCATCTCCCCACAGATGAAGTTGGACAGGGTGGGGAAGGGGGGAAAGTGATCTTTTTAGAGAGAGAGAGAGAGAGAGAGAGGCAGCCTGCAGAAGGCTGTACCGTTGTTTCTCAAGCCATTGAAAGGGTTAAGTCCATCTCCTCTTTCCTTCTTGTTTTTGCCCCCTCCCCCTTATTGAATCCAAACTTTAAACTCTCTGTTGCGAAGCTGAGGCTTGCTAGCCCCTCTCTCCATAATCATTCGCCACTGATGAAGTTGTACGGGGGGGGGGGGGGGGGGGGAGGAAGAGTTAACTTTTATAAAAGGAAAAGTTTGTGTGTGAGAGAGAGGGAGAGCACTTAAAACAGTTAAGGCTATAATCCTAACCTCACTTTCATGGGAGTAAGCCCCACTGACTATTAAGGGACTTGCTTCTGAGTAGGCATGCTTAGGATTGGGCTCCCAGTCTATTCCCTCCTCTTGCTTTCCTCTCCACCTCTCCCCTTACTGTATACAGTCACACTTCAGTCTCTCCTTTGCAAAACTTTTTGCAAACCTCCTTGCTAACCTCATTTCCCCCTATCCTTACCAATGAAGTTGGACTGGAGGGGAAAAATCCCTGCATTTGTGTATGTGGGGGGGGGGGGGAGCATCAGAGAGAGAGAGAGAGAAGCAATCTCCCTGTATGTGTGTCCTTTTCACTGGAAGAGTCCTGGAGACCTTGCAAAGATGTAAAACACAGGAAAAGCAGAGAGTCGAATTTAAAGTAGAATTATTCTGCAGCAACAGGTATTTTAGCCAGAGATCTTAGCTGCATGCTGGCAGGAGTTAGGAAGCACTTGCAACAGCTGCTTATGTAGTAATCTTTTAGGAGAGCATGCTTGCTTCTGCAGTATCCCCCTGCCAGGACCTCCACACGAGCGCTGCTGCCCTTCCTCCACAGAGGGTCTACTTCCAAGTAAATCAGGTGCAACTATGTGCGGCTGCACTTGCTCAGTCACTCCTTGTTGCTTATCTCTCTACTGTGAACTAAATTGCACATTCCCAGTTGTGTGTTGTGTGTTCTACATAGAGCTTTTGGCTTAAGGCACCAGGAACTTTAAAGGTGGATTTCATTAATGGTTCTATTGGTATGCTGTTTCCAGTGTACTTGGAGCCCAATCTTAGACTTGTCTACTCAGAAGTAAGTCCCATTAAAGTCAATGAGGCTTACTCCCAGGAAAGTGTGAATGGGATTGTAGCCTTACTCTGATAGTGTTTACAAATGGTTGTTGAGAGAACAATTAAAAAAAATTAGTGAATAAAAATGTATCCTATGATCTATGAGATAGATCATAGTTTTTAATTAGATACTATTTTTAATACTGTTTTTGCTATACTATGTATACATAGAATAGCAAAAACAGTTAAAAATAGTGTATGTATGTATACTATGTATACATACATGTATACATGTATGTATAGATGTATACATACTATGTACATATACTGCGTTTTAATAAATTAGTGACTGTACAGTTCTTAGGTTACAATTACTGGGAGGTTATTTTTCAGGATCTGGCCTTGGGTAAAATCAGACAAAATTATAGTCAGACACCTCCCTAAGTTAAACATCCATCTTATCAGAGGGTCATAGCAAATTCCATGATTTTGGGCTCAAAACCTGCCCTTGTCTTATCTGTGAGATCGACTTATAGACGAGTGTCTACGGTAACTCAGCTTGACTATTAATTTTCACTTGCCATAATCCCAAGGAATTAGTTGTAAAAAACCAGAGATTTTTTTTTTTTTACAACTAATTGTGTTCAGTCTTCCATGAGGAACAATATTTTATAGGTTGGAGTGACTTGATCCCTTACCCTTTGAGAGTGTCTGTTACAGGTATGGACAAAACGTTAGAAATCCATTAATGCTGTGCTCTCTAAACCTGGAAAATTTTAATTTTAACAATAATTAATATATAAGATCTGTAGTTTTCATTTCTTGTGGAGAGCATAGTAATGTTTATTGCCTGTAGGTCATAGAGGTGTTTGTTTCCAGTGAATAAGATAGGGTTTCAGCAGCCTAAGGCTGAACACAATGGAATTACCGATGAGTAAAAGAAATAACGCAGTTTTCAAACAACCCTAGTCATAGATAATAGTGCAGTTAACCTGCATTTTACATACTTTATTGCATGAATTCAAGTATACATGCTCAGCAAACAAAAACAGTGTGGGCCATTCCACTTGCTATTCCACCCATTTACTATATGCCCTGGAATGAGTGTAAAGAAGTGAAACTTCCTTCAGTTGTCTCAGTTCCCACATATTTCTTGTGTAGTATAAAACTCTATTTTCTTTTATTTTAGTAATAGCCGAAATGTTTGAATTACTCAAGCTTTTGAGTAATACTGTTTAAGATCATGTTGAAAATGTAGGTGCATTTGTTATGAGTAGCAGCTTGACTTATTCTTGTGAAACTGCACAAGCGGAAGCATCTTCTCAACCTCATCCCTCACTTTCAAAACCCCTGAAAAGCCACTGCTGAAGATTGGAGGATCCAGGAGCTTAGAATTCATGTGTTTAGGAGGAAAGATAAATAATTATAAGCAGAGGTGTTGCCCACTCTTGGGATCTGAACTTTTTTCTCTTCTCTGACTCTGCATATAGAGGAGTGAGATCTTATGTGTGTGGACCTGCAGAAATTATATTTGGGGCATGTTCACATCACTTGTTCTAGTTTGTTGGGTTGCTGTCATGAAATAGTTTTCATATGTTTCGTGCAGGTATTCCTTGTAAAAAAAATCTCAGGATCGGATGCCAGACAGCTGTATGCAATGAAAGTGTTAAAAAAAGCAACACTGAAAGGTAAAGTATGCATTTTATAGAAATTTCATTATTTTAGAAGTAACTTACAGAAATATATTTGCTACAATAAATTGGTGCAGTGAGGTGCTTATAGCTTATATACAGGTAACTTCTGCCTCTATGGGTTCAGTGGAGGAACAGCTGCTGAAAGTTGAAACAGCTAGTAAAACTGTTGACTCTTGCCCTTGTGCACTTGTGAACCTTGGTAACACATTCTAAAGCAGCTTCTTGTTCTGAAGTTGACTTAGTCTCTGAACTTCAGTACAATGTTGAGAGATGCTCCAAAGAAACAAAAATATTTAATGTATCAAAGGCATAACAAAAATCCACAGAAGATGTTATTAAATTTAGCAGTGTACATGATGATTTTATTTCATACATTAAAACAGGGATCTCCAAACCCTGGCCCGGGGGCCAGATGCGGCCTGCAGCAAGCCTTTTTCCGGCCCATGGCCAGCCTCTTGTCCCCTGAAAGCCTCTGGCCCACTCAACTGAACGTGACCAGAACTGTGTTCTGATTGTGTCTGGAAGGTGTTCTGAGGGCCACAGAAGTTGAATGAATGAGCCCATTCATTCATTTATTCACTCATCTAAGTTCCATCTCTTATTTATTTAAATTTTATATTTTTTTCTGGCCCTCCACACCACGCCAGATATTTGATGCGGCCCTCTGGTCAAAAAGTTTGGAGACCCCTGCTTTAAAATCCTTCCTGCGCTTTACAAACAAAGTAACCTGTAGTAATGAGAAGAAAAGAGCAAGTGCTCATGCAGGCACAGAGAGGGGTGGCAGTTTCCAGACAGTGCAAGACCACCTGCTTCAGCCATGGGGTACATTGGTAGAAGTGTGTGCTCACCTGGCCCAGGCCCTTGTGTTCTTTTGTTGTCCACCTTCTGTCACCAGAAAGTTGCAATCCATATCTCCATTCAGGCATATCCAGTCATTGCTGTAGTGATCAATTTCCCCTACATTGTCTTTCCCTGCCAGTGAACTCGACTCCTCGATTATTATGATTGAATCAGCTTCCCTTTGGCAGCTGTTCCATTCACTAAACGGTTACCCTGAGATAGGCCAGCAATAACCCTACTGCACTCCATGGCAGCCCCCTCTCAAATGGCCACAGACATTGTGCTGCAAATCCAGCCACCACCCAGGCTGGAGGCCCCAAAAAGCTATTCAGTCATTTTGGTATCACCCCTCCCCCCCATGGTGTCACCTGGTGTGGCATGCATCCCCTGCACCTCCCTATTGATGCCATTGTGCTACACACAAGATGGGGGGAGGGAACAATTTGGCTGCTTCTTCCCATTCTAGTTGAAACAGTCAGGGTTAGTTTGGGTGTTCACCCCCACTCGTTTAGTGGCTATATGTCCTTCTCACAAATAATAATAATAATAATAAAACTTTATTTCTATCCCGCCCTTCTCCCCAAAGGGACCCAGGGCGGCTTCTCACAAAGCCCTGCAAACACAGTAACCAATGTCATCTAGACAGATGGTTCATATGAAATTATATGTTCTTTCATGATATTTTAAGGATGTAAATTATAGTTTTAAATGTGATTCTGTGGCTATGTAAACAGTTTTGTGTGCCCTTTGGGGAGAAAAACATGGCAGAAACAAATAAATGTGTTTTGCAGGATTATGACTTTAATCCAGTTCTTAGAGTTTGAGGTTCAGTTGTAAATTTCATCTTAGATATTAAAGATTATTTCATGTTTTTAAGTATTAGATTCATCAGAGTTTAGTATTCAGGTTGTGAGTTGTCACTATTGGTGGGGCCTCATTATCTGCGGGGGATTTCTTCTTGGACCCCCTGCAAATACTGAAAACCACGAATAATGAAATCCGCAGTTTTTGCCCCTTTAAGCCTCCTGGAGGTGACAGGAGCTGTGCTCCAGTTCCCTCTGGAAGACTTTCTGAAGCTCAGAAATAGCTGTGGTCATCTCTAGAGGGCTCAGGTGGGGGCAAGTCTGGCTCAATGCAGGTCTGGTTCTAGTTTTATTTGCTTTTATCGATGCCAAATATACATGATGTAATTTTAAAAAAATTTTAAAATTTTATACAGACCAAGAGTATTATGCACACATTTTATAAGTGTGAATTTTAATTCTGAAACATTGACAGATTTGATTGCATTATTTGCTTACCTGACTTAGCAGAGTTTTAATGTATTATTATAATGCAACAAAACCTCTGCTAGTATACTAAGTAGATAAGACTTGAGTGCAGTCAGTTCATGTTTTTATATTATCACAGTCATGAAGCAAATATAGTGAATAGCCTTGCTTTGTCTCATTTATTTTTCAAGATGTTGTATAAATAAGTGACAAACTGTGGAAGATTGTCAAAGTGCTCAGAACCTGCTAAGCATTAGTTTGCTAAATAGTACATAGTTTAGTTCCCAACTTCCTTTTCTGATTCTTCCATCAATACTTATGTTTTGGAGATCAGGCTAAACCAACATAGACCTATCCTAAGTTAGGATTTTAGGGAACCATTGTATTTGGAGTCAGACCATTGGTCCATCTAGATCAGTATTGTCTAACCCAGTGGTTCTCAAACTGTATAGAAATTACTGCCTGATTTATAAATGTCAAGTGATACTCCCCCCCCCCAAGTAGCAGCTTGTTTAACTCCTGATGCACACAGCCTCATCTGCTGTCAGTTTCACAAACCACCAAAAATTGGGTCACAACCCACTGATGGGTCCAGAGCCACAGTTTGAGAACCACTGGTCTACACTGACTGGTGCTGGCTCTCCAGACAGAGGTGTTTTCCAGCCCTACTTGAACATGCCAGGAATTGATCCTGGTGTATTCTGCATGTAAAGCATGTGCTGAAGCACTGAGCTACAGCCCCATCTACCAAATTATTTGTGCTTCTCTAGTGCACCTTACAGGACATACAACCCTGATGCCATGGGATGGTATGTTTCAGTAGTGCAGCCTAGGAGAGGCAAGAGTACATAAACCCAACTCCATGCCATAGCAGGGGCAAGAGCCAACCTGCTGCTATCCAGAAGCAGAACTCCTACCTTTGCCACAGCTTGGCCATTGGTTAAGCAAACTAGGGTTTATTATGTGCTGACTCGTCACTTTTGTCATACTAAATTCAGTTTTGTCTAAATTTCCATATCCATTTGTACAATGCTAGTATTGGGTTGTTTGTTTTGGGTAACCTGTAAACTAATCTGTCATAACTAAGTAAAATAATTTTGTTATGAAAAATGCAGTTTTAATTAACCACAAAAATTCTTCTCAGTCTTTTGAAACTGTTGAATATAATTGAAAACTGAAAAAATAGTCTAAATATCCACACCGGTGATATTCATTTGAGCTTAGTATTGGTCAACATCTTTCACAGTTCGTGATCGTGTTCGAACAAAAATGGAGCGTGACATCTTAGTAGAAGTTAATCATCCTTTTATTGTCAAATTGCATTATGGTAAGTGAAATACATTTCCTTAATTACTGAAGTATATATTTCTAAGGTTGCAATCCTATGCATACTTACTTGAGAGTAAGCCTCATTGAACACAGTGCAGCTTAATTCTGAGTATACGCATTTATGATTGCAAGGCTCCTATCATATTTTATATGTATATGCCATCTGAATATAAAATCCTGAGCTTGCCCAAATTTGTAAAATGCAGTGCAGCAAGGCATCATGTAGATACACCTCTCCCTGTTGATTTTTAAAAGTGTTGACTCTGTAGAATCAATTACACATGAAATCACATCCCTGATCTTCTGTGACTTAGATCTCAGGACAGTCTAGTACTTATTGTCTTGTATTCTTTCTCATTCTCAAAATGCTGATGCTATAGGTTGAAGTCTAGTTGATCGTAAAGCCTCCTTCCTGTGGAAGAATTCCACTTAACAGTTTTTTTCCCCCCAATCATGGGTTGTAAACATGACCCAAACAAATGCTTCAAAAACTAATTGGCATTGACCTTTAATTTCCATTATGCATATGAGAACAACACATATGAAGTGTATAAAGAGTGTCATTGCTTCTTTTAGTACCTACTACAGTTGTCACCTGGTGTCCATGGTTATCCACAGTCCCCGCATCCATTTCCTTCTATTATCTTGCTTACTCTTGCAGGAGCAATCAGTATCTTGGTTTTAGAGGACACTATAAGCTTACAGGCAGGCAAGCAGGCAGGAAGCCTGGATGCTAGATGTCTCAGCAGATGTTAATGGGAAGCTTTCATGTAAAATTTTTATACTTGATGGGGTATAATAATTGTAATTTTAGTATTTTTGAATGAACCTTTTATGATCGGGAAATAAGTTGCTGGGCTGGAGCCTAAGTAGTGTGAGTGTGATAGTACTTATGCTCCTTATCTTCCCTGACCCCTCTTTCCTAGGGAAGCTTCTCAAGGTTCTCCTCCCCCCCCCAGCCTGAGGGCCACAGTGTGGGGTAGGGGTGTCAAACATAAGGCCCCGGGGCCAGATGCGGCCTGCGGAAGCTTTTAATCTGGCCCTCAGGCTCTCCGTTGCTAAGCAGTGCCAAGGCATTACTGCTGCAAGAGCAGCCCACTTGAAAACTTAGCTCTGCCATATCTTGAAATATGATCAAGATTTGCATATTTTCTCTTCAGTCATTTGCAGCTAATGAGTTTCTAAGTGAGAAAATGTCCTTATTTTTGGTTGTGCCCTGTTTAATGACATCACTTCCTGTCTAATGACATCACCTCTGGCCCTCAGCAGGCATCATGAATGCTATTCGGCTTGCTGTATAAAATGAGTTTGACACCCCTGGTGTGGGGTATAGTCCAGGAGGTTGTGGTGGGAGGCGAAATTGCCAAAACCTGAGCAGAACTCTGCAATGGTGCTTGCACTATTTAGGATGTGACTTTAAGTTATAAAAGCAATAGTTAAATATGTTCCTGCATGGCTAAGAATATGACTAAAATTTATTTGCTTTTTCAGCTTTTCAAACAGAAGGGAAACTCTACCTTATTTTAGACTTTCTCAGGGGAGGAGACTTGTTTACACGCTTATCCAAAGAGGTAAGCGATGTTTATATTGATGGCTGGAAACTATGACTGGTTTCATTTTAAGGAATGTGCTCAAGGAGGTTACTTTCACTTCATGTGGCATTTCTATTTGGTTATTCTCCCCCCCCCCATTGCTGCCTCCCTGAGCACCTTCAGAGAATTTATTGGGTAAAATACAGAGCTGTAACATACAAGTGTCTCCCCATATCCACAAGTCCCATATCTGCAGTTCACTTACCCGTGGCTCTGATTCCCCCCTCGCATCCTGACTTGCCTCTCTTAATTTGCAAATGAAGAAGATTGATGAAGAAAATCAATTTTTTTTCTTCCTTTCACTTTGGAACTGGAAGTAGACCTTGAGAACCTAGGCTCATTTGCTTCTAGAGCAAAGGTTCTCAAACTTTGAGGGAGCTTTACTCCCTCAGTAAGTTCTTCCAGGGGAGGGGCGAGGGAGGTGCTTTGCACTTACTTCAAGGCTGCAGGGCTGCAGGAGGTGCAGGGAGCTTTGCGCAGCCCTGTACAGTGCTCCCCAAGGCTTAGAACGTTCGCTAAAAGTGGGCGCAAAGCACCTCCTGCAAAATGGAGAACGTTGCAAGCCTCGGGGAGCGCTGTGCAGGGCTCCTTGCACCTGCTGCAGCCCTGCTGCTTTGAAGTAAGTGCAAAGCATCCCCCCTTAGCGCTGTGATCCTGGGGATTGTCTCTGCCTCCCTCTCCTTCCCCCGTCCCTTAAAGGGACACGCCTTAAAGGGACGGGGGAAGCATTACACGAACTGGTGGGTCACAACCCACCAGTTTGAGAACCACTGTTCTAGAGCAGGGGTGTCCAAAGTTTTTGGTAGGAGGGCCACATGGTCTCTGACACTGTCAGGGGCAAGGGAAAAAAAGAATTAATTTACATTTAAATGTTGAATAAATTTACATAAGTTTACATAAATGAATATATTAAAGATGGAACTTATATGAATGAATGAAGGTCTTGCAATAGCTGAAGGCCTATAAAAGGCCTTGCACAAAGCAAGGCTGGCCTCTGCTTTGCTGCTGCTACTGCATCACAGATGTGAAACAATAAGCAGTGGAGGGAACCCTCATCCACAGCTCACATGAGATGTCAAACAGTTGCCTCATGCTGAGAGCAGTTGTGTCGGGCCAATGTGGGCTCCAACAAAACTCCAAAGGGCCAGAGGCTCATTAGAGACTGGGGGCTCCCTGAGGGCCTCATTGAGAGGCCTTGAGGGCCGCAAGTAGCCCCAGGGCCGGGGTTCGGACACCCCTGTTCTAGAGGAACGCTATGGGAATCTTCTTTTCGCAAAGCAATTTGAGAATGATAGAGTACTAACAGGAAGTCCTCTGCTGTCCACTTCCTGGGTTAGCGTTCTCACTGTCGCCTCCTGTAGTGGTGCTCTGGCAGCTTTGAGTCTAATTTCTCACAGTCTTCTTCCTGTTCCAAAGTGAAAGGAAGAAAAATCTTCCTTTGTTTTCTTTGGCAAAGCATTTGCAAATGAAGTGCTTTATGATGCAAGGGGGTGGAATTTAAGTAGGTTTTGCTACTATCCACAGTTTCAGGTATTCATGGTAGCAACAGGAACCTATATCCTACAGATACTGGGGGATGGCTGTATTATTGAAATACTCATTGCTCATTGTGCAGGTGCACCTGCTTTGAATTCTGGGTCTGTTGCATTAGTGAATACAAGTTCAACCTTGTTATACATGGATTTGACTCAACACAAATGGCCACTGCAAATGAGAAGGAATGTGCTGATCCCTGGAGAAGGGGAAAAATGCATCTCTTTAAAATCACAATTTAAAAAACTGCTTTTCTTACTGTTATAGAGAGACAGTCATGCAAGCAATTACAGGTATAACCTAATTATCCATGGATTTTTCACCCATAGAAATCCGTGGATTTTCCTATCTCAACCCTTTAGGTCCCTTTAATTTAAAGAAAAATAGTCATTTAACAATAGCCTTGTTAATGGGAGAGAGGGCAGCTAGCTGACAATCCATCAATTATTCTCTCCAAGCATTTAGCACCCTTCCTTTCCCATTCCCTTTCCCATTCCCTTTCCTTTCCCTTTCCATTAGATGATTGATGGATTGTCTGCCTAATGTATCTGTGTTACATCACAAAGGTCAGCAAGGCTGTTTTCAAATCACTGAGCAAAAGGACATTTTTTTTTTTATTGAATTTGCTTTAATGCGATTTTTGCCATCCACTCGAATTCTGGGAACCTGTACTGGCAACCTGTACTGGAACCTGAACCTGGCAATCTCAGTGGCTCTCAAACACAAAATATGAATTTTACATGTTGAATTGTAATTAGAAAAAAATCTCATCCCTTCCAGTTGATACTTCTCCCCTGGCACCTTTAGAAAAATATGTGTTTTCCTTTCTAGGTGATGTTCACAGAAGATGATGTCAAATTCTACTTAGCTGAATTAGCACTTGCTTTAGATCATCTTCATAGTCTGGGAATAATATACAGAGATCTAAAACCAGAAAAGTAAGAAGGAATTATTTTGAATGTATACATCTATTCTCTCTCTAAAAATAATAGATATTATAGTATTAAAATGTTAAATTATTGTTGTAACATTAGCTTTTCAGCCATGCTAGACACTGTTCCAGAACCACAATTCAGAGCGCGATACCAGAGTTTTCCGAGACTGAAGGATGCCAACTAGAACATTAGCTACGTAGTTCCCTGAAAACAAGAATGTATTATAGGGTTTTACTGCTAGGATAGTGAAAACAAGAATAGAAACATGACAAAAACTACTGTAGCTCTACAGGGTTGATGGACCAGGACCCAGATTGGCACAAGTAGAACAGCTGCTTGTACATGGGAGCTTCTTTTAACCCTCTCCTGGCCCTTGGAAAGGCCCCCTCCCAGTATAAGAGGGCCTTCCAATGTGGTATCCCATGATAAGTGCCTACATGGGCTCCCACCTAAGACTGGAGCCTGCCAAAGCAGAACCCCATAATGTCCAAATGGCTGAAGTTGAAAGGAATGTTTGTACCACTTGTCATGCATGAATGGGAAGTCCTTTCAGTTTGTACATGGAGACAGAGCTGGATCTCCCCCGTTAAGTTCAAAAACTGGTCAAGAAAAGGATTAGACTAATTCTCTTCAACACTGATTTCTTGAAAGAGCAACACCTCTTATATTCTCTTATGAAGAATATTTGATAGTAAATACTATATTTTTCAGCTATAATTTGTCCTGTCAATATTGCATGTGCTTTATGATATACATTAACTGTAAAAATGATTCTCAAAACTAAGTTTCAAATATTTTTTAAAAGGCTTTTTTATTTTATAGCATACTGCTTGATGAAGAAGGGCATATTAAATTAACAGGTATGTAAGAGCAAGTATCTATTCTATAAGTCAGTGGTTCTCAGACTTCTAGCACCGGGACCACTTTTTAGAATGAGAATCTGTCCGGACCCATCAGAAGTGATGTCATGACTTGAAATGACATCCTCAAGCAGGAAAATTTTTAATATTCCTAGCCGGAAATCCTACCCACATTTACTCAGGAGTAAGTCCCATTTACTATAATTGTTAAAAGCGTATACATAGTAGTGTGTTGAAAGTACAGATCTGTGACATTTCCCCAAATGCAGTTACATACAATGGTAGCCTCAAGTCTAATATATTAAAATATTGAAATGAATGGGGACCCACCTGAAATTGACTTGCAGCCCATCTAATGGGTCCCAACCCACAATTTGAGAAACACTGCTATACGTGATTTGTAGCATGAGAGAGTTTGGTGGTGGAACATATGCAGACTATCAGGTTATTTTCAGGGCCACTCACCTGCTGATAGAAATCTTTACTAAAAATACTCTGCTTTTTTATTTAGATTTTGGCTTAAGCAAAGAGTCTATTGATCATGAGAAAAAAGCATACTCCTTCTGTGGAACTGTAGAATATATGGCACCAGAAGTTGTTAATCGACGAGGTCATACACAGAGTGCAGACTGGTGGTCATTTGGTGTACTAATGGTAGGTTTCTGATTAAAGAAAGTGATTCTAAATTCTCTGGATCCCTGAACTTCAGCACACTTACTTGGAGGTAAATTCCATTTATTTCAATGAAACAGAAGTAAGTGTTGCATATCCAGTAAAAACATGTAAACAGAGAAGTGTCATGCTTTCAGTGTAACATACAAAGGAGGAGTCAAATGCAAGTTTCAGGTCATGCGGAGCTCATGCACTCCTTTGTAGAGGAGAGATGCAACTCAGCACAGCCATGTTACACAACAAGTACAAAAAATGGAAGCACAAATTATTGACACTTTTTTCTTGTTGCAATTTGCCAAACTCACAGTTGAATCTTGCGATTATATTGTGATTATTTTGCGTGGCTAAATTCTGATTCTACTTCCAGTGGTGTAGCTAAGGGTACACAGGGCAGAAAAATTAACTCCCTTTGGGGGGGCACCTGGGAGGTAATCTAAGGTCTCATAAAGCCTTAGAAAGGCATTTTGCCAAAACCGGAAGTGCCTTTCTAAGGCCTCTAGCAGGCTTTCTGACACCTTGGGAGGCTGCCCATGGCAGCCTTTGAAAGGCACCCACTGATACTTCCCAAGGGTGTGGTACCCAGGTCAGTTGACACCTCCCCAGCTCCTCTTAAACTACTCCACTGTCTGTCTTAATTACTTTTAGACTTTCCTTGCCTAATATGTTATACACTCTTATTTGGAAGTTAAATTTTACTTCAACATGAATTCAGTTATTGAAATTTACAAACTGAGACCAGTAAAGAAGCAGTGCTTCAGGTGTAACATGTTATCCTCGCTAACTGTGCTTAGTAAACTGAGGAAAAATGTAAACTGAGTAAACAGGAAAAATGCCTCCTGTCTTTCTTACTCTCAGTAAAGCAGTTTGTTGCCATCAGTGTTAAGTGCAGCTAAGGTTAACCTGGGGATCCCTAAAATTGACGCTGTACTTTAAAGTACATGTCAGAATGTACATGTCAGTATATGTCAGAATGCCAGATGTTATGTCAGAATGCCAGATGTAGGGGAGGGCACCAGGATGAGGTCTCTTGTTATCTGGTGTGCTCCCTGGGGCATTTGGTGGGCCGCTGTGAGATACAGGAAGCTGGACTAGATGGGCCTATGGCCTGATCCAGTGGGGCTGTTCTTATGTTCTTAAAGTAGGTTTCAGATCCTGGGTGAGGAACATTATAGTTAATGTTGATTGATGTCAAACTGCTTAATGACCATTAAATGGTAGGGAAGAGCTAGAAAAGGAAGCATATGTTCTTGAGGTTGGCTTCTAGTATGGTAACATCAATTAGCAGTGAATCAGTGATCTGTTCTTGCCAACTGTGCATGTGGGATCATCGCACCCACCACAGGTATCTGTCCATTGCCAAATATCCATATGATGCATGAAAAATCCAGGATGTCAAAAGAGCACAGTCAATTCTTAGCTTTTATTTGAAGCATCCATCATGCTACAGACATCCCCTGTGTATTTGATAGTTTAAGAACCAGAGCACTGACGAAAACCAGAAATCGTTGAGAAGAATGAAGTTTTTTAGCTTACAAATACTAATTGAAATGTTCTCACCTGAGGGAGGCAAACTGTTTGACAGTCTTTTAACCTGCAAGTTCAAATTGCACGAAAGCATGAAATTTACATGCTTTCTGCGCTGAGGGAAAAGGTCTTAACAATGGATCGTAAAAAATGGTCTGTCAAAAAGTGGGGGATACTTGTATTTGAGACTACACGCATTCAATTTTTCATGTGTATGTCCTGTAAAAAAGATTCTTAACAAGTGGAGGGGACTCTTACCATTTTTTCAGCATGTAAACTGATGTAAGCATCTCAATATAATTTTGAATTACTGTCCTTTGTTTTTGCATAAAGTCAATTATTAAATTGGCTCCATAATACGTTTTGTGCAAAATGACCTGATGTCATGAAATTTTACTTTGGTTGTTTCCATTGAAAAACTATAGAAGTTCCCCCCCCCCCATGTAGATTGCTGAAGAATGTTTTCACATTAAGAATTGGGATAGTGACTTCTTAAATTGGGATAGTGGTTCTTAAATTATCTCTTCCTGTTTTGCTATTGTTACCATTGATAACAGAATGTGCGTTGTCAGTCTTAGTCTTATGAGAATGTGATATACCCTTTTGGAAAAGGATACATTTCTTTTTCAAATCTTATCTTTTACTCAATTATAACTTGAGTGAATCAGGAACAGAGAATTCTATTTTTCTTGGTTAGGAATAAGTTATTTCAGTATACATTAATGTTGCATTAGCATTCATGTAGGTATATGAATATGTTTGTTGTACTTTGACTTAGGAATTTTTGCATAGTAACACTGTAACATAGTAACGCATAGTAACATAGTAATGTTCAATTTTGCAAGGCTGATAGTTATACCACTGTATTAGACAACAAATTTTGCCATGGTTTTGTTTCTGGCTTGAATATTAATATGCATAACTGCCATCCTATTCTGATATTAACCATGCTAATGATCAGAATACTACCTGAATGTGAAAGATCTTTAATATGTTTTGGCTGTTCAGCTCCTTGGAGAAAATTGTCTCAAATAAGCCACATTGACTTTTTGGCTTCCATTTGCTAATAATCAGATTGCCATAGCTCTAGATTTAAAATGAGTTTATATATGATCCAAGGGGTCAAAGAAAATGAGACAAACAAAAATGATACTTTGCAGAGTAAAATCATACTTGAGAAATAATTATGACCTATTTATTGTACACTGAAAACTCTGGGTAAAAGTACCTCACTGATCATGAGGTTATATTGGCCATTTTAGTTTGCTTATAGTTTACTGCAGATTCTTAAATGATCACATACTAATTTTTCATGTTCAGGTATAGAGAAGAGTAAGTATCAAAATTCTATGTAGACCAAACAAAGTGTGCCTTTGCTTTTCTGAAATCAGCCATCTTTTTATTGTTCCTATTTCAAAAACATATCAAGTGTAGAAATTTACAGCTAAAAAATGTTTTTCCATGGATCCAATATTGTTTGATGAAAGCTAAGACAAATTAGTTTAATTAAATGTAGATGTTATAAACCTTTGAGAAATTAAAAGTTGTACTACAGAACATTACTTTGTGGAAACTAACTGTTGACATGTACAAATTGTGTGTGTTTGTTTTAAATTTATTCTGCTAAGTAGTTTTGTCAAAACATAGGCTTTGTCCAGGTCTTTTAATATAATTGATGAAAGTTTTACTCTATACAGTTTGAAATGCTCACTGGTACTCTACCTTTCCAAGGGAAAGACAGAAAAGAAACCATGACTATGATTCTCAAGTGAGTACACTCTTATTTATATATCTCATCAGGTATTCTACTGGGGATGCCCTCCGGGCTGCAATATCTAATTTCTACTCTTCCCTCATTTTTGAAGGTACTGATAAATCCTGACTCCCTTTTCCAACTTTCCTCTCTATTAAACTTTGTAAGGATGCACAGTTCAGTACTTTCCTCATTTGCAATAACATCTTTCTGGACCCATTATCTCCAAATGACTCTCATGATATTTTCTCCACTTTCATTCTTTTGCCATCTTCAAAATATCAATTATGTGACCAACCTTGGGAAACTTACTCGCCTTCCCTCAGTATGTTCCTGATGTTACAAACAACTGCTCTTTCTAGTGTTTCTCCTGTTCCTGCAACCTGTTCAAAATACCCTTCCCTGATCCTTCAATACTTATTTAATTCTAACATCCCTATCAAATTGCTTGCGAATAAGATTTATGTTTTCATTTTGGGTAATTATCCAATTATAGCATGCAAATGAGCTTTCCTCTTATGTTGGTTATCATATCTATATTTATCCAGATCTAAGTTTTTTATGTTCCATTTTGTACCTCAGTACAAAATGTGGTACTGTGGAATATTTCCACTATCCTAGGCTGTTGTGGCCATATGTAAATTACCTGACTTGCTCATTTGACAGATCTGTATCTCATGCTATTTTTGCTTGACTTTTTAAACTCCTGTAGCAAGTCTGATAGAACTTGTTCTTTCCTATGTGTGTTCAGTCGCACACTTTCTTGTTCACTATCATATTTAAGCTATCACAACTACAGTTTTATGTGTGCTTAAAGGCTCCTAACTATCAGACTGTTTTGTAACAGTAAACTTCAGATTTCCTTTCGTATTTTTAGCTTAACATACAAGATATTCTTTCTGAATCAAGATTCTTATTTTCTTGATGGCCCTAAGCTTGTATTCTTTACACATTTTTTATCTGCATGTCACATGAATATGCCAACTTTACTTTGGTTGAAATTCTCAATTATTTCTTGATTTTAGCTATTCCTAAGTATTAAGCTTAGACATTCGAGTAGGAAGATAGTGCTAATATTCCTCACATAAGATGTGAGAGACAAAACTGCATTCTGTTTAGCCGAAGGTGCTTTAGATATATTCAGTTTGTTGTAGTAGCTGATGTTTCTGCCTGATTAAAAACTTGGCTATCTATTTTGTCTATCTTTAGGGGTACTTTAACTTTCTTCCTCTTTCCATTTTGCAATTAATATCTACCTGTCCTACATCATGTTTTTTTACAAATACAAAAACATTCAGCAAAGTACATACCAAAGCAAATTAAGCTAGTTTATGGAGAACTACAGAAAACAATCCACTAATAGAATAAGCAGCAAAACTTAATAGTTGAAAGTGAATTTGGAAAGAAAAGAAACCAAGCTAATAAATAGCTCTTCTGAAATGTACTAATTACATGCTAAAAACAGTGCATACATATCAGTAATTTACACAATTATACAATATCTTCAAAATACTGTACTTTCATGCAGATGCAAGTAATACAAGTTTTATCAGTTGGATTAAACAGAGTTTTAAAAATAAAATATCAATTTGTTGTAGCTTTAAACTCTGAATGCCAAACATTGCCAGAATAAATAAGAGTGTCATCTAGATCAGGGGTCTCCAAACTCCGGCCTGGGGGCCAAATGTGGCCCACGGCGAGCCTCTGTCCAGCCCGCAGCCAGCCTCTGATCCCCTGAGAGCCTCTGGTCCAGTTGACCAAACACAACCAGAGTTGTCCTTGTGGGGTGGTGGAATGGGGGTCCATTTAAGTGTGTGCTTTATATCTTAGGCTGTGTTCGTGCTTGGAAAAGTCCTCGACATTTGAGCATTTGACATTCCTTTATTCATTCATCTAAGTTTAATCTCTAATGTATTTATTTAAATTTAAATTTTATATTTAATTTTTTTTCCAACCCTTGACACTGTGCCAGATATTGATGTGGCCCTTCGGCTGAAAAGTTTAGAGACCCCTGATCTAGATGATGACATGGAGCTATTTTTTTTCTGTCTTAAGGATTGGCCGTATCTCCAAATCATAGGTACACAGGATGATACTTTTAACTAATCTTTTGACAGCAGCCTGTAATCAATAGTTCCTAATTTATTGTAACATTAATTATATGATGATTCAAAGGTAAATAGTGTTGTGTTGTCCAGATGTCTGGACTTCCCTACCATGAACGGCTTTCATTAATAACAAATACTGCAGAAAATATCTGGAGGTTGGCTTATATTTCCTTAGAAGGTTGAAAACCACAATTAGGCTAAGATTAGAGAAGACAGAAAGAAAACAAGAAAATAATAAATTATTTTGAAAATATTATTTGAAGTAGAAGCTTATTAATCAAGTAAAGTTCTTTCCCAAATGTCCCTCACAGAGTTTAATAAAAGTAATCCTGCAGTGCAGTGGTTCCCAAACCTTTTTGACTGGTGGCTCTCTTGACCTACTGGGCCATTAGCCCAGACTAAGTCTATAATCATATACATTGTATAGGATGATGAGTTCTTCACAAGAATTATACAGATCCCCTAGCTGGTTTCCGCAGATCTTTGGGGAGCCATGGCTCACAGTTTGGGAACCACTGCTATTGTGTATTGGAGGAAAGATTGTGCAGACTTACAAAATTCTGGTCATTAACTGCAAAGGCAAGGGTGCTCAGACTCTTAATTATACTAAGATACAGAAGCTGCAGCTAGATTAACTTCTGCTAACTGGACAAAGTAGCACCTTCATGGTGGCTGTGCTATGTTTAGCAGGGGAGTGCAACTGTCCCTATTCATCCCAGCATAGTTTCCTTCTAAGTGGCTATTGCTGGTTTCTCCCTTGTGTTTTGTTTAGATTGGGAGTCCCTTTGGAACAAGAAATCATCTTCTCATTCCTTTTGTTATGTAGAGCACTTTGAGAATTTTTTGATGAAAGTTATATAAATATTCTAAATACTAATAACAATAGACCTTATCATTATCAACCTATATTCTTATACCATTCTCTGAAGCCACCTTTTATCAACATTCGTAATAATGCAAAATGATTTTAAACCTCTTACCTCATGACTTTATATGAGTATTTATGTCACATAGTAGTTAGTTTAGTTAGCAAAATGACACAGTTAATGTCAAATTCATAGTTTCTATCCCACGATTTTATTTATAAAAAATTTTATTGTTGTATATATGATTAGCTTCAGCATTTTTATCTTGCCCATCCTCTAAGAAGGTTAGGGTTAGTGCACATAGTTTGCTCCCCCATTTTACCCTTGCAACAAACCTATGAGGTAGCTTAGGTTGAGAGGTGGTGACTGTTCACCCACTGAATTTCAGAGCTATGGGGATTTGAACCAAGTTTCCCCATTCCTAGTCCTATACTCTGTCCACTACACCACACTGGATTGAGATATTGTGTGACCATTCCCCAATCTTTGTTGCAAAGTTTGTAGTATTTGGTGATGCCTTATTTCTCTTGCATACTTTTTTCTCTCACTACCAGACAAGGAGGAGGAATTCTAAAACTATGACTCCTAAATGAGTCACCCTGAAGTAATATGCACATTTTCTGTGCATATCTAGTTCTAAGTTGAGGCATACTTTAATATATAGATATCAGAAAAAAGAAACAGAATAATTCTCATTCATGTAGCTATATAATCTAGAGCAGTGGTTATCACACATTTAGCACCAGGACACACTTTTTAGAATGAGAATCTGTCAGGAGCCCCTGGAAGTGAGAGCAGGCAGGAAAATTTTTAACAATCCTAGTCTGCAATCCTACCTAGGATTAAGTCCCATTTACTATCATTGTTAAAAGAATATACATAGTAGCTTGTTAAAAGTACAGATCTGTAATGTTTTCCCAAATGCAGTCACATACCAGGGTAGCATCAAGTCTAATATATTAAGAATAAAATATTGAAATGAATGGGGACCCACCTGAAATTGACTTGCAGCCCATCTAGTGGGTCCTGATGCACAATTTGAGAGACACTGATCTAGAGTTTCCAGTTGCAGTGGGATTTTGTTTTGTTGTGAAATAACCAGTCTTTAACTGAGAAATTTTGAATATAATCTTCTGCTGTAATGCAGAGTAGTTAATCATAGCATTTCAAGGACATTGTGCATTTCAGTCTTCAGCAGAGTTAAAACGCATCAGTGCTTCATTGCCAGATGCAACCAATGGAATGCCTACAGCTACTCTTCCAGAAGGTCACAATGGCTCTAATTTAGATACAGATTTGGTGTTTCTAAAGAATCAGTCAGCCTTTCCAAGTTGGCTTACAGCAATACAGATGGCTTGCCTCACTGACTGTTTCAAGGGATTAAGCAGGAATATATTTCAGCTCAATACGCAAACATCTGGCATGGCTTGTTAGAGCATTGCTTTATCCGGATACATGAATCTTCTTCCATGTCTCCTCTGATTATTGCCATGCAGTGGAATTATGACTTGGTCAAAATAGAAAATGCATGTGATAGTAAAGCAGCAACTTGGGTACCAGGGTCTGATCTTAATGTGACTCTCATTGTCAGTGTTTTCAAGGGCTGAGCCAAAGATGCAGTGAAATCCTTATGGATTTCTCCTTTGGCTCTAAATATTTAACAGATTTAGTATTTATACTTTATACTCCTGCTTTTTAATTAAAGCTGAAATTTAGAATGCTGAATACAGTTAGCCTTACTTATACATATAAAAACTGAATTGAAATGGGTCATAGATTGCAATAAAATATAAACTGTTGCATATGGTATTTATTTGTATAAAATATTTCCTTTAATAGTTTTCCTGTATGTTTCATTTCTCTGTTCCTAGTATTACACATCTGTTTCAAGTATTACACAGCACAGGAAACTTTTAGGTTCTATGTCTGCCTGATTCTACTTGCAGGTTCTACATCAGAGCCTTTTTTGTGTATTGTGGATCATACTGTTGTGTCAAAACAATGAGTTTATTCCAGCTATAAATGTTTGTATACTCTTAATGTGTTTCTATTGTGTAGAGCCAAACTTGGAATGCCCCAGTTCTTAAGTTCAGAAGCTCAGAGTCTTCTCCGAATGCTTTTTAAGCGAAACCCTGCAAACAGATTAGGTAAAATATTTAATGAACTTAACTACTTTTGACTCGAACATTAAACTGATCAACTCTCTAATTCCTCTGCTAAATATTTTTATTACTGATATCTAATAGGAGCAGGTCCTGATGGAGTTGAAGAAATTAAGAGGCACCCATTTTTCTCTACTATAGATTGGAATGTGAGTACACAATGGAATAGTCTTTCAGTATTCAAGAAATACTTACCGTAGATACTCACATATAGTACAAGAAATTTTTGCCAAGTGATCAAGCTCCAATTCTCACTTTGCCTTATCTCAATCAGAGGGCAGAGCCCTTTCAGCTCTGAACAGTTTCATTTCTCTGCTCAGCTCAGCAAAGCTCAGGCAGGCACCTCCTTAGTTGCTATAGTGATTTTCCTGGGACATTCCAGCCAAAGTTAACCTTTTATTCTCCTTCCTTCTGCTGCAGCCTGGTTCTGCTTGGCAAATGCTTGCAAAGCAAGTCTGTTTTTTGAAACACCTGAATGGGATCCTCCTTCCCAGGCTACAATTCAGTGCACCATTACTTAAGAATAACACCCATGGAAAGCAGTGGGTCTACTTCTGAGTAAAAAGGGTTGCAAATATCTCATCTCTCTGCTGTAAATTGAATTGCACACTCTCAGTTATGTGTTATGGATTGTATGTAGAGCAGGGATGCTCACATTTTTTTGGCTCGAGAGCTACTTTGAAACCCAGCAAGGCCCGGAGATCTACCAGAGTTTTTTTTACAATGTTCATGCCATCATAACATATAACATTTATGTGTACAATGTATGTTGGTGTACCTTGAGCCCCACTGAGTATAACAGGACTTACTCCTGAGTAGACATGCCTAGGATTAGGCTGTGAGGCTGCAATCCTAGCCACACTTACCTGGGAGTAAGCCCCATTGAGTACAATGGGCCTTACTCCCGGCATTTCCTCCCAGAGGCACCTGAAAGGGGGGGGTCAGCACACCGCGATCTACTCATTTTGCCTCGCGATCTACCGGTAGATCGCGATCCACCTATTGAGCACCCCTGATGTAGAGCTTCTGGCTTAACACACCAGACACCTTAAAGGTGGATTTGATTCATGGTGGTTCCCAACCTTTTTCACTTGCATATTGCTTGATAGCCCATTTCCATAAATTGTACCCTTCATAATAGCAAAATATTTGTAATTAATACAAGCCCTTGTCTCCTCTCTATGAAAGCCCAGACTTCATGTATTCATCACATATTTTCTCTTTTCATCTGTTTGAAGAACAGAAGACTCTGCCTTTGCACTGTTTTGCACCAGAAGTGTGCTGAGAAATTCTGGGTGATTGATCACTTTTCATATTATGTTTTAGCTTTTTTACTGTGATGGTTTTCAATCACTGGTTCATACATGAATTGATGACTAAAAACTAGCTATTGGTGGGGCTTTCACAGCCAACTAGCTACCCCCCTTCCTGCCTTGCTGGTCCTTGCAAGGCATTCTGGAGCAGGGCCTGGCTTTTTCTGCCGTTACTCCATTCTTTTTCAAGTATCCCTAAAGGTCCTGTTGAGTGTCCCTGGGAGTACATGAATACCAGGTTGGGAACCACTGTTTTACTGGTATGTAGTTTACAGTGCACTTACTCTGATAGTGTTTACCAAAAGGTGGTGAAGACCAGAATTTAAAAAAGAATAAAAATGTACCTTATGATCTTTTACAATGTTTTTAATAAATTAGAGCAGTGGTTCTCAAACTGTGGGTCAGGACCCACTTGGTGGGTTGCGAGAAGCTGGCCGCAGCCATCTTGGAAGATGGCAAAAGACCTAGGCGGTACCATTTTGGAAGTGGGCAAAGCTTGGGCATCGCCACTTTAAGTTTCACTGCATTGAGACGTAACTAACAGCGGCTTGCACATGTGCAAAGAAAGCAGCGTGCCACTTTTCCCCAGAAAGCGTGCTGCTGCCTTCCAGCTGGACCTCCCTCTGCACTTGGAGGCTTCCCTCAGGGGGGCCAATCGCAGAGTGCAGGCTTGGATTGCAGGCAGAGAAGGACCGGGAGAGACATGGACGAGCCAGCCAGGCTTCTCCCCACCAACCTTTGTCAGTTTGGCTGCCTTGATGGGATGGGCTGCCTCAGGGTTGCAAGACAGAGCAGCTCCTCCCCCCTCGCAGCTGGGCTGGGCTGGAGAGTGTAGGCGGTGACCTGAACACAGGGCTTGGGTGAGTAGAGGCAGACCCGTGTGATCTCCCCTCTTGTGAGCCTGCCTTGAAAGCAGCACTGAAGCCACCACCACCCCACTGCCATTCTTGTCCTCTGCATCACAATCTCTCTCCCTCTCTGAAATTGCCTGGAAGCCACATCCTTTCCTGCCCTGGCTAGCACGTCCTCTCTTTATATCTTTGCTGGGGTGAGGGGGGATCCCTGGTTGCCAAGAGAGCAGCCAGGAGGGGGGGGGGGAGGGCAAGCCTGGCATGTGGGGGGGAAGCACCCAGGGAGAATGCTGCTCCCCCAGCTGCTTCTCTTATGTGCACTCTTCTTACTTCTCTCTTAGGCTGCAATTCTGTCTAGTCTTACTTGGGAGTAAGCCCCATTGCCAATAATGGGAGTCAATTCTGAGTAGACGTGCTTAGGCTTGGGGGAGATGCGGGGAAGCGTCCCTGCTTATCTTCCTTCTGAGGGGGATACTACTGTTTTTATTTCCTTTATTTACAAAAGCTGAAGCTACTTCTTGTATTGAAGTGCATGAGTAGGGTGCACTTGTTTCTGGCTAGTGCTGAGCACAGTATCAATAGCCACATCAATGTTGGTTAGTTTCAAGCACAATACAAGAAGTAGCTTGAGATTTTGTAAATAAAGACAGAAATAAAAACAGTACACAAATATTTTGTTCCAGATGTTTTATTTTTTGCTTGATAGCAATGGTAGTGAAGGCAGGGAGAATTGGAAGAAGCTTCTGAGCTGGAATACTGTCTCTTGTCATTTACAGTTTGAGTTGCTAGACAAGAACTTCCTGCCTGATGACATCACTTCTGGCTCTGACATCACAGTGATGTCACTTCCTGTTTGATGTCATTTCTGGCTATGACATCACTTCCAGGTAGTTGGCATCACTTCCAGTTGGCCCCAGACAGATTTCCATTCTCAGAAGTGGGTCCCGGGCTAAAAAGGGTGAGAACCACTGAATTAGAGACTACAGTTCTTAGGTAACAATTGGTAGGTTATCTTTCAGAATCTGGCCTCGAGTAAAATCAGACAAAACTATAGTCAGACACCCCCCCCCCAAGTTTAACCCCCGACTTATCCAAGGGTCATAGAAAATTCCATTATTGTTGGCTCAAAACCTCCCCACTTATCTGTGGGGTCGACTTATAGGCAAGTGTCTGCGGTGATTGCTTTTGTATTTCTAACATATTAAATTTTGGACCTTAGAAATTGTACAGAAGAGAAATTAATCCACCATTTAAACCTGCAACGGGTAGACCTGAAGATACTTTTTATTTTGATCCTGAATTTACAGCCAAAACTCCAAAAGGTAAGATTATACAGACTGTTTTTAGGAGGTATTCCAAAGTCATGATTTTAACCTTAAATAGTTGCATGATTTCAGTTTTTCTTATGAACTAGGATTTGCTTAATGAAAAAAATTTCCAGCATGTTCATACAGTTGAACAGTTCTTGAGCATTAGAAATACACAACTGCACAACCATGATTTTGTAAACTGGCAAATAGTTCTCCTTGAAACTTGATATAGTTATAATATAGGTCTTCCAATTAAATAGTTAAGAAATTTTATTCAAGAAGTTTGGGGTGGGGAACCAGAGTGCTTAGAATAAGTAGGTACTGTTTCTATGTGTTGGGTTTATGTATACATAAACACAGTTTTTTTCATCTAGTATGTGCTGGACAACCCTGTTCTACTTAACTCCCTGCGTGGTAATGCAGCTGGGTTAATATGTTGCCAACTGAATCCTTTGGGGGAGTTTTGGCCTCAAGAAGCCTCCTTGGGGAAAGGAAACATATATTCTTTGACCCAGTGTAAGTCCATGCCGGCCCACTGGATCCTACTCAGACCTTTGATAGCTCTAGCTGGTGCAAGTCCTCATGGACCCAGGTTGTGGGAATTGAGGCCCAGTGGCGTAGCTGGGCCATTTGACACTTGGGGTCCATAAATTTTTGTCAACCCATACGACATAATTAATTATTTAATATAAATTATATTAATTATTAATTCATTCACTCATATTTTTATACCACCCTTCCTCTCAGCTGCTCAGGGTGGTATGCATGGTTCCTCCCCTTATTTTGTCCTCAACAACCCTGTGAGGTAGGTGAGAGTGAAAGATAGTAATAGTCATGATATGAAATGAATAATAATAATGGCCAGAAAGTAAACGCAGTGAATATTTCCCCACAAGCAATCGATGAAATTATGCATCAAATTCCTAAAAGCCATGGTTTTCAGAATTTTGGTTACTAGGGTGTCATCCCCCCCCCCAAGGATGTCTCATTGGTCGATTTTGAGTTAAGGCAGTGGTTCTCAAACTTTTAACACTGGGACTCACTTTTTAGATTAACAGTCTGTCCGGGACCCACTAGAAGTGATGTGATGGCTGGAAGTGACATCATCAAGCAAAATAAAATAATTATAAATTAAATTAAAGAAAAACAAATAATTAAATGAGGGGAAGCCAACCCTGTTTCACAAAGTGAATTTTCTCTGTAGCCTACCTCCAAGAACCCCCCCCCCCACACACACACACAAACATCAGTGAGATTTTCAGCCTTCTCCAGTACCCAGTGTAAATTCTTCTATTTCAAGCATAGCACTATCAGGACCCACCTGGCTTTACAAGTCTAAAAACAAATAAAATGGACCTTACCAGCTCAAGCCTGTTTTATTCTTGGGGGGGGGGGGGTGCTGCCTTCTGGAGCATTTGCTGAGCTCCACTTTCATCAGATTGGGACCATGCAGCTAGCCTTGCATTCCCCCTTGCCTGACTTGACCAGGAGCCAAGGCACGTTTGCTTACTTGTGAGTAAATGCAACCGTGTGGCTTACGTTCGTTTTCCATAGGGTTCAATACATTAGTCTGCTTGGACGTAGGGACTACCTTTTTGGGGGCTGCTTTCATAGAACATGAACCATTCTGGTGTCATTGGATTCTTCTCAGCCTGCCCTTTCCGACGAACTATGGCAAGTTTGCTTACTCAAGAGTAAACGCGCGATATGGCTCAGTTTCACGTTCCATAGGCCTCAATGCATTTTTTGTTTCTGGTTTTTTGGCCATAACTTTTGATGGAAAGGAGATATTTCACTCTGGTTTTTTGCATTGCATTCTGCTGGAAATTCCGCATCCCACGGTATATAGCATGATGGGGTTATTCAGCAAATTTAGCGATGTTGGGTCATTTATGGTATCACCCCCCCCCCAAGGCTGGTACCTGGGGCGAATCCCCCTACCCCTTGCTATCTACCCCACTGTTGAGGCCCACTGTAATTTGTAAATGTCTGGCTTATAGGTTTTGCTCTCTATAGGTTTTGCTCTCTATGCAGCAGTGGCCCACAAGTGCAGGGTTTACTTTTTCCTGCAGGTGAATTTTAACCATTAACCTTTATATGGGATAGAACTAATAAATGCAATTGAGGATACTGTTTGAATAGATTTACAAACTGCAGTGGGCCCAATTCAGGATCCCCCATGGATACCAATTTCTATGAATACTGTGTCCATGGAAAGCCCTTAAACGACCTCCTGGACACAACCGGCAATGCTTTTTGGTCATGCCTCAGAACACCTCCCAGACGCAACTGGAAGGTGCTTCTAGTCATGTCTGGAAGGTCAATTGAGACCCTTCACCACAGGTAAGCACCAGCTCTGCGCCAAATCTGCGGGTGCTGAACCCGCAGATGTGGAGAACTGACTGTATTTATTATTGTGACTTTGGAAAAATACTTTGTACAGTGGGCCCTCTGTATCTGTGGGGGATCTGTTTCCAGACCCTCACCCCCACGGACAACAAATTCCACAGATAGTGAAACCTGGGGGGGAGGACAGATTCCAGCAAACTGGAATTGCCTTTCAGAAGCTTGTGGAAGGCCTTCAGAGGTGCAGGAGGGTAACGATTGTGGCTGCATCTACTGACACTTACCTAGTACACTTTTAAAGAATATAAAAATATACCCTTGGAATAAACACACATAACACCACTTTCTGCACTTTTCCTCCTTGGGGGATGGGGAACAAAATCTGCAAAAATTTTTTAAAAAGTTTAAGAACACCTCTACTTATCATTTTGCTTTAGTAGAAAACATGAGCTTACACACTAGCTGTTCTGAGTTGTACTGAGAATGTAGAACCAGTCCTAACACATTTGAGAAACAATATTTGGTTATTTTTTCCTACTAAGTTGTATATTTTTGTTTTGTTTTTAGATTCACCGGGTATTCCGCCTAGTGCTAATGCTCACCAGCTTTTTCGGGGTTTCAGTTTTGTAGCTATTGCGTCAGATGATGAAAGTCAAGCAATGCAGACATCTGGTGGGCACTCGATTGTTCAGGTGAATGTCCTTAATGAGAAACTGTTTTTATTGGCTTGGATCCAGACAATGACAAGCAGAATAAATATTACTTGTGCAGTTCTGTATGTGTGAAGGCACAAACTTGCTCTAGTTATAGACATAGGCTGTTAAATTTTTTATATGTTTTGTTGGAGGATTTGTGTATCCACGTGTGGCAATTGTTTGAAAGTGCTTTATTTTGCTTTTTCAAGACCTTCTGTGTAAAGGGCTTGCACAAGCAATATAAACAGTTATTATGTGGAAGTCCATTTTCACCCTAAGAAGTAAATTGTTATTGTTCTTGTTTCTTGGTAGCTACTTATCTCTAGGGTTTGAGGCAGATAAATGATATCATCCTTCTTTGCAAGAAAGTGTCTTAAGTCAGTGCTCTCAATCAGGGGCCTCTAAACTATGGCCCAAGGGCTGGATCTTGCACAACAGGAAAATTGTCTCAGACGTGGTAGTGGCAAAGCCTTACTGTTCTGCCCCTCTGCCTCCTGTCTTGGTGCCTGATCTCTGCATAAACTTGCTCAGTCCACTGTTTTCCCCAGGAAATCAGGGTGCAGAGCCTTCTGGGACAATCAAAAGCAGCTGCCTGACATGAGTTTCTGCAAAGATTGGTCGCAAAGACAGAAGATGACAGGGCAGAATGTTAAGGCTTTGCTACCATTGTGCCATGACCAAGAGGATTTTCTCCATGCAAACTCAGGTAGTTTGGAGGCCCCAGCTCTAAATAATTCCTATATGTAGAGTATGCATGTAGTAATTCATAGCTGGTAAACTTTTTCTCTCATACTCTACCTTTTAGACCTAAAATAACTATATTTCATCTAAGTAACTCTTAGCAGATTATCTGCTCAAAACAAACTGGGTGTGTGTGATGGTTTGTTTACTGGTTTTATTCAAATGTTTATCCATTTGTTTGGATTAGGTAACTGTTACACTTTTTGAAATAAGAATGAAGCAGGGTGCCCAAACTTTTTGGCAAGAGGGCCTCACCATCTCTCTGACACTGTCAGGGGCTGGGGAAAAAATTAATTTACATTTAAAATTTGAATAAATTTACATAAATACATTAGACCTTATGAATGAATTTTACTGAGGCAAACATGCACACGGAACAATAAGGAATGTGCTTTTACCAAATATACAGACCAATCCAAAAAAGGGAAGGTTAACATAACTCTTGACCATACATCTCCTACCCAGAAATGAAACACGTGGAGATGTAAATTGTTCAGAGGCAATGATGCACATGGGACCTGGGGGTGGTTAAAATGCCAATCAGGAATGTGCTTCAAGACAAGTGACTCACCATTATTCTCCATAGGTAGGGTTAAGGGTGGCAAGCACATGGGCAGCCCTGGAGAACTTGAAGCAGCAGCTGTGGAGACCTGAAAGTCTTGCAGTAGCTCAAAGCCTATAAAAGCCTATAAAAGCCAAGAAAGTGTAAAGCAAGGCTGGCCTTTCCTTCACTGCTGCTTCACAGATGTGAAGCAGCAAGCAGCAAAGAGAACTTGGCCTGCATCTCGTGCAGCCACTTCCCCAGGAAATTGGGGTGCAGAGCTTTTTGGTGCAGTTGGAAGTGGCTGCCTGGTATGAGTTTCAACAAAGATTGTGCGCAAAGATGGCATGCTTGAGCATAGCATTTGAACTGGCAAAGGGATTGTGTTGGGGGTGAACTATATTCTAGAGCAGGGGTACCCAAACCCTGGCCCGTGAGCCACTTGCAGCCCTCAGGGGCTCCCAGTCCGGCCCGTGGGGAGTCCCCATTCTTCAATGAGCTTCTGGCCCTCCGGAGACTTGCTGGAGTCCATGCTGGCCCAATGCAACTGCTCTCAGCACGAGGACAGCTATTCAACCTCTCATCTGAGCTGTGGGATGAGGGCTCTCTCCACTACTTGCTGTTTCACATCTGCGATGCAGCGGTGGCAGCAAAGGAAAGGCTGACCTTGCTTTGTGCATGACCTTTTATACGCCTTGAGCTACTGCAAGACCTTCATTCATTCATATAAGTCCCATCTCTAATAAACTCATTTATGTTAATTTATTCAGTGAATTAAATGTGAATTCTTTTTTTTTCCCGGCACCGACACAGTGTCAGAGATGATGTGGCCCTCCTGCCAAAATGTTTGGACACCCCTGTTCTAGAGGGTTACAGAATTATAAGGAGACATATAGAAGTTACTAATGGAATAATGCACAAGCTGACAGTATAACTGAGGGATGAGTACTTTGAAATCGATACCAACATGTAACAAGCGTGATGTGAAAGGATGTTGAATGCCCTTTTGATGTACCAACTACATAACTATGCAGAATGTTAGTGTGTGAGAAGTGTTAATTAACAGGAAGGGAACTAGGAGGTTAACTTTGAAATGGAGTTTGAGAAGAGCAAATGGCCTTGGGAACAAGGGAGAAGCACCAGAAGATAACACAGGTGCGAAAGGATATCGTACCAATACAAGGGCTATGTGCAGAGTTCTTGATTTGTCCAGAATATGAACTGAGCAGGCATGATTCAGTACAATTTGGGAAATACGATTTGTGTGCAACCCCCGTGGAGTCAGAGTGGAGTTTTTTTATTAAAATGAGCTGAGCCCTTGAGCAGTGTCGCCTTGTGGGTTGGCAGCAGCCCCTGAAGTCTTCATCACTCTAAACATCACAATGGAACCACCTTAGAATGTAGGTATTACTTGTGAGTAGTGTAGACTTAGACTAGCTTTCTTATTTTCTGTATAGCCTGTGTACTGACTTCTCAAGTTGTCCTTGAGAAGCCCACTATGGTGTGGGTGGCAGCTTCTGATGTACTAACCTCAGTTTATTAATACTTTTAATCTGATTTTGGAGTGGTGTGTATTCCAAGTGGGAGTGGAATGGCTCAAAGGAACCCAATGCACTTGTGGTAGCAAGTGGGCATGGAGGGTAAACCCCAAGTCCATCACAGGGATGAATATTAAATTTGGAAATGTTTCCTCTTTAAGTTTAGTATTGATTATTGTGCAGATCACTCATGTAACTGATAAGCTTTTGTTATCAACTATATTGAGAATATGTAAGAGCTGTTTTTGGATATTTGTAAAGTATTCATTAATTAATAATGTTATTTTGGTAGCAGTTGCACAGGAACAGTATTCAGTTTACTGATGGATATGAAGTCAAGCAAGATATAGGAGTTGGGTCCTACTCGGTTTGCAAGAGATGTATACACAAAGCAACAAATATGGAATATGCAGTAAAGGTAATAATTTTCTTATGGGATCAGTAATATCAACATATGTTTGTGAAGTCATTGGGATAGCAGTTACGCTGGGGCGATTGAAGGGCGTATTGGGTACTGAGGCACCATACATGAGTGTGTTATGAGTTTAGGATGGGCAGGATGGCTTCCCCACCTGAAGTTGTCTGAAAAAGGTGGAGACACAGAAAACTCCAAGCCACCCAATGAGAAAAAGTAGAATAAGCTTAGAAAATTGGCTGTGGAGTAGGATTAACTTTTCACATCAAACTGCTGTTTAAACTCCTTTAAGAGATTCAAAAGGGCACTGACATTTGGAAAACTTAAATTTATAATATAATATAGTTATTGGCTCAAATATTTTCTCTTTTAGATTATAGACAAGAGCAAAAGGGACCCTACAGAGGAAATAGAAATCCTGCTACGATATGGGCAGCATCCAAATATTATTACTCTCAAAGATGTGAGTAGTTCCTAAATATTTTTACTCATGTGTATTTCAATTCAATCACAAATATCAGTGCAGTGGGTTGGATCCTAACTTCTCTTAGTGGAAGAAAGCTTGCTCAAGTATCTCTCCTGGCTTCCTCCACTCCACTGCTACCTTCTGAAAGCTTTCCCTGAAGGTCAGAGGCCTCTCTGAAACACTGGGAGATGAGAGGAAGAGGCATGAATAGAACTTCTCGCAAGTGTTTCTGCCCAACAGGGGCTGATCTTTCTCATCCTTCAGCTCCACTACACTGCATCCTGCGCTGTTTCAGAGGACCCCCAAACTTTAGGAGCAGATTTTCAGAGGACACAGAGAACTGTAATGGTGAGAAGGGGGAACTGTGCTTTCTTCCACTTGTGCAAACAAGGGCTTGAGCTCTTGTGTTTGACAATGTTTGTCAATGTTCCATAAATCCATTCAGGCCACCAACAGTAGCAATCCCTGCTCTGCACACCTAGCACACTGACACCATCCATTGTTTTGTGGGGTATGTTCTCTGTTATTTCTCATTAGACTTTTTGAAGATGATGAGGTGCTTCTTCTGTTATCTGTGATACCCAACAGAAAAACAGAAAACGTCCCTCTTTCCCATCTCACCTGTGGTGGTTTCAAAGCCTGCAGATAGAGCAAAATATATTTTGCATTTCTGTTATCTGTGATTCCTGGGCTGATTCTAGTGACTTGTAGTTATTTGTAAACTTAAAAACCAAACCCTTGATGTACACTGTTAACCTTTTTAAGGATTGTGCTTTCTGTATACACCACAGGGTCACATCCAGGGTAATGCTTCTGCGAGCACAAGCTCCCAGACAAACAGAAAGAGCATTCTGCTCACAAAGAGGGCCCTTTTCACTTGTGCAAGGACTGTTGCTTAAGATCAGCACTCCTTCTTATTTGGAGGGAGTTTATATAAATGGAATGTGCTTTTGTTCATGGAAGTGTAACACTTGTTGTGACCTGTAGATTAAATGCCTGGAATTAGAAATCCAGACATCAGTAATTTCACTAACTGTTTTTTCTTTGCTGTTTCAAAGCTTAGAATAGTTTATAATTTCTGCTACTATGCTGCTTTGTTAGACAATTGCATGGTTTTAATATTCTGGTTTCTCTTAACACTCAAACAATTTCATTGCGATTATGTTTGTAAGTACTGTTGGGTATTACCCACATTGCTTTTAAAGCTTAATCTGGTTATTTTTTTGTGGGTCCTTTAATGCTGCACACCTTATTTTAGAAACACTATCATTTTTTAAAAGGCATTTTTTTAGGATACTAACTCAATAGCTTACGTTAGTTTTAAAGTTATAATGTGGTACCTTCTGGACTATGAACACTTTCAGTTTAATGTTATTACATTTTTCAGGTATATGATGATGGGAAGTATGTGTATTTGGTAACGGAACTTATGAAAGGAGGAGAACTATTGGACAAAATCCTTAGACAAAAATTTTTTTCAGAAAGAGAAGCCAGTGCTGTCCTATTGACAATAACAAAAACTGTTGAATACCTCCATGCACAAGGAGTAAGTTGGCTTTTTTGAATATTTGTAATTGTACTGTGTCAGAGGTGTGTATTCATTATATAAGCATTTTCAATTCCCTACAGCATTTGTGTGCATGGTCTCTCTCTCACTGCAACACTATGAAATTAGGGACTAGTGCTGATACTTCGCAGCGGTGGTGTGTTAGTCATTGAAGTTGCTTCATGTGGCTACTTTAATATACATTGTGGGCTCATCATGCTGATTGGTGTCATTCTTTGAGACTTTCCAAGCTGTGTTTTTCCACTTTTTAGAGGAAAATAATTGTTCCACTAGACATTTATGAATTTTTTATGTATGATTATCTTAGCCTTCCTCCAATTGCTTAGTGAGCTCAAGGTTCTCCCCTTCCCACCTTCTCCTTCACCTGCACAACCAACCTATGAAGTAGATTACATTGAAGTAATTCCTGGCCCATCAAGTGAGCTTCATGACTCACTTGCTTTATGACTGAGAGGGAATTGAACCCTGATCTCCCTGGTCTTTGACCATACATCCTTTGACCATACATCACACTGGGATAACACCAAACTGTGGTGTAAGACCATAACACAAGTTGTTCCAGTAGCATTGAGCTTCTATAGGGGAAGGTTTTCAGCATCAAATGTGCTATCTAAGGAGGGAGAAGATGAGACTGAGAACTTTCTGGTAAATTGTAAAGAGGAAACTGAAAATAGAAGTTTAGTGAAAATTTTAAAAAAGCAAAAGGACACAATAAGATGGAAGCTCCAGGTAAATTATATGTAAGTAACTTGGGGAAAAAAGTGCTCATTTTTAGCATATACAGTACCAAACTTGAATGCAAAATCCAAGATTAACTTCATTAAAGGAATGTAGCCAATAGATGTTGATACTGGATGGATATCTTTGTAAATGGAGGTTTGTGAATAAATGCACATGGGACATTAAGGAATATGAGTTTTTATACAAAACATTGTTGTGTTTTGGGCTTAGGTTGTACATAGAGACTTGAAGCCTAGCAATATCCTCTATGTCGATGAATCAGGCAATCCAGAATCAATTCGAATTTGTGATTTTGGCTTTGCAAAACAGCTGAGAGCAGAGAATGGTCTTCTAATGACTCCTTGTTACACAGCAAATTTTGTTGCTCCAGAGGTAAATATAGCTTTCTTCTTTTATGTAACGAAGAAAATATGCAATCAATTCTAGGGCCCATTTCTGATCCACTAATCCCAGTTAGCGTTTTGTCTTCATGGGATTCAACTATGGTCACTGTGCACTGCCACATACAGGACTGTTCATGTATCCTCATGTAAACATCTTAGTTTCCAGGATCTTGGTAAAACATAAAGGATTCAGTCCCCTTCTTTTTAAGAGCTTTTACCAAGTTTGAAATAATGAGGTCTGTGATGTTCTTCTGTGTTTTCCCTCATGGCTATGAAATGAAGAAACAATGAACTCCTAAGTAGTAGTGGTGAATTTCTCTACAATTTTCTCATATTTTGTGTTTGTCCAGCTCTCTCTTTTGTGTTTGTCCAGATATAGGTTCCTAGAGCTCCTAGCCCTTATTTACTTGACTGGAGGATGGTTTGCTTTATTTTTCCTTTCTGTGCTCATGCAGTGGCTGCACAGTTACTTCTTAAAATATTGTAGTGGCAAGAGCCTCGCCTTAAGTGGCTCCCTTTTAGTGAATTACTTATTTTTTTTAAAGATGGGGGGGGGAAGGTTTTCAACTCTTATTTATTGCAGGAGGTCTCAAGCTGAGGGTTGCAAACCAACACAAGGTAGGTTGCAGGTTTGACCCTTTCACCTGCAGTTGCTCCATAATGGCTTCAAATAGGAGCCATTCTGGAAGCTGAACAACCTACCGGGAGCTTCTGGAGGGCTCCTCTGGGTCACGCCAGGCTGCAAATCTACTCTGTCAGCCTCTGTGGGCCTCAGAATGCCCTGCAGAAGCCTCTGGAAGCCACTTCTGGCTTGCTTTCGAAACTGGAAGTGGCTTCCAGAGGCTTCTGCAGGAGGCTGATAGAGTGGGTCTGCAGCCTAGTAGGACCCAAAGGAGCCTTCCAGAGGCTCCCTCCAGCAACACCAGGAGTGTCGTGACCCACAGCAGAGGACAAAATTGGTCACGGCTCTGAAAAGTTTGGGAACTTCTGCTTAAATGTGTTTGAGGTAATGTTTCTATAATACTGTACAGCCAAAGTAATGAAGTTTTCTATAGAAACTGATGAATAATGTGTTTTCAATAGGTTTTAAAAAGGCAAGGCTATGATGCTGCATGTGACATATGGAGTCTAGGTGTTCTGCTCTATACAATGCTGACTGGGTATGTGTGGCTACTAAGTTGGAAATTCTTCTATGTATTTTAAAGTATGTTTAAGTAAAAATGGATTCAGGTGCTTGTATTTTTAAATGCACTTTCAGTCCTGAAATAAGTCCTCTTTTGCCTCAAGGTTGTATGCTTGTCACACACTATACTTTCTGTCTTACTATAAGTAGATTATAGACCTGCTTATGTTTTCTTGCCTTACATTGTGCAATTACTAATGTGCTTTTCCATTCCCTGCACTTCCCACATGCCAGCCATTCATGCGCATCCAAGCACATTTCTCCTTGCCATGAACCAACCTGCACACACAACCTACTTGAAATGTAAATATCTTCCTGATTCAGCTTCCGTACTGGGTGTCCCTGCTACCATCCCCAGATTGTCTTACCAGTGGTTATGTGTCTCGTTAAACACATAACTAAGAGCCCTTTCATTCTTAGTTGGAAGCAGCAAGGGAGCTGCTTTCCTGTGGCTTTTCCTTGTGTAATTCCCAGATTATATATGTATTCATTTCTGCCCTGCTCTTCACCGGATAATCCCAAGGCAGGACTATTAAAGCACAACAAGAACAAGTTCAACAGTTTCCAAAGTATTTTGCTTTTTAAAGTATTTTGAAACTTTACAAAATACATTATGCATTACGCTAGCAGGAGATACAGGTTGAATTCACCTTCCCAACCCAAAACCTTGATGGAACACATGTATCTTGAGAGCTTTTTTAAAAGCAAGGAGAAAGAGCAGTGATTTTCAACCAGTGCGGCACATTGGTGTGTTGTGAATGGTCTGCAGGTGTGTGCAGCTGTGGGATTTTGGAGAAGGGTCATTTATTAGTAGATGTGAGCCCCCCACTGGCAGTATTCTTGTCAATTGTCAAAAAATTGATGGTATGCCTTGATAATTTTAGCACCTTGTCAGCGTGCCCTCAGATGAAAAAGGTTGAAAATGGTTGAGAAAGAACAACTCCCTAACTCTCTGGGTGAGGAATTCCACTTCTGGGGGGCTTTCACAGAGAAGGCTCTGTCTTGTATGGATGTCAGTTGAGCCTTACTGAATGATAACACATGGAACAGAGCCTTTCTTGAAAATCTTAATGGACAAGTAGATTCCAAGGCAGAATGCAGTCCTTAAAACATCAATTGCCCAAACCATATAGGGCTTTAAAAGTAACTGGCACCATGAATTGGATGTGGAATCAAATGACAAGTCTGCATAGGTCTTGCAGGATAAGAGTGATATACAGGAGTGCCCTGGTATCCACAGGGGTTCTGTTCCAGACCCCTCACAATTGAAGCAATGGATAACTGGAGATGCCCACCACCCCCTGCTCTCTGGAGGTGAAGGGAGCGCCACTTGTCTCTGGAGGGTCTTCTGAGCCTATCATAGGCTGTGCCTGTCCACTTGCAGCTTCAACGTGAAAACCGGGACCTTTTTTAAATGCCTTATAAGGCCTTAGAAGCATCACTTCTGGTTTTCATGGAGAAACCAGGAGTAGCGTTTTTACTCTGTTTTCTGTTCTGAGCCCTGCAGAAGCTGTGTGTGGACGTACGTGGCCTCTATCTGACTCAGAAGACCTAGAGGGCATCCCTTGCTCCCGAGAGGGCGTGCATGGGAGGGGGGCTCCATGGACCTTATCCACAGTTAACTGAAACCATAGATACGGCCCCCATGTGCTACTACTGCATGGCTTTTGTCAGCAATTTGCAGTTTCTTAATACTTTCTCAGGACAGCCCCATGTACCATTCAAGTGAAAATTAGTCATTAATCTGTTTCAAAGAGCTCGGTAGCAACAGCTAATCTACAGAATATCTTTGTTTGCCTACTCTTGATGTTTCCCATTCCAGACATGTTTCCTGCTTCTGACATAAAACCCTTTGCTATGTAGGATGCATCTTATTTTGTTCCCCAATATCTGAAACTTCTACTGCTGACTTCAATAAGGTGATATCAAACTGCTTTCTAAGATGCATATTTCCATGTGATCTACTTTTTGCAGTGTGATTTATAGTGCTTGTGATAATAATTATGTAGTGTTGTTGCCACTTTAGGTAATTGGAATTCAACAAAGAATTGTAAATAACGTTTTCATTATTTGTGATTAATTAGCTACACACCCTTTGCAAATGGTCCTGATGATACTCCAGAGGAGATCTTGGCACGAATAGGTAGTGGAAAATTCTCTCTCACTGGTGGCTACTGGAATTCTGTTTCAGAGACAGCAAAGGTAAGTGCATGTTAAGTTCTTTCCACGTACATGTAAAGTGAGACAGCATGCAGGGCTTTGTACCTAAGCAACTGGCATCATCCTGTGACCCTCATTTCACCCTTTGAACTGGAGTTAAACTCGGTTGGTGGTTGTTGTTTTTTTCCTTTCCCCACCACTCAACACTGATAGGAGAGCCATCTTGGGAAAACCTACCTCCCAGTATGTCTGGTCAGTAGCAGATGACTGGCAGTCTGGGACAGTGGTTCTTGAACTTTTCCGGCCTGCGACACCCCGATACTTGTGGCCGTTGGCCATGGATCCCCATTACATCACCTCACCTCAGTTACCCCCAAAATGGGGGTGAAGATGTTATAATTGGGCAGGAGGTCTGGTCTAGAGGGTAGAGCTTCTGTTTGCCTGAAGATAACATCTGAAGGTCTCCAGTTCGAGGCCACTGGCACCGTGAACAGCGAGACCTTGAAGCAGCTGCCAAGCCTAGCTGAGTTATGCCGAGTTATTCCACCTGCTCTTTGGCCGCTGTCAGCCTGTGTGGGAGGAAAATGGAGGCCAGAATGTGATACCAGATCATAAAAGATCTGTCTGAAATATTGTGGTTCTTGAAAGAAAGAACCTTCTTCAATTGTAAAAATCCCTATTGGAATTTAGTATAGCCTCAGTCTGAGGAGAAATCTGACGACCAAGAAAGGCCTTATATACCCTGCTATATACCCCTGCTAATTGGGTAAGAGGCACTTTTTCAAGTGGGTGCTTCTTTTTTTAGCAGGGGGAGAGTAACTGGCCCACCTCACCCCAGCAGTGTCTGTTCTAGTGGCTGTCTGCTGGTATTCTTTTGCATCTTTTTAGATTGTGAGCCCTTTTGGGACAGGGAGCCATTTAGTTGTTTGATTTTTCTCTGTAAACCGCTTTGTGAACTTTTAGTTGAAAAGCGGTATATAAATACTGTTAATAATAGTTAATAAATACTTGTATTATTATTATTATTATTATTATTATTTATTAATTACCCTCTAGAAACAAAAAAAACAAGAGAAGTCAAACCTGTAGCACAGCTGCCAGCAGTCTGAGTTTGTTAGCAGCACACCTGGAGGGTTTTGGAAAGGGATGTTTTTTCTTTCTTATAAGGGAGAGAAGTGATGACATTTGCTGGGGGAGGGAAGACTATTTTGTGTGTGTATCTGCTAATTGCAAACTGATGTGACACTGAGACCCAGAGACTCTTTGGTTGCAATCCTTACATCACTTTTCTGGGATTAAGTTCCATTGAACACAATAGGACTTATTTCTGAGTAGACCTAGCTAGGATTGTGCCCTTTGTCTTATAATAGCAACCAACTTGGAAAGTCCTGTCCCCCCCAAAAGGAGGTAGGAGGAAAAAGGGGGATGGCTGAAAAGGAATGGGTATTTTTATTTTTTATCATTTTTTGAAGACAAAGCTTGACTGATCAAGAGCAGCTTTTTTCTTTTTTGAAGGGGGAGGCAAAAGAGAAAGGTGAAGATCCTTAGTTAAGCTGACACAGAGCCCAATCCTAGGCAGGTCTACATTTGCGACAATGGGGCTTACTCCCAGGAAAGTGTGGATAGGATTGCAGCCACACAGAGCAAGATTACAACTCACCCCCAAAATAGATGGGGGCATGCTCACACACCTACACCCCAACATGTAGATGCCACCCCTATTCCCCCCAGGCAAGACGGAGGAATGCAGGCTGGTGCATTTGGACACTCACACCCCCACTAAGAGCAGGCTGGCTCCGTCCTTCTCAAGTGAAGGGAAGCACTGTGCTACCTGCCTTTACTGGTGGATCTCTCTAGTGTCAGGCTTCTCTCCCAGTTTGGCGCTTGCCAGGAAGACACCACAAAGAGCACACGCCTACCATCTGACTGGGAGGGAAGTCTGAAGTGCAGTGCCTGATCAGATGCAGCACCCCTGCAGCCCAACCAGCCTTCTCTCGATTCGGCAGCAAGAAGCCCCGTGCTAAGCACGCTTGCTGGCAGGTCCTCCCTGGAGCATGAGCGAAGCTGGAACCTAGGGAAGGCTGGCAGGCAACGAGATTCAGCGAGGGCGCTGTGTGCATTTCCAGCCAAGCCTTCTCTAGTGCCAGAGGACGCTGGAGAGGGCTCGGTAAGCACACGTAGCGCCGCCCGGCCAGCTTTCTCTGGGGTTGGGCTTCTGCCCCAGTACAGAGGCTTCTGCTTACCAGCCAAGCCTTCTCTGGACCAAGAGGGAAGCAGTCCTACTTTGCACAGTGCTCAGTGCAATCGGTGGCTGAGCCTTTTTCAGATGGGGAGGGAAGCCCAAGCGCACACAGCGCAGGAGGCTGGAATGGCCGAGCTGGTGACCTGCCCGATGCCAGGGAGGCTCCCCCACCTCCCCCCACCATGTTTCACATGCCCTCCCCACCTCACACTGCCTCACCCACCTTGTTCATAGCCACAGAAAAGCAGTGTAGGGAGGTGGCATTTGCAGCTGAGCTAAGCTGAGCAGCTATAGCCACCTCTCTCCCCAAAATGCCTCATGATGCCCCTGGGGGCTAACCCCACCTCCCGAGGGAGTCCTGACGCTCAGATTGAATACCTCAGGTCTAGGAGATTGTGCATAGGACTCCCTCTCATGAGCTGACTGAATGCCAAATTCTTTGTTTACAAATCAGTTGAAGAAGAAGGGGAAGATCAGTGACAAAACAGAAATGGCTGAACTCTGAAATGACACAGCAACCTTCAGAATGCTGATTCAGTACAAGAATCCTTAAGAGCAGGGGTCACCCAACCCCGGCCCGGAGGCCATATGTGGCCTGCAACAAGCGTTTATCCGGCCCAGACAAGCCTCTGGACTCCTGCAAGCCTGTTTCTTGCTCAATCGAATGTGACCAGACCTGTGCTCCAGTTGTGTCTGGAGGGTGTTCTGAGAGCTGGGGAAGCCATGTGCCTCCTGTCAAAATGCCTTTTAAAGGCCTAAAAACATCGCTTCCTGGTTTTCCTGAAAAACCAGAAGTAACGTTTATGGTCCATCTGAAGGCCTTAGGCTTTCCGTTGCTTTCTAATGTATTTATTTAAATTTTATATTTAAAATTTATTTATTTTTCTGACCCTCGACACCATGCCAGATATTTTTTGTGGTCCTTGGGCCTAAAAGTTCAGAGACCCCTGCTTAAGAGAAAGGAAGTTAAAAAATAAGGGAAAATGAGGCACTTTTACTACAATGTGTTAGGTACATTTTCACATGTGTTGTGTTACCATGGGAAATAGCCATAGTTGACCAAATATTTGTTTCTGAGCCAGATAAAATCTTGTGGGGGGCCAAATGAAGTCCCCAGGCTGTAGTTTAGAAACCCCCCTCAACAATGCTGCTGAAAATTTAGAATGGTGCTGAAGGACAATAACTTATTTAAACATGTCTAGTCATCTTTTCCTTGATAATCCTCTCTAAACTTTTGCTTCCCTGTTTTGAAAACCGATTTCTAGTCCTCTCCATGTTCCATTATGTACAGGGCCCCCCCATATATGCAGATCACATATTCATGGATTTGCTCATCCACAAATTGGGTCTGTGGCGCCTTCTCCACGTCTGCCCCCCCCCCCCGGAAGTGAGAGGAGCTCTGCTCTACTCATTCAGAGAGTCAGCTGAGCCCAGCAGTAAAAAAAAAAGCAAAAGGTTACTTCTGGTTTCTCCATGAAATGGGCAGTGACTTTTTAAATGCCTTGTAAGGGAGGTCTGGGGAAGCCTCAGAGGAGAGCAGAGCTCCCCTCTCCTCCCGAGGGTGGAGGGGTCATTTGTCGGTATCTGCGAATACCGGTGATGTCTGTACTTTGTAAAATAAACTACTAAGAAAATCTGAAATGCTTTCAAAGGGTGGCCTCTAATTTGTATAAATGATTGTACATTAAAAACAATTGAGATTCAAAATGTACTTGCTGCATGTAAACCTTAAAATTTGCTTAGTCATTTCAATCATTTAATTTTTCACAGGATTTGGTTTCAAAAATGCTTCATGTTGACCCTCATCAGAGGTTGACTGCTGCCCTGGTTCTAAGACATCCATGGATTGTTCACTGTGACAAATTGCCTCAATACCAACTAAACAGGCAAGATGCTCCACATCTTGTGAAGGTAAATAAACATTAAAACAGTTTTTTGGATTTTCTTAAATCTTGGAAGCTATCCTCTCAAAGTGTCCATTATCATGCTCACTGCCTGTACTTCCATGGTTATTCCAGTTCTATCTTTTTTTGTGATGCTGACAGCTGCATTTCCACTCTCCAGTTCCTTTGCTAGATTTCCTTAGTCTACCCATAAGTTAACACTGATTTCCTCAAATACTGAAATCAGGCATGCTTACTATTAGAAAAGCAAGTGGTAATACTCTTACAATTTTCTGTTCTTGGTTAGCTGATCAGGCAGTACTCTGATATCAAAAATTAAAAAATGTGAGAACCATATCTTTATGAATGATTTGATACGTGTAGAGTGTTATTTCCACCTTATTAAACCAGGGCTGTGGAATCAGAAGCAATTTTGGGTGGGGTTGGAATTGGAAGTTGGAGGTTTCGTGTACCGACTCCACAGCCCTGCTGTGTCCCAGGTTATCTGGTCAGCCAATTATTTTAAAACTAGTAGGACTGTGGAGTTGGTACACAAAGCTTCTGACTCCACTTCCTACCCCACCCAAAATTGCTTCAGACTCCAAGGCCCTGTATTAAACATTGTTGCTAGTTTAAAATAAAAGCAGTTCATAATTGAGTAGTTCCCTCCCGAATCAGCCTTTTCAGCCACACTAGACACTGTTCCAGAACCACCATTCAGAGCACGATACCACAGTCTTTTGAGACTGAAGGTTGCCAACTATAACTGAGGAGTATGATTGTCTTAATGGTATCCATGTCATATTTACTTTAAACCTTTTATTTTTAGGGAGCCATGGCTGCCACATATTCTGCACTGAATCGCAATCAGTCTCCAGTTCTTGAGCCAGTAGGCCGCTCTACCCTTGCTCAACGAAGAGGTGTCAAAAAAATTACCTCAACTGCCCTGTGAAGAAACCTCAGTTGAAAAATTTGGTACCATTGTAGAAGATGATAGCACAAATCATGGCAACAGGTAGCACATATCCAAGATACCTGCAAGCACACTGTTCCAGCTGGTACCTATTATGCTGCTGTTCCTGCTTTTATCTATTATTGCTTTAAACTTTGATGCAAAACATTGCCCTTCAGATGGTGAATAAAACGGAATCAATGGAAAGCGAACATGCTCATGGATATAAAGCAGAATTATGAACACCTCTTCTGTCAGACAAATACACTGAATAAAGCACTCTGCACCATATAGCATTATTTTTATAGGGAATGTTTCTTGTTCCTTTTAAAACATTCTTTATGTGTATGGATGGACAGTTTATGTTAAGCACTTAGCTTAAACAATCTGTTTATATTAGCACTATATCGTTTGTGCCATCCAGCATTTTATATGTTTTTGTAAACTTTTCATAAACAGTACTTTCCTGTACTGTTTTTTTGACATGCCTTCTATTTAGATGAATTAATTTGACAATTAAATCTGATTAAATCATTAATCAGTATGGTTGGACATCTCTGAAAACAGCTTGACTGTTAAACAGCTATTGAATGTAATTCTGCGAATGTGTTTTCCCTGCCTATGTGGCTCCACAGATATGTTGTTAGAGGTAATGGAAAACAGAACAGTTATAATATTTAACAGGTCAATAGAGTTGTAACATGTGCAATGAGCGCCTTACTGAAGTGAAAAAGTAATTTTAAAGCTCCAGGTTGGGCATCCTTTCTTTGTTGACCTTGGAAGCCATGGCAAAATATAGTTTCACCTGTTTAGCTATACCTATTGGGCGGGGGAGTCATTTACCTCCTTTAAGGGTAGGTATAATACTTGTGCAGTGCTAAGCAGCAATAGGGAAAAAATGTACTTTTTATAACTAGGGAAATGCATTGTCCATTAATAAGCATGCTAGCAATTTATTGTGGTCAGGAAACTTCTAATAGTTCTCTAGTAGCACTTGAAGCTGCAGTAAAAAGCAGATTAGGACATGAGCAGAGTAGAATCTGCCCAGTATCTTCAACCTTCTACTGATTCTAATGTCATAACTGAGCCTGTTTAGTGTTGCTGGTCTGTACACATGCATCTTCTCTGTCCCTTGTATATAGTAAGAATCCAAGTAAGGTAAAAAAAGCCACCATCAGTTATCACTTTCTTGGGAAAGGAGGAAAAGGATTCTGTTCCCAAATTAACAGTTCAGATGTCCTGAGTGTGCTTGTTTTCTCGGAAACATGGGCATAAGAGCAAAATAGTTTTGATGGATCATCTCAGGCTTCTTCCAAATAAATTTTTCTTGTAATTGTAATATTTTCCCCTCAACACCTAGCATGTTAATAATTTAGTGTATTAAAGAAAATTGAAGCAAAGTTGGCGCCAAGTAGTTCAGCTTTCCCTCGTCTTGATCAAACAGTCATCCTCTTCCTTATCAATTCAGTTGTTTTCTTAGTCGTCTGTTACTTTGGATTCACTTACACTTTCTCCCTCTGTTTCATGTTATGTGATTTTTGCCTTGCATGCTCAAATTCTTTCAATTCCACCTCCTTTATGCTAGGTTTTATGTGTGTGTGTGTGTGTGTGTGTGTGTGTGTGTGTGTGTGTGTGTGTGTGTGTGTGTTTCGGGTTATCAGAAAAGCTCAATAAGCTGTTTTTTAGAACAGTTCTTTTTTTTTAAAAAAAGTTGCTATTTTAAGAGCAGGTAGCTTTTCTTTGGCATCAGAATAGTTTGCTGTTATACTCTTGCTTTTAGTTGCTTAACCACCCCGGGGCCTCTAACTTCTTATCTCTTCTTGTTTATTGAATTTTGGTGTTTTGAAATCCAGTTTTTTCTTAAATCTTTTTTTAGAATTTCTCCACAAGTTGTCTGCAGCTTTCATTGCAGTGAAAAATCCCAAACTGCTAATCTTGTAACTGTAACATCAACATCAAAGGATAGCTAGTCTTATAATTTTCTTTTAGCATCTCAAATTGAGATACAATACTTCAGTATTTTCTTGGTTAATTATTCCATTATTCCTCATTTGTGTGATTTGGAGTGTCCTGTGCAAAGAACATATCTGTATTTTTGGTCAGAATTTCTTTACTATGATCGATAAATATTCATCCAACATATAATATGTAAAGATGTTTGCCATTGTTACCTGTGTGGTCCTTGATTTGTTTCACACACACACCCCTGGCTACAAGCCAAACTACATTTTACAGTACAGGTCTAGCCTTGTTATACACAGATTTCTTATACACGGATTTGACTCAACACGAATGGCCACTGCAAATGACAAAGAATGTGACAAGGAATGTCCCTGGAGAAGGGGAAAAATGCATCCCTTTTAAAATCAGTTTAAAAAACTGAACAGTCCTTTAACAATAGCCTCCTTAATGAGAGAGAGAGAGAGAGAGAAGGGGCAGTTGGCTGACAATCCATCAATCCTTCTCTCTCCAGGAGACCCCTCCCTTCCCCCTGAGCACCTGAAAGAAAGGTGATCATTTTGCATTGGTGAAGGGAGGGGCTGAGTGAAGCACCTTTGTAAGCGCTTGGAGGAGGACTGATTGATGGATTGTGTTCTTAATGACTCTTATCTTATTAATGACTCTTAATGACTCTTATCTTACATCACAAAGGTCAGCAAAGAAAACTTTGTTTTTTAAATTGATTTGCTATAGTGTGTTTTTTGCCATCCACCTGAGTGTTTGGAATAGAACCCACACAAATAATGAGGCTCAACCTGTAAATGTATTAGGAGGTAAATTTAAGACTGACAACTTCTTTCATTAACAAAAGAAGCCATTAAAGGATTAACACTTTCCCTTGTCCCTCTCTCCTGCCAAAAATCCCCCCCCCCATTGCTGTTTGATCTCTAAGTGGCTATTTAATACAAATGGCTATTCTGGGGACAAGTAGCAGTTTGGAATAGTAGTTGTTTGATGGAAAATGATGAAGTAGAAGGGGTTAATTCCCCTTTTCCTTGCACATCACTGTCCCACTGCAGATTAGGGATCTTCATGGGCACTTCTCTCTTTTTGCTTAAACAAAAAAGTTGCTAGTCTTGATCATGGCTCCTAATTTAGCAGAATGCAATTATAAAAGAGACTCTGTGTTTCTGGTTTTGTGATGAGGCAAGCTACAAAGCAATGTTGAGAACGAGTCAAGTGACTTGGACTCGAGTCATGAAAATGTGTGATTTTGGGTGACTCATGAGTCGCACATGTGGAAGATTCTGAAAAAAGACTCAGAAAAATACTCAAGTCAGGGCTCCCCTGACTTGGCACTCATCCCCACATGTGCTGACTCCAGTCTATGTCTGGGTGTGCTTGCTTACTGTTTCTGTGGCATGGGAAACCTCATGGGGCAAGCATTCTGACTGGCAAGCAGCAGAGAGTTCCAGCCAGGAGGCAGGAAAAGGTTAATGCAGAGCTTCTCAAACTAGAATATCTCCAGCCAGAGGGCCCTGCTCCCTTAAGGGGCAGGTGCAAGGAGGGGGCAAGGACATGATCCCCAGGATTGCATTGCTAAGGGAGCTGCAGGGACTGGCATTTACTTACCAGTCCCTGCTGCAGGCTCCCAGGGTGCAGGGAGCCCTCCGCTCCCAGCCTTCAAAAAGTGAAAAAGGAGCGATTGCATTTGGTTTTGCAGAGGCAGTGCATGATCGCTCTGCTTTCACTTTCTGAGCTTTGGGGAGCCCTGCAGACAGTTGTGCAGGGCTTCTCGCACCCCTGGGAGGCTGCAGCAGGGACTAGTAACTGATGCTAGTCTCTGCAGCCCCCTTAGTTATACAATCCTGGGCATCACATCGCTGCCTTCCCCACTCCCACGCAAGGACTTACTGCGGTCCTCAAACTCCCTGAGAGTTTTTCTAGTCAAGTTGTGGGGGGTAGTGACTTGGTGACTCAACTTGAGTCAAGCCATGCTGGGTTTTCCCATCCCTGCTACAAAGTCTGTCATTCTTCAGGTGAAGGTCTTCATTTGTTTTACTGCAAACTCACAATATAAATCAATCCAACGAAAACAAACATATTTCCAATAAGGTCAGACATATTCAATGTTGTCATGTAACTAGCTGAAGATGAACATGTCTATTGCATCTTAAATTTGGCAGTGATTCTGAATTCATTACAGTTATCAACAAACATAAGAAATCTTGTGAGCTTCTTAAGTTCATTCTGGAGCAAGGTATGACCTTGTTTTCAGAGTAAGGAAAGATCAGTCTGTATTCAAGTGTGGTTCTTATTTTAACTTGGGAAACTTTTTTTTGCAATAGCTTGCTGTTCTTGCCTTCTGTGATCTCAACTTCATAGTGCATTTCATAATTCCAGAGGAAATTTCTAATCAAGGAGAATTTTTTAGATGGGCTTTGTAATCAAGGAGTTTTATTAAGATACTTAGTCCTTCTCCTGTGCTGTTGGTCCTATCAGCAGTCATTACTTTTTTTTGTAGTTAGAGGGTTCTTGTTCTACATTAGAGGTTCTACTCTAATGAAAGATATAATTTAGGTTTCTTAAGGAGAGAAATGATTTAAACTATGTTTACAAAACAACTTTGCACAGTCAGATTCAAGGCTATCCTAATGGTTACTCAGGCTTTGAGACAGCAAGTTTCTAGTTGAAGGTCTCTCTATATCATGGTTTCTCTTGGAGTCAAAACTTTCACTTGAATTCCACAAGAGAATGTTAACAGAGTGCTCCTTTATCTAAGTTCGCCTTTATTTTGATCAGCATTCTGTAGCAATAATCTTGACTTGTTTCAAACTAAACTCATTCAGTCTTCAGAATTTTTAACTGTCTTCATACAAGCTATTTTTTATCTTATAGTTTCATATCAGTATGAATGGGAAAGTAGCATACTCATTGGAGAAGTGGAATCTTACAAAGGTTTTATTTAGTGGCAGTGATTTAAATGACAGTGATATTACAAGTCTTGACTTTTTTGATCACTGGAAAGAGGTGATGAGACAGTCATGTTATGAAACCTTCATGTGCTACAATCCCATAACTAACAAAAACATAGCTAAATATATGAAATTATTAGTCCTGGCTGGCTTTATTTTGCAAATGGATGAGCTCACACCAGCCCAGTTATTTGTGTAAGCTGTGTAAGTACATCACCAGAAAATGTTCACATTTCCTCATTCTAAAAATACTTAAAAATGAGTTACAATGCACCATTTCTCTTTGTCCTATTTCTCAGGTTGGGGTATTGTATTTGAAACTACTATACAATTTGACTCTGAATTTTAAAAAGAGCATGATTTCTTGATGTCTGAGGAAAATGTTCATTTGTACCTCTCTTCTTTGCTGTTCCTCTATGGCAGTGATTTTCAACCTTTTTCATCTCCTAGCCCACTGACAAGGCACTAAAATGGTCAAGGAACACCACCAGGTTTTTGGCAATTGACAAGGTACACCATGCTGCCAGTGGGGGCTCACATCTCCCATTGGCCCTATTAATAAATGGCCTTCCTCCAAATTCCTACAGCACACCTGTGGACCACTCACCCACACACCCACGGCACAGTGGGTGAAAATGGCTGCTCTGTGGCTTAAAATAGTAATATCAATACACGTTGCCATATTCAAACAAAAGATTCCCAAAATCATGTATTCATCTAATTATCAAACTCCAGGGTGCTTAGAACTAATGATATTAAGGTACAATTTCTGAAGTATACTATCGAAAACCTTATTGGGGAAAATTCCTCAGCGCGAGATCTCTCTCTCTCTCTCTCTGATTCATCTCATTTCTCTTCATACCCATTCTTCCTCTTCACTCCCAACTTATTTTTCCTGTGTATTCATAACTGTGGTAAGAGAAATTGTTTATATACCACTTGATACTTTAAACCTAAAGACTGAATTACTACCACTTAACATTTTATTGCCCTCAGGGCTCTCTCACTTAAATATGCTTCATATTTTCTTTACCCACTCTTATGACAAGTATAGTTAAGTACTATAATAACAAAGAAATTCAGAATTTGTTGACATTTGACAGATATGCAGTAAGAATTCTGTCAGCCTAGGTTATCATTCTAGTAATGTGAAGCAACTATCTAAGGCCAGTTGAACAACCCTTGACAAGATGTCAGGCAGTATGACTTACCTCCAATAAGCACAGTGCTGTCCCATGTGGGGAGCTGGAGCTGGCTTTATGACAAACCCCAAAACCCTACTATACTTTTAAATCTACAAAACAGGAAAGCAGAGATTATAAATAAATGGAAGGCAAGTTTGAGAATTATAGTTAGATGGCTAGCAAAGCAAAATAACTGAGTAGTTATGTTTTCAGTATTTGAAAAAACAGATTTGCTACACTATTTGTTAGTTTAACTGTCTAATAAAAGTAAGCAAGTGAAGTATTTAAAACTGATTTTTAAATACAGAATCAGGGCATAGGGAAATAACTGTATGTAGGTTTCTGTGTTGTCATAAATGTAGTAGATCAACTAAAGCACTGCTTTTCTGAGAATGGAAAGGAAGGCATTAAGGCATGTAAATCCTTGATAAGCAGTAAAGAATGGCTTTTAACTCATGAAAATGATGTATATGATTAGCTTTATCTTGAAACTTCTGACCTAATCAAAGGGAAAGTGCACTCATAAGGGATGTAATTATTTTGCAGTTTTAGTGAAGGGGTGGGGACGGGGTTTGGGAATATACTTAAGAGATTTTTTTAAATATCAGAAAATATTTTTCTACAGTTCTGTACAATCATTCTTTATATTGACTTTCTCAGCATGGCATGCAAGTCTAAGGTACAGTAAAAGGTTTCAGCTGTTTGTACCTTGAGTAGAAAATTAAAATAGCATCTGTCAGATGCCTATATTAGTATAATGGAACCAAAACCTGACATAAAGGTTAAAATACTGAAAAATCTGTTTTATTGAGAGAGAGTTTGAAGTCTGTTAATACTGTACATGCATAATCAGAATTGTTCCAGACATAATCACAAACAGGCCTGGAAAAATACCATTGCTTGTATCCTTGTCAAAAGGCAGGTTTTGTAGTCTTCAAAAGAAACAATTTATACAGCAAATAAAATTTCAAAGATATTAACATATGTATGTATCAGGTGATCTATTTTTCCTAAGCTTTTGCTACGAAAATAGTAAATTAATTGGTGTGGTTTCTAACAGTAATACTGCTGTTGAATAAAAACCTGCACATGTTACAGACACCTATAAATTTTGGCTTCACTCAGTAGCCTGCCATTATTTGTGGTCAATCAGAAATGCGTTGCCCTCCAAATCTTCCAAAGGGCTGTGGAGGAAACCTCTTGTTTCATGATGAGTTTTAGAGCAATGGGACACACTCTTAGATTTGCAGAGCTTCTGCTTCCATAGGTCATCATATCAAAGACACACACACACACACACACACACACACACCCCAGGTATCAGGAACATACAAGGCCCTTCCCTGAAGCCTCTCATGTCATGTTGAGCTTTGGAGCAGGTAGAAGCATGTGAGTTTACACTTTTTATTTCTGCACCAAAGTACAGCAGAACATTAGAGAGTTTGGAGAATAAAGTATGAGCCAATTTTTCCCTGGCAAATAGCATTGTGGATGCCTGACTTGCAAATAAAATTGTTTTCTTGCTTAAAATATGTTTCCCTTTATAAAGTGCTAAGTTTTTACCTTAATTCAGTAGTTCTCAAACTTTTTTGACTGGTAGCTCTCTTGACTTACCAGGCCATTTGCCACAGCTCCTTATTAGGGCTACAATCCTATACATTATAAAGGGCAGTGGGTTTTTCATGAGGATTCTGCAGCTCCCTGGGGAGCCATAGTTCACAGTTCACAAATTATTGCCTTACAGCCCAATCCTGAGCTGCCTGGGGTGCGCAGGCTCAGCGGCACCGAGGAGGGCTGCCACCAAATCCAGTGCCTCCCACGCTATCGTTCGTCCCCTTACCCCAAGTAAGGTAAGCAGCCCCATAATGGGGCTATTCACTTTACCGCCGACCAAAAGGTCAGTGGTAAGGAAAAGGCGCTCGTGTAGGGCACGCAGCCCTCCATGAGTGCCCTGGATCCTGTGCAGCTGAGCTCTGCAAATTCTCCTTCCTCCCCGAGCACACCTCCTGCCCGTTCTCTCTCTGCCCCCCCCACTGGCTTCCCCCTCCCCGGAACGTCTCCGTCCCGCTTCCGTCCACCACTGAGCCACGGAACCTGGGGACCACCCCACACTAGCCCAGCACCGGCAGGCACTGAGCTAGCATGGGCAGGAGCCTGGCAGTGAGCCTTGCAAATGTGCCTTATGGCACGTTTGCGACTGTACTTACTGGCACGGAGCTGTGCCGCCAACCACAGGATTGGGCTCTCAATTGTTTGAATTATTATTAATTAGCAAGTGGAAGGAAAAATGGGCACAACCATGAGTTTATCAGGTTTTATTGTGATTATGTACAGATCCTACCCTCCCAGACTTTGGGAAAGTGACATATCGGGGATGTACCAATACCATGAGTAGATGTGAGATTTAAATAGCTACATTCTCACAAATATTTTCTCAGATGTAGCTGAAACTTCTGATACTTTTGTCCTGCTCACCCCAAGCTCAGAAACTCAGAGCTGTCATAATAAAAATGCACTAGTGTGTTCTGAGTTTTTCTTTTTAGGGTAGCAATTCATGCCAAATCAACAAACTGTTATTTAAAGTTAGTTGCTCATAAAAAGCAGTTTTTATCTATTTCATTTTCAGATTATCATAGAGACTGCACACGCTCCAAGGTTTCCTTCTCACTAGCTTTTGCACCAATTGAAATATTGTAGCCAGAATTTTACCTGAGATTATGAAGTTTATTTCAATATAACTCAAATGCAGTAAGCAGCATGGCAGGCAACCAAAATTCTAATTTCATTAGAGCAACACTGGACACATGTAGGCCTGCATTTGCCAACCGTTAATTCAAGTCAAGTGGCTTATTTCATGAAAAATCAAACAGTTTTTTTGACTTGGCTATATGATAATATCGCATTTAGGCCTCTGAATTGCCATTGGAACTCTTGTGTCACAAAGCATTTTATCTCCTCCTACTACTACAAGCTAACAAGGTTTCTTCATCTGGGGAGATAGGCATCGGAAGTGGCTATCTGCCATTAGGCTGTGAGACGATCAGGCTTGAGGAAAGGTGGCTGCACTGCAGAACAAAGTGCTGTGGCTGGACGACTTTTTCGCAACACAGTGGGCTGCAGTTTGGAGACTGCTGATCTAGAACTGTGGTTTTCAAACTGCATTTTTGGGGAACTCTGAGCTTTAGAATTTATTCTAAATTCTCTCCTCCTACAAACTAAACTGTAGTTAAGAATTACTTTCAAAAGTTCACTAAAAGTTCACAAAGCAGTTTACAAAGAAAATGAAATAACTAATGGGAATTAAAACTCCCCACAAAAAGTATAGCAGGGCTAAGATAACTGTTGACTAGAATTTCTTCAATGATAAGACTGTTGTTCTGACTAAGCCTAAGGGTTCTGTATGGTATTCAAATGTTGCATTAGACCAGGGGTGCTCAAACCCCGGCTCTGGGGCCACTTGTTGCCCTCAAGGACTCTCAATGTGGCCCTCAGGGAGGCCCCAGTCTCCAATGAGCCTCTGGCCCTCCAGAGATTTGTTGGAGCCCACACTGGCCCGACACAACTGCTCTCAGTGTGAGGGCGACTGTTTGACCTCTCACCTGAGCTGTGGGATGAGGGCTCCCTCCACTGCTTGTTGTTTCACATCTGTGATGCAGTAGCGGCAGCAAAGAAAAGGCCAGCCTTGCTTTGTGCAAGGCCTTTTATAGCTTCACAAGACCTTCATTCATTCATATAAGTTCATCTTTAATATATTCATTTATGTAAACTTATGTAAATTTATTCAAATTTTAAATGTAAGTTAATTATTTTCTTCCCCAGCCCCTAACACAGTGTCAGAGAGATGATGTGGCCCTCCTGCCAAAAACTTTGGACACCCCTGCTTTAGACATTTTAACCCTGTGTACATTCTGTTGGGTGCACACCAGGAAGGCATAACCTGGGCCGGTCTTAGGTATATTTTATTTAGCAAGGAAGTCTCAGGCCAGTAGCTGAAAGGCCAAACTGTCTTTAGAGTGACACCCCCACCCCTCACTGGCTAACTTGTGAGAAGCCTTACTTTGGAAACTTCCATGATGACACACCTTGCATGGTTAGTCAATTCAAACTTAGCCTGGAAGTCCCTACCTGCCCATCCTTGTCTCCAGTTCAGCCTTCTGGGTACACTGGAACGACTAGGGAATAGTCCCTAATTGGGCCCAGCAAATGTCACCTCCCACACACAGTATGTAACATTTCTAGCAGCCTTGGGTGCGCAGGACCCTGATTATTATTAATAATAAATAAATAAAAATTTTATGGATCTCTTTTTTAAATAGTGGGTCATAAAAGATTGCTGTTTTTAAAAGTGGGTCCCGGTGCAAAAAAGTTTGGGAAGCACTATTCTAAGCAATGTCCTGCCCTGGGAACTTCCTGACTGAGAGTTAAACAAGACCATTTGTGGTCAGGAAAGTGCCTTCAGCTTTGGCTTCCCTCACCAGCTTCTTTAAAATTCATTTGTGAGTTATATGCTAATCAAGGGGCAGGCCTCCAGGGCATTCACAAAGTCCCCTGCTACACTGTCCTCAGAGTGCTACTTAAGGGGAGATGACTAGCTATTAAAGTTTTCCTTTACTTTTGCAAATACCTTTGCAAAGCACAGGTACTATGCTATTGTAGCCCAAAACCAATTCAAATTACAAAAGTAACAAACAAAAAAATTGATGAAACCATGACCTTCAATAATTACAAGGTGTTGCCTAACAGTGGGCAGCTGTGCTAAGTTTCAATGGCTCATTGCAAACAAAGGAGTTTATTGTAGTCAAAATGGATTTAAAGTAGTTAAATACCATAGCGAAGCACCGGTATTGTTCTAGTATAAGTAGAGGTGTTAGTTCCCTCTTGGTAACAGGATGCACAGACCTCTTGCTGAACAAACATGGTGCAGTAATGGGGTCCTATGAACAGGGCCCATGACATGTATCCAGGCCCAGGATCAAAAAAAGGGCCCAGAGCCAAAGGAGGATCCCAGAAATTTTCTGGGATCTTACATTTTCTAACCTCACTTGGACTCGTAGCCCACGTGGGATGCTGGAGGTGTGTGGCAGTGGCAGCGGATATTACTGCAAGCCGTATGTGCTGGGCCAAGGAATGCATATGTGACACTCCTTAACACAGTGTCAAGTCTGGGAGGAAACTGGCCTGCAACAGCAGCTCTTTGGTGTGTGGATCTGCTTGCCATGCAGGAGCATATAGGGACACAGCTGTGGGACTACAAGTGCGACAGAAGGACGTTTTGACGCACACAGGACACTTTAGTGTGAGCCTAAATAGGATGATGCTAATGTTCTGTAAGGGTTTTCTTTATTTAAAAAGATTTTAGACTTGGGAGTGTGTTTGAATTTCTGTATTTCGGGGTTGAGCTGCCATTGCCAGGCAGGTGGGTAGACCTGGGCAGGGATGTGTGGTGGGTGTGGAGGCAGGTGAGACAGTGCCTCGCCAGGGGAGTCCTTCCCACAACCCACACACTCTGCACTCCCTCCCTCCTTGCTCTGCACGTGGGTTGTGGGTGCTTGGGTGCCTCACAAGGCAGCGGCGCTTTTTGAAGGATTCTGGTGAGAATCCTGGTGAGAAGGATTCTGCCTCACCTGCCTCCCCACCCACCACACATCCCTGGTGCACAGTGGGCTGCGGGTGCTTGGGTGCCTCACACAGCAGTGGTGCTTTTCCAGGCCTGAAGGCGAAAGGGGCGCGCGCCACTCCTCCCACCGCCAGGTGGCGCTGCGGGGCTTGCGAGCGCGGAGCCCTGCGCGGCCGCGGTGCGTGCCGGGAGCGGCCCGGCGGAGCAGGCGTTGCAGGGCTTTCCGGCTCGTGGGCTGTTGTCGCGAGACGCGCGTCACCGTCACGCTCTTTTCCCTTCCAGAAGAGGCTTCTTCGGTGTCTCCCCCCTTCTTCCTCGGCCGCCCCCGCCCTCAGCAACAGCCGCCGCCATGCCGAAGAATAAAGGTGAGGCCGCCGCCCCCCTCTCGCGCGGCACCAGCAGGCGCCTTCCCCTCGCTCAGTGACGCCGAGGGCGCCCCTCGGCCTGGCCGGCGGTGGCTCGGGCTGTGGGTCTCCTCTGGGTCTCCTGCGGGCCCTTCCCCCCGTGGGGTGGTGCAAGTGCAGGCCTGCTGCACTTGCGGGGCGCTCTCTTCCGTTCCTCTCTCCCTCCCCCCGTCTCTTCGCCATTCACAGCCCACTCATGCTCCTTTACTCTAGAGCACTGTTTCTCAAACTGTGGGTCGGGACACACTAGGTCGGTCGCGAGCCCATTTCAAGTGGGTCTCCATTTCAATATTTTATTTTAATATATTAGACTTGATGCTACCCTGGTAGGTGACTGCATCTGTGGAAATGTTACAGACCTGTTCTTTTAACAGGCTACTATGTATTTGCTTTTTACAATGATGGTAAATGAGACTCATTCCTGGGTAAGTGTGGGCAGGATTGCAGCCTAGGATTGTTAAATCGCCTGCTTGATAATGTTACTTCTGGTCATAAGACCACTTCCGGTGGGTCCTGACAGATTCTCATTCATAAAAAAGTGGGTCCCGGTGCTAAACATCTGAGAACCACTGCTCTAGAGCAGTCTCAATGGATTCAGAGGGCTTCTTCCCCCACAAGTCAACATGCATCTCAGAAACTCTTAGCACCTTGGTCCTGACAGGGGCCTGCTAAATAGGTGTGGGTTTTTTGGGATCTATCTATTTATCTATAGATCTATGGATCTATCATAATAATAATATAGATCTGTACTATATTATTGTTATTATTATTGTTATTATTATTATACTATAGATCTCTCTCTCTATATATATATATTTATAGATTAAAATTTATAATGAAATTTTTATTTATTTATTAAAATGTACCCTTGAAATAAAAACACGTAACACCACAATTTGCTATTCTAATCAAGAAATTTTGGAGGGGGGGTTGGGAATATATATATAATATAATGCACCTTCCCCAAGGGGAGGGTGCATTTTGATAAATTGCTTATATAATTGCTTTAAATATAAAATTGTGTATAACTTCTTTTAAAAAATGTAGTAGACCATGAGCCCTTTGGGGAAAGGGAATCATGTATTTTATTTTACTACGTTTACTTTATTTTACTACGTTTATTTTACTACGTTTACTACATTTACTACGTAAACCGCTTTGCGAACTATTGCTGTTGAAAAGTGGTATACGGACATTTTTAGTAATACTAGGTAGCTGATACAGTGTCAGCAGCTTCAGCCACAGCATTATATCTAACTGGAAAAGTAAATCTGTTTTAAAATTTCAGGAAAGAATCCTGAACACAAAAATGTGGTACATTATGGTTTTATGCAATTTTAATAAAAGAGAAAACCACCCCCATCGATAGGGTGTTGGTGACCAAGAGCATGTTCTTCTAAGTCTTTTCTACTTCTCCTTTGATTCCTTGTGTCATAAACTATCCTGGTGGTGTGATTGAAACACTTTGTAGCAAATGTATGTTATGTTGAAGCTACTGTGACACTTCATTGCCAACACTTGCTTGCTGTAGCCTGTACATTATTGGCTTGTTTTGGTCATTTCTGTGATTAGCAGAGTAAAACAAACATGAGGGGGGGATTTAAATTGAAAAGTCATTTCCTGTAGAGATGGTTCCTGGTGTTTCTCTTAGTGTTGAAACCCCGTGTCCTTGCCAATTTGGCAACGTGTTGAATGGGTATATCATCCTGTTTGTCTCGGCTCATCTACTCTGTAATGGGTAGTATTACATGATGAGTTAAAGAACGTTAAATTCTGAACTTGGAAGTGTGTGTTCCATTAGCATCTAGAATAGCAGGCGCCTAACACTCGCCTGCAGGCTGGATCCAGTGCCCACCATGAACATAAGAACAGCCCCACTGGATCAGGCCATAGGCCCATCTAGTCCAGCGGCCCAACAAACACCCCAGGGAGCACACCAGATAACAAGAGACCTGCATCCTGGTGCCCTCCCTTGCATCTGGCATTCTGACATAGCCCATTTCTAAAATCAGGAGGTTGCACATACACATCATGGCTTGTAACCCATAATGGATTTTTCCTCCAGAAACTTGTCCAATCCCCTTTTAAAGGCATCCAGGCCAGATGCCGTCATCACATCCTGTGGCAAGGAGTTCCACAGAGCAACCACACGCTGAGTAAAGAAATATTTTCTTTTGTCTGTCCTAACTCTCCCAACACTCAATTTTAGTGAATATCCCCTTGTTCTGGTGTTCTGTGAGAGTGTAAAGAGCATCTCTCTATCCACTCTGTCCATCCCCTGCATAGTTTTGTATGTCTCAATCATGTCCCCCCTCAGGCGTCTCTTTTCTAGGCTGAAGAGGCCCAAACGCCGTAGCTTTTCTTCATAAGGAAGGTGCCCCAGCCCAGCAATCATCTTAGTTGCTCTCTTTTGCACCTTTTCCATTTCCACTATATCCTTTTTGAGATGTGGCAACCAGGACTGGACACAATACTCCAGGTGTGGCCTTACCATTGATTTGTACAACAGCATTTTAATATTAGCCGTTTTGTTCTCAATACCTTTTCTAATGATCCCAAGCATAGAATTAGCCTTCTTTACTGCCGCTGCACATTTATGTGTACTTTTTATGTGTATATTTATGTGTACTTTTGATGTGTACTAAATTAGTGTGCGACTTTATCTGTTGAAAACTTAAAATATTCTAGCTAACTTTGTTAACAGCCAGCCAGAAAATATGAACTTTGGGGAAAGAAAGTTTGTATACAAATCTAAACAAAACAAATAATCTTTAGAGTCATAACATAAATGCTTTTATTTAATTGTGTTGGATGTTCTACCTGTTTTAGTGAAATTGTTCATAGCAGGTACTGTTAGTTTTAGCAGTTGGTGTGTCTCTGGAATCTGGAATCAACCTAAACTGACTTTTTAAAAAAAGGTTGGTGTAGTGGTTTGGGAGCTGGACTTAGATCCAGGTTTAAATACCTGCCATTAAGCTTCCTATGTGACCTTGACCCAGTCATCTGTCAACCTCACCTATCTCACAGGATTGTTTTTAGGACAAAAGGGGAGGAGGGAGGAACCACCCTGAGTTCTTGGAGGAAGGAAAAAAATAATATAGTACAAAATGTGAAAAATACACTGCTCAAAACAATAAAGGGAACACTTAAACAACACATCAGAGATCTGAATGAACGAAATATGCCTATTAAATACTTTGTTCCTGACATAGTTGAATGTGCTGACAACAAAATCACAACAATCATCAATGGAAATCACATTTATCAACCCATGGAGGTCTGGGTTTGGTGTCATACTCAAAATTGAAGTGGAAAAACACACTACAGGCTGATCCAACTTCGATGTAATGTCCATACAGCAAGTCAAAATGAGGCTCAGTAATGCGTGTGGCCTCCATGTGCCTGTATGACCTCCCTACAACGCCTGGGCATGCTCCTGATGAGGTGGCGGATAGTCTCCTGAGGGATCGCCTCCCAGACCTGTACTAAAGCATCGGCCAACTCCTGGACAGTCTGTGGTGCAACGTGACGCTGGTGGATGGAGCGCGACATGATGTCCCAGATGTGCTCAATTGGATTCAGGTCTGGGGAACGGGCGGGCCAGTCAATAGCATCAATGCCTTCATGTTGCAGGAACTGCTGACGCACTCCAGCCACGTGAGGTCTAGCATTGTCCTGCATTAGGAGGAACCCAGGGCCAACCGCGCCAGCATATGGTCTCACAAGGGGTCTGAGGATCTCATCTCTGTACCTAATGGCAGTCAGGCTACCTCTGGCGAGCACATGGAGGGCTGTGCGCCCCCCCAAAGAAATGCCATCCCACACCATTACTGACCCACTACCAAACCGGTCATGCTGGAGGATGTTGCAGGCAGCAGAACGTTCTCCCTGCCGTCTCCAGACTCTGTCACGTCTGTCACATGTGCTCAGTGTGAACCTACTTTCATCTGTGAAGAGCACAGGGCGCCAGTGGCGAGGTTGCCAATCTTGGTGTTCTCTGGCAAATGCCAAACGTCCTGCACGGTGTCGGGCTGTCAGCACAAATCAAATGAAATTCTTGTTAAACTGAAAATCGATGTGCTGGCTGATTGCCCGCACGCCACGTTTCAGTTTAGCAAGAGTTGCACAAACAAAGGTGGGGGGAATGGGTGCAGGGGTGCCCCCGAATCTGTGGATATGGAGGCCTGCCTGCCTGTACTTTGAAGTGTTTGGAAATATGCTCCTTATTTCTTAATACTGGTTTGTATGCAAGATTTCACAATTTGATTAACTGTTCTCATTTTCTCATAATTTAGGTAAGGGAGGTAAAAACAGAAGACGAGGTAAGAATGAGAATGAATCCGAAAAAAGAGAATTGGTATTCAAAGAAGATGGGCAAGGTAAGAGAAATCATTTTGTGTTCTTCCATTTTATGTATAAAGTGGTCCTGACTTTAAGCATTTACCCTGGAGTTCATGTCTCTGTAAGTGTGCAAGAATGCTTTTTTTCTTTTCTCTGTGCCTCTGCAGGCAGAACTAACTTCAGCTCCTGGCCCCTGGTGACCAGCTTCTGTCAGTTGCTATTCTTGTTCTTTCTCTTGAATGCTCTTCTGTGACACATGACGGCTTATTAAAGACCCATTTAGGTCGCAATCCAAACCCCTTATGTCAGTGCTTTCCTGCACTGGCATAGCAGTGCCAATGGGACATGTGCTGTATCCTGCAGTTGGGTGTCACTCACAGAGGCCTCCTGAAAGTAAGGGAATGTTTGTTCCCTTACCTCAGAGCTGCATTGCCCTTATGTCAGTGCCGGAAAGCACTGACGTAAGGGGTTAGGATTACACCCTTAAAAATGTTCAGTGTGGGGACCTGCCAGACCCCTGCTTGAGGTGTATTCCACAAGTGTAACACCCCCACAGAAGAGGTCATGTTCCCCCAACAATTTGTAATAGTGGTGAGCCAAAGAGCAGGGGCTGAGATATTGATTTTAGGATTTGGATAGTATGTATGGGCATAGGTGATCCTAGCGATTACAGATATGTGTCACTTAACAGGAATACATTCTGTGAACGCCATCGGATACCTGTACTTGGTCCTAGGCTGCACAGAGCTTTGAGGGCGCAATCCTAACCCCTTATGTTAGTGCTTTCCAGCATTGACATAAGGGCAATGCAGCTGTAAGGTAAGGGAACAAACATTCCCTTACTTTGAGGAGGCCTCCGTGAGTGACACCCAACTGCAGGATGCAGCACATGTCCCATTGGCACCGCTATGCCAGTGCTGGAAAGCACTGACATAATGGGTTAGGATTGCACCCTAAAGGTAATAACCAGGACTTTGAACTGATCCCAGAAACAAATTGATAGCCATTGTAGTTGGTTCAAATCTTGTGTGATGTTTCACACTGGTGATCACTCTAGTGACAACATTTTACAGCAGTTGAAGTTTCCAAATTGTTTTCAGCAGCAGCCCTACATAGAGTGCTTTACTATATGGCAGGTAAAGCTGCACATAGGTGACTGATGGCCCAGTCCTAAGCAACTTTCCAGCACTGATGCAACCATGCCAGTGAGATGTGCGCTGCATCCTGTAACGGGAAGGTAGTCATGCAGACCTCCTGAAGGTACAGGAATGTTTATTCCCTTGCCTCAGGTTTGCATTGTGGTTGCATCGGCACTGGAAAGTTGGTTAGGATTGGGCTGTGAGCCTTGATTTGTCTTCTCTAGATAGAGCTGCTGCTGGTGAATTGCCTGGTACTGAATAGACACTCCTGGACATCTTTGCAGGGCTGGGTCCAGAAGTAGCCTCAAGCTGTGTGCTTGTTTCCTGATAAAGTGCATGTAGCCTTGACTGTAATCTTCCATTCAGATTGACAGAATGTACTACATGAGATATTGCTGTATAGCTTCCAAGACCGAGTGACAGTCTGGTTCTGTCAGACATCTCTGATTTTCAGGTAGCTTGTATGATGCAGTTGTTACAGCTGCCTGCACTGCCACATTAATTTACTGTGGTGATATTACTCCTTCTGATATTACTCTTCTTTTCACTTTGTTTTTATATACTGTAAATGTTTTTGAAATATTATAGTTATTTTTGTATACCCACCTTGAGTGCATTTGCTGAACAGAATTTAGGATATGCTATAAGTTCACTAATGAGATTTTTCACAGGCAATTTATCTAGTTGAAATAGGTAGGGCCATAACTGAGTAAAGTAGTAGAAGTGTCCAAATGGCTCTGGCTTGATACTTTGCCTACTGCTCCTGGAGTCTCATCTTGATCGTAAATCAGCCTCCATTTTGTTACAAATGAGGAAAAAGGCACTGAGCCCCAAAATGTATCTGAAGTTGCTGAATGATCTAGCTGGCTTACTCAGACTTGACAGATGGGTTATTTGGTAAATATATAAATGCTGTTGCGCTGGGCGCTGGCATCTTACATTGTTACATTTTTGTCATCAGTATTATTTGTTGTGTGAAATTCAACAAGTGTATGTTAAAAACCGAAGGTTTTGCTTCTGGTTGTTTTGAATAACTCAAAACACCTTTAAGCAAAACATAAGCCAAAATTAAACAAGTACCTATTGTTCTTCTGTACAACTTTTATGATTGAACTGCTACATAATTTCTTTCAGAGTATGCTCAAGTTATCAAGATGTTGGGAAATGGCAGACTGGAAGCATTGTGTTTTGATGGTGTAAAGAGGTTATGTCATATCAGAGGGAAATTGAGAAAAAAGGTATGTTCAAGCTAGTCTAATGTGTACTGTTATGGGTGTGCATTTAAACATATGGCACATGCACACCTGGAGGAAAACCGATTTGTGTGAGGGGGGTCCTGTGTAGTGGCCAATAGCACAGCCCTGTGGTTTGGCAGGGAAGGCCAAAGAAGTTAGGGGGAAAAGTGTAGCCAAAAAAGACTGACTTAGTAATAATTGAGAAAGGGAAATCAGAACAAAGCACTGCAAGGGTTGGCACCTGCATTGATTCAAATCCATGAATGGTGAACCCATGGTTAAGGAGGGCCTGCTGTATTTCCAGATGGTTACCCTTAAATCCCCATCATTGCCCCACCTCTGTTGGCTCATTCATTCATCTGGTACCCCCTTGGTGCTAAACTCCCAATCTTCCTTTGGCTGCCAGTCGCTCACAGCAATTCCTGCAGAGCTTAGTATGGTGCTGTATTGTGCAGGCACACAAGCGCTGAACAGCCTGGCAATTGCCTTTGAAAGGCCATGCCATCCTTCCTTATGCTCATTTCTAGCTCATCTGGGTCCCTACAGCAGATGCTGAAGCAGATGCACAACATATTTAGCTGGTGTGTGCATGTATTTTGCAAGCATTGTGGAACAGGCACTGAAAATGTTATGTTTAACAAGGAATGGTTTTATTTTCATTATTTATCAAGTTTTACATTCTAATGTAGTAAACATCAATAGGTAGAAGTCACATAAACAAAACTCTTTGGGTCTCTGCTATAATTCTTAGGAGTGTAACAGGCTCCTGGCCTCTGAGCGGCCTGCTTGGAAACAGGCTGTGCAGCATGGCCTTTCCCAGTTTGAAGAGACACTTGGCCAACAGTCTGAGGCTAAGAGGCAAAGAAGGAAGGCCCATAGCCAGGGAGACAGACCAGGGACAGACTGCACTTGCTCCCAGTGTGGAAGGGATTGTCACTCCCGAATTGGCCTATTCAGCCACACTAGACGCTGTTCCAGAACCACCTTTCAGAGCGCGATACCATAGTCTTTCGAGACTGAAGGTTGCCAACATGAACGGGCTCCAGAGAACAAAAAGTTTTCCTCCTGCAGTGGAGGAAAAGAAGCAAGGCAAGAGCTAGAACAGCTTTCGCAGGGAAAAGGAACGTTCAGTGATGTGGCACATGAAGGTTTGCTGTCCAGCTTATGCAGGTCCTTCACTTCAGTTGCACTCAGGCAGAGGAGCAGAGGAAAGGGTGGAAATAGAAAGAGGAGTGAAATAAATTCTGAGTGGTGGCAGCTTCATGTAGGATCACTGGGTCAAAGACACAACAGACTAACAGTGTTTCTCAAATTGTGGGTTGCAAACCCATGTGCTGGGTGCAACACGTTACCTTCTTTGGAGCCCCCAGAAGCTAATTGTGGGTTGTTCTGGGCCTGCAACTCATTCCATTGGCCTCTGTGGGCCCCAGAATGTCCCGCTGAAGTGACCAGAAGTGACTTCTAGTTTGTGGGTGCAGCTTCAACTGAACGAACAGGAAGGCAGGAGAAAGTAAGAGAGAACATTAGGGTCTACTGACACTGGTTTTATAGGGTGTTTTTTTTTGCTGTTTGAGGGTGTGGTAGCAAGTTCAGGAAGTCCATTGGCTGATTGGTGTGCCTCCTTGATTGATTTTAGCTCTGGAGCTGGTGAGGATGGCTAGAACTGGAGAACCTTCTTTTGCTTTGTTAACTTGTTTTCCTGGGTCTGAAAGCTCCTAGGAGATGGCTTTGTGTCATAAGAGTAACCTTATTGTGTCAGCAAGCTGTGGTAGCCTGATGGTGGGGTTTTTTGCTGTGATAGATCAGAAATGTGGCCACAAGTGACATCATTAAGCAGATGATGACCTTGTTTTCACATAAACACTCATTAGCTTCAAATTACAGAAGAGAAAATGTGCAAATCTTGTTCATAATTTCAAAATATGAGAGAGCCTGATTGTCATGCTGGCAGAACCCAATTATAATGGGGCCTGGAGAAATTGCTTCCAGGGGCCATACCCGGCCTTATGATGGGCACCCTGGTTCTAACAGCTTCAGTGACCTGCTAGGATGAGTAATGGAACTGAGGCTGACTAGTCAATTTAAGACTGTTTATGTGTGGACTATGGAGTCAGTGTGTTCCACTGACCATCTCTTGAGTCGTATCTTTGCAAAATAGAGGTGATGTCTGGTTATTGTCGGACCAGGGCAATTGTAGGAAATGTGTCCTAGCATTTCTTTATTATAGATAAACTTGCTCAACTTTTCAGCACACAACCTCGGCTGATACCACCATATCTGTTCTCACCCTTATTCCCTACTGAACATCATTAGAAATTGAAAATGTCCTGCTGACTTCTCACTACGAGCTCATATTCCTCTACTTCAACTTTGCTTTTGTTTTTCCTAAATATGCCTCTACATACTCCATAGCTCAAGACTATCTGCTGTTCTAATTCTTCCTTGCTTGCTCTTCTGCTGCTGAAGATTTTGTCATTTTATCAAGAAAGATTAACAGGATCTAGTGTGAATTTTCATGTACCTTGCTCTACTCTTTTCATTTCTTACTTCAGACTGAGGAGGAGAGGCAGTCTAATTTCATGATAGATTAAGGCAGGGCTTTTCGAACTGGGGCGTCGCAACTCCCTAGCCTGTGGGCCCTGGCCACTTTCACCTTAAGGGGCAGGGGCAGCCTGAAGGCAGGGAGGAGGCAGTGGTGCGATCCCCAGGATTTTGCCGCTCATGGGGCTGCAGGGGCTTGGCTGCACGTACTTGAGCCTCCTGCAGCCTCCTGGGGGTGTAGGGAGCCCTGCACGACCTTCTGCAGGGCTCCTTGTAGCTTTGAAAGCGAAAGTGGAGCGATTGTGCCCCGCCTCCGCTGAAGTGGAAGTGGAGCGTGATCACTCCACTTTCACTTCTGAAGCTGCGGGGAGCCCTGCAGAAGGTCGTGCAGGGCTCCCTGCACCCCAGGAGGCTGCAGGAGGCTCAGGTACGTGCAGCCAAGTCCCTGCAGCCCCCCAGAGATCATACTGCTGCCTGCCCCTGCCCCATTGCCTCCCCCCGCCCCCTCAAGAACATAAGCAGCTCAAACTCTTGTGAGTTTGAAAACCTCTGAATTAATGCTATCTCCTGACTTCGCCTCCATGTCATCTTGTACTCCTCCTGTGTTTGCTATACTTCATTTTCAAGCATATTCATTTCACAACTATGCAGTTCCTTCATTGTCCTTCCACTACACTATTAATAGCTCTTACCACATTTTAAAGCAGTCTTCTTATGACCAAATCCAATGTTTCCTTCTCATTGAAATGACAGGCGCTTTTGATGCTGCCAATTCTGTTGCCCTGAAATTCTTATCACAGGTCTTTCAGAGTGCTTTCCTTTTTCGGGTCACTTATCTTCCTCACTGCTTTCTCTGTCTCCCTTGTTGATGGCAACTCCAGATCCCTATATAGGTTTCTCATTGTTATCTTTGCTCTCTAAGGTGATTACTTTTCTTTTTGTGGCTTCTGTGATTGACTTTTATGCTAAGAACTTCTACACTTTTTCTGCTTCCATGTATCATCTCCAATGTCACTTACGCCTTTCTTGCTTCTGTTCTTCTCTACAGGCTTTCTGCAGAGCTATTTCTGTTCTTGAAATAGTCTGCCTCTGTCTGCCTTTGAAACTCTTTCCTTCTCTTTTCCACATCCTGCCTCAAGGTCCACTTCAATAAAACTTACTGAACCATCCTTTCAGAGGCTTACTACTCTTTTGCTGTCACCTCACTCCAACCCATTTTTGCCACTAGTTGTAAGCCTCTTGCCTCTTTTTGGTTTGTCCACTCCTGGACCCCGTCCTGGTCCAACTGTGTAGATTGCAAAAACGTCTTGTAAATTATTGTTATTATTACTGCCACTACTATGTTTTACTGAATTACAGTAAAATGTACTGGAGTATTTCCAGCAGATATATTTTCTCATGCTCCCCCTGCTAGCCCCTGTCACCCTCCTCTTTCTCTGTTCATTATAAAGGGTCTCCAACATACAGTTGCATTTCACTCACATCACTGCTGCTGTTAGTTGCAACTAAGCTGTCCCAGTGTCCCTATGGTATGTAAAATTTTCCAAGAGTTATGAACAGACACTGTTTGGAATGGAAAATAGTGCACTTTTTTGAAGTACAAAAAATGTCATGGTATTCTTAATGTTAGATCACTAATGAGAAATAAGCTAGAAGTTATAGGATTTAATCTTTTGTTTTTGGATTCTAGGTCTGGATAAATACATCAGATATCATATTGGTAGGATTAAGAGACTACCAGGTAAATATTCTTTATTTCCTTTGTCTTGTGACAATTCGGGAGGTTCTCAAACAATGATGTATTTGTTGTTCTCAAGTCACCGATGTATTACTGTTAAACTATATCCTTTTTGTAGAGGTTGTGAATATGAAAGCTCAGATTCCACTTCTCTCTGGATATATTTTATAACCCACTTGGCTCTTGGCCTAGATGGTGTCTTGGAGAGAAGGGAAAGGAGTTAGTAAATTTTATAAAGTATTAAGTACAGTCTTGAGTACAGTCTGTTTAAAGGCCAACATAAAGATACCTTTGTTTTTCAAAATAAGTTATGGAATGCCTACATCTTAGACTGATAAGCGCTGTGGAAAAGGAAGGAGCATTCCCCACCCTCCTGAAGCTCTTTGTCCCTTAACTCCTTTTTGGCAAGGGTAGGCTCAATAGGTCCTAGCTCCACTGTCCACTTGGCAAAGCAGTGACAGTGACTTCAGCAGAGGGTCACGGCCATGCTGTTGAGGGTGGAGCCACTACTTTTCCACCAGTGAACTCTCTGGTGTTACTTTGCCCTTTTGTGCCCTATGCTCTTTTGAAGCACAGGGTTCAGTTTTAAGCCAAGCACTAGTAAGTCTGTGTGACTCTGTGCAGAGCATAGACTGAGAATAAGAGCTCCCTGAATTCAGTAGGAAAGCAGGAACAATAGCAGTGACTTCTCTGCTTACAACCTTTAAATGTTAAGGGTGGGAGGGCCATGGGATCAAACTTTGATGCATTTAAGCTAATAAATTACCAAATTCTGATCCAACTATGTTGGTAAATACATAACATTAATATACAGTAGTTACCTTTGATTGTCAAAAGTTTCAGTGTATTAGTAATTATTGTTGCAGCCCTGTATGGTAGGCCAGTATTGTGTTTTTCCCCCATATATAAGATGATAGGGTAGTAAGTTCATGATAATTCAGAACTGATCTGCAAACTATTTGGTACATAGCTTAGCTTCTTAGTTATACCAGGCCTTTTAATAATAAAAAATCTGGTACTGGTATTTTTAGGGTATACATTTCAGAAGTGTAGTCATGTTACATAGTTGCAGTTAAGGATACTTTGTGCACGGTGAAGGCTATTGGTTTATTGTTGCATTTTGTAGGCGTGAGTATAATTCATGAGACTGCATGCATCTGGTTAAGTAAACTTTTGCCAGCAAAAGCACATCATCATAAATCAATTCAGGTGCCAATGGATTGCCTTTTTCAGAACAGTACATAGAACTCAATTAGTCTTTTAAAAGTCCAAATAGTAATATTTTAGCAAGAAGAAACTTTCTTATTACTTTCCAATGACTTAATAATCTTTAGGATAACAAGGCTGATGTCATCCTGAAGTACAATGCAGATGAAGCCAGAAGTCTCAAGGCATATGGAGAACTTCCAGAGCATGGTGAGAATTTGTCAAAGACAGATTGCAGGTCATTGGAAATAAATGGGTGGAGGCAGATGTAGTTGTAAAATGTGTGCTAAATGTGCTCTTAATTTCACCTCCTGTTTAGCCAAAATTAATGAAACTGACACATTTGGGCCTGGTGATGATGATGAAATCCAGTTTGATGATATTGGAGATGATGATGAAGATATTGATGATGTAAGTTGTTTTTTTTCTAAGGAAGCATTCAACTTAATGTTCTGCATCCACTGCTGCCTACATTAGGTCAGACCCTTGTACATGTGGCTCAGTATTGTTGACACTGATTGACAGTGCCTCTCCTAAGGTTTCAGAAATGAATTTTTTTCTGCTTTATCTGTAGATGCAAGGGATTGAGTCTGAGGCCTTCTGCATGCAAAGGTTCTGCTGGGCTACATCTAATGGGCTACTAGTCTACTTCAGGGGACATTGTATCAAAACTTTGCTGCTTTTGACTTGAAAGCTTTTGATTTTACCACTTTACCAATTGTCCAACTAATAGAACAGTAATCTGTTATTTTGCATGGACATATGCCTTTATGCTGCAAATGTTGGGGTACAGGATCCATAATTACTAAAAATTAATATTATTAAACTTGTTGGGTCATATAAAGATGAATCTTTTTTTCAGATGCAAAAATGGAAACTTGTCAAAAGATCTTATAGTCAAGGCAAAATTAAGCACTTTTAAATGATTTCAGTGAGAATTACACTTCATACAAAGTTATTATGTGGCATTTTTTTAAGGTTAAAACAGTGCAGGAAAATGAAAAGCCAAAAACGTTCATCATGTATTGAGTTAGTTTATATAGTACTCATTATCTTAAATAACTTAATTGTCTTAATATTGTAACGTTAGCACAGTTATTGCATTATATTTTTATATACCTCTTCCTTCACTTACAGATCTAAATGGAACTACAAGGTATACATTCCAGCTTTCCACCTCAAGAATTATTTTGTTTCAAATACGCATCTTTAAGAAGACTGAAACTGCACAATGTTTGTAGTTAAAGCAACCCAATCTCCTTCCCAGTGTTTAAGTATTTATATTTCTTTAAGAAACAGATGGTGTTGGACTTGCAAAGGTTACATGAATTATTACAGCTATTTTTGTCTCTTTACCAATTAGACTTTTACATCTGGGTGTAAATACACTTATGAACTTCCATGTTTGCGTCATCTGTTTTCATCAAATAAGCCTGTGCTTTGAAATAAAAATTACTTGCCCTTTAATTATCATGGATTTTGATTAAATACTCAGTTCAAATTAGCGCCCAATCTGACAGTGCAATGTCTTTTTTTCTAGTGACCTTCACCTTGAAGTCAACTTGTAAAATTTTGATAATAGAAAGGGCGGAAGTCTTCTTTAAAATTCAGAATACTTGGATTTGCTTTAAATTTTAGTTGCATGTTATTTTTATACTGGTTTTGATATTAAATTTACTCTTTCACAAATTTACCATAGTGGAGATAAAATAAATTTTAAAAATTATGTATGTTTGAACAGCTGTTCTGTATTTAGTAATGGTAATGCTGAAGTTAAACACTGGGTGGCACCAAATTGTTCAATAATTTGACTTGCACTGTTCTCTTGTAATTAAACATTTTAAAACTTTTTTTGCCCTTACAAAATAAGTGCTCAATAGTTGTGTTTATACATACTTAGAATATTTTTACATTACAAAAAAATACCTTATGTTTAAAGAGAATAAAGTTTTATTTTAATCTTAAATTCCATACATTGAGGTACAACAGGAGAAAGGCTTTTGTACATTCTAAATTGGAATATATAAATGAGATTAATGTCACATTTTGAAAATCTTCATCTTCAGTTAACACATCAGAGAAACTAGTGGAATGAGTGTTTCCAGTTTGAGTGGGAGCAAGTGGTACACCTAAAGTTCAATAAAGACTAACATAGTCCTATGGATATTGACATGTTCTAGACTGGGTTTGTGTCTCAATATTATATTGCATTCTCTATTTTGATCAAGTAAATTTACACTCTTGGATGACATGCAGACTGTAGCTGTTTACATATGAACTCTGTTTTTAAATTCTGTCTTACTGCTAAAATTAACAGAGAAAACAAGAATATCAGAAATGGAAAGGTATTCGGCCACACAATATAATATACCATGGATTTAGCCTCCGTTATGTTCACTTGTGAAGTCTAGGATCTGCTAACACATACCAAAGTTCTAATATTGCTTGCCTCATGAGTATTTGACATCAAATGACATAAATATTGATGTTAATATGAATTTTATCTTTTGTAAATGAAGGAGGGAGGAAAGTGGTAAATTCCCAATGCCTGCCTGCTTATCGCACACTACATATATCTTGGGTGTGGGGTATATTGGCTTTTTAGTCTTAAAACTGGTGTGACAGCAGTATGGGGGGTAAGCATTTGCTTGGAACTCTTTGGATAAATGCATGTTCTTTAGCAGCATCATAATACAGCAATAGGAATGGCAATGTCATACAGGTAGTGTTTCTACTAATGCTAAAATAAAAGATTCAGGAGCTGTCTGATACCAAATCAGATAACGGTACATTTGTAGCATTACTGTATGTACACATAGTAGCAGTCTCTACATGAAATCACTTTTAGCTGCATAGGTACTAGGTATTAAACTTTGGCCCACCTTATGAACAAATCCTGTACTACACTAATGAGCTATTTCTTCTTCTCAGTTAAACTCCCATTTCTGCCTGTTGTAATCCAGAGAAGTTATTTCCAATGTGAACAGAGACCTTTTACATCTGTGTATCTTACAAATGTGGTATTTGGTGATCTCATCAAGGAGTTCACCTCAGGGTTTTGTACAAGTGTATCTTCCCAACAATATGAAATTGAACAGAAGTGACTAATGTTACATATTAGTTACCCATTTTGTGACTGAGCATGGATGTGAACATGAGAATCTTATGTCCAAGCAATTTCCCACGTGCTGTCAAGCTACTGTATCTCTGTGTGTCTCAAGCTGTGTGAAACTGGTTATTTTAAAACACTCAGACTTTCTATAGGCTGCTACTGCTGGTCACTTTGATGAAAGTAAATTCTACCTTCATTACAGAAGATGTAAAGTGTGTGTGTGAACTTCTAAAATTACTTTGATTTTTTTAAGGGCATGAATTAAGACATTGAACTGTATTTTCCTTTGATTTTAGAAAAGGAAAAGTTGGTGCCATGTAACAATGCAGTATGCTGGTCATGTATAGTTGTACAACTATGTACCTTAAAAAGTTGTTAATGGTGGCTTAATTAAAAAGACAAAACTCAGTTAAAATAGCAGTGTCTGATGCTGATAAAATTGGTTTTTTGAAGCATAAATTGTTCCTTACTGGCACCCAGATTGTTCCACATGCTGTATTTCTGAGGGAGATTTGGCAGGACCATGGTACATGGCCATCCTCTGCTGGTGTCCACTACTCTGGGACAGCTGGTTAGCCCTCTCCTTGTCAACTTCAGGCCAGGTTGATGTTTAGTCAGTAGGCCATTGACCAGTTAGTTGCCTTCATTTAGGTTACCCCGTAGCAAGCCAGAAATTTGTCTGGCTCTGGATGCATTTATAGTGCATTTATATTTTTTATTGACTATATTACTGAGGCATTATTTGTAAGCTGCTTTGAGTGCTCCATGTTGTGGCAGAAAGGTGAGCTATTAGTAAATAATCAATAACCAAGGGAGAAATAGTTCTGTTGTAGTAATTATTCATATGGAGCTCTTAAATTGTTTTCCAGCATGGGATCTTTCCATTTTCATGAGCAACCTAATATTTGGGCTTACAAATCTAGCCCCAACAACTTTGATCTCCAGTGCTCCAGAAATATTCCCTCTCTTACAACCACAATTTTCCAAGTGCCCATCTCCCCCAGATCCTGTACCCTTTTAAATTTTGTGTACTGTTTCAAGCTGGATTTTATTTACTCTTTGTAATTATGGTAAGATAAGCCTTGAACCAGAAATCTCTTGGCTAACACTTTACACATACCTGCTCTTTGAATTGACTGGTTCTGTTCATAATTATGATATAAATTAATACAGTATATTCTCTTTGGATATAGACCAGAGGTCTCCAAACTGGAAACTCCTGTGTCCCGAAAAACCCCTCCCCATCCTGAGCAGTACTTACCATTGTGCTGCAGCACTGCTTTTCTTTCAAGCTGATCTGGGCACAGGAATGTAGAACAGTAAGCGTCACTCATGGGGGGGGGCTTTTTCCAAACACCAGATCCTGCTCGCAGGCCAGGATATATTAGGCCCTGATATAAAAAACTGATAATCAAACTTATCCCATATTTGATTAAAAAGATGTTAGGAGAAAGAGTGGATGAATGTATTCTGGTGAGGGCAGTTATATTTGTACAGGTATTGACTGGTGAGTATAGAGGAGGGGGCAGTTAGTGCCACTGAATCCAATTCATTGCCCTCTTTGCCATCCTTTAATATAAGAATAAATGTTCTTATATAAAATTATTATATGATCAGATGGATCATCTATATGACACGGAAATACGTATATGTGACACTGCCTTGTATTCATAAGCCTCTATGCAATGTCTCTAATCCACAGTTTTAGGCAGCAGAAGAGCTGCTTGGTCAATGTTGTATCAAGCAGCTTTTGCCATATCTGAATTAAAACATTTTCTCATAAAAAGAAAGTTGGTTTATTTTCACTATAAAGCTCATCGAGTAAAACACAATGGTCTAATTTACAGGATTGTTGGTTTATTTTAATTATGAAGGATTTAGTCTAGATTTTAAAGAACTGCAAGAGTCTGCGTTTCTTGCACCCCTTCAGGTTGGTGGTGTTATTGCCTTTTAACTGTTGGGAGATCTTTCTGTAAGAACAAAATAGAAATGCTTTAAAATTTAAGCATACGTTTCTACTGCATTTTTAAAAGTCATTTGCTTTACATGGGATAACAGGGAACACCAGTGCATGCAGTGCTATGAACTATGGAAAGCTGCCATCTTCCTGTGTGTACTCCCTAACAATTTCTGAAAGCAAACATTAGGAATCCTCTGGTTGCATGAAGCATTTTCAGTTCTGAGTCTTTCCCTCTCTTTCTCAATTAAAACACTGCTTTGGTGTTTTAAAAAAGCAGGAAATAAATCAGGAAATAAATAATTGTGCACATGTCCAATCGGTGGAGTGAACTCAGGATGACATCCTGTGTCAGCTTTAGCTATGTGCCCACACTCACCCAGATGCTCACTTGCTTGTACAGACCTGTCAGCAACACTCAGTGTACAAACGGGGCAGAGACAGGGTGCTATAGAGGGATGGATTTGTCCCAGACCCCCCCCCCCCATGACTTAGCACAAGTATTGACTTGGGACAGTCACCCTAGGAAGAGGTTTGGAAGAGGGCGCTGGCTCCTCAAGCTTGTAACCTCTATTCAGTGATATTTTGAAATTAAAGTATCAGCTCCATCATTCCCATTAACCATGTGTTTCATGTTTTTATTGCAGCCACTGTGGTCCACAGGTGTGCCACAGGAATTTATTAATGGGGCCAATGGGAGATGTGAGCCGCCACTGGCAGCATGATGTGCTTCATGCAACCAGAGGATTCCTAATGTTTGCTTTCAGAAATGAGAACAAGTCATTCAGAGCACCAAAAATCCTGGATGCATGAAGGTAATTTCTGATGCATCCCAGTGTTCCTGTCTTTTCTTGCTCATTGCCTCACAATTCAGTAAATTTGTTCCATCACACAAGGCAGTAGATATTGTCCCTTGGTTAGAGAGCTCTCTCTCCACCATCTCTAAAACGTCTTTCCTTTTGTCAAATGATGGTATTTACTTATTTTCATGGAACTTATTTTCTGGGTGTTAGGGACTACAGTCAAAAACACCAGAGGACCAGTGTTTAGCCTTCTGTGGCAATGTTGCAGTCCTGGGAAGAAAAAAGGGATTTAGATGAGATGGTGGAATGCATAATCAAAGATAGAATCTCAAAACACATAGATGAACAAGCCTTGATGAGGGAGAATCAAAATGGCTTCTGTAAGGGTAAGTCTTGCCTCACGAACCTTTTAGAATTCTTTGAAAAGGTCAACAGGCATGTGGATGTGGGAGAACCCATGAACATTATATATCTGGACTTTCAGAAGGCGTTCGACACAGTCCCTCACCAAAGGCTGCTGAAAAAACTCCATAATCGGAATTAGAGGGCAGGTCCTCTCCTGGATTGAGAACTGGTTGAAGACCAGGAAACAGAGAGTGGGTGTCAATGGGCAATTTTCACAATGGAGAAAGGTGAAGAGCGGTGTGCCCCAAGGATCTGTCCTGGGACTGGTGCTTTTCAACCTCTTCATAAATGACCTGGAGACAGGCGCTGAGCAGTGAGGTGGCTAAGTTTGCAGACGACACCAAACTTTCCTGAGTGGTGAAGAGCAAAAGTGATTGTGAGGAGCTCCAGAAGGATCTCTCCAAACTGGCAGAATGGGCAGCAAAATGGCAGATGCATTTCAATGTCAGTAAGTGTAAAGTCATGCACATTGGGGCAAAAAATCAAAACTTCACATATAGGCTGATGGGTTCTGAGCTGTCTGTGACAGATCAGGAGAGAGATCTTGGGGTGGTGGTGAACGGGTCGATGAAAGTGTCAACCCAATGCGTGGTGGCAGTAAAGAAGGCTAATTCTATGCTTGGGATCATTAGAAAAGGTATTGAGAACAAAACGGCTAGTACTATAATGTCGTCGTACAAATCTATGGTAAGGCCACACCTGGAGTATTGTGTCCAGTTCTGGTTGCCACATCTCAAAAAGGCCATAGTGGAAATGGAAAAGATGCAAAAGAGAGCGACTAAGATGATTACTAGGCTGGGGCACCTTCCTTAAGAGGAAAGGCTACAGCGTTTGGGCCTCTTCAGCCTAGAAAAGAGACGCCTGAGGGGGTACATGATTGAGACATACAAAATTATGCATGGGAAGGATAAAGTGGATAGAGAGATGTTCTTTACACTCTCACAGAACACCAGAACCAGGGGACATCCACTAAAATTGAGTGTTGGGAGAGTTAGGACAAAAGAAAATATTTCTTTACTCAGCGTGTGATTGGAACTCCTTGCCGCAGGATGTGATGACGGCATCTGGCCTAGATGCCTTTAAAAGAGGATTGGACAAGTTTCTGGAGGAAAAACCCATTACGGGTTACAAGCCATGAAGTGTATGAGCAACCTCCTGATTTTAGAAATGGGCTATATCAGAATGCCAGATGCAAGGGAGGGCACCAGGATGCAGGTCTCTTGTTATCTGGTGTGCTCCCTGGGACATTTGGTGGGCCGCTGTGAAATACAGGAAGCTGGACTAGATGGGCCTATGGCCTGATCCAGTGGGGCTGTTCTTATGTTCTTATCCCTCTATAAGCTGTGAAGCTGAGACAAATATTTCAGTATAAGGGTAATGATACCTACCCAAGTACAAAGGAATTTATACAAAACATTTCAGTTTTTTTTCAATCATGTATCTATATCTCTAATTCATTATGAGAAGAAAAAAATGGCTTTAGGGTATGCATTCCATACTTCTACAATAGCATATTTCAATTCTTGCTTCTCTAGCTACTGCTGAGGTAGTGTCATATCTTGTTACAGCATGATAATTTGGCAAAGCTTTACCTTATTCCTTCAAGGAGCATTTCAATTAATTGCAAAGCCCTATGCAAAGCAATTGCTATTTGCCCTTTTTGTGTTAAAACCCCTGAAAAATCATGATCATGTAAAGCAATTATCACAAATAGATTGTTGTGGATGGTGTAAGAGATTAAGGCTGAAAAATTAATAGGAAAAAAGCTGTGGTTGTAGCTCTTCTACCTCATGGGGTTCATTTATTAGAATAGGAGCTATGTAAGAGTTACAAGAATTTCAGACCTTGTGAGGAGAGTTCCCAGTAATTGCAGAGACAGAGAATCTTGAAAAGTTGACTATACTCTTGGCTAGGATCCAGACAGTTCAGTACACAAATGGAAAGAGGTTCAGTTCACAGGAGCAGGGTTGCCAGTTTTTCTTTCTAAATGCAGCCTTTCATATCACATCAAATTCCTGAGAGTAGAGGGGCCCCATGAGAATGATGCTTAGTCTTCAATTCCTTATTCAACATGGGTGCATGGGCAATCCAAACAATGACATTAACTTAACCCATTTTTGTCCAGCCCAAATGTGTAACGATTTGTTCCCTGTTGTGTATATGCAACGTTGGATAGAAATGACTTAAGCTTTGAGCCACTGCAAGTCATACAATCCCACCACTAAGGCTGCAATTCTATGCTCACTTACCCAGGAGCAAGTCTCATTGAACTCAGTGGGCCTTACTTTTGAGTAGACAGGCACAGGATTTTACTGAGACTGAACCACACAAAATGCACCACAACTGACTATGACCCAAAGTGTCACTGTTGAGCAACATACTTTTAACATACCTTTCATGCTTTATGGTTTTTAACTTTTTCAAGAGCATTTATAGACCACTACCAGGACACTATTCAAAATAGGATGGCCCAGTATCAAATGCGGCCCAAAACAGTGACTGTGTACCATACCCTACGATGCACACAGGCCAACATGTAAGAACAAGGAAAATAAAATTTCCTAAAATGTACTCTTTAAGAGTACAGATATATGTCCAAGATGTTTGGAGAGGAAGGGAAGGTAGCTGCAAGGAATACAGTCACTTATTTTTAAGAAGGATAAGAAGGATGTTCAAATGGAAGATTTGAACATGCCTGAGAATGGATGAGCATGAAACAAGGTGAGGGTGAGTGTGTGTCAAGGGAACAGCTTGGGAGCTATAGGGGAGTTGAATGAAGTTCACCATGAAAATGGTGGAAGTGCTGTGACCTTTTGCTCAATGAGAATTGGAATGGAGAAAGTGGATGGTGGAGGATCACCCAAGGCTGTGGGCAGATGGCTAGGAAAGGAAATTAGTGGGGCATTAAGTAGTACCTAGAACAGCAATGTTCAATCTTTTTCATTTCATGGCACACTGACAAGGTGCTAAAATTGTCAAGGCACACAATCAGATTTTTTTACAGTTGACAAGGCACACTGCACTGCTCACATCCCCCAATGGCCCTATTAATAAATGACCCTCCCCCAAACTGCCATGGCACACCAGTGTGGCACGGCACAGTAGTTGAAAATTGCTGATCTAGAACAGCGGTGCCCAAAACCCCGGCCCTGGGGCCACTTGCAGCCCTCGAGGACTCCCAATGTGGCCCTCAGAGAGCCCCCAGTCTCCAATGAGCCTCTGGCCCTCTGGAGACTTGCTGGAGCCCGCACTGGCCTGACACAACTGCTCTCAGCGTGAGGGCGACTGGTTGACCTCTTTGTGTGAGCTGTGGGATGAGGGCTTCCTCCACTGCTTGCTGTTTCTCATCTGTGATGCAGTAGTGGCAGCAAAGGAAAGGCCAGTCTTGCTTTGTGCAAGGCCTTCTATAGGCCTTGAGCTATTGCAAGACCTTCATTGATTCATATAAGTTCATCTTTAATATATTCACTTATGTAAACTTATGTAAATTTATTCAAATTTTAAATGTAAATTAACTATTTTCTTCCCTCGCCCCCAACACAGTGTCAGAGAGCTGATGTGGCCCTCCTGCCAAAAACTATGGACTGATCTAGAATCTAGGAAAGAGATGAAATCCAGTTGGAGATGGAGGTTCAGACATAGTTTTGTTTTTAAATCCCATTTAGAAAAATCTCTTCATGTGGAAAAAATACCCTTTCATTTTTAGTTGTATAGCCCAAATGAATTCCCCCCTTCAACTGAAAATAAAGCATTATTCTACAACAATACATTCTTTATGAAGTTAATAGTCTTAGCATTTTGCCTTTTCTATTTCAGTGCTGAGAATTATCAATTGGAAGCCTGCTCTATGTACCATACGACACCCAAAGGGGGAAGTACCCACCATCATTGAACCAACTGGAAATATCTAAAGCAGCGATTTTCAACTAGTCTGGTTGAATTAGGGAGTACACTGTAGTAAATGGTCAAAACCCCATGACTTTGGTCAATGGTCAAAAACACGACTTTGTAGATTCAGTTTAGGACTGAACAGTTAATGTGTAAATGTGCATGTGATCTGAACCCAGGTGATGTAGAGCAGCCATTTTCAACCAGTGTGCTGCACCACATTGATGTGTCACAAATGGTCCACAGGTGTGCCATGCAAGTTTGGGGGAGGGTTTTTTATTAGTAGGGCCGTTGGAGGATATTAACTCCCCCACCAGCAGCATGGTGTGCCTTGTCAATTGTCAAGAAACTTATGGTGTGCCTTGACCAGTGTGGCGTGAGATGAAAGAGGTTGAAAACTGATCTAAAGGGGGGGGGAGGACTAAAAATGAGAGAACGGTTTTAAAAAATAATCACTTTCAACTAATATCTATGTGCAGATAAAGGGCCCAATCCTATCTAACTTTCCAGCACTGTTGCGCATCCCTGAGGCAAGGGAAGAAATGTTCCTTTACCTTGTGGAGGCCTCCATAACTCCCCTCTCACTACAGGATGCTTCGCACACCCCATTGGTATGGCTACACCAGGGTTGGAAAGTTGGATAGGATTTGGCCCAGAGGCAGCAATCCTATCCATACTGACCTGGGAGCAAAGCCCATTGACTAAAGTGGGACTTACTTCTGAGTAGACATGCAGAAGCTCGGGCTCAGTCCCCTCTCTTTTTCTCTAAGAAACCACGTGATGACTCTGCACCTTGTGGCTGGGAGCCTGCTCAGTCCCCCAGGGAAGCGCCTCTGCTCCTACACGCTTGTGGCTGGACTGGGCCTTTCATCTCTCCTGGGCTGGATGTTTGGTTCCAGCTCCCCCGTTGAGGAGGGGGAGGTGCGCCTGGAGAGACGAGGTCGTGCGGTGGCTCCTGAGGACGCCCCCAGCAGCAGCGCGCCGAGAGAGAAGGCGCCTCTCCGAGAGTGCGCTCGGGGCAACGAGTCGTCTCCGAGCTGGAGAGCGTCTTGCAACGCGCGCAGCGCAGCCACTCGACGAGCCCGTGGAACAGGCGCTGCTGCCTGGGGCGAGAGGAGGAGAGGGAGCCCGAGCACGAGGCGGGTCGCCACACGCCTGAGAAAAGCCCAGCGAGGAGCGAGCACCAGAGCAGGCTGCGCGCGCGCTCCAGCCCTCTCCTCCCGGGGCATCCCTAGCCACCAGAGACCGCACAAGCCTCCTCTCTCCGTGCGCTCCGGCTCCTCTGGCCCGCTTCCCGCCTCCCCAGCGCCGCGTCAGGTGGAGCGGGCAGTGCGCCTGTGCGGCGGCAGCGCTAGCAGCTACGGTACCTAAGCGCGGCGGAGGCAGGCAGGCAGGCGCCCCGGGGAGCAAAGTCACCCGCATTTAGCGCGCCGGCGGAGGAAGATGGCGGAGCCGGGGCCAGCACGGACCTCTCCCCTGTACCCACGGGCGTCAGGTGGGGGCGAGAGCGGGGACGGGAGGCACCTGCTTGGGAGAAAGGAGGGGAGGGCTGCGGGAAGAACGGCTCCTTGGGGCAGCTGTCCCCTTCTGCTGGTTGCCTTGACTGGTGCAACGTGGTGCCGCCGCCGCCGCCGCCCTCCGGTTGCAGGCAGTCTGCTGCGCGTGATTTCTTGGCGCGGGTGGGTGTGTGCCTTGGCACTGGGAAATGCCCGCGTAACAAAGCTGCGAGAGCTCCGGGATGAGAGGGGGATATCCTCAAGGACTGGTGGGAGGCCTCACCCGGTGCAGAAGAGATTTGCCCCGGGAAGTCTTCGGGAATGGTCAAGGGCGACCCCAGCAGCCAGATCGGTGGCTTTTCTGTTGGGCAGCAGATCAATGCTGGGGTGGTGGGGCTTTCTCATCAATCCGCTGCCTGCCCTGCAGATTTCCGCTGTCAGGGAAGCACAAGGCAGACAGCAAGTGCTGGCAAGGGCTTGCTTTGCTGCAAGGCTTCCCCCCCCCCCCCATATCCAGATCACCCCCAGAAGAAGCTTTCTTAATGCTTCCACAGTTTGTCGTCCCTTCTGGTTGTAAACCGAGGCTTTGTTCCACATTCATCCAAGGGGGGAGTGTAAAATTGGAATGACTTTCTCCTATGTAGAATGACACAGTAACTGGGGAGATGAACATTTTAATTCTGGAAATAATGCTTTCTGGTGGTGCCTTGACACGTCTCTTTTTGTCTGTAAACCTGTTAGGTTGGTTTTGCATGACGGTTTCATGTCGAAGAGGCAGTTGCACAACCTTTGAATGTGTTGCCAGATACTTGGGGCACTGCTGTTAACTAAGGCAGGGACTGAGGATGCAATCCCGTGTGCAGCATTCCTTGAGCCTGTCTTTGCTGACTTTGAAATAGCAGCACTGTAGTGTATAGAACAGACTACAGCCTGCTGCTTCCTACCATTTTCAAGGCTAAATATACCTTAAGTCTCACCAACTCTGTCCTATAGCATTAGTAAGTTTAATGGAGATGAGAAGGTTCCTCAGCAAAATAATATTTCACTGTTTCCCTTGATTTTTCCATGGAGAATGTGTGATATTTTTCTTAATAAGTTCAAGAAATTATCTGTAGGGGTCTTGGTAGCATGATGGCATTTTAGTGGTCTGTTGTGGCACAAGCTTTTGTAGATAGCAGTCTGATTAACTCTGGATATCTGTCAGAAATTCCAAAGCAGTAGCCTTGTTATGTCTGTTTTTCTTTTATTTTCTGCCCATGCCATAATTATCCAACAAGTCAGAGGTGCCAGCAGTACTCTACTTGCCTTTAAGTGTGTGTTCTTTCAAGTTCTTCTATTTCATAAAGGCCAAATAAAGTTTGTTTACCCAGATTTGAACTTGAAGATAGTACCAGGTTCCAAGTCCTGTGCTAATTTTCCAGGTCACATTGTGTTATTGCCTACATGCACTGAAGCAGCAACTGGATGCTGACTTTAAACATTAAGGCTACAGTTATCTGGAAGGACCATTGAATTCAGTGGGTCTAACTCATGAGTAGACATGCCTAGGGTTTTTCTGTAAGTTCTCAATAGTTTTGCTGCTCTTACAGCACAGTCCTATTAACTTGTACTCAGAAGTAAGTCTCACTGTATTCAGTGGAGCTTTTTCCCAGCAAGCATGCATAAGATTGCCAACCTAGTGGCTTGAAACTGTACTTTGCATTTAGCAACATTTAACCCATGTTTTGGTCAAGCGAGAGTAGTTACGATATTAGTAAATCCTTAAGCTGAAGTCATATAGATTTAAATTCTTCTATGTCATATATATTTTGTTAAATATGTGAAGCCCATTTATCTATTTGCTTCTTGTCTTAAATTTTCTGATCAGCCTGATAACTGAGTAGGGAAAGCTATATAACTGTGGCTGTAGTGTGTGTAATAAGTCATGCTGTATAAGAGACAAGTTCAAAAGTTAGCCTTTCAGAACAAATTTAGTTGAGCCTACATAGTTAGGTGCATCATTTCAAAGCAAGGCATTATCCTCTGAGGCAGCTGTTAAGGATGCCTGTCCAACAGCCTAAACTAGCAAAGGATTGCGTAGATCTGAGGTCTCTCTCACTCTTTTCTCCTATAGGCGTGAATTAAAAATGAAGCTTGAGACATGGCAGGCATCTGTCAAAATCTAATTATGAAGTCCCACTTCATATGTTCTGTGAAAAGGACAAAAATTGTGGCATTTGGCACAAAATTTAATAATACCCTCTTGGTTAGATTATTGTTACTCTCTTAACCATGACTCCTGATGAAGTAGGCTGTAATTGTACACAGCATTAAGTGTGTCCAAATCCACTTATTTCAGTCGGGTTTCCAGAGTTGAATGTAAGATTCTCACACAGCCATTCATTTATAGTGGCGTTTGACCAGCAATGCGGAATGGTTATGTTTGAAGGGGACAGTTGTAGGTGAAAGTTGCACCATTTGTAGGCTCAGCAGATATTTCAAATATGGAATTTCAGTACTGAAATGCCGGTTTCTGGAGCTGACCTGCTATTTAAAATATTTGGTTTAAACAAAAGAATGTTGTGTGAGTGTTACAGCAAGTGCTCCAACTTTTGAATTGTATTAGAAAGAATATCCTTTTGGGAGGGTTGTAGTATGTATGTGTGTCTTTCTTCCTGGTCAATTCACTGATCTCTTCACTAGACAGTCTGGTACAATGTAGTATATGGTCAAAACCCCTCCTCCCATGGCTTTGTAGGTTTAGTTTAGAACTGAACAATTAATGTGTATGTGTGTGTGATCTGAACCCAGGTGATGTAGAGCAGCCATTTTCAACCAGTGTCCTGCAGCACATTGATGTGTCACAAATGGTCCGCAGGTGTACCATGGGAGTTTGGGGGAGGGCTATTTATTAGTAGGGCCATTGGAAGGTATGAGCTCCCCACCAGCAGCATGGTGTGCCTTGTCAAAAAGAAACTGATGGTGTGTCTTGACAACTTGTAGCACCATATCAGTGTGGTGTGTCATGAAAACGTTTGAAAATCGCTGATGTAAAGGATACACATCACAGGTTTTTCGCCTACCGTTTCTCTTTTCAGTATGTGCCAAAAACATTGTGCGTCCTTCCAGTGGCCATTAGGAAGTACTTTTTAGGAAGGTTATACCTTCTATCTGTTAAATACCCAAGTTTTATAATACTTTTGTATGTTTTCATCTTTTTTCAGTCACATTTCATAAAGGGTGGGTTTGGGTGATCATGATTTATTCAGTTTCAAATGTTACCTCAGTTGTGAATGTTGCTCTTCTAGTGCTTGTATCCTTTGACACCCAAATACTATGGCAGGAAAAAAGGATATTTCTAATTTATCATAGTTTGTTTAAACTATAGCTTCATGGCTCATCCAAACCTGAAGCTGTGCTTTAATCTGGTTTACAAACCACAATTGAACTAGCATTCAAACCAAGTTGAAACTCTGGTTTCAAATGAAGGTATAATTGTGGTTTATAAACCAGGTTAAAACACAGCTCCAGGTTTGGATGAGTTGTGAGCTAAAAAGTGCCACACCGTTGACAGCACAGTGGTGGAGGTAAGGAAAGGAGGGGGTGTGTAGACTGAGACTGTGTTCATGACTGAGTAACCCATGGTTTATTTGACTATTTGAACTCTCCCATAGTATAAGTTCATAACAAATTGGCAGACGGAAACTTTGACCTACATGCAATGTGTTCTGTAGTTTTTTTATTGGTGTATTTGTGAATTTTAATGAAAGAGCATAATTTTTGTATACTGTGTAAGTATGACTTAGCAAATGGTAACTAATAAATTAAGCTGCAATTTTATATATCTGGTGATAAGTCCAACTGAACTCAGTAAAACTTACTTCTGAGTAGACATGCATCAGATTGTACTAGTGGAGAGTTGGGGGTTTCCTGCTACTTTCTCAATTACTGATAGCTGCAAGTATACCAGGACCTGTATAAGACAAAGTTCGGGGGAGGGGGTGGTGGTGGTGCTTTACAGTCTATATTAGATATATGAGAAAGAGTATAAGAGTTAACATCCAGGTTTGACAAATGAGAATGGAGTAAATGGCAACCTAGAGTCAAATGGCAGAGAAGATGCAGCTGAGTCCCTTGAGGTTAGGAAATACTTTGGCTGAAAAAGTAGACCAGGATCACTCTGCCATGGCAGAGTTTCATGTGTATATTGCATAACTTAGCTATCCGTAACTTTAAAATAAACGAACAAGCCAAAAATCCTTTGGGATCCCTTGGATGGAGGAATTTGCATTTCTTCCTTTGAACAGACTTCTGTGCCGTATGCTTCCCTCACTTTCAAAAGAAGTTTGCTGTTCAACTTGAAGAGTGCGATTTGAGGACCACGAGCTTGAATCTCCCATGAGCATGCAAAGCTAGCTGTGTGGTTCTTCTGAATCTAAGTCTAGATGTTAGTTGCATTTTTAAATCCCTGGTGGTTTTATATGTTTGATTTAGTGCTAACCAGTTTGTGTCTACAGAAAAGCAATGCATTTTAACTGACTAAACAACTTGCTTTGGCCGCACTTCCTTTCCCACCTTTCAAGTGCTTTTTACTGCTTTATAACAGTAGTCTTTAACTTTTTTCATGCCACAACTCCAATAAATAAATAGTGAGACTGGGGACCCAATGTCAATCCCGCCCTCCTTCCTATCTGCCCACCTCCCAGCTCCCATTACACCCTCCCAGCACTGTTCACTGTAACTAAATATTCTTATTAGAGAGAGCAGAAGAAAATTACCATGAAGTCTGGCACTAGTGAAAGCTATTTTAGCACAAATGCTAAGAACCACAGCAGGACTAGAACACAATCTCCTGTTACCCGAAAAGGTATACTAGTTGCCTTTCCTTTTACCTGGTGGTGTTCTAGTCCATTGTTCTCCAACCTTTTTCATTCCTGTAAGCCACAACTGAGGCTAGGTTGAAGAACACTGTTTTATAAAATGCGAAGATCCATGTGACTGACAGTGCTCTTAAAAAGGAAGAGAAAAATGCTGTGAACCATTTCTTAGCAGTTTGTGTCTCTGTGTCTGATGTGGGTAGCTGAGGAAACCACTTGTATCAAATTAATGAAGGCCATCAGCATAGTCCTTCAGTTGACAGTGCTAACTGCACCCCAGGGGATAGGGAATTTCATATCATGGGGACCACTACCAAGCAGTCTGTCTCAGGTTTACCACATGGCAAATCTCGGAAGGATGTTCTGAATAGATCTTGCAGGGTGGGCAGATCCATATGAGAGAAGGCTGTCCATCAGATACCTTGGCTCAGGCTGTTTAAAGTTTTAAACCAACAACTTGAATTGTTCCCAGAAACAAACAGGCAATCCATACAGCTGGAGCAGCAGTGGCATGACATAATTGTAAAGCCCCATCAAAACTCTTGCAGCTGCATTTTGTATAAGCTGATGTTTCAAAGGTGTCTCCATGTACAGCATGTTACAATAGCTTCAGTACTGTTGGCAACGGAGAGGTATTGTGGTGTTACGTATATTATTTTTGGTGTACTTTGAGCAGTGGTTCCCAAACTGGTGAGTCACAACCCACCAGCCAGGGAGGCATTAAGCTCTAGCCCATTACGGGGCAGGGTGGAGGTATGGCAGAGATGCAGTCTTCAGGATTGTACTACTGTCAGGGACAGAAGGGGGGTTTACTTACCTAAGCCAGCACTGGCCTCCAGCAGGTGCAGGGAGCCTCACAGATACCTCTGCAGCTCCCCTCCAAGCCTTAGAATGACTAAAAATAGCAATAACCCACTTCTGGTTTCACAAACAAAATGCAGAAGTGGGTTACAATTGCTATTTTTAGACATTTGGGGGCTGGGGGGAGGCACCTAGCTAGTGAGGAATTACATGCTAGATTAGGTAAGTAAAAATCCCCTTATGTTCCCAGCAGTGGACTGATCCTGGGAATAAAGTTGCTGCCATCACCCCACCCCTGCAAAGACTTACCATGGTCCCAAAGTCTGAGTAGGACTTTGGGAATCACTGCCTATGAATATAGTGCCTGTACCATATTGGAGTTTAAAACAAACAAACAAACAAAAACTAGCACTGTTACAGGTTCAATCTGTTTGACCTTACTTTTTTTGTTTCTCTTCATGTGTATTAAATTGATTCCACATGCCTAGTTTTTCAGCAAAATGTGTATAATTCTTGATAAATGTTAATCAACTGCTGTCTTTTGCCCTTCATGACAGTGTTGCCCAATTTGATATTGGACTGACATTCTTTTGATTGTTTCAAATCAAGCTGTTGCCATGATTTATACATGAACAAAGCTTTTTCCCTGTAAAGAATGTGATGTTTCTCATGCTGGTGAAACAAACACAAGAAATACCAGTTGAGTTTGTGATGATGAAGTCAGTTCCTCTCTGTCTGGAATTTCTACTTGAACATTTGTCATTAACATGAACAACTTTTGTGACATGTTTTGAGATTTTCAGTTTACCTTTCTCCATTCCCAAGTAAGGAACATTTTATATTTGTAAAAGAAATCTGCATCTGTGTGCTGTAACTAGTTGCACCCACCATGACTAAAACTTCCATTTTGTTTAAGTGCATTATCTGGAATTTTTTTCACAGCAGTGTCGACCAGTGCCTGTAGCATGGGGCACTGGCCTGGAGATGCTTTAGAAATTCAACTCCCCTCTTCTGCTGCGGTGAATAGAAGACCGTCATGCACAAGCTAATCTAATTGGTCCCCAGGAGATACCATGTAGACTGGTCCTGTGTCAGAATACTAACAGTTCAGTATAATGTCTTTGTGATTATTCTAGAATGCTTGAATTTATATTATTATATTTTATTATAAGGTTCTGGATTAAGATTTTTCTGTTCTGAAAGCAAGTAGAAGAAACTTGTGAAATAGTTTTAGAATTTCTGTTTGCTGTTCTATGAATGTTTAGTCAGAAAGGCCATTCTAGCATAAAAACAAGAGGGAGAGAGAAAATATTCAAGATGACGTTGCCAGTAGTCTTGCTGTTTAGTCTAGCTATTAATCTGTGGAATACTGTGAAAGAATGTTAACAGTGCTTATCTACTCATTTGGACTAAAAGAAGCAAAGGATTTTGTTGGCCAGACAGAGTAAGAAGATGCTGATGTATCTTTTGGTAGCTATTCAGCACAAACAAGGTCAACTTCATCAAAGCAAACTAATGTGACTGAGTTGTCCATATAAATATCTGATTGGTGCAACATAGTAGACGTACGGTATTTTCTTGCCTCCAAATGCTGAACGTGCAATGTCCTTAGAATTTGTATGTAGTGTTACGCTGGCAGATAAATTCACTTATATGGAGTTAGATTCTGTTACCAGTAGCCTTATTTTTGTGTGTGAGAGAGAGGTTTTTTAAACTTATGCCTGCTGCAGATGACATATATTTTAATTGCTTAATTCATATTTCTGTAAGTGGATTCTAGTAAGTCTGCACAATGAAACAGATTCCGGTTGAAGAAACAGTGCCCTCTCTCAATTAGCTTTGCTTACTCTCAGTTACATCATGTAGTCAAATCCAGGGTATGCTGGCATGTTGCTGTTGTATCTTAGGGCTGATCTGAAGGGGGAAATATCTGAGATTCTATCATTAAACAGCCTTGAATAAACATCAGTTTAACATATTATCTTGGGAGCAGGTGGAGCAGTAGATAATGGTGTTGTATCAAAAGATTAATATACTTCAGCAAGTTGTGTGAAATAGTTTCAGTAGTTCCAGATAGTCTTTGGTTCTGAAATGGTCTCCAAAAATGCAATTAGGATTCTTATTCTTGTAATATATTCTGTTGCTTTTTGCGATATTCCAATCAATCAGCATGTTGCACCTATCCCGATGCCAAACAAAAAGTGAACAGCCATTTACCATTTATTTCAAAATAATTGACAGCCTGGAACTTTTGGTTTTAACCAGTTTTAGAAATGACTACAGAACATAATTGTCACTGTTTTAAGTGTATTTATTATTGATCTTACTATCCTTGTCCAATGATGCTATTCACATCAACACTGAGTAGATTGTTTTGTGTTGTTCTCTGCATAAATGTTTACTTCTGTGTAATTCATTGTTTGATATCTTGGTCTCATTTTGATAGAAATAAACTTCTTCTATTTGCATTAGAGATGGAAGTATGTGTAATATAATAAATATAATAAACTGAATGCTTTTTTCAGTAAGAGTTAAGATACTTTCCCTCATGCTTTGAAAAGCACAGAAGATCTTAACTCAAGGTTATTGTCTCAAGGGATGTCCAGGCAGATTCAGCAGGTGAAGTTTTCCCAATCACTTGGAAAAGATGCATCTCTTAAATGTCTGTCTGGTGCATCTTGAGAAAGGGTGGACCCCATTGCTGTGTGAGGGGGAGCATAGAAGAAGAAAAAAAAGCAACAAGTCTCGTGGCTCCAATGGACTGATGTTTATTGTACCAGGAACCTTTTTTGAGTCCACTTCATGGGATGCATGATGCACATTCCGCCCCTTGGTGCTCTCACTATTGTCATGGAGAACAATTTCTGCACCATATTTGGGGGATAGTAGAAGTTGATGTCTTTTTCGACACAATTTCATAAAGATTGGAAAGGGTTTTGCCCACTCTGCCTCCCCCCTGCCACATTCTGGATTAATCTTTGTTCTTTGCCTATGCATATTCTTGTCCAGCAATGTGGGGGGAAAAAGAAGTACTCTAAACAAGGGGAGGGGAAAAAATTTCCTCCCATTTTGTTTGAAAAAGGGAGTCAAGAATGAAAAATGAAACATGTTTATGTCTTTGCTGGGACTCTTCTACGACTGCAGTCTCTGCCATTCCACACTTTTTTGCATGCTTACTTTGAAGTAAGTTAAAAGGGCTTTGCTGCTTCCTTCCTTTTGGCAAACCTCTTGCCTCTGGCAGGCCTACTGCTTTTTTTTCTCCCTCTGTCAAGAAGTCAGTAATAATGGCTTCTAATGAATGAATTTGAAATTGCTTTAATTTGTTTCTTTTTCAACAAATTGGGACCAAACTTAGGAAGACTGCCTTCTTCACACTTTGCAGAGTTCAAGAAAATTGGATTTTTCTATTAATAAATACATGACTGAGTTTGAAAATGCTACATCTCATGTCACCATAGATTTGGGACCAAATTTGGGAAGGAAGTGGATTCCAACCGCTAGTTTATCTGTATGAAATTTCAAGAGATTGTTCAAACAATGTTGATTTTTGTGATTAAAATTTTTTTTAGTCTCTCAGGCAACATTTAGGTGGTAGTCACATTTGTTAAGGGCAAGAACATGCCCTCAAACCTCCAGTGACAAATGTAGAGTTATTGTGCCCATACATACTGTTACTGGAAATGGAATTGTAAACCAGTTTTTAAAAATGTACACTAAAAAAACAATCTGAAGGAAAATCTTTCTTCCAAATAACCAATGCTGTACTTCAGAAAAAGCTAACAAATGTCCCCTCCCACATGCTTAACTGTAGAGGCATGTTTGTGTGTAATCTACTTAAGTAACTACTTGTTGCATTTTAGACCACAATAAATTGACTTGTCTTTAAGGTACTATAACCACTTTGTTGTGCTTGCTGCAATAGACTTAACCTGACTCTTCCTCTCTCATTTACTATTACCCAGCAATAGGTTAAAAAAAAATAATTTGGAATTTGGAAAAAGTAATTTGGAAAAAAAAAAGGTGCAGGAACTCACAACTTGTTAATCTTTTATTTATTTATTTATTTATAAACCATTTTTTATTGGAGAAATAAAATATTTTTTATGTGCTTCCCCCCTAAAGATGAACTTACTTCTGAGTAGACATGCATAGGATTGGGCTGTCAATCTCCACATCCCCCTCCCCCTAGCTACTTTTTCTACACATGGGGAAAAATACTGTACAGGTGCACTTGTAGCATGTAGTATGTAGTGTGGCACTACTTCGAGGAGAAGAAGCAGTGAATGGGTTCTGAAAAATGGCTTACATGAGTTCCATGTAGTAAAATTACTCTAAGCAACTGTGGGAGTAAGAACAAAAAAGGAATTCTTACATGAGAGGGGTCCTTAGGTGCACATAGAAACAGCTACATTTGCAAACAAGCAATTAAATATGGTTTAATTCAGGTATCAGAACACTCTGTGTCTTTGGGAAGGCGCTTGGCATACAATTGTATGTTCTCTGCTGCCCTGAGCAGCTGCTTTGCATTGCTGGAGAGGAGCTGCAAACACTGGCTGGCGGAGGGCATGCTTGTGATGGAAGGATGAGGAGGATCTCTGGCAAGGCTGGACAGTAAGTTGTACACACGTAGAATCCCTTTTCACCTGCCCTTAGCATGTGAAAACGGGTGCAGATATATCTCTCTGCCACGATTAAGAGCCCAATCCTAGGTATGTCTACTCTGAAGTAAGTCTCGTTCTAGTCAATGGAGCTTACTCCCAGGAAAGTGCCTAGGATTGCAGCCTAAGAGCCCAATCCTATGCATGTTTACTCAGAAGTCCACTTTAGTGAATGGGGCTTACTGTGGCTAGGATGGCAGCCTTAGAGTCCAATCCTGTGCTTGTCTACTCAGAAGTAAGTTCCATTAGAGTCAATGGGGCTTCCTCCCAGGAAAGTGTGGAGAGGACTACAGCCTCAGAGCCCTTCCTCTGCCTGTCTCCTCAGAAGTCAGTCCCATTAGAGGCAGTAGGGCTTCCTCCCAGGAAGGTGTGGAGAGGACTGCAGCCTCAGAGCCCTTTCTCTGCCTGTCTACTCAGGCTGCAAGGCTATGACACTTTCCCTGGAGTAAGCCCCATTGAACACAATGGAACTTACTTCTGAGTAGACATGCATAGGCTTGGGCTCTCAGGCTGCAAGGCTATTCACCCTTTCCCAGGAGCAAGCCCCATTGAGCACAATGAGGCTTACTTCTGAGTAGACATGCCTAGGCTCCTGCTGCAAATTGGCATGGGGGCTGCACCAGGCAGATTCTTTCCCCTCCTCCTCCGCCAAGCCAGTACCTGGGTGTTCCGTGGGTGCTGCAGCCCCTCCCTGGCTGGCTGGCTGGCTGTCTGTCCTCCTCTTCGGTGTTAGCGCGTGTCCCCCGCGCCCTCCACCGGCTTGGAAGCTGCACGGGGAAGCAGAGCGTGGTGGGAGGGAACGCTGGGCTGGGCTCAGACGAGAGCTTGAAGATGGGGGCAGGAGGGGGTCGTTGTGCGGCCAGGCAGGGGCCAGGTGCCTGCCCACCCTGCACCCCCCCAGCACCCACCCAGCGAATGCCTCTGTTTTGCTCCCCCCCTCCTGGAATGTCTCCGAAGGGGAGGGGCCCCTGCAAAAAGGTGCCGGAACTCCACCCCCCCCCCCCGCGTTCCATTAGAAAAAAATCCTGCTATTACCATAGAATATGTTGGCTAAAGCTTATGCTTAAATGCTATACCTCTTTCACAAGACAAAATGTTTCCTTTTTTCTCTGGCTCAGATTATAAAAGAACACTCTAATGTAAAATCAGTATTTGTTGCTTCTGGGTATGACTGAAGTAAGAGATTATAAAAGCAAGTGTGTAACACTGGCAAAAATTTAACTGACAAACTTGGAAGGAAAGTTCAAGCTTGCGTAGTTATTCTGCCACAAGGCCACTCTTCAAAGGAGAAGTTGGGAGTTACAGGAGGTGAAATCAGTGCTTTAATGAAGGCATAATTGAGACTTGATGTGGAAGGAATGCCTGTAGCCAAGTACCTAGTATACAGACATTGAATTTGAATTATTCTGATGGATGCTTAGTTCAAGGGTAGAAATACCCAAGGGTAATTGACCTCTGGTAGGAAATCCACCTTGTTCTAATTTTTATTATAAAAGTAACTTGTATTTAACTATTGCCTGAGTTCTCAAAATTGCCTGTCCTGCTACTGTACAACAGCCAACATAATTATTATAACATAATTGTGTTGCTGTAAACTTTACAGGTTATACTTTGTTGTTGTTTTTTCCTAACTGTTTAAATATACGTACTTTAATTGAGATTTCAGTGAAAGTGAAAGAGATTTCAGTGTTGAAGTGAGTGAGGACAAGAACAAATAAATTATGTCAATGGTGGGAGTTTTCTAACATTCCACTTTTAATTCTGAAACTTGAAAGTGTTTTTTACCCAGTTTATTGAATGGATTTGTTGAACTATATCAGCTTACTCTAGCTTTTTCTTTGCAGATTTTACAGGTGACAATTGTTGGGAATGGTTGTCTCCTCTCATCTTATTAACATGCGTAGTCTGCTTATATTTTGTCTTGTCTTTAAAAAAAAAAAATTAAATGGAAGTTGTTGAGTTCAAAAGGTATTCTGGGGAGGTGGAGATCTGCATTAGGGAACTCCCAGCAAGGATTTTATGTAAAAATTATCATAATATGATGTCATGTCACTGTACTGAATGTGTGATTATATGTAATGTAGCTTTCAAAGTTTTGTGTGTTTTTAAAAAAAAACTTGAAATAATGGGATTTTTCCCCCCCCAGTTTGCAGTCCAGTCAAGTTTACAGTTTGTGCAATTTATAAAGAATGAAGTTGTTTTGCTACTTATCTGATTTATGACAAATTTGGCTTGCATTTATGGAATCACAGTATACCATTCTACATGTGTTTTTTTTTAAAGATGTGAGTTTTAAATTCCTAGCAATAACTATCTTTTCACTAGAAATAATTTATCTGATGACTCTTACCCTACCTTTCTCTCCTCAAAGGGGCCAACAAGTTGGCTTACATGGCATTCAAAGAATACAATAATTGTTATCAAAAATAAGTTAAAAAAAATAAAAACAAATAATACCAAAAGTATAAATTGGAAACCACCTAACTGAGAACAGACAGTTCTCAGTTAATATGGGGGCATCAGGTTAATAGAAACAAAAAGTTTCTTTTTGGAACAAAAAGTGGAACAAAAAGTTCTTGACAAGATGGCAGAAGGCTGTCAATAAGGGGGCCAAATGGGCCTCAGAGAGGAAGGAGTTTCAAAACATATGTCAGTGGTTCCCAAATGGGTAGACCATGACCCACCCGCCAGTGAAGCACTTGTCCCTGCTCCTTTAAGGGGTGGGGAGGGGAAAGGCAGCAACCTGATGCCCAGGATTGCACTGCTGCCAGGGATGGGAAGGTTTTGTTAGGTAAAAAAAGTACTTAAGTAAAAGTACTCTCCTCTCCCATTCCTGGCAGCAACGAGATCCTGGGTATCATGTTGCTGCAATAGCTCCTTCCTTGCACACACTTATAGGGCTTCCAGCTCCCTTGCAGGAGTTTGGGAAGCACTTGCTTATAGGCTAGGACTAAGAAGGCTCTGTCACATCCTCTTTATGGATTTCAGAAAAAGGGAAATCATGAAATAGAGCCTTTGATGTAAAGGAGTGGGTGGTAAGGTTGCCCAGTCTAACTGAAACTATTTCAGGAATTTTTGTTTTTACAAACATAATGTAAGTTAAGGATGCTGTCTTAAAATCTCCATTTGTTTTCAATTGGCACCTGAAGTGTGAAATTGATTCTTGAAGACTCAATCCCTAACCTGGAGAGCTGGCAGCCCTCGCGAGTAAACCTTCATATTAGGAGGGATGGTCCTTTAAATATCTTGATGATTGATTAATAAAAGCGTTAAAGGTCAAAACTTACAGAGTGAATTGAGCCTGAAAACTCAGTAAAGACAGTACAAAATTAAAGTATGCTCCTATTTTCTTGAATCACTATGTCCTGATACCCTTATTAACGTGATGGAGGAAGAACTTAGTTTATAGTCAGTGCTTGTATTTAATGCTCTTATTGTTTAGGTTTTGATGGAAGAGTGAATGATGAGGAATGTGACCTCAAATCACATTGAATTTAGTGTTTGTATGAAAACTGTTGTAAACCTAGAAGTGGTACACTACTATATAATTTCTAGCTATATAATGAAGGTTTTTGTTGACCATGTTGTGACTTAATTTGGAAACCCTAAAATGTCAACTGAAAGTATTGCAAAACATAAAACTACACTGCATCCCCTGAGTTACAGACATCTGCACCAACACTTTGGTGCAGGCACAGTCTATCTGTTGCTGTGCTTTTGTGCAGGTGTGATTGTGCTGGGCTGGCAAGAGATGGCTGTTTTGACATACGTATGTTCTGACTTCCGGACATACCTCCAGAACTGAAATACATTTCTTGAGGGCTTAATGTAATCTGAAGAGAAATACAGAAAAATGACTGAAAGGAAGTATTAGCCACCATTATTATTATTTTTTTTTTGCAGCAAATCCTGTTCAGTTTGATAAAAAGTTACTGTTTTACAGAGTATGTCCTAACCATCATTTGGCTAACAAATAATCTAGCTGTTCATTTCCTTGCAGCTATCAGAATCTTGGGAAGTAAAGTATTATGTGCCTGAATGTACTGGTCTGAAGTCACGTAATATATTAATATTGCGGAAGCTAAGCATGCCAAGGTTTTTTGGCGGTAAAACTGCTGCAGAACCCATATATGTTGACATGGGTGATGGCTGAAAGGTGGGCACTGGCGAACGCCTACACCCTTCAGAAAGCCCACTAAGCCAGACCAATCCCAAAACTTGGGGCTGGTGGTAGAAGTACCATCTAGTGTACTATTAGGGAACAGGTGGGGACACCATGAGCTTGCCCGATGAATTCCCATAAACTGGCATCCGTGCTATATGCTGCCTTGCTTTTCATGATGAAAGTAAGTCAGGATACTAATTATCAGCAGTATCATTCTTTGTCAGAGAGAAATATGGGAATAACTTCCTTTCAGAATGAGTGGCTGATGATGATTCAAGCTATACGTTGTAGGCAACATTTAGTGAACCCAGTATCACAGTCCTTATTTAAGAGCAGGAGTTAGCAGACCTCTTGGGCTTCTGGAATCTACTTTGTTGTTAGAACCCCAAGATCAATCAGTAGGAACCAGCTGCAGGGTAATGGCTTGAGAAGCAGACATACATAGAATTAGCTAACAGGAACATGTGCAGCCCAGGAACTTTATCAGTTCTAGAACTGGGCATAGGCCTTTCGCTAAGGAATAAAAAGAAATGAAAAAGGTTGAAGACCACTAGGACTAGAACACCACCAAGGTAACGGGGGAGACCTCTGGTGTACCCTTTCAGGTACCAGGAGATTATGTCCCAGGCCTGTTCAGGTTCTTAGCGTTCATTAGTGCCAGGCTTCATAGTAACTTTTTCTGCTCTCTCTGATAAGATTATTTGGTTACAAAGAACAGTTCTGGGAGGGTGTAACATGAGTGGCAATGGGAAGTAGGTGGCAAAGGGGGCCGAATGGGTAGATGGCGTCCCGGGAGGGGGTGGGATTGACAATGGGTCTCTGTCTCATACTTTATTTGGGATATAGCACTGAAAAGGTTGAAGATTACTGTTATAAAATATTTTAGCGATAGAAATGAGAAATCTGCAGTGGGGGGTACCTTTAGAATTTCATGTGCAAAGAGAGGTGCATTCAATGAACAACCTTCAAAGCTTTTCATTGTAGCGTAGCAGATGGGAATGAGGGAGGAAGGCAGAATTTTCATGCTAAGTTTATCATGGACCATCAGTGGCCTAGAGAGGCAGCTGTAGGAGCCACCTGTGCTGTGAAAAGTAGCTTTTGCTATAATACAAATATCTGACCATGTTTTCTATTTCTAGAAATCAGCTTTTGTTCAGCCTTCATTTAATTCTATAGTTGTGTTGTCTAGCTGTGTTGATTCTTGTGAATGGAAGAACTAACCTGTAATACTCTAGTGTCCAGTTTTGTTGCTTTGTATAGTACCTGGTGGCGAGCACAGTACCAGTCAGTAGCACTTCAGTTTCTTTTATTGTTCTACATGTGTGCATTATTTATTCCTGTGCCACATTCATGTACACAAATGCTTTATCTTTAGCTCATCTGTGCCTCTAATCTGTTTTAAATAGTATTGGCAGGATCCAAGGAACTGTTGTAGGTATGTCTATGCTTAATGGGATTTTTTTAAACTTGTCATTTTGGTGGTAGACCTCACATGTTTCATGAAGTCTCTTCCATTTCAGAAGCCGTTTGCCATGTGGCATAAGGGGCTGCTGCTTAGGTGTATGGGAATAGCATGAAATTTTCTGAATCCTACCATTATTTTACTGTGTTTATACATTGCTTTTCATATTTTATAGAAAAGCAAAAATTTCTATATACCAATAAATTTCAGTGATACACATTGCAAGTTGTTTTGCCTCAATGCTTCATAGTCTAATTAGTGGTTTACCTGGGGAAAGCAACCCTGTTTTGTTTTATGCCTTGAAAAATCAGCAAGTTTTTATTGTTCCCAAATGTATAATTTGTTCATCTGGCGTTTCTTTCCCTTAAACACAGAAAGTTCCTAATTTAGGGACATGACATTTTGTAACTGTTGAAGTCCTTGCAACTCCACTCATGTTTACTTCCTGGTTTGATTTAAAAATAGGCATTATACAAAAAAGTTCAAAAAGTGAGAGTAAAGCAAGAAGATGGATATTTCAGTGTTGCAGATGTTGAATACTTCCTAATAACTCAGAGACCAAGATTCAAAAAACTATTTTATGAGTGCCAAAGAACTAGAGTATGCTCTGTGGCATTTTTGCCATGTTTCTTTTCATGGCAGACCTTCAATAACTGATCAATTTGCTTGTGAATTGCTTACTCAGTATCAAAAGTAATTGCATGGGGTGTAATGGGGAACTACAGTTTGCGCAATGAGACATGCAAGTCAGTGTGTGTACTTAACTAGTTTGTGTGGATCTAGGACTTGAGCTAGTAAACATATAAAAGCTAGATTAATGTGAACTTAATGTTCTGTTATGTATCAAATAATTACAAGAAAGAATTTATTATAGTTTAATGTTTTTTTGTTTTTTTTAAAAAGCACATTCATACATTTGGTATTTTCACTATTTTTGATTTCAATATCCTCAAGTGGCAAAGTCATTGTTTGGTTTTTTATCTTTATGTCGGTCCATTTATCAGATAAACTTCAGTAACATCCAATAACTTTGAAAACTAAAATGAAAGTTTTTAAAGGGAAATATGACCCTGTAAAGGTCATATAGGACATATAGGGGAATATGTTTCCCTATATACTTCATAGGGAAATATGACCCTGTAAAGGAAATGGGCCCCACAGCCCAATCCTAACCTGTGTTGGCACAACCAGTTCACATGGCCTGCACTGTATTCAGCGCAGGATAGGAGGAGTCTGGAGGTCTACTTGGGGAAGGTAATATTTCCCCCCTTACCTCGAGTAACACTCCAGCCTGCCCTATGGGGCTTCTTGTATCTCCACCTGCTATTTAGCTGGTGTATGTCTACCAGCTATTTAACTGGCTGGCCCAGTAGGGGGCAAGGTTATGGTGGGGGCCTGCTCCATCGATCCCACCCCCTTCTACTCTGATCCACCTCCAGCTCCACCTGTCCTGAAACACTGCCTCCCTGCCACACCCTCCACGCCCCCCCACGCCACTCGGCAGCATACTTGCCTCTGTTGAAGCTGGGCCTGTGAGTACATGTCTACTTGTACAGTGTTGCAAATGTGATTTATAGCATATTTCTGATACCTTTGCTGATGTAGCAGCTACTTTGCCGGCCCAGCACAGAAATAGGATTATGCTGCCAGTGGCTTATGGTAACTGTAGTTCAATGTCAAGAAGTACAAAGGATTGTACTTTGGTGCAAACATTCCAACTTCACATATATACTTATGGGGCCTGAGCTGTCAGTGATGAACCAGGAAAGACTTAAGGTTGTGGTGAATAGCTCCATGAAAATGTCTGCTGATTGTGTGGCATTGTGGAGAAAGCAAATTCCATGCTAGGGATTGTTAGGAAAGAGACTGAGAATAAGGCTGATAGTATTATATTGCCCCATAGAAGTCAGTCCTGCCAACCACATTTGGAATACAGGCCTGTCCCCATAACCATGGTGGTTCTGTTCTGGAATACCTGCAGATACGTGAATCCACAGATTCTGGAGGCGAAGGGAGCTCTGCTCTGCTCCTCTCGTCTCCAGAGGGTCTTCTGAACTCAGCAGATGCTGTGGGTGTCTGCCCACTTTTTCCTGTAAAACCGGAAGTGACTTTTTTCACCTCTTACAGAAGCGAATGTGCCTCTGCTGGGCTCAGAAGACCCTCTGGAGCGGGCGTGCGCAGACCCAATCCACGATTAACTGAAAACCATGGATACAGGAGCCATAGATATGGGGGGCCCTGTATAGTCTGATTGTCACACCTCAAGAAGGATATTATGGAACTGAAAAGGGGGGGGGGAAATGAACAGAAAGCTGGAACATCTTCCTTTTACGGAAAGATTACAACATTTGAAGCTTTTTATTTTAGAAAAAGGTTTGAGGGAAGGAAACACGATTGAGACGTATAAAATTATGCATGGTGTGGGAAGAGTGGCTACAAAGGAGATTTTCTCCCCTCTCACAAAACTAGTCAGAGGTCTCCTGCTTGGCAGGAGATTTAGTGTTGCTTTAGTTCAGGGGGTCTTGAAACCCCGGCCCAGGGGCCAGATACGGCCCACGGAGAGCCTTTATTTGGCCTGCGGCCAGCCTCTAATCCCCTGAGAGCCTCTGGCCCAGTTGACCAAACACAACCGGATTTGTGCTTGTGGGGTGGGGGAATAGGGGTCCATTTAAGTGTGTGTTTTATTTCCTGGGCTGTGTTGGTGCTTGGAGGAATCCTGGGCATTTAAGCCCATTCATTTATTCATTATTTCATCTAACATCTATTTAAATTTTATATATATTTTTTCTTCCAGCCCTTGACACTGTGCCCAGATACTTAATGTGGCCCTTTGGCCAAAAAATTTAGAGACCCCTGCTTTAGCTTAAAAGGAGATTGGATGATAAATCCATTGTGTACTAGCCACGATGGCTATGTGCAACCTGCTGATTCAGCAGCTGAATCCCTCATAATTCCAGCTGCAGGGAAGTTGTGGCAGGAGAGAAGCATGACTTTCTCTCCTGCTTGTGGGCTTCCCAGAGGAAGGTTGTTGATCACTGTGGGAAATAGGGTGCTGAACTAGATGGGACTCTGGCCTCATCCAGTAGGTTTTTTATGTTCCTGCCATAAATTTGTCTGGAATTCACTAACCTTGATGAATTTTATATCTACATTTGGGTTTGTGAGTAATTTCTTCCTACAGATAAGCTAATTCAGAGTAGTGACATGGCTCCTATTCAAAAACATTTGCATGGATTGCAGTTTTGTTCTGTCTCCAGTGAATGAAAAGATGGAACATCATTTATTATTTAAAATAATTCAATTTCATAAATACCAAGTGATCTTTCAAAACTATTGCTTATTCCAACGTATAGAGAAGGACTCCATTTTAAACAGTGGAGGAGCAAGAAACCTGGAAGTGGGTCTTTAAAGCTATTTTTCCAACGATTTGGTATCCACTGATTTTTTTTTTAATCAACTGAGTGTTCTGGAACAGAACGCCTGGTGGATAATGAGGCACGACCTGCAACATCTGAAGGTCATGAGTACTTGGGTATTTTTGGTATTGTAAGTATTCTTGGTATTGTTTGCTATCTGGATACCAAGATCTGCAGGTGCATACCATACAGTATGCTGAAACATGTCTAATAATCAATGAATAAAATAGATGACTATTACCAACTTAGTGGTAGTTGCTAAAGATTTTCTGTTTTACTTTGATTCATGAACACTTTAATAGCTTTTTAAAATGGCTGTCTTTACCATATGCACCTTATTTGTTATCACTTCAGTTACATCCAAGAACCTAAAGACTTGCAAATATAGCTAATCAATATGACTTGGAAAAACATTATCAAGGTAACTTCTAGTTTTCTCTTTTAAGTATGACCTCATCTGCTATATACATCCATGAAAAATTCTTAATATAAATTGGCTTTGAATAGAACAGTTGGTTAGATAAAATGAATGAATGAATAAAAGTTACAAATAAGTTTCCTACCCCTCTAAAAATAATGTTTTGTCCCTCTGACAGTGACATAATTTGTAATAGTACTATAGGAAACCTCAAGTATATTGCTCATCATGTATCCTTTGAGCACACATTTAATGCCTTTAATGTATAGATGTGTTACATGTTGAAAAGCAGTATATAAAAATCAAAATAAGGTGGTAGGATGGTAGGGAATGTAAGTTTATGGAGAGACACAGCACATCCACTGAGAGTAACTGTGCTAGGATAAGGAGACTGTAAAGTGCGATGTACTGTGTAACACTATATAATGCAAAAGGAAGTTACTAATCAATACAGCAGATTCACCTTGACAGAACCTTTTATAAAGGTTCTAAATACTTAATAAGGAGAAACGTCTCTTGATTGTTCTTGGGGTTTTTTCATTTTAACTGAAAGTAAGACAGTTTCTTCCTGTGCCCTCTCCTCCTCAATTTTTCAGGGTGATGTTCATTTTAATTTTGCTTTGGAACCTCCAGTAATAGGTAAGTGACAAATACTGAAACCCACATCTGGAATGACCTCTCTGAACTGGCTTTTCATTATGTTGGAACTACTCAATCACATCTTGTTTTTTGGGTGGTTTGAATAGAATGGTCAAGGACCCCTCTGTATTGCATGGAGGAGGAACATGCGCATGCACTTCTCCCCTCCCACCCAGTGTGCTGTGCCAAAGGCACAAATTTGCACATCATACTATTCTTTATGTGCAATTTAAATGCTACCTTTTAATGAGCATTAATAGTACTGTATTACCCTGCATTATTATGTGAAGCAGAATGTTGTGCCAGGAGGGGGAGTGCTCTCATTGCGCACTCATCATGTGGTTGATGGGCCCAGTTGGAAGTATTATCTGAACTGTTTAATTGGACTAAAGGATATGTTTTAGTTTCAGCTATTCTATTCAAAGATAATGTGGCTGACACCTAAAGCATATCCAAAAGATGCGCTTTGTTTGAAACTCTCAGAGAAATAGTGTATCCACTCTATTCATCCCTATCTGCGCTTATAGCAATAGGGCTTGATCAACAAATGTCTCTTTTCTCTCCCTTTTCCATTTTAACAGGCACTGAAATATTTGAAATCCGACCTGCATACAATTTTCTTCCAGCCTTAACATACCTAATCCTTGTTCATATCCTTTTTGAACTATGATGTCAAAGCTTGAATGTAGTATTTCAAATGTGCTGATGACAATGCTTTTCATTCTTGGAAATCATGACTGGATTTCAGAGAAACCCATATTCCCTGTGTCCCTGTGAAGGCTTCTGGCAGCAGCCGTTTCTTTCCTCATGTTTGCTGCTTTGGGGGACTTTTTCTGATTGGTAGGGCTACTGCAGTGAAAAGCTATTGTGTACACATGGAACACCATGCATAGCATTTTACACCCCAGCTTATGCTTTTGTCAATATAACTTGAAACGGTAATGATTTATTGTACTTTGGCATCTTATTACTGTACAAGTGTTCTGTTGTGTCTGCGGATTCAGTTCTCTGAGCCCCATTACATTCATTTGTCTTTATAATGTCTTCAGACACTTTATAGTGTCTTCAGCACTAAGCAAGAATCCTTCCTTTTATCAAACATTATAAGCACACCAGCTTATAGGAAGACAAGCAGGCGGGCAGCCTGAATGCTGGAGAAGACTGAGGGCACAATCCTAACCAGGTCTACTCACAAGTCCTATTTTGTTCAGTGGGGCTTACTCTTAGGAAAGGGTAGTTAGGATCGCAGCCTAAGTGTGTGTTAACAGGAAGCAGAAAGGTGGTGTGTTTCATTGCGTTTTGCATTTAATTACAAATTGAATGGTGGTGGTCTATTATTATTCATGATGGTATTTGAAAAAACCAAGAGTTTCTCAGTTTTGTCCAATAGTGGTGCCAGTCCGCCCACCCCCCCGTCCCCCCAGGAACGTCAGCTCCAGATTCTCCCATCTCCACAGAACCCTACAGAAGGAGCTTCTCCATCAGGAAGGTGGAGTGTGCTCTTTCATTGTTCAGCTTTTTCTCTTAAAATTATTTTAGCACACTTATATCTTCAGTAGTCAATGGGATTGTATCTTTGCTGCTGAAAAGGGGGAGAGAGCATATTTCTTCAGATGTATGAATTTTCAGAACACATTCTCCCTTTCCCAGATCCTTTCAGAGGAATTGTGCAGCCCCTTTTATCTTTGAAAGGATCTTTGTGGGAGGAAGTGGACACATGCAACAACCAATAGCTTCTCTTCCTCAACCATATAAATAGCATGCAAAGAGAGGACTAGAAGTTGGAATAACCCAGTGAATTATCCCCATTCACCAGTTATGCCTTGTTTAAAGAGCTTTCTAAATGTGCCTTTTGTAATGACCCATCATTCATTATTTTTGATCAAATTAAAATATTTTGTGGTGATACTTGTGCTTGTATTTGAATAACCATCCCGAATTATTGCCATTCGTGAGACACTATTGCTTGGTTTTGCATGTTTGTATGTGTATTTAAAATATTTGCTTATTTCCCAGTAGATATATTAGCTTTAAGGGTGTGCCTGCAGCTGGTGGGCTGCACACATACCTTGCTGTGAATGGTGTTCCTGGTTAGAGCTTCACATTAACTTTTTGTAAACAAGGAAATCATAACCTTTTATTGGAGGGGTACTATATCTACCTTATTGTCCTTAGAGACATTATCTTCTACAAGCTGGCACTTGGAGAGAAAAGATCTCTCAGAACGATCAGCTCTCAGGCAGCCATCTGCTTCATGTTGCTGGCACTCTCACTCACAACTGGATTGAGGACCTAATCCTATTCAGCTTTCCAGCACTGGTGCAACCCCAGTGCAGCCCTGAGGTATGTCAATAAATAAATACCTTGAGGAGGCATCTGTGACTGCTGCCCCACTGCAAGATGCAGTGCATACCCCATTGGCACAGCAGCACCGGCACAAAAATTGGATAGGATTGGGCCCTGAGGCAGTTACATTAAGTTAATTCTTGTGATGCTGACGTTTTACATAAAATTAATCTCTCTGCCATTATGGGTGGGTTTAGACTGAAAATGGATAAAAAGCAGCATGGGGACATTCTGCAACCAGAAAGAATAAAAAGGCCCTTCCTTGTTGAGGAAAACAGTGTAAGTCCATTCTAGTGTTGGTACATCCTTGGACAGCAGTCAGAACCTATACAGATACAATGCTGTCTTGTACTGAGCTAGTTTCATTCCATTATTATTATTATTATTATTATTATTATTATTATTATTATTACTAACAGTATTTATATACCGCTTTCAACAAAAAGTTAACAAAGCGGTTTACAGAAAAAATCAAATAACTAATGGCTCCCTGTCCCAAAAGGGCTCATAATCTAGTACTATGTGTTCTCATAGCTAGTAACTTTCTAGAGACTACCCCCAACTCCAGTGCTGCTATTTGGTGATTCTGGAGACTGCTCTTCTACCACTTACCCTGTGTGAAAGCAAAACTTTAGAGGAGGCAAAAGTACAGTCGGTGGTTTCAAAGGACATATTGCCATTTCCCTGCCAACTTCTGGTTTTCCTCTAAATTGTCAGTTTTAAATCAAACTAGAATTTTGACATAACAGTAACAATTTTGGCATAAACAGTAATAGAAATATAATGCAAGATTTGTGGAAATACCTTAGCATTAAATTGTTCATTTTCCAATCTCTCAAGATACCAGTGGTATCTTGTTGCTTTGTAACCTTCACCTTTATCCACGCAGAAGTTCTGTTAGAATGCAGAAGCATATCAGAGCAGGATGAAATTGGCAGGAATACATTGGCAAGCTGAGTGTCATAACTTCTTATAGCTGAGTGTAATAACTACTGTCGCCTCTCTGCGAACTCTTCTAATTTAGCTTTAAATTTCCACGAAAGGAAATGCCTTTGATTTGCCATCACAGCTGTGAAGCTTGTTGGATCTGTAATTATGTTCATAATCAGAGTTAACATATGAGTGCCCATAGCATAATTTTATAATACAGTAGCCCCTCCGCCCATATCTATAGAGGATACATTCCAAGACCTTCCACAGATGCCTGAAACTTCAGATAGTGGTGAACCCTATACTGTATTCAGTACACTGTGTTTGTAGATGGCAGGCTTTAAGACCCTGGGCTGGTTTGCTCTTCCATGTTTACAGGGCTGGAGGGAGCCATTGGGTGAGACCCTTCGAGAGAGCCTGCAGTTATACATGGTGCTCTTCAAAGGGCAGTGCTGGCAGGCCAGGGAGGAAGGAAGAACTTATTGTAATTTCCATGGATAACTGAAACCATGGATACGGGACCTGCGAATATAGGGGGGCTATTGTACCAGCAATACGAGATGAAAATAATATTGTGGCATTTGTAGCAGTCAAGAGACTCTTGAATTTTTACAGAGAAGGACCAGGTTTCTACATCTGTATACACCATTTATAGAGATCATTTTTAACCAAATGGAGTTCCCACTCTTCCCCTAGCCTTCAGAAATTCAGGTACTACCCTTAACTTTTGAACTGAGTCTCACCACTGTGAAAGTAAGAGGTACAAATCGTAAGATGAACTAACTACTCAGGCAAACAAAGTAGACATGGTCTGATCATGTTCTTCGCTTCCTCAAGGCGACAACACATGGAAAGGCCACAATGCTGGTTATAGATACTTTTAGTGGTGTGTTTCTTGTTTAACATTATTTGGATGCAGTGGGGATTTGGAATGCTCTCCTTCGGAAGACCATGTTGGCCCCATTATTGTTTTCACAAGTAAAAATAATCTGTTTCAACATGCCTTTGGATGCCGTAGTGTTTGTGATGTTACATGCTCTGTGAAGATAAAAGTAATTTATAGGTTTGCGCTATGTTATAATAATGTACTGTCTGTAAGCCACTTTTTATATCCAAGTCATTCCCTTTCAACTAGGTGGAGAGGCACTGTTTAGGCCTTTAGGTGATGGTACAGTTGTATTAGTCAAGGAGAAAACACATGTCCCTATTCATCCCAGCATAGTCTCTTCCTGCGGCTATTGCTGTTGTCTCCTTTGTATTGTTTTAGAGATTATGAGCATTCTTGCAACAGGGTGCAAGATTCTCTCTCTCTCTCTCTCCGTCTCTCTCATGTGCAAACTGTTTTGAGATTTTTAAAAGTGATATATAAATATTTAATAGTTCTTAAATATGATTTCACTTCTACTGTCTAGTGTGTATTTCTTCCCATTTTCCAGAAGGCTGTTCAAAATTAGGCATTCCATTGGTGCACTATGAATTCAAAATCTATAAGTCTGGAATAACTGTGTTATGCTGTTCTTTCACTCCCTCTAACTGTAATAAGGCCTAATTAGTTCTGTTCACTGAACTTTCACTATTGATAAGATGACATTTATTTCCAAAGGCATCTGCCTCTGAGGCTTCCCATGTACTTGGCTTCCTCATTCAAGTATAACTGCTTCAAAGTACACTCAACTAAGTGCCCATATCATTAATAATCCCTTTCTGAAGCATTACTGCATCCCCAACAGGGTGGGATGACTGCCATTGCAGAAGAAAATATGCTAGTTCACGGATATTTTGTTAAATGTTTTCCTACTTCCAGTATTGACAGTAGACTTAAATGCAGCCACTTGGGAAGGTAGCAGAATCTCTGTTCACTTATTAAAGTAGGTGTATTGAACTTTTCAAGTGTAATAAGCCAACTGATCTCCTAGGTATGTATGGTAGATTTCCATGCTTTTTAACATCTACATATTAAATCTACTAATTTAGTGGATGTAATGTGGGTTATTAATAACACAAAACAAAATACTTGGTCATACCTGCAGAACATGGTACCTTGACTTTCATCCAACTACTCTTATGTGCAAAGTGTTGACCACTGTTCTTAGTCTGTGTGTCACACATGCCAGGCTGGAGTAACAACAGATTATACTGGGGCACATACTACCTGCATTTATTTAATTTCTGTCCTTCTTTCCTTTTTAAAGCCACCACTACTCAAGGTTGCAGTGGAAAGCTGAGAAAATGTACAGGTCACCTTCTACCTTCTCTGAATCAAAGGTACTTCCTTTGCAGGGCCAGTTGTAGAAAATGCCAGAAACCAAATCTGGAATGTACAGGTTGTGCCTAATTATTCCAGTGGGTTCCAAGCACTCAGGTGGATGGCAAAAAAAAATGCGCTATAGCAAATCAATTTAAAAAACAAAGTTTCTTTGCTCCATGATTTAAAAACAGCCTTGCTGACCTTTGTGAAGTTAAGATAGAGTCATTAAGACTCCACACAATCCAACAATCAGTCTCTCTCAAAGTGCTTAGAAAGGCTTCACTCCAACCCCTCCCTTCACCAATGCAAAGTATCTTTATTTCAGGTGCTCACAGGGGGAAGGGAGAGGTCACCTGGAGAGAGAAGGATAGATGGATTGTCAGCCAGCTGCCCCCCCCCTCTCATTAAGGAGGCTGTTGTTAAAGGACTGTTCAGTTTTTTTAAACTGATTTTAAAGGGATGCATTTTTCCCCTTCTCCAGGGTTCAGCACATTCCTTCTCATTTGCAGGGGCCATTCGTGTTGAGTCAAATCCGTGTATAAAAAATCTGTGTATAAATAGGCTGGACCTGTATGTTCCAACCCAGAATTCCCACTGTTAGGAGCTGGGGCCTAGAATCTGGAGTGCAGCAAGCAAGATGTTCTGTTGACCAGACAAGGACAGAATACCAAGAGTGTAATTTATAATGAATGGTCCTGCTGCTTAATCATAGGGACCGATATTTCACATCTCTTTTCTATGCCTGAATATTGTGTTCAGTAGCCTGAGTGGATCATTAGGAGATCCCAGTCACAGAACATAGGGCTCCAGGTTCAAGGTCTGCACTCTCTGACACACAGGCTGAAAATGTTGTGTTGGGTATTTTTTCTTTGGTGGGAAGGAAGGTTAAGGCATCTTCAACAGGCAACAATTATTCAAATGTTTCTTTTTTTAATGACTAGTTTAGTGCATTGTTTCTCAGCCAGTGGCACAAGTACCATGAGTGGTATTTGAGGTGGTGTTTGGTGGTACTTGCTGAGCAGCAAGACCAGGAACAGCAGTAGGAGGCTTGGCTTGGCAGGCAGAGCTCCAAAGCATTCTTTTCTGCACTCAGTAAAGCCCTCCCGTCCACCCTGAGCCTCTTACTTGTGTTTGTCACTTCACATTTGACCTCTCAAATCAGAAGTAACTGGTGATGATGTCATTGCATGTCATGTCTTGAGTGTCAAGTAATATTACTACAAAGGCGCTTATACTCTTCATTTAAAGAAATAAAGTGGTTTTGTGACTATTAACTATTTTAAACAAATGATCTTGTCCAGAGCTGCTCTTTTCTGCCATCATAAGACCGTAAGCAAGAGACTTCATAATTCATATAATGGCAGACTAAGAAGCATATTTTCTTAGCTCCCTAAAATTAGCTTAAATTTCTGCCCAGTGTTGCATATATGCAGCAGGAACCAAATGTATACACCTGTGTGCTGGGCAAAAATGGGTTAACCTCTCTCTCAGAATAAGAGCCCAATCCTGTGATCCATGTTGCTCCAGCTGGCGCTGAGCCAGTGCTCGGCGGGCGCCCGGGTTCAGTGGCTTTGCGGTCTCCCTGACCACTGGGCTGCGGAACGGGAGATGGGGGCGTGGTCGGGGGTGTGGGGGAGACGGGGTGTGGGGGAGGCATGTCGGGAGGAGGGAGAGAGGCGGGTCCGCAGAACTGAGCTCTGCAGGATCCAAGCTCCGCAGGATTCAAAGGCACTCGGGTAGGGCTGCGCGCCCTACATGAGCGCCTTTAGCAGCGACTGAACGGTCGACGCTGAAGTGAGTAGCCGCATTGCGGGGCTGCTTCCCTTACTCAGGGGAAGGGGACGAACCTCCCCTTCTCCCGAGGAGCCTCCCGTGGTAGTGCTCAGGATTGGGCTGCCTGATGGTTATTAATGCTTAAAGCCTCAAGAAATTGTTAGCTGTTAATGCTCAGTCATCTAAAATATTCCTGGTAAAATGATCAGAAAGAAGAAATCACTTTTCAGAGGCATTTCCAATTTTTAAGATGGATATGATGTTTCAGATAGTACTTTCTCAGTTCTTATCATAAAAGAGTTTTAAGGGGACACAAGTGCTTAAGGCATGCTTTGGTATTTACTATACTGGAAGTAATTTTATACAAGGCTACACTAGAGAACACTGCTGTGTAATTCCAGATCCTTTTTCTGAATGTTTATGTCCTGAGAAGCCAGTTCTGGCTGTGGTTCTTAATATCTATTCACAGCCTTCACATATGGTGTAGCTATCTACAAATCACTTTAATGCATTTTTCCCTACATGGAATTGCTTTTCATGTGAGAAAAATAATGATGTTTTCTGAAATCACTCCTAACACATTTGTGAAATAAATTTTCCCCAGCTTGTTTCTACCAACTCACATGACACAGGGCAGAATTTATCAACTTAAAAACAAATGCACACTTATAAGTTTCCAAGGCTGTCAATAGCATCTATGTGTTTCCATAGAAATGTTCTACGCATATAGAATATAGTGTATAAAGTGCCATATTAATCCCTATCATCTTGAATGCTCATAGGAGTCATGGTCATTTCAGAGTGTTAAACCACTGAGTGTAAAACCTTCATCTGTTTTATGCAGAACCACTATTTTGGAGTCATGTACATTTTCCAAGTTTTATCATGGCTGTTCTGCTATGAATGGGAGCCTGAGATTGAAGAGTCCTCTAGAGCAGTGGTTCTCACTCCTTTAGCACCCGGATCCACTTTTTAGAATGAGAATCTATCAGGGCCCACTGGAAGTGATGTCATGACCAGAAGCGACATCATCAAGCAGGACAATTTTTAACAATCCTAGGCTGCAATTCTATCCACACTTATCCAGGAGTAAGTCCCATTGACTATTATTGTTAAAAGCATCTTCATCGTAGCCTGTTAAAACTACACATCTGTGACATTTCTCCAAATGCAGTAGCATACCTCGGTAGTTTTAAGTCTAATATATTAAAAAATAAAATATTGCAATGAATGGAGATCCACCTGACATTGGCTCATGACCCACCTAGTGGGTCCTGACCCAGAGTTTGAAAAACACTGCCCTAGGGTTTAGGAAGCATTCCTAACTAAACAGTTTTTAAAAAATAACTTCAAATAAATGAGCAATGGGATGAAGGCATGGTCTTTCTGAGTGACAGCAAGGGATAGGACCCTGTCAAGAAAGAGAAAGGAATAGACAGGCTGGACTTGGGGAATAGATTTGTAATTCCCATCATTGGGACTGAGGCATTATTAGCGTTTGAGGTGAAATATGTACTTTTAAGCAACTTTAGAAGCTCAGTACTGCTAATCTTGAAAGACCTGTGACTTGAAATATTTGCTTTCGCTTTGCTTTTTTAACAGTCAATTCTCAACCTCTGGCTGCTAGGTTGAGGCAAGAACCTGGGAGCCCCTCAGTAGTGATTTACTGAGTAGACATGCAATCCTATGCATGTCTACTCAGAAGTAAGTCGCATTAGATTCAATGGGGCTTAGTCCCAGGAAAGTGTGGATAGGATTGGGCTGTTAAATACTATTTCAAGTGTTTGAAATGTTTCCTGCACATCAAAAAATTTTTGTTGCATTTTTCTGTTATACTATATTACAATTTAATTTCCTCCATCTGTCCCATTTCACCCAGGAGAGCTACATATTTTTGTTGGTTTGTTTTTTTAAGAGCTCTGTCCCAGGAAAAGAATTTGCTCCCCCTGTTCTGAATGGTCATGAAGCTACTAAGTTTCTCTCCCTATTACTTATTTTGGTCTTATATATGCCTGTGGCAGGTAAAGCCGAAGACTAGGATAGGTAGCCCAATAAACTGCATTTTAATATCTACATGAAAACATTGGATGAGGTCATCTGGAGTTATGGGGAGCTGTGTCATCTGTACACATCCTTCATTGTGGTTTTTAATATGTTTAGCCTACAAAACACCCCTCCTTTGAAGCATTTCTACTTGCCAGAAACAGAGAGATGCTTAAGTAATATAGCTGATCAGAAATATATCCTGCCTCTCGGTCTGCATTCATTTTGGGCCGGAGGTATTCCTCTACACCTCACTGCACTTATTCACTGACTTGCAAGCTTTTGATATATTTTTTGACAGTCTAGAGTTTACTGCCATAGCTTTGTATGAAATACAGCTTAAAATGTGAAAGCTTAGTGACCCACAGTGATTTTAATTGGCTCTCAATTTAGGGTAATATAGAATGAACCAAATTCTGGAGATGAGTTACATCTGTGTTTATAAACTGCATGAGTGTTTATAGGAACTTGGGCACCATCAGCAAGTACCACACTCAGTTCTGTTCATATGTGAACTCACTATCTGCAAATTTGCTATCCATAACAGGCAGAATTGCTAACTACCTCTTGTTGTCCACACTTCTGTTCTCATTATCCACTACGCGGAGACTTTCTGGAGACTGTGGGGACATTCAGAATGGTACTGTGACCAGCACTAACCCCTTTAAATGAGCTGGAAGAAGCTTTGGCTGGCCATTTTAAAGGGGTTCATGCTGGTCTCGGGTGCCATTCTGAAGGTCCTTGCAGTCTCTGGAAGTTCTCTGCAGCATTCAGAGATCTTTTGGCACTTCCTGCTGCCCTCTGCTGGGTTTCTGGGGGTCTCTGCTGGGTTCTTCTGCTGGCGGGTGAAGTACCCCTTTGCACCTAACCCCATAAGATCAATGGTTCATTATCAGTGAATTCGCTATTCGCTAGGGTTTCAAGGAACCCAACTATAGCGGATAACGAGAACCGACTGTATCTGTATTCTTTAACGAGCGCCGTTGAAATAGAAATATTCACAGTATCATAACTTGCTGGACTGTACCATTTGTGTAGTGCTTCTGTTAGTAGCATGGAGATCTTTTTCACTATTTGCAAATTTAACAATTTTTAATGGTAAGAAAATATACTATTCTATCCTAGAACTAAAATCCTCCCCATGCAAACATAATAATGGCTAAATTTGGGAGAAGCAGCTCTTATTGAAATAAAATTTTCACTCCCCAGGACTGCATAAACTTTTGGCAAACCTTCGTAGGTATACCCAGCCCACTGGTATGCATGCTGAACATCTCCAAAAGGCATAATGAAGTAATGAGAAGAATTATACTGTGTTGGTTGAAAGGGACCTTGGAGTTCAGTCTCCGCTCAGTGTAGGCAAAAGCTACAGTATTTTAGACAGGTAGCAATTCAACCTCTGTTGAAAACTTCCAATGAAGGAGAGCTCCACAACTGCACAAGGCAGGCGTTCCAGTACAAGATAGCTCATACAGTTAGGAAATCTGCTCATGTCTAGTCTAAATTCATGCTCTGTAGTTTCAACCCATTAGTTCTAGCCCTGCCCTCAGGTGCCACATAAAACAAGCCCTCCTTATGATAGCCATTTTTGGCTATCTCCCTTTCATCTTCTCTTATTCAAGCAAACCCTATTCTTCATACTTGCCCGAGTTTCAAGCTTAGGGGAATAAGGGAAGTCTGACAACAGCTCAATAATTGTGAGTCTGTTTTAAAACTTAGACATTGAAGTCTACTCACAGTGTTTTTATGGAATGGTTTTATAAATCAACAAACCTTTCATATAACTTTTCTCTAAACATTTTGTTTTTGAACATAATACTAGCTATAAATTTAGGAGATTTTTAAGCTACGTTTTTTCTTTGCAGTGTTTAATTACTAGTTCCAAACCAATTCTGTTGCAATTTATCCCTATATCCACAAGGGGGCACCTGAAGCCTACTACATGCGAGAACTGGAATTTCACCCAGAAAGTTCATATTTCTGACATGGAATTATCAAAAAAGTTGGATGTCAAAAATTTGCATTCAAATGCAGATTTATATACAGTAAATGAAACTATGAATGCAACATCCTGACTGTTTGACCTGCAAGAAATAAAATCTTAAAGTATTAAAATAATCGTAAATTAGAATTTCAGTGGATGTTGGAGTTTAGAGGCTGATCAGAAATATTTGCAAGAGTTTTGTAAGAGATCTAGGAATCTTCTTTTTATGTCCAGATCAAAAAATTGTATATTTGAACTGGAACAAAGAGGATTTCACACTACCTAATAAGAGGACAACATACCCATCAAAATTAAAGAGAAACCATTGTAGAAGACTTCTGTATTTGCTGGTACCATTTCTTTCTTGTGTAACAGATACCTTTCCAAAAAACTTTAGAAATACAGAATGTCACCCTTCGTAACACTACAATCTGTATACACTTACATGGGTGTAAACCCCATTGAACACCCTGGGCCTTTTTTCAAAGTAGACATGCTAAGTAATCATCATTATTATTAGCAGTATTTATACAGGTTCAGTCTCAGTATTCCTGAGGGTTCCATTCCCAGAACTCATGTGGATGGCAGAAATCGCATTAAAGCAAATCCATTTAAAAAACAATGTCCCTTTGCTAAGCAGTTTAAAAACAGCCTTGCTGAACTTTATGATGTAAGACAGAGTCATTAGACAGGCAATCCATCAATTAGGGAAAGAATGCAAAGTTATTATCTTTCTTTTACACGCTCAGGGGGAAGGGAGGGGTAGCTTGCCTTGGAGTGAAGCTGTTCTAAGTGCCTGGAGAGAGAATGATTGACGGCTAGCCGGCTGCCCTCTCTCGCATTAACAAGGCTATTGTTAAATGACTTTTTTCCTTTAATTTAAAGGACCCTTCTCATTGGGTTGAGATAAAACTGTGGGTGAAAAATCCATGGATAATTAGGTATACCACTTTTCAACCAAAAAAGTTCACAATCTAAAACAATGCAGAAGAACGCAAGCAAACAGTCACTAGAAAAGACATTGTGCTGGGGTGAGAAAGGGCAGTTACTCTCCCCCTGCTAAATATAAGAAGAATGCCACTTGTAAAGTGCCTCTTTTCTAGTTAACAGTTTATCATGCTTAGAATTGTGCTCCAAGTCCTTGATTATGTATTATACTGTAGCTTAGGTCCAGAAACACTTTTGTGTGTATGTGGGTGTGCGTGCGTGCTGTGCTCTGCCTCCTGAAAAGCCATTTCAGATGTTGATGGGGTCTCTGTTACACTGTGAGAGCTTCAGGGGGGGAATGAAAGTGGTAAATTTCCCTGCCATCTGGACACACATGCCTTCACTCATGCAAGGGTTGTTGGGGTCCAGACCTACTTTTAGATTTATCCCTTAGAGCACATCCAGGGGCACATCTGGCCTACTGGAGAATTTTGTCCGGCCCGCAGCATGTGGTGAGGAAGCTTGACTGTTCTGGGCCACAGCAACCTGCTGACAGGCCAGAGAGCCTTGTGCAGAGAAATGCTACCACTGAAGAGACTTCCCCCAAACGTCACCCCAGAAGGCTCTGCAGTTGTGGGCTGTGGAGTGTGTGGGGGTTTTTGTGTGTGGAGGGGGGGGGGGAGAAAAAGGCAAACAGCAAGAGTAACTTCTGCCTGATTCTCAACTCTTCAAATTTTATCACACCCTTTGGAAGCCTGAGAGAAGCCGTTCCAGATACTTTCAATATCCTGGTCAGACTGCTGGCCAATCAGCACCATCTGTCCAACACATACTGGAAAGCATGTTTGCTCTTTACAAATTAATTCATTTTTTAGATTTCTCCCAACTTTACTTATTACTCAATTGTTCCCCAGCTTTTTATCTCTCCAACACATTTTCTTCCCAATCCCTCCAAATTCAAAAAATATATTTTTCCAAAAATATTTATTCTCTATCCTATTCCTGTTTTTCAAAATTCATTCTCCCAAAATTAATTTTCCTTTTGTTCATTTATATCCATTTCCCCTCTTCCTGTGCAAATCAGTTTTGCCTTCTGCTTCCCCCAATCCTTTTTCATAATCCATTCCCCTCTTCTGTTATTTATTTTCTGACTCTCAACACTGTGTCCGATATACAAAGTGACCCTCATGCCAAAAAGTTTGGAGACCCTTATCTTAAAGCAGCAGTTTTCAAACTCTCATAGAGAGTTTGCACCACTGTAAGTTCTTGCAGGGGGGGAGACAGTGATCCCCAGGATCGCATCACTCACGGGGCTGCAGGGACTGGGATGCACTCACCAGTCCCTGCAGCAGCCATCCTGGGGTGCGGGGAACCCTGCGCAAGCGCCTGCAGGGCTCCCCAGCTCGTTAGAAGTGAAAGTGGAGCGATTGAACTCCGCTTCCTGTTCTGCCTCTTCCCTGCCTTCTCGCTGCCCCTGCCCCTTAAGGGGAAAGAGGCCAGGGCCTTCAGGCTGGGGCGTCATGACACCCCAGTTTGAATACCACTACCTTAGAGCAACGTTTCTCAGTCTTTCCCACCCTGCAACCCTCTTTGTCTGGCCAGTGATCCTGGTGGTGCTGGGGAGGTCCCAGAAGCAGCTTCTGGGTTGCACCAGGCCAGCAACCCACTCTGCAGGCCTCAGAAGGTCCTGCAAAAACCTCTGAAGGCTATTTCTGGTTTTTGGGGACAAACCTGTAGAGTCGGTTGCAAGCTGGACACAACCAGGCGGGGGCTTTTGGCCCTCCCATGCCTCTGAAATGGCTTAGATTTGGAGTGAAATGGAGGCGAGGTCGGGTGGGAAGGTCCAGATCACAATCCACCTAGCATGGGCTTGTGCCCCACCAGTGAATCATGACCCATAGTTTGGGAAACCATGTGTTAAAGGGTGTGGACAGATTATACACTTGTACTTAAGCTTGTATATGATCAATAGATGACCCATGTCCAACCTTATCAAATGTTTTGTTAGGTTTTTATTTTGTGTATGATACATTTTTCTTGCTGTATTTCTGTATTTGTATTTTGATAAACTTCCATTAACTAGTCATTAGAAACAGAAACTTGTACAGCAAAAACTTTTTGCCAGTGATAGGAAGAGTTTAAAGAGAATTTGTTTAGAACAACTTAACAGATGCTTCCTATTTAGCTCATAAATGGCCTTGTTCAGAAGCATAACACTCTGCTCCAGCGCCTGGGGCAGTGACATCATGTGACATCACTTTCAGGTTTTCCCCGTAGGAGGGAGTGCTCACTGTGGTGGCTTCGTGCCTCTGATCCTTCTCCTGTAGAGGCTCCCCTTGAAGGGAGAAGGAATGAAGGTGCAAAGGAACTGGGCCACAAATGGTGCGAGTTGGTCACTTCCAGGTTCTCCCTGGAGGTGGCAGCGCTGGCAGCTTTGCATCCCCAGTCATTCCCCTGTGAAGACTCCCCTTGAAGACTCCACCCTAGCTAGATGTGCCTCTGGCCATGTTTGTAATACTAGCTTTTTCAAATGTTGCTGGGGTTTTGTTAATCTGTATAAGAAGTCTGCCAATCTAATTCTGCCATTGATCTTAATCCACATTTATTGATCTTAGATATTAACATACCAGTTAAATTGCGATCAGGTTGGGGTATTTTGCTTCTTGAAGCAAACAAATAGTATGAAAGTAAAAGTACTGAGAAATGGTATTTCTCAGTACTTATACTTGCATACTATTCATTTGTATGGAATGGAGTGGTAGCGGGTCATGAATGACATGGATTCCTGTGGCACGTATGGCAGTGTATTGGTTAAGAGGACATCCTGCTCCCCAAGCACTGAGGAAGTGGATTGAGCATTATAATGCTAGTTGTCAAAGAATGCATTAAGCCCAATAAATGTGAAAGATCCAGCAGAGAAAACTGAGTGAAGTTACTTGACTTGAGATGTTACTTTATACTCAATGCAAAAGTTTATATTATAGCTACCTCACCTGCTACAAAGGCCATTATAGAACTGAAGAAATTGGGCAAGCAGCTCCAAGTGAACATGGTTTGTAACGGTTGATTTAATAGAATAAATATGTATTCAGGTTACATCATCCGTTCTATATGTGATAATGACAGTGCCTTGAAACAGTTGTCATGGAAGCAGCTATTGACTTAATACTCAATAGTGCCCTAGATTTGCTGCAGGATGTAAACATCTCAGAAATGAAGGTATTTATGAAAAGGAAGAATCGGAAGCATCAAATACCTTCAGGATTTTTGGAGGCTTTGGAAAACCATGGTAACAGAAGCGGAGAGCATGTACACGGCGGATTAGAAAAGTTCAAGCAAATCCAAATGAATGACAGCATGGTGGTTGACCAGAATCAAAGAAGCTACTAAAGCAAGTAAAGGCTTTCCTTTTTAAAAAAAAAAATGTAGAAGCCTTGTCCAAATGAGGAGAATGAAGGAAAAATTCTAGCTGGAGAAAAACCCTACCTGGAAGAATAGATTGCTAAAAACCTATATCAGAAACTATGTCATTTTCTAAACTATCACAGCTCCCCGCCTATAAGTCGATCTCACAGATAAGTCGAGGGCAGGTTTTGAGCCCCAAATCATGAAATTTTCTGTGACCCTTGGATAAGTTGGGGGTTAAACTTAGGGGGGTCTGACTATAATTTTGTCTGATTTTACCTGATGCCAGATCCTGAAAAATAACCTTCCAGTAATTGTTACCTAAAAACTGTACAGTTTCTAATTTATTAAAATTACAATAAAAGATCATAAGATGCATTTTTGTTCATTAACTTTTAAAATTCTGGTCTTCACAACATTTGTATAAACAGTGTCAGAGTAAGTGCCTGTAAACAACATACCAGCAGAACCATTAATCAAATCCTTCTTTAAGGTGCCTGGTGCATGAAGCCAGAGGCTCTGCATATAACATGCAACATAAAACATGCAGTTGGGAGTGTGAAGTTCAGTTCACCGCAGGGAGACAAGCAACAAGGACTGAGCTGCGCACAGTTGCAACCCTCTACTCAGAAGCAGAGCCACTGCTTTCCATGCGTGTTACTCTTAAGCAACGGTGCATTGCAGCCTGGGACCTTGTTTCAGATGGAAATGAGGATCATATCTTGGGGTTTTAAAACCAGACCCCTAAACTTGGGTGTGTGTGTGTGAAATTCTTTGCAAATGACTTGCCAGGAATGTTCAGAGGCAGCAGCAAAAGAAAAGGAGGCATTTCCCTTCTTCTCCAAACTGGTTCCTATCTTGGATGGGGTATAGAATGGGGGTCTGGCCAAATCCAGGATGGGGAAGGCGATCATTTTTAAAGAGATGAACAGAACTAAAGTTGCATGCTGGATGTCTCCTGGGACATACCCTACAACTTGAGAGAGCAGGTTTGAACCAGCTATATAAAACATACCCTGATATTTCTGAGACAGGTGGTCTGTGGGTTAGTTTGGTAGCCAGACCTGGACTGGGACACAGAGCGGTTTGTATCTGATGTTGGGAAGCCTGTCCAGCATCCCCAGCTGCATCGTTCCACCCTTGGGAATTATAGATAGGTAAGCCCAGGGCTCAACTGAATATTGACCTTGCTGGTCAAGTCAGAGGTAAAATGCTGCTGATAGTGGTAGATGCAAAATTGCTAGAGGTTTTTATAATATCTTCAATCACAGCTGAGGCTACAATGAGGCAGTTCAGACAAATGTGTCACCTTTGGCTTACCTGAAATCTTAGTCACTGATAATGGCCTGGTCTTCACAGACGTGTGGAATATGCTAATATCCAGCACATCCACACTTCCCCCATCATCCTTCCTCTTAAGGGCTGGTGTAGTGACAGTTTGTGTCACCCAGTGCAGGTGTCACCGCCATGATGGACCTCCTCCCATGCAGTGGGCCGGGGCAATGTTCTGGGCTGTGGGCATGGCGATATACCTTTGCCCCACCCCACTGGCTTTTTAGCTACACCTTTTTATAGAACACAGATAGTTTTTTCATTGCATTCTGCTGTAAATTAGGCATTGAATGGTATATAACATGATAGTATTCCTACAAATTGCAATTTTAGATATTTTGGTCATTAGTGGCATTATCCCCCCCCCCCAAGGGTGTCTCCTTACTAACACCGTATTGGTTCTATGCTGTGTCATAATAACATCTCATTAGCTGTTCAAACAATCATTTGGTTCATTCTGAATTAAGGAAATATATTTTTATTTTACATAAGATAGTTGCATTTTTTCTGGATTTTTAGATATAACTTTTGATAGAATGGAGGTATTTCACTCTGGGGCTTTTCATTGCATTCTGCTGTAAATTGTGCATCAAATGGTATATAACGATAGTATTATTCCTAATAACAGCAATTTTAGCGATTTTGGTCATTAGTGTGCATCACCTGGTTTGGCCTGCACCTCCCTAGTGATGCCACTGCATAGGGAGCAGTGCGGTCAGGGAAGCTGAGGTTGCTACATGTGAGACAGCTGCCTCTGGTGCTTGTGCCATTTTCTGTGTGGATTAACAAAAAAACTCACAATTAACTATCAAGAAGTAATAAATGATTACAAAACAATTAAAATTCTACAGGATGGCTGAAATGGAAAATTTGTTTTCCAAAAGTGATAGCATTACTTTATTTTAAGCATATCATTATATCTATTCATTAAATTGCTGCTGATCTTCCATCAGTCTAACTGAGCTGTTCTCAAAACATTCTTTGTGCAGTAGCCCTTCACTCCTAAAAGTTATTTGCGGTGTCCCAAAGAGCTTTTGTTTGTATGGGTTCTACCTATTTATGTTTACCACATTAGAATTCAAAACTTGATAAATTATATTTATTTTTATGACTTTTAAACATAACGTTTTCGGTGCCTGTTCCATAGTGCTTGGAAAATGCATGCACACACAAGCTAAATATCTTAAAATATTTTAAAACATATTTTATAACTGCCTGGATACGACTTGCTCCTCCTGATAGAAGATGCTTCCCTGTCCTGGTCGTGTGCCCACCCCAGCTTCTGCTGCAGGGGACCCGGCCAGGCTAGAGATGAGTACAAGGAAGGATGGTGTGTCCTTTCAGAGGTGATTGCTGGGGCACCTGCGCAAAACAGTCCCACACCAAGTTCTGCAGGAGCTGCTGTAAGAGACCAGTGGTCCAAAAGAAGCATGGGGGTTAAACTCCAAGAGAAGGGTGGTAGAATGAGCAAACAGAGGCAAGGCTGGGGGTTTAAGGGCAACAACTGGGAATGTGCTTGCAGAACTTCTGAAGGGGTCTCTGGGAGCCCCAGGACTCCAAGGAGCACAGTTTGAGCAACACTGATCTGTCTTTTAGAATAAGGTATCAGTTGAAGTAGTAATCATTTTTACTCAGTGATACAGTTGATTTTTGTTTTTCATATGTAAGAGATCTTGATCAACTTATCCTCAGCTATGAAGTTGTGAAAGATGGATGTGCCACAAGAGACTCCACGATTAAATAATAACCAGGCAATTTCACAGTATAAGAAAAAGTAGTTACAGTACTCAGCTAGACTTGTATGACACAAGGCTTGTAGGACAACATTCCAAGAAAAAAAGACATACCCTTCTCAAGACTCCCTTGTTTAATTGCTTTCTTTTAGCCTTAAATACATGCCTCATTTTTTTTTTTTTTAGTTAAAATGGCTTTTTAGGATTTTTTTTTTGTTCAAATGGCTTTTATCTGTAAATATTGTAGTCTGAAATGCTTTGTTCTGCTGTTTTTTGGAAAGGGCTACTGTTTGAAATTTCACAAACATTGTGTTAGAAATTGAACCCTTTATTTTTTCATTGCACTTCCATGAAATAATGATTCCACTAGGACAGGGGTGCCCAAACCCCGGCCCTGGGGCCACTTGCGGCCCTTGAGGCCTCTCAATGCGGCCCTCAGGGAGCCCCCAGTCTCTAATGAGCCTCTGGCCCTCCGGAGATTTGTCAGAGCCCACACTGGCCCGATGCAACTACTCTCAGCATGAGGGCAGCTGTTTGACCTCTTGCTTGAGCTGTGGGATGAGGGCTCCCTCCACTGCTTGTTGTTTCATGTCTGTGATGCAGTAGCAGCAGCAAAGGAAAGGGCAGCCTTGCTTTGTGCAAGGCCTTTTATAGGCCTTGAGCTATTGCAAGACCTTCATTCATTCATATAAGGTCATCTTTAATATATTCATTTATGTAAACTTATGTAAATTTATTCAAATTTTAAATGTAAATTAATTCTTTTTTCCCCCGGCCCCCGACACAGTGTCAGAGAGATGATGTGGCCCCCTTGCCAAAAACTTTGGACACCCCTGCACTAGGAGTATCCCAAACTTATTCACCACGTGAATCTCCAGCTGATGTGCCACTCCCCAAGATCTGCAGCTGATGTGCTGCTCCTCTGCCAGCATGTACACTCGCACGCACGCAACTTGTTTACTTGCTTTATTGGTGTGTGCATTAGCACATGTCCTTTGCTGCCAAGTGTCAGCATTAAGCTCACTAGCTTGCACTGGCCAGACAAAGAGAAGGCAGTGGCAGTGATCTCATTCCAGCGCCACTTCCCCAGTCTTTGGGAGTAGCTCCAGAGGTGACCCTGCAGCTCATCCCACTATCTCATTGAACCTTTTTCCTTCCTCCATGTCTTCCTTTTTTGGAAGTGGGCAGTCCTTTTCCTAACTTCCTTCTTCTAGGCCAGTGTTTCTCAAACTGGTGGGTTGTGACCCACCAGCTTGTGTAAAGCTTCCCCCATACTTTTAAGGGAAGGAGGGAGGTAGCGACGCATGTTGCTAATGGGGATCATGTCGCTAACGGGGGTGAAAGGGGACTATTTTTACTTACTGAGGGCTGCTATCAGCTGCAGGAGTTGCAGAGAACACTGAGCAGCCCTCTGCAGGGCTCCCCAACGCTTGGAATGTTGACGTAGAATGTTAGAATGTTGAGGAAAAACCTGTTGCCAAGCAACCAGGAAGTGTGTGAGGATTCATATAACTTCCTTTTGGAAAACTGGGAATTTTGCTAAAGCTGTACTTACAGCACGAAGCTGGAAATATTTAACACTCCAAAATTGCTTGGCATAATATTCATTCACAAAACCTTAATTGCTAAAAATAAAATAGATCAACCATCTGAGGGCATAATGAATCATAATTCTTAAAAATGCTTAAAGAATAAGAGCAGTGGGAATAACACAAATGTAAAAATTGTGATAACACACAGTAAAAGTTGTGATATCCAGCATTGAAGCATTGCTGGATATTGTCATTTTCTGGATATTAAAACATTATACCTAACATCATTATATCCCTCCTAAAAGTCTCTCTGCAATAGCACCAAAGATACCCTCCACCACTCTTCTGCTTTTCATTTGCCTTAGTTGACCTTTCCATTATGAACTCAGCCACTTCAAATTGTGGCTGGGTACTGCCAGTTAAGAGAATAGCAAAATTTTCTGTTTGGTCAATTTCCTGGTCTAATGAATCTTTCCAGAACATCAGGCCTCAAATATTGCAAATTAAACTATTTGTTTTGATATGTATTGAGATTGTGTTATAACTAAACATTCTCTTTGATGGGAGGGGAAAGGTATAAAGGAACAGGAAAGTCAGCATTAAAATCAAATGGTAGTACTGTACAGACAAAAATATAGTCAAAATAAAAATTATTTTGTCCCCTGCTGAATACAGGGGACCCCCTTGTCTGTGGATCCTGTATCCACTGATTATCTTATCCATGGATTGAGTCCATCGGGCTCCCTTGTGCCCCCCTGCATGTTCTGCCTCTGGAGGAGAAGGGAATTCCGTTCCCCTCTGGAGAGTCCTCTGAGCCCAGCCGAGGCCACAGACAGATGTCCGCAGCCTCTGCAGGACTCAGATTGAGCCTTAGAGACAAAAAAGTCACTTAAAGTTTTTCGTAAAACCGGAAGTGACGTTTTTCATGCCTCATAAGGCATTCTGGAATGGAACCCCCATGGATACGGGGGCATGTCTGTATAGTGAGGCACTAATTCATGAAATGCAATATCTGATTGCAAGAAGGCTTTCTGACTATTAAGAAAATTTACCATAACTGAGCAAATGTTTGCAGAAGCTGACTGCTGTTTGTATGACTTGATGAGCTTTCATAGGTATCAGTGCCAACTTTGCTGAATATGTACTTGAACTTGGGTAATTATTTGATCTTGTTTCAGTCTGCTACAAAAAGGTAACAGAATACCTGGCAATTGGAAGCTTATAATATGGGCAGGGTTTTGTGTGTACTGTGATGAAAGTATTTGGACTGAAAGCTGGACTAGATATATTTTAAACAAATATTTTGTATTTTATGCAAGGATTGAAAACCTGCTGAATGTAGTATTGGTTGTAAAATTCTTCTTGGTTTCATCTGCAATTTAGTGCCTTTGTGGATGCAATGATAGACTTAAAAGCAAGTAAGCAATGCCTAGTGACATCTTAGAAACTAAAACAGTGGCTGGTTTCTTGTAGTTGTGGGAGGGACAGTACAAATTCCCTTTATAGCTCCTTATACCTCTCTACAATCAGCGGAAGTAAAATTAAAATTCCAAATAACTTGACTTTCATTATTTATACAGTACATAATCTTGATTTATATAGACCAGTTTATACAGGTGAGTTCAGCTTGGTGTAGAATTGTAATTGTATTTTGTTTGTTAATTCAGAGTATACACATCCATACCAATGGAGTAACTACAGACATATTTCATAGTGGAAAAGAACAACATTTTCAATATATTTAAAACCTTCCTGACTTAATGTTTTGTCTGTATCTCCACCGTGTATGGGTCTTAAAATATCATTTGCCTTTTATGGTGGACAGACAGGGATATCTGTCTTCTGTAGGTCCCCATCAAATCTGTGTTAGCCTAAGGGGCAGTGTTTTGTCACTAACCAGACCGCAACTCTAGTGTGAGTAGGCTACTGAATTGGAGTTAAGAGGGTATGCTGTCATTTATCTCTGATTTTTATAAACCTCAATTACCATATCAAACCTTATCAAACATACAAAAAACCAGATATATGGGATAGGTAGCTTGATCTGCCTTTGATTTTCCAGGTTGTCATTTCTGAAAATGAAGTCAAATAAACTAAAATTCTATCTGAATAAAGCAGAGATTGGGAGGAGAGGGTCTGATTGATGTATGCAGGTGGATACTCCCATGTTCAGTGACATTACAACTTCCCCAGTGGATAGCTTGGGGGTTATCCATAAGAATAGACCCGCTGGGTCAGGCCATAAGCCCATCTAGTCCAGCTTCCTGTATCTCACAGTGGCCCACCCAATGCCCCAGGGAGCACACAAGACAACAAGGGACCTGCATCCTGGTGCCCTCCTCTGCATCTGGCATTCTGACATAGCCCATTTCAAAAATCAGGAGGTTGCCCATACACATCATGGCTTGTAACCCATGATGGACTTTTCCTCCAGAAATTTGTCCAATCCCCTTTTAAAGGCATCTAGGCCAGATGCCATCATCACATGTTTTGGCAAGACCAACTACCACAAACCACAGACCACAGACCAACTACATGCTAAGAAATATTTTATTTTGTCTGTCCTAACTCTCCCAACACTCAATTTTAGTGGATGTCCCCTGGTTCTAGTGTTGTGTGAGAGGGTAAAGAGCATCTCTCTATCCACTTTATCCTCCCCGTGCATAATTTTGTATGCCTCAGTCATTTCCCTCTTCTGGCACCTCTTTTCTAGGCTGAAGAGTCCCAAACGCCGTAGCCTTTCCTCATAAGGAAGGTGCCCCAGCCCAATAATCATTTTAGTCACTCTCTTTTGCACCTTATCCAGAACTAACCTCTGCCTCTTGGTACTTAATTAATTGGGTGACATCTTTTGTCAGGGGTACCTTTTTCAAATTTGGGGTGGTTTGCCAGCTGCATCTTCTTGTTTGCTGTGTTGATTTAGTCATAGTATTTTTGGGGTTGGACTATTCTAAAATATGTTCTGCCGCTCTGTCCAAAAATCAGAGTTAAAGGAAATGGTATATGAAGCCAAAAATTTTAATGATGGGTGGTTTTGATGAGAGTTTTGTATTGAAATCTTGGGTGTATTTTTTTAAAATGCTGATATAGAAACTCATATGTTGTAAAATTTGCAATACAAGTCTAAAAGTTGGAAGCCCTCATCATCATCATAACAGCACAATAGTTTTAGTTGCCTGCTATGGTTTTGCTATAATTGAATTTTTTCCCTCCTGTGTTTGGTGATAGCTGTGGATGGATTTCTAAAAACAGATGAAAGGCAAAGACTAGCCAGGGAAAGGAGAGAAGAAAGGGAAAAATACCTTGGTAAGTTTGCTTTCGCTTTTTCTTCTTGGTGGTAGGAAGACAGTCCACTCTGGATATGCACTGAAGATCTAGACCAGGAATGTCAAACCCATTTATTTGGCCGAATAGCATTCGGTGCTTACTGAGAGTCTTAGAAAGCAACCCGGAGTCATTTTTGGATGACTTCTGGTTTTACTGGAAGTCATTTACTGGAATGACTGGAATGATAAAAAACATTCTAGGTGACTTTCAGAGGCTGCATATGACCTCTCTGAGGCTCAGAACAGCTCTGGATGTGACTGGAGCAAGGCTGCAGTCATGTTCGGAGCAAAGGTGGGCTCCAAAAATTGTGAATTTTGTTATCCATGGTTTTCAGTATCCATGGCTGGGTCTGGCAGTGGAGCCCCTTTTGATAAAGAAGCTTCACCTGTATTAAGCAGATGGCAGGAAATAAGCACTTTATTCACCTGTAGAAACTCACTAGCTGCAAATGACAGAAGAAAAAAAATGCAAATCTTGATCATATTTTCAAGATAAGGGAGAGCTCCATTATCACTCTGGGAGAGCCCAATTGTGTGAACCGCCATTTCAGCAGTGTTTCTTCTGTTGAGGCATCACTTTTGCAGAGCACCTCTCAGTTCTGGCTGTGAAATGATACCTCAGCAGAAGCAGTGCTGCTGAACGGGTGGTACACATGATAATTTGGCTCTCCAAGGACCTTGACAGCGTCTCCTTCTCTCTCCCCTCTTGGTCTGTTTCTTCTTGTGGTCAAGTATCTTGTGGTCTTGTGTACTCCCTAAGGGATCTGGTGGGCTGCTGTGAGATACAGGAAGCTAGACGAATAATAATAATAGATGTATTTATATACCGCCTTTCTAGGTCCTCAGATTTCTCCTGACTTTATTCAAGGCAGTTTACATAGGCAGGCTAATTTAAATCCCCATAGGGATTTTTACAATTGAAAGAAGGCTCTATCTTTCAAGAGCTACAACAATTCAGATGTTTCGTTCTGATCTGGCCTCCATCCTGGCCTCCATCCTCCCATGCTCAGAGCAGATGGAATAACTCGGCTCAGCTTGTCAGCTGCTTCAAGGTCGCACGGTGCCGGTAGCCTCGAACTGGCGACCTTTGGATGTTATCTTCAGGTAAACGGAGGCTCAACCCTCTAGACCAGACCTCCTGCCCAGACTAGATGGATCCTGGGCCTGATTCAGCAGGGTTCTTCTTATGTTCTTCTCCCATAGTGTTTCTTGTCTTCTGAGGCTTCCGTCTATCTCTCTGTCCCAAAGCCTCGGCAGAAGTGGCACTGTTGAAAGGATGGTGTTGGGAGAGCCAAGTTATTACATGGGCCGGGTAAAGCGCTTTCATGGGCTGTATCCGGCCCGTGGGCCTTATATTTGACATTCCTGATTTAGATCATACATGGGCAGATTTCAGGTTTTAAGCAACAACTTTTGGGGGGGAGGGGCTAGAGCTTGGGAGCTACCAGTGTAAAATGGTGACTTAGGGAAATGGACCATGTTATAGAATTGTGGCTTGTACAATAATTTAAATTTGTTTTTGTTGATGATGTTTGAGAGCCACAGTATTTAAGAAGCATTTAAATTCTTAAATATATTTACTCATCATGAGCATTAAACTTACATTTTAATCCAGAGGACTCTCAGTTTATAGTTGGTAAATAATTATAAAGCTTGCAAATTTATCTTTTTACATTACTGTAGATCAGCTATTTTCAACCACTGTGCTGTGGCATACTAGTGTACCACGAGTGGTCCACAGGTGTGCCACAAGAATTTGGGGGAAGATCATTTATTAGTAGGGCCAATGGGGATGTGAGCCCCCCACTGGCAGCATGATGTGCCTTGTCAGTTGTCAAAAACGTGATGGTGTGCTTTTGACTATTTTGATGCCTTGTCAGTGTGCCACAAAATGAAAAATGTTGAAAATTGCTGCTGTAGATACTTGAGTATAAGTCGATCTCACAGATAAGTTAAGGGCTAGTTTTGAGCCAAAAATCAGGCATTTTCTATGAGCCAAAAATTTTCTATGACCCTCTGATAAGTCAGTGGTAAAACTTAGGAGGTGTCTGACTATAATTCTGGGACTTCTGGGATACCAAAAAACATAGGTCCTCAGGTCCCATATTAAAATGCCATAGTACTGTTTGTGGATGGTTGACTAAGACCCAGAGACTTCCTGCCTGCTTGCCTGCCTGATTGACCTGCTGGCTGGTTTTGTCTCCCTGCGAGAGGGAGTTGTTGGGAGAGGCAAAGAGGAAAGTATGGCCAGCCAGAGCGTGAGATTGTGCACTTTGTTGGCATCCGAAGGGAATTTTTTTCAATCTGCACTTGTACTGTGTTTGTACATGGCAGACTCTAAGACCCAGATCAGCCTTCCTGCCTGCCTGAGAGACGTGCTCACTGGCTAGTTGCGAAGTTTCTTCCTGCAGGAAGGCGCTATTGGGAGAAGTAAAGCATGGCCAGCCGGAGCGTGAAATTGCCCAGGGTGAGCTAGTGCCTGCTACTCCTCTGGGCCTCTTCTGGCTGCCGCAACACCTCTGAACTGCCCTGACCCCTGTGTGGCCCACAGATAGGACGAGGAAACTATCTATACTGTAATTTTGATAAAAATGTCTCGCATTATAGCCGAATATGTGTGGTAATTGTGATGCAAAAAGGAGCTCAGTCAACAAATTTCCTTTCCTCCCCCCCCCGTTTTTATTAGAACAAAACTGAAAAGAGAAGATAACAAATGAGATAGATAGCAAAGTCCCTAAAGATCCCTACAGAACAAAAAAGAACATAAAAATGCAAGAGTGGAGTGGTATGTCCTAATTACTTGGAACATTCCTTTTGTATGCTCCATAGCTTCAGCTATCATATTTCCATGAGCTGCACATTATATGTCAAAGAGCTGCGTGTGGCTCACAAGCCACAGTTTGGCCACCCCTGATATAGACGTTCTGCCATCCAATACCCACAGCCTGGCTGCATCTTGATGTCCCAGTCCATTCTTATTTGGTAGCAACATTTCCAACATTTTTGATTCAGTAGGATTTTGCATCAGTGGCTGATATGGTAATCAGGGTAACAAAATATGGGAAAGCTGGCAACAACCATCGAGAGCAGATGCAATGTGTGAGGTAGACTTTGGTCCTGTTTGCTATTTGGGGGGTTCACTACTATGTGTCTTAGTCCATATAGTAGGAACTTTTCTGCACAGCTTATGCCTTCAAAGAGAGGTAAGTTTCCTTTCACTCTGGAAATCTCGAATCTAAGTGCAGTTTCATCAAAGTGCAGTTGAATTTTCCAATTAACAAATCATAAAGGTGAATTAATAGCATAAATTATTTGCTTTCTTGATTGTTCTTGTTGTATCTGGTGTGCTTGTATTAAAAAAACCTCCAACATGCTGGTGGACCAAGATCTTTTTGGACACCGTCATTCTCTTTCTAGTTTTATGACAGTATACATTAACTGTAAAAGAATACATATTAATGAACATATCGAAGTAAAAATACTTTCTTTATTTAAGCTGCCAGAGAGCAGCAAATCTTAGAAAAAGAAAGGAGAGCAAAGCTTCAGTATGAAAAGCAAATAGAAGAACGATGGAGGAAGCTAGAAGAACAGAGGCAGAGGGAAGAACAAAAGAGGGCAGCTGTTGAAGAAAAGAGAAGACAAAAGCTCAGAGAAGAAGAGGTAGGTAGTATATTAGCATTCCATCTGTCTGCCTTCAGGGTTCTTCCCTTTATTGTCTGAGCTGTGATGATCTCATGGACTTTTCAGGAACTTCTAAGGAATGAACTGAGGTCATACTGTTGACTCAGTATACTGTCAACCAATGTAGTATTTCATTGAAGGAAATTTACTTATTAAACGATTTATATAATGCTTTTCTGGTACTCAGAGTAGTGTATAGAAATAAAACATATAAAAAATTCAACAGCTGGATAAAAAGCATTAAAATAAAACAATTAAAACCATTACAAATTAAACAACAATAAAAGAGCAGAGAAATATGTAAAAACAGCTGTAACATAAAAGCAGCAACAGGAGTGAAAAGGGGGTCCTTTCCTCCCACCTCAATGGCCAAGCAAAAGAAATAGGTCTTTAAACCTTGCCAGAACCCATATAGTGAGAGTGCTGTACTCAAGTCTTCTGGTAAATGATTCCAGAGACGTGGTGCCACAACAAAGAAGATCCTGCACCTTGTTGCCATCCCCCTTGGCTTCAAATGGCAGTGGTATTATATGGTACCCTTGAGATATCCTTGTCCTATGTCATATAGTGCTTTAAAGGTAATCACCAACAACTTGAATCAGGCTTGGAAAGGAATGGGCAGCCAGTGTAGCCTTCAGAGCAACGGCTTGGTAGACTTAGCATAATGAACCCCAGTTGCCAAACGAGACGCCACATTCTGCACTAACTGAAGCCACTCATAGGGTGTATTACAGTCATCTAAACGAGATGTCACTAGGGTGTGGACCACTGTTGTCAGATCTGACTGATTCAGGTACAGCCACAGCCAGCACACCAGCCCAAGCTGGGCAAAGATCCCTCCTGGGTACAGATGCCACCTGAGCATCCAGGGGCAACTGTGGATCCAGGAGGACTCCCAGGCTGCAGACCTTCTCTTTTAGAGGGAGTGCTACCCCATCCAGAGCAAGTTGTGGATCTAATACCTGCGTAGCAGCCTTCCAGATCTGGTGGACCAGATCAGGTGTCCTGATTTAATTTCAGTTTATTTGTCCTCATCCAGGCCCCAACCACTTCCAGACAGTGCCCCAAAATGTGACAGCCCCCTTGGAAGCTGGTGTTATCCAAAGACAGAGCTGGGTGTCTTCCACATATTAGTGACACCCAATTCCAAATCCCTGAATTACTTCTTTCACACACACCCCCAGTGGTTCCATCTAGATGTTAAATAATGTGGGAGACAAAATAGATCCCCAAAAGACAATGGCCAGATATCCCTCAGTCTCACCATCTGGGTTCAGTCTGCCAGGAAGCAGAAGAATCACTGCAAATCAGTATCACCAATTCCCAGCCTGGGCAGCCGGTCCAGAAGAACACCATGGTGTTGAAGGACACCATAGCAGTGTTGAAGGCCGCTATGAGGTCCAACATGACCAAAAGGTATGCTCTCCTTCATCTAGTTCCCAGCGCAGGTCATCAGTCAAGGCAACCAAGGCCGTTTTCAGCCCGTAGTCTGACCTGAAACCAGATTGAAAGGGGTTCAGATACTCTACTTTTCCATAAACCCCTGAATCTGAGACACCACCACCTACTCTTATCTACCCCCTCCCTGAGAGATGAATTTACTATCCTCCCTGTCCAATCAGCCACCACCCTGGGCAGAACATAAGAACCACACTGGGCCAGGATCAAGAGATCAAGCAGCAGGTCTCACACTCCAGAGAATTCTGTCCACATCCTCAGGCTTTATAAAGAATCCCAAATACTAACTGGGCAGAGAGTTGCCTGAGGGATATCTATAGACTCTGTCAATGTGGAGTCCAAGTTGAGTCAAATCTGAGTGACCTTGTTCACAAAATGCTTTGTGAAAGCATAACAGCTGGCTGAGGAGAATCTCCCTGAACTTCCTGCAGTATTATATACAAGCCCCTCACAATGCTGCTCTGCTGGATGACACGATAGATTTATCTCCCTAGATTTGCCAGAATCCATTGACAGTTGCTTGTCCTAGTCCCGACTGGGGAGAAGTATGTTGGAGAAGACTTCTACTTCCCTTGGGTTTATCTTTTTATGCCCTTGGATTGGTTTCTCCTGCAAGAGTTGCCCCCCCAGGATGGCTCTGCTGTCTCTTGGGCTGTAAGATTCCATCTTAGCTTGTCTGAGTTGTCACATCCTTGGAATAGATGCACAGGCTTCATTTGGTGGAAAGTACACAGAACTCCTACAAAATTCTGAACTAAAACTATTAGTAGTATAAACAATCCAGTCTTGAGAATTCTAGTCATGCTCTGTGATTGGTCTGGCATTTGACCAAGAAACATTACTCAGGAAACTGGTCTGGGGGACGGGGCAGATAGCCAATGCATTAGAATCTTTCCGGGGGGGGGGGGGAGAAGAGAGAGAAATGTGATGGATTTGGGGCATGGAATTGGAAAAGAGGGTGGTGCTTTTTACCCACTTGCTATCAAACTTTGACAGGCCTTTAGCTAGTAGAAATAGTGAAAAGCATAAGAAACAATAAATGACAAAAAAATAAAATGAATTTTTCAGCTGTATAGCAGGTTAAAAAAAAAAACACCAGCGATTGCGTACTTAAAGTATGGGCTTTTTGTGGTTGGGAGGAATCATTGCAGTAGCTGAGCCTCACCACTGAAGGAGGAAACTGAGCTCTGCTGAGATGACAGAGTTAATGTTTCTCATGCATTATTCTTAAACAAATTAAGCCTAGACAGAGCCACAGCAGCAGACTTGCCAGCGGGAGCAGATGCTTGGAGGTGATGTAACTTGTGTTACTAACTTCAGCCTATGTAGTGACCTCAGTGGTGACTGCAGACAAAGGATACATCTATCTGGAGGTGAGTGGATGTAGTGATGCTGCCTTTGCTTATTTTTTATTTAGCATGTTGGTAACGGGAACCCTTTAATTACTGAATGTATCTACAGTCAGAATAACATTGGATTTTTCTGTAGCAGGAATCTTTTTAAACAGATCTGTTTTGATTTTATTTTTGCAATAATTGGGAAGGAACGACTAGAGGCTATGATGCGGCGGTCCCTGGAGCGAAGTCAGCAGCTGGAGCAGAAACAGAAGAGATGGTCATGGGGAGGAGCACTGGCTGCAGGCTCGGGCGAAAGAGATGGTGAGTGAAACAGGCTGGCTGCATTGCAGATTCCAGATTGCAAATGCTTGAGGGTTTTTAAAAAAACCTGTCTTGGTGTAATCTGTTATGTGAAAGAGAGCCTGTTGAGCTGCATTATTAATAAATATTTTTTTGTTGCTTACTGAATTTCACTCATACCTTCTTGGAAACAAGCCAATACCAAAGTTTATCTGTGCAGGGATATGCTATAATTTTTTTTAAAACACCAAACACTTGAAACAAGCCTCTGCACTGAATTGCCTCGCAATGGCTGTCAGCTCTGTATGACTTTGCAGAAGATAATCTATTTTTGTCTCAGGCACTCCTAAAAGCTCAGGGGACTTCTGGATGATTATGCAGTATTTACAGCTGAAAACGAATTCTTCTTTTCCTAGCTCTTGCTGCTCTCTTTTTGGTTTGGTTTCAAAGCAAGTTATTTTACCACCAACCATGTATGAGCTTTTTTGTTTCAGAATTCATTCAGATTTGTTTAAATTCACCAGCTTTTTCCAATGAGTCATGTTAGGCAAAGCATCTTAAGCAATAAAAGCAGCTGTCTCGCATCTTCCCATCTTTATGAAAGCTTAGGTCTTGAGTATGATTTTTCAGTATGGAAATCCATTTGTATGAAGAGAAAGCAACTTCTTAATGCTTCTGAAAACTGGCTTTTAAAAATTCTTCTTGTATTTGGGCTTTTAATGTTCTTGGTATCTCTTCAGTAATCTGTCACCTTTCTTTGCTCTCATTTTTCTGTTGTGTAGGTGAATCAGAAAATACCCCACCCCCTCTAGATTTAACTGCCAACACCCTTCTTCCAGACCCTGTGGCCTCTACAGCTGCTGTTGATCCCTCCAATGGTATTTGAGAGACTCACAGTGCCATAGTGTCGTGTTTATCACTTTAACATATCCACTAGTTTTGTGTGTCCCCCTTTCCCAAATTGCTGTCTCCTCCATTATTTTAGTTTGATCCCTGACAGCATTCTTATTGGAAAATAAGGGCCTAATTCCCCAAAGCACTTTTACTGCCCCTTCTCGCTTGTGAGATGAGTCTTGTAGAAATGGATGGAGGCTGTGCAGCAGGAGGGCTTGGTGGACTGCATCTGTGTACCTCACTGTGTTGTGTTTTCTTCAGTTTTGTCATAGTGAAGCAATGCATGCTTGGCATTCCAATGTCATAGTAATGTTCTAGCTAGCTGTTGACCCTCTGACAGTTGATCTCAAGTTCTGTCCAAGCATGGGACACACAAATCTATCATATCTATTGTGTGTCTTTGAGTGGATGGTATAGTTAAATATGGATAGGAAAATAAACTGACTTAAAACATTTCAGTTATATAAGGATAAATTCCTTAGTTATTTTTCTTCAGGTGTCACCCATCTCCCAGGTGTCTCTCATTTGACATGTGATAATTGCAAGATTTAATGGTTACTTATGATGAATCAGATTTGTTAAAGACAGTGAATTGTTTTGCGAGCCTTAATGCTCCTGCTCCAGAGCAATGAATTTGTTCTAAGAACTGCTCCTGGAAGTGGTGACTTACTCTGCTCAAGGAATCAAATGTTTATTGGTAGTGCAGTGGAGTATAACAATAGTGAAACCCTGAGATTGCCATTTCCCAGCATAATGGAGTATTCCCAGATGTATGCTTGGAATTTACATATCTAAATAGATGACTGGATACCAACAATTTATTTAATGATTGGCACAACAGTTTTATTTCTGACAGGTACACGGCTTGCTGTAGTGCTTCTATAATCTGCAGTCATGCATTTGGAAAGGTGGGATATAAATCACTGAGATAAATAAATACATTCACATGTCAATGACTCTTATTACTATCCACCAAGATGCTTATAAATGTGTGCACTGAAAAGTGCCCTTGTATATATCAACACCTATATGTAGAACAGCGGCCTCCAAACCTCCAGCCCACAGGTCAGATCTGGTGCACTGGGATTATCCTTCCAGGCACAACAACCTTATTTTTCTGCATCACAGCCACCATTTGTTGTGCCTGATTTTCACATGGCCGTTAAGCCAAGTAGCAGCTTCTCCTGGGAAATCAGGGCGCAGAGCCTTCTGGGACAGCAGGCAGTGTCAGCGGCTACCCGGCATGAGAGTGTACAAAGACCAGGCGCGACAATTAGTGGCTGTGGCATGGAATGTTAAGGCTTCACCACTGCCGTGCCTCACCCAGAAGGATAATTCCAGCAGGGCTGTGGTTTGGAGACCACTGATGGAGAATAATCAATTTCCAAAGTTCTTTCTGAGTCATACTCTGTCCCCAACATTCAGGCACACTCCAGATTGTCTAAGAAATAGGAGCCAGGGTAGAGCTGTGTAGGTAAGTGGATGGCTCCGTTCATTGGCTTCCATTAAGCCATTTCTGCCCAACGTTGCATATATGCAACATGGATCAAATGTGTACACCTGGGCAGAAGTGGGTTAAATTTTATGGTACCAATTAAACAGGCTGCAATCTGGAGCATAGCTGACAGGCTAAATCTTACTGCTGGTGCTGTGATCACAAGGAGCATGGAGAGGCTTAGCCCTATACAGTAGTGTGCCTTCCCACTTTTTACTTTCTGTCGTACATTCTGTCATTCATTCAAGATGAAAATCTTTGTCTGAGAGAGAGTAAAGCCTACTAACCGAATCCAATATTGGGTGGTTCCAAACCATTCATTCATTTAACAAAATTAAACTGCAGGAGGAATCCTGTATGACTATAGCTTCATGTTACCAAGTAGCACTAGTTAGCTGGTTGCATAAATACTGTTGTCATGAAATAACAGAGGCTAATTCTGTGTTGCTTGTGGGTATTCAGAGGTGGAATTCTCCGTCTCTCAACTGGAAAGGAACGTAGCCCAGCAAGTACGTAAAAGGGACAATTGTATATTCCCATTTTCCTTTTGGCCTGCTTCCATCAGACAGAAGTGGATAAATGTACTATATTAGGAAGTCCAATAGCAATGGGGCTTCTCTTGCTCAACACATTTGAACAAGCAGCAAGAAAGCAGGGAAATGCAATCTGCTGCTGTCTCCTAAGTCTTATGTTCAAAATTATATCCTGGACAAAAGGAATTTGGAAAGTATAGATGGGAGTTCCATATCTCTTAATTGTCTTGAATTATAGCTTATTATTGAATTGACAGGTGTCTCCAATCTCAGGTGTTTATCAGATGTGCTGTATACTTTGCCCTGATTCAGACAAGGATCCTAGTAATAAAATGAAAGGTTAGTTCTCAGAGCATCAGCATTGTGGAATGAATATAAATATGTTCAATGCATCTCTCTGCAGCATGTGACAAACTTTCAGCTTCTACAATGAATCTGCCAAAGCAAATGGAGTCGCCTATCAATAAGCGTCTCTCCTCCTCCACAGCAACAATAACATATTCCCCTGACAGAGGCAAGTGAATGTGCTGCTCTTTGCATCACCCCAGAAATAATCTTTAAAATGCATAATAATGCTTAAAATGCATTTTTCCTCTCTCCCTTCCTCTGTCCCCCCCCCCCCCCCACTGCTTTCTCTCCTTTTCCAAATGGGTTAATCCTGCTCTGGCAATAGTATTTGGCAAAACAAATGCAAATATTACTAGTGTGTTTTGTTAGTCTGATAGTGCAAACCAAGTTTTTCTCTGTAAATAAACTCAGTTTAAGGATTGTTGAAAACTAGACTAGCACAATGGCTAAGAGATTGAGCTGGGATCCAGACAGTCCCAATTCACATCTCATGGCATCATTGTGAACTTATTAGATAACCAAAGGCTGTAATCATCTGCCTGTTTACCTGGGAGTAAATCCATTGAACTTAACAGGACTTACTTCTGAGTAGAACTACCTAAAATTGTTAGGCTATGCTTTCCATTTACATTATAGGCGTAATAATTTTAACCTACTTTACTGGTGACTATAAGGATTTTAATAAGGTAAATATACTGTAGATATAAATGAAACACTTTTAATATCCTACCTGAAGCACTATATAAATGCTAAGTATCATTCTTATTGGCACCTTTTTCTTCAGTTAGCCCAAACTGCTTCAAAAGCTCAAGTACTATTATAAATAGTGTCAGAAGTTAACAAAATAAACTTTAAAGCAGCCCTAAATATTGATGAGTGTTGCTTTTAAAATTTTGCATGTTACATCTATAGATGTGCCGAGAAGCAACATTCAGTGCCAGATTATTCCCCTTTGAGGGACAGATCTGAATGGTTGGAATATGGACAATGATCAAAGTTTCTTTGTGGACTAGCAGTTCTCAAACTGTGGGGTAGACCCTCTTTGGAGGATATGGGGGCACCTAGTGTAGGGTGCAGTTTTCCAAGATAGGATAGCATATGAACGCAGTTTGAGCCTTTGTTCTCTTACCAGCAATGGTCATGCTGAACTGGATATCCCTAAATTTTCTGATTCATACTAGATTTGTGAGGAGCATTGCACTTTCAAATCCATAGTATATAACAGGGGTGCCTAAACCCCAGTCCGGGGGCTACTTGCGGCTCTCAGGGGCTCCCGATCAGGCCCTTGGGGAGCCCCCAGTCTCCAGTGAGCCTCTGGCCCTCCAGAGACTTGCTGGAGTCCACGCTGGCCCGATGCAACTGCTCTCAGCATGAGGACAACTGTTCGACCTCTAATCTGAGCTGTGGGACGAGGGCTCTCTCCATCACTTGCTGTTTCACATCTGTGATGCAGCAGTGGAAGAGAAGGAAAGGCTGGCCTTGCTTTGTGCGAGGCCTTTTATAGGCCTTGAGCTACTGCAAGACCTTCATTCATTCATATAAGTTACATCTTTAATAAATTCATTTATGTAAATTTATTCAAATTTTAAATGTAAATTAATTCTTTTTTTCCCTGGCCCCCGACTCAACGTCAGAGAGATGATGTGGCCCTCCTGCCAAAATGTTTGGACACCCCTGGTATATAGGAAGACTGGGGCTCATGAAGAACTACTGCTTTTATCTTATGATGGTTTCCAGTGCATGATTATTAAGACCCAAAAATCTTGTTTGGGGCATTCCATGGGGCATTCTATGTACAAATGCTTTTATGCAAATGCCCGAAGTCTCTGAGCAAAGATGGGAGAACTGGAATGTCTGGTGACTAGGGAAAACATTGACATAGCGGGCATAACGGAAACCTGGGGGAATGCAGAGAATCAGTGGGATACCGCAATCCCAGGCTATAAACTCTACGGGAGGGATAGGGAGGGGCGTGTTGGAGGTGGGGTTGCCATTTATGTTAAGGAAGGGATATAATCCAGCAGAGACTGAAGGTGGGTCCGACTCCATAGAATCTCTATGGGTTAAATTACCAGGCCTGAGGAGTGATGTAATACTGGGGGGATACTGTCGTCCTCCAGACTAGAAACCGGAAGGAGACCTTGAAATGAGGAAACAGATCAGGGAGGTGACAAGGAGGGACAGGATTGTAATCATGGGGGACTTCAATTATCCTCACATCGACTGGGTCAATTTGTGTTCTGGTCATGAAAAGGAGACCGGATTCCTTGACATGCTAAATGACTATGCCTTAGAGCAGCTAGTCATGGAGCCCACCAGAGGACAGGTGACTCTGGATTTAATATTGTGCGGTACTCAGGACCTGGTTAGCGATGTCAGTGTTACGGAGCCATTGGGGAACAGTGATCATGCTGCAATCCTTTTCGACATGCACATCGGGGGAAGAATTCTGGGCAAATCTCTCACAAAAACCCTTGACTTCCGGAGAGCGAACTTTCCTCAAATGAGGAGGCTGGTTAGAAGGAGGTTGAAAGGGAAGGTAAAAATAGTCCACTCTCTACAGAGTGCATGGAGGTTGCTCAAATCAACAGTAATAGAGGCCCAGTGGAAGTGTATACCGCAAAGGAAGAAGGGCTTGACTAAGTCCAGGAGGGTGCCCGCATGGCTAACCAGCCAAGTTAGAGAGGCTGTAAAGGGCAAGGAAGCTTCCTTCCGTAAATGGAAGTCTTGCCCTAATGAGGAGTATAAAAAGGAACATAAACTGTGGCAAAAGAAATGTAAGAAGGTGATACGGGAGGCCAAGAGAGACTATGAGGAACACATGGCCAGCAGCATTAAAGCTTCTTCAAATATGTTAGAAGCAGGAAACCCGCCAGAGAAGCGGTTGGCCCTCTGGATGGTAAGGGAGGGAAAGGGGAAATAAAAGGAGACTTAGAGATGGCAGAGATATTGAATGAGTTCTTTGCATCTGTCTTCATGGCAGAAGACCTCGGGCAGATACCGCTTCCCGAACGGCCCCTCCTGACCAAGGAATTAAGTCAGATAGAGGTTAAAGGAGAAGATGTTTCAGACCTCATTGATCAATTAAAGATCAATAAGTCACTGGGCCCTGATGGCATCCACCCAAGAGTTATTAAGGAATTGAAGAATGAAGTTGCTGATCTCTTGACTAAAATATGCAGCTTGTCCCTCAAAATGGCCAAGGTGCCAGAGGATTGGAGTATAGCAAATGTCATGCCAATGTTTAAAAAGGGAAAGAGGGGGGACCCGGGAAACTATAGGCCAGTCAGCCTAACATCTATACCAGGTAAGATGGTGGAATGCCTCATCAAAGATAGAATCTCAAATCACATAGACGAACAGGCCTTGCTGAGGGAGAATCAGCATGGCTTCTGTAAGGGTAAGTCTTGCCTCACGAACCTTATAGAATTCTTTGAAATGGTCAACAGGTATGTGGATGTGGGAGAACCCATGGACATTATATATCTGGACTTTCAGAAGGCGTTCGACATGGTCCCTCACCAAAGGCTACTGAAGAAACTCCACAGTCAGGGAATTAGAGGGCAGGTTCTCTCCTGGATTGAGACCTCAGTAGAAGCAGCACTGTTGAAAGGGTGGCAATTATAAATGCATTATAAATGGACTCTCCCAGGCCTGTCCTTTCAGCACTGCTGCTTCTGCTGTTGTGTCACAACTTCACAACTCAGCAGCGGACAGCAACTGATGATGGTCCTGGGAGAGCCCAGTTATCATGGGGGATGGTTAAAGGGCTTCCTTGGACCATATCTGCCCATGGGCCTTATGTTTTACACCCCTGATTTAGTCATAATGAAATGCTGTTTAGGGAACTGTTCTGTATTACTGCAAACCTAATGCAATCTGATGCCCAAATTAAGGTTTTTTAGAATCTTTCTTAGATGTATGACTGTAGTCTACTGATTCTTCTGAGGAAATTGTTTCCATTTAAGTATTTTGAATTGCAGTTTTCTACCTGATAGTTGAACCAGTTTTTAGCTGCAGTGAAACAAACAGTGCTACTGAAGGTCAAGTGCAATCCTATGCCTGATGCTCACTGAAGAACCAACTGGTTCTGCCCTGCCCTGTTAGCCTCAACATCATAACCCCCAGCTGCACTGGTGAACCTGGAGGGGGGCAAACAGGGCAAATGCCCCGAGTACCGACCCTCCAAGGGCGCCTCTCGGACCCTCACCCTCTCCCCCCCAGCAGGAACACCCAGGAGCACTGTGGAGAGGCAACTTGCTGCCTCTCCATCAGTGCCTCGGCACTGACTGAGCTGCCCCCTCCCCTCCTCCTTTATAGGAGGATAGGACACCGGCGCCCTACAGAGGCACTGACACTCGAGGGCGCCCATCTCATCTCCTCCTATAAAGGAGGGGGGAGGGGGCGGTCCAGTCAGCGCTGAGATGCTGTCTGAGAGGCAGCTTCTTACTGCCTCCCAAGAGCACTCCTGGGCACCCCTGCTCCTCCTCTGAGGGCATCCCTCAGAGGTGGTGGGGAAGTGGCGTGCACCTCCTCCGATTTCGGAGGAGACGCGTGCCACTTCCTGGGCTCCAGCGGAGCCTTCCACGCTGCTTGTAAGTGGCGCGGAGATCTCCATTGGAGCAATGTGGGGCTGCTGGAAGCCCGCCTGTCTGGGGCGCTGCTTCCAGCAGCCCCAGACGAGACCTCCATGCTGCTTACAAGCGACATGGAACGCTCCACCGGGGTGCCCCTCCTCAGCCTCTGAGGGTGTCCCTCAGAGGTGGCGGGGAAGCGGCATGCGCCCCCTCCGACTTTGGAGGAGATGCGTGCCGCTTCCCTGCCCCCACGGAGCCTTCCGCGCCACTTACAAGTGGCGCGGAGGTCTCCACTGGAGCAGTTTGGGGCTGCTGGAAGCCCATGATGTCAAGGTGACGATGACGTCACCGCAATTACTTCCGGTTCAGCGGCGGGGGGGCGGAGAAGAGGGTACGGGGGGCGAGGGGCAGAAAATGGAGGGTTGCCCCGCGCGCGGGGACCCCCAGGAACGCCTCTGCCCAGCCGTTCTCTTACTGCTGACTATGGCAAGTGTATGTTTCCCCTTACCTCTGTGACACAACCACATTGGTTGACAAGTAAAAGGGCTAAGGAAACCTACAAATGCAAGATTAATGTCTCTCTTGTAGTGTAGCACTTTATCCTTAGAACTGCTGCCTCAGTGGAGAACCTTATGAATTGGGCCATTAATTATGCCAGGAGAGGGATTGGGAAATTATCTAATGTATGTGATCAGAAAGTTATGCGTTAGTTATACAGATTTATTTGAAGACCTAAATTTGGAGTTGTGTACAGGAAATGTTGTATACAAATAACTCCAGTATTGTAAGTGGGAGACACAGTTAGGCAGAGGGCTTTTGAATGCAAAAGGATATTTTTAGTGTTCTTTAGTAAACTTAATTCGTAAAGCAAAAACTATGTTGTCAAGCCATTATGAAATTTATAGTAATGGAAATGTACATTATCATTTCTGGTAACTCATTAAGGAAGTTAATACCTCAATGCTTGTTTTGATTATTTGTTGAATAGGACATAAACCTGGGTTAAGACAGTGAATCTTTCTCCTTGGAGAAAAATCAAAGATTCTCTAATTTACAAATTACATCTAGCTTTTGTTTCTCCTTTGTTCATTTTGTATGATGATTCATTACATTTGTTTGCAAGGTTTTAGAAGTGGCATTTTTCTTTAACATTTTTCATTTGCTTCCATCCTTCAGCTCATCGCATGCATCTTAGTCCAATGGAAAACTTTATTATTTCTCGGCTACTGACTCCCACACAAGCTTCTTTAGCTAGAAGCAGAAGTACTTTAATGCTCTCTGAGCAATACAATGATTCAGGTAAACCTAATCTCTTAAGGGATGCGTTAGGCACACTACAAAAATTGATTAGCAACTTTTCTGGTGGGGATGAATTGTATTCTGTTTTCATGAGAGTAATCCCTCTAGCATGGAAAAGCTGAAGTTTGCTATCTGAGTTTTGACTTCGATTGTTGCCTGTATCTGCTGTCATGTATGCAGAATGGTGTAGCATTCTAAATGGCAAAAAGTTTTGTTCTTTTTTTAAAAAAAATTATAAAACAAAGATTCACAGTGAAGTTTTTAAAGTTAGATACTCTAAAAAGTATCTATCCTTCCTTTGGATTCAGGATTTTGAAAATATTTGTGCTATTGCTCTTTACATACTTGTTGGGAGCTAAGCAAGAGATTATATATGAAGATCACCTACCCAGTAAAACTATTTTAATTCAAGGTTATCTTTAAAACTAATACATTGCCAGTTTTAGAACTGTTAACTCTGTACTTGGAGGAAATGATGTCTGCCCATGAAAAATTAATCTTAAACATTTAACATTTCTCAGAACAGACTCTTGATCTGTATAAAGATTGTCCTGATTTAAAAACCTACCAAAACAAACTGATATTTCCATGTCTAAATATTGATATGAACATTGATAATTTTAGTGAAGGAGTTTGGAAATACGTAGTGGTCATATAAACAGAGAAAATGTGGTTCATTAATATGTTTGAGTTTGTTCTGTTTCTAATAAGACTGCTGTTTTTTCCCTTTTCTTTGCTTCCTTTGTCTATGCTCCCTGTTGATCTTGCTATTGTACTATAACTCTTTAGTATTCCATATCTGTCCTCGTGTAGCACCAGCTAGCCCTCTTAAATCTCCTTACAAGCCTTCCCCCACCCGAAGTGCAGAGAGAAAGAAGGCACTTTCTCCTTCCACCTCTGATGCAATGAAGGGAGCAGCTGTAGCTGAAGTCTCACAGGTGAGTTTGAAACTTTGTGAACCAATATAGTGTGTTTTGTATGTTGGTTGGGTATTTTGTATGTAAGACTTAAAGAAGATTCTCTCTCTCTCTCTCTCTCTGTATCCACTCTGTTTCTTCCATTCCTCAGAACATCAGCAGTTTTTTAAAACAAGGAAGCACCATTACATTGAACAGTCACTTCAGTATTGAGGGAATCTTCATTTCTCAGTAGTCATGCTGCACACCTATACTCTGTCCTCCTTATAAGTACACTGTACATAATTTGTTACAGTGTACTGTCTTCCAGAACCTTTTTAGAAGAGAGAAAAATTCTCTGCTAAATTATCTATAATGATGCACTAGTTCAGCTTAACTTGTTCTTTTAAAATGTCAATTAAGCACAATAGCTTATATTAGAAGAAGTAAATACCATGTTAGTAGCATTTTACATCTCACCTTTACTATATATTTTTTAAAAAGTAATAGAAATGCTAATTGAGATAGATTTTAAGGCCATTACCTTTTAAGATTTTTTGCTGGTATCGTAGGCTTGTTTTGTGTCTTGCAGTTTAATTGGAATGGCAATCACTAGTTCATGAATTGGACTGCAGTCTTATACACACTTTCCTGGGAATAAGCTCCATTTAACACAATGGGACTGACTTCTGAGTAGACCTGCTTAGCTTGCACTGTTAGATAATGTACAAATCCTGCTTTCCATAGACTCCTGGGGTACCATTGGGATTGTTTGATCAAACATAATATGACCCAAATGTTCAGAATACTTGCATCCAGTGGCATCGCTACAGGGGTGTGGGGGGTTGGGGCCACATGAGGTGACGCACACAGTGGGGGACACCACTACAGGCTGAAATTTTTTAAATCTTGGTATTTTCAAATAATTCCATCATGTTATATATCAACTGATACATAATTTCATTCAGAATGCAATGAAACAAACCCTGTTGAAATATCTATGTTCTATCAAATGTTATAGATAAAAAACCAGTGGGGTGTGGCAATGGTATATCACCACACAAACTGCTCAGGGCATAGCCCTGCCTACTGCATGGGAGGAGGTCCATTTTAGGGGTGATCTTAGTTGGCAACCTTCAGTCTCGAAAGACTATGGTATCGCGCTCTGAATGGTGGTCCTGGCACAGTGTCTAGTGTGGTTGAAAAGGCCGATTCGGGAGTGACAATCCCTTCCACACTGGGAGCAAGTGCAGGGTAATGGAGGATTGCAGAGGGAGAGGGGATGAGGGTAATGGAGGATTGCAAAGGGGGAGGGAGGAGAGAGGGGGATTGTGGGTAATGGAGGATTGCAGAGGGAGAGAGGGGATGAGGGTAATGGAGGATACCTTTGCAATCCTCCATTACCCACAACTCCCCCTCTTCTCCTTCCCCCCTCTGCAATCCTCCGGCCTTTTCCCACCAAGTGATGAAAACCCTAGTGAGACCACTGCATGAATGAGTTAATAAAATTTAAGCAAAGTTCAGTGGCATTTGGATGGTCAAAAAGGAAAAAAAAAAATTTGCGATTTTTACCAAACATTATCCAGTTCAAAAATCTGTTTGTTAAACTTACCTGTCACTGAAATATTGTTGTGATCAGATCCTAAAACAACCTATGTGTTTTCTTTTAAGCATGAGAAGAAAAAGAAAGAGAAACGCCCCACATCATCTGGTGCATCTTCTGGTTTAGGATCACCTCTTAGAAGATCTGATTCTCCAGCAGCCATGTCTAAAAGATCAGCATCACCTGCAACTCCTAAGTAAGAATATTTTAGTAAACTCTGAGGTTGAAGGAAATTTGAGGCCTCGTTTGGAAGCAACCACAAGAGTGATAATGGGATGGTGCTCCCTTTTGCATGTTGTCCTGAGATCAGCCTCCCCCAACACCAGTTTTCCCTCAGTCATCTAACTACTTCTGAAGCAACCATGGAATAGGACTTTGAGCTTGGAGGAAATATTCTCAAAGCTTATTTTTCCACAGTGAAAGGAAGAATGGCAAAGGTGATTACCTAAACTTCAATATAATTAAATGTATCTAAAAAGATACATTTCCACTAAGATACTGTTTCCACTAAGTAGTTGGTCCATGCAGCCTCCCATTGTCCTAGGACTTTTAGTGGCCTGACCAGTCAGATTCTCCCATAAAAGAAGCAAAAGTGCTGGGTGTGGTTTCTACCTTTCCAGGCTAGTAATTTCAAGGCAGAAGCCCCTGTCTTCTGTGACAATTGTTCTTAGTCAAAATGGGGCTGTTCTGGTAATGGTGCTTCTCTACATTCCAAAGTTTTTTTTTCTTGAGTAATACAGTTCCACCATGGTTCTTGCATGTGCATTTTCTGTGAAAACTATTCCCTTGGCTTTTCATTGCTGCATCAAAGTTTCTTTCCTTTTCAAGTAAGTACACTTAACATATTTTTCATGCTATGTGAACTTAACAAATCAAGAACAAGTCAAAATTGCTTCATGACAGTGTAATTTGTGTGAACAAGTCCTTTATAATTAATGATAATGATAAAATTATCATTAATTTTAGCTTGTGCAATTACTGACTGACATCATCCCTGTTCCTCCCAAATCTTTTTAGTCACAGTCTTGTCCTTGCCTGAGAACAGCCTGCAAGCCTAATCCTCATTTGGTATCTTACTTGCAAAGTCCCATTTCATTGATAAGGGTAGTAAAAACAACCAAAGTTGCAATAGACTATCCACTGACTGCTTTCTGGATTCTGTTAATACAATTTTCAGTTATTTAATTTGAATTGCATTTAGAACCACCACAAAGACATATCCTCCGTCTCCCAAAACTACTAAACAGTATCCAGCTTCTCCTGTGAAACATCGCACCACTTCAAATCTCAATCAAGAAACACCTAAAAAGAGGGCAGAAAAACATAAAGACAATCAGAGGGAAAATATGAATCAGAAAACGCAAGTGTCTCTAGCTGAAGAGGCTGCAAGACAACCTGTTGCTGAAAAGTCTGCGCCTTCTGCAGGAAAGGCAGAAAGCAGTGAAGGTGTGTCTTTTTAGCTTTTATTACAGAAGAATGGTTTGTTTTTTTGTTTTGGTGTGAAAGGTCTAGTACAGGGGTGTTCACACTTTTTTGGCTCGAGAGCTACTTTGAAACCCAGCAAGGCCCAGAGATCTACCAGAGTTTTTTTTACAATGTTCACGCCATCATAACATATAACATTTATGTGTACAATGTATGTTGGTGTACCTTGAGCCCCACTGAGTATAACAGGACTTACTCCTGAGTAGACATGCCTAGGATTAGGCTGTGAGGCTGCAATCCTAGCCACACTTACCTGGGAGTAAGCCCCATTGAGTACAATGGGCCTTACTCCCGGTGTTTCCTCCCTGAGGCACCTGAAGGGGGGGGTCGGCACTCCGCGATCTACTCATTTTGCCTCGCGATCTACCGGTAGATCGTGATCCACCTATTGAGCACCCCTGGTCTAGTAATTGTTACTTCCATTCTGGATTAAATTAACTAGCTAGATGATTTTTCATGCTTGAGCCACAGAAACTATAACCCACACTTGTGTGTTCCTGACTGTTCCCCTCAAACTGCCACCATAGAATCCTAAATTGGGCCTGGCACTACCCTTGAATTAGAGTAAATGAAGAAGGTAGATTGCTGTGTGCCCACTGGTGATGAAAAGGGATTTAGGAGCCTAACATCAAGCTACTGATAATTTTCTTGCTTTGCTTGTTGCTACACCACAGGCCTGTCAAAATGTAGTATGTCATATATACTGAAGATAATATGGGTTCTGGGCAAAAGAAAGCATAAGGTTTATTCATTGGTATAGTTATTTTGATATGCCTACCTAAACAGATGCTTCTTCTCTTGTCGCTTCAATGAAATGTGCAAAGCAACTCTTACTTTACACCAAATCATGAGAGAAACATTAGGAATTCTGCCAATTGATCTGAGCATCTGAAAAGATGCATTAATTGCATAAGATACTTTGCTGCCTCACTGTTCCAATCCAAGCTATGTCCAAAGTCCTACACTTCAAACACTGAACCACACATTACCCACAAACATGTACAATAAAATTCCCATGGTCGTTATTTCTTAAATCAAAACAATTTCAGAAAGGTAGTGGGTAATTTAAAGCAATTTTACAATCAAGACTTAATCCTTTCCCCATCTTTTCATCCACTCTCCTGCAACAAACACTTCTGGAACCTCTTTGGGGGAGTAATGCGTTACCATCCCTCTCCTCCAAATTGCCCCCTTTTTGATAATTTGCCTAGGAGGAGTTCAGGCATTAAGATGTTACACAAGCTTTTGTGCAATGTGGTGTTTGTCTCTAAGTTTCATACCAGTTATCTAATATTCTAATTTCAATAACATACACTAGGGAAATTTGTAGCAGGGACTACTGATGCTGAAGAAGCTACAAGAATTCTAGCAGAAAAAAGACGTCAGGCCCGGCTCCTGAAAGAACAAGAGGAAAAGGAAAGGCAGGAAAGAGAGGAACGTGAAAGGTATCTTTTTTTCTCCATTAACAATTTACATTTAAACCAGCTGATCACTGCTGCCATCAGGAGTCCTGAAATTAGATGCACCAGATGCATCTTGCAAGTCAACTGTTGGTGCTTTCACGTCTGTGATTTAAACTATGGTGAGCCCTTGCCTATGACCTCCAAGTACTGAATCCTCATAATTTGGGGCACATATTCTTTTTTTCAAATAAACATAAGTATAAATAGTACTGTTTCAGTGCCACGTTAAATGTAATACAACAGAAAGGCTGCTAGCGCACCTCTGTGGCACACTAGCAATGATTGCCAGGGCTTCCTCCCCCCCATTCAACTGGCAGCAGGTGCTTGCTGCCAGCTGATTGGCTGACTAGCCAGAAGGGGGCAGGACAGGAGAGCTGCCCAAGCGTGCGTGCATCTGGGCAGCTCAGTCCGTTCTTGGCAAGTGACTCCCGCCCGCCTGCCCTGTAGCTAGTCTGGGATTAGCTGGTCGCTCTGTGAGGGCCGGGTAGGAATTTTTAATCACCATCTAAATTGGCTCTAGGATGGTGGTTTTTTCGCCTACCCCAGACTGGCTGTGGACTGGGTTTGGGTTTTTGATATAGGTATTTAATGCCCTGGTCACTGGCGGTAGAAGTGCAGGGAGGGTAAGCAGAAGACCTTCTCAGTGTCCAATCTAAGTCAACAAGGACAGGGGGTGAACCAGAACTGCCCCCATTATGCCTGACCGGTTCGAGGAGGCAGGCTGACAAGCCCCTTGTCTGAACTTGGGGCCCTTGCAGAGGTGACCTGAAGGCAGAGCAGTTCTGCTGACTTATTCTCTTCGGGCAACGTTGAGAGATGGGCTTAATAACAATTGAGTTACGCCTGGATTTGGGTGTATGCCCTATGAGACTGGGGACAAAGACAGCTAGGGCCATTTCCCCCTAGTAGGACCCTGCACTTGGGTTGGGTTTTGTTTAGCCCTTTAGATGCCCTGTTGCAATGTTTGTATTCAGTAAAGTGGCCCATTTTAATTCCAGACCTGTTGTCGGCTGTATTTATTTGGGGAATGCATGGTAATGTCTTCCTACTAGTCTATAAAGATACTGTTTTGATTTTGAAGGCTAGAGAAAGAAGAGCTGAAAAGGAAGGCAGAAGAGGAGAGAATTCGACTGGAGGAAGAGGTCCATAAGAGAGAGGAGGAACAAAGGCATGAACAGGAAGAGGCTAGGAGAAAAGCAGAAGAAGCAATGAGAAGAAGAGCCGAAGAAGAACGTTTACTAAGGGAGAAGCAAGAAAAGGAATTACAGGCTATGATGGAGTCACAGGTATGGCTTTTTAAGCTACAAAAGCACATACTGTACTAGGTAAAGTGTTCTGACTATGCACATATGATGGATGTCTGTTGTTTCAATATGAAACCTAGCATTCTAACATTTATTGTAATAGACAGTAAGTCTACAATGCAGTACCTAACTTTTCTGTAAGTTTTTCTTTCCTTAAGTAAACATACAAAGCTGCCTTATATTATACCAACTAAGAACCAAGTCCATCTTAATTGGTAGTGTCTGTTGAGGGTTTTGGGCACAGTTCTTTCTAAGCCCTGATACCTCTGGTCCTTTAATCCCTGGAGGTGGCAGGAAAGGAACCTTTCACGTACTCTACCACTGAGCTTAAGTACAGCATTTGTGATGTATTAATTTAGAAAATGTTAAACCCCTAATTCTGTACTCATTGCCCTTTAAAATAGCATGCATGCTTAAATGCTACCGTCAAATTTTCTCATCACAGCATGGCTGTTCCTCTGTATGGTGAGGGTTTCATACTGCTGAGAGATCTGTGAGGTTTACTTCTCATGCAGATTTGTTGGATCACATAGGAACTGCTGAACCTTTCTGGATGTATTTCCTACATGATGTGGTGGATTCACATAGAAAGATTAGTTGAATTCTCAGAATCAAACGGCTTCCATAACCATACAAATACATTTTTGGGTGACACATTGCTAGCACAAAGTTTGAATTGGGCATTAGAATTTGAGGAAGGTAGCCTACTTGTATCTCCTATAGGCAAGTAATCTTTAAAAAGAATAAATGCCCTGTGTTCCCTTGTATGTTTTAATTAGAAAGAAGCAGCAGAGGCAAAGGCCCGGGAGGCAGCTGAACATCTGCGTTTGGAAAGAGAACAAATCATGCAGCAGATAGAGCAAGAAAGACAGGAGCGAAAGAAGGTAGCAAGTTCATATTGGGTGTAAAAGCGTATTTACTTTTGATGTTGTTTGCAGGAGTATATGAAAGTCATTCCTATATAAGATCTTCTACATAAGAAAAGTGTTAGGGGATCATGCTGAACTCCAAATGTTACATGGAAAAATTCATTGCAGCTCCTGTCCAGAAAAGTATCTTTTTCATCTTTACTTCCAAGATGCCAGTGGCCAGTAGTAGCTAACACTGGGATTGATCTTTGTATGTGTTGCAAACTGATTATATATGAACATTAGACTCATAATACTTGTTCCCAGTCTAAAACCACAACCTAATTGTGCATATTTGTGCATAGGTTGTGCATCACAACCTAAGAGCATATTTATGGCACACGTGGTAATTATGTTTCACCTGATGTTGTAGAACTAGTAGCTCATCTCTACATCATTGCATAGTTCACTACCCCAAGAAAATTATACCCCAGAGTGGATTGGTGTGGGTGACCATGTGACCTTACTTTAAGAGATCGTCCAAAGATTTGTGACATCATTTCAGACCTGTGTGCATTTAACTTCAAGGAAAGCTATTAGAAGAAACGCTACCACTTTCTATGCATATACTGTATTGCTGCCATTTCAGTCTTTTGGACTTGAAAGGCAAAGAGCAGTAAAGAAGTCACATGTACTTTTTGTGTTCTGGTTTGTTTTCAGAGAATCGATGAAATAATGAAAAGAACAAGAAGAAGTGAAATGTCAGACATGAAGGTATGGAACAGAATCCTATCCTTGGCTGGGATGTGCATATAGAAATTTCAAAGTTCAGGATACAGCAAATCTGATCACCCAGAATCATGATTTGAGTTTCCAGCTGCAGTTTAACAGAATGGCCAGCTTTGAGTCTCTTAGGGGTCACAGTTTGTAGGCAAATTGTCTTTCATGTAGGCAAGGGAATAAAGTAGCTACAAAATATGGCCAAGAATAAGACTGCAGTTATGCTTATAACTATGAAAATCAGTTTCCTGTGCCTTGTATCTTAGGGTCAAACTGCACATTATATGCAGCAATTTTCCACCATGGAAATTTCTCTCTCCATGGGGAGACCAATGTTGGGCAGACAAACTGCAGGAAGGGAAAGGTTAATCAGCCTCCCCCCTCCTCTTTTTCTCTTGATTGCAACTTCTGTGACTATTTTTCGGGAAAGGGGTAAAAAGTCAACAAATGGGGGAACAAAACACACAGTTGCCTATAATGTGTAGTTTGGCCCTTAGGGCGCAATCCTAACCCACTTTCCAGCACTGGCATAGCTGTGCTAGTAGGGTATGTGCTGCATCATGCAGTTGGGAGGCAGTCAAGGAGGCCTCCTCAAATTAAGGGAATGTTTGTTACCTTACCTAAGACCTACATTACCCTTATGTCGGTGCTGGAAAGTGGGTTAGGATTACACCCTTAATTGCTTTTGCTGCTTTTTTCCAGTTGGTTAATTTGCTGGTTTATAACCAATGTAATGAAATGAATGTTATCAAAAGAGACCTGAACAGCATGAATTTCTGGGGCTGGCTAGTGTATGCTTTTCTGTTCTACGTTTGCAAGGACAATTGGTGAAGGGAGGGGACTATACTGAATCCCCTGGCTATTATTTCTGCAGCTATCAGCACAAGGAACTGGAGAAAGGACAGGCAGGGACATAATACCTTTGTCTGCCCAGCATTGCCCTCTAGGTATGCTGTGTCCTTGCCTTTCCGTTGGCTGATCTTTGCTTTAAAAAAACAAATGTATTGGGCAAAAACTCTGTGACCTGGCAGAAGTTGGCATGTGGGGCCTCTCCGGATCACAGGAGACTGTGCTGGCACAACAAATACTTAAGCAGCACCTATGTTTCCAATAGGGCAGCTGTGTTACAAGTGTCGTGCTGAAAGTTCTCATTTGTCCAGTCACATAGAAAGCAGAGGTGAGCAGAATTCAGACCTGAAGGGTCTGTTTTCTTTATACTAGAACTCCAGTGCCCCCTAACCAGAGCCAGGTGCAAAGTACTGGTTCAGAGCAAATATATGTAGAATTAGGGAGCAGGGGTTCTTCTGAGCAGGAAGCTTAGCCCCAGAATTGGTTTTTAGTACCAGAACTGAGCTTAACAGTCTTTTCACACAAAAATCTACATTCCTGGTTCGCACACCCACAAGTTCCCCCTCCCTTCTTCATTTCAGCAGCATAATTTGGGAATAAGAGGCATTTTGTTGCTGCTGCTGGTAAACATTTGGGAGTCATAAAGCCTTGCAGACTACTGCATAGCGACAGGAGATTTACTGTAGATTCTGATCTAACTTTTGTTCATTCTTGGTAGAGAATACCAAGCGTATTCTTGGTAAGAGATGGATGCCTGTTGTGAAGTAGCATACTGCAGGCAGGCAGGCCTGGTGTTGACATATGGCCTGCTTGGGCAGTTGTTAGGTCCACTGCTGACATCTGCCCAGGTGTCTCACATCAGGGAGAATTGGGCTCAGCTGCTGGTGACTGCCATTTTCTTCCACAATGCTCTAGCAGTGGTTTTCAAACTTTCTGGGAGATTAACTCCTTAAGTCAGTCTTTGTGGAGGAGGGGCGAGGGCATCACTAAGGGGGGCAAGGGGGTGCTTTTACTCACTTAGGGGTGCAGCAGTCTCCAGGAAGTGCACAGAGACCTGCAAAGCACTCCGCAGGGCTCCCCAAGGCTTGGAATGTTGAGAAAAAAGCAAGTGCAAGCCACCTCCTGGCATTTCTCAACATTTCGAGCCTCAGGGAGCCCTGCTGAGGGCTGCACGGGACTCTCTGCACCTCCTGGAGCGTGCTGTACCCCTAAGTGAGTAAAAGTGCCCCCCCTAACGAAGCAATCCTGGGGATCACGTCGCTGCCTCTCCCCTTCCCCTGCCCCTTAAAGGGACAGGGGAACCTTGACATGAACTGGTGGGTATCGCTGCCTTAGAAAGTGATGCTACCTCAGACTCATTGTGGAGAAAAATGTGGTGGCTATTAACCACCATGAAGAGCACCTTTACTGCCAAGGTACGACATGCACCCCAAACCTTTAAGGGCCTATTAGAGGGTACTTAGGCCTCCTCAAGCCTGGAATTGGATCTGTGTCTGTCTGGGTATTTAGCATAGTTTAGCAAAATTTAACTGGTAAGATTTAGAATGATGTTGTTTAGTCCATCTGCTTCTCTTAAAGATTTACAGTCCAATCAATTCAATGTGCTTTATGATACAGACGGAAGATTCAAAACCAGAGGTGCCATCTACTCTGAATGTTGACCAACAACCAAAGCCACTTGCTATCAGTCAAACAGGTAAAAAATTTTTGTAACCCCTTCTGAATCCATATCTTGCTGACGTGTGCTAGATATGCTTTCTGGAAATACATTCATAACGTAATATAGAGTTTGTGCTGTTTAGGAGACACTTGCCCCATCTCATCTCCAAACCTCTACAAATGGTGACAATGAGAGCATGTCTCAATTTGCAGGATCATAATATGCCAGTTCCATATATAAATGCAGCATCTCCTAGTTCAGCATAGGATTCCATGCACCATGGTGTGCCATGCAAGATAAAACGTTAGCCTGGGAGCCACTCCTGATCCCAGCTTTTGTAGAGCTCCCAGGAAATAAACATTGAACAGCCCAATGTTAGTATATCAAGATTCTGTACTCAACCATTTTAGAACCTCACCATGTATTAAACTTGCTACATGAGTGCAGCCTTTCCATGTGAGAATTTTGAAGACTTCCCCAGCAGTAGGCAGAGAAAACTAGGGGGGGGGGGATATAAATTGTATTCACAGTTAAGAGGGGCTGCTGCTCACATTTGTCCAACTTTTGTTTATCTGCCTTCTACTTACCCTGAATTCTTAGTGACTAATTTTACCTATTAGGGAGACAAGCAGGGAAGTTTAGCTGCTATGAAGAGACAATAAGCAGTGGTCAGAGAGAGGAACTGCTGCTCCTGCTCTTGCTGTCTCTCTGTGTGTAAGTGAGAGAGAGTGAGAGTGATTTCTATACTCTCCAGTTCTCTCTGCCTAATGGTGAGGCAGTTTGCCTTCATTGCTCTCACACTGCAGGTGTAGTATCCAGATTCTTAGGCAAGGCAGATTCAAACTTACATACTTTCTCCTCAGAATGGAAAGATATAAGAACTTCATCTACAGAACTTTTTCTTGCCTGCTTGTCCATAATGTTTTTTGAGAACAATCTGCACCAGAAATTTAGGAACTTGTAATGGATCACTTTTGTCTTTAACTTTGTAACTTAAAAATCTTTGTGTGTTGCATTCCTTTCCATAAGTCACACTGAGATTCTTTTACAGGAATGAATGGACTGACAAACTGCAAAGAAGATAAAGGCCTAGGATGCCCTGTGCCTAATTCTTTCCCTCGTGATGTATTTTCTAATGGACTTAAACCACTCGTGGGTCTTATTCAACTGGAGGCAGTAGATGGAAAATCTAATAGCATGGATGATTCAACAGATGAAGTTCAGTCCATGGATGTGAGGTATATGACATTAAAACATGTTTGGCCAGAATCCAACAAAGCCATGCAACTGGTTTTGTCTGCCTGATGCTGCTTAAAACATGTTCATTTTTATGACATGGCATGGGGTCTGTTTCTCAAAGTTAAACAAAAAAACTCATTAGATTTGTACAAGTCTTTGTATGTGGCTTCAAATACCTCTTTGAATCCTGGCCCTTTTAATCTGAAAAATTCATTTATTGTTCAATGAAACAAACCATGCCAAAGCTTTGCATTTCTTCCACTTCATTCCTTTTCATGAGCACCTGTGAACCACTATTTGATCCTCCAGTTGTTTACTGAGCAGCAAAATGTATTTACTATCAAAGTTTCCAACTTGGGCAGCCTGAGCCTATGAATCTTTATTCAGAAGTTCCAGTTAGTGCAGAATGTGGCAGAATGGGACTTGGTGGGCTGATCCTGCCATACCATTGTTCCAGCAGCTACAGTGGCTGCCTGTTCCTTTCCAAGTCCAATTCAAGGTGTTGGTGATGACCTGTAAAGCCCTCTATGGCATAGGTCCAGGATACTTCAAGGATTGCCTTCTCCCATATAACACAGGCCAACACACGTTTTGCTTCCTTAAACATTACACCAATTCCTGGGTATATTTGGGGTGCCGATTCCAAAAATGGCATCCTTTTTGCCCTATCACGTCTAGGTTTGGAGACACGGCATAGCCTCATTAGTGAATGGTTTGAGCAGCTTCCTCATGAGGAAGCCTACACCATGTCTTCCTCATGAAGAAGCTGCTTGAACCATTCACTAAAGAGGCTATACTATATCTTCCAAACTAGACGTGATAGGGCAAAAAGGATGCCATTTTTGGAACTGGCACCCCAAATTCATATCAAACCACCATAAAGTTTGGGAAAAAATTTTCTGACCCTCAATTTTGTAGGCCCGTGTAATCTTACATGCCCCCAACAATAATAAGAGAGTTCTGCTTAGAGTACAGCTGCCATCTGAAACCAAGGAGATGGCAGCAAATTGTAGGGTCTTTTCTGTTGTGGCACCATGTTTCTGGAATCAGTTGCCAGAATTTTAATTGTATACTACCATGAACATAGGAAATGTGGTATACAGGTCCAACCTTGTTATACATGGATTTTTTATACATGGATTTGACTCAACGTGAATGGCCCCTGCAAATGAGAAGGAATGTGCTGATCCCTTGAGAAGGGGAAAAATGCATCCCTTTAAAATCACAGTTTAAAAAAAAGAGAGGGCTTTGAGACTGCAGCCATCAGTCTCTCTCTGGGCTTCCCTCTGAGCCAGGGACTCCTTTTCCCTCTGAGCACATGAAAGAAAGATCATAACTTTGCATTGTTGGAAGGGAGGGGTGGGAGTGAAGCCTTTCTACATGTCTGAAGAGAGAGTGACTGATGAATTGTCTTCTTAATGACTCCATCTTACATCACTAAGGTCAGCAAGGATGTTTTTTAATTGCCCAGCAAAGAGACATTGTTTTTTAAATGGATTTGCTTTAATGTGTTTTTTGCCATCCACTTGAGTTCTAGGAACCAAACACTTGCGAATAAGGAGACTCAGAGCCCGATCCTGTGGTCAAGGCGTGGACCAGTCACAAATGTGCCATAAGGCACATTTGCGGGGCTTACCGCTGGGCTCCCACCGGAGCTGGCTCGGCTCCGGCCAGTGGTGAGCCAGCGCACGGCGGGCACCTGGGTTCCGCAGCCCTGTGGTCTCCGTGACCGCTGGGCTGCAGAACAGGAGATGGGGGCGTGGGGGAGGCGTGGCCAGGGGGGTGAGGGAGAGGCGGGTCCGCGGAGCCGAGCTGCACAGGATCCAGGGCACTCGGGCAGGGCTGCTCGCCCTACACGAGCACCTTCACTTTAGCGGCGACCAAACAGTCTCCACTAAAGTGAATAGTCCCATTGCGAGACTGCTTCCTGCGGTAGCACGGGAGGCGCTGGATCTGGCGGGAGCCCTCCATGGAGCTGCTGGGTCCCGCAGCTCCCGGCAGCTCAGGATTGGGCTGCCCACCTGTATAAATCTTTTAAATAAGTAAGGGTGCAATCCAAATTGCATCCTAGGGTGGCGCAAGTCCCTTGCACTGGCCTCTGGGTGTCACAAAAGTGCAGTAAGTCACTTCTGTATCACCACATCTGGCCCTGCTGCACCAGTAGACAGTTAAGTATGTGCTGGTCTGCCTCGGCCAGTGCAGGGGTTGGGGGAGAGCAGGGGGTGGAATGGGGGCTTTCCAGGGACTGAGGGCAGGCCGGGCCTAGGAGAGGGGTGGTGCCAGGATCCGGCACATAGGCCAGATCCTAATCCTCCTCGTAGGTGGCCCAACCTAGCACTGGGCCGCTTGGATCTGCGCCACCTCTTTAGGTGATGCAGATCCGAGTAGCCCAATTTGGGCTGCTGCCATGCAACATGGACTAAGGGGAAGTGATTCCCCTTGCCCTGGGTTGCGCCATAGCCAGTCCCAACCATGTGCTGGATATCGCACCGGCCAGCCAGTCTGCCTGTTCTAGTGCAGGATAGGATTGGGCTGCCCATCCCACTATGTTCAAGTAAGGCTTGCTTCCAGGTAACAGGATAGGATTGCAGCTTTATTCAGTTCCTTGGCTCATAGTAAGAGGAAGTGGGTAAGAGGCACTTTTTCAAGTGGGTGCTCCTTTTTTTTAGCAGGGGGAGAGTAACTGGTCCACCTCACCCCAGCACTGTCTGTTCTAGTGGCTGACTGCTGGTATTCATTTGCATCTTTTTAGATTGTGAGCCCTTTTGGGACAGGGAGCCATTTAGTTATTTGATTTTTCTCTGTAAACCGCTCTGTGAACTTTGGTTGAAAAGCGGTATATAAATACTGTTAATAATTAATAATAATCATAGTGTACTTTTAGGTACTCTGATCCTCACTGCTTTGATCACCTGAGGTCATACTTCTAAAAACTGATATTTTAAGTTGCCATGAATGTCATTCACTAAATGGGGCATAAAACTACATGGTAGAAACATGGTTCGTTTCTTCTTTATACAGTCCTGCTTCAAAAGAAGAACTTATATCCATCCCTGAGTTTTCACCACTGAATGAAATGATGCCTGGTGTTTCTTTGGACCAAAATGGATCAAATAATGGAAAGGCTCTTGAAGATCTTCTAGATTTTACTGGCCAGGCCACTTACCCAAAGTTATCAAGTGAAAGCATTAGCATAGATGATTGTAATAAAAACCTGATTGATGGATTTAATAGTCCAGGACAGGAGACAACTCTCAACACTTTGTGTTGACAAAGACACTGCTAATCAGCAATAAGGTACAGTATTCTTATGAAGTTAACTTTTTTGCTGCCACTATCTCTCGCTTTCTGACTGCCAAGAACCTACACTACACAGAAATATGGTGCAACACAGAGAGCTGTTTTGTTTTTCCTTTTGTGGGTAAGGAAGAAAGGCTAAAGATATGAACTGGGAGCTGTTCAATAACTGGGAGTTAACAATTACTAGAAAACAGATTAACAATTAGTGAACAGTTTCATTAAGTGAACATGTAGATTACAAATAGTGGCTATAAGGAGTTAGTTTCTTCCATCATGTTTGCTGGATTTTGTGTATTTTTCAGCTTTCTTATTGTTTAGGAAATTGGAGATGAAATTTAGAGCAAGTAAATGCAAATTGCACAAAATGCATAAGAGAATCTGAAAGTGAAATATTTAATTTACATAAACTCACTGCTATATTTGTTTCTGATTGACAGAGACCATTATTTGGAGGATATAAACACTCCCAATGCTGCTGTCAGTAAATTAAGAGCTTGTCATTCGAAAAAGCTGCTGCAGTCCTCAACACTGGATATCATGTTACCTGGCACTGAATTTACTGTCTTCCTTGTGCATTGTTGAATAACTAGCCATTTTGGTAAAGAGTGGAATCTTCTGTTTTGACTGGTTTCAGGGAATATTTGTGCGAGTTTTTGGTTTAGAAATTGAGCTTCAGCTGCTAAGAAAATTTTTGGTATTAAATGTATATCTCATTGGGCCCCCAAGTGAGCCCATACATTTATTTTAATTTGTCATTTTTTTAAAGTTGTGTCATGAAATGATCAGGATTTTTTGTTTTATTGAAACACATTTAAACAAAATAGTGTGTTATGTGTTTATGGCATGTCTGTCTCTTTAGTTTGTTTATACCTTAGAAAAATATGAATTTTTTATGCCATTGTTGCAGATGTTTAGTCACAAATCTTTAACTGAGAAGGCTTGAAGAAAAATATGCAACTGCTGGAAACCAAGGGGCTTTCTTGCAGACTCTGGAGCATAGGGTTATCCCTCATTAAAATATGGCATATAAAACTATTTTTATGTTATTATGTTGATTTGTCAGCACCTTTTTTGGCAACGAAGTGGAGCAAGCACAACTGTAGTGCTAAAAGAAATAAGATCTTATCACATGAGCCTTTATAAAGCATATTTAATTTTAACTGTGTATGTAAAAGACCAATACCCTTAATCACATGTATTGTATAAGCAACAGTTGTATGGGGACCAGGCTGATATACTAATGTTCAAAATACAGCATCCGTTATCACGATCATGTAGTTTTCATTCATGGGATTTGCTCATATCCCACCATTCAGCAACATGTAATCAACAGCAAACAGTATATAGATATGGGCAGCAAGATAATATAAAGCATAACTATGAGTGCTGAAAGTTGTAAGATGTACTCGTGCAGCTCAATAGCCTATTAGTCTCTCTCACTCTACAGACATGAATGAAGAAAGTTCTTATTTGAGAGTGTATCGACATTCTGTATTCCATGCAAAGGACATGATCTAGTTCACTTAAGCATCCGAAGTTTCATTGGGAAAATTTAAAACTTCACTTAGATTTCTCCTATTGAAATCAACACAACTTGGACTGGATTGTACACAAGAAATTTCAGCTTTTGATGAATTCTAACTTTTATGCTGTATTCTGTGATGCCTAGAGGACTTTACACTTTTACACACAAACACACACACACACACACACAAATTCTTTTCAGGCTAATTGAAAACTTTTGTATGTCAGGGTGTGTTAAAAATGTAACGTGGCTCTGTTCTTGTGATTCTGAAACTGGCATCTGTTGAAAAGTAGTTAATGGAACTATGTGGTTATATACAAAAATGCTTACGATATTTATGTTGATGTATTTCAGCAAAAATTCTTTCTTGGTAACTGTGCAGTATGTTGTCGCATGGTACAGTGTCTTCCAAGTTAATTCTGCAGTTTTCCTCCTACACAATAAAAAAAAATCTGAACGTATTTGGCTATGATAGACTGTGGTGGTATATTTATGGGGAAAAGTCTATAAACAGAAAACAAATTTGAATTCCTACTTTGAGAATTCAGGTATTGAACAAATAGTTCTTGTATATGAGAAACAACCTACAATATGAAGAGTTTGCTAAGCACTGATTCCTGCTGATTGTTCCCTGCTTTCATTTGGTCATCCCTACCTGATTGTTTGCCCTTATGTGTCTGAGGCTTGCAGCTTTTCAGGCACTGAAATCTGTTTATTACCTGAAGAGAGAGAGAGAGAAAACAGTTTGTTTCTGTCACTATATTCTTCACACTGTCTCAGAACTGCTATAGGGGACCTGTAGGTTGAGGCACTTTTCACTGCAGGAATTGAAAACATGGTTTGTATCCTAAATAGCATGAGCACAAGCTGTTTCCCCCTCCCCCAGGGTAGCTGGAATCCCCTCAAACAGTTTGTAGTTACATGGGTAGATGCAAGGTGCACCACCTAGCAAATGGCACCTGCTCCCAGCCTATTTTGACCACAAACTGGAATTTATCTGAATGGTAAGTTGCTCTCATCATCCAAGAACAGGGAAAACCACACACAAGGGAGGTTGCCTTGGGAGAACCTCTGTTGCAGAATAATGGAGAGTCCCAAAACAAACCTGGAGGTCGTCTTAAGAAGCTGGACAGTAGTGAATGGAAGATATGGCAACAGACTCCCTCCCAAATGAACTGTAACCAAGCAGCTGAAAATAATAATAAATGTTTTAACAAAAGAAGAAATACTCCAAAATGAACAGGGGTGAAGTTATAAGGCAGCAGAGGAATCGCAGAATAGACAGGCAGCACAATTATAACCTTGAAGGGAACCAGCACAAGTCCCTTGCGCTGTCTCCTATGTGCTGTAAAGCACATTCATGACACCTCAGGAGTAGGATAGACCAGTGCACAGATGTGCGCTGGCCTCACAGAGCCAGCCTCATGCCCAGGGGAGGTAGATTTGTGCCAGACTGTGCAGACCAGAAAGGGGGTGGGAGAGCGCGGCAGGAGGGAGAAATGAAGGCAGGGAGGGGGCATTTCTGGGTGGGAGGAGGGTGCCCCGGGGAGGTAGATCAAGCCTTGGAGGGGGGTGGGACAGGCTGCGATGGCACAAGCCATCCCAACCCCTGTCCCTTTACCCAGCTTTACTCAGAATTGCACCTGTGAAATTATGGGTGCAGATCCAAGTAGCCCCATAGGGCTGCCTGGGGCATTTCTTGGGGTAATGGGAAGAAAATCCCCATGCTCTGAGTTGTGCCCCAGCCTGCACCAAACCCACGCTGAATACAGCACAGGCCAGTCAGCCTGCCTGTTCAGTGCAGGTTAGGATTGTGTCCTTAGTTAGATGGACTGGGCAAAGATTAGTAAGGAGGTTAAAATGCAAGCTAAATATAAAACAAATGACTACCTTGACTTTTCTGGTTACTTTCTCAGCCCTACATCTTTGCATTAGGCTGAGATTTTGGCCCTTGCACCCACACTTATCCAACCATTGAATCCAACATATTGGATACTCCAAAGTCAGACTTGGCCATTGCATTACATCATTCCAGAGACCCTTGATCCTCAAGAACATTTTTTTGAGGGGTGCCCTAAGGAGAAAGAGGAGGGAAACAGCTTGAAATTGTGTTCCTAAAGAAACAATCTATTGAAAGGTTCAGACAATTATGCAAAGCCATGGTTTGTCTAACTATAGTTAAGAATCCAAATAATGATTTGAGCTTCCAAATGCGTGGTAGACAAATCATGGTTTGTGATTCATATGAACATAATATTGTCATAAGTTCACTCTTGTTGCCATATACAGTAGCTTGTGAATTTGAATAAATTGTGAAACCAAAGTTAACTGTGGTTTGCTAACCAACTTCAAACAATGAGATCAGATGAGAACTCCTTGCCACAGGATGTGGTGATGGCGGCTGGCCTGGACGCCTTTAAAAGGGGATTGGACAAGTTTCTGGGGGAAAAATCCATTACAGGTTACAAGCCATGATGTGTATGTGCAACCTCCTGATTTTAGAAATGGGCTATGTCAGAATGCCAGATGCAAGGGAGGGAACCAGGATGAGGTCTCTTGTTATCTGGTGTGCTCCCTGGGGCATTTGGTGGGCCGCTGTGAGATACAGGAAGCTGGACTAGATGGGCCTATGGCCTGATCCAGTGGGGCTGTTCTTATGATGCTGGTTTGTTGGCCCTGAACAAACAAATTTATAGGCAGGTTCAGATTCAGAAATAGCGCAAAACCACGGTTTAGCTAAAAATATTGTGGTTTCATGTTAAGCATAAGCCATTTCTGATCCCCCTATATCAGGCACAAGGTCATGCCACAATTGGTGGCAACAAACAAGAAGTGTGCCTGGTTTGAAAATGTGAGCATTAGCAGAAAGAAAAAAGAGAGGGAATAAGGTTGGATACCTTTTTCTCAACCGAACATAAATTGTCAGGTGTAAGTTTTCTGTAATGTTTTGGTAAAAACTCATTTACAAAGTTTATATTCTATTCTTAATGTTCAAATGCAGCACAATTCTGCTTTGATGCTTAGGCTGGTAAAGGACAATGAAACAAAACTGTTTCTAGAACATTTATATTCGAGTTTAGTCAGCAAAATGGTTTTTGTTTTAGCTGGTTTTTTCTTAATTCTACTATAGCCAAAAGCATTGGATAATTCTTGTGGTTTCTGCAGTGGATTGTGACTCAGGTGAGTACATGGTCACAAAATATTTTAAGGCTGATATGATTGCCTTGAGGAAAGCACTCCATTGTTAATTCATCTCTTACCACACAATAACTAAACATTTTTACCAACTTTCCAATAATGATCCTTTCCTATAGTTTTCTCAATGTAAACTCTTGCCATCTCCAGCCCAGCTTTGTATTATAGAGGTATGGAAGCATCCATTTTTAGTCTTGCTGCTGCAGCAGATGCAATTTCTCTAATGCACAGCCCCCTGCTGGTGACTACTAATAAAACTCCAGACTATACATACCATCAAAAGAAGACACCTTCAACACAGTACATCTTAAAGAAAAATTAAGACTATTTCTATGCTGCATTTCAACAAAGTTTTCAAAACCGTTTACAAAACAAAAGAAATAAGCTTCTGTCACCAAAAGGCTCACAGTCTTTAAAAAAGGCACAAGGGAGATGCCAGTGGCCAGCCCCTGGAGAGGACACTTTCTTGGGATGAACAGGGGATGATTGCTTTCTCTTTTCTAAATATAGGATAACCTCATCATGAAATAGTTCCCCTGACAAGTTAGTAATGTTCAAATTGGACTTGGCCCTTAGTAAGCGCATTTAAGATAGCAGCACTGAACATCTGCTCATCACCAGCAGTAGCTAGTTGGTCAAGCACACTGACTGGAGCCTGCATTCATTGTATTGGATTCTGTTTTCACTGATGCTGTGCATAGTACTCTTAATAGACCTATGCTATCTTTGAATTTTTTTTGGCTTGGCGTTTTGGCCTCATTTTGTAAAGGCCTCACTTTCTTATGTCCCTAATTATGGATGCCACATCAAATGTGTCTAGGCACGTTTATGTACAGTTACTTAAAAATTCTGAACCCAAGAAAGTGAATAAGAAAATCATGAGGCATGAATACTGGGAAGGTTAATACAATGAGGCACAATCTAAAGAGAATAGAGAAGTGAAACAAGGTATACTACCACAGCGATTGTTGTGTAACCTTCTGTATTGAAAAGTTGCAATCTTAGCATGTCTACTCAAAAGTAAGTACCATTGAGTTAAATAAGACTTACTCCTTGGTAAGTGAATACAGTATAAGTTTGCAGCCTAAGAGGTCAATCTTCAAGTTTTCTAATTTACTTCTACTACCTCTGTATATGTTTTCCTTTTTCTTATGACAAGCTGCAGTTCCTAGACAGTCGGTCTTCATTCTCTTAAGCAGGTCTGTCCATTTATGTTTCTCTGTCCAAGTGCAGTTTGTTAGTTATTGTAGCATGTTGTCGCCTGCTGGGTGTTTGATAAATCCTTGTTTTCATAGCCCACATGGGGCTGCCAAATCAGGGTGTTTATCAATATATAGCTTGCTGCAACAGTGTATAGTGTTCTGATGAAGGCTGTTCAAGTCTGAGACATGCAGCATGAAGGGATGCAGTGTGTCAGTCTGGCTGAGCAGCAGTACATTAAATGCCTGTAGACATTTTTGCTTTTTCATGTATTTTTCCTAGACTATGAACTGGAAATGGGCATGTTAATGTTTTAAACAGCAGAGAGGAAGATGCAAATGTGTTAAAAATTGTTTACCCAGCTGTTTGGCAGGGTGTGAATTAAGTGCTATTTTCACAGCAGGACAGGTGACTGCAGCCAGACTGTGAAAACACAGAATACTTCTAAGTTGAGGCATTTAATTTAGTGAAAGGACTGTGCTGAAGAATGAGGATGTTCTTGAGAATCAATTGCCAGGAACAAAGAAAAGGTAGGTTATTGTTTTGTATCTTGAACAAGAGAAAGTTATTCTATCCCTGCAAGAGATGGAGGATGTGTGAAAAGATGAGTGATGATTGGGAAAGAGCAAGAAGAAAAGAGAGATGATTAATGGATGCTGTATTGCAGGGAAGGAAGGAAAAAAGGACAGGGTAACTATCTTCTGCTATATTTGAATTTGTGTAACCTGTACTGCTCAGATTGGTTGAACAGCAGTACACCTGTTCTGGGAACAGAGAAATTATCAAAGGCAGAAGAAACTATCCCCAGTGTAGCAGAGTTATAGCTGGCTGAGGTCTTTGTATGGCAGAATGGCAGGCACAGAAATACAGGAAGGATGAATTGTAGGCAGTAACAGACTATGTGTGGGATGGACTCCACAAGTTTTACCTCAGCAGCTTGTGTGCTGGGACAGGGGAAGTATTTCCACAGGGAAGGAAGAGGATGAGACTTATTGCTATTGATGAATCAATAATTCAGTTAATACAAAGTGGTATGTCACTCCTGTGTTTTTCTTTTAAGTTGTTTTTACTGTGTTTTAGTGATTCATCTGATTGTATCATAATTGATCTATTTTCTGGGTTTTTCAGTAAGCTGCCACAGGAAACAAATGATGGAAAGGTAGCATTATAAATACCAGGAATTGTCTGTGTGAGCAAAAGAGGGGTGGCAAGGGTCTGTGCTTGTTTACTTGGAAGTAGCCCCCCACAGCACTCAATAAAATTCCCATTTAAACAGTAGGATTGGAATGCAGTTTAGACAAACAAAGAAACGGCAACTATAGCAGCTTAGCAGTGCACATTCGAGTTTACAGACCGGTTTCCAGTGCAAGCCTATGCATGTCTACTCAGAAGACATGTCCACACTTACCTGGAAGTAAGCTCCATTGAGTATAATGGAACTTACTTTTGAGTAGACAAGTATAGGATTGGGCTCTCACTCTCCCAGATAAGTGTGAACAGGATTGCAACCCTTTTTCAGTAAGGGGAAGCTGATTTGATATAAGACTGAGGGCAAAAGCCTATCCAACTTTCCAGCACTGGTGCAGCCACATTGCAGCCCCGAGGTAAGGGAAGACTTTGAGGAGCCTTCTATGACTGCCTCCCCACCACAGGATGCAGTACATGCCTCATTGGCATGGTTGCACTAGCAATGGAAAACTATATAGGATTGGGCCCTGAGTGAGGTAAGGATAGCTAAGTGGTAAGGTGAAGTAAGGGTAGCAGTTTCCACTCCAAAACAAAAGATAGATCAGGATGGGAGACAAGAGCCCCACTGGATCAGGCCAAGGCCCACCTAGTCCAGCTTCCTGTGTCTCACAGTGGCCCACCAGATGCCCCAGGGGGCACAGAGGACAACATCCTCTGAGACCTGCATCCTGGTGTGCTCCCTTGCACCTGGCAAGCCTACTTCTAAAATCCGGAGGTTGCACATGCCCACCTCAGCTTGTAACCTGTGATGGCCTTTTCCTCCATACGTCTCTCCAACCCCCTTTTCAAGACACCTAGGCCAGATGCCATCGCCACATCCTGTGGCAAGGAGTTCCACAGACTAAACACACGCTGGGTAAAGAAAGAAATCTGTGATGGTCTTTGCCTCCATACATCTCTCCAACCCCCTTTTCAAGACGCCAGATGCCATCAACACATCCTGTGGCAAGCAGTTCCACACGCTCACTTAGCCTGGGGGGGGGGAAGTGAGCTGAGTAATTTTCTGGGATGAAATCCCCCAGCGCGGACTCCAAGCGAGGAGAGTTCTCCTGAGCATGTGAAGAGTTCCCTCCCTGGGAAGGCGCCTCGGCAGCCGAGGCGGCGCCTTCCAGGCAGGGCTGAGCCGCGGTGCTGCTTCTGAGGGCTGGGGCCGGCGGGCGCGCAGTAGCGAGACACCCCGCGGCCTCGGCTCGCCCCTCGCGCGCTATCGGGGGGCCGCAGCCGCCAGCGCCCTCCCCGTTCACTTCCGGGGCACTGCGCCCGGCCTTCTCGTTGGGCGGGGCGGCGAGGTAGGCGGGCGGGCGGTGGGGCAGGCGAGGCTCTTCCTCCCCACCGGGCCTGGGCTGAACCGAACCGCGCTCCAGGCAGGCAAGGGAGACGCGAAGGGGGCGCCCGGCAGGCCGCAGGGGGACGAGGCGGCGGTCGCTGGAAGGACGCTCTGCTGGAAGCTGCAGCCACTGGCGGCGGAGGAGGCTGAGGCGAGGCGAGGTAAGCGCGCTGCGGACCCGCCCCCCCCGGGCCTGCAGCGCTCAGTGTGGCTGCCCGGTGGGGGAGCCTTTGGAGGTCGGGTGGGGGTCCCTGGGGAGCCCCTCTGTGGGTGCTGGGGGTGCCGCCATGGGCTCCTCAGGCCCCCTCTGCCAGGAGTCGAAGCCCGCGGGCCAGACCCCCGTAGCTGTGCCACAGCTGGGCTGCCACACTTCCAGCACCAGGAGGCTGCACACGCACGTCACGGCTTGTAACCCTAGACGGACTTTCTCTGCAGAGATCCCCTCTTAAAGGTATCCAGGCCACGTGCCATCGCCGCATCCCGTGTCAAGGAGTTCCACAGACTCACACCCAGTAGATAAATATTTCCTTTTGCCTGTCCTGACTCCGCCAACACTCAGCTTTAGCAGGTAACCCTTGGTTCTGGTGTTTCGTGAGAAGGAAAAGAGCATCCCGCTATCTAGGTCAGATGCCATCACCACATCCAGTGGCAAGTGGTTCCACAGACTAACCACACACTGGATAAAGAAGTACTGTCTTCTGTCTGTCCTGACTCATCCAACACTCAATTTTAGTGGCTGTCCCCTGGTTCTGGTATTGTGTGAGACAGAAAAGAGCATCTCTCTATCCACTTTATCCTTTCCATACATAATTTTGTATGTCTCAATCATGTCCCCCTCAAGTGCCTTGGGGGTACACGTGCCCCACATTGGGAATCACTGATCTACATGAATGGCTTAAAAGTACAGACCCTTGGGTTATTCAAGATTACTATATTCATTTTAATGTATAAAAATGGGATTCTCTGGTGCTGCTCTAATAATAATAATACCACTGGTATTTATATACCACCTTTCTGGTCATCGGATTACTCCTCTGACTTTACTCAAGGCAGTTCACATAGGCAGGCTATCTCTAAACCCCTGAGGGGATTTTTACAATTACAGAAAGGTTCTGTCTTTCAAGAAGCGCACAACATTTCAGATGGATCTTTCATGGTCTGATCTCACTTCTGGCCTCCAGTTGCCTCCCATGCTGGCTGACCAGCAGCTCCTTCATCTCTCACTTGAAGAGCAGCCAAGACTCTTCACTCACACCAAAGAGCAGGTGGAATAACTCAGCTCAGCTTGTCAGCTGCTTCAAGGTCTCACCATTCACAGAGCTGCTGGTGGCCTCCAACTGGCAACCTTCAGATGTTATCTGCTAACTGAGGCTCTACCCAAAGTGTTAAAAGACTTCATCAGCCCAGAATGGGGAAAAAACAAAACTATGGTTTCATCTAGTTGCAGGCAATTACAATGCAGTGACTTGGCAAGGTGTAATGAATGTTGAGAGTAATTACAGATTAATCCAGAATAATTGGTATGTAACTCTGTGAAACTGTATTGGTTGTCTCTGAAACACATTATTTATTGTGTTAAAAAAAATTATATGTATCCTGCTTTTCCCATCCCAAAGCAAATGCCCAAGGTGGCTTACAAAGTTCCACAAATAAAATATACAATATTTAAAACAATAAATAAAATCATTAATAAAAACACTAAAACCTTTGGGGATGGCAGAAAGACGTTCTGTTTGGACCAGAAAGAGGCTGTGGAACCAAAACACTATTTACAGAGGCGCGGTGGGGAAACTTCAACCCATCATCCAAATGCCAGATGAAACAGGAACATTTTGAGCCATCACTGAAAACCATTAGAGAGGGAGTAGTTCTAAATTCCCCTAGTAGGGAATTCCATAATTGTGATGGTGCTACAGAGAAAGCTCATTCTCATGCTTCCATCCCTCTAACTTGGGATAAAAACGGCACTTGTAGGAGAGCATCCTCAGATGACCTTAGAGGGTGAGCTGGAATGTATGGGAGAAGGGTGTTCCCAGCCATTAAAGGTCAATACCACCATCTTGAATTGGGGCCTGAAACGAATGGACAACCAGATGCCAAAGCAGCGGTCCAACAGAATTACAGTGTCATAAATAGTCATGTTCATCTGTTGGAATTAAAATCCTATTTCTCAAGATGATTTTGCATGTAGACCTGCACTATGAGGTGACAGCCAGAGAACATCCAGCAGTGGGAAAAATGGTAGTTCAACTGTTTGAGTGGCTGTCATTGTCATCTCTCAAAAATTGTCAATGATTTTTTTTGGCACAAGTAGAAATGCAGTTGTATCCTGAAGTCCATATTGCTGAACAGTTTTTCCCTACCTGTTTCTGTATTTTAACTGAAAGCATATACTTTTAAACAGAATAAATACTAACCCTTACTCATTTGTTAAATGAATTTCATGCATCTGAAAATACCAACTATCTCTGTATGGAGGGTTTCACAAAGTGTTTCCATTGTTATCTTCTCAACGCATGTACACAGCTTAGAAATATGTAGTTGCCTGACAAATCTCAGTTTCTAACAGATTATTTTCCAAAGTTTAATATATTCCCCAGATGTAGTATTCTGTTTCGACTGACATCCCTGTTTCCACTGCCTTAGGGCAGGGCTGTGGAAAAATAGTTCAAAATCATCCAGCACAAATCTTATTAATTTTGTGACAGCATTATGTTATGCTTGTTGTTTTACAAGGAAGAGTTTAAACCTACCAAATAAGGTCTTGGGTAAACATCTCGTTTGAGGCTCTGTTTCTATAAAAAGGATAGAAGAGGAACTAAACTAATCATTAACTAGACACCTATCTAGGTATGCAGGCAAAGTTGTGTGTGTGTGTGTGTAAAAATCAGTTGGCTGACTTTCTGTGGTAAGAATAATCCAAAGGTAATTAGGTGGAGTGGCTTTTCGAAACAGGAAGAGAGTTGATCCTCCTTTTCTTTTGAAAATCAACATAGGTGTTGGCAGGCTGTCTAGTGAAAATTTGTAAGTAGTAGAGTTTCAAAGGCAAAAAAGGAGCATATTTTGGATGTTTTAAAGGTGCCTTAACAGCAGATCCTTCCATCCTAACTCAGCTTCCTAAATTGCACTAAAGCACTAGCTTCCATCCTTACTCAGTAATCCCTTAGAACTGGCTGTTCCACTCACATGCAGTTTTGCATTTGCTGGGGCTTAGTGTTGTGGTTGTTTTAGCATTCCTCCCCACCCACCCCCACCCCCCCGGAAAAAGAAAACCCTTAAAGGTTGTCAGTATTTCTTATATAGACTCAAGTAATTAGACCATGCTAAAAAAGAAATTCTGTTGGAGCTGTTACTTTGAGGCTTGAAGTGCTTTAGCCTATTCAGACTATTGCTGATTTCTTTTTCTTCTTACCCTCTCTATGGCCAGAGACTAGGTATTCATCCTGCACCCTATTCATTTGCTCATACAAATCTTTCGTGGTGAGGAGAGACTCAACAAGTCAAAGCCCCTGGATGTCTGCAAGCTAGCATTTCTACTTCTGACACAGGGTGTCTGGCCAAGTGGCAATGCATTTACTCTATCTGATACCAGCTGCTCTGGAGTAAGTTGGTACTTTTTGGGAAATGCCGGTCTTTCCAGGTTTGTATGGAACACTGGTGTATCTTGGGTTATGCAATATGTCCTCTGTATCATAAACTTATAGATTCCAATTAAAGTTGGGAATTTGTAATATTCATAGAGTCATGAGAGCATGTCATTGTCAAACTGGCAACCATAGCCCTGCTGCCAAAATGAGAGACTTTTCTTTGAAGTGAGCTTTGATTTTCCCTGTAAATTTGTGGAATTCTTGCAGAATATGCCAACATAACACGAATCCTCTGACCCTTCTCAAGAATTGCACTACAAAGGGGAAAAAGTGCAACTGCTATAAGATGTACTGTATAAACTTGAATGTAGGAGCTTTGTTTTTGATCTCATCTGACTAAACCTGACAATCTGCATGTATGCACAAACATGGACCTATTCAGAGAAGATGGTCCTAGCTGTTGAATCTTGCAGTATCAGGGGTTAAAACTTGGGCCTGCAACAGCATGAAAGTTTTAAACATAGACCAGGTCCTATGTTAGTTTTTGGCATGTGTTTCTAATCTCAGCAGATTAACAGGAATAATGTGGAATTGAACTCTAACATTTTCTCTAGTGGCTAGCTGGGTGAAGATGGAAATGTTGGATAAGTGGATGGTTTTGTGTCCTGAATGAAGCAATAGAAGCAACATGCTAGGAGCATACATGTGCTCTAGTGGTTCTTTAGGTGCCCATAGATCACTGTGACAAAAATTGGAATTGTCATGGACCTCATGCAACCCCTCATCTCTTGCACATTAAAAAAACAATTAAACTTGTAATAATTATATAAGATTTATTAGAGATTTATTATTTATAGAGAAGATTTGTGGGTTGCTGCTTTTGATGCCAGCTGCGAATAGTCCATTCTCCGCCCTTTGTGGTGGTCCGTGTGGACACTTGCTTGGTGAAATGCTGGAAATGATAGAAGGTGGTCTTTTTCCCCTCTAAGACCTCACAGACCACTTCTCAGGGTCTTCTGGACCACAGGTTGGGAACCAGTGGTTATAGAGACTAAGGCTGCAATCTCATGCACATGCACTTGGGACTCAGTCTTACTAGATTCAGTGGAACTTACTTATATTTGCAATAAGTAGTAACTCATGAAACCATGTGTTAACACCAACCTTCTTTCCTGTGTAATGAATCTTTTAGCTATCCTAGCATTAGAGATCTGTCCTTTCTTTATAAGTGTTTGTAAATAACATGCCTTTTATTGGGTACAGTCTGTTGGCATGCAGGCTTTTGGTTACATAGACTGTTTCAGAAAGGCTACAGTACAAGAAAGCAATTGTCAGTCTCAGTGTACTCTCTGTTGAAGACTAGAACAGAAGCCAATGACCATGACCACAAAATAGAAAAGGTGATATTCTTGTATAACTCTTTGTTAGGACATTCTTCAAAAGAAGTGCTATTGCTATGGTGACTGAGTCTTCTAAAGTATTGTTGGCAACTCTAATTGCCATGTATTAATATTGCAAAAAGTACAAGCAGAACATGTTTGACTGCACTGTTTGTATAGTAACAAGTTTCCAGTTTTGGGTAGAACTGCACTAATGGAGATGTGTGTTCTTGTGGCAAGTTTGAATGATGTTTAATTATTATCAACCAGATATGCATTTCTGTTCCGTTTATTTTTCACTGCTCAGGTGGTTCTGTAAGTCTTGCAGTCTTAGGGTCCAATGCTATGCAATTTTCCAGTGCTCATGCAGCTGTGCCAATGGGACATGTGCTGCATTCTGCAGTGGAGAATTGCATTCTACAGTCACTGAGGCCTCCTCAAGGTATGGGAACATGTGTTCCCTTACCTTGGGCTTCATTATGGCTGTAGTGGTGCTGGAAAGTTGGTTGGGATTGGGTCTTTAGTCTGTGAATGTTTGCTTTTTCAATGAGATGTACTTCTGAGCAATCAGGCATGAAGTTATGACCTTGACATATTTTGTACCTGTCTCTACAAAGGAAGTCCAAAAAGTTAGTGTGATCCCTCCCAATCTCAGTTGAAAATGGAACTACTTTTTACTTTTGATGCAAATGTTGTGGATTCATATTCAACCTAAGTTGCCAACAATGGTTTGTTTGCTTTCTTTCACATACATGTATTTATGAAGTATCTTCAGAAATGTGAAGGCATGTCATAAAATCCACCCACTTGCCTCAAGCAGTCACATCCTAGACTTGGCAGCTAACATCCACCCACAAAGGTTGAAGTCACAGTGAATGAGAGTAAGCCTATGGAATAACTTTTAATTATCTCTTTTCATCAAAATTAACATCAGCTGTCCTATATACTTCTTGGCCGGAGCAATGCCCTGAAACACAGGTTTGTGTCCTGTACTTTTAATTTTGTTAACCAACAGAAGCAAGGAAGTGAAGATAGAAGTTGTCCAAAATCATTGCATCCTTTTAAGACAGTGTTTGAAAATTGTTCTAAGAGTAACAACATTTTCGTGGCAAACTTTTGTTTTTTGTTTTTCTTCCTTCAAACTGAATAAATGTCTTTGTCAAGATGTTAAATGGTTTGACTTTGTGGTAAATTTTAAAGACCCTGGCTTAAATTGTATGAACAGTTTCTTTCCACAAGGCAAAAGGAGTGCCTGCACTGGAAATTATGCTAGTTCTATTTAAGCAAGATCCTGTGATGTCAGTCTTTCCCACGCTACCAATGTGATTGCATGTCCGATTTGGATGACATAACTTTTTTTCTTGGCTGTGACTTCAACAGCACATATCCAACTATTAGTTTGGTAGAACTGTGATTTTTACGATGATTTTCTTGGCTTTCTGTAGTCATTTGGGACAAGGATAGGAATTTGTTTTACTTATAAGTGAGCACTATTTAGAGACAGTTCTCCGATGGTAAGTCATTTTGATGAAAACAGAAGAACTCATAGTTCATTAGGTGGATAGTACTAGAAATATCTAATTCTTGGAAAACAAGTGGATTATGTTACAATTGGTGTACAGAGAAGGTGTTATTAATGCAGCCCCTTGACCAGAACTCCCTGCAAGGAGGGGCTATGCTACTGAAGTACATCAGAAGAAAAAGTCTGTGTGCAATTTGGCCTAAGTGCCATAGGATTTTCTGTGTTAAGACCTTTTATGAAGAATAATGCAAGCTTAGACTAGTGGTTTAATATGTTTCTAGTAACCTATCCTACACTCTGAAGCTTCTGAAGAGCTTTCAAAGGCAGCCCCATACAAAACACATGCCAGTAGTCTAGTTTCAGTGTAAAAAAAAAAAAATATTTACGAAGTCTGTAGTGAAAAAGTTGTGACTTTCTTGCGGAATGTAGTTGGTGCAATGTGTTCTGTCATTTCTACAATAAAATGTTCTGGAGCAACAGAATGATTCAGGATATCATGAGGCTGAATATCCAGGAAGGCAGAACTCTGAGCCTTTCTTCATATTTTGCTTAGGCAATAATTCCCCAGGTCCTATTGAATACTGAGGCCTTTTATTTTTTGTTGAATGAAAAATAGCTAGCAGGGAGTTGGTAACTAGTCTTGTTCCATATATTTTTTTACTAGAATCCCTATAGTTAGTTCACTTGTAAGTATTGAATTCAGAAAACGAGAGATCATTTTAAGGATCTCTTCATAGTTAAACTTTGATGATCTGGAATAGGGGTGTCCAAACTTTTCAGCAGGCAGGCCACATGATCTCTCTGACAGTGTATAGGGGGCCAAGAAAAAAAGAATTACTTTACATTTAAAATTTGAATAAATTTACATAAATGAATATATTAGAGATGGAGTTTATTTGAATGAATGAAGGTCTTGCAATAACTCAGGGTCTATAAAAAGCCTTGCACAAAGCAAGGCCGGCATTTCTGTCACTGCCGCTGCTGTATCACAGACTTGAAACAGCAAGCAGTGGAGGGAACCCTCATCCCGCAGCTTGCTCAAGCGGTCGAACAGTCGACCCTCATGCTGAGAGTAGTTGCGTCAGGCCAGCACGGGCTCCAGCAAGTTTTCAGCGGGCCGGAGGCTCATTGGAGACTGGAAGCTCCCTGTGAGTCATATTTGGAATCCCTGAGGGCCACAAATGGCCCCTGGGCCAGGGTTTGGGCACCCCTGATCTGGAATATGCATTCTTGCAGCACAAGCTTGTGTAGGCTTAGTCGGAATTGCCACCTTAAGAACATAAGGTATTCTTTCTTGGGTCAAGTAAACTTTCACGTAGTTCAGCCTTTGTAACAAGAATATCAATAACCAGTAGGTGCTAGGCAAGTCATCAGAAACTGACCAGTGGATTGCAATACTGTATATATTGTCTACTGCTGGCCTACATCAGCCAAGTCTAATTCAAATGTTCAAATGGTGGTATACACCAAGTTCATACATCCCTATCTTTTTGTGTGTGTGTGTGTGTGTGTGTGTGTGTGTGTGTGTGTGTGTGTTACTATTCAGGAAATAATTTATTGCCTAAAATTTTAGGAAAAAATATCAGCACTGAGCTGTAGAGAAGGAAGCAAATAATCAGTTCCTCAGTTTCAGACAGAGGAATAGGTAATAAGATGTAGATACTCTCTATTTTGGTTTTTAAGTCCCACAGTCATCTTAGGGCGCAATCCTAACCCTACGTGCTTTCCAGCACTGGCATAGCCGTGCCAATGGGTCATGTGCTGCATCCTGCAGTCGGATGTCACTCACGGAGGCCTCCTCAAAGTAAGGGAATGCTTGTTTCCTTACCTCAGAGCTGCAATGCCCTTATGTCGGTGCTGGAAAGCACCGACATAAAGGGTTAGGACTGCTCCCTTAATCATTTAAATACAAAACAAAACCCAAAGATATATTGAAATTGTGTAAGCTAGTGGTACTTAAAACTGAAATTAATTGAATTTTAATATATCACACTTATTCAATGACTTTTTTTTCTTTTAGTTCAAAGAAATTAAGCATATGAAAAGATGGTTAGATCACGCTCAAGGTCACCAAGATGGAAACTAAGGTAAATGTTCAAGTTTTTCTGATGTAAGCTCCACTTATCTTTCAGTTAGGCCCAAATCCTAACCCACTTTCCAGCACTGGCATAGCTGTACCAGTGGGACGTGTGCTGTGTCCTGCAGTTGGGGAGTACTCACGGAGGCCTCCTCAAAGTAAGGGAATGTTTGTTTCCTTACCTAGGAGCTGCACTGCTCTTATGTCTGTGCTGGAAAGTGGATCAGGATTGCCCTAAGTGTTGTAACTAAGAGTCATCTTTAGAGTTGCATGCACAGAGTATACATAAGTGACTCTCGTTGCTATGAAAGGGATCCTTGACCATTGACTTGAGTTTAAAAGATTAACAGGAAAGATAGGAGTAACTGAAGTGTACCAGTGCCGCTTTCCTAAAAGATTGTTTAAGATATCGGGGAGAGAGACAAAACCAATAGATTAAGCTTTTTGTACCCAGCGTTGCATATACGCAACAGGGACCAAATGTATACACGTGTAGGCTGGGCAAAATTGAGTTAAGACAAGCAATAGAAATCACTGTGTTTTGTAATTGACTGAGCAGAAATTATACAATTTCCTGTGCTCTGTAGTTGAACAGTGCTGTGAAATCACTAGAGGGGGGAAAGGCAGAGTGCAGGTGTTTTTCTAAATTCCCATTCCAAGCTTTGCCTATAGACCTTAAGCCCACTTTAAGCTAATTCATTCCTCTTTTTTCCCTAACAGTGGCACTAGTTCTGCACTGCAACACTGCTGGACCTCACCACCAGGGTAGCTCGCCTGTTCAACCTGCAGAGGTCCTCCTTCTTCCCCTCTCCCACAAGCAACTTCTCTGTAGCAATACTTTGGTTTTCAGTAGTTCTTGGGCGTGTCAGTCACACACCAGTCTCCAGAAGTCTCTGTTCTAGTAGTTTTGGTTCATCAGTCAACTAGCCAGTCCATTAGTCAGTCAGCTTGTCTGTCTGTTCTCTTTCTTCCAAGCTTCTTCCTTCTGTTCTCTCAGTCCCTCCAATCTCTTTTCTTCTACACCCACAAACTCTCCTTCCTCCAGGTTCTACTTTTATCCCTGAGGGCCCTGTTGCCTTCATGTGACTGCAGCTTTGTAGCATACTCACTGCATTCTGAGTTCCTGGTGTTAACCCCATGCTCCCAGGTCTGCCACAGCAAGGGGCCACTGTTGACACCACACCCTATTTCCTTGAGGGATCTTGCACAGGGACAGGTGGGGACAGCAAGGGACAGAGTATGCGTCCTTTTAGTGACATAAAAGAGGTGCAGGGAGTTCCTAAAAGGGTAAACAATGTTGGTGTGTGTGGAAATGATATTATTTAACCAGAAGCCAAGTGGATTTCTTGAGGAAAAACATACAAGGCTTCTTGTGAATGTTTCAGTTCACAGCCCAACTATGGGAGTAGAATGGATCAATCCATAAATTCCAGAATAATCATAATAGGAAATAAGAGACTAACCGGTTTTCATACTCTGAAGGCACAATGGCTATCACACATGGTTCATAAAACCCACTCTCACATTGGTTTGATAGTCTCTGATTGACAGTCATCCCTCTATCTGTTGTCCTTGCAGTAGCATTTAAATGTGTAGCAGAATGTTCCAGTGTTAATGCAGATCCTTTTGGTACAGCAGGGCATCCATATATGGTGCATTTACCTTTGGAAAATTCTGTCTTCCATGTGGGTTTTCATAGGAAGGAGTGGGAAAGTAGAGAAAATGGTGAAATGGTTCTGTAACCATGCTTGGGTTTAACTTGAGGCAAAAAGTTATGTGTCCAGTCCCAATAAGAATAGGGGAGTACTGGAACAAAGCTTTGCATGATGCTTTGAGAAGTGGGTTTTTCAATGTATCAGTAAGAATACAGTCCTAACTACACTCACAAGTAAGAATGTGTGGATCTCCAGTGTGAAAGATGCTTTCCCTGATTTTCAGAAGCACAAGTGAAACTACATTACAGATAGTGCCTTGGTATCTGTGCGGGATCTGTTCCTGGACCTCCTATGGATACAGAAAACTGCAGATAATGAAATCCATGGTTTTCTGGCCCACTGGGGCTCTGAATGCAACTGGAGCTGTTCTGAGCCTCAGAGAGGCCCTGCATGGCTTTTCTGAGGCTCAGAAAGCTGCCCGGAGCTCTTTTAGAGTAAAGTTGTTTTTAAAAGTCTCCAGGCAGCATTCTGAGCTTCAGAGCTGTGCATGGCCTCTCTGAGAGTCAGAACAGCTCTGTACATAACCAGATTGAGGTTCTGGTCATGTCTGGAAGGTCTGCTGTGGGGCTATCCAGGGGTTTTGCATCTGTGGTGAGGCAAATGCGTATTTTCTTTTCCCCATTGAGCTTTGATGGTGCTAATTACTTATGGCAGTGCTTCCAGATCTTCAGTATCTTGCAGTGTCTCTGCACACTGCAAATGCTATGGTCTCTTCCCAGAAGTGACTGCTGATAATTTCATTGCCAGTTGCTTCTTGGTTTGGAGACCACGTGAGATGCTGTAAACAAAGGTTATCTCTTTGTTTACAGAGATAAATCTCTTATTTACAGATGCTGTAAATAAGAGATTCTGGGCAGGTGGGCCCTTTCCAGTGTGCAAAAACCATGCGTGGGAGCTCAGCCTGCTAGACTGAGCTTCTTACCTCCATTTGTAGCATCTCATGCTGCCTTGTTGCGGGCAGCTTGCAGTGCTCCGCGGAGTACCTCATGGCGCCCCAGGATGGTGTGACATTGTTTGGGAACCCTTGACATATGGGGAAGGGGAAAGGAATGTCTGTACATAAAGAGGGGCTCCATAACTCCAGCACTAAATGCAGCTTTATGCTGCATTTGTGGTTCACTAAATGACAGCATGCTTCATAACCACAACTTCCAGAAGGTTCCTATCTATTGGGGTAAATGTACCTGCAAAAACCCATTTCTGGATGTAGACAATTTCATGCTGTTTCAGAACATGGATTTTAAGTAACTTTTTAAAAAAGTATGCAGGGCAGCCACATTGCATTTTCAAGGCCTGTGTCGGGGCCCCTCCCAGGTGCCCTGACCCCCGACTTACCCTGGAGCAGGCACCCCATGCCCAGGGTGGGGAGGCTTCCCTGTCCTTGAAGGGGGCAAAAAAGGTTGGCTCACCCCAACCAGACAGAGGGGGCTGGCAGGGCAAACAAGGAACACTGAAGGAAACAAGCCAGGAACAGGAAAGACCTTTTCTGCCCCACCTGGAGGAAGGGAAGGGGCCAAAAGGGGGCAGGCTTGCTCCATAAAACAGGGAAGCCAGGGATGAGAGGAGGCGGTGTGAAGCAGGGAGCTGTGAGGTGAACAGCTCCTGCTCCCAAGCCAGGTGTGGCAGCTCTGCTAAGGAGGAGGACAAGGGTGCTGGAACCCCTTCCCCCTCCAGCCAATCTGAGGCCTCCCTGGGGGTGGAACAAGCCTGTACGCCTGTGGGCCCCTACAGCCTGTTTAAAAAAAAAATTCTTACCTACTCATCTGTCAAAAATAGTAAATTCACTGCGGGTCACTTCAGCAAGATTTTTGTTGTTGTTTCGACATAGTTGATCTTGTAGCCTTGGACTTGCTGACAGAATGTGTATTAGTTAACCTGGAATGTATCTGTATGTGCTTATTGTAGGTCTATATCACCTGCATTCAGGAGTCCAGAACATAACAGACAAAGGCATAACCATATTAATTATGACTGTGATTACAAGGGTTTCCGCAAAGACCCAAAGAAGCCCATACCTTGGAGAATGGAAGATGGAAAACATGGACAAGTCAGTTCTAGATATGTACCTCATGAAATTAATCACCACCGACTTTATGAACATAGGTCATATTCACCAACACTGAAAAGAATCCCTTCAGAGGATGTGCACAGCCATAAACCTTGTAGAACACATTCACCAGAAAGGACTGAAAATATCAGAAGATGCCAGTTTCCTTCCAAGTACTCAGAAATGTCTCACAAAGAACAGAATCATTCTTTTTATCCTACCAAAATACGTGAGAGAGAGTGTCATGAAGACATCAGAACTTCTGGAAACACAAAAGGGATGAATACTTTTCATAGGCCATTAGAGAATTTGTGTAAGTTTGAAAGGAAGTGGAACGAAAATGGCTTGAGGCATCAGCAGTTACAAGAAGACAAGCACATGCAGTTGTCTAGAAGATTTTCTGATGAATTTATGCCAAGGAGCTCTTTACAGAAGAGGTAGAGAAATTGCCCAGTTTTAATGATTTTTTTTGTGGTTTAAAGCCTCAAGTGAAAGTCAGTTGCCCTTATAGTTGAAGATTTCTACCCTGAAAGGCGTTTTTCTAACAGAATTAAACTTAGTTTAATTGTGGGCTGCTGGTGGTAGAGGAGTATTTTATCTTTTAAATTAATCCTGTTGATGGCTAGCATATAAAATAATTTCCCCCACTTTGTTGGCTTGAGGGATCATGGGGTGACACATTCTACATAAAAACCTGTGTTTACCAGCATTCTGCATACGTAAGTTCTCATTTTCTTCCTTACTGCAAGTATAAACCACTTTATGTCAACACAGGTATCCTGAAGATCGTGATTACAGAGATTACGGGCACACATCTAAAAGGTTTAAAGAAATGGAGAGGTATGATGATAGAGAAATAGCAAGCAATTCCAAATGGAAGCACGATCATTCTTCTATGTCCAGTCAAGAAAAGGGAGAACAAAGAAATCACGGTCTTCAGACCCATCGACCAGTTGAAAAGGAGCATGATGAGAGTTGCCAAACAAAGATAACCCATGACTATGCTCATAAACATCATAGACATGCAGACAGAGGAAAATACATTTCTGATGACAGAAGCGAGAAATATGTGAAGTTGGAAGACAAGAAATATTATCCTAAAGGAGATTGGAATAGCAAATATTCAGATTACTATAGCAGTAAAAAAGTGAAACATATGGAGGACCCTCATACTGAAGTACCCATTAAATATACTTCAGGAAAGGGTTGCAATTCATGTGCTAAATCTTATAAAAGTGATGCTGGTCTATTAACTTTTGATCAAAAAGAGAAGGAAAGAATAAAGAAAGAAGGGGATTTTAGGGGAAGAATAGATTTTTCCAGTAGTCACCAGTATGACACCCATCATAAAATTTCAGATGCAAAAGTTTCGGATGTCCACACTAGAAAGGAAAGACTCACAGTCAAAGTGGATATGAAGAAAACAATTAACAAGTACAGGTATTGTCTTTTTCAGTTTTATTAAAGTTTTCTGTTGGGAGGATTATGAATTTATTAAAGGGCTCACAGTCACTTTGATCATAAGAATACAGAAATTGAACTTATTAGTTGATTTTGAGGACCACCCAAATTCTCTGAAGTTACAGCAATGAATGAGCAATCATCGTTAAGCAAGGCAAGCATATGTCTGTATGTAAAGAAGCAGCCCTTCGCATTTTTATAGAACTCAGCCAAATATCTGGTGTCTGTGTGAATACTTTCCACATATAAAAGGAGCAATCAGAAGACCTACAGTCAATTGTTTGGCTTTTCAAATCGATCTTGCTTTTTGTAGGAACTGTGATGTCACACAGTTGTTCAGATCTGAAGATGTCTATTCCTAAGCAGAATAAGACCTATTTGGAATGAAAATTAGTACCCAGCACACACTCACTCACTATTGTACCCTTGAAAAGTTGTGGGAACAGCATGTGAGAAAATGAAGTTTTTGTAAAAAGTGCTCTCTCAGAGCTCAGCCCTAATCTTTGTGGTGTTTTGAGCCCATTCGTTTAGGTAGAATTGACAAATTGATTGATTGAATTATAACAGAGTATGAATGAGTAAAATATTTTGAAGTGGTTTGCACATCAAAGTGCATATAAATTGTTAAAAATAAACTTTCTTCAGCATGTATTCTTTTGAAATTTTCTTTATTGAACTTGTTACCATTGTCTTGCTTAATACTTTGAATTTCTATGAGCAGCGTATTTCTCTAAACATGTGCCAATTTGTTCCAGGGGTTCTTCAAGCAATAGCATGGAGAGACAGACATCGTGTGACCTGGTAGCTGTGGGCAGAAAAACTGAAAAATTTCATCCAGTTTTTGAACATATAAAATCTGTGACACAGAAGGTGGAACATAACCCATCGAAAGAATTTACTCAGGAAATAATCACAATTATCCATCAAGTAAAAGGTGGTTATGTTTGAGCATTCAGATTATGTTTGATGTAATCTGTTTTTGTGTAATCAAACTACTCTAAATTTTATGAATTCAAATAACCTAAGACGTGAAGCATCATGTGGACTGTGCAGAGTAGTGTGAATAATTTAAAGAAAGAATTGATGCTTAATTTTGTTTGTGTTTTGCAAACTTGAAAGAAGAAAATCTAAGGCTTTGCAGTCAGGAATCCATGAATTTTTTCTCCCTGCTTTTTGGATTATGTATGGTTAGCTCTAGGATTAGAACTTTGAGCTTTAGCAATCTGATTAAGAAAGAAGGGGAAAATGTATGAGTGATTTTGAAGAGTGAAATAGAAAATGTTGACCAATAATACAGGCAATCTGTCATCCCATAATTAAAGACAGTTGAAAATTAATCTTGAATGGAAAGTTGTTATGCATTAATGGTTTCTGGACTCATATGGATAACCCATGGAGGACTTTTCACATAACAAAGAGCCCTTGTTTTCAAGGCATTTTCCCAGGAAAACCAAAGTTGATGTGTAGCATCCATAGTACTGCTGGTACAACAGTGCAAATGGAAGGCATTTTTCCCACCCCTTCCTCTCCAGTGAAGCCTCTATATGGAAGGTATCTTTGCCTGATTGTAGTAATTTCCCCATTCTGCAGTGGGGCCCTGACATATCTTTCATTTTTGCAGTGGGTCCCCTGGCCACAGGAATGGATTTTTCAATGGCTCAGGTGACTGAAGTGGAGAAGATGCCTTCCATTCATACTGTTTGAGTGATAAAGTGAATGCAACCTGTACAATGGGTCTTCCTTATTCACAGGTTCTGCATATGTGGACTTGACTAACTGTGGGTGCCCTCACCACAGCTGGAGGGCCTTAGAGGACCTCTAGATTTGACCAGAAGTGTCTTCCAGTCATATCTAGGAGGTCTTCAGAGGTGTGGGGAGGCACGCCACAGAAAGCCTGCTGGAGCCTTCAAAAAGGCAGTTCTGGTTTTTCTGACCAGGCCTCTCCACAGCTTTAATTATCAGCAGAATTTGGTATCTGCAGTGGTGGTGGGGGGGGGGGGGGTTGTTCGCAGAACAAATCCCCCATGGATATTGATGGCCCACTGTATATCAGTTTTGTAACTTCTACCTGATTTCTCAATATGAACATAAATACTCTTAAGCCATAAACACTGACTTTATCTCTTGCAATTTGATGCGTAAAATAGTTTCTTCACAGGAACCTATCATGGCTATGGGGAAATTATCAAACAATTGTTGATACATGTATACATAACCTTAAGAGTACAATACTTTTTGCTTCTAATTCAATTTTAAATTTTATTTATGGTTCTGGAAATAACTTCAAAATTGTTCTTCAGTGTGTGATTTTTCAGTAGCACCTTTTAAATGTGAAATTGCAGAAGTAAGGATTAGTTAGTTTTTATTTATCCTCTTCACAGCAAATTACTTTAAATCTTCTGACCTGACTTTACATGAACGCTTCTCAAAAATAGAAGATAAACCAGTTGCAAACGATGTTAAAAGACATTCAGATCCAGAAATTCACAGGTAAAATAACTTACGTTGGCTTCATGAAAAATCTCTCCTTCTGCTAAAGATATCACTTGAGTAAATAGCAAATCCTGTTCAGACAGCTTCATATGGATTAGATTGCGTCTTGGCCGAGAAGTGTAAGCGTGCTGGTTAGGTGACAGGATCCCAAAGCTCCACCTCCCCATATTCAGCATTTGTTTGAAGCAACCGGTGCTGTTTTGGGGAGACTTGTAAAACTGTCCCTGGGTATACCATTTGTAGCTTCAGATAAGTAATGTGCTCATGTAGGGGTACAGCTTACCAGTGTGTTTTCCCTTCCCCTCTCCCTGTCTAGTTTGATTCACATGCAGGTAAATGTCTGAACAGGGTCCAAGTGAAAAAACCATCTTAATAAATTTTTTAAAGAATTGTTTATTTGGTTTAATGCATACCATATTTTAATGGCAGATGGTGTGTTTACTAGGTTTACCAACAGCCCAATCCTGAGCTGCCCAATGCATGGGGCTGCTGCAGCACCCAAATGGCTGCCACGGCATCTAATGCGCAACTGGGGAAAGGGGACTATCATCCCTTTCCACACACACACACCCCCCAGCTAAGGGAAACAGCCCCACACTAGGGCTACTTGATTCATTCTGGAGCTTCTGCAGAATGGGAGAGTCCTGTGTCTGACCACACGGTCCCACATGGGGCTCAGGATCCAGTGGAACAGACCTCCAGTGCTCCTGCCCTCTCCCTGCTCTCCACAGCCCCTCCCTACCCTCTCCCCACCTTCCCCTGCCTTGCAACACTTCCTTCACGCCTCCCCCCACACACTCACTACCTGTCTGCTGCCAGGCAGTCTGGACTACTGCTGGGTGGGGAATATGGGCCCAGCGCTGGAGCTGGCACAGCGTGGGCTCATGCTGGACTAGCTCCAGCGCGGGGGCCACAGTAAGGGTTCGTAAACATGCTTTACCGCACATCTGCAACAGTATGCACCAGCTGTGAGCTGGTCTGAATTGGGCCCCAAATCTCTGAATCATTTAAATCATTCTTGATACATTTAAGTAAACTTGCAAAGTCCAGCCTATTCAGTGTGGCTTAATCTCAAATACTTCCATAGAACTGAAGCCTAAGAATGAATTTTCATAATCTTGCTTAATAGAGACAGGTAAGAGAAAACATTGATAAAGAAATAAAACGCAGGACTGCTTTTTGCACTTATAATTTTTGTTAAAAAAACAGAACTCTGAAATCTATGAAAAATAAAATCATTTTATTTGGTTTTTATTTTTTTAATGGGTGGGTGCATGGGTAATGACTGTGGATGCAACTATTCCACCAGTGTCAGCTACCTAGTACACTTTCATGTGATTATAATTTATAATTCGAGTATAATGTAAATTTTGAATAGAAACACATAACACTACATTCTGTACTTCCAACTTTGGAAAACACTGAAATCTGAGAAAAAATAAAACTGTTTTCTCCCACCTCTGTTAATAGAGAAGCCACCACGAGATACTCACTAGCCTCTGTCTCTTTCCCATTGTGAATGACTTGCTGTCCTTCCCCCCCCCCCCCCAAAAAAAAAAACAAAACTCATGGCTAGATTGTGAGTACTTTCCAGTATATAGTAAAACATCAAATCTGGATATATTCATAGGAATATTTATTAGAGAAAAATGAACATGGACAATTCAGACTAGGGACAACCAGTGCATGGTGAAGGAATGGGATTTCCCCAACCCACCTGATATGCTGGTCTTGTTTCCTGTTGTCCACATACTGGATGTAAAATTAACATGTAGAGTCCAACATGCATAGACATGAACTGTATATCAGTTCCTGATTTTTTTATTATTATCAATGGTGGCATAGTTTGGGCTACATGTATTTGACAAAATAAATAACTTGAAGGAAAAGGAAGGTAAATAAGCAAGTCCAGTAATTGCATTATCTGGGTAACATGACTGTGTTACTAAGAAGATCTATTATTTCATAACTACTTATTGTGCTCCTGTTCATTGTACCCCCTCCCATCCTGCCACAGTGTATATTCGTCCTGCATCTTTCTATTAAAATTCAAAATACTTTGTCTCTTGAATGTGTTCACAAGCAAAAAGACATAAAATTAAAACAGTAGAAAATGCCAAGAAACATCCAGTTTTGTAAAGCTGCATTTTGCAAGTGTTTGATTTTTCATGTATCTTGGTATCTATTGAAGTTAAATGTCTTTCATTTTCATTTGATCTTTGTATTCATGCTAAATTTCATGTGCTTATTATATCAGGAGAATTGATATGTCATTGGCGGAACTTCAGAATAAACGAACTACTCTGTGTGAATCTGGACAGGTGTGTATGTTTTGTAAATGGAAGAATGTGTGTTTTGGGTGAATTCATAATAAATTAAATTTCTTGTAATTGGTTATGTTTTTAATTTGTTCAAACCTTGGTTTATTGAAATAATACGTAGAATTGTAAAGCACTTTCAATGGATTGTTTTGATGTCATCCTTATAACAACCCTCTAAGTTGTAAATAAGTATTCTCATATTGCAGCTGGGGAGCTGAAGCAGAGAGGGCATAGCTTGCTCACAGTGCAGTCCTAAGCAGGTCTACTTAGAAGTAATTCTTGTGTTCAGTGGATCTTACTCCTAGGAAAGTGTTTATAGGATTTCAGCCTTAAGGTCACTTAGTGAATTATGGATAAAATGAGATTTGAACGGGTTAAGTCCTGATTTGTAGCACAGTCTTCCAGCCACTGTGCTACATCAGTTCTCAAACAACAGTATTTGTACTAAAAGACTGACAACCCATTACATACCTGACATCTGTAAACAAAGCATTTTGCTTTGTGTTACTGGCTGAATATGTCAATTGCTGGCCTTGCCATTGAAATAAACCCTGAACCTCTTGGAAACAGAATATTAACTTCTATTTAAAAAATGTTGTGAGTTGCTTTGAGCCTAAGATGGAGTTATAAATTTAATTAATAATAAAAAGTGAAGTGAGGAGCACTGTTTCATATTCTATTTATTATTTCTTTAGAGTGTTGTGAGAATTCTTGAAGATCCAAATGACCTGAGACATGACATAGAGAGGAGGAGAAAAGAGAGAATGCAGAATGAAGATGAGAACACATTTTATGTTGATGGTGTATCACAAAGGTAGATATTAAGAGAAGTAGTAGTTAAGCATATGACGGCTGTGCTGTTTAATATTTTATACAGAATTATAATTATTCTAATTATAATTAATTAATAAAATAATAATTCTAATAGACAATATCTTTATTTTACATTTATACCTTTTTAAAAACAAGTTTTATTTTATCAAAGTTTTTTTTCTTTCTCTTTAGGCAATGTTCAGTTATGTGCCTGAAACACTTCAAAAATCCCAGTGTCTCTGTTTCCTAACATGTGTCTGATATATTGTAAAGTTGGATGTTTGTTGGAGTTTTAGCAACACACTTCACCTCTTTTGTCTGCCCTGATATGCTGCATTCCCTAGTTTCTCCACCATTCTGAAATATAAATGTAAGGCATGCTAAATTAAGTTAGTATGGATATTAAGCAGTCCACTAGTGCTCTATTGGGGCATGTGACAAATGATATACCCAAAAGCAAAGTTCCCAAAGGAATCCTTCCTATCTTCTCTCTCTCTCTCTCTCTTTCTGTCCAGAATCTTTTATGTCCAGATTTAGCTGTCTGTCAAAGCCACAATATGTCCACTCCAGTTTTAATCCCACACTTACCCAAGCATCTTCTTCTGGATCCCAGTTCTTTGGAACTACAGGTTGAGTCTCATTATTTGCGAGGGTTCCATACCCAGAACACGTGTGTGGCAAAAATTGCATAAAGCAAATCCATTTAAAAAACAATGTTCCTTTGCTAGATGATTTAAAAACAGCCTTGCTGACCTTTGTAATGTAAGACAGAGTCATTAAGCAGACACTCCATCAATCAGTCTCTCTCCAGGTGCTTAGAAAGGCTTCACTCCAAGCCAGTGATCCCACCCTTCACCCAGAGCAAAATGATAATCTTTTTCATGTGCTGGGGGGAGGGAGGGGTCACTTGCCTTGGAGTGGAGTTAGGTGTTTGGAGAGAGAAGGGTTGATAAATTGTCAGCCGGCTGCACTCTCTCTCATGAACAAGGCTATTGTTAAACGACTGTTTTCCTTTAATGTAAAGGACACTTCTCATTGTGGTGAGATAGAAAAATCTGTGGATTTTTCCACCAGTGAAAAATCCATGGATAATTAGGTTTTACCTGTAATCGCTTGTATCACTGTCCTTCTACTACAGTAAGAAAATCGGTTTTTTAAAACTGATTTTAAAGGGGTGCATTTTTACCCTTCTCCAGAGATCAGCACATTTCTTTTCATTTGCAGTGGCCATTCATGTTGAGTCAAATCTATGTATAAAAAATCAGTGTATAACAAGGTTGGACCTGTAGTCACAGTTGTTCTCCATGAGCATTGTCCACTTCACTTTTTCTGGAGATCAGTATTCTTCTTTGGTCATCTCTATCATGTGGGAGTTTCAAGAAGAAAACTGTGCATGATGCCATAGCAGCAGGAAGAGAACACTGACTCTCACTGTCTTTAACACCATCATTTTACCAAAATTGGTGTTGAGGGCCATGAAAAAAAATTTAATATAAAATTTAAATAAATATATTAGGGATGAAACTTAAATGAATGAACGGGCTCAAATTTCCAGGATTTCTCAAGCACCAACACACACCACAGAAATAAACCACATACTTAAATGGACTCCGATTCCCCCACCCCTCAAGCAGCTTACTTAAAACTACAGGAGTAAATATCTCAGAACCAGCATATCACAGGAAAGTTTCTTTCCAGGATTTCTCAAGCACCAACACACACCACAGAAATAAAGCACATACTTAAATGGACTCCGATTCCCCCACCCCTCAAGCAGCTTACTTAAAACTACAGGAGTAAATATCTCAGAACCAGCATATCACAGGAAAGTTTCTTTCCAGGATTTCTCCAAGCACCAACACACATCACAAAATAAAGCACACGCTCAAATGGACCCCCATTTCACCACCTCCCAAGCAGCTCACTTAAATATACAGGAATAAATAACTCAGAACCAGCGTAGCACAGGAAACAGAGCGTGTTCTGAGGTCTGGGGATGGCTCTCTGACCCTCAGAAAATTTTCTAAGGCTTCTCAGAGGGCTGTATCTGGCCCCCAGGCTGGGGTTTGGAAACCCTTGTTCTTGAGTTAGAGTTCTTGAGTTAGAGTCAGCCCTGAGCCTTTCAAACTGTGGCTCAGGGCTGGATCCAGGGCGAATCTGTCCGCCTGGTTAGCAAACCTTCCAGTTTATGCCGCAAAATGTCCCCCTCAGTTGGGGAACAGGATATGCTTTGGGCAGTTGCATCTGTCTGAATGTCCTGTCGCATGTCCTTCTGGGGGGCTGGGCAGACAACTCAACTGCCCAGAGGGTCCCTGAACTCCGAAGAAGGGGGAATTCATGCAGTGCCGGGCAGAACGCTCAGATGCAGGCTGGGCGGGGACCGCATTATGGGTGCACAGCGTTCACTAGTTGAGCATCGTTGGGTTAGATCATTGATCTATCATTCATAGAGCTACCCAGATACAAGAATTCTTTGGATTTGTATCCACTTTGCTGTGTTGCTGGTCTGATATAACTGTGGTATACCAGTCTGATCTTGTCTGTTGCTGTCAGGATTTATTTTCCTTCTCCTGTATTAGTTCAAATTTCTGTGCACTACAAGTGGTGTCTTCTTGTCGCTGGGGTTCCGTTCCAGAACCTCTAGTGCAGGGGTGTCAAACTCATTTCATACCAAGGGCCGAAACAGCATTCATGGTGCCTGCTGAGGGCCGGAAGTGATGTCATTAGGCAGGAAATGATGTCATCAAACAGGTCATAACAAAAAAATAAGCACTTTTTCTCACTTAGGAACTCATTAGCTGCAAATGACAGAAGAGAAAATACACAAATCTTGATCATATTTCAAGATATGGGAGAGTCCAATTTTCATGTTGGCTGCCCTTATAGCAGTAATACCTCAGCAGCGGAGAGCCTGAGGGCCGGATAAAAAGATGCAGGCTGCATCCTGCTCCCAGGCTTTATGTTTGACACCCCTGCTCTATTGGATTAAAAAAATTAGTGAATAAAAAACAGTGGAAAAATAGATTTACAGACCCACTTCCAGGTTTCTTGCCCCTCTGTTTCTCCTAATAAGATCATGACATTCACGGGTTTGATTCTGGAACTCCCTGCTGATACCATAAAATGTGTTAAATAACAGCAATTTTTTAAAAAATTAAAAACTGTGTCCCTTTACAATTGTGGTTTAAAAACAACTTTTCTTACTGTTGTAGAGAGACAGTCAGCAATTAGAAATGCAAAGGAGCCCTTGCCTTTGCCTGGCTCAGCTAAAGAATGGAATGATCACTTGCGTGACTGTCTCTCTACAACAGTAAGAAAAGCAGTTTTTTTTTTTAAACTGTGATTTTAGAGATGCATTTTCCCCTTCTCCAGGGATCAGCATATTCCTTCTCATTTGCAGTGGCCGTTTGTGCTGAGTCAAATCCATGTATAAAAAATCCATGTATAACAAAATTGAACCTGTATACAGAATTCAAGCCAGATGAAGGAAAGAAAAGTTAGGTGATTAGAGCATGGTTTGAAACTGACTGGCTGAATATAACTTGGTATGAGCATAGTTTGCATTCCTGTGAGTTACCTTGTAAATATGGAACTGGATATTATTTGATGAAAGATTGAGTATTCTAGGAAGTTCTAATTTTATAACGAGTTTGGAATCTAAGAATGTGTGGTCCATATCTTATTATTCCAAGAGAAGTAGACTGAGCAGCCATTCAAGTGGTCCTAGTGGATGTGTCCTGTCTGTTTTGGTTTGTCTACCGCTCCTGGCCCCAGCCTTTCCAACCCATCTGACTATCTTCCCATTTTGCTGATATTTATAAAATTTCAGTTATTAAAATCCTGTTAAGCAGATTAACATAAAATATAATATTTGGTCTATGTAGCCTTGCCCATGCTGTGGCAGGAGCAAAGCAATATATCTTGTCTTCAGTCATAATGTTTGCAAAGTGCTGTCTAGCGGAACAGTTCTGGGTGATGAATGGCCTGGTGAACTCTGGCTGTCTCCACTTGAGGGTGAGTCATCCTCAGCTCTCTGTAATGATTTTTGTCACCTACTTTACAGGCTAAATCACTCATATTCTAACTTTATTTGATCTACTAATTGAATAAAGATTCTGAGTTCATAGTATCAGGGTCTTAGCCTAGTTTTATTTGTTGGAATCAGTATGAGAAATATTGTTCAGATATTCATTATCCAACCAGTCCTATTCTGCTTGGTAAAAGTCATTTGGAAAAAGGTGAATTTTTTACTTGCTGGAGTTGGCAGCACCTACTTTGCAAATGTAGTGTGTTCGGGTGCTAGATGTTGCCTAATTTTGCTGCTGCTCAAAGCACTGACCGTTGACACTTGCACTCCAGTCTGTCGCCATGTTTTCTACACGACTGTTGAGGGCTATCTGAACTCTCTAAAAATTCAGTTTCACCAGGATACTGTACTTTCTGGACCATTGTTAGTTTTGACTTTCAAGTTGCATATAGCACAAAGAATCTAATAGTTGGCTTATTTTACAGTCTCTACTAAGAAAAATTAGAATCTGTACTCTTAACATTGTTGCATCATTTAATCATCCTTATTGTGAGTTCAGCTTTATAGGACGACTTCAGAAAGGTTATTGTCATTTCTAACAGGAAGTTTTTTGTGAACGTTCTGCAGGGATTTATCCCTGTTCTTTCCTGTGCATTCTGTGTATATGAGGCTCCTAGGCAAGAGCACATGAAACTTATCACACTGACACCCATTGCTGTTACTTGGTGCTTGTTAAATGATTGTGTTAAGGACTTGCATCAGTGCTGGGAATGTTTGAGTTTTTCTGGAACTATGAATGTTTGTATTGTATTTATTAATGTATAGATGATGTATTTTCTATCACATACAGAGCTCTGAGATGTTTCCTTTGGAGCCTCTGCCTTTTGGCTTTAGCAATCATTTTTACCAACTGCGCTTGATGAGGAGAGTGCAATGCTTTCTTTGTAAGAACAAAAGGAAAACAAAGCTGAATCTTGACATCAGACTTGGCTGTCCAACCAGTCACTACTAGCAGAATTAGGATAACTATAGCCTGTTGATTCTGTTTTATTTTTAAGTGCTTTATAACTGTAATGTAGAAGGGAGTGCTCAGACAACTTGAATGCTTATGCAGGTGCAAAATGTAGTGGCCCAATTTCTGATAAGATGAATTGCCAAGAGTACCACTGTTTCTGCTGGTGTTACATTGAGATGTCTAAGATCAGGTTAAAATACCCTATTGAAAATGCTGTCCATGGGGCAGGTCTGTGCAGTGAGACCACAGAGCAGAGCATTTTTGATGGTCTCTTTAAATTTAAATTTAGAGTTCCCGTCTTCACAACCTTGTCACTGTCCCTGCTGGACAAACTTCATTAAGCATTCTAAAATCTCTGTTCAAACTGGCTTTCACTGACTAGCATTATTAGGACAGCTGTTATAGTTTGCACTTATGTTAGCAATATATTTTGATTAGTGGAATATTTCTTCTGTGTACTTGGTGCCTTTTTGAATCTCTTGATTCTAAATTGTCCTTATAGATGATGTAAGAATTATACTGTTGGTGTGTTATCTTAGAAGCATGTCGGTAGGTGTATAAGTTCCCTAGTTGTGTACATTGGAGACAGAACATGACTCACTGTTTTCTCAAATGGCTCATACTGAACTCTGTAAAATGGAATCATCTAAACCAGGAGTGTCAAACATAAGGCCTGGGGGCCAGATGCGACCCGCGGAAGCTTTTTATACGGCCCTCAGGCTTTCAGCTGCTGTGTAGTGCTAAGGAGTTACTGCTGAAAGGGCAGCCCACATAAAAATTGGGCTCTCCCATATCTTGAAATATGATCAAGATTCATATATTTTCTCTTTTGTTATTTACAGCTAATGAGTTCTTAAGTGAAAAAAGTGTTTATTTTTGGTTATGACCTATTTAATGACATCACTTCTGGCCCTCAGCAGGCATCATGAATGCTATGTAGTCCTCCGTATGAAACGAGTTTGACAACCCTGATCTAAACCTTACTAGAAGCAGTACATGAGGCGTGCAAAAGTTTCTTCCTAGAGCTTTGCTTAAGTACCTTTGTAATTTAATAATCCACATTTTGCAATTATCCTGCAGTTCTTTAACAGTTCTTTAAGAATTTGACATATGAAAAGATTTGCTGTGCGTATATATTTGTGTGAAAACAGTTTCCATGAGAGTTTGGTTTCTATACTGTTTGTGTCTGCCTGCTTACTATGACTGTAAATTTTATGAGGAGTGTCTTCTGAGCTCTAAAAAGGAAAAAAAGTAGTTATAGGAATAGGAACTTTCATTTTTAAACATAGATATTGGGGCTTATCAATTCTTCCAACAGGCAGGAAGCCCCTTCCAATAACATATCTTACTGAGTTATTTTAAGTTTTCTTTCCAGATGAATTATGAAGACTTCGTGGAAACATATTGCGATATACCTTAAGCTCATTGTAGTGACTCCTATATTCAGTAATATGAGAACCATAAAGCAATGGTTCTCAAAATTTTTAGAGGTCCTAGATGTTGCTGGATGATTTATAAATGGCAAGAGTTGTGGCTGTAATGATGATTGGGCAGCAGTGCTCCCCCCCCCCCGGTAGCAAACTTGTTTAACCCTTGTTGCACATACCCTAATTTGCCCTGTCAGTTTCATGAACTCCCAAAATGGGTCACAACCCACTGGTGGGTCCCAGAACCACAATTTGAGAACCACTGTGACATGTCATAGAGCATGGCTTCAACACTCAAAGTAGACTGACTAAGCAGGTTACTTTTAAATATATTGGCTATGCCATAATTTTCTAAACCTATGCAGTTTAAAATAACATAGTTTTAGGTCTTACAACTTTTAATATTGTGTCTACTCAGGGATGAACAGAGTTCTAGCTTTCCAAAACCACGAAACTCTCAAATGTATGGATTCCAAAAACCTGCAAGATTTCTAAAACCACCATTCAGGAAGTTTATTAGAAAACCTTACATGGTAAGTTGAAATGAAAATTTTCCTTCTCTTTATTTATATAGTTTTCATGTTATTTCATGTTGAAGTTGGCTCTGCTTTACCACTTGATCATGGGAGCATATGAGGTTCTTAAAATAGGTTTCAAACACCAGATGGCCTTTCTTGAGAAGTTTTTTCCTCATATGTTCTATGAGAAACATAACAAAAGAATCTTCTTACAGTTAGTTTTCAGGCCTGTATCTTGGAGACTTTCACAATTGCTTAATCACTGTTGAGGTGTACATGACCCCCTTTCCAATATTTAAGTGCATTTCTTTTTAAAGCTGTAAATCTTGTCTGCCCTCACACCATCACTGCTGCTACTCTTATGAATGGCTAATTCTAGTTCTCTTCTAGTTCTAATGGCTAATTAGAACTATCACACCTGGGCTTTTGTCTTTCAATCAGCTTTTCCAGACACTAAAAACACTTAAATGTTGTTTGTTGGGTGCGTGCGTGTGTGTGTGTGTGTGTGAGTGTGTAAGTGTATAAATGTTTGAACAAAATATTTCTAACTCGCCTACAATGGACACTTAAGCAAAATCATATCAAACTGCCAAGGGTCCCTTAGCTACAAGTCTACTTACTCTCAGTTTCCAATTAATATGGAAGTAAAAGATAGATATGCCAGAACCTGACAGGAAGAAATTAGAGAAGAAATTCACACTGGTAGACAGAAAGACATGCAATGAAAAAGGAAGAGGTCATGTATGTCCCACTGCATTTGCACATACATGTACATAGAGTTGTGTGTTACAGCATTATGAAGGATAATTCTACACACTGAAAAGTTAAATCACTATTTCAGCAGCACACACAAAGCACTAACAAAATAAATAAATAATACACCATCCCTAAACTTCTGCTGTTGCATTGGTATCCAACACCCCATAATGTTTTTGTGTTGTTTTTTTTTTAAATAAAAGAATTTTATTTCTGGCTCTTTAATAGCTGCTTTAGGTGCTGCTAACAGGATAACATAAAAATGAAAAAATAATTTCTTAAATAGTCAGGGGAAAAAACATCACAAGGGCCAAGTGCACCATCTGGAACAAGGAGTGTGAAAGCCCTCCATTGGTTTCCCACCAACCATTGGGATGGAACATGTAAGAGGTTCTTCTGTGTTATCTCAGGACAGGCAGGATGGCATGGTGGAAAGAATCCTCCATCCATATTGGAATTAACAAGGAACAGAAAAGAGCCATTAATGATCATGTTTTGACCTAATATTACAGCTATTCACAGTGGATTATCCAGATCAAGAGGATGATCAAGAGGAAGGAATTTGAAAGGCAGCTTGAGCAGCTCATCTTCCTCCTATAATGTAGTGCCTTTTAACCATACAGTAACTATTCGTAAAAAATGTAGCTACTCTAATAGGCATTTAATAATGCCTCTTTTGGTGGAATATTAGAGGCAACTAATACTGGAACCTAATTTGTGTGTTAGTAATCTGTAACAAATTAAAAAAAAAGAACATACTATTTTCACTGAAAGTATGTGCACAGTTTTTATTAAAATAGTTTATACAAATAAACTTGATGAAACCCCATGGTCTCTCAAGTTATTTAAATTAGTTTTTATTCAGTTGTCAAAAATTCCTCACAGTAGTTTCAGGTTTTGGCTGAATCATGGCAACCTTACTGTAACTGTGTAGTGTGGGGCTTAAAAGAGAAAGATTATATAAACAGCTATAAATTTGGTTTTAAGGATATCATGAGTGTTGTCTGTTTTGAGACCAAATGTTTCTTCTGAGAGATCTCACAGAGGTTACCTGGGCAAACAAAGTTCTTGATGCTGACTCCACCCTGGGGACTTTGTGTTTAATATATCTTGCACAGTTTATACATTTATAGTGGCCCTCAAGAAACACAAGTCACATCCTCTTCTTTACAACTGCTGCAATAAGTGTGTCAGACTTTCATGGAAAAAAGTGCCCCTCTGCTGATAAACTACTAATCCAAAAAAGGCATATTTAGAGAGACGCTGTACGTCATTCTGGTTGCTGTAGGAACTGAACTTAAAATTATTTTTAATTAAACCAATTTAATCATTTTTTAGCCTTCTAAGCAAAAATGTAGTTATTTCTATGAGGGCGCAATCCTAACCAACTTTCCAGCACTGGCACTGGCCAATGGGGCATGTGCCGCATCCTGCAGTTGGGGGGCAGTCATGGAGGCCTCCTCAAGGTAAGGCAGTGTTTGTTCCCTTACCTTGGAGTTGCATTGCCCTAATGTCAGTGCTGGAAAGTTGGTTAGGATTGCGGCCTTAGTCTATTAAGTTATTCAGATTGGTAACCTTCAAATATGTAGATGTTTTAGTAAATCCAATTCTTTTTTTAAATTTAGAATCATTATTATTCTGCACAGTCGCGAGATGACATTGCACATGAGCAATATGACAGGGATACTGAAAATCCTGAAGCATCTAGAAGAGCCTTTAAGGTGGGACCTGTACTGGTGAATTTTAATAGAATAGCAGAATTCATTCTTTTGTTTCTCTCCCCTTTCCAGATTTGTAGTACATCAGTACTAAAGTTTAGGTGAATAGCAAGGAAGAATGTCTAGTAGAATGGCTGACTGAACTAACAATGTTTGAAATAATTGTGTTGTAGTAGCTAGAGAGCAATAGCTTTAAGTTAATATAATGTCACTTTGTGCAAGCAATTAAATTAGAAATAAAGTTGACCTATATCTCTTCCTACCTGTTGAGTTACAGGGTACATATGGACCCAATTAGGTTGCCCTCACAACAGGAAAATGTTGTTTGAATCTGGGACAGCTTCTTCCTGTTTGTTTGAAAGATGGGCTTTCCCAATTTAAAACAGAATCATTGATTCATTTGAGTATCACTTTTACACTATTTTATGACTCCTTTTGTATAATGAGATGCATGCAATCATCCATTAGTTCTGATTTATCAGCTGTTAGTACAAATGTAATTCAAATTAACTGTTGTACTGCCATCATCTCATGGAGATGATCTACATTACTTTTTAAAAGGATATATATGAAGATACACTATCTTTTGTAAGACTAAGGCTGCAGTCCTAACCTCACTTTCCTGGGAGTAAGTCTCATTGAACACAATAGGACTTACTTCTGAGTAGACCGGGTTAGGATTGTGCCCTAAGGGCGTAATCCAAACTGCACCTTTGACTGGTACAAGTCCCTTGCGCCAGCCCAGGAAGGTTGCAAACGTGCTAGCCCAGGAAGGTTGCACCTCCTTGAGGGTTGTCTGGGCCAGCACAAGGATGTGCGCCGGTCCGCAGAGGCTGAATCCAGCCTGTGCGCCAACTCTCAGCTGATGCAAGGGTCTGCTGAGGGCAGAGTGGAGGCGGGAGGGAGGCGTTCCGGGGCAGGGAGCAGGTGGCAGAGCTGGGACCCAGGAGATACACTGGATCCTAGACCCCATTTTGGAGCATTTCGCTCCACTTTTCTTAGATTTATGCCACCTCCTGAGGTGGCACAAGTCCGAGGAGATCCATTGGGGCTGCAGTGGCTTACCCGGGGGGCAAGGGGAAGAGTTTCCCCTAACCTCTAGGTGAGCCACTTTGGTCTCCTATCTTGTGCTGGATACAGCGCAGGCGTCCTGGCCTGCCTGTTCCAGCGCAAGATAGGATTGCGCTGTAAGCTTATTAAAAAAGATAAGAGACTGACACTCTGAATAGCTTTCCCTGACCCCTTTTCCAGGAGTCAAGGTGCTTCTTCTGTTTGTGGGCATCAGGCTTTTCTGGTTTGCACAGGCAGGTGCATTCCAGAAAAACTTTGCTTCTGCGTCGCTACTGTCTGTAGCTGCTGAAAGTCTGTTGCCATTGGAAGAAAGATGCAAATACTTCCCTTTTTGGGAAAAAAAAAACACTAAGAGAAAAAAGTAAGGGGAGGTACAGAGGATAAAACAGCCAAGCAGGGCACTGCTTGCATGTATTTGTCTGCCTCATGGTGTTGCCAAGTTGAGGCTATGAGTGTTGGGAGATCTGGGTGTTCAGTTAGGCATACCATGCACTGGAGCTGCTTTTTCAGCCTGCCCTGTACTATGAGTGCAACTGACTGGCGGGAGAAGGAAGGCTCCAGTCAGTAGAGACACAGAACAGGTTAGTGCTTATGTGTGCTTTTTGCACAAATACCTCCCCCATCCCTTTGCAGAGAAACCCCAGCATATGTTTCTCTCTCTCTAGCAGTAACAGTTTGATGACGTTTTCAGCCAGACACCTCCAGGATGGAAATTTTGTGACCTATGTAGTGTTTGGAACCTGACTCTTGCTGCCTTGGGTCACATTCTAGCATAGCTCCCTTCATCCCAATTATTTTCAGAGAGAAAAACAGAAGTATTACTGATGCTGGGCTTATCCCACCCCAAAAAATAATGTAATGGGGAGCTGTAACCAATGGCTAGTAGGTCAAGGGAGCCACAGTTTGAAAAAGTTTGGGAGCACTGGGTGATGGTTCTGAAAATTGTTTGCATGACTCCTTGTTTTCTCCTCAACAGCCCAACTTTACTGATGGTCGACCCCACTTCAAATCTAACTTAGTACAGAAGGGTTTGTATATACAGGCTAAATATCATCGGTTGCGATATGCGGGAGCAAGGGGATTCACCACTAATAAATTTAGAGGAGGATTTTTGAGGACAGGAAAGGTGAGTGAATTTTTGCTTGTTAGTACAGGTAGATTATCCCTTACCTGGACATCCAAAATCCAGGCTATTCTGAAATCTGGACATTTTTGTCCAATTTTTCTATAGTGTGAACACTAGAAGGTCTTGTGCTCGTTTCCACATATAGCACAGGTGCAGGCTGTAAATTATTTGCTCTGCTCTGTGGTGTATATCTGTACAGAGATTGTTTAAAAACGTTAAAGGCCAGAAGACATCTGTATGGGTAACATTGAAAAGAGCAAGAGGAAGCATTTCTCATTATTCCAAATCCATGTCATTATTCCAAACCTTCATGCCAAATCCAAACAAATCCAAAATGCAAACACCTTCATGCCCAAGCAGTCTGGATAAGGGTTACTCAACCTGTAGCACACTTCTTCTTAAAGAAGAGAAACTAGGTGAAAGAGACTGAGAGAGAGAGAGTTCACTCACTGAAAGAGACCACCGGTAGTCATATGGGTCTTCCAAGAAATTATGAATTGGGAAATTTCCCAGTGTACTATATTGAGCTGATCTGGCTTGTTTGTTTGCCTTGTATATTTAGTAAGCAAAAGTAAAAGGTACTCCATGTTAACTTGTGCTGTACAGGTCCAGACTGATTATCCATGGATTTGGGACCTGCAGGTTTATCTAACTACAGCTTCCAAACCCACAGGTTCAGCTGGACACAGCCGCTGAAGGATGGGGAAGCCTCCTAAGCCCTCGGAAAGTTTTGTTAGGTCTCTAGAAGGCCAAAAAGCGCAACTTTCAGTTTTTGGCCCAAAACAGGAAGTTACAATTTTCGGCCTTCCAGAGGTCTTAGAAGGCATTCTGAGAGTCGGGGTGGGGGGGCTTCTCTGGCGATCAGAAGTCTTCCCAGACACGACCAGAGCAGATCTCCTGTCACGTTCAGAGGATTACAGGGTGCCTAACCAGTAGGTTTTTGGCATCCACAAGGTTCCAGGAACTGAACCTCCATGGATATGAGGCATGACTGTGTAAATATTTCAGAAGTTTTTGTAAATCTACAAGTATTTGAATTGAAACATTTGATTAGGAAAGAAATTCAGTAAAGCTATTTCATGTTTCAAGTGTTATATCCAAATGTGAAGCATCATATAAACTTGGCTTTTAGAATGGCTACAATGTTTAAACACAATAGGGTTTTATGCAAACACTTCCAATCTCCCCAGCTCAGTGAAAGAAATGAGACATTATTCTGTGTGTTTGACGAAAATGAAACAAAAACTAATTACATCTTGTTTTGTTTTTACTTGCATTTGCAGATGGAATAACAATTTTAACTTGGACAGTGCAAATATCGAAATCAATCTGGTAAATTCATAACTTTATTTTCAGCTTCGATTATTACATGTATTTTATCCTCCCCACTGTCTGTCTCACCCCTCCCCCCCCCCCCCCCCCCGTTTACAACCAACACAGGCAGAGGAGTTGAGTAAGTCAGACTCTGGCTGAGGCTCCATGTCCATCAAGGAATCCACTGGCTAGTCTGACCTCTGAAACCTCAGTTTAATGGTAGTGCCCAGTGCTCCATTGAAGGTTGGGTACGTAGTGTAATGGAGGGATATAGTACAGATCTTTGCACCAGGGCACCGTAGCCTAGTTTTGGCTCTAGACTTCTTATGGATAATGGCCTGACAAAGTTAATTACTTTGAGTCTGCTCAGCCTGCCTGATATTGTATTGCTATCCACTCGTTATGTTGCACTGTTCCATAAAATTAGCATTTTTAGAAATGGAAAGATTTCTGTGAAAAAATTTCCACTTAAACACTGGCACCTGGCCTTATTCAGCTAGTGAGACTGGAGGGACACACATTTTGTTTCTATATCCCCCTCTTTCTTTAGCAGATGCTGAGAGACAGAAAAAAGGAAGTTCAGTTCCTCTGCCTATCTGATCAGAACCTGGTGGGGAAGGTGATGCTTAACATTTGAATAGCGCTTTCTGAGTATACTACCTAGATGTCATTATGACAGCCCTTTACGGTGGATAAGTTTTCTTGTTCCCATATTATAGCTGGAGAGCTGAGGCTGAGATGAAGTGGCTTGCTTAAAACCACCTAGTGAGTTCATCTCGGAGATGAGATTCAAATCAGGGAAGTTCTGATTCACTGTTCAGCCTCTTACTGCACCAGCTCTGAAATGGGTAGATGTCAGTTCTTTCTGCCTCTCTCCCACTATGTAAAAAGGGCCAAATTATAGCGTAACATGTTAAACAAGAGGAAATAAAAAGAAAAATAGCTATCTTGTTGTAGCTGGACAAGGAGGGGTTTTGTTCTATGTCAGTAACTCCCAGAGAAAGAGGATGATTGAGAAGGAGTTCTCCTAACTAGGGTTCATCCTTTCTAATGGAGACAAGCTTAAGACAGAATTCTATTCTGGAGATTCTGCAAGATCATGTTTCTCTCCCTTCCAAGAACAAGAAGACAGGCAGCTGTGCGCAGAAATTATGTCCCTTGTGTTCAGCAAACACATAATGCGGAAATGCAAGTGTGCTGGTTAGCCATGCTCACACTATCAACATGCTCACTGGACATGCTTCCCGGCATTTGTGTGTCAGTGCTTTGTTTATAGAGGACAGGCCTGACCATGTGTAGAATTCCTCCATGTGATTTGGAGTTTGGAAAGCCAACTCATATGGACGGAACCATTCACACATTCAGTGTTGCCTTTTGCAGATCAGTGCTAAGCATGTATGTTTCTAGAGGATGTGCCAGCAGGGGTGTGGATAACTTTGCATGCTCCCATTTCTCTCTTCCTCTGACATTTAGCTAATGTGGGAATGGTAACAGCTGCACAGGGCTACAATCTGACGTGCATGCTCTAGAGCAGTGCTTCTCAAAATATCTAATGTGCCAGGGCCCAACAATTTTTTTTCAGTGTGCTAGAGACCAGTACCATATCTTTGCCATGTTATTACTATTTTTGCCTAGAAATTTGCTGTGAACTGGCAGCTGATGGCTTGTGGACTGGCAGCAGTTGATGGACCACCACTTTGAGCACTACTGCTTTAGAGCAGAGGGTGCTGTACTAGTCTCTTGAGAGTTCTACTTTTGGCTGGCTCTTACTACTGTTGTAGTAACAGCTGTTACTGTTACAAATTAATAGTGCTGCTCTCTGCGAAATATTTAGATGAGCTGACTAGAGGGCCAGAGGTAGGCTTTTGTCTAGAAGCACCCACATGGCAAATCCGCTATGAAACTTGCAGGAGCTTCAGTGTTTGCATTTTTTGTGAACTGCTGAATTAGGTGGATTGGTTAACGCTTGTTACCAAGTTATTGTTATGGGAAGATAACTTTTTTATTTTCTCCTCTTAATAGGGCATGGAAATTTGAGTTGCAGTATGAAGTAAATACCTCTGATTGGTGATCACTGCAAGGGGAGCATCTGTTTGCATTTGACAGCTCTGTCAAGAATGGAAAAAGAGCAGAATTAATACTTTAACTTTTCTTGATAAAGATGATTTTATTTTTCAGTAGTGGAATGCTGCAGAACTTTTTTACTGTTTTAATAATGGCTTTTCAAATACAGTATTCAACTGAACATTGTAGGATGATTCCTTTTAGTTCCTCTTGCAGGCAAGTCTAAAATACAAAAACTGAAGGGAATCCTTATTTATTGAATACCTTTTTTCCCCCTAAGCATGGTTTTATTAATAGAACTTGAGTTGTTATACACAGAAGTTTATATGTTTAAAGTTTATTGCTTATATAATAAAAAAACAAAAAAGTGCCTATGTTCTGTGATGGCAGGATTGTTTTGTGATTTTTCTTAAGCAGTTACTACTGAGGCTCTGCAATTCTGTTCACTAGGAAGTTTTCTTATGTTTAAGATTGTTGCTTACATGTTGGTATGCAAACACTGAATTTGTAAATGATTTGCTAGAAAGTGTACAACCATTTCAAATAAGTTTTTTTAATGGTGTTAAAAGAATGTAGACACTGTTATTACATAGAAATAGGTTTATAATGGCACTTAGACTGTCAGAGGCTCATCTGTATTCAGAAATGCCTTGCCTCTTTGTACTTTTCCAAATATGACAACCAAAGACTTTAAAAAAATTACACTACCCAGTTCCAGAGGGCAGCTAGTTAGGTGATTTATTGATTTTATTTACCTGTGTATATATAAAAACTTAAAAATCCCTGTTCACATTTTATTTGGAATGTGGCTTTATATAAAGTTTCCCTCTCCAGGGAAATTTCTCATTATGGGGGTCAACAATCAGCCAAGTAAATGTTTAGGTCAGAATACCTAACTGACTTCATTTGTTACCTAAAGAAAGCTTCTTTTTGTAAAATGTCAGATACTTTGCCAAACCTATTATGTGTATTGACATCACATAAGCTACTGTTTATCACGCAATTTATGTCATAATGCATCTGTACTACATTGAGGCATTTTAGTATGAGGCTGGGTTTTTAAAGAAAAAATTATGCAGTTTAGATTGTGCACTGCAGTAATGCATGCTTGGGCTTGTTTGGAAAATTCAGGCTGTGTGTTGTGAAGATCATAGCTGTTTGCCTTCTGAAAGGTGTGGCTCTGACAGTCAGTGCATTACACCAGTGCCCTGGAATCCAAAATGATCTCCTGTAGCCTTCTAAGCATAAGAAGCAATTTAGGTAGATAATTAGGGACTGTTGATAAATATGGAGGAGTTCTCATGTTTGTATTTTTGGCAGACTATATTTTGTATTTAGTTTTTTTTAAAAAGCGGTTGCTTGTTGTGGCTGCTCTGTAAATCTACCTATAAGTAAAGAATGTATCTGTCCAGAAGGCAGGGAAATTAAACAGAGTACAAACTGTGGTCTTTGAAAGATGTTGAGCATTTTCAGTGAGCCATATTTGCTACAAAATTGCCTTGCAACACATCAGCATATGCTATTGAACTTATTTCCGTTCTTATTGTGGTACATGATATGCTTAGAATAAGTTACTGAAAAATCTGAGTAGCTATCTTTCACCTAAAAATGAGTATGTCTAGTTTTTTCCTTAGTAAATTGGTAGGCACACCTTAGAAATAATTCAGCATAGAAATACATTGAATCTTTCCAATATTTAAATAAGTTTGGGTGGTGACTTCCATTCTTTTCTCACGTATCTAGAACTAAGACTTCCCCCATCAGCCTTTGAAGCAGACCATGCATATAAAAGCCTGTAATAGGTTAAGGAGTCTAGTCCTCATGACTACAGAGAAATTTAATATCAAACAGCAAGAATAGAGCTGGGTGTGCCTGAAGGATACCCACTTCTAAATTAAAGCAATACCTCGAGTGAGGCCAAGTCTTCAGAAAACTTGCATAAATTCTTTTATTTCCTGTTTTGTTGAGCAACTATTTTTAAACATTTTGTAAAACATAAGTTTAGGAAAAAGGGGGTTTCCTAAAGCGTAACTGTGTTCCTCTTGAACGTTGCAGTGTTTATATGGAAATATATGCTCTATAGCAGGGGTGCTCACACTTTTTTGGCTTGAGAGCTACTTTGAAAACCAGCAAGGCCTGGAGATCTACCAGAGTTTTTTTTACAATGTTCATGCCATCATAACATATAACATTTATGTGTACAATGTATGTTGGTGTACCTTGAGCCCCACTGAGTATAACAGGACTTACTCCTGAGTAGACATGCCTAGGATTAGGCTGTGAGGCTGCAATCCTAGCCACACTTACCTGGGAGTAAGCCCCATTTAGTACAATGGGCCTAACTCCCGGTGTTTCCTCCCAGAGGCACCTGAAGGGGGGGGGTCGGCACTCCGTGATCTACTCATTTTGCCTCGCGATCTACCGGTAGATCGCGATCCACCTATTGAGCACCCCTGCTCTATAGCATCCATAAAAGTACATTGTTTAAAAATCCTAGCAACTGGATAATCATTAGTAAGATTTTTCTTAGCTGTTTGCAACTGACTACTTTTGGAGATGTTTACTTTTTGTAAAAATATCAGCAGCAGGCCACCTCCTCTCATTGTTGTGTTTTATCTTGTCCCTTCTCCAAGGACAGTGCACATTGGGTTGTATGTATCCAAAAGTTTCCTCCTTCTGACTGAAGCAGCATATTCTGGAGGAAAGAAGCCTTTATGTACAATGACATATTTTCCTCTAATGCTATCCTTGCAACAACCATTAGTTTGGGCTGAAAATGTGTGACTGGTGCAAGATCATCCAGTAAGCACTGTGGTTGAGAAGAGGATTTGATCCTGGGTTTCCCTGGTCCCAATTAATCACCATACCACACTGGTTCTCTAGAGAGGTTTATTAAGAAATAGGCCTATTCCAACAGAGGCCCAAAGATGAAAAAGACCAGTCAGAAGTCTTTGTGATATGTAAGGAATAAGAATGAGATCATGGAGTAATGTATACAGGCTGTTTATATTTCTATTTCACGCTTCCTCAAGGATTGTTTAGAGATCACTTAACCTTGCTACAATCTTGCCAGGTAAGTTGGACTAACATAAGGACTAGTACAAGGCCACCTAATGACTTGTATTTTTTGTTACATGGCTGACAAGTGGGCAATTTTTGGATCTCCAATTTTGGGAAGGTTTTGGGCCCTGCAACATTCAGTAATGAGGAGGATCTATAGTTTACAGTTTAGTGTGTCATAGTCTTGCTTTACTAACCTTACTAGACAGTAGCTGGAAAAACACACAACTTCAGCATCAATCCGACAACTATTTTGAATGTGAGACATGAGAAGGTTGGTAAGCATGTTGCTTTCAATCCCCAGCAGACTGCATGTAATGCAGACAAGGCTTCCCCCATGACTATCTTACAATCAGCTGGGATGGGTGTAAGCATATTTTGAATTTTTACCTGCCTTTCAGTTTACAGAGATTTTTATAAAACCAGAATTATTATTTCATCTTAATACCTTGTTTGACTAGAAGCTGAAAATTTGACACATCCTTATTCTTGTGCTGAAAACAAATAATGCAATGCCTTTTATAGATGGCATGGGAAAATTGGGTAATATGCCATTTTGCCAATCGTATTTTGTGCAGTTTGGCTGTACTTGTCGTAAGAGGCGACTAAACAGCCACCGGGTAGATGGGACTCATTAGCCTGGGAAAGCAGCTCATCTGAGAGAAGGAAAACTCCGATCCCAAACCTCCAATGCCTTGTGGCTACATCCAGTTATGGAAAAGGCTTCAGGAGTCAACCTCGAGGCAAAATCCGGAGCCGGAGTCCCTGAGGCAGTTCATGGCTGAACACAGTCACATTCTGGCAACTCTTGCGATGCCACTGGAACCAACCGTATTGGCTTCTGCCTTTCCGTTGGACCATTTCAGTGACATGGAGAGGGGGGATTTGCTGCATGGGTAACAGTCTATCCTACATATCTAGCTTACCCAGGCTTCGTGCACTGGAGAGGACACTGTTCTGGAATTCAGAGCACGATCCATAGTCTTCCGAGACTGAAGGATGCCAACTATTTTGTGCAAATATTTTAATACTTTTCTAGAACCAAGAAAAATTCTAAGATCACCTCTCAGTTTACATGGTACTGAGGAACCTTCTTTGAGCCTGAATGTGATCTTGTTAAGAGAACAGGAGGAGCTAAATTCAGAAGTGGCACTCATTGCATTGCTTTGATCAGTGGTTGTTGAGGAACTAGATATTTTTCACATAATAATACTCTTTCCATAAGAACATAAGAACAGCCCCACTGGATCAGACCATAGGCCCAGCTAGTTCAGTTTCCTGTATCTCACAGTGGCCCACCAAATGCCCCAGGGAGCACACAGGACAACAAGAGACCTGCATCCTGGTGCCTTCCAGCAAGCATGTAATATAATTAACACATAGGTTTGTTTTTATCAGAATTTAGTTCCTCACGAGTCAATCTTACAATAGCAATTTGAAATGAATGAAAAGAGAAGAAAGCAAAATAAAAGGAAGATTAGTGTTTTAGAAAAGGAAAGCGCCCTACAGGTAGACCACAGCTGCAATACAAGGACATCTGCAAGAGGGATCTGAAGGCCTTAGGGATGGACCTCAACAAGTGGGAAACCCTGGCCTCTGAGCGGCCCGCTTGGAGGCAGGCTGTGCAGCATGGCCTTTCCCAGTTTGAAGAGACACTTTGCCAACAGTCTGAGGCTAAGAGGCAAAGAAGGAAGGCCCATAGCCAGGGAGACAGACCAGGGACAGACTGCACTTGCTCCCGGTGTGGAAGGGATTGTCACTCCCGGATTGGCCTTTTCAGCCACACTAGACGCTGTGCCAGAACCACCTTTCAGAGCGCGATACCATAGTCTTTCGAGACTGAAGGTTGCCAATACAAGTGTTTTAGACAATAGAAGTCAGCATTGCTGCATTAAAACTTTAATTTCATAATAAGTTATGATCCTTACACCTTTTCAAAGGCAATTAAATCATAGATATCTCAGTATTCTGCTGCAGGTCATACTTTCAGCTTTCACAATTTGATACTTTGAATTTATCTGTTTCTTGTTAATTGTTTAGGAGGCCTTTGAGCTGCTAATACATCTAATTTGTTATAGGTGATAGAGAAATAGTGAAATCAAAACGTCTTAAGATTATGCGGATCTATTCATCAAAATATAATGGAAGCAGTTCTGTTGTGAAACCCTTGACCTGTTTTTGTTGGTTTTCCTAAAAAGCAAACTTTTAAATTTTACAGCACTTCAAAAAAAAGCTATAGACAGCTGTAAAGAAAGCAGTATTAAAATACAATTTTTTTAAATTAAGGAACATGTTAGCCTACCTTATAACTGAGAGCACATGGTGGCTTAAAGCAAGAATAAAAGTAGAATAAAAAAAATCAACAATAAAACAGCAGGATGTTCCACTGTCATCTTGACACTTGATTGGTTTCCTTATCTAGCCATGGCAGCAATGAAGAACTAGGGGTGAGATGGTTAATTATCTCTAACAGCTACCATGGGCTATCTTCTGCTGTGGAAGGGGGAGGTGGTCAGACCCGGTGTGTGTTCCCCTAGTTCTGGAAATGACCACTGAGATAAGAAGATATCCACAGATGTTCTTTTATGCAGAACTGATCTTCTGAATGAAGCTAGATGGAAAAGATAATCTTAAGATTAGATCTTAAGATCATGAACATTTCTGTTGAATTGCCAATATTTTTCGCTTCCACATACCTTTTGCTATTAGAACCCCAAAATATAGCTTAACTTTGTGATGTTTGTTTTTGAGGACTTTCAAACTATTTTATTTCTTATGGATCTTGCAAGAAATACCCAAAACTGAAAATATGGTTATATGAAAGAGTTTCTAGCAGCAGCTATGACAGTTATAACCAAATAGAAACTGCTGTTGAAACTGGATCCTCAAAAACCTTTGTCTTAGATACAGAATAGTTAATGTACAATAAATTTATCTTTTAGGCATGATCCAGTAAGGCTCTTGACCCGTGTTTCTCAACCAGCGGTACGGGTACCACCACTGGTACTTGAGGTGATGTCTGGTGGTACTCATGGGACCCCTGGACACCTGCTGCCTGGCAGCAAGACAAGGAACAACAAACAGCAGTAGAAGGCTCAGCTTGTTGGGAAGAGCTCCAAAGCATGCTTTTCCATGCTCTAAAAAGCCCTACCAACCACCATGATGTCATCGCCAGTTACTTCCAGAGTTTCTTTGAATAGGTGGACCATGTGAAGTGGTATGGCGGAGGACAAACTGAGAAGCACTGCTCTTGATGATACTGTAACAGTCTACGTCCCTGATAGGAGAATGTGTACAAAAGTGTGTTCTCCATTTCTGGCTTGGACTTGCTGAAATGGAGAGGGGAGAGAAAATTCCAAAAATGATGGAGGCACTAACTTTGTAAGCATGAATTCCACAGTGACATTTCCCTCTGATTTGTCACAATAAGCAACATTGGCAAAGCCAGTGTCCTATGCTGCAGTTCAGGTGTTCTGTCTACTTTTTTCTAGCTTAAAGTGCGCATGCAAAGCCTGCTTTACTGTCCCCTAAAGAGACAGTCATTCTTTTTATGGAAGAAAGTGAAGTACTACACTTGGTGGGGGGGGGCTGTTGATGTGTGAGGGGAAAAAATGTTTCCTGCCCCAGAAGTTGGCCCTAACTTAGGTTGTGACACCATCTCAAGAGTTCCCTCAAACACCCCCTACCATTTTTCTGATGTCAAGTTCTCCTTTGATATCTGGCAGTAGGGCATTGGAGAGGAATTTTATCAGGGGGTACAGAGTTTCTTTTGGGCCCCTCCCCAAAGAGGGAGGAGTGAAACACAATGGGGGGATGGCAATGGGGGCAAAACAAGCAGGGAGAAAGTGGCACCAGCTGGAATAGTCTTTGTAGTCCAGGTCCACAAACCAAAGTGCTACTGTAACAGGTCAGTTTCCTCCCAGATGTGACACTGTTAAGGAATGAATGCAATCCTGGGCCTGGTGTGTATGGCAGTAGTCATGGCCATGTACCCACAGTTTTGCGCCCAGCATCCTGCATGGGTAGTGAGATTGGAGAATGTAAGATCCCAGGAAATTTCTGGGCCCCCTCCTTTGGCTCCTGGGCCCCCTTCCTGACCCTAGGCCTGGGTACAAATCCCCTTTACCCCCCTCTCCTAGGCCGTCTGGCAGAAGGTAAAAACAATATGGCTGGAACTACTTAACAGGTATTCTGCTTTTGTATTAATGCGTGGTTTTGGGTGTAGTGTGTGTTTCTGTTCTCTAGAGGGCAACCCCAGCCAAAAAAAGCTAGGGATACCAAATGCATAAACCCCTCCTTTTCTTTTCAGGCTCATTATAGTAGCTGGATCCTTGTACTATTACTTTTCACCCTACCTACCACTTCAGGAGTTGTGGGAATATGTCTGGCTTAAGAAATGGCTGTGGAACCCTCTTCAACTCTAGAACTTCATCAAAGCAGCAACTATGATAGGAGAAGTGGTCCCTGCAGCTTGTCCCTCCTTTCAAAAGCAATTCTGTAAACAGAAGAGTTGGGTGCTCTGTTTGGATCAAAGCGTTAGCTAACATGATGGAGCAGGCAAACCGAATCAATCACACACACCTTGTGTGTACGACGAGCAGCATTCAACATAATAATGATTCTGCTGGAGCATCTATATCTTATTATGGGGTATTAAATAGCCACGAATGCTCTTAAACTACACTGCCATGTGTGTGCTTTTTCTCTAGCCTATGTCAAATATAGTATCGCTTACTAGCAAGTTTTTTAAGTTTAGCGAAGCTGTTGTGTATCCCTCTTCCCTGCTTCACACCTGCAAAAGGATGACCCAGGCTGCTGCCCCTTACCTGCTGGTGTGGTAGAGACAAAGTCTCCTTTTGCACATGATGTTTCCTGGTCACCACCCTCTTGTATACTCGCTCTTCCATTTCCTTCCCTCCTGGACTGGATTTTGGGGAGGGCAACTTTCCCCTGCTGCCTCCCTACTGCTTCAATCAGCCTCATGGATGGGCTGGCTCTGCTCCTCTTCCAGTAGTGCCCCTCAGAAAAGTATGTTAAAAACCAGTTTCTACTATAGATGGGCTAAAACCTTTATTCTGTACCTACTTAGGAGCAAATACTATTAAATTCAATGGGGCTTCTGAATAAACATGCATTCAGCTGCAGTGTATGAGGGCTGTGCAGATGTACAAAGATACTGGAAAAGCACAGTACTTCTGGGCAGTTTAAGTCATGTCCGCTATTAACCATTTCTGCCCAGAGGTCCTCTTTTTTTCTTGCAATTAATAAGTTATATGTAACAAATTATATGTAATATTTTTAAATTTAAAACTTTAATATAGTGTTGAAATTGGCCACATATATCAAGATGAGTGTTTATGGTCTTATTTCCTACATTTTTCTTGGATGTCCTACACTTTGGGGTGCCTTTACTGTTTGCGGGTATGACATCTGGTCACCCTGTTTCTGCCCAATGTTGCACATACGCAACAGGGATCAAATGTGTACACACCTGTGCGCTGGACAGAAATGGGTTCTAACACTGGATTTCGTCACGAGCAGAGCCATCATGTCGTGGTTGAAGAGGTGCCCTGCAGCTTGCCCTAAAGGGCGGTGCCTGCCAAAGAGGCTGTGGGCGTGGCTGGCGAGGCATGTGGTGCAGGGACTGGGTGCCGAGCATCACCTGCGGGGGTGTCAAAGGGTTGCAGCGTGGGAAGAGCCCCATTTTCTTTCTGCGTGGGCTCTGCAGCTGCATGACGTGTTAACCCATCAGTGCCCAGCCCACAGTGTACACATTTGGTCCCTGGTGCGTATATGCAACGCTGGGCGTGCTGTTCCTCGGAGAGACGGTGCATGAAAACCTTGGGAGCAGCGCAGCTTTGCCGGCCGCCTGCAGGCAGCGCCTCCCCCTCCTCGGCGCCCCGCGCCGCCCCACAGAGAGTCAGCCCCACGCGCGTGCGCCCGTGTCCCGCTGCCCGGGAACCGAGGAGCTGCTGGCGCGCGCTGCGCCCCCAACACCCCTGGCTCACCCGGGGCGCTCGCCTGTTTCCCAGGCGTCCGGAGGCGGCGCAGCGAAGCCGCCACCATGGCGCATTCTCGCGACAGCTCGCTTGCTTCTCCAGCGGGCAGTGGCGGAGGAGGAGAAGCAGCGCCAGCCCCCTGGAGCGGCGGTTCGAGCTCGCCTTGCAGCAGTGGCTGCCGCTGCCACCTTGGTGCGCGAAGGGTCCCGGAGAAGGGGCGCCGCCCGCCCGCCCCCTTGCTGGCGTTCCCGCCCTCATGCACACAGACACACACTGACTGCCTCCCTCTCGCAGAGCTCCAGGTGGAACCACAGCATTTTCTGCTCCTCTCCCTCCCACTCCCTGCATTTGCTACTGTGTTGTGTTGTGCTGGCGGTGTGTCTGGTGTCTTTATTTCCCCGCCCCACTTCTCTTGATGTCAAGAAGCAACACCCCCCCCCCTTCTTCTCTGATTTTTTTCCGCCTGCTTGCAAGGGAGGGTTTGTTTCAGAGCAGGAAATAAAATGCAGCCTTGCTACTGTTGCGGTGGGCACTGACTGACTCGCTGGGAAGGAAGCAGAAGACGTGGTTGTGGCAGGCAGCCCGCAGTCGGCACCCAGACCTGCTGCAGCCGCCTCAAACTTTCAGCCTGTCTGTCTGGCGGAGCCCGAACTCTACATAAATGGGTGAGTGTGCGTGGACGCTGGCTGGCTAGCGGGGCTTGGAGCTGGCGCGGTGCTGCTGCCTGGCCCTTTCCCTCCCTCTCCTCTCCTCCCCCCGCGCCTCTTTGGCACAAGGAGACTTGCTGCGTGGCTGATTGTGGAGATCCAGCGAGCAAGAGCCCTGTTGGGTGGCCCTGGGAAGACTTTCAGCGCAGGCCGAGCTGTTGCCTCTGGCTGCCATCCTATCCGCACGTCCCTGGGAGTAAGCCCCATTGACTATGACGGGACTTACTTCTGAGTAGACATGCATAGGAGTGGGTTCTGAGGCTGCCATCCTGTCCACACTTTCCTGGGAGTAAGCCCCATTGCTAGGACGGGGCTTGCTTCTGAGTAGACATGCATAGGAGTGGGTTCTGAGGCTGCCATCCTGTCCACACTTTCCTGGGAGTAAGCCCCATTGCTAGGACGGGGCTTGCTTCTGAGTAGACATGCATAGGAGTGGGTTCTGAGGCTGCCATTCTGTCCACACTTTCTTGGGAGTAAGCCCCACTGACTGTGGTGGGGTTTGCTTCTGAGTAGGCATGCATAGAATTGGGCCCTCCTTCCCAAGTGTGGGGCACCTCTCTGTGTCTGTGTTCAGTCTCATGGGCCGCAATAGGATGCTTGGGCTAGGCTGGTGAAGCAGCGGGAGGGTGTGTCGTTTTCTCCCCATTTTCCTTCCTATCTTTGGGGGTCTGGGGGAGCCCCTTCAAAGCCTCTAGTCTTTCCAGAGCTTTAACTCTCCCCCCCCCCTTTTGACTTGTATTCACCGTCACGCAGGTGGAGGTGGCAGGCTGAATACTGGAAAGGTTTGAATGGAGGAGGGAGGGAGGCCAAAAATAACACGCAGGTCACCCCCCCCCTCCTCTGGTGTCGTCGTTGCTACTGTAATGTGAGCCTAGAGGGCGGATGGGGTCCGAGGAGATTAAAGAGGGGTGGGAAGGCAGCGCCTGCCAGCCAGCCAGCCAGCCCCCGTCTCTGCACTCGGCGGAGGCTGCATTCTTCCCACCGACGCATCTGTAGGGAGAAAGGCTGATGCAGAGATCCGCCTTTGCCTTTGCATGGCAGGAAATCGGAGGGGCGTGCGTGCTGTGCGCTTGACATTTTCCTTTCAGCGGGGAGGGGAGGTGGGCTTCCTCTTCCTTGAACGAAATGCCTTGTTGGCAGCAGCCCTGCGCAGCATTCTTTCCCCTTCCGTGGCAATTCCTTGGAGACGCCTCCTCCTAGTAGTCCATGAGCCAGCCAGGCTTGGGATGTAGCCTGGTGCTGGCTTACCTGGGCAGCTCTAGGGGCAGCTCTGTTTGGAGGTGTGGCAGTGGCTGGCTTTTGCAAGGGGGCGGCGGCTGGCTGGCTGGCAAGCCTCACCTCATCCATCCTGGCAGCCGTCCATCAAGGAAGGGCGGTCTGAGGTGACCAGATGTTTCTTGCACATCTCTGAGCCGAGATGTTTCTTGCGCATCCCTTGACTGCACAGTGTTCTGGAATGTCACTCTCCCCCAAGCCCCCCCCGCCCCCCCATTTCAAGTTGACAAACCAGTAGACATGTCTGATAGGAGGTGGCTTTCAGAAAAGACCAACCAAAAGGAAAAAATCTGCATCATGGTGGGGAGTTAATTATGTATGAAAGTCTTCAGGTATTTGGATCCTGCCTAGGAAGTTTGGTTCACATGTTCCATAAGGATTACGAAATGAACTATCCATTATATCACAATCTGGGCTATGGAGAGGCAGAAGAGTCAGCAGTACCAGGCACATGGGCAAGCAGCCTGTTCCTGCCTGAAAAAGGGACCACATTCACTCTTTCACCATGTGTTTGTCATAAGCACAATGCTCCTTCTGTGATGCAGATAGTCATGCTTTTGGAAAATGGGGTGTTTTGCCCTTTTGCCATAGCCACTCTACAGTGCAGGCCAAAGAATTTACAAATTTTTATTGAAGCACATTTATTGCTTACAGTAAACTATTATTTAGATAGTAAATGGTTTAGAAAGCTGGAATGAATAGAAATTATTGGTTGTTTTTGGAATAACCCCCCCTTCAGTAGGTATAAACTGACATGGGGGAGGGAATCGGCCGTTTGTTGATAGCTGAAAACAGTTTGAGCTGGCTAACTATTTAGGTGGGGATTTGGATTTGCAATTGTAGTTCCTGCATGCATCACATGACTTAGCAGCACCAGTTTTTCATTGCTGAGCCACAGTTATTCTTGTAATCTCAATGAAGCTCATTCAGTGTGTTTGCATTGTATTCAGATGAACTAATGTGCATTACTTTGAAAAATGGAGTACATTTTAGAAGATTAGGTGGGATAATCATTCAGTGTTGCTTTTGTCCAGTTTTCAAGGATAAAAGGTTGTGCAGAATGGTTTTAATCTTTTTTTAAAAAAGCATATGTGCATACTCTTGTGCTTCAATTGCACCCTGATGCAATAGAGTTACCCACTAAGTTTAACTTGAGCAAAATGATGCATGCTATGTTTAAATACACTGATGTTTTAGGAAATGTTAGATTCATTTTGGTACAGTTATTTCAGAATGTTTATTTTGAGATAGATAGTTGGCTGATAATTTTAACTTTATTTGTTTCAGATAATTTCACCTTAATTGTCCATAAATTTGATGTCCTATGAATGCAGTTGTCATTGGCAGCATTATATAATAGAACTTGAAATGTTAGTCCCAGGTTCGTTTGAGCTCTCCTGCTGTATTACAAAAGCCACAACTGCTACTGTGGGTCAGTAATAGTACAACTGGGCAGCAATAGTATGACTTATGAGCACTATTCCCTTTAGGCTGTGTGGCCACACAGCTTGAAGCCCTGGGAAGCCAACTCTGTGGAGGTTGGTAATTATGTATGACATCACTGCCCTGTGTCCGGAAATGCTGCCAGGCACAGTGGCATTAACTCCTTAAGAGGGAATATTGTTTGTGAGGTAAAGTGACACAGCTGTTTCAGCTGGCAGATGTGCAACTGGCTGTCTTACTGTGCTGCTGCTCCTTTGCTTACTTGGTAACAGTAGTCACCAACCCCACTGCTCCTACTACTAATCTCTTCCTTTTTCAAAAGGCAAAATGGAAGAAGAGCAGAAGAATTGGTGGCAGTGCTGAAAAGGGTCAAAAAAGAAAAGGAAGGGGAGAAACCACTGGGAGTACAGATGGGGAGAAGAAAATAACGTTAGTGGTCAAGGTCATGAGGTGGCCTCGTGGCACCACCTCAGGAGCAACTGAGACTTGGACTAAACTTCAATGATAGTAGTCAAAGTCAAAATCATTTATTGTATTAGCTAATAGCCATCACAATGAAATAAAATATATATAAGTCCAGGTGTACATCAAAATACAGACAATGATGAAATAAAATCAAAATCAGACACGAGGCACCTACACCCATCATATTAAGGAATCTCCTTTACAGTCTACCGCTATTTCCCCCAGGTAGTTGGCACGAATAGTTCTAGCAGCTTTAGCAAACAACGCTACACTATAAGTGACCGATGGGTCACAGTCAGAAAGTAACCAGCACAGTTTCATTTGTAGATTCTCCCCTTGTAAGGTAGCCAAAATAGGCTCCAGAAACCTTTCCCTAGGATTTTGATAGAGCTGGCAGAAAAGCAGGTAATGTGCAATATCCTCAATCTGTCCTGCTCCACAAATACGAAATCTCAAATGCCTGGGAATGGACAAATATCTGCCATCTAGAACTGCCGTTGGCATGGTTTGAAAATGCAGTTCGGTGAACGCCTTTCTCAAAGAGGCAAAGGTAAGTGAATATGAATATTTTGCTCTTGAGTGACAATTTCAGGAAACGATACAACTGAGAAAAATTTAAAGATCTTACTGAATCTAAATCCTGATCATTATCCAGTTTAAAAATCCATTCCCTCAGCATTGGTTTAATTTCAAAAAAGACAAATATATCAGTAGAAAGAGCTTTAGATTTTAGGAGCATTTGCACTAAAGAAGCCCAGCCTCCTCTTTTCCACTGCTCTGCCAAACAGAGTTTAGAAAGACGCTGGTTGGCAACCTTCAGTCTCGAAAGACTATGGTATAAGCCTACAGCACCTGATATTCCCAGGTGGTCTCCCATCCATGTACTAACCAGGCCTGACCCTGCTTAGCTTCCAAGATCAGACAAGATCAGGCATGTGCAGGGTAACTTTTCCGGCATATCCAACACTCTCTTAGAATATGAAATTATGGCTAAGGCTGCCCTAGCCTTTATAGATACCATGCCTGTCTCTGTTCTGAGAAATGCTGCCAGAGTGCCTGGGGGAACAGCCAAGATGTGCCTCAAAAGTTTATTCTGAGCAACTTCGGGAATATGTACGTTGTTCTGCTTTATATCCCAGATCTCTATACCATATAACATTTGGGTAATTACTGTCCTCGAAAAAACCTTTAGAGCTGGAATTACCAAGTTTCCTCCTCTAGAATGGAAGAATTTTAATAAAGCATAGCTTGATTTTTGTGCTAATGTTTTAACATTTTGAAGTTGGGATTTCCAGCTATTTCTTTCATCGAAAAATACACCCAAATATTTAAAGGCAGGGACTTGTTCAATCTTGCGATCACCCAAAGTCCAACTAAATTTAGGTGAACGCTTGCCAAAAACCACTATTTTAGATTTGGCATAATTCACCTTCAGTTGCTCCGAATAACTAAAGTCTTGCAGCTTATTTAAAATTCTCTTAAGCCCTTTCCTATTCAAGGATAATAAAACAATTTCATCTGCATAAATAAGGGTTGCAATCTTATAGTTTCCAATTGAGGGAGGGAAGTGATCTGCATGTGTTAGAACATTTACTATGTTATTAATGTAAAGGTTAAAAAGAAGTGGGGCCAACAAAGACCCTTGTCTAACACCTTTGGTAGAACGAATTTCCTCCGTCAATCTTCCATCAGCACTAATCCTTACCCTCAAGGTGGTATTGGTATATAATTCCTGCATAAGGAACAGCAACCTCCTATCAATGTTAGTCTCAGCAAGCTTATCCCATAGGCGATCCCTGGGGACCTTCAATGATGGTATCTTTTTGCAGTGAAGGGGGAGCTGTATGCATGGACCCTGCCACCAGAAACGTTAAAGGAATGTGTAAGTTCTGTACTTGAAAAGTTCCATTTCTGTACCAAGAAAACTTGCATTTTGTGGTCAAACTATATGCTTCATCTTGACTCTCTTACAAGGAAAATTCATAATGCCTAAGGGTATGTCTCAGGGATGGTCCAAGGTGATCAAAAGCAGCCTCTCCAAAAAAAAAACATGCAGGAAATGGTTATCTACCCCCATTCACTCTTCATGGTACTTCTTTCTCACATGGTCTCTTCAAACAAATCAGGAAGCAGGGAACAAACTTGGGAATGCTGGATCACTGCCTTCCAATCTGCTTTCCATTCACTTTTAGTGAGTAAAAAGAAGATTGGGACAGCTCTGTCCCCAGCAGGTTGGAAGGAGGCTGCAGCAGACATGGCATGTAAGACATCCTGGTGTATCTTATAACCGGCTATTTGGTGCAAGCTACATTGGTTGTGTTGTGCACAGACCAGCCATGGTATTATTGTGCAAATTGATTTGGAAGTTATTCGAATTATGTTCTGAATTTCTGACCTTGTGGGTTGGATCCTGACTGGTATTTATATGAATGGAAGAAGTTTTGTTCACACATGTGGGAAGGAGCTTTTTTTTTTGCCAATCGCTGCTTTCCTCTGCATTTCCCTGTGCCCTCCAGTATCTGTCCAAGATAATCTCCCAACTTTTAGGAATATATTTTCAGGGGTGACAAGAGATTGGCAAAAATCACACTCGCACACCTCTAATGCAAATAGAGCTTCTTCCATTTGTGGAAGTACTAATTGTGATTCACCCTCTTGTGTCCTGTTTCAGTTACTACTCCTTTCATATTTTTAAAGTGCAAAATGACTTGTTTAACGAATTGCAATATCAACCCTTTTGTTTTTGAAGGGTAACCATATTAGGGTCCTGCATCTGAACATTATTCAATGTAGGTTCTTCTCCATTGTCATTAACATGGATGAGCCGCATACTGTAAGCATGTAAGACTGCCCCTACGTACAATATTCTATGTATACCACAGTATTCAATTTATATTATTTTGTTGTACTGTGTTATGCGTCAAATAGTTCTACAGCAGTGTTTCTCAACCAGTGGTACTTGAGGTGGTATCCAGTGGTTTACGTGGGACCCCCACTGTCTGGCAGTAAGACCAGCAAAGAAATGTGACACAGTAGGAGGAGATTTAATAAGAACAAAAATGCAAAACATGAGAACCTATACAGTTTGACGCAAATAGGCAAACTTAAACAAATAACAGAAAATGCAAGGCTGTGGCAGACAGTCAAAAGGTATAAAATGTATTCAGATGTTTTATTTATTGTTGGCATCGAGGTGTGTTGAATATTGGACACTGTAGTTCTGTGTTTCTATACTGAGAAACCTGCAACATTCTGATAAATTTTTCATGATGTCTGCGTGTATATTATATAACTTTTCTCCTCTAAAATGAAATTTACGTTGCAGAAACAATTTCGTGCGATTGCATAAACTCTCATCTCTGGTTTGTGTCTAGTGTGCAGTTGGTGTGCTGCTATTCCTTTTGCTATTGGATAGAGCATTTAACACTCGGATAAACTCAACAGTACTGATTTTTGTCCATTAGAGATTCACTCAGTGGAGAAAATTTATTCTCAAGATTCTGGAATGAATCTTGCGGTTTAAAAACCTTATAAAGTTTTTTGGGAAAGCACAAATTTCTGTATACGTTTGCTTTCATACCTGCAATTTTCTTAAAATTGTAGAGTAGGGATGTCTAAGTGGTAATCCAATTTGAAACAGCTACTGCAAAGCAGGAGCAGCCCACAGAATCCAGAACGTGGTGTACCCAGTAGAAAAGTAGGTATAATGTACAAACAACCACTGCAGGACAAATATATCCAGATCGATCATGCCATATAATACAGGGATGGTGTAAACAAAACAGTTCAGACTTCCTAAAAAAGCATGACATTAGATGAAGTATTACATGACCCCAAGTAAGGAACTTAGACTTTGAGCATGAACAAAACCATTTATGAAATCCAACCAGGGAAAATGGAAGCGTGCTGCAAATTCCCACTGCTCTAAATTCTGCCTCCTAATTGTAGCAGGTTCCAAGTTTCTGCGCTAATTATTTTTGAGCACCGAAATGGTTTTGATTTCAAGATTCCTCTCATGTTATGATTTTACACTCATAAGAGTTGAGCCAGTCATGGAAGTATGAAAATGTGTTAATGGTGTAATCCTATGCATATTTGCTCAACGGTCCTGTGAATGGAAAGTACTCTCAGAAAAGTGTGCATAAACTTGCAGCGTTTGTTGATTCATTTATGTATGACTTTTGTGTATGGTCATGTTGGCATTTTACTTACTGAATTTATTTGAGTATTCCATGAATGAAAACTATAACTGGGAAAAGAATACCAAGAGTATCTTGTCAAAGGAGTGCCATAAAATACCAATAGTAATTCTCATTTGCATTTGTGGTAAGTGCACTAAACTAACTATTCAATTTGCTTAAAATTAAAGGCTTGTATGACTTTCCAGAGCAATTGGTCAATTTTAATACCAGTATTATCTGTGGTTCTTCTGATACTTGGTAAGCTAGTTTGGGGGTAAAAAACTGGCTCTGTAAGCAAAATTATGTTTCCATAAAATGAATCTCTTGTTAAAAGACATGGAAAGTTGGGAATTACGAGAAAGTGGTTTGAGGCCACTACTTGGTAGTTCTGGGTTGCCTCATCATGGTAGTTTTGAAACTAAAGACTCCTAAAATATAAAGCCAGTAGGCATTGTTTTTCTTCCTAACTTGGGCCACAGAATCTCATTTATCAATTTCATCATGGTCTGTAACACTTGATTGTCTGCAAGACTTATTTGAACACCTACCTGTTTTCCACTAGTAGATCAATTCAGGCAAACTAATTTGCATGCTGACCTGTAGATGGAGTCAAAATATTTATCTTGCTTTGAATGGCAGGCTGGCTGTGTGGCAAACCCATCAAACTTTGGTTTACTTTTTCTAACCCAGTTTTTTACTAATTGAGTCTTATGTAATTCGTAAGGGCACTAAGATGCTATGAAGCAACCTAAAATTTAGTATTATGAATAAAAGTCTTCAAGCAGAGGCTTAGCAAATATATTTTGGGAGATGCTCTATGGAGGATTTTTCCTGTTTCAAGCAGGGAGTTGAACTAGATGATCCTGGAGGCCCCCTCCAGGTCTACAATTCTGTGAAATAAGATGCATCAACCCAGCTTAGTTGATATATCTGAATGTCTTGGTATACTTTTTTCAACATACACTTCCATGTTGGCATCCTTCAGTCTCGGAAGACTATGGTATCGTGCCCTGAATGGTGGTTCTGGAACAGAGTGTCCTCTCCAGTGCATGAAGCCTGGGTAAAGAAGGTATGGAGGATAGGCTGTTACCCATGCAGCAAATCCCCCCTCTCCACATCGCTGAAATGGTCCAATTGAAAGGCAGAAGCCAATAAGGTTGGTTCCAGCAGCGTCACAGGAGTTGCCAGAACTTGACTGTGTTCAGCCATGACCTGCCTCAGCGACATACACTTACTTACAGGTATACTGACAGGTGTTCATCACTGTTTTGGGACTGGCACAACAGCCACTCCCATTTCCCCCATTATCCATACTCCTGTGTGATTTGCATATTCCTCATTTATTCTTGCTTCCATTTTTTCTACCTTTCTATGTATCCACATTTCTCTTTTTCAATTGGAAGCCCTTTGGGAAAGGGAACGGTCTCATTTCTTTCTTTTGCAACCACTCTGAGGACCCCCATTTTTTTAAGGCATATAAATAAATTGAATACATTAAAAGACATGCAAAATTGTGCATGCAAGAGCTGAAAAATTTCAGAGTGGGCATCTGCATTGTTTACTTGACAATGAGTGATATGACACTATTGACTTTTGAAACGTTCCTTTTTCCATATGCTTATATCCATATTCCATATATCCGAGTAAATAATTGTTGTTATATGGTGTTACTGATGGGTTTTATTGCATAATATGAGACATTGGCTCCAGGGGGTTTCCCACCATAAATAGAGTGTGGGATGATGGGGTATTCTGTATTGGAATTACAGCATGGGTATGGTTAAGCTTCCTTCTCCAGCCTACCCACCCTGTGAACACTTTTGTGTCGTCGTTGTGTGTGTGTGTGTGTGTGTGTCGTCCCCCTCCCCCCCCGGTGTAAGCGATTTAGAAGAGGACGGGGGATGGGGAAGCACACCAGGGCCATTAAAGTCGTATCTAGTTTGGCACAGTGTGTATGCAGTCAATAACTCTAGTTACCACAGTGAAAATAGTATTTCCTTTTTGGTTACCAATTCTTTTTTCCGAAATGTAATGAGGAAGGTGTATACTACAAGGAAATTAAAAAGCAACAATGACAGCAGAATTAAGGTTGCAGTAGATGTGTTCTGCCCTCCCTTCTCATTTTTACTGATTCAAATAGTTTCTCTTGCTCCTGGACGTGACAATTTGAAAAATCTTTCATCTCTGTATACTATTTCTCTCATAATTAATCAGGCTATGCTTATTTAGGGATATGACCTTGTTTCTCCATCTATTTCACATCAGTTTAAAGTGAAGCAGTAAAGAAAACTGAATGTCTGTTTCATAAGGTGATCAGTAAGTTGAACAGTGCTCTGTTTTTGGCAACCTACATTATATATTTATTCTTAATAAAATGCCAATACTGATTTTCTACAAGCATAATAGGGAGAATTCTGGATACACAAAATACAGCAAAGATTTAGAGCAGTGATTTTTCAGTGTGCCAGGACACACTGGTGTGCCATGAATGGTCTGCAGATGTTCATGGGAGTGTGATGGTAGGTAATTTATTAGTAGGGCCATTGGGGATGTGAGCCCCCTGCCAGCAGTGTGGTGTGCCTTTCAATAGCGAAAAAACAAAACAAAAAAAAACTGATGTTGTGCCCTGACAATTTTAACACCTTGTGCTGTGAGATGAAAAAGGTTGAAAATAGCTGATTTAGAGGGTGGAAAACTGTATTTCATACATTACATGTTTTAACTCTCTCTCTCTCTCTCTCTCTCTCTCTCTCTCTGGGTGTGTGTGTGTTAATATAGTATATATCGATGGGAAAGGAAGGAAATAAATTTATGCTTCATTCAAACCTGGCACAATGTTATATTTTGGTAGATCTTCTGTAGATCAGTGATATTCATGAAGTAGCCAGGAGCTGCTTGCAACCTACAGCAGCTTCACTTGCTTTTCTGCGCTCCCTCACCCCGTAATGCCCCCCACTCGCTACATCTGTGTAGCAGCAGTGTTGGGTCTGGTTTAGATTCACTAAGAATCCAAAGAGATTGTCAGCTAATATGTGCTGCATGAGTATGTAAAGGCAAGAGGTTAGGCTGTTGTTATAGGTAAAGAGAAATTGTTTTGGGACTGAAGAAATGAAGCTGGGCTTTTAAATATTAGAAAGATTCCATGTCTAATGAAACGTCTGTTCTTTGAACACACAATTATGTTTTCCAGACTTATGTGAGATCTACAAGGGTTACTGTGCTCAAGTCTATGGACATTAACAGAATGAAAGAAGCACGGCTTAGAATGATTGTACTAAGGAAGGCAAAGTGTATAAAATACAGGGTGTCCTGAAAAAATGTACACTTTATTGGACTCTAATACATGCATACTTTGTTGTCAAAATCTGCAACACTTGAACATCTAAACGAAGTGACTGAATAGTTGTGTAGAACCATCTCAGCGCATGTGTTTTCTGCAGATTCCTTATTCAACCATGTCAGTGCCAATGGGAGACATTTCAAGTACATGGTCTAATTAACTAGCTCAGGCAACCACTTCTGTATGCACCATGCATATACAGTATATTGGTGAATACAGCATAATGAATTTGGCACTCACTCATAATAAATGTACACTCATTATAAAGTGAGTGTATATTTTCTTAAGACATCCTGTAGTTTGCTTTGTTGTTTTTAAAGAAATATTCTGAAAGATCTTATTCTCTATTTTTGTATATGATACTAAACCATTTATCATTCAAAATGTTTCATGTTTATTTCCTCTTTTTTTAATCATCATGGATAAAGTCAAGCACTGCCACTGAAAGTGATGGCTTAGATAGCTTGTATAAACTGATGTCAAATATGTATGAATTCTTGCAAAATAATACTCTACATATTTATCTTTTTTCTCTTTGTCTCTTCCTTCCTTAGTTCTAAGGAATTCTTTGTGGTTTTCTAAAATAAGGGTTTTGGTAAATCTGTATTATGCAGAACTCGTATGTATGTATTATGTATTATGTATTATGTATTCTCCATATGTATTATGGAGAACTCGTGCAAGGAAAGCGCCCTACAGGTAGACCACAGCTGCGATACAAGGACATCTGCAAGAGGGATCTGAAGGCCTTAGGAGTGGACCTCAACAAGTGGGAAACCCTGGCCTCTGAGCGGCCCGCTTGGAGGCAGGCTGTGCAACATGGCCTTTCCCAGTTTGAAGAGACACTTGGCCAACAGTCTGAGGCTAAGAGGCAAAGAAGGAAGGCCCATAGCCAGGGAGACAGGCCAGGGACAGACTGCACTTGCTCCCAGTGTGGAAGGGATTGTCACTCCTGAATCAGCCTTTTCAGCCACACTAGACACTGTTCCAGAACCACCTTTCAGAGCGCGATACCGTAGTCTTTCGAGACTGAATGTTGCCAACTAACTAACAGTATTATGCAATGTTGTGTTCTGAAGAATTGGCTTTCCTCTTGCATATGTGATTTAAAGTGAAGTTCTTGTGCCCTGATAAATATGTTTGATGCATTATCCTGAGGAGGCCAAAATAGTTACTAGGGGACATGGTCTTCCATGAGAAGTCTAGTCAAAGCTGGAGAGAGCAATCCCTAAATCTCTAAACAAAAAGCTGAACAGGTAACATCTCCCTGCTGGTGGAGATGAACACATAACTACAATCACTGTTGTACATGTCTAGTTTACATGCCATCAGATTGAAGGGTACACAGAAGTGCAGGCTCCCTAGGGGCCTATCCCTTTTGCTGAACTGGATGGAAAGAAATTAAAGAGAGTACAGTATAGCATCTAAAGCTAGCAGGTGCATTTCTGGTGAAACCAATATGAAATTCTTCCTTACAATAAAATCCACAGGCATCCTAAATCGCTTGTGCTTGGCTAAAAATAATGTACATATATGTCTTTAACTTTGGATCTTCCACAGTACCAGTGGGATGGGTTTGAACTGGTCCATTAAAAAAAAAGTTACTTCATAGGGAATCTATTCTATAGAAATTGCTTAGGCCTCACATGTTCACTGTTGTCAAAATTGTTAATGGAAGTTTTTAAAAAGGGCAGCTGAAATATGGTACACACATAGCCAAAGGCACTCTGATTTCTAGAAAAGTCTAAAAATGGAACATGATTAAGCCTCTTGCATGAAACTTGCAGTGTGAAGTCTATCTCTTAACAGCTCATATTTAATCAGAAAGGCACCCTTAATCAGTACTGGCACCCAGTACTAAAGCCACCCTTTTGATAGGGATAGGGCGCTTCCCCTTTCATACATTTTTCTCGTCCTTAGATTGTAGTTGGAGAAGCATTTAGGAACATAAACCTAAAACTAGAATGGATGCTAGAATGGATGCTAAATGTTGGATGCTGTTCTGAGGCTGAGATGTTCAATAGCTGCCAGAAATACACCTTTTTGCAGAATATGATCTGAATTTCATGATCAATATTCTCTAACTTTTTCAAGAATATTAAAGATGGCATTTCATTCTGTGGTTTCATTAGAACAAACCTTCTATTTGTTAAAGAATTTCATTATCCTTAAAGATTTTGGTAATACTTGTATGTATATTTAAATTGATTGTCTTTTAACTGATTAATCAATGAATCAATCATTTAATTCAATCTTCATGCAATTGACAGTCCTCATAAATGTAGGTAGAGGTGTTTATTTCCTGAGAGTAAGATAGGCTTATGGCCCAAGTCCTACTGAACATAGTGGGCTTACTTGTGAATTAAAAAAAAACCGTTTTTAAACACCTCTTAAGTTATAGGGTATGCAGAAAATGCCATGTGTAGCTTATTTACTCTGCTACAGAAGCTTAGATAAGTTTTTACTTCTGAATGTTGGACTGCTCCTTTCTGGTGCTCTGGATATGCTGGTTTCCTTTCAGTAGTCTTATTTTTTAATAGAGCATTGCTGTCTGATACTAGGAAGGTGCCTTTCAACTAACTAGTGGTACCGTACTTCATAGTACGGTAGGTGGTACTTGGTCCCGCTGTCATGGTGCCCACATGGCACTGATTTGCCTGACCTGATACTGCTGGAAGTGACGATGGCTTGGTTGGTAATGCACCAGTGGGCATAATGGTTGGTTGGCAACCTTCAGTCTCAAAAGACTATGGTATAAGCCTACAGCACCCATGTTGCAGTGCAGTTGCCTGGCCCTTCAAAGACATGATTTGGGAAAAGGAAGGGTGTAGAGTAAAGCCCCAGCTGTGAAGCAAGCCAGCCACTTTTGTGAGTACATACCATTTCTGGTGCAATGATAACGGTGGTTAGAAGAGCCCACTCACACTGCTACACTGAGACATTTGTTTCCTTTCCTGTCCCATATACTGTAAAACCAGGTACCCTGTAATTGCATGCAGATTAAGTTAACTTCATGTTAAATTGTGGACTTGTTCCCCATGGTTATAAGATCAGTTTGTATAACTTGGAGTGAGCTTCTGCCTGTCACTCAAACACTCCAGTATTGAGCTCCCCCACCCTCCAAAAAAAAACCCCTGTACCTATAGGTAGAAAGAAGTCCAGTTATTAGCACATTTTTAGCATAAGATACTGTGAAATATTCTCACTTGAGCATTGGACTCTGTTGCAACTCGGATTTATGTATAATTTGAGGAAGTAACTCTTTGAGATCATCTACATGTTACAGCAGTGGACTGTTGATGGGTTATGTCAAGTGGCTGTAAAAGATCTGCTTAGTGGGTCATTTTATGCAAAAAAAAAGTAGCAGGACTGTGCTGAGTTCTTCCCTTTCCTCCTGCTCCTCCCCCTCACCTATTTTCTTTTGGCCAAGCTTCAAGACTTGAAATAAGTCTTGCTGAGGGGAAAATTTGTGGGTGGAAAATAGCAGGTGGGCAAAGTGTTCATTACGTCTTCCTGCTCGCTGCTTCTCTACTTGAAATTGACCCTTTACCACTGTTTTCTTCTGCTTGGCATGCCCCCCCTCCCAATATTCACAACACGGTTCTGCTGTGTATAATGTGTATTCACTGCCCTGCTTAGTTCAAGCTGCTTTAGGTGGTGGTAAATGATACCATCATACTAGCCTCTATAAAGTCAAGACCAATCCTTAATGACTCAATTAAATTTTGAGTCTCTTTGAAACAGAGAACCACCTTCTCATTCCTCTTGCTATGTAAACAGAGAATTTTTGTTGTTGTTGAAAAGCAGTATATAAATATTGTAAATAATAATTGTATTTTTGAACCTACCTTGAAGAATGCTGAAAACCAGCAGCTGTTGAGAATGTGGCAGTCTGCTTGTTGGTTTGTGACACTTTTTTTCCCTCTGATATGGTTAAAGACTGTAATAGTTAGCATTTCCAGCTGAAGCAATCATGACATTGCTTCATACTTACCGTGTTTCCCTGAAAATAAAACCTACCCTGAAAATAAGATCCAGTGTGTTTTTTTTTTTGAGCCAAAAAAAATCAGCAGCAATACCTGCTAAGACAGTGTCTTATTTTCAGGGAAACAGGGTAGTTCCGTTTTGATATTAAGATCCCTAACTTGTTGGCTTGTATATTTCATCATAACTTGATAAGCGTTCATTGATAGAGAAATTCTTTAGAAGCTAAATGAATTTCTGAACCAATTCCATACATGAATGCTCCCCCTCCCTAATTGTAGTCCGATTTCTAGGAAAGTTCTGTCCTGTGGTTACTTGTTTGCATAAAATTTATTCTCACCATAATCATCATTATGATTACAAAATCATAATCACATTGATTTATATTGTATAGAACAGAAGCAGGTATTGCTGCTGACTTTTAGTACCGATTTTTTTTTTAGCACTGATTTTAACAAGTTACTCAGAAAAGCTCAGTTGTGAAGAGAATGGTGGCCCAAACTACTATCCAGTGCTGATGCAGCTGTGCCAGTGTGGTAAGTGTTGCATCCTGAAGTGATGGGACAATCATGGAGGCCTCTTTAAGGCGAGGGAACATTTGTTTCCTTATCTTGGGGCTGCCTGGCAGCTGCATCAGTGCTGGAAAGTTGGATAGGATTGGGACCCTGCTAACTGGGCAGACCAGCGGTAGTTTTCTTGTATAGTGGTGGTGGTTCTTCTGTACAGTATTTAGCAGAAGGTGAACAACTGTCCTTATTCATCCAAGCATAGTGTATTTTCTAGTGACTGTTTGCGAGTGTCTCTTTTGAATCTTTTAGGTTGTGAGCATCTTGGTATAGGAAACCAGCTTTTCATTTTTTATGTAAATTAGTCTGAATCATTTTGTTGAAAAGGGGTATATAAATACCAAGTACAGTACTACTATATAATATTGTGTGGGGAAAAGAAAGTGGGCATAATGTTTCCAAGGTGGGAGGGCCTATGTGAGCAAGTGAGATATAGCTTGATCTGATTTTCACCTCCCCCCCTTTTTTAGGAGGAACATCAGCTGCTACAGAATAGATGACATAGTTCTATGAATGTAGTAGCTCCCAAAATGATATTTTATCTTAATAAACCACATTGGGTCAACATTTCCCTGATTGTCCTGGCAGCATGGTTTCCCTGACAACTCTAGTGCTGGAGTACTGTGGCACAGATTGATATCTGCATTGAAAGCTGATGCATTTTGGCATTTTTATTCTCGCCCATTCAACCTCTTCAGTTCTGAATACGCTGAAGAGAAATGTGTCCTGGGGAGAATTCTCCTCTGGAAAAAGTCAGGGATATCTAAATGCAACTGTTCTGAAGTAGTCTGGTTGCCAGAATCCAGTAGAATAGTGCAGTACTACTGGCATATTCTTTACCAAGATGTTTATATCTGTGGAGACAAATGCACTGTGAGGGAAATGCCATTGAACAGCATACTAGCAGTACTTCAGATACTACCCTACTACTTGAGAATAGTGTTTTATTCTTACATTCGATTTTCAAATTGCACTACTGGTTGAGGTATAGTATGACTGCAGGGAAAATGGAATGAAGATATTAACAGAAAAAAAGTCCGTATAAGGAAAAGTATGGTGACAGTTTAGTGTACATAAAGATGAGGAAGTGGGGGAGGGAAAATCTTAACTGGATTGGTGAAATGCATACTACTATTTAATTGTTTGGGAAGACTAGACAAAGGACTAGGAAGTCAACAGAAGACAAATAAGGGCTAAGAAGAAAGGAGTTGAGTGGATTTTTTCTTAAATTTCTAAACAGGCAATTACTCTTCAGGCTCGATTCCTATGAATATGCTTTTCTCAAGTCACTTCTGTTTTGAAGATTTGGGTGTTAGAGAGGATTTGAGAAAAGGTGGGAGACAGTAGGATGATTCATTTTGTAGAGATTTTTCTTTATCAAATGAAACTCATTTGGTACAGTTGAAAGACTACTTTACTTTATGATGGTGTTTGTGAATCTGTATTAGGATGCATAATGCTCTACAATTCTTGCTTTTAGACTTGTTTTCAGAGGGGTTTTGTTAATACAGTTCTGTTCACAAAGGGATCCTGTTCTATATGTGAACTTAAAAATATGAAGTACAGTATAAATGTTACAAGCGCATGTTTGCAAGTGATTGTGCCATGCAGATACCCTGCTGTCTATATATGCAGTACTAAATGGATGTGTTGAAGACATCTGTAGCAGGTTGCCTTCTAAACTAAGTATATGAAGGGAAGGAGGAGATGTGAAATCTGCTGAGATTTTCTGCTAATAGTAGATACCAGTATATTCAGAAGATCCTAATGTTCTAGCCCAGCATTGCATGGTCCACCTATTGGAAGTACCACCAGATGTAACTGGTGATTATGTCATCACCAGCCACTTCCAGACTGGGAGGCCAGACGCAATGCAACAAAAACTGGTAAGAGACTCGGGGTGGAAGGGAGGGCTTTTTCAAGAGCAAGAAAAGCGCACACTGGATCTCTGCCCACCAAGCTAAGCTATTGCTGCTTGATATGTTGCTGGTCTTGCTGCCCGGGAGTGGGAGTACCATGTGTATCGCCAGATATCACCTCGAGTACCACCGGTAGTATGAATGCCACTTGTTGAGAAGTACTGCCCTACCCTGAATATCCTAGTATTTTAAAGGCTCATTTGAGGAACTGTGTTTCCTGAGGGTGAAAAATTGTTTGATTTTATTACATTTATATCCCACCTTTCTTCCATCAAGATGAACTGAAGATTTGGATGACTTTTCATAAATATGTATTGGAGATGATGAATTATGTGAGCTGCTTTTATGTGGCAGTTAAGAAACTGTGTTATCAATAAGGAAATTCCTCAGTTGAGATCTCGCCTCTGTCCCTAGGTGGTCTCAGGCAAGCCAGTCCTTCTGAGAGTTAATCCCCCTAACTGCAATGTGGGAATAATCGTTGCTTTACAAGGTTGTTGGAAAGATTACAAGAAGATAATATGTGAAGCACTTCAAACACTTGAAAGTGCTTTGGAAGTGTTATTCATTTATTATGAATGCTCCTGTAACAGCCATTGATGAAGAAGGAAATCTAAACTGATTCTAAGATTCTATGAATAGCTACTGGATTTGAAAACTTGGGTCAAATTCAGATGTATACACTAGTGCTTCTCAACATTTGTCCTCTGCTGTACCTCTTCACATGGTCCACTTATTTGAAGTACCACCACAGGTACCACATGATGTCTTAACTGGCAGTGACATCATTGCTAGTTACTTCTGTGTTGGGAGGCCAGCTGTGATGTGGCAAATACCAGTAAGAGGCTCAGAGTGGATGGGAGGGCTTTTTCAAGTATGGAAAAACATTCTTTGGAGCCTCCTACCACTGTTCGTTGCGTTGTTTTTCTGGTCTCACTGCCAGGCAGCAGGTGTCCAGATGTTTTCCTTTAGTACCACCAAACACCACCTCAAGTACCCACTGGTGGGACCTGTATCACTGGTTGAAAAACACTGGTACAAAGTACACTTTGCATACATGGCTATAAAGGGCCCAATCCTATCTGACTTTCTAACACTGATGCAGCCTTGCCAACAGGGCATGTGCTGCATCCTGATGTGGTGGGGACAGTCACAGAGTGCTCCTCAAAGTAAGGGAATGTTTTCTTTCCTCAGGGTTGCATTGTAGGTGCATCAGCTCTGGAAGGTTGGATAGAATTGGGCCCTTAATGTTCTTTATCTTAAATCTCTAAAACTATGGAAGGTCTCTGTTTGAACTTTTCAAAACTTAATTTCTTCTGTTCTAATTGTGTTATGTTTTCCCATTTCAGTGGAGGCGATAGTGGAGTTTGACTACAAAGCTCAACATGATGATGAGCTGACAATTGCTGTAGGTGACATAATCACCCATATCAGGAAAGAAGATGGAGGCTGGTGGGAAGGACAGCTCAAAGGCAGAAGAGGTTTGTTCCCTGACAACTTTGTAAGAGTGAGTACAAAGTGAAAACTGTTACTGTCTTGTGTGTAACTGACTTGTATTACCTAACTGTAGAGGTAAATTTGCCATCTTAATTGTGTGTATCCAGTTTTTGAACTTATAGTAAGATCAGTTGTCATAAAAACCAACAAAAAGCATCAAAATACGTGCTGCGTGCAAATTTGTATAATGTTTTATACAACAGAATGCTTAACCCCTTTCTAGCTGACTCATAAATATTGCAACTCTCCAGGTCTTTTGCTTTCTCCCATAGGGAGAAAGCAAAAGCTGCTGGAAGCAAGGAGATTATTGTACAGATATGTCTGTGAAAAAAGGATTGGACATCTACTTCCCATTCTTTCCATACTAATTGCAGCCTCACAAGGCTGTGTCTCATTTAAAAATGTTGGGATATATAATACAGTCCTTGTGTATATGTTTAGTTTTATACCTGGTTACATATGCTTAAGAACATAAGAACAGCCCCACTGGATCAGGCCATAGGCCCATCTAGTCCAGCTTCCTGTATCTCACAGCGGCCCACCAAATGCCCCAGGGAGCAGACCAGATAATAAGAGACCTGCATCCTGGTGCCTTCCCTTGCGTCTGGCATTCTGACATAGCCCATTTCTAAAATCAGGAGGTTGCACATACCTATTATGGCTTGTAACCCATAATGGATTTTTCCTCCAGAAATTTGTCCAATCCCCTTTTAAAGGCATCTAGGCTGGATGCCATCACCACATCCTGTGGCAAGGGGTTCCACGGGCCAACCACACACTGAGTAAAGAAATGTTTTCTTTTGTTTGTTCTAACTCTCCCAACACTCGGTTTTAGTGGATGTCCCCTGGTTCTGGTGTTATGTGAGAGTGTAAAGAGTATCTCTCTATCCACTTTATCCTTCCCATGCATAATTTTGTATGAATCAATCATGTCCCTCCTCAGGCGCCTCTTTTCTAGGCTGAAGAAGCCCAAACGCCGTAGCCTTTCCTCATAAGGAAGGTGCCCCAGCCCAGTAATCATCTTAGTCGCTCTCTTTTGCACCTTTTCCATTTCCACTATGTCCTTTTTGAGATGTGGTGACCAGAACTGGATGCAATACTCCAGGTGTGGCCTTACCATAGATTTGTACAATGGCATTATAATATTAGCTGTTTTGTTCTCAATACCTTTTCTAATGATCCTAAGCATAGAAATGACCTTCTTCACTGCCGCCGCACATTGGGTGGACACTTTCATCGACCTGTCCACCACCACCCCAAGATCTCTCTCCTGATCTGTCACAGACAGCTCAGAACCCATTAGCCTATATGTGAAGTTTTGATTTTTTTGCCCCAATGTGCATGACTTTACACTTACTGACATTGAAGCGCATCTGCCATTTTGCTGCCCATTCTGCCAGTTTGGAGAAATCCTTCTGGAGCTCCGCACAATCACTTCTGGTCTTCATCACTTGGAAAAGTTTGGTGTAGTCCAGACAAAATGATAGTGAGGTGTCTAGTGGGCTGGTTAAGAATGGGAGGCCTGTTTTGGATGATTACGCCCATGTTGCTTTTACATGGAAGATTGAAAGTGCATTTAAATATAGGGGGTCCCCATATCTGTGGATCCCATATCCACGGATTCAGTTATCCCCCCTGCTCCCCTCGCCTCCGGAGGGGCTTCTGTGCCAAGTAGAGGCCGAGGATGTCTGACCCCTGCCTGGCTCAGACTGAGCTGTGGAGCTCAAAACACGTGACTTCCGGTTTCCATAGAGAAACCAGAAGTGACATTTTTAATGTCTTATAAGGCACTGGGAGGGCTTCCCTAGGCCTCCCAATGCCTTATAAGGCATTAAAAATGTCAGAATCTCCTGCGTATTATTAAAACATTATTCACTGAATTCATTACCTGTTGACCTACTTGTGAACCCAGGTTGATGTGTGAATTAGGTAGATAGGCAGGTAGTTTAATCATGGATTCCAGGATTCATGCATGTGTTGCATGGCTAAATCTTTGACAATACTTGGAATACGTTTTGTGATAATTTGCCTAAAAATTGGAGGTGAAATTTGTTTTACTGTAAAAGAGACATATTTTCAAGAATTGGACATAATGTGCGCTTCCCATTTAGCTACAAGGCCAAGGCAATACCAAGTGGGTATTCTGAATTGTTGTCTGTAGTTGGTAACGGGCTGGATGAGGGCAAGCAAGGTGTAATTGAATATGGATAAGACTGTTGCGATTGGTGAGGAAATCTGGAATTAAAATTATGGATTGTCAGCCTGTTCTGGAAGCACTTACTTAGAGTAGATTCATAGCTTAGAAGGGACTCAACTTTATACCAGGATGCCTCTGTTATGCGGATAACCTTAGGCCAGTGGTTATCAAACGGTTTTGACTGGCAGCTCCCTTGACCTGCTGGGCCATTGACTGTGGCTCCCCATTAGGGCTACCAACCCTATAATAGTATAGTGTGGTGGGTTTTTCGTGAGAGTTCTGGGTGGCTCCCTGGCTGGTTTCCATGGCCTAGGAGCCATGGCTCACAATTTAGGAACCATTGCTATAGACTGACATCTAGGCTATGGCCCAGCTTGCACTTTTTCAGCTTTGACTGGTGTGCCAGCTGTGTCCTTTCTGGGCTAATCAGACTTGACCTTGGCTGTCCATGCATAGGGAACATCATCTTTCGACTATTGTAATGTGCTCTAAGTGGGACTGCACTTTGCTTCAGCTCATACAAAATGCTGGTGCTCATCTGTTTACTGGCACAAAGCGCGGTGAATGTAACATCTATGCTGTTTCATCTGCACTGGTCATTGGTATGTTTTCAGGTGCAAAGCAAGGTGCTGCTTATAACTTTTAAACAACCTGGGACCTGAGTATCAGAAAGACCTTCTCCTGCAAAAATGCAGTTTCCCATCCTTTGAGATCCCTGAGGAGGGATGTTTAACATGTTTTACTATCCAGAGAAATGCTTTTGGCAGAGAACTTGGACTGGTTGGTCCTTTTGAAAGGACCAACATAGCTTTTGTTCAAGTACTGACTGATAACGTGTTTTTTGCTGTTTCAGTTGGCCTTTTCCTGTTAATTTACCGCTCTTGTTGGGTTTTGGCTTTCTGTTTGCTCTCCTGTTTACATTTAGATTCAATGGCTATTCATGTGATTTGTATTGATTATTTTTAATTGTTTTGATTTTATTGTATTTAGCTGCTTTAATGCTTCCCTGAAAGGAAAACAAAGTGCATTAAATGTTTTAATAAACAGATAATAAAGTGGAAAACAGCAGTGTTTAAGCAGGCGGTTTTTTTTAAGGAAAACTTATGAAGATGGGCAATCTTATGATCACTTTTTATTGCCTTAACAGCCTTTCCTAATATGAGATGGGGAACCATGCAGCTGCACTCATGGATGTTTTTAATATACTGTAATAATGAACATAATTTAAACATATTCAAAAGAAATGGGAGCAACACCAATGCATATATTAGCAAGTTTTGTTTTGACTAAACTAAGAACTGAGAGACAACAGAGCAATAGCTTACATCTGTTTTCAGACTTTTTCTGCTGAGATTTCCTTCCTTGCTTGTTGTCAAGATGATGGCAAAAATAAAGAAAAACTCCACGTTAAGAGTTTTAGACATTAGACAATTTAGCTGAGTTGCAGAGGTCATAAGATCAGTTACTGAATTGTGCTAATGAAGTGGTCTGTCTTGAATGTTTTGTCTCTACAGATAACTGTTGTAAAGTACTGTAACTCTACAGTTTCTGCATTTTATTCTTGTGTACTTTGTTTTGAGTGCTAACAAGTTGAAAGATCAAGGTGTGATAAAGAAAGTCTTGCCAGGTCTGTTTGTAACATATTGGAAAAGAATAATCAGGTAGACCAGGGTTCGGCAACCTGCGGCTCTGGAGCTGCATGTGGCTCTTTCAGCCGTCTGCTGCGGCTCCGGAGTCCGGGTGAAAGTGGCAAAGGGGGTGACAGAGCACCTCTCTGTCACCCCCTTTGCTAAACTAATTACTATGTAAAAACAGGGCTTTTTTTCTAATGGAACGCACCGGAACGGCGTTCTGCCACCTTTTTTATGCACCTTTTTGATGGGCTTCCCCTGCAACAAGCAGTCGTTGCGCTCAGTTCTGCCTCCCAGCCCGGCGCCTCCCTCCTTTCCTCCCTCCCTCCCTCAAAAGCGCAGCCACTGAACGAGGGTCCCCCCAGCTTCCCCCGCCTAACCCAGCACAACCCCCCATAGGGCTCCTCTTCTCCCCCCACCCCATCCTTTCCCAGGCAGGCGTCCTCCTGCACCAGGCAACTCTGGCTGACAAGTGCGAGGGTGCAGTGAGCCCCATTGACACTAATTGGACTGACTTCTGAGGAGACAGGCAGAGGAGGGGCTCTGAGGCTGCAGTCCTCTCCACACTTTCCTGGGAGGAAGCCCCACTGGGACTGACTTCAAAAATGCAACACACTATAGTTTTTTTATACATAGCATAAAGGTAAAAAAAACTATATATGCAGTGTTACCTTCATTTTAGACGTCAAAAGGGTTTTGTGGCTCCCAAGCTTTTCTTTTCTCTGGAAAACGGGTCCAAATGGATCTTTGAGTGTTTAAGGTTGCCTACCCCTGAGGTAGACAAAAGAAAAGGGGGGGAAGGTTTTTTATGATTTGCATGTGGAGGAAATTAACTTGATCAGATAATTGCTTTAGAGCAGCCATTTTCAACTACTGTGTGTGCTGTGAATGGTCTGCAGGTGTGCCATGAGAGTTTGGGGGAGGGTCATTTGTTAGTTGAGCCAATGGGAATGTGAGCTCCCTACCAATAGCACAGTGTGCCTTGTAAATTGTAAAAAAACCGATGGTGTGCCTTGACAATTTTAGTACCTTTTCAGTGTGCCATGAGACAAAAAAGGTTGAAAATCACTGCTTTAGAGACTCTCGCTGAGGAAACAAAATGGGTGTTTGGATATTAGTCTTTCAAGATGTACTAACGGTGTACAGTGTACGATGATGATTGTATTTTGTTTATCTCAAGGAAATAAAATAACTTATTTTAAACAAGTTGCTTTTCTTATCCATGCTTGATCCTACTCTAGCTACTGTTTTTGAATGTGCAGCTGGTGCAACAGTACTGTTCAAACAGATAGCATTTGAGGACCAACATAAAGCAGGAAACTGTGGCAGCATAACTGTGTGTGCTTTATTTTGCCAAAACAACAGTACCTCTGATATGATCATAGATTACTGGTAAGTCTGTGCTACTTGAAAGAACCTGCACCAGTGGTCTTTGAATGTCAGTCATCTCTCTTCCAAATGACTTGCACAGCCTCACCAGGTGCATCTTCTGAGCAAATGAATGAGAGAGTTAGCAGGATCACAGCTGCATCCTGTGGTTGGTGTAGACACTGGCAAACTGAGTGCAGGTGTGACTTACAGTGTTGTGAATCATTGTGTTAGTACCCAAAGTCAGGACAGCTTCTTGGCTCTAGTGGCTTTTAAAATATAAAAACAGAATGAAAGTTTATAATGTAAATCAGCCATTCAACTTAGCTTATAAGATGAAGAGAGATAAGAGAACAGGTGTATGAGGAAACCTAGAGGAATTTTGTTTTGTTTCTTGCCAACAGACCAGATGATTGTAGTTGAGCAGCTGTGTCTCATGTTTGCTTAATACTGGATGGATATTTTTGTTAACTAGAGCTACAAATGTAAGACAGTGTTCATTTCTTATACAGTTTTGTTTGTGCAGAGGATTTCCAAAATTACTGCAGGGATATTTTGAAGTGCACATGGAACTGAAGATTTTTAGATATAGGTGGTCCTTTCAGATTGCATAATTACTTGCCTGATCAAATACACATTTGTCAGCATCCTACTGTTGGCAACCTTCAGTCTCGAAAGACTATGGTATCGTGCTCTGAATGGTGGTTCTGGAACAGCGTCTAGTGTGGCTGAAAAGGCCGATTCGGGAGTGACAATCCCTTCCACACTGGGAGCAAGTGCAGTCTGTCCCTGGTCTGTCTCCCTGGCTGTGGGCCTTCCTTCTTTGCCTCTTAGCCTCAGACTGTGGCCAAGTGTCTCTTCAAACTGGGAAAGGCCATGCTGCACAGCCTGCCTCCAAGCGGGCCGCTTAGAGGCCAGGGTTTCCCACTTGTCGAGGTCCACTCCTAAGGCCTTCAGATCCCTCTTGCAGATGTCCTTGAATCGCAGCTGTGGTCTACCTGTAGGGTGCTTTCCTTGCACGAGTTCTCCATAGAGGAGATCCTTTGGGATCCGCCCATCATCCATTCTCACGACATGACCGAGCCAACACAGGCGTCTCTGTTTCAGCAGTGCATACATGCTAGGGATTCCAGCACGTTCCAGGACTGTGTTGTTTGGAACTTTGTCCTGCCAGGTGAAGCCGAGAATGTGTCGGAGGCAGCGCATGTGGAAAGCGTTCAGTTTCCTCTCCTGTTGTGAGCGAAGAGTCCATGACTCGCTGCAGTACAGAAGTGTACTCAGGACGCAAGCTCTGTAGACCTGGATCTTGGTATGTTCCGTCAGCTTCTTGTTGGACCAGACTCTCTTTGTGAGTCTGGAAAACGTGGTAGCTGCTTTACCGATGCGTTTGTTTAGTTCGGTATCGAGAGAAAGAGTGTCAGAGATCGTTGAGCCAAGGTACACAAAGTCATGGACAACCTCCAGTTCATGCACAGAGATTGTAATGCAGGGAGGTGAGTCCACATCCTGAACCATGACCTGTGTTTTCTTCAGGCTGATCGTCAGTCCAAAATCTTGGCAGGCCTTGCTAAAACGATCCATGAGCTGCTGGAGATCTTTGGCAGAGTGGATAGTGACAGCTGCATTGTCGGCAAAGAGGAAGTCACGCAGACATTTCAGCTGGACTTTGGACTTTGCTCTCAGTCTGGAGAGGTTGAAGAGCTTTCTGTCTGATCTGGTCCGGAGATAGATGCCTTCTGTTGCAGTTCCAAAGGCCTGCTTCAGCAGGACAGCGAAGAAAATCCCCAACAAGGTTGGTGCAAGAACACAGTCCTGCTTCACGCCTTTTCGGATGTCAAAGGGGTCTGATGTGGAGCCATCGAAGACAACAGTGCCCTTCATGTCCTTGTGGAAGGATCGGATGATGCTGAGGAGCCTGGGTGGACATCCAATCTTGGGGAGAATCTTGAAGAGGCCATCCGTGCTGACCAGGTCGAAGGCCTTTGTGAGATCTATGAAGGCTATAAAGAGTGGCTGTCGTTGTTCCCTGCATTTCTCCTGCAGTTGTCTAAGGGAGAATACCATATCAGTGGTGGACCTGTTGGCTCGGAATCCGCACTGTGATTCTGGATAAACGCTCTCTGCAAGTACCTGGAGCCTCTTTAGTGCAACTCGGGCAAACAACTTTCCTACAACGCTAAGGAGAGAGATGCCACGGTAGTTATTGCAGTCACCCCTGTCGCCCTTGTTCTTGTACAGCGTGATGTTTGCATCCCTCATGTCTTGAGGTACTCCACCTTCTCTCCAGTAGAGACAGAGGATTTCATGCAGCTCAGTGACGATGATCTCTTTGCAGCACTTTAGGACTTCAGCAGGGATGCTGTCTTTTCCAGGTGCCTTGCCAAAGGCAAGGGAGTCCAGGGCCACGTGAAGTTCTTCTAGGGTTGGTTCACTGTCAAGCTCCTCCAGCACAGGCAGGCACTCAATGTTGTTCAGCGCTTCTTCGGTGACTACACTTTCTCTGGAATATAGCTCAGAGTAGTGCTGCACCCAGCGTTCCATCTGCTGCGTCCGATCCTGGATGACCTCGCCTGTGGCAGACTTCAGAGGGGCAATTTTCTTCTGTGTTGGACCTAGGGCCTGCTTGATACCATCATACATCCCCTTGATGTTGCCCGTGTCAGCTGCTATCTGTATCTCGGAACAGGGCTGGAGCCAGTAGTCGTTAGCACATCTCCTGGCAGTCTGCTGGACTTTGCTACGGAGGACCTGCAGGTTGCGCTCACTGGGACAGGCCTTGTATGCTGCTTGAGCTCTCCTCTTTTCCTCAATGACTGGTGTCAACTCCTCAGAGTGGGCTTCAAACCAGTCTGCCGTCTTGTTGGTCTTCTTGCCAAATATGGACAAGGCGTTGTTGTAAACGGCATTCTTGAAATGTTCCCATCTGTTGGATGCGTTTGCATCGACCGAGCCTGGAAGAGATTCCTCAAGCGCTCGTGCAAATTCCTCCACTTTTCTCTGAACCCGGGTCTTGCTGGTATCAATGCGAGGTCTTCCTTCCTTTTTCGTGTGGTACAGTTGCTTTGTTTGCAGTTTCACTCTGCTGCACAGCAGGGAATGGTCAGTGTCGCAAGCAGCACCCTGATAGCTGCGCGTGATCTTGATGCTGGGAAGGCTGGAGCGTCTGGTGAGAATCAGGTTGAGCTGGTGCCAGTGCTTTGATCTTGGGTGTCTCCAGAGACCGTGAAGACTATTGGATTATATCCCTTCATTCTAAATATTATTCACCTTGAGTACCTTGATTGGAATGCAGTATATAGAGGTAGTAAGTAGGCTGCTTTGTATTTTTCAAAAAATTGAAAGGAAACTAGTATCAGCCACTTGCCTGTTAAGAGCGGGTGGGAGAGGCTAGCACTTTGTTCGTGCAGCAGTCTGTGCCTGAATTGGAGGCCTTGCAACTGCTATTTACCACCTCCCCCAAGCTAAAACAATATGTTGAAAGTTGCAGCTAGTTTGGCTCTTAGTGAACTGGGCTCTGAATGAGGCAGACATACTGTTTATTGCTCTGTGAATAGACAGAAGGAATGTTTAAGCCCTTGGTTTTTCACAGCTTCATCCATGCAATATTTTTGTCAGAGGAATGCAGAAACAAAATTGTGTCTGCCGTTTGCACAGTCTTGTGAATGTACCAAAGTGTTTCCTATGCACATTGGGACTTTCATGGTTTCCTGATCTTGATGCTATCCGTGGTTGTTGGATTTCCGTCTTCTGGTAATGGCTTTTTAGAGGAAATAGAAATACGAAGATGAGGGTAGTTTATAGTAGTATGAATAATATTGACCACCTTTATTTGTGTTTGATGGGAAATCAGTATACGTGAAAAAGAGGACATGTGCAAAGCCAAGTACTTTGGCTGTAAGTTTTGTGGATGTTTGTTTGAATCTAAAGAGCCGTGAGTGGAGGGAGAAAATGTAATAGTACTGTTCTGTTCAACTCATGTGTAGCTAAGAGACTCCTCACAGTGTAACACTGCAGTGTACTAGTTGTGTTATAGTAAGAAAAACATGGTGACTAAGGAGGTTGCAGAATATAGACTAGAATATAAATTCTCGTGGCTCATACAGAGGTTGTAAGACTGACCTTGTGAGATCAGAAGAACCTCATTTGGATTTGGGAGCAATGCAGGAGAAATGTGGCCGCTTTTGGTAGGTCAGATGCTTCCTTTCTGTGAGCAAAAGAGCCCTTTCACTAGTGTGTCATTTTGTATGTAATGATAAATATTGCTGCATTTCAGTTTAAGCTCTCACCAAATGCCGCTTTTAACATATAGACACCTTGTAAAGTCTGACTGAAAGGCATTGAAACTACTTATTGAGAATACCGTATCTTGGACTAATGATAACTTGTAGACAATTGGTACATGCTTATTTCCCTGTTTTATATGAAATGCGTTTAAGATTTTTGTGAAATCTTGCGATTGGGTCAAAATCTTTTCATACTCGTGGTTTTTTCCCCCCGTTTTGATTTTTTAGCATAGTGACTACTTAACACAAAATATTAAAGACTGATTTAAGTTAATAATTGATATAATTCTCATGGGAGATAAGGATATGGGAAAGCAAGTCAACAGACAGTTATATTTTGATCCAATCTGTTTTTTTTTTAAGATGTTCCCTTGGGGCTTCTTCAATTTGGTTGGAATGCTGCTGAGGTCATTTTTAGGGTGTTTTGAAGAAGATTGTGTTTTCTTATTTTGGGCTTCTCTATCTTAACCCTGTCCTACTGGTTCAAGATCTGCAACGTATCTTTAAAAAAAATCTACAAAGCATGGCAAAACGAAGTTTGGACAAATGTGTGCATAGCCTAGAGTTTTTTCACATTTATTCATTAGGCTGCTACTTTGTGGTGAAAAGAGACTTTTTAAGAGCTTTCTGTGGACACGCTCTGAAATGTGACAAGATTTGCCAACATGGGCAGGAATGTTCTTATGTTATGAATTGGTTATATAGAAGATCTGCACATGTGATGTGTCTTAGAAATCTCTACCAAAAATTATTCTATCAAGTTGAGCCAAGTATGCAGTCATACAGGAAGCGTAGTTATAGGACTGAGTTTTGACTATTCTGAGCACCTCTAAAGGACAGTTGGAAAGTACAAGGTATAAGTATTGAGTTCTGATATCTGTAGTTGAACTTTGGGTAGCATTGTGGCTGCTCTGTTAACCATTTTTGCCACTGCTGTCTTATCAGACATAGGTTTTCTTATTTGCTTCTGGCCTCTGGAATACTTGCATGTTTCCAAAGCATCCACTGAATTGATTGAGAATGAGGTCATAATTAAACATGCTTTGATAACCTTCATATTACGCTACTGTCATGTATGTGGGGCTGCATTTGAATACAACCTGAAAATGACAGGTCAAAACAGAGCAGCTATGTTACTGATTGGGTAACACGTCTAGCTGACGCTTAAAAAACTCCACGGGCTACCAGTCTGTTTCTGGGCAGCATTCTAAGTGCTTGTATTTGCATAGGATTGTGCAGCATATGCATATCTACTCAGAAGTAGACCCTGTTCAGTTCAATGAGACTTAACACCCGTTCAAGTTTGTATAGGATGGCAGCCTTGGTCTGCATGGTTAGAGACCTTCTGGGCTTGAGATCAGTACTCCTAAATGAACATCTTCTCTTGCCTCAAACTGTCCATGCACTGAGGTCCTCATTGGAGGCATCCTCCCAGGTCTCCTTACCATAAAAGGGTGAGGTGGATAGTGGCTTGCTCTTGGTTGTAGCACAGTTCTGACATTCTTTTCTCAGATAGGTTCACTTGGCAGCCATGTCCCTTTTGTGTTAGCCCAGATACCTGACTATGCTCTTAGAGCTGTGTTGTTTTATTCTTTGTTTGTGATACTTTATTTTTATTATTATAATGTTCTGTATTGTAAACTGCCCTGGAAACATTGCTGAAGGCAATATGAAAATCTCACAGTAAATAGATTAAAATGTCTATAGAGCAGTGGTTCTCACACTTTTAGCACCTGGACCCACTTTTTAGAATGAGAATCTGTCAGGACCCACCAGAAGTGATGTCATGACTGGAAGTGACATCATCAAGCAGGAACATTTTTAACAATCCTAGGCTGCAATCCTACCCACACTTACAGAGGAGTAAGACCCATCGACTATCATTGTTAAAAGTATATACATAATGGCCTGTTCAAAGTTCAGATCTGTAACATTTCCCCAAATGCAGTCACATACCATGATAGTTTCAAGTCTAATATATTAAAAATAACATATTGAAATGAATGGGGACCCAGCTGAAATTGGCTTGTGACCCACCAAGTGGGTCCCGACCCACAGTTTGAGAAACACTGCTATAGAATATTCAGGTGATATTTGATGAATAGATATCAGACTTATTCACATGCGTACAATTAAAGGCAAAGTTAATAATTTTAAAATGCTAGCATGTGGTTGGTGAATGTTTATTTTCTTTTAATGGCAACAGTCTCTAACTGTTGCATTTCTTTTCAACTGAAGAGGGTATTAAAAAATAGACTCTTCACTGTGACTGTTGAATACAGTGCTGTCCAACCTTTATCTGAGGCTTGGATGTGTTCATAAGGGTGTCTTTTTGTACCATAGAAACAAACAGATGGAAGAAAATCCTGCAACTTGGAGTGCTGAGTGATTTTCATGATCCAGAGAGATTGTGGGCTTGCAGCCATCTTGTCATTGCGCTCTGCTCTTTACATCAACAGCTGCATTGTGGCACAGCACTAATTGCTCATGAGTGAATAAAGAGCCTTAAGAAATCACTTTTACATATTGAGAGTCCAGCTGGTACTCTGTTTCTCATTTATGGAGACAGCCATGACTTCTGCTGTTCTTTCAGTGCTTTCATTGCTAGAACAAAGTTATAATTCCATGAATTCCTGAAAAACTCCTTTGATTGCATCTGATAGCATTTGTTGTTGTTTATTTCTTTATAAGAACATCCTTTCTGGAACAGGTTAGTGATCCAGCTATCCAAGTGGCATATGTCAGACTCTATTCATTCTAGGTACTTATAGGGTATGGTTTTGCAAGGAAAACTAAACAAATCAGCTTCTTAATATAGTAATTGCTTGACTAATAACCGTTTTGTGTTGCTGATGCTGTGTCCTGTTTAGTATGCCCTATATGTTTTATAGAAAAAGGCACATCTTCAAGTAAACAAGGCCCAAATATGTATATAATCTGTCAAGCAAGATTTTGCATTCAGTACTGTAGTCATAAACATCCTTTATTTTCCAGTCACTACCAAGCCTCTAATGCTAATGATGATTAATTTTTATATGATCCTTTTTTTTTCCTGTCATAAAATTGTTTCCATAGGAACGGGGGCATAGTAATTGAACGAAAAATGTTTGATTGAACGATCTAGAATGATAGACATAAAAATTATAATAGTTGCAGAGTCTTAAATGCCTCTGTGGAGTGATTACGTAGAATAATTTGGCTGCCGCATTGATCAAAAGACTTAAGCTTCTTTTTGTGACATGTAAAGCTGTCAAGAGGACCTTTTTGTGAAGAAGCCTTTTCTAGATTGTGGTGCACATTTCTGGTTTATTGTTCCATTGAAGTGAACCAATTTTGGGCCCCAAATCTTAGTACTGTACTGTAATGCATATTGGCCTGAAACTTTATGGAAGGGAAATGGATTTCTGTTAAAAGAATTAATTTGTTCTATGTCATCCAGGCAGCAGCACTCTCTTAATCTTGGTTGTATTTAAATATTTAAAGCTCCAAATGGTATCCTAGATCATTCCCCATGATGGTGATGTCAGAAATAAATGCTTCCCAGGCCAGAAACACTTTCTCCACGTAATTCATTGAACAAACATGTACGCACTTGATCTAGGAACTTTGCAGGCAGGCTGCAGTAAAATGTACCTTGAGTTTAGATTTGGGAAGCTTCACCATACACAGGAAATTCTTTTTTACCATCATGTGTTGCTGATACTTGATGGGAGCCTTTTGTTGGCGTACACAGCCCTAATACTTTACTACACATTTGTTTCAGTACAAGTAGTGCAGAGTCAAACAAGCTCAATATCTTTTTTTTTTTTTTTTTGGTAACTTCATTATCTCAGAGTCTGGGTGGTAAATTTGTATGAGGTGTTTGCATGTTTACTTGCGTACCACTACCAGTAGCAACATGGTGTTACGTCATTTTTACATGCTTACAGCCCAATCCTATCCCCTGCCATGTTATAGCATGCAACATGTGCCAAAAAGACGCGTGCTGCATGCTAAGGTGGTGGGGGGAGCAGACAGTCAGCAATAGTTAAGTAAAAATACTTTTTACTGACCCCACTCAGTAGGCTGCCTGATCACCACTGGTATGGGTCTCCTTGGACCTATATCAATCATTTTGCTAACATAGGCCTAAGGAGAGCAAGAAAGTGTTCCACTGTGGGAGTTAGGGATAGGATTCTGGAATCCTCTTTTGTTTTGTTGCATTAACTTTAGTTTGAAATAAAAAGCTTTATTGCTCAAAGCATGTGTTTTCCTATTGACAATGCTGTTTTTACTTTTTGGCTTCCGCATCATGTCTGTAGAAAATGTGGAAGGAAATGCATGTGTTTCTGCCAATACATAGCAGCAGATGTTGAAGTAACCTTTCTGTTTTAAGTGTTCTAATGAGAAAATGACTGAAGAAGTTAAAGGACAACGGATGTGCTGTTGAAAAGTCTGAAATGCTGCCCTTAAAATATTTGTGCTAATTTCTCCTGAAATAGAAAGTTATCAGGAAACACATAGCCTTGCAGTTGGGAATTGAAGAAATGTTTCTCTCTGCTCTTTGCAAACGGTTGGCACAAACCATCTGTGGGTCAGGTGTGGAAAGTCCTGCCACTGCAGTAATAGGTTTACCCAATGTGTTTAATGAAACAGTCACACTGAGCAATGTTTTGCATGGTTTGGAAATATCCTATTCCTATATACCTTCAACTGCAGGTGGACACCAGGCTGTTGTAGACAAGTTTCTTAAAACAATGAATAGGCTTAAGACTGAGGGTCCCGCTCCCACCAGATTGAAGAGCAACTTTTACCTTTGTTGTATGGTGCCTCATTTCTTGCCACATGTCATAGATGAAAATAGGGGTATTCCTGTACGTGAGGTGACAGGCAGAGTCCAGTGACATGACATAGTTGAGACAAAGCGCATTTCATATTAAAATGTGCTACCAGTCGTGTATGCAAGCAGATGTGTCTTGGTGGCATAAGGTGTGATTATGGCACCCAGCTGAAGTGCAGAGGAAACACTGTTGATCAACTGAAGAATGGAGCAGTGTCCAGTGACACTATCGGCCACTGCCCCAATCATGGCTGCAGGAGTATGTAGGGAGGTGGGGCTGGTATTGGCCCATAAGGGTTTCCAGGGGAGGCTGTTGTAAATATTTGTTTGAGAGTCAAACTAAATTTTGCATTAAGTCCATCCTTAGTGCTGGTGGACTTCGGTTTTGCTCCAAATATGGCCAGATTCTCTCCCTGCCCTTGATGAATCAGAACCATAGCAAAAGGATTTAGCTCCATTCCCACTATAATTTTGATTGGATTCCTCCCCCAACTGCTATTTCACAAGAAAAGATAATCCCATTGGTCGTTTTCCTTTATGAAATAGCAGCTGTGGGGGATCCTGATCCAGATTGTGACCACAGTAGATGACAGTGTTTTAAAACACACACACACCACACATAGCCACCTGCTGTAGTCCCAGGCCATGGAGACTTGGTCAACCAATGTAAGTTAAAAGTTAAAGCCTATCACTGCTCACATTAAGTTTAATTTGCCCTTCGAATTGGAAACATGAGAAACATTTTAATGCTTTTCTCTGTCCTTCTGTCTCAAGTGTACACTTCTGCAGAACTTCATGCAGTGTTTTATATGCGTGTTTGCATATGTGTATACAGGTGTATCAGCGGTTCAGCACCTGTGGATTAGACTATCTCTGGGTTCCGAACCTGCAAATTACCCCACTGAAGACCTCCCAGACGTGACTGGAACCTCCTTCTGGTTGCATCTGGAAGGTTTTCTGCTGCCTCAGAGAGGTCACACGTGGTGATATGTGGCGTCTCCGAAGCTCAGAATGCCGCCTAGAGTGTTTTTTTTCACTGACTTCTGGTTTTTGCCTCTCTGAGGTTCAGAACTGCTCCAGTCATGTTCAGAGCTCCAGTGGGCCCCAAAACTGCAGTTTTCATTATCTACAGTTTTCAGTATCCTCAAGGGGTCTGGAACAGATCCCCCAAGGATAGCAAGGTCCCACCTGTATAATATATCTGTATCAGCGAAATGTTATGCAAGTGTCTAGTTCCAGGTAACCAAACACTTGGAGTATATGATATTTTATCAAGGGATAATATGTAATTTTTGATTGGGTGTTATCTCAGCTTGCAGTGTTGTCTTTTGAATAAAGTATGTATCCTCAGACAAGCTGCAGCATTAACTAATTTAGTAGGTTGTGGTTTTATTTTGGTCTTTTTTCCCACCTCTGGATGTGCTTCTCAGCCTATGATGTGAATGCCAACAATCAATGGCCATACTGGAAAGGATATTTTGGATTCTAAAACACATCACAGTTCTTTTCTGAATTGCTAGGAAGTACTCAAACCTTCTTCATATCCTTTTTCTGTACATCTTGAGTGCAATAGATTTGTTTCACTAAAATTTTTCAAAAGCAGCAGCTGCAGACCACTGTCAAGTATGAACTACAATTGCATATAAACTTTTGTCTGAAATTGAGCCAGAAGTACAAATGATAGAGCTAAAAACCCAGCTTTTGCTTGAAATGCTTTCATAAATTTCAGCACAGTGATTAGTGGGAGAACCTGGAGGAGCTCAGAGAACCGAATGTGGCTACGGGCTTCAAGCAGGGCTGAGTAGAAAAGATAACCACAGTCCCCTGTTAAAACTTTTCTTCAGAAGCTGAGAAGAATCTTCAGTCCCTACATGCTGAAGAATCTCTTGTGTTAGAGTGGCACCCAACCCACACAGGATATAACGTATGATACAACAGCAGCATGGTAGCTGTTGGATTTATTTTAAGTATGAGTGCTATTTGGGAAACTTTTTTAAATCTGAGGACTTATTTCTTCATGAAATGGTTCTTACATAGCTACTGTTTCAGCTCTACATCTGCTTGTCCCTACTGAAACCAGTAGCCATCTTGACTCCTCAAAGCACAAACATGCTTTAAGAAGCTTGGTTCCTTGGTTCTCCCTCTAGTGGGGATTGAAAATTTTTCTGAAAACCTGAAGAAACTTTTTAGTAGGAGATTATGATGGTCTTTCCTGCTCATCCCTTCTGAACCCAGTAGCCAGGTGGGTTCTCAGACCATGTCTCCACTCAGTTGTTCTCCCACTAATGGCCGTGTTGAAACTTATGGATGCATTTCAAGCAAAAGCTGGGGTTTTGGCACCATAATTTCACTTCTGACTCTGTTTGTGATAAAGCTTCAAACACAGTTGTAGTCAATACTTAAACGTAATCTGCTTCACTTCAGAAGTGTACTGAAGTGTATTGCATTCAAGATGCACATTAAGGAAGTTAGAGCATTTCTTAGCAGTTTAGAACTGTTATATTTGAGAGTCCCATATAAATTTCATTCATCATATATATCCCTAGTAGATCTATAACATCAGATAATGTGGAGAGAGCTAGAACTATCAAGATTGGTTAATACTTGTATTAAGATCTTTTGCTATTTTCATGTTTTTCTGTTTTGAATAGAGTTAAAAGTTTGGTATTAATCCCATTGTAGTTCTTGGAAATATCAACATCTGCCCTGCTTTAAATTATTATTAAGAATATTTATACAAGCGGAGCCTGTTTATTTGCATATTTTATATCCGCAGATCTGGCTCAATGCGGATCTCCCAGACCCACATTGAGCCAGACATAGCCTCACCTGAACCCACCAATGGTGACCAGAGTTGTACTCTGGTCACCTCTGAAGAGCTTTATGAAGCCAACAGAGGCCATGTGCATCCACCATGGCCTCTGCAGGCTTCAGAATGACTGAAAAAGCGCAATTTCAGGTTTCCTCGCGGCTTCTACTGGCTTCAGAAAGCCTCCAGAGGAGTTGTGCTCCAATTGCTTCGAAAGTTTAAAGACACTGAAATCACATATCTGTATCCACAGTTTTCAGTATCTACGTGAAGTTCCAAGGACTGTTCTCTTGCTGATAGCAAGGCCCCACATGTGTAGCACTTATCAATAAAAAGTAACAAAACATTAGGCTTACTTTATTTATTTAAAACATTTATATTTCCCCCCCATATTTGTGGTGCTCAAGACAGCCAATTTTTATATCCCTTTTATATTCCTGAGGTCTATACACTTTATTTACAAGATTAAACTGTAGTTATTAGGAAATTGTAGAGCCAGGTACAAACCAGAATAACTTTGAGGCAGTTAGTTAATGAATTAGACCAGGTGCTCAAAATGTTTCCCATTGGTTACATCATTGACTAAGGGAACTGCAGGCACCCACCAACATGTGTGCTGGAATGGTTCCACACATTTCTTCAGTTGCTTCCCTTGGATGTATGACTGTTGCAGCTTTTCCAACAATGATACATGTATGAATTAGAGCTCATTAAAACATGTGTACATTTTTTAGTTTTTCTCTCTCTCGCAGAGAGAGACCCTGTGTGTGTGTGTGTGTGTGTGTGTGTGTGTGAATAGTGAAGTAAATAGTCTAATCTAGTGTACTTCAACCCCTTTGTATCTGTGTACCTGCCACCTTGTTAGTCCTAGTTTAGGCATGTGATAAAGCATTTTCTCTCATACAAATGTTCATCTGTGCCATTAAAAAAAACTTCAAGTGTCACAGAAATTCTTGAACTTTTTCTTGCTTCTTAGTGGAGCAGAAGTGAACTTAAAAAACAGAAGATAAAGTCTTTACAGATAACAGAAGGAAAAAAAAAAACAAGTACAAACTGTTTTTTGTACCTGGAAAATATCTGAGCAATTCAGGTATTTTCCCACCATGCCACTGTACTTCCAGTAAGCAAATTCTTTGCACTTTTTGTTCATTCTGGTACTAGGGCGTCAACCAGTGCTTCACTTTGAATCAGATACTGGTCTTGAAAGTTCTCTGAGTTTTGAATACATTTAGCGTAGGAGACTGCCATAAGCCTGGGGATGGGAGCTCAGAGCCCTGCTGTACATGCAAAAGATCCCTGTGGCATTTAAGCAAAGCCACATATTTTTACAGTGTCATAAAAGTTTTGACTCTGACCCTTGTTTGTGGCTTAATTTTATAACCCCAAATGCTTTTATTTAACTAGTATTTCCGTAGGATTTAGAAATTCTGTATGATGTAGGACAGTATAATACTGAACTACACTTGTGGGAAGGAATTTCTGAATGAGGAGGGGCTTAATATAATGAGCAGAGATCCTTCTGCTCCACACTGTAAAATTCAATTGAATAGTCTGAGGGCCATTTAAAGTGTGTTACTAATCGGTTGCTTGGTTGGTTGACAACCTTCAGTCTCGAAAGACTATGGTATAAGCCTACAGCACCCGGTATTCCCAAGCAGTCTCCCATCCAAGTACTAACCAGGCCTGACCCTGCTTAGCTTCCAAGATCAGACAAGATCAGTGTTACTAATGTATCTTCAATAATAACATGTTGCTGGGGCTCTTCCTTTTGTGGGTGAAAATATTTTAAAGGTGGCTTTGTGTAAGTGCCTATTGCCCTTACAGTTGCTACACTGTAATAGTGTAAATCTCTTCTTAATGTAGATTTTCACAATAAAGGTAGTAATCTAGTGCACAGCTGTGCATGTTTATGCCTTACTTCCAAAGGGACTTAAATGCAATCTGTTATGTAGTGGTTTGATTCATGTTTAGACTAGCTGATAAACACCAACACAGTATTTAGTTAGTAAATCTTTCCTTCCTTTCTTCCCATCTTGAACAACAATCAACTTAATCTGGTTAACATAACTAACTTTTCAACTTTTTCCCATGTGCCATGGCACGTGCAATGTTCCCATCAGATTTTACCGTCCAGTCAAATGGAACAAGTCAATCTTGCCATATATACATTTAATTTGTTGCACAGGAAAAAAAATGGTAAAATGTTGCTGTTTAATTTGCATCCTGCTTTTCTTTTTTAAATTGAGTGATTCTGTGCTCTTCTATCTGCGTTTGTGAAGCTTCAAACTGCTCCAAGTTTTGGTTTGTTCTCCTCTTCTCACCAGGCAGGATTCCATAAGGCCCAAATGAGCTCGGAAAATTATAGCATCTTCTAGTTTTCCTAAGTATCTTGTGTCTCTTGTTAAATTGCTTTGTGGAAGCATAAAGAACGAAGCATGTTAACTGAAATGTCAAGGACATCAGAACAAAGAAATGGCCGCTTCTGACTTTGGATTGAGCTCAAGTTGGTAGTTATGAAACAAGCATACAAGGCGAATCTTTACGGAGATTTTTTGACTGTAAACAGAAAAAATGAAACTTTCTGAACAATTTGTATATTAACTAATTTATCTGCAAGTATTATAAATGACAAATGAATAGGAATTATCAGGGCATTTAGGATGCTTTCTCTTTCTAGTTGGATCACATTGTTTATGGAAGAAAATCCTCTGAAAATGATGAAGCATGTTTTAAAATGTTTTGGCATCAGAATAAGCATTTATTTTGATGATCCTATATATTTCCCATTTTGCCTCCCTGAATTGGCTTTTTTTTTTTACTATTTCCACCCTTCCCTGCCAATCCAGTGCTTTTGTCTATACTCTGTGTACAGTGCCTAGAATAGTGGTTCCCAAAAATTTTAGCACCAGGACCCACTTTTTAAAACAACACTCTATCTGGACCCACCTGGTTTACCATACTTTTAAAAAAGATATAGGAAGAGATAATATTTATATATTTATAATTAATAATAACAGGGAAAAAGACTCTCAAAGTTTTTCTCCCTATATTTATACATGTTTGCAAACTGCAGGAGCTCAGCTCTTTGCAGGGTAATTAGTAACTACAGTGTCTGATTTTTCAGTAGTCTCAAGACTTGATGCATTTAATTATCTGATCTTTCCATCACCCTTTGGCAACCTACCAAAAATCAGATCATGACCCACCAGTGGGTCCTGACCCACAGTTTGGGAACCACTGGTCTAGAATATTTTATGTTTTGTAAATCATCTTCCCCAGCAACTTTTATTATAACTGTGTCATCCTCCTACATCACTCTTCTTCAAGTTTCATGTCCCCTTGCAGTTCTCACTGGACTCAGAGTAATAAGAGATTACTCCTTATTCAGTCTTTTGGCAATTGCCACATAATGCTTGTTATGGAACATAATGCTTGTTCCATCTCTCACACCCTTTTTCTCCTGTCATTCAGAAAGCTATGGTGGAGTCTCTTCAATAATGTGGCTTTCCAAACTTGTATAATTTCTGAAGAGTTTGTGTGTGCCATTAGGATCCTTGGCAGCTTCTCCTGGACCAAGAGACATCAGACCCCTTTCATAAGTGTTTAAAAACTTCCCTGAATTTTAGAAACCATTAGCCATGTGCTAGGGATACTGCCCTTCAAAAGAGTCTGAAGCTCCACCAGATGTGTAGAGCTATCTAGTTTTCTACATTGCTTTCAGAGTGATGTACTTCACCAAGAGCTGTTGTATATTCAACTGGACATGGAGGAATGCCTCCTTTTCGTACTAAATATTCCTGGAATATACTGTGTGTAGTTACCCGATCTGGTCACAGAGTGTATGTACACGTTTACCATAAGAAATTGTTTAACACGTATTAGAAAATCTCATAGAGAAGAAACTGGGGAGGTGGTGTAATAAGGTATCAGAATATTAAAGGTATCTTAGAATATGAGGATAGTGGAAAGTTTTTGAGTGTTCCGAAAAGAGTTTTTATTTTTTGTATAATATTTCTCTGATTCAAGGTGGGTGCTAAGCCAGACAAATTCCTGAAGGAAGTGAACCTCAGCTTAGCTGTCTGTGAGAGAATGTAGAAATGCATCAGTGGTTTTTGGTATTATTATTATTTATTATTAACAGTATTTAACAGTATCTTGGAAAATTAATTAAAATTTGAATAAGTGTGCTTGAGGATGTGTAGTATGACTGTAAATGATAAGAAGGAAGCAGAACTGTCAAAGTAATAACAGGATAATGGTGATGAGCAGCTGTGTGGAAGTGCATTATTCTTCCTTAATTAATGCTTAGATACTAGTTAACTAAATTATCTTGTCTTTGAAAATATTGTCACCTCATGATCTTAGTATTATGCTTTTATGTGTGTATATGTTTATGCTTTTTCTGTACTGCAATTCGCCATGTTTGCTTTATTAATTTGATATTGTAGTTTGAGTTCCTGTAGACTTCAGTGCATCTTCCAAGGAAGTCAATATGTCAGAACTGGGCTGGGACAGCAGGGAGCCCTGCCTTAATTTAGACCAGAAGGTTGAATTCTATAGTACAGGATCACTGTGCTCAGCTAAACTGACCCTTGAGGCTGGAGATGGAATTTGAAATGCAGCCTGCAGAAGGTACTGCTGCATTGGTCAGCATCTAGTACCAGGCCTGACCAGTCCACCAACATAATCCTGTCTGCCAATCACAGGGGCTGATTCAGCACATCCTTGTTCTTTTCTAGGCCTGAAAGACTCTGATGCCTGATCCCAAGCAAGCTGACTAGGCCCAGCTTCATACTGCAATATTCCAAGTTGGAGCACCAGAGTCTGATGTGCAAGATATCAGAATATTTCCAGAGTTCTATTGATATTTTTTGATTCATTATACTTTATTTAGGAGGGACAAACAGAACCTTGTTGCACTGTCTTGAGTTGGAAAGGGACAAGGCTGACAGTATCCTAGGAAATCATATTCAGCTTTAAATCCAGTGTTCCTATTTTATGAGTTTACCATCATCTTCATGAGTCTAACTGACTGTTGCCTATGACAACTCATGCTACAGGGAATAAATTTACTGACATGAAAATATTTATAACATGACTGGTGAAGGACAAAATAATGAAATCTTTGCTGGATGATTCAATTTGTTCTTTTATTTCCTTATTAGTTATTTCTTCATAGTTCTGTGTCAGTCTCATTCCCAATACATAATAGAATATGTCAGCGGTTCCAGGAGTTTGGGAACCAGGGTGAGTCATTGTCGGGGAGGGGGAAAGGCAGCAATGCAGTGGCCAGGATCACGCCGCTACCAGGGACAAGGGGGGCTTTTTTCAACTTACCATTTGCACCGCTGGCCTCCCAAAGGGTGCACAGAGCCCGTGGATGCTTCTGCAGAGCTCCCAAAGGCTTGGAGTATCTAAAAATAGCTATTTCAACACTTCTGGTTTTGTGATTGCAAACTGGGAGTGGGTCGCAATAACTATTTTTAGATATTCTAAAAATATATATTTTTAGATAGTTATCTGCAGGATCCCCACATGCCCTGGGAGGCTGCTAATGCTAACTTGCAAAAAGCCTTCCATTCCTGGCAGTGGCACAATCCTGATGGCTGCATCGCTGCCTTCCCCATCACCCTACACCTTAAGGGCAGAGACAAGGCTCTATGGAAGGGAATTGGGTTGGAAAAAATTCCCTCTGCAATTGGCCTCAGTGCCATTTTTCAGTAGTACAGGTATAACCCAATTATCCATGGATTTTTCACCTGCGGTTTTATCTCAGCGCAATGAGAGACCCTTTAAATTAAAGGATAAAGTCATTTAATAATAGCCTCGTTAATGTGAGAGAGGGCAGCCGGCTGACAATCCATCAGTCATTCTCTCTGCAGGCACTTAGAACAGCTTCACTCCAAGGCAAGCAACCCCTCCCTTTCCCCTGAGCATGTGAAAGAATGATAATCACTTTGCATTCTTTCCCAGTGCTGCACTCTGGGTGAAGGGAGGGGTCGCTGGCTTGGAGTAAAGCCTTTCTAAGTGCCTGGAGAGAGACTGATAGATGGCTTGTCTGCCTAAGACCTCTGTTTCACATCACAAAGGTAAGCAAAGGGGCATTGGTTTAAATCGCTGAGCAAAGGGCCATTGTTTTTTAAATGATTTTGCTTTAATGAGATTTTTGCCATTCACATGAGAATAGAACCCTCAGGAATACGAGACTCATCCTGTACAGTATCTAGTGTGACAAAAGTTTTCTTTTTTCTTTAAAATACTGTGTTAAATATTATCCTGGATATAAGAATTGATAAGTTGTACAGTTTCACTTTATGAAGCAATTATCCCTGTATTTTTATAGCATTACGTCTCGTAGAACTTTTAAATAAAATCTTTTAACAGCATAATTAGCAATTGAAAAATTGAAGGCAGAGTAGTCATCTATAGCTAAAACTAAATAGATTGAAAAAGATTAAAGTAACATTTCTGGAGTGGTAGAAATGCTTTGTTGCATTATTGAGGTGGTATAGCTGCTGTTTCTTTCTCGGTTTCCATTTGTTCTTGGGAACTTAAGGTGAATGCATTTACTTGATTTTCCAAAATAATGGCATTGTCTGCCTTGGGGTGAGTTTACAAACAATTAGCATTAAAAAATTACCAGCAGGACTCTCATTTGATAGTACAGTACTTGCTTTACATGGAAAGAAACCAATGTTAGTGACAGATTCAGGTTATCAAATGACAGGTCACGTGAATAGCATAGCACGTCAGAAGCCTATGTTTTTGTTACTACAGTGAGTTTGGTGAGAACTGTCTGTTCAGTTAAGAGATTTCTAAAATGGAAGGAGGGCATGAAGAATATAAAAAATGAAACTTTTCATTTCATAACCCGTGTCCAGGTTATCTGAGGGACTGCCTTCTCCTATTCTTTCTGGCCCATGCTCTTAGGTCATCTGATGGAACTCTTCTTCAAGTGCTTCCTTTATCCCAAGTTAGAAGGATGATGGCACAAGGGCGAGCCTTCTCTGTATTGGTGCTACAACTATGGAATTCCCTACAGGGGGAACTAATAACTTCCCCCTCCCTCATAGTGTTTCGGCAAGGGCTCAAAATATTTTTGTTCTGTATTGCGTTTGAGAGATATGGTGTTGTCTGTACCCTGTGTCTCTATATTAATGCTTTGGTTGTAAATAGTTGCCCTCCCCAATCTGTTATCACTCTTATGTTTTTTTAAAAATAGTGTTTCATATATTGTATATTTTTAGTCTTGAATTGTGAGCTACCTTGAGCTACCTTCAGCGTTTGCTCTGGCATAGGAAAGGTGGGACACAAATGTTTTAAATAACTACTTGTATAAATACTTGTAAGAACAGTTGGGGGGGAAAAACTGTTTCCTTACATTGCTTCAATTAGTCAATCGAGTGTTGCTCTTTGTGCTGAAGAACCCTCTGTAAATGGTGAGAAGAGCCATGCAGTGGTGCTTGAGTGGTCTTTGGTGCTACAAGTGAGAATCTATGTACTCAAGTCTTGCAAAAGGGTGAAAGATTCATATTAAAAGTAAGGCAGCCCTTTTGTGGATTATTTTTATTTTATTTTTTTCACATTTTTATATCATCCTTCCTCAAACAAGCTCAGGGTGGTTCCTCCCCTCCTTTTGTCCTCACAACAAACCTGTGAGGTAGGTGAAACTGAGAGATAGTGACTGGCCTAAGGTCACCTGCTTTTTGTTTGTTCGTTCAAAGTTTATATCCTGCCTTTCTTCAGAGAGGGCAATCAAGATTGCTTACAACATTAAAATAACAATAAAACATTTAAAAGCAAAACAAAGCCCAGTGGATCACATAAACTGTTATTTTAGCAACTTGTCAGTGTGCCCTGAGATGAAAAAGGTTAAAAATCACTGCCCTAAAGAAAGCTCTCTTTTTTGAGAGACCTTTGGGAACAGAATTAGATGGGTCTTGACAAACTGCCAGGGCGATGGGTGTGTGTGTGGTGGAACTCCCAGTAACTGGTCAGAAGTACCTTCTCTTCTTGTCTCAAAAGACACCTCTGCCATTTCAGGGAATTTCCCCCTCCTCCTGCATTTCTGCACTTTCTTCTTCATGTGCTACTCGGTATCCAACCCACCGTTCCATAGAAGAAAAGTGGGATATAAATTAAGTATTTGGGAGATGGATAAGAAGCCAATCTGTATTTGTTAAAGTTCTAACTTTTGTAAATAACTCTGAAGAAATGAGGGAGAATGTTCTAATTTGAGATATAGATCTTGAACTGTAGAGAAAATTGGTTCCTAACATCTTTGAGAAACTGTCAGGTGCATACAGGCAGCCTTGACACAAACATTTCAGCATTAGACTGTCAAGCTGTACATCTAGGAGTATTAAATTGTATTCTCTAATTATCAAGTCTAGCAGCACATATGGTTCATGTAGGTCATGATCTGAATAATAATGTGTCTATTCTTGATTAAACCTGAATGAATTCAGGATCTTTTGCTTGAATTAGTTGTATCTTTTGAATAAAAGGCCTTGTAAATATATACATCCTCATTCTCAATGTCTAAAAATAGATTTTTGTGACCACTTCCTTTGAAAAACAAATCTGAAAAGAAGCTTTAAAGCTGTAGCTGACTCTGTGAAATCCTATTATATGCAAAATGCAGAAAGATCAGAAGTTTTGTTTCCTTGTGTTTTTAAATATACTTGCTTCTTTCTTGCAATCTGTAGATGCTTTTACTGCTGGATAAATGTAGCAATAGAAGGAGCTAAAGCTGTAAACTGTGCTAAAAATCACTATAATGTTTCAAGTCTCTCTGCCCCCAACTGACTGAATATTTTCAAAGAGGTAGTGGTGTGGCTGGCGAGGGGGCGGGGGTGGTCCGCCTAAGGTACCAGCCTTGGGTGGGTGACACCACAAATGAGCCAACGTCGCAGGGGTTATGGTTAACACCATCATGCTATATACCATTGTATGCGGAATTTCCAGCAGAATGTAAAGCAAAAAACCCGGGTAAAATTTCTCCTTTTCATCAAAAGTTATGGCCAAAAAACCAGAAACCAAAAAATACATGGAGCCCTATGGAAAGTGAAACGGTGCTGTATTGCGCGTTTACTCATGAGTAGGTGAACTTGCCTTGGTGTGTTGGAAAGGGCAGGCTGAGAGGAATCCAACGAAACCAGAATGTTTCCTATCCAATGAAGGCAGCCCTCAAAAAACACCCAAGAAAGAGGTCCCTCCTTCCAAGGAGACGAATGTATTGAGCCCTATGGAAAGTGAAAGTAAGCCACATGGTTGCGTTTACTCATGAGTAAGCAAACATGCCTTGGCTGCTGTTCAAGTCAGGCAAAGGGGAATGCAAGGCTAGCTGCACGGTCCCAATCTGATGAAAGTGGAGCTCAGCAATGCTCCAGAAGGCAGCACCCCCCCCCCAAAAGAATAAAACAGAGGCTTCAGCTGGTAAGGTGGGCACTGGGGAGGGCTGAAAATCAAACTGATTATTTGTGGGGGGGGGATGTTATTGCAGACAAATAAAATATTGTAATGAATGGGGACCCACCTGAAATTGGCTTGCGACCCACCGTTTGAGAAACACTGCCCTAGTGTCCAAAATTCTGGAAATCATGGCTTTTAGGAATAATACCATCATGTTATATACCATCTGATGCAGAGTTGCATCCATTGTGTGTGGGGAAAATATTCACTGCATTAATTTTCTGGCCATTATTATTATTCATTTCATGTCATGAATATTACTATCTCTGTCTCGCCTCATAGGGTTGTTGTGAGGACAAAATAAGGGGAGGAACCATGTACACCACCATGTGCTGCTTAGTGGAAGGGTGGTGTAATAATGTGAACCAATTTAAATAATTAATAATAATAATAATCAACCAATTAATTATATAATCAATAGTAATTAATTAATTACATAATTAAACAATTGTCATATGGGGTGACAAAAATTTATGGGCCCCGGGTGTCAAATGACCTTGCTGTGCCTCTGCAAAGAGGTATACTGTATCTAGACACTTGTTGAGGATTATTTTCTAGATAGCCCAAATGCTAGTTTGTCTCATAAATAAACTATCATTGAATATTTGTTTGATAGTTTAAAAAATACAAAATAAAATATAAAATGTGTACTTTGTTTCACTCAGAGTCTGTATTGGAACTCGGAGCATATTAGGATATCAGCATTTCAAATTATAAAATTTTTGCGGTTAGGAGTCACATTAAATTGCAATGCGTCAGAGACCCATGACTCTCTTATGCAGTTTCATAGTAGGTACATTATCTAACGCTTTATGGATTGCTCATAAATGAACTCTGTGAATACTTTTCCTGTGGATACTTTGTCTTGGTTTTAACCTAGTTCCATTGCAAGCTGAATAATATTGGCTAGGATTCAGAGAACTTTGGTCTTATGCAAGGATGGGTTAGACACATCCTCTTTAATTACCTTGCATACTGTGTGACAAAGAATTTTTGAAACTATTGGATGTTGCAAAAACCATGGGTAATATAGTTTGTGGTCTGCTACTTGGAGAAAAAAAGATCTCTCAGTGTCTTGTGGGATGAGTGCAAACCCTTTGGACAGATTTCAAAGTAGGTCTGTGGATGTTGGCTACAGTCTACTTGCATAGTAGTCCAGAAGACTGGTCCAGAAGTCCAAGACTCGGGTATTGGACTATCATCCTGCTCTGAATGGGCTTGCACTCCCTCTGAAGGAGCAGGTCTGCAGCTTGGGGGTGATCCTGGATCCGCTGCTGCTCCTGGATTCCCAGGTAGTGGCGGTGGCCAGGGGAGCCTTTGTTCAGCTTTGGCTGATTTGCCAGCTGTGACCATACCTGGGTCGCTCAGACCTGGCCATGGTGACCCATGCCCTAGTGACATCCAGATTAGATTACTGCAAAGCACTCTGTGTGGGGCTGCCTCTGAAGATGGTCCGGAAACTGCAAATAATGCAGAACGTGGCGGCCCTTGTGGTTGCTGGGGCTTGTCAGTTCGACTCAGTCGAATTGCTCAGCCATTGCTTCGGCGGCTACACTGGCTGCCTGTTCGTTTCCCCGACTGAATTCAAAGTGCTAGTTTTGACTTATAAAGCCCTTTACGGCTCGGGTCCAGGGTATTTGAAGGATTGCCTCCTTCCATATAATCCGACCTGTCCTCCCAGGTCATCAGAGGGGGCCTTTCTGACTGTGCTGCCACTAGCAGAGGTGAGGGGGAGAAATAGTTTCCAGGAATAACTTCAGTCTGAGTTGGCAGCCCTAGCAATCATGTTGTGCAGTTCTTTGGATTGTGGGACCTTGTTGTAGTATTATTGTATCTTTTACTTTAGTTAAATGAATAGTTTTTTTTTCTGTAAGAGCTGGAATAATCCATTAGAACAATTGATGGAAAGAAGAAACAGAACTATTAAGTGATTTGGATTTTATCTTGCTGCTACTTAGAAGATTTAAATATAAAAATAACTAATGACGAGCATTTTGATGGCAGCAAGATTTCTTTTATAAAGTCCAAACTTCTAAGGACTTCTAAAAAGTCCAAATACCAAAAAGCTGAGAACTTTCTGAACTTCCAATACCAGCCCACTTGAGGGGGAAATAGTGTGTTGATTCTTCTGGAAGTTGCTTAAGATCTGACTTTGATGGGTCTTCAGTGTGATGAGCTTAATATTAGGTACAGGCATCCGCAGCTTAACAACCTTTCACTTAACAATGGACCACATATATGATGGTGGTCAAAGCACAACAAAGAGGCTCTTATTGAGGCAGTAAGGACTCCCATAGCCTGCAGCAGTGTCTGTTTCCACAACAAAGAGTCCCTTAATGCAAAGAAAAGGAAATATCTTCTCCGTAAGAGATCTCTCTCTCCAGACACCTATACAGCCAGCTAGTTTCTGGCAGGGAATGTCTGTTCACACAGTAAAGGCACTAGATTGGACTGAATGTTCTCTTAACAACCTAACTGCATAACAATGGGAATTACAGATCATATCCCCGTCGTTAAGTGGCACACACCTGTATGTTTATATGCAGGTTTTAAAAAAATGTTCACAAAGAAGTTTATATAGTGAAATAAATCAAATGGTCCCTGTCCCCGAAGGGCCAACAAATTCTCATTATTTGCTGTTACATTGTTCAATTATTTAAACCAGTAATGACCTTTACAAATGGTTTAAAGCTAGTAGAAGAGGCTTTTCTTTGAAGAGCAAAGAAAATCTTGCAGTATGTTGGGCAATGCAGCCAGTGGAAACATTTCTCTTAAAAAATTTTTTTTAGCTGAGATGGCAAAATGTTTTCTTGTGGATGGTAAATAGAACGTTCTTGAATATTACTGCCTTTGGAGCCCCCTCTTGGCTTGTATGGTGTAGTATTATTAGAGCTGGGAAGAATGTAAACCAGAATCCACAGGTGACCACTGACCAAGTTGTGGTAGAGCCCACTATCTGTTTGCTCTCATTCTTGCAGAGAATGCTAGACCATGTGGTCCGTAGTCAGACATTTCTTGAGTTCTTAAGCAAGAGTGTGTATTCAGGATCACTTAACATTGATAAATTATGTCTTAACTGCCAGGTGTATGTGTGTCTGCTCTGTGAATTTAAGACACTTTGGTAAACCACAGGGATTCTAGCAAGAAAAAAAAATTGACCGTATAGTACAGCATTTCTCAACATTTGTCCCCTGCTGTACCACCTTGCATTGTCCACCTATTGGAAATACCACCAGAAGTGGAACTGGTCATCATGCAATGCAATAAACACTGGTAAGAGGCTCGGGGCTGATGGGAGAGCTTTTTTGAGCATGCAAAAAAGTGCATATTGGAGCTCTACCAGCTGAACCAAGCTTCCTACTGTTGCTTGTTGCACTGCGTTGCTGGTCTCGCTGCGAGGTGGCAGGGGTCTCAGGGTCCCACACAAACGTTCAGACTCAAGTACCACCAGTGGTATGTGTACCACTGGTTAAGAAACACTGGGTCTATTATGAAGCTGTATTATACAATGTTAAACCATTGTCAGATCATATAGCCTAGCAGTGTATACTTAAAAAAAAGTTAGACTTGATTTATTGCTATACTTTTGAAGCTAGGACTCCCAAAATGATTTACATACATCAGTTATGTAGTTTTTCTCCTCTATTCTTACAGACAGAAACATTTCCCTGCCCTTATACCTGAAATCCATGTAACTGAAGAAGCCAGTGTTTGAATCTGGCAGCAAATTCCTTTATTTCGGTCGGATGAAGGTGAAGCTCTCAGAAGAAGGTCATCTGACAAGCGGGGTAGCACCTAGTGGTTAGCAAACATTTAACACCTCCTTGCTGCATGAACTGGACCAGCAGCTGAAAGGGGAAAACATGGATAGTTTGTATCTGCTGCCACCATCCCAGGCTACAGAGACCAGGCACAAAAGTGTTGTCTGTGGGGGGGACCCTCCTAGAAGAACACTGAAACCCAGGGGTTCTTTTTAAAAATTAAACTCACATTAGCACCTGTAGGATTAAAAGGATCCATCACTAACTGATGAAGGTCACAAACAGGCTCGATGGAAAAGAGCAGGCAGAGAAACAACAAAATCCCCAATTGAATCTAGCTAGACAGTCCCTAGCTTAAGTTACTTGCATTGCTCAAGAAAACCCAGTCCTTGCACTTACGGGTGAGCAAGTAGGTGCTTTGTCTCTGAGCCCCCAACAAATGGGTCACTCAGGCAACTGCAGAACAAATACATCCTTTGAGCTAGTAAACATAAAACTTTGCTTTGATGTTGTCATCAGTTTACTTCATTGGAGAGGTGGAACTCACCTGGCTTCTCCATCCTACCACTTGGGCAAAGACAGAAAGTTTTTATTACACAATAAGCAAGGTAGCTCTGTTGCTAAGCAGAATAGCTGCCCCAGACAGGTCCTGAATCTAGCACATGTTTGGATAATAATGGAGTTTCTAAACAAAGAACAAGAATGTTGCAGGAGAACTTTCTAGCAAATAAGACTGCTGACCTTGCACAGGAGCTCCAGGAGGGGTGTTAAAAACATTCAAAAATACAAAAAAATGGGGGGAGGGGAGGGCCCTCATCAATCTCTGAGAAATGATTGCTCAAGTGGACGTTCAGAGATGCTGGATGGGTTATACTTTCTCCATTGGTGTAGACTGGGGTGTCAAAGTCGTTTCATACAGAGGGCTGAAGTTAGCTTTCACGGTGCCTGCTGAGGACAGGTAGTGACATCTTTATGCAGGAAATGACATCATTTAGAAGATGACGGCTAGAAATAAGCACTTTGTTCTCAGATAGAAACCCATTAGCTGCAAATCACAGAAGAGAAAATGTGCAAATCTTCATATTTTCAAGTTAAAAGAGAGCCCAATTATCAAGCTGAAATAAGTCAATTATAATGGGGGCCAGGTAAGTTGCTTCCAGGGACCACATTCACCTGTGGGCCTTACGTTTGACACCCCTGTTGTAGACTGTTATTTGAACCCACAATTCTAGTAGCCCACTTAGTGACTGCAGGTTGCTTAACCCAGTGAGCCACAGTTTCCTGTTTTGCAACTGGTGTTGCCTGAGTTAAGGTTATTGCAAAGAATAGAAAGCTACTTAAGAAAGAGTGTCTGTTTCTGTTGCTTGGAATGGAAACTGCATAGGTTGTGTGAATGCTAGAATCACTCATGTTTGTGAGTTCCTCTTTACTCAAACTGTTTAAAGCTACTCTAGTCGGCTTTCAACTAGATGTTTTGTTTTGTGATATAAGTACCAAAATACAAAATGCCTTACTTGCGAAGTGTTTATTTTTACATTTAAAATTCAAAGTGGGTTATGAAATACAGCTGTTTATACATGTGTGAGTAGTTCACAGCTGGTATGTGCTTTGTATTGGCATTCTACCAGGGCACATCCTGAGATGAGGTTTTCCTAGGTGTCTCAGCTGAATAACTTGTAATGATGTGTTTTACCATATTTTGCCAATGTCTCTCAATAATTTGGAATTAAACAGGTCTGCTAAAGAGATGAAAAAGTTAGATGGTTATAAGACAGGCCTTTTTTTCTTTCCAGGCATAAGCAGATATTTGTATGTATGCAGAGAAAAACATAAAAGTAGGTAAATTTTAGAGAGATTCCTGCAGGATGCAAACAAAATGTTGTCTTCAAGGGATAATTATAAGTTTTTCTAGGTGCTGCTTCAAAGTTCTAGATTGCAAAGTAGATTGACGGCTAGATTGACGGCTAGAAATAAGCACTTTGTTCTCAGATAGAAACCCATTAGCTGCAAATCACAGAAGAGAAAATGTGCAAATCTTCATATTTTCAAGTTAAAAGAGAGCCCAATTATCAAGCTGAAATAAGTCAATTATAATGGGGGCCAGGTAAGTTGCTTCCAGGGACCACATTCACCTGTGGGCCCAGGTGATGTAAGTATGTAAATTGCCCAACATAATATAACAAACTTTCTTCCGTAGGAATGACAATTATAGGTTGTTTCATTTCTAAAGGTACTTCCTCCTATGTGAGCTAGAACTCTGAGAAAGAACCTTTTGAAATGAGAGACTCATTGGACAGAATATACTGTATTTGAACCAATAAATTCTCCTTCAAGCACTAGTTTGTAACTAGTTTTTTTCTTTTTTTCTTGTGCTTTTTGTGGTAATTTTTTGTGCTGCCCTTAATTTCCCCAATTGGTATAGACACACAGCCTATTTTTAGATTTTAAAAATATTGCTTTGATGACATGTCCCACCTAAGCCAATCATTACCATGCTTTCTGTTTTGTTTCATGTAAGATTCTCTAACACTGAAGTCCTATTTTGGGGTGGCAACCTCAGGTGTCGCTCAATGCTGCTACCACATTTTCCATGGAGTACTGAGGGAAAAAGCCCCTTGCAGTACTCCTTTCACAGTTTCAGTAAACCCAGAACTGCAGGAGTTCCAGTTTTATATAAAGGGAACATGCAAACAAAGGAGCTTCTTCATTCACTTGGTCACTGTAAATAGAATCAGAAGTCTTGCATTTCTGAGTTTGCTGAAACCATGTGAGGAGCGCAGTAAGGAGGTGGATGATCTGCTTCCTGCTTGAGCATGCAGGAGGCAGATAAGTGCAGCTCCTGTCAGACGTAGGAAGCAGCAAACTCAGGGTGAAGGGTACCCCAAATTCACTGCTCCCTCATTCCCCTCACCATCTTTCTTCTGACACATGGTCACCTCGTGGCTGGGATGCTCCTGAATCCTGAGAAGCAAATCCCACTGTGTTCAGTGGGACTCTTTCTCAGATAACTGTATAGAATTTCCTGCTGAAATTCCCTCTTTTATACAATTGTTAAAGGTCCAGGATCCCTAAAGTTGAAACTTTGCCCACCCTGGTGTATAGGTTTGCAACCTAAAATATTTACAGAAGTTGTCTGTATGTTCGTGAGAGAGAAGTGAGGGTTTTGCAGTGTGGAAGACAGTAACATAATGCTTTCATTTGTCTTTGGAGAAAATTGCATGTGAGCTGGACTGGGCATTGGGTGAAGCAGAGGTACCTGCCATTCTTTTCCCCCTTTATATAGTACTTTATAGTTATGGACCTGCAAGTCTTGGTCCATAGATTTCTGATTAGAGATAATTTAGATTGTTTAGGAAACACTATGTTTGTGGTGCTTTTCTAAATATAAGGTGACAGTCCTGCCAGCACTTTATAATAATTAATCACTTTTAATAATCAAATTCATATTGTGTTGAAGTACTTTGGTGAAGATTTTTTTGAAGATACCAAATGAAATGATGATTTAGCTTAAGAGTTATTTTTAAAAAGACTTTTACTTATGCCTTAGAACAGGGGTGTCCAAACTTTTTGGCAGGAGGGCCACATCATCTCTCTGACACTGTGTCAGGAGCTGGGGGAAAAATAAGAATTACTTTACATTTCAAATTTGAATAAATTTACATAAATGAATATATTAGAGAGGGAACTTATAGGTCTTGCAATAGCTCAAGGCCTATAAAAGACTGTCCTTCACTGCCACTGCTGAAACACAAATGTAAAACAGCAAGCAGTGGAGGGAGCCCTTGTCCCACAGCTCACACAAGAGGCTGAAAAGTCGCCCTCATGCTGAGAGTAGTTGCATTGGGACAGTGCAGGCTCCAGCAAGTCTCTGAAGGGCCAGAGGCTTATTGGAGACTAGGGCACCCTGCATGCCAGATTGGAGTCCCCAAGGGCCACAAGTGGCCCCCGGGCCGAGGTTTGGGCACCCCTGCTTTAGAAAAAAGCAAAAAATTCTGATCAAGTTTAATTCATAGTTTGAAGGTAACTGCTATAATACATCTCTTCTCCTAATACCATTGATGGCGTCGAGAGATGCTTATTGACAATACTAGCAGTATAGCAGATCATTACTCCAAGTTGTGATGTCCCTGGAATACTAGGTTGGATTGTGTTTAGAGGACTTGATTCTTAATCTGTTGTTCAGTGAAGAGTACTCTTGAGATTGCAGCAAGATTAATTTTTTGTTTTAAAAGTGTAAGACTAATTTTAAGGAGCATAGCTCAACCACATTGAACCTGTAGGTTGCCACAGAATGCCCACCTACAAGCAAACTCTTCTCACAATTCACACATTTGCTTTGGTTCATTAGTTTCAGTTCTGTTTTTGCCCAGGCACAACTCTTGTCATTATCTGATTTGGAAAGTTAAGGGCTGTGGCTGCAAAAAATACACACTTTTCGAAAGAGGCACATGATGAGATGACTCACAAAGTAACTTCTAAATCGAAAATTCCTAATTAATGCCTGGATTTTGGAGCAGACTTTGGGTACATGCCTTCATTTAAAAGCCAAATTCTGCAACATGGCAATAAATTTGTCTGGTGAAGATAGAGTTACAGAGAATAAATGGAAATGTAAGCCAGAGTAGGATTGTGTTGGTCTTTTAAGGAGAGCTTGAAAGACTTGATGCACTTGAAAGCACAATGTTTTAAGGGTAGAAGAAGTAAAGGGAGATAAGTAAAAGAGATTTGAACAGGGAAGAAAAGAAGTCTTGAGTGTACTGAAGAAATGTATAGCAATTGAAATGGGAGATGACCATGTGAAGAGAGCTGCTTGTGTAAGTATAGTGAAGAAGTTAAGTTAGGAAGATCTTAAAAAGTAGCTGATTTTAATGAGATTACATATATCCTAAAAAAAATCAGATCAGTTTGCTCCATTCCAACATGTAATCTGTTGAAGGTGTAATCTGTTGCTCAATATGTTTAATTGGTTAATTGTAATCCTAATTTTATTTTTGGTGGGTAATGCCTTGAACAAAATTCATCATATGTGAATTCCGTGAAGTGGGCTATACAGTGGGGATTCAGTGCAAACAGGTAGCATGATCCAAGAAGATGACCTCTTGCCCATTGTCTGCCCATCCGTTCACATATCTTGCCCCATATATACCTTGAGTTAAATACCTTGAAAAGTTTACAGCCAGTTTTTAACTGAGCTGACCCAAGTTTGTACTGTGACATACAATTTGTGTTTTGCAACCATTTTCCTTCAAATTAAACTGTCTGTGAGTCTTCATTCATGTCTTTACTGGTGTAGAGTGTATTCCAGAGTATGTTGGATGCTACTGGATTCATATCAAAACACCGGGTATATGATTTTATGCATTTCTCATCCCCTCCATGAACTACCACTTGATTACAGTGTAGTGAGACAAAGAGGAAAATGCAACTTAAGGTCTTTTAGAGCTTGCAGTAATTCTATAAATTATTCACATTAATTTCACTTATGAATTTGTTCCAGAGGATTGCATGTTTCCATCTGAGTTACTGCTACCCAAACATTCATAGCTCCCACCTCTTGATTAAGTAAGAAAGATAATAAAATCATCCAAAAAATGTTATTCCTTTTGACAGAAGAAAGTAGCATGTCATTAAATATATTATCCTTTACTCAAGCTTGTTTATGCCATGCAGTTCCTGTGATATGCTAACGTTTCAAACTTTTTTCCTGGATGTATGAGTGAGAGAAGTCAGCTGTGTACTAGATTGCTATAGGTCTCATGGAGGAGGTCTATAGCTCAGTGGTAGAGCACCCACTTGGCATGCAGAAGGTCCCAGGCTCAGTCTCCAAGTTGGGCAGAACAGGATTCCCATTGGAAGCCTTGAATCACTGGCGTCACTAGGGTTCACTTCACCTGGTGTGGGAGGCCAGCGTGTCACCCCATGCAGTGGGCGGGGCAACACCCCAGGTGGTGGGCATGGTGATGTATGATCGCCCTGTCCCCACTGGTTTTTTGGCTATACCTTTTGATAAAATAAAGATATTTCAAAGTGGTTTGTTTCATTTCATTCTGCATGAAATTACACATTAATATATAACATGATGGAATTATTCCCCCAAACTGATTTTGCACACTAGTGGTGTCACCCCTGCCCCAGGTGTCAACTTACTAGCACCTTATTGCAGCAGTTCTCAAACTTTTAGCATTGGGACCCACGTTTTTACAATGACAGTCTGTCCAGGACCCACCAGAAGGGATGTCATGGCTGGAAGTGACATCATAAAACAAATTGAAATAAATAATTATAAATAATTAAATTAAAGTAAAACAAATAATTAAATAAGGTGGAGCCAGCCCTGTTCTACTAAGTGAATTTTCTTTGTAGTCTGCCTGCAATCATTCCCCCCTCCCCAAAAAAAACTCAGTAAGATTTTCAGCCCTACCCAGTTTAATTTAAGTTTATATTTCAAGCATATCACTATCAGGGCCCACCTGGCTTTACAAGTCTAAAATAGAAAGCATTCACCTTACCAACTGAAGCCTCTGTCTTATTCTCTTTAAGGAGGCGGCTGCCGCCTTCTGGAGCATTTGTTGAGCTCCAATCCCATCAGTTTGGGACCATTTTGGTGGCCTCACATTCTCCTTTGCCTGTCCTAACCATGAGCCAAGGCATGTTTGCTTACTTGTGAGTAAATATGACAGTTTGGCTTAGTTTCACTTTCCATACAGCTCAATACATTCGCCAGCTTGGAGGGAGGGACCTCAGGTGTTTGGGGGGGCTGCATTCGTTGAACTCTTCTGGTATTGCTGGATTCCTCTCAGCCTGCCCTTTCTGAGGGACTAAGGCAAGTTTGCCTACTCATGAGTAAGCGCACGACATGGCTCAGTTTTGCTTTCCATAGGGCTCCGTGCATTTTTTTGTTTTGTTTTTTTTGCCAATAACTTTTGATAGAAAGGAGATATTTCACTCAGGTGTTTTTCATTGCATTCTGCTAGAAATTCCACATCCAACGGTATATAACATGAAGGGGTTTTCCCTAACCAACGTGATTTTAGCGTGCCACCCCCCTAGCGATGCCACTGCCTTGAATAGCTGCTGCCAGTCATTGTTGACAGTATGGAACTAAACAGACCAGTGGCCTGATTTGGTAGAAGGCAGCTTCCTGTCTTAGACTTGTTAGAAAATGAACAATACCATTTATGGGCTACACCTAACCGGAATTCATGATGGTAGTGTCCTTTTGGGACAGATGGTGACTACTTATATTGTGCTCCCTGAAGATGTCTCAGGGAGCCCCACGGTTCCTAGAAGCACACTTTGAGAAAGGCTGCTCTACAGAATATGCACTTCTTATTTCAGGGTAAGTGCACTGCAATCCAAAATTGGCTTCCCACTGTTACCAATCAAGATGATCCGCCCACTACAAATCTTGCTCTTATCCAGTTTGATCATCTGTTTATTGGCTCTCATCTATCTCGTCATTGATCTTGGATACCAATTCAGCACAGCAGCATCTGAGTTAGATGAAAAGACAAAATAGAGCTGAGTTTCATCCACCTGTTGATACTATGCTCCAAATTTCTGGATCACTTCATTATGGGTGTAGTTAGGTTACTGAGTGTGCATTCATATAGAGCCGGGGTGCCCAAACATTTTGGCAGGGGAGCCACATCCTCTCTCTGACATGGTGTCGGGGGCTGGGGAAAAAATTAATTTACATTTAAAATTTGAATAAACTTACATAACTGAATACAAGTTATGAGACATAACTTATATGATTGAATGAATGAATTTTACTGAGGGCAATGATGCGCATGGGACAATCACGGATGTGCTTTTACCAAACATACAGACCAATCCTGTAAAGGGAGGGCAGTTTAACATCTCTTGACCACACACCTCTTGCTCAGAAATAAAACACTTGGAGACATAAATTGTTCAGAGGCAATTATGCCCATGGGACATGGGGGTAGTTAAAATAACACCAATCAGTTATGCTTTGAGACCAGTGAGACTCACCGTTCTTCTATTCTCCATAGGTAGGGTTAAGAGTGGTACGCACACAGACAACCCTGGATAACCTGAAGTGGCAGCTGCAGACACCTGAAGGTCTCTTAGTAGCTCAAGGTCTTGTGCAAAGTGAGGCCAGCCTTTTTTCACTGCCGCTCCTGCTTCACAGGTGTGAAGCAGCAAGCAGTGGAGAGAAAACTTGGCCCACGGTTTGTGTTGGGCAGTTGAGTTGCGCCAGTGTGGGCTCCAGCAAGTCTCATGTGGGCCAGAAGCTTGTTAGAGATTGGGGACCCCCCACAGGTCAGATTTGGGGTCCCCAAGGGTTGCAAACTGACCCCAGGCTGGGATTTGGGCACCCTTGATACAGAGTATTTAATAATAAAATTCATAATGACTATCTTTCTTTCCCTTGCCCCACACCATCCTTTCTGTTCGTTGCTACAGCCTGTACTTATAGAAAATTCTTTCTCACACTTCCCCTGCGTGTTCAATCACACATCCCAAGCTTGGAAGTCTTGGGCCTGATTGAGCAGCTCCTCCCACACACAACCTACTGGAGCGTGAGATAAGTCCCAGGCCTTTTTCCTTTCCTTCCTTTGGCGGGTCTGTATTTGGCAAGCAGCCTTGGAAGCCCAGCTTCCTTTGCTGCTGCCACCTTCTCCATCAGGGAAGAAGGGCTGAACAAGGGGCAGGATTATAAATTAAGAACTAAACACAGGACCTCCCTCCCTCTGTCTGTCATATGCTCCCAGCAGTCCAGAGCTTTTCTCCACTGCTTTTTTTTTTCCTTTTTTTCCCTTTTTTTTTTTAAAGAGGAGGAAGAGAGGGCGGCTTGCCCCAGGGCAGCTCACAAGTCAGGACCAACTCAGGTAGTCAGAGATCCAGGATGCGGTAGATACATCACTGTTGAGCTATCTATTTCTTAACCTTCCAGGTGTGTCTGTGAGATCTCCAGCTTATGGAAAGATAGGAAATAGATTATATGATAGTAGTAAATCTCAAAACTTGCAGGAATACGTGGAATAAAATGCGGATTAAACGGCCAAAGAAGGCAGCATCTAGAGAGTGTCTCTGTGAACCTACTCATTTACTATTGTGCAATTGGCAGTTGGCAAAGCATGACAGCCATAGTCTGTCTAGATGGGAGCCACAGTCAGGTTCAGTCTCGGCGTATCCTTGTTTCCAACTGATAGTGCAGGCCCTGTCACAGCATTGAGAATCTATCTGCAAAGCTTTGTGTATTTCAACTATGTGAAAAGCATGAGACTGCAAGTCTCCTCTGAGACTAAAAACATTCTTGTGAGCTACTGTACTTGTATTGGTGCTCAAGATCTGAATGTGAATTTTGAACTGCCGCCAAGAATAATAGCATAATATAGCATAATGGCTATATATCTATACAAGACTACTATATTACTTAGGTGTAGAATAGAAAAAAGCATTTACACTGCTGCTGAAGTTGGGGGTCTTCATTTCAGGTGACACTGAAAATATTTTCACATTTTAAATTTTTCTTTGGATTGTTCTTTTTCTCTTCCAGCAGATTATAATTCAGTCCAAGTTAGAGCAGTGTTTTTCAATCTGAGGAAGCGTCTTGATAAAGGGGAAGTTCTGTTTTTAGACACAGTAGCTAAAATAGTTAATGCAGTTTTGAATTCTGCAAACAATCCTTCTTGGCTTGAGACAATGAGGTAAAAAGTTGCTGCTGCAGCATTTTTTTCTGTGTGTGAACAATTAGTTTCCAGAAATTGTCAATTAAGAATAAGTAATGAAATATATAATATGAATGTATTTGTCAATAACCTAAAACAAAATTTATACTTCTGAAATTTTAAGCCCATATTGTAATGGTTTTGAAGCCTACTGAACTAGAGTTTTCACCTGAATTTTCTAGAAGTTTTCAAAGAGACCAATTCAGTTTAAAAGCCAGGTCTCCTAGCTTGAATATTATGGAGAATATTGTTGGATTTTTTTCTTGTTTAAAAACCACTCTAGGGGAAAATTCCATATTTTTGAAGAAAGGTCATTGCCTTTTCCACAGAATTACTGTGTGTTCATAGATATACCATTTTCCATTGACTAAGAGATCATTCTAGGGATAACCACAATGATAGAATTTACTTTTCAGCTGCTTGAGGGATATCTCCTTGTTAGTGCCTGTCTTCAGAGCAATTTGTGCCATATCATAGCTCACTGATCAGCAATAGGCCTTTTTAAAAAAGACAGTCACAGTTTTCTAACTTTCTGTCACTTAGCCAAATAAGGCTTTAGGAACTAGAGGCTGGTCATGTAATACAGTAATTAGACCATAAAAATGTGATTTTTATTAGTCACAGACAATAAGCTGCTCAGAACCCACAAATGGTAGAGTTTCAGATTCTTCATGGCATAGCATGTTTTCAGGCCTTCGTTTACAGTACCCTGTGTTGCTTTTCCAACTGGAAATTATGTATCTGGAAAATATGAATAGCTGGAAAAGTTTAATTTAATGATGGGGTGCAAGAGTCTATGGAGGATGTTTCCAAAGGCAAATTCCAATACTGAATTTGGAGACTATTGTTGGTTAAGAGAAGAGGAGATTTCCCTGAAAACAGGTTGTAAATATTTTAAAAAAAATCTCTAATTTGGGTTTCTGCAGCCTCTTCTTGTGTCCAGAAAATCTTTTTATATTCCATAACACATTCAGTTATCTAACAGGAACTCAGGAATTGTGTATTTACATGTGTCTCCCTACGTTGAATAATTACAACTTCTTGGATCACTATTTCTTGTGCAGTAAAAATGGGATTGTTGGTAGTAATTGGGCAGACAACTTTGAACCCCCATGTTATTTTAGCAAAAGTATTTTCCATTTGGGGAATAGAGCCTTACAGCCTAATCGTGAGCTGCCCAGCATGCAGGGCTGCAGCGGCACCAAAAATGGCTGTCGCCGCATCCTGTACACTCCAGGCAGCCGCCAGTGGCTCCTCGGAAGAAGGGGACTTTCATCCCCTTCCCCTGGGTAAAGTGAGTAGGCCCACAATGGGGCTGCTCGATTCTACGGTAACCCAAAGGTTGCCATAGAATCAGGAGCGACCAACCTCAAGAGCGACCAGCAACATGTTGGGCGACCAGCCTCCCTCCCCGCTCCCTCCCCCAGGAATGCCTCCGCCTACCTCTCCACTGCTTGGCAGTCCGTGCAACCGCCAAGCAGCACAGATCTGGCGCTCGCCCGGTGCTAGCTCAGCGCTGGCCAGCGTTGGGCTAGCACCAGTGGAGCATCAGTGCTAGGGCCCGTAAATGTGCCTTATGGCATGTTTGCAACAGTGCATGCCAGCAGTGAGCTGGCGCGCAAAGCTTAGGATTGGGTCATTAGTTCAGTGGCAGGGCATCTGCTTTGCATTCAGGTTAAATCTGTAGCATCTCCAGGCAGAGCTGGGAAAGTCTGAAAATCTGGGGAGCCACTTCTAGCATTGTGAACAATATTGAGATGTTATTACTTGGTATAAGGCAGTTTCTTCTGTTCCTGTCCACTTCTGATGTTCATAAAGTTTTAAATTGCTGGGCAATGTTGTAAATGTCATGGGGGACTTCAATCTGCTGTTGGCCCATAGGATAATGTTCTGCATTGTCTTGAATAACGTACAGTTATTTTTTCATACCTATAGCCATTTTGTTCAAGAATATTTTAGAACAGTGATTCTCAAACTGTGGATCCATGACCCACTGTGACCCAATTTTTGATGCTTCATGAAAGTGACAGGGTAGATTGTATTAGAGTATCAAGGATTAAACAACCTGCTACTTAGCAGTGCTAAGTGAGCAGTGCTGCCCAATCACCATTATAGCCACAGAGGCTTGAGTGACTGGTAAAATGAAACTGTTTTTTTTAGTTGGGTCCAATGCTAAAACATTTGAGAACCAAGCATAGACTGCTTGGTCATAATTAGATTATTGATATCAAGTTCCATTGAAGTGCATGGGATTGCATACTCTGCATTACAAATACATTAAATCTACATGTGTGTTATAACTTCCAGCTTCTATGTGTTTTCCAAATCTGTTTAGGGACTCTTGATCACTTATTAGGAAAGGAACCTATGTGTGTGACCTGGAAGAGTAAACAAAATAAGCACAATTACTTTTGAGAGCAGGGAAAGCAAGGCTGTTCCACTGATGACGTGGACTGAAAATCTTGCATCAAGTTGAAAGGTACAGTGAACTGGCAAGGAGTGCCCTGGACCCCATGTCTGCCCTTCATAAACAGACGCACTCCAGTTGTCGCACTTGCTGAAAATGAGTAAGAAGAGAATCGGAGCGGTGGCAGCCCCCTTCTTTCTCCAACACTGCTGGAGGAGCAAGGGGGGAATCTTGCTGCATCCACTTCTGCCTTTAGCCACCCAACTCCTTAGGGAAGGAGGTGGAGAGGTGGAGCTCCTCCATGTCCCTCACACTTCAATTTTTCTTTTCCCTTAATGTCAGCTACTCTCGGTGCAGCCTCCTTGTGTGTCCTGTTTCAAATGCACAGGAAGCGTGGAGCTAGCTGGGATCCCAGCGTACTTCATGGATCCTGTTCATTTGAAACAGGATCATTGTGAAACGGAGAACAATGTGATTTGTGCAGTAAGTACTGGAAAGAATTTTCATTTGAAAAATGCTCTTGAAATTATAATTGAACGTTTTGATAGTGGTATAATTTATAACTTGCTATTGGTTTCAAAAAAATTCTTTTTTCTTTTAAGTTTTTCCTTAACTGCCATAAATTTAAAAACTGATAATAAGATTGTCTATTTATTTTGTTCTTTCTCTCCATTTCTGGGTGTCATGCAGGAAATAAAGAAAGATGCAAAGAAAGACACTCTCACAAACAAAGCACCAGAGAAGTCTATACATGAAGTTTCCAATGGAAGCCCTTTACTTTTGTCTGAGACAATTATTAGAACCTCCAAAAAAGGTAATGTATATTTAAATACAGGCTCCAGTCAAGCACTTTAAATGAAAGTTAATATTTGCATATATTTGCCATACAGTTATATACTAGGCAAAATCTTTTTACATTCGAGGTGGAAGTAAATCCTCAGGCTGCTAAATACCCGATTCAAATATTTCAAATATTGAGGTTGTACAATCTTACTATCTGCTCATATCAACTCAGTTGTTAGATGAGAAACTGCCTTTTTTAAAGCCTAGTGCTTCAATCTTGATTGGAATTATTTTCATAAATAATTGCTTTACAGGATTTTATGAGATTTCTCATGAAGATCTGGGAACTTGGAAGACTATTAGATACTTCAGCGCAGTCATCCAAGTAAATGCATTTCTTAAAAGTCCCTTGTTCTCTATTGCACAGTGACTTTTACTGTCATGTGGTAGGATCTATATGTAACATTTTATTTTAAAATATTTGTATCCCAACTTTCCCCTTACATCTAAAGTGCTTGAAGCGCTCAACAGCATAGAAATTAACATAATGCAATCTATGAAATTACATAAAATACAATATTGAATGTAATTTTTTAAAAAAGTACAAAGGATATTTTAGGATTATCTGGCCAACAGTTAGAAGAATTTGCTCTGCCATTGTCTCCCAAGAGTTTTGATGGCTGTGAGTGAGAGGTAAAAGTTATTCCATCATGTAACTGAATGCCATTGATGACCAGCTTTCAACACAGGCAACATGCATGCCATGGTACTCTTACAGTTGGTAAATGGCCAGCTGTAGCCATTTACCAGCTGAAGCTGGATAAACGTTAGTAATCAATTGTACGGTTGCTTGTCATTCAGTAGTGTTGTTTCATAAATAGTTTTGTTATAGTGGATATGTATGTTATCCACTTATACCTGTTTTGAATATATATGGAGTTTCTTACCTCATTACTTCCTGGCAACAGGTCTCACGTTGACTAGTAATGTCTAATATAGGTTTTTTCTTATTTTCTTCTATCATAGTACAATTAAATAAACTGGAATGTGGCTAATATAGTTCTTTACTTAACATACAAAGGTTAGAAACCTTGAACCTACTAAATAGAATATATTTTGCTTGAAAGAAAGCATACACATGTGATTTTGACATAGCTGTTTTGCCTCACTGGTTTACACTCTCCAGAGAGATTGAAAACCTTCAACAGAGAATTTATATTTCAGGAATAAATGCTGTCATCTGTACCTTGGAGATTTCTGTTATCTCAGAACTAAGTGTTTTGTAACTACAAAACTTTAAAGTGTGCTGTTTAACGTAGTTAGAAACTGCTTCTTTTGTGTTGCAACTTGGAAGTCTTTTGAACAATTTATTAGAAACAAGTTTTAGCCTATTGTTCCACCAAGCAGTAAAACACGAGTCTGATTTCATCAAAAGGGCTGAACCTAGACCATTTCTGATGGCAGTAATATTGCCTCTGTTGTTTTTTGTGATCGTTGCTGACAGTATCCTAAACCCACTAGGAACAGTTTTCTGACCATCTAACTCACGGGTGTCAAACATAAGCCCTGAAGGCTGAATGCAGGCTGAATATGGCCCCTGGAAGGAACTTATCTGGCCCCTGTTATAATTGGGTTCTTTCAGCTTGATAATTGGACTCTCTCATAACTTGAAAATATGAACAAGATTTGCACATTTTGTTTTCTGTCATTTGCAGCTAACGAGTTTCTGTCTGAGAACAATGTGTTCATTTTGGCCATTATCTGCTTAATGATGTCATTTTCTGCATAATAACATCACTTCCGACCCTCAGCAGGAACCATGTACAGGTTGAGCCTCATTATTCACGTGGGTTCCATTCCAAGCACTCATGTGGATGGCAAAGAACGAACTATAGCAAATTAATTTAAAAAACAAAGTTTCTTTGCTCTGGTGATTTAAAAACAGCCTTGCTGACCTTTGTGATGTAAGATAAGAGTCATTAAGAAGACAATCCATTAGTCCTCCTCCAAGTGCTTCACCCAGTCCCTCCCTTCCCCAATGCAAATGTGCTCAGGGGGAAGAGAGGGGTCTGCTGGAGAGAAAAGGATTGATGGATTGTCAGCCAGCTGCCCCCTCTCTCTCTCTCTCTCATTAACGAGGCTATTGTTAAAGGACTGTTCATTTTTTTAAACTGATTTTAAAGGGATGTATTTTTCCCCTTCTCCAGGGATCAGCACATTCCTTCTCATTTGCAGTGGCCATTCATGTTGAGTCAAATCCTTGTATAAAAAATCCGTGTATAAATAGGCTAGACCTGTATACTAACTTCTGTATGAAACAAGTTTGACATCCCTGATCTGAATTGTAATTCCACTTTACCCTGGCACTCAGTATATGGTTTTGCTATACTGGTGGTTTTGAATGTATCATTCCATTCTTAGTACCATAGTTTAGCAAACAGATGGATCCTTTTACTGCTACTCTAGATCACCCTCTGTCTACTTAACAAATAGCTCAAAACTTAAGTTTTGCTCATCCTTAGTTACTGTGATTTTGTTTTGTCCATCCCCCCCACCCCCCACTTCTGTCTCTGCAATGTTATTTTAATCTGTTTCTGTTTGAGGGAGGGAGGAAGATAGAAGATAGATATGAAAGGAATTCTGGAGACAGTGGAGGGAAGCATGTTGAATGAGAACTCAGGATGTTCTTGACTTGAAACGATAACGGAAGGAAGAAGGAGGACAAATAGACTTGTAAGATATGGGACTGGATTGAAAATTGGGAGGGGAAAGATTTTTTTTCTGCTGTAATTGCTGGAACAGTTCAGTTTCTGAGAAACTGAACGTTAGAAAATGTGAGAATTGCATTAACAGTAAGCCTTATTCCACTGTGGACGCCAAATCGCTCTGGGGAAATTCCCTACAGAGAAGTATCAGATCTCTAATTCCCTGATGATTATTTGAGAACTGACTTGTCTTCCTCATTGAGTCTTTGGCCACATGCCTGCAGAACAAAGTAAAGAGGTAAACAATCTCCCCTTAGATTGCTCTTGAATGGCACTCATGTATTTCCTTATTTTACTTTCTTCAAAGTCATTTTAACAATAATTACATTTAAAGAAACACATTTATTTCTGTGAGCATAGATTGAGAAAATATGACTAACATTTCCAAGCTTTACCATACGTATGTATTAAAGCTGGTATTTTCATATCTCCCACTGTGAAAGATGCTGAACTTTCCATCAGTTATGTATGTAGCATTTATCATAGAAGGATAGTGATATCAAAAAGTTACAGAAGCGTAAAATTACTTTGACAGCCATTCCATTCTTGAATTAAGTAGATAAGGTGCCAGCTGCAGAAAATGGCATTATTGCACTTGTAAATAAAGGATCTTGCAGTGGTTTGCTCCGCTTTTCCACTGTTTGGGTGTGTCCACCTCAATAGCGAATTCTGTTATAATACAGAAATAAAATCAGCAACTAAACTTTAGGCATAGCTTCATTTTTATAGTTACAAGTTGGGTAAGCAGTAGTTCCCGTTTCCCCATTTAACCAAGAAAGAACAGTTTGCCTATACAGGAAATCACTTTGGCTTTTTCTGAACAATTGAAGCCTCTGCTTAATTTGAAGCAAACTACCTAACTTGCCAGGTCACAATTGGGTGGATGGATCAAGCAGAGAGCTGACCGCAGTTTATTGCTTAGAGTTGTAACTGTAAAACAGTACAGTACACCTGCTTTCAGATACTATCCCAGGAACAGACTGTTAAAACAACTGTCCTATAGGGTGAATTTGCACATCATATTTTGTATCCAAATGTAGTGAAACTACAAGTTTCAGACACCAACACTTCTTATGGACTGAAATCTATCATTGTGCCTTCATATTATGCAGACATTAATTACAGAAGAATTGCTGTAAAAGCTACAGTGGGTTACAAATCTATAAAATTAAACACACAAACTTCCAATTAAACTGACTGCTGCATGGAGAACATATGTATCAATTTCACATGTAGGTCTTTTTCTCAGGTACTAGTTTTAAAAGCATTTGTGCCCTGTGCTGAATTGCATCAACCTTCGTTAGGTAAATCTGCAATGACATATACAGTGGAGCACTTTAGGTATTAGAGTTGCTTGTGTTTCTGTCCTGTACTATTTTTTCTGTAATCTAGTATATATTTGCACTAATGCAGTTTCTCCAATAGAGAAGCGATGGAGGGAGTGTCTTAAATTTGTGTTTAATGATCCAGAGCTTTGAAGATGCAGATTGGCATAAATATTTGAGAACACTGGCATGATATAAACAACTGCTTTTGAGTCTCATAAAATCCTATATAACAGATGTGGGAAGACTTCAGACTTGCATTGTGTCCCTTTTTAAAAACACTAGAATCCCTGTTGTGTGATAATATATGAAGTTTATCAAGCAACAGTGCATACTTGGGATCTCTTAGTATTACCCATTTGTGTTAGTGCACCCTGAAGGTGTACTTAAGGGCCCAATCTTATTCAACTCTCCAGCGCTGATACGGCTGTGCCAACAGGGCATGCACTGCATCCTGCTGAAGGGGGGCAGTCATGGAGGCCTCCTCTTGCTAAGGGAATGTTTGTTCCCAAACCTCAGGACAGCAGTGCAGCTGCATCATCACTGGAAAACTGGATAGGATTGGGCCCTAAGAGTGTAAGAAGTGTCTTGCTGGATCAGACAACATGTTACCTCATCCAGTATACTTTGCAAAAATTCCTGCAATTTCTATATGGATCACTTTCCACAGCTTGCCCACTCTTGCTCTCTAAGGCTACTTTTTTAATACAGGCATCTCCATTATCTGTGTGGGGTACATTCCCCCCCCCCGCAGATATCAGAAACAGCTGTTAAAGGGTAACTCTTTCTCTGCACTATATCCTCTCCCCCTGTGCCCATCACCTTTATCTTCTTTACAGTTGCACTAATAATAAAGTCTCTTTTACCAAATTTTCTGAACATGGAAGTTTTTAGGAGGACAAGCAGGCAGGTAGCCTGAATGCTATAGAAGACTAAACAAACGTTGATAGGAAGCTCTTCCTCTTTTGGTGTAGTTGTCTCTAGCATTCAGGCTGCCTGCCTGCCTGCTTGTTGCCGTATAAGCTTGCATGCTTAGAGCATAAAGCATTGGTAAAAGGAAGAGACACTCTTCCCTTGTGCAACTGTAGAGAAAATGAACAAAGGTGATGGGCAGGGGGGCATGGAGAACCAGATCCATTGATGCTGGATTCACAGATATGGGTGGAGCACCTGTACTTCTAGAACAGCTTTACACAAAAGTTGAATTGAACAAGCTGCAGTTATACATGTGTAACCCTATGAAGGGGGAAATTATGGTTCCACGTGTGTGGTCAAGGAACAGTTTTGGACATATTTACCACAAATCATGAAAGCCTGCCCATTTTTTTTAGACGGTATCTACTAAATCTTTTGTGATAAATTGACACCATTGAAATTTGAAACATATTATTTAAAACAAATGGTTGTGAAAATACTCCTCCTTACTTGAATGGCATATAGGCTAAAGGGGCTATTATTTATGACAATATGCCATCTATGCAAGCTGAGACAAATGATATGAGTGTCTTTTTAAAAATGCAGAACTTTTTATAATTCCAAGATGGTTTGGTCTATCTAGGGACAGTCTCTGTCTATAGTTGCCTTGAAAAATGTTGTAGAATATTGTTGAGTTTAGTGAAAGAAATGAAAAAATTCATGAAGGTATCACAGAGAGAGCAGTGCTCCCTGATGGCTGGTTAGAATGAATATGTCCGTACCATGCAGAGCAATATAAAGGGATTATGAAAGTTTCCAGGTAGGAAAGCTATTTGTTGATGGGGGGGGGGGATTGAGGTAGGGCAGCAGTTCTCAAACTCTCTGGGAGTGTTTGTGCCACAGTAAGTTGTTGTGGGGGCGGGGGAAGGCAGGATCGCGTTGCTAAGGGGGGCGCAGGAACTGGCATTTACTTACCAGTCCCTGAAGAAATCTCCTGGGGGTGCGGGAGTCCTGCGCAAACATCCACAGGGCTCCCTGAAGCTTAAAAAGTGAAAGCAGAGCGATCGTGCTCCGCCTCGGCAAAACCAGAATTGAAGCGCGATTGCTCTGCTTTCACTTTTTAAGCTTCAGGGATTCCTGTGGATGGTTGCGCAGGGTTCCCCGCACCCCCAGGAGGCTGCTGCAGGGACTGGTAAGTAAATGGCAGTCCCTGCAGCCCCCTTAGCGATGCGATCCTGGGGATCGCGTTGCTGCCTGCCCCCACCCCTTCAGGGGGCAGAGGCCAGGGCCCTCAGGCTGGGGTGTCATGACACCCTAGTTTGAGAAGCCCTGAGGTAGGGGGAGAAGATAAGAATGGTTGAAACCAGACCAGTACATACAACAATCTGAGATAGCTGTTGGGAGAGGAAGCTCTGGAGGGAAGGTTCCAGAAACCAAGGATTAAAACATTTTATTCTGCTTTTTGTGTGGTGCTTGTGGAAATAACGGAACACAACATATGGTATGTGGCAGCTGGCCCCTTGAATTCTGGGGCACCGGAATGGAAAGGAAGCACACTCTGTTACAACAGCAACAACTTTTAAAACCTAGTAGTTTTTAATAGCATTTCAGGGTGCCAAGTCTTGTACCAAGCATTTCATTTTAATTCTTTCTGTGATTCCACTTTTATGTAAGATTTTAAATGTCACTGTATGTCAGAACGAAACTATAAAATGAAAAGGGAAATTGACTAGGCCAAGCCATTGTGCTGAGAGTTGTACAAAGTAGGCCAATTTTGAGGAAAAAGTGGAGCTCAACAAGTGCTCCAGAGGCAGCCCCCCCAATAAAAAAAATAAAACAGGCTTGAGCTGGTAATGCAATTTTTTTTCTTTTTTAGATGTGTAAAGCTAGGTGGGTCCTGATAGTGATATGGTTTAAATATAAGAACTTAAATTGCAATGGGCACAGGGTAGGGCTGAAAATCTTACTGATTTCTTTTGTGGGGAGGTATTATTGCAGGCAGGCTACAGAGAAAATTCACTTGGTGGAACAGGACGAGCTTCCTCATTTATTTGTTTTACGTTAATTTATAATTTATTTTAATTTACTTTAAATTAAAATAAATTATTTTAATTTACTTTATGATGTCACTTCTGGTCATGACACCACTTTCGGTGGGTCCCAGATAGACTGACATTCTAAAAAGTGGGTCCCAGTGCTAAAAGTTTGAGAACGACTCCACTAGAATAATGTTTGTATCTGCTCTTTGAGAGAATGGCCTTTATCATAGTTTCTAGACACTTGAAATATTGCATAAGAGAGAGAGAGAGAATAATAGCTTGAGACGTGGCTCATCAATTGCCTTTGTAGAGCAAAGTATGTTTCATGCTTATAATGAGCTGCAAACAGGAAGCTACACCAGGGAGAAGTTAGTATCAACTTTTCTAGCCATACTTGGATCATGAATCCAACAACAATAGTGCAAATTCAGCTTGGGAGATGAGAGATTTCATTTGGAATATCTGTGTCAGGAAGCCACCAGATGAAAGGCCAGTCTAGCAGTCTTTTTAGGCCGTAGCCGTATGGCCGCATAGTGGAGAGAAAACTAGCCTGAAAGGATTTGCAAACAAGAGAAAAGAAGCTGGGGGAATGTGAAAAGAATAAGTAAAAAGGCAGAGGTGATTCAGGTTTATAGGTGAGGATGGAAGAGTTTTGAAGATATATGCTGTGCTCCAAGATGTGGGGCAGAAGGGTGGTTCTTTCTGGTGTGGAGTGGATGGGGGGAAATAGAAGATGAATAATAGAAGAAGAATATGGGGAAAACATATTTATGGACCTATGATGGGAGATTATTTATGAAGGGACAGTTCAAAAGACGCGTGAGAGTGTCACTCAATCCTTCTGTATATTTTTTCAAATGTCTTTGAAAGCATTAAAACAAAGCCTTTTAACTTCTTAAAAAGACACAGTTTTTGTAAAACTAATGTTATAAGTGGGTCTTAACTGACTGCCACACATTCATTCCAGAGAAAATTTATTCTGTATTTTCTAATTAATGCAGTGATGGGCGATTTTTCCTGCACATTTTTTGCCATGTAATATTTTTGATTGCAGGTGCTGGGATTCAAGTCTGTGCTTACACTTAATTGGAATATAAAAGTTTGGATCCTGACATTTTAGGAGGCAGCTTGACTTATTTGAAAACACAAAAGGCACAGGGAGAATGGAATGCACAGTTTTGTGACTTTGAATGCAGTAACTTTAAAAATCATGATGGGACAACTATTTTTTTCCATGGGATCTTTTTAGAGTATTCCTTTCATGTTTCTTTTCCCCTTTTTTGTAATATGTCACATGGAAGCTGATCCTAAATGCGAATTATGGGATATACTATGTCCTTTACAATGGCTGCCCCCTTGTGGTAGATTGTGCAAAGAGAATACAGTAGTGGTTAGTTGTCCCTTCTATACAAAGTACGAATAATATAGGAAAAGCCTATCACAGAACACTATCACAGAAAAGTAAGACTTCTTCTCATGCAAGAGCTCACATTTGTGGCAAGATGTAAAAGGGGGGTTCTTTCTAGCTATCTGCATGATAGATGAGCTTTGGATCCCTGCGTAAAAGTAACAAATTCTCAAATGAATTTGGAGTTTCAAATGAAGAATTTTTCAGCTTCAGAGTTGTTTAACTTTGGAATGCAGCAGGTCCTGTGCAATGTATTGACTTCCATATATGTATGATGGAACAGCTATTTTTTAACTCCTTCTAGCATGTTTCTGTACTTTGCCTAATGGTGAAAAAAAAGCCAGAATCCAAAGAGCTTCTTTAGGAAATGTTTTCGATATTTCCAGTTTTTCTTTTCTTCCATATGTAGCATCAGAAATATGATTATAGCCACAACTTTGACCATTTTTTTGGCCTTCTTGACACAAACGCATTTTGCTACCAAAATTAGTTTTCTCATTTTCATATTTGTCAAATTCGAAAGTAGCAGCTTTAAAATTACAGAATGAACATGTCTACTCAGGTCAGGTTTGTAACTATCTAGTCCAGAAACACATTTCAAACGTACCTGTATGAGAACTTTTATTACAGGAATCTGTTCTAGGTGCTGACACAACACAAGGGCAGTATCACAACATATTGGAGTCACAGCTGCTACAGAAGTGCTCTTAGCTGCTGCCACCTCAGGGTACAAAGGTCACTGTTGCACTAGTAGATGTACCTTTACACAAATCTACTGCCCATCTTTAGGCAACAAAAATATACATGTGGATATCTGTTGTTTTTGCCCCCGGGGGCTGGGGATAAGAATAGGCCCTCGGTTTGGCTGTACTTGTCGTAAGAGGCGACTAAACAGCCACCGGGTAGATGGGACTCGTCAGCCTGGGAAGGCAGCTCATCTGAGAGAAGGAAAACTCTGATCCCAAACCTCCACTGCCTTGTGGCTACATCCAGTTATGGAAAAGGCTTCAGGAGTCAACCTCGAGGCAAAATCCGGAGCCGGAGTCCCTGAGGCAGTTCATGGCTGAACACAGTCATGTTCTGGCAACTCCTGCGACGCCGCTGGAACCAACCGTATTGGCCTCTGCCTTTCCATTGGACCATTTCAGCGACGTGGAGAGGGGGGATTTGCTGCATGGGTAACAGCCTATCCTCCATACCTACTTTACCCAGGCTTCGCGCACTGGAGAGGACACTCTGTTCCAGAACCACTGTTCAGAGCGTGACACCATAGTCTTCCGAGACTGAAGGATGCCAACATTTCATCTGTTGTTTTGATATCCAATCGCTGACAAGTTGAGAAAAGCCTGGCTTCATTGGTATGGCCATGTTTTGCGTGCCAACTGTGACACTGGCGCAGAAGTGCCTTCAATTGGAGGTCAACAGCAAACAACTGACGGGTTGATCGAAGCAGCGCTGTCTTGACACGCTGTATGGTGACATGAAAATCACCCGTCTACACCCAAACCAAGCCTGCGACCAAGAGAAATGACAATTCCAGTCCAAAATAGCGGACCCTGCTACCACACAGGACAAACACTAAAGAAGAAGACTGTCAATATACATGGTAAGAACATGAAAAGAGCCCTCCTAGATCCGGCCAAGTGCCCATCTTATCCAGGTCCTTGCATCTTACTGTGGCCCAGCTAATGTCTTTGGAAGCACTCAAGACAAGATACCCATATCCTCTTGCCACTCCTTTGCACCTGGCATTCAGGGATAGGCTACCTCTAAAACCCAGAGGTTGCATATAGTTGTCATGGCTTGTTACCTGTGATGGAACTTTTCCTCTATAAATCTGTCCAATCCCCTTTTAAAGCATCTAAGGCCAGTAGAATAGGGTTCATAGGACATGTGTCTTCCCTCCCTTACCTCCCCCCTTACCTCATCCTGAACAGTGAAAAGAACTGTAGTTTTTGTATCGTTGTTCAATTTGCCACTATTAATAGTTTCTCAATCACTTACACTAGGCATTTGTCTGGGTCAGTCACTCCCACAGTAATAGGTATCTTTGTTACAGTGTAATATATTAAGCATATGGCTTTGTTTTTTGCCGCAGAGATAAAAATGAGAATAGCAGCTGGATCATGACCAGCTCATAGATTATTTATGTAGATTTCTTTGCAAAGAAATTCATTTATCTCCTTTGGAGACAGTATGGTGCTCATTTGTATTGTCTGGCTGCCTTTGTTTATTTACCGCTGCCTTTCAGGTCGGGGCTAATGAATTCCTTAAAGATTTACATGCATTTTTATAAATCTTTACTGGTATACACTTTTCAATCCAAACACTGAAATCAAGGGCAAACTTCATAAAGGTGGAGGGAGATATTTGTTTTTATGCAACTCTGAATTTCTGTCAAAGCAATTCCACTGTTTAAGTAGCACAAACGTAGCACATGATGACAACAAAAATCTTGTATGAGTACAAATCAATTTTTGATTGAATTGCATAATATAATAAAATGTACCATCTGGAAGTGATTTCAGGTGTGTTTGATACATTTTCATTATGGCAAACATACTCTTATTATATTAACGATCATTTACTAAAAGATCCTGCAACCACATTTTTGTCTTCCCATTTCACACTTTGCATTTACATCATTATACCTATGCCAAAATCTGCCTCACAAGACTGCACAAGAGAATAATCAGTTGTCAGCTCATGCTGTAGAATCCTTCTTTGGCATACAAGTGCCTAGTTTGTACATTCTTCCATGTTAATGCGACAAAAAACTTGAAGTAATGCAGAATTTATCTACAAGGTGTTGGGTAAAGTAAAATACTGTATAGGGTGTGATTTTAAACCCATACTAAGTGGTTAAACCACTTTAATGTGGTTTAATGGTAGTTAATGTAAGCAGTGCATGGACAGTGCATGTGAGCTCACAGTTAATGTGAGCAGTGCGTGGACAACTTACTGTGTTACATGGTGATCCTAATCATGTCTACTCAGAAGTAAGGCCCACTAATCAATGGGCTTACTCCCAGGAAGTGTGCATAGGAGTGCAGCCTTAGTAACTCATGAATATACAGTGATTTAAAACAAGCCCTTTAATTTTTAATATTGACTCTGAAATATATGGTTCTGGAACATAAGCTATGGAAATCTATAGCCTGATCGTCAATCTGTTTACTTGGAACCAAGTCCAATATACTATCTTCACTGAGTTTTATTTCCCAGTAAATCAGATCCTGTCATTAGAGCTGCAAGTTTCAGTCCCCATGTTTCAGTTTTTGTATATTGAAGGCACTTTCCAGTTATAGAATTATAAGGTGGGAAGGATTTATGGGAAACTCTAAAACAATTTTAAAGTGTTTTGAAATGCTAAACCATTTTTCTTTAAACCACCTTGTTGTAACAATTACATCAAGAATTTGCACGCTCAAACACTATGCAAATACTGAATATGAATTATATTTGCATATTACTAAACTCACCTTATAAATAACTTTTGGAGTTACTGATGAAAGTGCAACATAACTTGCAGTGTAATAAACAAAATCTATTACTCGGTGTTGGAAGGAAAGGCCATCTTTAATATTTTTGTTTTTGTTCCTTCCATGTTACAGTAACCAGTGAGTACTGAAAAACTGCACTTCCGTCTGATTAAGGACCAGAGCATGGACAAAGTAAAAAAAAGATGAATATCAAAGTGTAGCCTTATTTAGCTTGCAAATTTATTTTGGCTGGTGAAAAATGCATATATAACATATGCAAATGTGTGCAAAACCAAAATAAACAGAAATAAAAGAAAAATAAACCTAAGAATGTCAACAAACATTGTAGAAGGTTAGATGAAACTGGAGAAAAGAGGAAAGCACATGGACATAATTTGAAATGTTGTTTTAATTTAAAACAGCTGAAAGAGCAAAGTGATGAAAGTCAAAGTATTGCTGTATCTTGTACCAACTGTTGAAGATCCATGCTGCTGATAAGCTTTGACAGTTAACTTGGGCAACTGGTTCCTCAAAGCAGAATCTCAAAACAAAGAGCACTCTATAGCAGTGTTTCTCAAACTGTGGGTTGGGACCCACTAGGTGGGTCACAAGCCAATTTCAGGTGGGTCCCCATTCATTTCAATATTTTATTTTTAATATATTAGACTTGATACTACCATGGTATATGACTGCATTTGGGAAAATGTTACATTACTGTACTTTTAACAAACTACTATGTATATTCGTTTAACAATTATAGTCAATGGGACTTAGTCCTGGGTAAGTGTGGGCTGGATTGCAGTCTAGGATTGTTACAAATTTTCCTGTTTGATTATGTTACTTCTGGTCAGGATTCTCATTCTAAAAAGTGGGTCCCGGTGCTACATGTGTGAGAACCACTGCTCTATAAAAATAGAAAGGAATTTGAACAAAGTCTCCTCAAGTATCTTAGTGGACTGACGAGTTCAGTTCTCAACCTAGAGCCCAATCCTGTGCTTGGCGGCACGGCTTTGTGCCACAGAGCACTACAGCATGTTTGCAAGCCTCTCCGCCAGGCTCCCATCTGTGCTAGCCGAGCACCGGCTGGTGCTGGGCTAACGCGGGGCAGTTGCCCAGCCTCCATGGCTCAGCGGTCTCATGGACTGCTGAGCCATGATAAGCAGGGGCAGGGACGGGGCAGGAAGGAGGCCAGCGGTGGGCGGAGAGAGGGTGGGGAGGAGGTGTGACGTGGAGGTGTGATGTGGGGAGGGGTGTGGGCTGGAGGCATGCAAGAGAGAGGGAGGGAGGCGGGTCTGCAGAGCTCCGCAGGATCCAAGGCGTTCGTGGAGGGCTCTACACAAGTGCCTTTACCATTGCGGAGCTGTTTACCTTACCCACAAGGGGACGAAATTCCCCTTCTCCCAAGGCACCTCCCGCGGTAGCCCGGGGCGTACAGGATCTGGCAGCAGCTGTTCTTGGTTGCACCAGGATTGGGGTTCAGGATTGGGCTGTCTGTCAATAATATGTGCTTCTTTTCCATCAGTATAGAGCAGAGGTGCCCAAACCCCGGCCCTGGGGCCACTTGTGGCCCTCGAGGACTCCCAATGCGGCCCTCAGGGACACCCCAGTCTCCAATGAGCCTCTGGCCCTCCAGAAACTTGCTGGAGCCTGCACTGGCCCAATGCAACTGCTCTCAGCATGAGGGCGACTGTTTGACCTCTCACGTTAGCTGTGGGATGAGGGCTTGCTGCTTGCTGATTCACATCTGTGATGCAGTAGCAGCAGCAAAGAAAAGGCCGGCCTTGCCTTGTGTGAGGCCTTTTATAGGCCTTGAGCTATTGCAAGACCATCATTCATTTTATAATTTCCACCTCTAGTATATTAATTTATGTAAACTTATGTAAATTTATTCAAATTTAAATGTAAATTCATTCTTTTTTTCCTCAGCCCCTGCACAGTGTCAGAGAGATGATGTGGCCCTCCTGCCAAAAAGTTTGTACACCTCTGGTGTTACCAAAAAGGCTGCTTTGTTTAGGGGAATTAGTATATTAGCCTTTTGGAAACTTTTGGGACCATAGGCTGGATACCAAGACAGCGTTAAGCAAAGAGATCCCTTGTCTAGCTTAATGAGGAGACTGGGAGAAAGGGAACTTTCAATCAAAGGATTATATTTTTATTGCAAAAACACACAAAGGTAAACATAATACACCTGGAGAATTGATAAGTATATATTTCTAGTACTTGTGTATAGTGTACCTAGCTAGTGGTGGATGCATGTGCTATGTATTTGGGTGCATCCGAAAAGGAATCAGAAATGGATAGGGTGTAGGGAAGTATTTAGGGGTTCCTTAATCTACTAAACCCAGTTGCTGACTAAAGATGGGGAAGAAGGGAGGAATAGATAGGGAAGAAGGTAGGGAGTATAAACGCAAGATATATTTACCTGTCAGGGGGGGGGGGCAGTTGGAGGAAGAGTCCCGTGTAGGACCGCTCCCGCAGGAGGGCAATCAGAGAGAGAGAGACATGTGCTCTGAGTTCTCTCTTATAAGGGTTGTCTGACCTGGAAGTTGATCTAGAAATGACCGGAAGTATCCCAGAGCTGTGCACATGCTCAGTAACACCCAGGTGAAAAAACAGCAAAACCTGACTCTGGGGGAGGGAGACAATCTGCATAAGGTGCTTAAGAATACAACAAAAGAACAATAGACCTTTTCCTCTGGAGGTGCAGGCTTGTTTTGCATAATCAGGAGACACAGTGATTAGGTTCTGCAAGGGAGTGGGGATTGTGTAATTCATGTGTTTGTAGCTTGGCCATGGCCCTTAGAAACATGTGCTGGGGGAGGAGTGGCCTGCTTGCTTGGTCTGTATGATCCAAAATAATATAACCAGATATAAAAATCACAACTTGGAAGGGAAAAGGGGATTTTCACGTAACACTGGTATAAAGACTATAGTCCCCTGCTAACTGGGCAAAGAAAAACCTTTTAAAGTGATGTCTTATATTTAGCAAAGGGAGAGCTATTTTTCCTCTTCACCCCAAAGTAACAGGGGCTGTCACAGATGTGTTTTTTAAGATTATGAGCTCTGTGGGAATAGAAAACTATTTTTTAGTGACATAAACCACATTGTTATCTGTCACATTTAGGGACAGAAACCACTACTTTTTATTGAAAAGCAGTATATAAATATTATCAATCATACGTATGATGAATCCCCTAAGACTTTCTCAAGAGATGATAGGCTTGGTTAACTAATTCTACAAAAGGGAGTAATAGTGAACATGGTGTGTTTCTGGATGATAGGTGGACTTTTAACGTTATGTACCATATACTTTTAATGTTATGCACTAAAAAGCTCACAGTTCATATATGGTAGATACTCGACTATGAGGCAAGAAATTTATTCCAATAAATCAAGTGTAACTCATCTCCTCACCTTATCTGCGGGTCACTCAGGGCTATTCAAGCAGCCAGGGAAAATCCAGAAGAGAGCAAGAGGACAATGCAGAGATAATTTAAGAGCTATTAGTCTCCAGGGCAACTAGAGCATTAGTCTCTGAAAGCTGCAGCCAAAGTTAACCCTTTCACTCCTGCCTCCTGACACAAAAGTAAGCCAGTGCTCAAGGCTTCCATTTAAATCAAGCAAGCTTCCTTCATTTTGATAGGATTACACTCAACCCTTCTGCACCTTCATCCCATTTTGCAGAGGTCTGGTTTTTAAAACACCAGGATGTAATCCTTATTTCCATTTGAAACAAAGTCCCAGGCTACAATTCAGTGCACCATTATTTAAGAATAACACCCATGGAAAGCAATGAGTTTACTTCTGAGTAAATTGGGTTGCAGAACTGTGTAGCTGCGCTTGCTCATGCTCATTCCCTGTTGCTTGTCTCTCCTCTGTGAATTGAATGGCACACTCCCAGTTGTATGTTATATGTAGAGCCTCTGTCTTAACACACCAGCACCCTAAAGAAGGATATGATTAATGACTCTGCTGGTATGTTTACAGTGCACTTACTCTGATAGTGTTTACAAAAAGGTTGTGAAGACTAGAATATAAAAAGTTAATGAATAAAAATGTATCTTATGAACTTTTACTATATTTTTAATAAATTAGAGACTGTACAGTTCTTGGGTAACAATTACTGGTAGGTTATTTTTAAAGATCTGGCCTCAGCTAAAATCAGACAAAATTATAGTCAGAACCCCCTCCTCCCCTCCCCCCGACTTAGCCAAGGATTATAGAAAATTTCATGATTTTGGACTCAAAAGTCGCCCTCAACTTATCTGTGAGGTTGACATACTTAAGTATCTACAGTAAATCCACACTGCGAAAACAAAACTGTGCATTAGCACAGGGACACTGAATCAATTAACATAAGGTATGTGTTTGATTGTCTTTATTAAAAGACGTGGACATTGTCTCATGTTGTTCAATTGGAGCTGATCTCTGCCAAGTCTTGTGGACGCTGTCAAGGCACAAACAAGAGATTGGATAAAGAATGAGAATGAGGAGGCTGGAATATGAAGCAAAATGAGACTGGAAACTCTGGTCATAGAGCAAAATACAGCAGGCTGCGTTTCTGGTGACCAGAAAATTAGTGGTTACAGATTCATGTTGTAGAAATCATTGTGTAGAGGAGGGAATTTCAGCAGGTGCAGCTTGTCATCTGTGAGATAACAAGCTACACCTGCTGGAATTCCTTCTTCTACACAATTGTTAAAGGTACAAGAGTCCTAAAGTTGAAAGACTGGCCACTCCTGGTGTAAATGAAGCCAGCAGTTTAGTCACCATTTTATTCCTTGGCCTGTTTGTCGTGTCTGCCAGTCCTGAGAAATTTGCAGGCCAGACTGCAGTTACACCTGTGCACCAGTTTTGCTTGCAATGTGGCATGAAAAAATACATGACAGTGTAATTGAAGGATAACGAGTATCTAATCTGAAAACCTTTAGTTGAAGTGATTGTGTATTACAGAGGAAAAAAAAAACAGGCTTGACAGACATAAAATAAATTGAGCTTGTAGCACTATAAATCAAAAGGAGGAGATGGCTGTTTTATTCCTAGAATCTAATGGCTGGAATTATCCCAAAGGACAAGTAACTCATCCATTCCCCCTCCCTCTAAGCCTGAAGGCAGCATGATGAGTCAGTCTTATGTTCATCAAAAAAGAGAGCTGTGAGACATTCCCACCATGCAACAAGCATCTTTGTCTCCCTGCTGTCTTACTGACTCTTTAAAGCAGAGGTGTCCAAAATTTTTGGCAGGAGGACCACAGTGTCTCTCTGACACTGTGTCGCCGGCTTGGGGGGGGGGGAAGAATTAATTTACATTTAAAATTTGAATAAATTTACATAAGTTTACACAAATGATTATATTAAAGATGAACTTATATGAATGAATGAAGGTCTTGCAATAGCTCAAGGCCTATAAAAGGCCTTGCACAAAGCAAGACTGGCCTTTCCTTTGCTGCTGCTACTGCACCACAGCCATGAAATAACAAGCAGTGGAGGGAGCCCTCATCCCACAGCTAACGTGAGAGGTCAAACAGTTGCCCTCATGCTGAGAGCAGTTGTGTCAGGCCTCCAGAGGGCCAGAGGCTCATTAGAGACTGTGGCCTCCCTGAGGTCCGCACTGAGAGGCCTCGAGGGCCGCAAGTGGCCCCAGGGCCAGGGTTTGGGCACCCCTGCTTTAAAGCAAAACACAGACATAGTCACCAGTGCACCTTGATACTACAGTGGCCAATGCCACTGCTACTTCTCTTGGTCCTAAGTACAGTGTCAGGGGAGTGGGGGGAGAGGATTGCCCAGGGATCTGCAATAGTAATTAGGGCAATTTGCTACCCTACAGATTATGATAAACTTTAATTAATTTTTTAAAAGGACCAATTCCCATAATATGCTTACATTTTTGGTATGATTTCTGTGGAGGTGCATGACTGAAAACTTCTGCCAGAGTTTGACCATAGGTGGAGCTATGTTTTATTTTCCCAAAGTTAAAATCTAGCTAGCAAAATTGTCTCAAACTATGTAACCAATCAATTTTTACATCACTTTTGTGCATATTCCTTCACAGAGATTTTCCCAAAGCACCACAATAGATTGAATTTCAATACATTTCACATATTGCTGCATCCTAATACATGTACTATTCTGAGATACTTGAAAGAAGTGCGAACTTATAGCACCCAATGCTGGAGGAAAGGCCACCTTTCATATTTTCTTCTTCATTCACTACTGCAGGGCTTTTCAAACTGGGGTGTCGCGATGCCCCAGCCTGCGGGCCCTGGACCCTATCCCCTTAAGGGGCAAGGGCAGTCTGGAGGCAGGGAGGAAGCAGCGGCGCGATCCCCAGGATTGTGCTGCTCAGGGAGAGGCGGGGAACTTTAGCGAAGGTGGGGCACGATCGCTCCACATCTACTTTCACTGCTGCAGGAAGCCCTGTTGCAGGTCGCACTGGTCTCCCTGCACCCCGGGGAGGCTGCAGGGGCTTGGGTACATGTACCCCCTTCCCCCGCCCCTGCTGCCTCTCCCCTCCCGCCCACGCAAGAACTTAGTGGCTCTCAAACTCTCCCAGAGAGTTTGAGAACCACTGCACTACTGGGATCACGCAATAGTTGCAAAGCTTCACATCATAACATAAGAACATAAGAACAGCCCCACTGGATCAGGCCATAGGCCCATCTAGTCCAGCTTCCTGTATCTCACAGCGGCCCACCAAATGCCCCAGGGAGCACACCAGATAACAAGAGACCTCATCCTGGTGCCCTCCCTTGCATCTGGCATTCTGACATAGCCTATTTCTAAAATCAGGAGGTTGCGCATACACATCATGGCTTGTACCCCATAATGGATTTTTCCTCCAGAAACTTGTCCAATCCCCTTTTAAAGGCGTCTAGGCTAGACGCCAGCACCACATCCTGTGGCAAGGAGTTCCACAGACCGACCACACGCTGAGTAAAGAAATATTTTCTTTTGTCTGTCCTAACCCGCCCAACACTCAATTTTAGTGGATGTCCCCTGGTTCTGGTATTATGTGAGAGTGTAAAGAGCATCTCCCTATCCACTCTGTCCATCCGCTGCATAATTTTGTATGTCTCAATCATGTCCCCCCTCAGGCGTCTCTTTTCTAGGCTGAAGAGGCCCAAATGCCGTAGCCTTTCCTCATAAGGAAGGTGCCCCAGCCCCGTAATCAACTTAGTCGCTCTCTTTTGCACCTTTTCCATTTCCACTATGTCTTTTTTGAGATGCGGCGACCAGAACTGGACACAATACTCCAGGTGTGGCCTTACCATAGATTTGTACAACGGCATTATAATACTAGCCGTTTTGTTCTCAATACCCTTCCTAATAATCCCAAGCATAGAATTGGCCTTCTTCACTGCCGCCGCACATTGGGTCGACACTTTCATCGACCTGTCCACCACCACCCCAAGATCTCTCTCCTGATCTGTCACAGACAGCTCAGAACCCATCAGCCTATATCTAAAGTTTTGATTTTTTTGCCCCAATGTGCATGACTTTACACTTACTGACATTGAAGCGCATCTGCCATTTTGCTGCCCATTCTGCCAGTCTGGAGAGATCCTTCTGGAGATCCCTGCTGCTTAAAACATCCCTGCTGCTTAAAACTGGTCCACATTGATGAGGTGGTTGAAGCTTTAGCTTATTGTTCTGTCAATTAAGCCTTATCTGCCCACTTAAATTACTGTGTGAAAATTACATGTTGAAAGGAAAAAATACTTAGGAAGAAAACACATTTAAAATACTCAAGAAATTGATTTGTCATCCCATTCCAGGGCTGCTAGATTTCTGTGACTTTTATGGGTGAGCTGTGTTGACTCATTTTGGTAGCTTTGCATATTCTCTGTTGAAAGCAAAACCAACTCTTCAAAAATATTTTACAATATAGCTTTTAGAGACAAGGTTTAGTTTCCAAGGAGATCTACAGGCATAGTATAGAAATAATGTAATTAGATTACATATTTTAAAACACATATTGATATAGCTTAGCTATTTTCAGAATACTGGAAAAACTATGAGAAAAATAACAATTGTTGGCTGGAGTATATACCTATAGAATCTTAAACATAATATTTTGATGCAGTTTAATTTAAAGGTTTTAGATTTTAGATTTCCTCTATGATTTGAGTCAACAGGAAAATGCATAGGAATCAATCCACAATAATACCTTTGTGTCTGTAGCAGACATTAAGGGAAGAGCAAACTGGTGACGCATCAAGCTAGGTTGAAAATTGGACATTCTGTTTATAGCTTCTCTAATTTTGTCATAAAAGCAGACAAAAATGTTTGTGATTAAGGCTATTAAGACTTAAAGTTGCAAAAAATGGGAGTTGGACTGTCCATAGCCACAAATTTAAGGATGCAGCTGGTTGCCAGTCCCCAGTGGATTAGTGGTATACAAAAACCTCTGATGACTTTACCCCAGGTGAGATTGAGTGAAGCCTTCCTCCACTTACCTGGCAGTGATGGGTCCCATTTCAGTGTACAGTTGCCCGCCTTATGATGCCATCTGAAGACCTGGTAAATTCCTTCTCAGCTCTGGCAAATATATTCCACAGCCAAGTCTGATGTTTACCTTCAGAAGTTGCACATAGGGCTTGGATGGGAAGGCAGAACATGCACTGAATCTTCTCCTATATTGCATTCCTCCCAAAGTTTTTGCGGAAGTGGAGCGCGATTGCTGCGCTTTCACTTTTCAAACCTGGGGAGCCCTGTAGGCCCTTGCACAGGGCTCCCCGCACCCCAGGAAGGCTGCTGCAGGGACTGTTGAGTGCATCCCAGTTCCTGCAGCCCCCTGAGCGATGTGATCCTAGGGATTGCATTGCTGGCTCCCCCCCGCAAGAACTTACTGTGGTTCAAACTCACCCTGAGAGTTTGAAAACCACTGGAATAGGCAATAGTTTGTATTACCCTCAAATACTTATTATAGAACTGTGTAATATTGACAAGTTATGGCTCGTGTTTATTATTGTTAATTGGGCAGCAGCAGTATGACTAGGCAGGAGGTCTGGTCTAGAGGGTAGAGCCTCCATCTGCCTGAAGATAACATCCACAAGGTCGCCAGTTCGAGGCCACTGGCACCGTGCGACCTTGAAGCAGCTGACAAGCTGAAGCCGAGCTATTCCATCTGCTCTGAGCGTGGGAGGATGGAGGCCAGAATGCGAAGCCAAATCGGAATGAAACACCTTGAATGTAGTGGTTCTTGAAAGAAAGAACCTTCTTTCAAATGGTAAAAATCCCTATTTAATAAGGGATTTAAATAAAAGCCTGCTTATGTAAACCGCCTTGAATAAAGTCTTGAATAAAGACCAAGAAAGGCGGTATATAAATACCTGTTGTTGTTGTTGTTGTTATGACCAGTGACTTACTTGTCTGAATTGTCACTTTTTGTGTGACTCTTTTCATGGCTTGTGTCTTGCTAGCTTAGTAAAGGGTTCAGTTAACCACTTAATAACGTATATAAAATGCCCCTTTTGTCCCACAGAGTTACTGTTGGATTATAGCAATTGCTCAGCTGTCGGAAAGAAGTAATAATAAATGTGTAACACGGGCAGTGCAATTGAGGACTCTTTCTGCTGAGTTTTGTCTTCATGGTGACTAGTTGTATAAACTTTCAAGCTGAGCTGACATGTGCTTCTGCATGGGTAACTGTTCTTAGCTTTATTCCAAGAATTCCTTTGGGAATGTCTTGCATTAGATGGCAATTGAAGCACACATATGCAGGGCTTTTTTTTCTAATGGAACGTACTGAAACAGCGTTCTGCCACCTTTTTTATGCACCTTTTTGATGGGCTTCCCCCACAACAAGCAGCCACCGTGCTCAGTTCTGCCTCCCAGCCCAGCGCCTGCCTCCCTCCCTCCCCTTGAAAGCACAGCCACTGAATGAGGGTCCCCCCAGCCTCCCCTGCCCAGCCCTGCACAACCCCCACCCCATCCTTTCCCAGGCAGGCTTCCTCCTGCACCAGGCAACTCTGGATGACAAGTGCGAGGGCGCAGTGAGCCCTGTTGACTCTAATGGGACTGACTTCTGAGGAGACAGGCAGAGGTGGAACTCTGAGGCTGCAGTCCTCTCCACACTTTCCTGGGAGGAAGCCCCATTGCCTCTACTGGGACTGACTTCTGAGGAGACAAGCACAGGAAGGGCTCTGAGGCTGCAGTCCTCTCCACACTTTCCTGGGAGGAAGCTCCATTGACTCTAATGGGACTGTCTTCTGAGTAGACAAGCACAGGATTGGGCCCTGAGGCTGCCATCCTATCCACAGTAAGCCCCATTCACTAAAGTGGACTTCTGAGTAGACATGCATAGGATTGGGCTCTTAGGCTGCAATCCTAGGCACTTTCCTGGGAGTAAGCTCCATTGACTAGAATGAGACTTACTTCAGAGTAGTCATACCTAGGATTGGGCTCTTAATCCTGGCAGAGATATATATCTGCACCTGTTTTCACAAGCTAAGGGCAGGTGCAAAGGGATTCTACGTGTGTACAACGTGCTGTCCAGCCTTGCCAGAGATCCTTCCCCCACAAGCATGCCCTCCGCCAGCCAGTGTTTGCAGCTCCTCTCCAGCAATGCACAGCAGCTGCTCAGGGCAGCAGAGAACATACAATTGCATGCCAAGCGCCTTCCCAAAGACACAGAGTATTCTGATACCTGAATTAAACCATATTTAATCGCTTGTTTGCAAATGTAGCTGTTTCTGTGTGCACCTAAGGACCCCTCTCGTGTAAGAATTCCTTTTTTGTTCTTACTCCCACAGTTGCTTAGAGTAATTTTACTACATGGAACTCATGTAAGCCATTTTTTGGAATCCATTCACTGCTTCCTCTCCTCGAAGTAGTGCCTCACTACATACTACATGCTACAAGTGCACCTGTACAGTATTTTTCCCCATGTGTAGAAAAAGTAGCTAGGGGGAGGGGGATGTGGAGATTGACAGCCCAATCCTATGCATGTCTACTCAGAAGTAAGTTCATCTTTAGGGGGAAGCACATAAAAAATATTTTATTTCTCCAATAAAAAATGGTTTAAAATAAATAAATAAATAAAAGATTAACAAGTTGTGAGTTCCTGTACCTTTTTTTAAAAAAAAAAAAACACTGCACATATGTATGACTTAAAGTTTCTAACTGATGAGGAACTTTTGAACAGGGCAGCGATAGCAATTAAAAATAGTTTACTGCAATAACAGAAAAAATGAGGGAGAGGAGTAATCACTGGAATGGAAATGGAAATATTTCCATTGGAAATATTTGGAAATATTTGTGGAATGGAATATTCCATAATTGGAAATATTTCCATAAATTTCCATGGAAATATTTATGATTTATGAAAAATGGAAATATTTTTAAAATGAGAACTCTTTAAAAATTAGGAGGACTAAGTCCCAGACCAAATGTCAAGAAACCTGTGTAGCAATGGGTGTTTTCCATGGAATAAGTGCATCCTGTTTCAATGCCAATAAAGGTTCTCAAAATTGAATCAAAGTGCATCCTGTGGGTGTCATGGCACAGAATATCCCACTACCGCTTTTGCAGTCATTCCCCTCTTAATTTGTGAGTTTATAGCCTTCCACGTGGGTTCTCAAGCATATGGTTGCAAAACCCATGTGGATCTTGGTACCTTTTCATTTGGTAGGTGAGGTGACATCCTAAGCTGCCATCTTGGAGAGCCCTTCTTCATCACAGCTATTTTTCTTCACTGGCTTTAAAAGTTGTCTTCCCCTCACTTGTGCCGAGAAGACAAAGGCCCAAATGCCTAGTTAAAAATTTGGATCAGATAACCACGTTTTGGTTTGGCTTAAGATGGAGGGAAACGATATTCCCATGGCTGAAGTTACTCAAGGCACTCTGCAGCGGAGTGCTTCTTTACCATCTGAGGAGCCCTTCATGGAATGAGGAGGAGTTGAGAGCCTTTATTAATGTTTAACATGAGTACATGGTCCAGATGGCTCATGCTAAAAGTTATAGAAGCCTGGACCACTTGTGCTGCCTCTTTAATAAAATAAAGGGCATGAGTTACCACAGGGATTTGGGAAATTTGCCAGAGCAAGGCAAAGGAGCTGAGAAAGAAAGAACTACAAACTGGTCATGGAGGGCAATCGTTGCTTTGAGTCCAGGACAATTGTGTCCTTTGATTTCCTTGACCAGTTCCTCTGTGTGGACTTGCTCTCTGCTCCTCTTGCACTGCAATTGTAGTTCAGTTTGGAACTTCTAAGGCTGACTTTAAAAAAAAAGTGGAAGTACAATTTTATGTACAGGTGGAGCCTATTTATCTGCGTTAGTTCCGTTCAGTGACTCAGCGCAATTAACAAAAACGCGTTGTGCTAAATTCCATAGAGTTACGCAAATACACTGCAGCCTGACACTTCCAGATAGAAGGAAACTAAGGCAGCTGTTATCAATTCCCTCCCCTCTGTACTCAGCGTTCCCCATTGCCAGCTACCTGGCTTCCTTCACATGGGATGCTGATCTTTTAAGAGTCCAGCACTATGTGTTTCTACTCAGAAGTAAGCCCCATTGTAGTCAATGGGGCTTACTCCCAGGAAAGTGTGGAGAGGATTGTAGGCTATATCTCATGCTTTGCTTGGTGGGAAGGCTTGCTTGTGTCAGTGATTGCCCGTACCATCTCAAGGGGGGAGGATTTGGCAAACACTCCACGGGTTTTTTAAAGCAATCCCCTCTGTTGCTACCACACCTGCCCCTGTGTGTGTGTGTGTGTGTTTGTGTGTGAGTGAGTGAGTGAGTGAGTGAGTGAGTGAGTGAGTGAGCGAGCGAGCGTGCGCGCGTGCGCTACCTTGCTGCATGTGTTCTGGCTACAGAGGTTTTCTGCACCCCCTTCCCCTCTTCAGCCTCTTTGCTGGCTCAGGGGCTCCAGGAGTGTTACTGTTCCTTTGCAAGGGGAACCTCTTCCAGGGCTCTAGGGCTATTTCCCTGCCTGAGTGAGGCAGAGCATTTTTGCAGGGTTTTGGGCTGCCTGGAAATGGAGCTGCCAGTGCAGGGCAAAGGAGGCAAAAGTGTGTGTGGCTTTTGGTTACCCCACCCCATTTGCATTAAGACAAATCTGCAGATAAAAAATCCGTGGATAAATAGGCTGTACATATAGCTTTACCCTTAAATTTCTTGAATAGCATGACAAATCCCTGTAAGTAAACAAATAGAATTTATTCTGTATGATATAAGGCTAGCAATAATTCTTATTAGAACTATTTTCTGAAAGAATGAATGCAGCACTCAGAACACAACTTATTTTGTAAAGCTGCTGGAGCTGATATAGTGAGTACATGAATAGAGTGATTGCTAGTTAGTGCAGCTTTATAAATTACTACGCTTTGCAGAGGAACAGATGCACTTAGGATAATGAAATTCAGCAACTTTGCATCCAGTCTAGTCTTGCTTGCATTTGTTTTCAAGGCAAGCTAAATAACAGTTACCAGATATACACATAGTTGCTGCTAATAATAGTAGCAGCTTGTTTGGAGGAAAATCAGGGTCAAGCATTCCATATTTTATGGGTATCTTTTGGTTTGTTCTGGGCTTGAGATGTGGGGCTTAAGTGTCAGGTCAGGTTGTGGGAGCTTCTCTTTTTGTCATAGTCACAGTACCACTATGCTGGACCTTATCCTCTCCATCGACTTGGGAAGGATCCTGTGGCCTGAAGAGCCACCTTGCACTGTCGTCTCAGTTAGCCTTGGAGGGGTGGTGGTGTTTATAGCACCTTCTTGTCTCCTCAGGACAACCTCCTTAGGCTGGCTATAGAGACAGTTCATCCTGCTGCTAGTGCCTACTCATTGACACTGACCGAACCTTTTATACTGGGGTCTGCCTTATGGGAATGTGCAGCCCTGCACCCATCCAGCCCAGTACCTGCCATCCTGGTGTTCTTGTTGCCCCAGCAACCAGGAAGCATGCCTTAGGAAAGCCTAAGCAGTCACGGGACCTGCCTGGACCCATATACTGGCTGCAGTGCTTGCTGTGTAGTTAGTAACTGATTTGGTGACAATGTGCTACTCACATTGTCTAGGTGACTCTGTCTAGGTGACTCTGGCACCTGGCCATACACAGGGAGTGGCAGCCTTTCCTGGGGGTACTTGGTGTGCTGAAGGAGAGGGATGACAACACTGGCCCAGTCAAAGTGTTTATGTAGTTGCAGTATTGTTGTGTTGCCATATGTATCAGATGGTGGCAGTGTTGGAGGTACAACTTTGGTTGAGGGTATTCACCCCCAAGTACTGGTCAGACACCACATACTTCCCCCCTGTTTAGCTGATGGGGAAAGGAAGTAATCAATGCCGGCTGCTAAGAAACTTGGGGAAGTGTAGAGCTTTGTCTCAGGGTCTCCAGCATCACTGTGCCATCACTAATAGTAGAAACTTTTAATGCATAAACTACACTTTTATTCCATGTATTACGCAGAAGGAAAAGTATATCTCTCTTTATAGCATATTTAAACCATTTATATTCTAAAACTTATGGGACTTATGGAAACCTGCTTTGCTTGCAGAAGGGCTATATCTGACACAGTAAAACTCAATTACTTGAGGAAAAGTAACCCAAAATCCAAATAAGCTGTTCTTAAAAAAATCTTTGCACGTGTTCTCTTCATAGTTGGCAACCTTCAGTCTCGAAAGACTATGGTATCGCGCTCTGAATGGTGGTTCCGGAACAGTGTCTAGTCTGGCTGAAAAGGCCGATTCGGGAGTGACAATCCCTTCCACACTGGGAGCATGTGCAGTCTGTCCCTGGTCTGTCTCCCTGGCTATGGGCCTTCCTTCTTTGCCTCAGACTGTTGGCCAAGTGTCTCTTCAAACTGGGAAAGGCCATGCTGCACAGCCTGCCTCCAAGCGGGCCGCTCAGAGGCCAGGGTTTCCCACCTGTTGGGGTCCACTCCTAAGGCCTTCAGATCCCTCTTGCAGATGTCCTTGTATCGCAGCTGTGGTCTACCTGTAGGGCGCTTTCCTTGCACGAGTTCTCCATAGAGGAGATCCTTTGGGATCCGGCCATCATCCATTCTCACAACATGACCGAGCCAACGCAGGCGTCTCTGTTTCAGCAGTGCATACATGCTAAGGATTCCAGCTCGTTCCAGGACTGTGTTGGTTGGAACTTTGTCCTGCCAGGTGATGCCGAGAATGCGTCGGAGGCAGCGCATGTGGAAAGGGTTCAGTTTCCTCTCCTGTTGTGAGCGAAGAGTCCATGACTCGCTGCAGTACAGAAGTGTACTCAGGACGCAAGCTCTGTACACTATAAAGAGTTCATATGTTGTAGCTTTCTTCTTCCTTATCCAGTGTGTTCCTTGCATTGAAATGCAACCCCTAGTGCACTGTGGTTTTTTGCTCCAAGAAATCTTCCAAATAATTTGTGCAGAAGTTCATGAAAAGGCATTAATATTTTCTCATTCATGGTTCCTTGAATCCAAGCCAAAATTTATTTTTAGTCAACAAATTTGTTTGGTGTTCCTTTCTCTTACTCTGATTGGTAATTTGAACGTAATTGGTGAAGGACCCCCTAGTCTAAGTAGCAATTTACTGTATCAATGTTATCTTACTGTGTATTCAGAATTTTGCTAAAATGAATCTTGCTATAAATATGTTAAACTCATCATTTTTTTCTTGAAAATTATGCCTTCAGTAAAAAGGAGCTTAAAAAAAACCTTGAGTTAATTCTAGACATGTTAGACAATATTAGACATGACATAAATGCCAGCACTTTCCCTCAGAGTGGTTGTCCCTTTTCCTTATCCATATAATTTGGAAGACCTTTATAGTAAGTGAGATACATGACATGGTGTTTTCTAAACTTTTAAATTGCACATTTATTGATTATGTGGAAATGCATCCTATGTCTCATGCAGTGAAAAGTGTGAAAGGGAAATAACTCTTCTTCGGTTGCTAATAATGATAAAAGAAAATAACCTAAGTCTTTGGGCATGGTATAAATGTTTTTAAATATTTACTTTCCCAGACATTTTTTCAGGGTCTAGGAGAGGGGGGTAAAGGGGGTAATTTGTACCCTGGCCCAGAGTCAGGAAGGGGGCCTAGGAGCCTAAGGACAGGGCCCAGAAATTTCCTGGGATCTTACATTCTCCAATCTCACTGCCTACACGGGATGCTGGAGGCAATACCATGGGCACATGGTGACGCTACTGCCTCAAGCCATACACACCAGGCACAGAATTGCATACATTCCTTAATTGTGTCACATCTGGGAGGAAACTGACCTGCTACAGTAGCTCTTTGGTTTGTGGGTTTGCTAACCATGAAGGAGTGTATAGGAGCTAAGCAACACAGCTGCAGGACTGTAGCTACTGCAGAAGTCAGTTTTGATGAACACAGGACACTTTCCATTCTAGTGTCCATACAATGATGGTAATCTCCTGAAATGATTTTCTATATTTGAAACATTTTGGAGAGACTTCCCCCTGTCTGTTTTGCTTCCATTGCCACCCCCTACTCTGTTTCACCCCTCCCTCTTTGGGAAGGGGCCCAAAAGAATCTCTGTACCCCCTGATAAAATTCCTCTCAGAGGCCCTTCATTTTTGCTTTCATTTGCCACTGCAGGCACTCAAAATCTATTATTGATGTGGTGCTGCTGCAGCATTTCCAGTAATCTTTGCAAGGATGTGATCAGAAGGATAACTCATGGTGGTCCAACAGGCTGCCTGCAGGCTACATGTGGTCTGCAAGGCCATCTTTTGGTGGCCTCTGAAAGCCCATCCACAGCCTCCTCTCATTCCAGAAGCTCCTGCTTCAGAAACTTTTTGGTCTCCGTGCTGTACCGTTTCAGCTTCTCTTCAGGAGAAACCAGAATGTTATGGGAGGACATAGAAAAACCTTGCCATACCCCCCTCCGATCCTCATATTCTGAGCCTGCCAGATGACTTCAGCAAGCTCAGAACACAGAAGTAATTGGCGGTTATTGCCAGTTACTTCTGGGCTGGCTCAGCTGGGTTCATTTAAGGGTCTTGCAGCCGCCCCCCCTCGCTTCCCAAAGTTGGACCATTCTGATGTAACTTATGTCTTTGTTGTGGAGGTTTGTGCAATAAATACTTAAGCGCTGTTATCATTTATTATAATAATAATTAAAATTTGTATTTTGTGTTTTTAATCTAGGGGAGCGAAATAGGCGGAGAAGATGTCAGGTGGCTTTCAGTTATATGCCTCAGAATGAAGATGAACTAGAGTTAAAAGTTGGAGATATCATTGAGGTGGTGGGAGAAGTAAGTATTGCTCATGATTTGTAGAACTTACAATGATGCTTCTAGAGTGTTGTTCATTACATGCACATGGAGGATCCCATCATGGCTCAATAGAGCTTTCTCCCCCACCCTCCTTTGCCTCTAAGGAACATCTTTGCAGACATTACTGAGCGAATCGAGACTAGCACACAGCCCATCTCACAGCCCATCTACTGCCTTCATACAGTATTCTTCAAAGCATGAACCAGCTGAAGAGGCAAGGCTGTTTGGAGATAAGGGAGACGTGTCTGTACCTTTCCTTCACCATATTGGCCCCTGACATTACTTTTGTACTTGTGCACATGTATGCAGTATGAGGGGAGGAATGGAGTGCTTTTGAGCTCTGTTGGAAAAGCCTTTGTATGCAGGTTTTGTACTTGTAGTGGACTGAATCATGCCTTTAGTACAGCAGTGTGTAATGTCTTATGAGGGTAATTTGGAAGAGTTTAGACATTGTTGCATAGATCTGGGTTAGACCTCAAACAACAACTCTAATTTTTTGTCTTTCCAGAAGGTATTATCAAAGTATAGAATGCCTGGCAGACGTAGGTCCTTCTAGGTACAAGAAGTAAGAGTACTTCTAGTACCTAGGTACTTCTACAAAACTGAGCTGAAATTTGGTGTGCTATAGTCATGTTCTTTCCTAGTTCAGATACATTCTGTATGAGTCTAAAGTAGTGGTTCCCAATGTACCTTTTCATGGTGCCCCGTTGCAATGGCGCCTCAGGAGGATGAGATAGCTGCTGGCACTCCCCTGAGATCTTGTGAGAATCACCTGAGATACTGTACAACCTAAGCCTGGCCAAGATAGTGGCACCTCGGACAGCCAGGAAGAAGAGGCCTCTGGGACATCCCGCGGCATACCTGTGAGTTCGCTGAAGTTCCCTGGGACACTGTGGCAGTTTGCGACACTGGCAGTTTGGGAACCACTGGTCTAAAGGAACCACTGCTATGCTCACGTTCACTTTTTCTTCTCTTTCGTACATGCTAGAGGAGAGTGAAACCTTTAGTTTCATTTTGAAAACAAATCACAGCTTGTATACTGTACAGCTGGCCTGAATCTTAACACGAGGGTTCTGAAGTTGGCACATAAAGCCAAAATTGTGTATATGCGAAACTCCCTTAAATGCAGTACATACATATTATCTGTAAGAACTAAAAGCACAGTATAAGGGACATGCAGCAGCTGAGGGAATAGGCAAATTGTTTTCCCATTTCAGGCTTGGTCCAGGTTGTAAACAAAGAAAGTGGTTTTAAACATCCCAGAAGTTATGTTTAAAGACTCTCAGAAGGCTTCTGGATGGGGAGGCCAGAGATGAGGAAGGCGCTGCGGGTGAGTGTGGGTAGTGCTGCTGTCCCAGCAGGTGTGGTGCCTTGGGGCATTTGCTTCACTTAAACCCCCTAGTTATGCCAGTGCTCCTTTGTCAGTGTTCTTTATTCCCTGCTAGAACATCCTTTTGTTGCTCCCTCAGATTCCATCTTTTTCTTGAAATCAATGGCTTAGTTTCCATCCCCAGCAGAAACAGTGCCTAAATATGTGCAGGTGCATTAAATGGGGTAACATAATGGACCTGTGCAATTTAGTTTTTAAAACAAACAGAGGTGAAAACAACTCTGATTGCCTGTGGGGTATAATGAGATGAGGACATTCTTTGTCGTCCAATGGATAGAGAGAATATAATGGGGGAAATGTCTAAAGTGCCTGCAGCAGCAATGCCTAAGTCTAATCAGACAGGGAAAGAGTGTGTTGGTGGTGGTCAGAACGCAGCACACTGTTTAAAATTCTCTAGCTAAACCAAAAATAGCATACATAATAAAATAAGTAGGGTAGAAATTAAACTAAGAAATCTGCTTGCTGGAGGAACTCTTGCCTTTTCTTTTGTTCATTGGTAGGATAGCATTGTTTCCATAGCTTGGATGCAGAACAATACTCCATCCATGTGCAGTAATCCTAAAACTGCTAGTGCAGAATTTTACTGTGTACATGTATCTGGAGATAGACTGCTTTCATGAATAATGGATTTCCATTTGTAAGCTTTTATTGGCTTAAATGTATTGCACCATTTCAAACCATATGGCACAAGATTGGCCTAGTTTGGGACTTCTAAATCTCACAGACAGCTTTGTGTGTGGTTTGCAATGCATTATCATCTCTGCTCTTGTAATTAAAGCTGCTGCACCATAGAATAGTTTACGCATGCATGCACCTGTCCTACCTAAACTCACTGATATCTGTATGTATGGTAGTTAGGCTGCAATTCTTCTACCTGAGAATTTTCTTACCTACAGTGGAATTTACTGCTGAGAAAACAAAGAATGTATAAGATTGTGCTGCAAATACAGGAATAAACAAGAAATCAGGTCCCTGCTTTGAAGAGTATGAAATTTATTATTATCATGAGGAAGAGTATGCTTTCACTTCAGTTATAAACCCAGCTGGGACCAAACTATCATTATAAAGAATGCAAGAAGTGACTTTGGGGTTTTTGGTGTGAGCTTTTTTTGTGAGTTTTTTTTCAGATAGTGGGGGGGGGGGAAATAATGAAGTGAACCAAAACCATAGCAGAGGATTTAGTACTTTCCCTTACCATGCTGCTGATCCCCCAGGACCTCCATGTGTTATTTTGAAGAAAAATTCTCAATTGAAAGTCAGTTGAAGTCCCATCCCCCCCCGCTGTTAACAGTATTGCAGGGTAAGGACACAGTTGGAACTGCAGTGAAGGCAAAGGAGTCCCCATCCCTCTGCCATGTTCTGGCTCATTGTGCGCGTATGTGCGTGTGTCTTCCCCATGCACTCTATCTATGAAAATAAAACACCTAGGGCAGAGGTTCTCAAACTGGGGCTTCGCAATGCCCCAGACAGGGAAGCTCTGTTGCTGCCCCCTTAAGGGGAGGGGTGACAGTAGTGACATGATGGCTAGAATCACACTGCCGCCAGAGATAAAAGGGTTTTGTTAGATTTACAGGGGGGGCAGCAGTGGCTCTCTGGAAGTCTGGGGAGTCCATGGCCCCCTCTGCAGGCCTCTCCATGCCTCTAAACTGTGCTCCCGATCTGGTTTTCATCACAATACAGGAAGTGAGTTGGGAGAGCGGTTTGGAGGCATGGAGATGCCTGTAGAGGGGACTGCAGGCTCTCCGAACCCTCCTGAGAGCCATAGCAACCCCTAGTAAGTCTAAAACAACTCCTCCCCCATAAGGACTTACAGTGGCCCAAACCCTCCCTGTGAGTTTTGGAACTGCTGCCCTAGGGTCATATTATGCATTCTTTGTATTATGTATTTTGATCCTTTAGGTTTAATTTTAGTAGTAGATGAGGACTGAGATTAAACTAGAGGTGATTTTTGAGGAGAATTTTGAAGGAAGAGAAAAAGTTGGCACCATGTTAGGTATTCTAAGAGGGAATTCCAGGTTCAAAAGGTCTCATGGAAGAAAGGAAGGAGGCTTAAATAAGGAGTAAGAGACCTTCAAAAGACTGAGGATAGTGGAGCTGGAGAAGCACTTATAAGTAGCAATGTTTTGGAAAGTGAGGGTGGAGAGATGGCAGGGCATTATGGTTATGGAGGATTCTGGAGGTAAGTATGAAGAGTTTACTAGTACAAGCAAGGTGCAGCTATTCATGGAATTTTCTAAGAAAGTGCAAGAAAGGAAATTGTTCTCCCAAGCTGTCCAGGTGATTGCTGTGACAATCTCTGACAGGCGATTGCTCTGACAAACCAAGGCATGACCTTTCTTGAGGCCTGTGAAACCTGAAGTACTGTAGATTACCTCTAAAACGCAGAGGTAGCCTATCTCTGAATGTCATATGACAGGAAGTAGCAATAGGTTCCAGGAATCTTGTTTTCTTGTGTACTCCCAGAGGCATTTGGTGGGCCACTGTATGATATAGGAAGCTGGGCTAGATAGTACCTTGGCCTGATCCAGCAAGGCTCATGTTCTAATGAGGCTTCTTGCTGTCAGTTCAATTAAAGATCACAATACTAACCTGGGTTGTGCTTTCCTGGTAGGCACCCAACAAAAGTGCCACACATGAAACATACAAAAAAGAAAGGGTAACCTGGCAACAACTGAAAGACATGAATGATTCTGTCAGGAGAGTTCTAGTTAGAGAGATAAGAGGGATGAGGTGGGACAGTGAAAAATCAGAGTAGAAGGTTACAGAAGTCACCATTACCAGAATGTGTAGCATAGTTTTCACAGAGGAGGCATAGAGGAAGGAATATGTTTGTGCTGTGCTTTACAAGGAGTATTACAACATGGTGACTTGGGAGCAAATGAAGTGGAGATATCAGAGGTGTCAGAGTTTTATGGCTGATGAGCAAGGTAGAGCACTACATTGTCAATGGATTAACATGTGTTCTTTAGACAAATTACTGTTCTGCCTGTAAAACAAATTTTTTAAGCAAAACTTTCACTACTTTGACACTTCTGTTTACACACACACACACACCAAGCTTTCTAGTTTATAAATAATTGCGTTTATATGCTGCCTACATTGATGATATTCAACATGAATAATGAAATGGGAAAATGCAGATTGAAACCCCTCTATTACAAACTCAATGCTACTTTTTAATATTTATAGCATCTGAAGCATGCTAATGCAGGTAATAGAATGATACCAATATTTTTGTTACTGTTTGTAAGGGAGACAAATGATTTTTTTTTTAATCCATAAATTTATTTTCTGGTATTTCTTCTTTCCTTGGAATAATTGCTCTAAAAAGTATACAGGTAAGCCCCTGTGTCTGCGGAGGGTTCCCTGCAGATACGTAAATTTGCAGATACAGGAGTTGCCTCTTGAGGGCTTCTCTGGGCCTCCCTATGCCTTATAAGGCATTAAAAACGTAACTTCTGGTTTTTCACAGAGAAACTGGGAGTAACGTTTTTCACTATTTTTCTGTCATTCTGAGCCTGACAGAGGCTATGGGCGGATATGTGTGGCCTCTGCAGGACTCAGAAGACCCTCTGGAGGCAAAGGGAGTGCAACTGATTTTTAATTCAGTTTGATAAAAACTTGTACTTTCTCAAACTAGGGCAAAATAACATGATAAATTTGCTGTATAAAAACTAAATAATGCTGTGCTCAAGAAAGACCACAGTTGGGTTTCATAATTTTTCCTTTTTTTCCTTTTTTTCCTTTTTTTTTTTTCTGAAAAGAAGGGGATTGGACCCTTGTTAGAGACTGAGCTTTCACATACGGAAACTGTCCTCTTCTGTCACTTTTCTATGGATGGGCAAGGTCTGATGGATGGAAACTATTAAAATGTCAACGATATCCTTAGCTGTTAAAGAGGATGAATCATTTTTTGCTGTCACATTACAACCCAAGGGCATTTGGTATTTAGGGGATTTCATTTCCTAGCAGGATCCTGCTATTCCATATGGAATAGATTTGCATAGGAGGAATGTAATAATTTTATAAGAGGCATTTATTTTCTACAACTGTTAACACTCAAAAGTAATTCATTCAATGCTTCCTATGGAAATAATTTCTGTGTCTTGTTGGTACTTTTAGTGTATTCTGTTCTGTACATAACCAGACTTTATCATATAGTAGAATTCAGACATTCTGTTCAAAAGTGTAAATGAAATATCAATGGTCTTTTAACGTGAAATGCAGTTCAGTTGGAAGTGGAATTTATTTATATACTGCCTTTCCTCCAAAGAACTCAAGGCAGTGCACACAGCTGCTCCCGTCCTTTTGTCCTCACAACAACCCTATAAGGTAGGTGAGGCTGAGAGAAAATGACTGGCCCAAGGTCACCCAGGAAGCATTATGGCTGAGAAGGGATTTGAACCTATATCTTCCAGGTCTAAGTCCACTTCCAAACCATTACACCACCCTGGCTCTTGCCAAGCGGCAATTTTATAATTGCAACATAAAACTTTTAACAGCCTTTTGTGATGCTAGTTCCTATAGAACAGTGGCATCACTAGGGTTTGTGTCAGCTGGTGTGGGAGGCCAGCACATCACCCCCATGATGCACCTCCTCCCATGCAGTGGGCGGGGCAATCTCCCAGGCAGTGGGCGTGGTGATGCACCATTGCCCTGCCCCAGCTCGTTTGTTTTTTTTTTTGCTATAACTTTTGATAGAATAGAGCAGTGTTTCTGAAACTGTAGGTCGGGACCCACTAGGTGGGTCGCGAGCCAATTTCAGGTGGGTCCCCATTCATTTCAATATTTTATTTTTAATATATTATACTTGATGCTACCATGGTATGTGACTGTATTTGGGGAAATGTTACAGACCTGTACTTTTAACAGGCTACTGTGTATATGTTTTTAACAATGATAGTCAATGGGACTTACTCCTGGGTAAGTGTGGGCAGGATTGCAGCCTAGGATTGTTAAAACATTTCCTGCTTGATGATGTCCCTCCTGGTCATGACATCATTTCCAGTGGGTCCCAAGAGATTCTCATTCTAAAAAGTGGGCCCTGGTGCTAAATGTGTGAGAACCACTGGAATAGAGGTATTTCAACATGGTTTGTTTCATTACATTCTGCATGAAATTACACATAGAATGATTATAACTTGATGATATTCAAAAATACCAAGATTTTAAAAATTTTGGCCAGTAGTGGTGTCACCCCCCCCCCCGTATGTGACACCTGGTACAGCCTGCACCACCCTAGCGACGTCACTGCTATAGAATTAATTTCTGTGTATAGCACTTATAATTTACCAAGTGCTGTACAACTGCATTGCTCTTGCAGTCACTTTGTGAGGTAGGTCACTCTTGTTATTTTAAATATTATATGAAATATTATACTCTGAGAACTGAAGCTCAGAGTATGTGGCTTGCCCCAAACCTGTGACAGAAGAACTGAACACCTTTATCTCCCACGTTGAGGAGCAGTGCTCTATCCATTGAGCACCACTACCTCTCAATTCTTTTAACATTTTTTACAAAATACAGTAATAACTCAAAAAACTCTGCTTCTTATAACAATGTTTCATTATAGCACTCTTTGCCCTAGATGTAATATTTACAGTTTTATAAAAAAAAGTTAAAATAAATCAAACCATTCAAAAGTTCAGGGTGGGAAAGTACAACTATGTGCACTGTCAGCCGACAAAAGCTACATATTCTGGCTAGTGTTTACCAATGAGAGCATTGTGTTCAGTCTAGCGTGGGGGCAGTCACCTGCTTTGGGAGCAGAAACAGCTGGCAAGGCAATGTACCCTAGGTGCCTTCTTTAACAAGAAACTTTTAGTTCCCAAGGATGAGTCACCACCTGGCTCACCCTCATGGAAGTAGTTCCTCCTCTTCACTTCCATCATCACGACGGAGGAGTAATAGCAGTGGCAGTCAATATACAAAATATTTGATGTGTACTTCTAATAAAAATGTTCAGCAACAAATAAACCTACTGAAATCAATAATCAGGAAAATGAAGATAGTCAAATCACAAACGCAAATCACTGAAACATTAGAATAACAATAAAAATGGTACCACAACCCTGCTAAAAACAATTAATGTCCATCCTTATATTGATGCTGCTAGACAACAAAGTTTTGGTTAATCTCCTAAAAAGGATAGAAGCAGATCCCAAAACAGTGCCATCCTTTCTCAAACCTTTCTGGAAGTCCTGAAGGATTTGTCTATCATTAAATATCCAAAGAGGTCAAAATATCAGTGAGAGGTCTTCTTATCATGTTATTATTATTATTATTATTATTATTTTATTAGTATATGTAAGGGAGATAAAAATTATTCCAAATTGTTTTCACATGTAGGTTTGAACCTGAATATTACTATCATATCATTGCCAACCTGTGTGTTTACTTTCTGTCTTGTCACAGGTGGAAGAGGGCTGGTGGGAAGGAGTTCTCAATGGAAAGACAGGCATGTTTCCTTCTAACTTCATAACGGAGCTCTCTGATTCAAATGATGCTGGAACTGTCCTAGAGGAGCAATTAATAAAACCAAGTTAGTATTCAGTGACCTTACTTTGATCTGAACTTTGGCTGGAGTCCTTTTATATTGACATTGAGACATATTTTTTTAATATCTGCTGCATCATACGAGGGTCGCCCAGAAAGTAATGCATCACATTTTTTTTCTTCAACAATTATTTATTGAACACAATGAAACTTACACACAAGAAAGAATGATGTTTCTTCTACACTCCCTATTTTTCCACGTAATCTCTGTCCAGTTCTATGGCCTTCCTCCAGCGAGACACAAGGGCATGTATGCCCTGTCGGTACCACTCCTTGTTCTGGTCATGAAGCCATTTCTGCACTGTGCGAATCACCTCTTCATCATCCTCAAAATGTCTTCCGCGAATGGCATCCTTTAATGGCCCAAACAAGTGGAAGTCTGAGGGAGCTAGGTCAGGGCTGTAGGGTGGATGGGGTAACACAATCCAACCCTGTTTAGTGATGTGTTCCGAAGTCCTCAAACTTGTGTAAGGCCGAGCGTTATCATGTTGAATCAAACATTCACCTGGGTTGTTATGGCGCCGAAGTCGCTGGAAGCGCATCTTGAGTTTGGTTAATGTCTTCATATAAGCTTCAGAATTAATGGTGCTGCCTCTTGGCATCACATCAATGAGTATGACGCCCTCACAGTCCCAAAACACAGTGATCATGACCTTACCGGCGGAAGCAGTTGCTTTGAATTTTTTCTTCTTTGGAGATTGAGGATGACGCCATTCCATCGACTGTTGTTTTGTTTCGGGCTCAAAATGGTGAACCCAGGTTTCATCACCTGTCACAATCCTGGACAAGAACGCTTCCCCCTCATCTTCAAAACGTTTCAGCAACTCAGAAGAAATGTTTTTTCTGAGAGATTTGTGGTCCACCGTAAGACAGAGGGGAACCCATTGTGCACACACTTTTGAGTAATCAGGAGCACGGATGATTGCATCCACACTTCCTTTGCTGATTGACAGCTTCAGCACCAACTGCCTAGTCGTTATGCGTCGGTCCTCGCGAATGAGCACATCAGCAAGCTGCGTCTTGTCAGGTGTGACAGCCGTGGATGGCCGCCCCGAACGCTGCAAATCTTGGAGCTCTGCCGAACCGCCTACTAATGGCCTCACCCTCTGTGCCCAGTGACTAACCGTACTTCTGTCGACTGCAGATTCTCCATAAACTGTACACAAATGTTTGTGAATGTTCCCAACAGTTTCTTTCTCTGCAGTGAGAAATTCAATGACGACACGCTGCTTGTAACATACATCACTTACAGACACCATTTTGAAACACTGCTGCAGCTACGCTATCTGTCTGAAGAAACCAAAAATTTGTGTGCGCACTCCTGAAAATTCAAATAATGTATATCTAAAGTTCCGCATTCGTACCATTACTGTAGGCTGAGAAAAAAAAATGTGGTGTATTACTTTCTGGGCGACCCTCGTAAGTTAAGCAGAAAAGCTGACTGGCTGGTAGAAGTCCTGAAGTGGCTATTATGGGGTGGTAATTATGAACAAGATGACATGCTCTCTGAGTCCACCCTTCCAATCTCTACTCCCATGGTTTGGCTTTACATCTGCCCACTGTGCTTCCTTAAACTCTGATTCAGGAAATTGAGTTTTAAAGTGTGGAACAGAGAGCACTTGATCCTGTGAGCTGCATCTCGCTGTCGCTGATGTTTTGGAGAGTGTTATATCTGCACCAGCTCTACTCATTGATGTGTTAAAATTTCTCCCATGTTTACAGGTTCATAGATCAAAAATTGAACTGTTTTTCCCCACATTACTTTTCTCATTCGTATGGTAAAGAATCCTGTCTCAAAGACTCCTTAATTGCCAAAATGCCTTTACTATACAATGAATGGATTTATTTTAACATGCCTTATGGCTTTAATTGTCTGGGACAACAATAGTACTTCTCTTCCTCAGGAAGTTCTGCAGACTCCTTTCACATCTATCAGTCTCTTGGAAAAAAAGAGCAAAGGGACCTTTGAGCCTGTTACTATTATTACTGGTCCCCTTTCCTTATCTGTTGGCTCAGTGTTACTGTCAATGCCAGCAGTGATTAGAAACTTTTGTGAATACTGCCCATATCAAATACTGTAGTTTTTTAAATTAACAGATTGAATAAATCTGTATATGCTATGGTTTAATGCAGTTAAAATTACAATTTTGGATATTTTCTGTTGCAGCTGAATTTGTTCGACAAACTTAAGCATTTAGACTTAAGTCAGCCATTTTCAACCACTGTGCTGTGCAGCACACTGGTGTGCCGTGGATGGTCTGCAGGTGTGCTGCGGGAGTTTTGAGGAGGATCTTTTGTTAGTAGGGGCACTGGAGGATGTGAACCCCTGCTATCAGTGCAGTGTGCCTTGTCAATTTTAGTGCCTTGTTAGTGTGCCTTGAGATAAAAAAAGGTTGAAAATCACTGACTTAAGCTCTTGCGTTACTATGGTTTATACCAGTGGTTCCCAAACTTTTTAGCATTGGGACCCACTTTTTAAAACAACACTCTTATCCGGATCTACCTAGGTTTACAAGATTGTTAAAAAAAAAAAATCTAGAAAGAAATAATATTCTTATTTATTTATTTACAAGTAATAAGGACCAGGGGGAAAAAGTGCAAACATTTATGTCTCTGTGTGTACACATGCTTGCAAACTGCAAGAGCTGAGTTCTTTGCAGGCGATTAGCAGCTAACTGATTTTTGAATAGCCTTAGGGCTTGAGGCAATTAGTTACCTGATCTTTCCATCACACTGTTTTTATTGGAGGCTCTACTGTGTGCTACAAGACCCACCAAAAATCAGGTTGCGACCCACCAGTGGGTCTTGACCCACAGTTTGGGAACCATTGGTTTATACTGTTGAATGGCACGCTGCACGGAGTTTCAACCTGACTTTCAACCTGATCTTGGTTAAATGTTAATTTTTCAGTTTTGTTCAGAATGAAATGTTCTGGCCTCTTTCTTTCAGTGCGAGATTCAATTTGTGTTTATTCCTAGGTGGTATTATAAATGTGACTTCATGAGTTATGCAATAATTGCACAGTGATTTATAATTGTCTTTGTGTTATTGTTGCAAGATAAACATAAATCTGGTCCTTTATGGTATTGCTTTGGTTTACCACTCTGGAGTTTTCAGAAGGATTAACTCTGGTGAGAACTGAATATTGTACTTGCACTATAGCCCAGTCAGGAGCCATGCATATTGCTTTTCCCCACCCCACCATAACAATAAATATAACTTACCCAAGTCCGGGCATCATGACAATGCTTTTCCCTGCCATCCATTCTGTGTTATTTTACTAGAAGGCAATGCAGAGATGCATGACATCAAGACACAGGTAAGTTGCAGTAGATGTGCCTGGAGAGGAAGGGAGGTCTTTCTCAGCATCGACCACGTGTGTATCATGATATCTAACTCCAGCCTCACCAGTAATTTTTGATGTATTTTGGGCCCAGTGACAGGCTAGAATGCAAGGGAATACCAGAATACTCTGGATACCAGATACAAGGGAGCGCACCAGAATGCAGGTCTCTTGTTGTCTTGTGTGCTCCCTGAGGTATCTGGTGGGCCACTGTGAGATACAGGAAGCTGGACTAGCTAGCTTATGGCCTGATCCAGCGGGGCTTTTCTTATGTTCTTATGTCTAACATCTGGATCTGCTTTCTTTCTTTTCCATTAAAAGTTTATCATTACGTACTGGAACTTTGAAAAAGGAAAGAAATTTGTACACCCAAATTTGCATTTCTCATTTTTTTCCCCACAAAACAAAAAAGACACTTTTCCTCATCACAATGTTTTTTCCTTTCAAAAACAAATTTCGTGCCCTTGACTGACCAGTAGAAATTACAGGAAATGATACATTGTACAATTCATGTTGTGACCTAATCCTTTGCAAAACTGTGAGCTCTCTGTCTTTGCAATGCATACAATGAAACCGTCAACAACCCTCTTCTCTCAAAAGTCTTGTCATTTTTGCTAATGGAATTTTTCAGTGCAAAACAAAGATTAAAAATTATTCCTCTCATTTCTTTTGCTGCTATTCAATTTCTCCTACCCTCCTTCTTTTGTTCTGCTTTCCTTTTCTTTCATTCTGCTGTCAGGGAAGTCTGCCTTTCAAGGGACAGTGCTCTATAAAGTGGTACCAACAAAGATTGACAGCTACAGACGCTATAACAGTGAGTTAATTAAAAGAAACAGAGGGAATGCTGAGCTAAGCTTGCTCCTTGTGTGTGATTTTATCTGCTGCTCAATAATGCCCAATTGTTGCACTATTGGCTACTCTTCTTCTGTGAGTGTTTGTCAGCTGAAGTTGGTACAGTTTGCTGCCAGTTCCACTGCACATGCGTGTTGAGAATGTATGCACTTGCCTTTCAGCATGTATGTGTGTATACAGGGTCTGTACAATGTTGAGGAGACAGAAAGTTGTGGAATTTTACTGGATGTATAATTTTAGTTTAGGTCTTGAGCATGCTAGTATAAGCATATATGTTGGGAGGGGCTATTGCTTAGTGATGCAGAACATGCTTTTCAAGTGGAATGTCATTTCTCCAAGTAAAAGGACCTTGCATGGCTGGGAATGAACTCTGCCTCAAATCAAAAAGCTGGTGCTGATTGAACTGGATAGTACTAGGCTAGATGCACCAATGGTTTGGTGTAGTGTAACACAGCTTTATATTATCATAAAGATTGATGAGAGGTGTTATATGAAAGAGGCAAACTATTCTTGAGCCACCACCAAAGGAAAGCACAAATATCGGTCAAATCTTTTTGTTCCATATCAGACATAGCTGTTTGGCTCATGTGATGATTATGTGCACCCCACCTATTCATTTCACAGGCCAACACACATTTTGCTTCCTTAAACGTTACACCAATTCTTAGATATATTTGGGGTGCTGTTTCCAAAAATGGCATCCGTTTTGCCCTATAACGTCTAGTTTTGGAGATATAATATAGCCTCTTTAGTGAATGGTTCAAGCAGCTTCCTCATGAGGAAGCCATGGTGTAGGCTTCCTCATGAGGAAGCTGCTTGAACCATTCACTAAAGAGGCTATATTATATCTCCAAAACTAGACGTGATAGGGCAAAACGGATGCCATTTTTGGAATCGGCACCCCAAATTCATATCAAACCACCATAAAGTTTGGGAAAAACTTTTCTGACTCTCAATTTTGTAGTCCTGTGTTATTAAAAAAAAGAAAAAGAAAAAAAGGAGTAGAGTTTATTGGTTAAGCTTAAGTTCAACTTTTATTTTAAGCCACTTATCAACTTGCAACTACTGATGCTAATTTTGGGAACCTGAGTTAAACCAAGCAGCTTTCTGAAGCAAAGAACAAAGAGTTCAGAATCCTTTACCCTCCCTTTGCTATCCAATTTTCCTCTCATCCTGCTGGGATTTGCACATTTGCCACACTGCAAGGAAAAGTGACAGGGAGTTATGGGGAAAAAATAAATGAAAAAATCAAGATATCCCCTTTCTTTTACCTGCTGCTGCTCTACTTCAGAATCATTCTGTTCTACCACTACATCACCGCTATTTAGAGACCTGGGTTCCTTGATGGATCTCCACAAAATGTGTAGTTCCAGCATCAGGTAGATCTGAATGCCACTTCATGTGCTAGAAGTGGCATGCATGAAATACACTGCTTTTTCAAATTCCTGTCTATGTCCCATTTACAAAACTCTGTAATATCCCCATTTTCCCACATCCCCTACATCTTTTCCCCAACTGTGTAGATACTGCCTCTTTTTGAAAAATTGCCATCATCTCAACTACTTTATGAACTGTTTTCAAGTCTGTCTCTGGATCTATCTTTCAGATTGTTTCTATGTGTTCTCCCTGTTTCAGACAAATCTCTCTCTTTCAACCTCAGCTATTGCTGTTTCATAATACTTAACTTTTTACATTTGGATTTTAAAGATGCACTCTAATCCTATAAAATGCAGACTGGTTTATGACAAATCCTAATCCTGGGTTACATCTGATTATGACTTGTTAAGAGAAATGACCTTGGAGAAAACACACAAAATTTGCTTCTTGCTACTTTGGGGATTTGTCCAAGCATTTAGAACTCCCAGGAACACTAGGGTTTTCTATGGGCTGATCCAGTCTACAGTATAGTCATGTCAACCAAGGGTTGTCCAGTCTCAAGAGACATTTCTAGATTTTGCTCAGGTAGGTTTAAACCTGATTCCATAGGAATCTATGGGCAATTCTAATGTTAATTATGTGTATTACATAATTTTTAGTAGCTGCTGAAAGTATTTAAGTATACAAAGCATAATCAAAGAAAATATTAATGTTCTCCTGCCTTTTACACTTAACTATAATTCACCCAAAATGTGCATTGTGAACAATCTTCCCCCCTCTACTCCAATAATATAAAGTAAACTTGATGAAACAGTGATGAACACATCGGTAAAGGACAGCTGTACTGATTAAACATTAGCATGCAGACATATGCCACTAGGAATATTAATATGCAGCTGGCAAAAGAAGAAGGAAACACAAAACTAGTCCTCAAACTGGGGGTTGTTTGTTAGGTTCATTATAATGGAAAACCTTGTATGGCTAAGATTTTTTTCAGTGTTATATTGCATTTCTTATCAAGTAAGTGATACACACCTATAAGTACAAATAAAAAGGGCAGCAGATGGAAATAGAATGTGAAATTGTATAAATACAATACTCCTTTACTCCACTTTAAGATTGGGGAAAGCTGCTTGCATCCGTATTTGGTACCTTAGCAGTCATGCTAAAGGTCCCTGACATTCATGTTGCACTGATTAATGCATGTTGCCTCGTGGCACGTGAAATGTCTCTTGCCTCGATTAGTTGCGTAATCATATTGCCTGATTAGTTGCCAAAGTATAAAGAATTAAGGTCTCATATATATCCCAGAAAGACATGGATGAATAATATTAGAAGACTTTAAACTTTGAATATTCTTTTACGTTGTGCAGTAGATGCACTAATTAATGGGTTTTTGTATCTTACAAAACATATACAGCTTTTAAAAAATACATATACAGCATGGCAATTAACACTTCTAATTAAATCAAATTAAATGTTTTTGCTTTACTACTGTTGAAATGGGTAGTGCCAAATTTAAAAAAAATGTTCACTGACTAATTTTATAAATATATGGGGCAGATCGGGTATATGTGGACCATAGCAACTGTGGTCATTCTGGATTTAAAAGTATGGCATTCATCCCAAGTTGCAAGGTAGGAAACCCCAACAGTGGAAGATTAGCTTTCAGAGACATCATCTGGAAAGTTGATGGAGGAAGGGGAAAGAATGAGGAAGAAAAGGGAAAAACAGGCATGCATATAAACAGATTGAGACAGGAAGGAGATTAAACTGAAAATCAGAGCAGAAACCACCCAAGCAGAATTGAAGAATAAGGAATGAAATGCAGAAACAAAATATAAAAGATGAGTACGTTTGGAATGGGTATAAGATTTGGGAAGCAAATAATTGAAGGAAAAATCCTATTGGTGCTCCAAACACAGAATTAGCAGCAGTTATTTCAGCCTGTCACCTCTGTCCAGGATGCTGCTGTCAAAATCCTTCTCTATTACTGTATTCCAACACTGGCTTCCTGTCTGTTCCCAGATCCAGCACAAAATAATCATCGTTGCCTTCAGAGGCCTCCATAGTCCTGTCCTCCCACCCCATACTTGTCTCTCATATCCTTTCACATTCCTACCTGTGACCTCCACTTCTTAAATGTTCCCCCTTCAGTCATCCAAAGATCTCCTGCTCCTTCAGCATTCCTGCCCTGTGTCCGTTTCCTGGAACCGTTTCCGTGTCCGTTTCCGTTTCACACCTGGAACTGATTTCAACAATATACTATGTGTTGCTACCTCTCCTACTTCAAATTCTTCCTCAAAATCAACTTTTGTCATGAAGACTTAGAGCCCGATCCTGAGGTCCGCACCGCGGACCTCAGTTGCAAATGTGCTGTAAGGCACATTTGCAGGGCTTGCCGCCGGAGCTAGCCCAGTACCGGCCAGAGCTGGGCTGGCGCATGGCGGGAGCCCGGATTCTGCAGTTTGGCAGTCCCCTGGACTGCCAGGCTACAGAACGAGAGGTGGGGGCGTGGCCGGGGGCATGGGGCAGGTGTTCTGGGGAGGGAGGAGGCCAGCGGGAGGCATGGCCAGGGGCGTCCGGGAGGCATGTCGGGGGAGGGGGAGAGGTGGATCCGTGGAGCCGAGCTCCACAGGATCCAGGGTGCTCGGACAGGGCTGCTCACCCTACACGAGCGCCTTTACTTTAGTGCCAACCTTTTGGTCGCCGCTAAAGTGAGTAGCCCCATTGCGGGGCTGCTTACGTTACTTGGGGGAAGGGGACGAACATCCCCTTCTCCCGAGGAGCCTCCCGTGATAGCGCGGGAGGCACAGGATCCGGCAGCAGCCCTCCTTGTAGCCACTGGGTCCGGGAGCTCCGAGCAGCTCAGGATTGGGCTGCCCATCCCCATGCCCTGCTGTAATTGAGCCTAAGCAGGTATAATTAAAATGCATATTCTGCTCCCTAACCTGTATTTCCTTCTCCTTCCTCTGTATTTCCATGGTAAAATATTAAAACAACAAGGTGCTCAAAGCAACAGTAATCGTTTTAACCAATTCCCCCAATGCCTCTGATTATCATGGCATCATCAAGCAACACTCTATGGCAGGGTTTCTCTTTTGAATTGTGTTAGCAATGCCAGTTGGCCAGAAACACTGCCAAGCATGATTCTTGCTCTCTTCCCTCCTCTGGCTTACGTTGCTACATCTGTTTGTATCTCAACTTTGTTGAAGGCAGCTGAGACATTTCATATTAAAATGAAATTTCATTTGCTTTCTTTTTTTGTTTGACTAATTTCACTGTAGTTATTACTTTAACAAAAGCTAAATGCAAATCCCTAGTTAGGAGTGGATTTTTTTTAATGCTAACTTTAAGTTATTTGTGTTTTTCCGTAATGCATGGCTTTGTTAATTAGTGTGAATTATCTGGATCCTTTTGCAAGGATACTGTGACCTGACCATGAGAAAGCTAATATATGAATGAGTTTTTGCTTGTGTTAGAAATGTTTTTTTTATCTCTGCAAAATTCAGTAAGCAGCTTAGAGTCCAATCCTGTGCTCGGCGGCACGGCTCCGTGCCCTACACGAGCGCCTTTTCCCATTGCGGGGCTGCTTACCTTACTTACGTCCCCTTCTCCCAAGGCGCCTCCTGCGGTAGTTCCGCCGAACCTGGATGCCCCTGGCAGCTCAGGATTGGGCTGCCCAGTGGTGTTACTGTGGAGGCGTTTGATCTTTTCACTTGCTTTCAGAGGAAGCAAGCAAGTAAGGTCTCTTGGTACTCTTTTCAGTCAGTCCTGGTGTATTTCTTCCCCAGTATTTTGCAGATTTATCTGTGGAGGCCTAAAAGAAAAGTAAATTATAGAATAATTTATTTTCTTTTTTTTATTTTATTTTACTGTGTGAACAACTTTTTTCCCTAACTTATTTATTATTTTAATTACCATGTTGAACTGAGGACAACACAAAATTTTAAGACGTCCACTTATCTTTATTACAGACTTACAAACATACATAATAATATCTTTATAATATATGATACAATAAAGATTAAACTTAATATTAGATCTCTCTTATATCTATTTCTTCTATTCAGTCTCCAAACTCACAGGTATATAATTCATTATAATCTAAGCTGTGCAGGAAAATCACAAATGGCTTCCACTCAGTTAGGAATGAATCTGTTTTCTTTTCTCTAATTAAATATGTCAACTTTGCCATCTCCATAAGCTCCAGCATCTTCGCAAGCTCCAGCAAATAATAATTATTTTATTATCAAATAAAATAATTTATTTTCAAAGCCTGAAAATATTCTGTATTTGGTTCCTTTTTATCATTTAGGTTAACTAGCCATTATTTTCTTATGTTTTTCAATGGAGTGGAATGAAAAATATACACTGTGGTAAATTTATGTTAATACATCCCATCGTTATCCTGTCTTTGAATCTCTTTCTGTTCCAGAATGGTTGCTGTTGCCAGCATAAGTCTGGAGGAAGTTATTGTCAATGCCTGAATTTTAAAGTGTCTGTCTCCTCCTAGTGCACAAATTGCAAAATCACAATAATTTCATATTATTTGAGATGTTTGCCTCAGATAAACTCAGTAGGGAATTAAGCAAGAAGATAAATTTTAAAAAAATTATGTTTGAGGTATGTTGCGAAAGTAATGGTTAAATGTGAAAGAAGTTGGCTATGATCTAGTTAAGAGGCTCAAGTTTTGTGAAAGTGAATGCCTATCAGGGAGATGAATGAATGAATGAATAGGTGATATCCAGAATGCAATATTAACCAGAAATTGTCTAACAGGCACATTACATTTCACTATTCTATTAACCAGCAGCAATTTCAAATGGCTGCAAGAGTTCAGAACACCAACACACCTCTCTGAATGATCACAAGAGTTCAGGATGCCTGCGTGCTTCTCCTAGTGGTGTTATCAAGGGGACAAGTAACTTTGTTGGGTGTTCTTATGGTGAGCTTTTTGTGGGGGGGGGGGGGGTGTAGTTAGGTATGAACTCCGTGAAGTTAGGTATACCGTTCTAACACCTGGAAAATCACAATATCCTGTATCCCTTCAGTCCCAAACATGTTGCAAATTTTTGCAACTTTTGTTGCAAAATTTTACTATATCTCTTTGTGCTTTTTCTTGCATAAGTGAGTACTTTTGGAATGCACATGCATGGATTGCTTATTATACCTTGTAATTTATAAGATTTTCCATAAACTGATAAAACTAAAAGCCAGTTCCAATTAAAGTTTGTTGTGGTTCAAAATTATGTGCTAGAGTGCGGGGCTTGACACCCAACATAGATGCATTAGATCAGGGGTGTCCAAACTTTTTGACAGGAGGGCCATATCATCTCTCTGACACTGTATCGAGGGCCGGGGGAGGGGAAGAATTAATTTACATTTAAAATTTGAATAGATTTGCATAAATGAATATATTAGAGATGGAACTTATATGAATGAATGATGGTCTTGCAGTAGCTTAAGGCCTATAAAAGGCCTTGCATAAAGCAAAGCCAGCCTTTCCTTCACTGCTGCTGCTGTATCACAGATGTGAAACAGCAAGCAGTGGATTAAGCCCTCCTCCCACAGCTCACGCAAGAGGTTACCCTCATGCTAAGAACGGTTACCAGCACGGTTGAACCAGCATGGATTCCAGCAAGTCTCCGGAGGGCCAGAGGTTCTCCGGAGGGCCAGAGGGAAACTGGGAGTTCCCGCGGGCCAGATTGGGAATCCCCAAGGGCCACAAATGGCCCCCAGGCCGGGGTTTGGGCACCCCTGTTAGCTTTCATACTACCTGCATTTTAATTCACAGCACAGGCAGCCTGTGTTATCCGCGGGTTTGGTACCCGCAAATTTCTTCATCCAGGAGTCCCCAAACCCACGGTGTGGGCAGACCCGGAGCCTCTGGAGGCAAGGGGAACTGTGCTCCACTCACCTCAGGAGGCCCTTGTGAGGCTCACCAAGGCTGCATGTATCTGCCTGCCCATAGCCTCTGCGGGCTTCAGAATGAAGCCTAGAATCGTTTAAACATGATTTCCAGTTTTCTGTGAAAACTGGAAGTCACCTTTAAACGACTGCAGGCTGCAGAGGGCTGCGAGCAGATGTGAGAGGCTTCTGTGGGCTTCAGAAGAGCCTCCAGGCATTAGTAGAGCTCAGCTTCAGTCGGGTTTGGAGAGGGGGAGACAAAAAACCACAGGTTTCGAATACCCACAGTTTTCCTTATCCGCAGGGGTTCCAGGAACTGAACCTCTGTGGATAATGAGGGCCATCTGTATTTTTCATAACCACCAACCCATTAATTGCTCATTGTGTTTCTATATATGTTTTGGAGGAAAATGGAAGGATTGAATGCTTCCTATTCAATCCTTCTATTTAGGTATGCAACAATTGCAATAAGGTGCACATTCCCTGTGAAGCTGTTCAGTAGTTTGGAGCAAAACCAGTTTACCCTCTAAGTTAATGTAAATGCAATAGCCTTTTTCACAGAGGCTGGTAATGCCAAACAGCTTGTCTGTTTTGATTTATTTTATTCCTACACAGGGGTGTGGATGTAACAAGATTGCCTCAGCTTGAGAGGAATGTAATTAAATGCATTGGCAGAGATAATGTTGCACAGCTTATTTGCCTGCATATTTGATTAACTAGTATTTAGCTTTTTATTTCTCCCTTAGATAGTGTTGATTGCGTAACTGGCTTGATATGAGTCATACAGATATAAGGCCCAGTGAAAATGGATTAACTGGAAGTATCTTTTTAGTAGTAGTTGATGCAACATATTTAATTTTCTGGTCTGGTTCCCCCCCCCCCCATTTTTCCCCAAGAAAAGAAGCATTTTCTTGGGCCTTGAGGAGTTCTTCTGGAAGTGCTGTTATATTTTGCTTTGTATATAGTGGTATGAGGCAAAGTATTCTTGATGAACCTTTGTATGAAAATCTCCCTCTACTAATAGATTTTCAGCCATAATAGTTCCACCTACTTCCATATGAACTGAGATTACCAGTTGCAGCTTTGCTCAGTGTGTTCCTGCTATGGATGTTAAGAACATGGGCCTTCAAGAACAGGGTCTTCTTTGTTGCAGCACTCTAGCCTTTGAACCTCTTCAAACATATTAGCTTGAGCCCAGCCTTCTATTCTTTGGGCACTCAGTGAAAGCTACCCTTCCAGACTTCTAGTAGGCTTATTATATGCAATGGTTTGTGGCTTTTTCTGCTATTAATGCTGATGCTGTTTTTATAGTTTATTTTAGCTTGCTACAGATGTAACACTTTTAAATAAAATAACAAAATTATGCAAAACTAACAACTTTTAAAACAAATACAGATCAATACTGCCATAATTGTAAAAGGTAATGTATACAGAACAGAATTTCATCGAAAGAATACATACTTGCATTGATCCTGTGGCAATGAATGTGCATGGATGTCACTAAAGTTAGATCATCTTTTAGCTGGCATGAAAGCAAACATCACAGATTTTAATTTAATTTTAGATGGACTCAAGATCAGGAAACTTGTAGAATCTCCAGTTTGGCCTACAAGTATAATAGACTCAATATTTTTTTTAGATGGGGCATACCTGCCTGCTCCATATCTCTTCTAAAACCCTAACACACTGGTGCAGATTTTTTTTTTGCTTTCAACTTTGCACCAACAATGTGATTTTTCCAATTATCATATAGGAAGATAAGTTATATTAATTTGGTGCATTGAGGTGGTAATGTGACTTGCTTACCTTTTTTGTTTTAAAATTATTATCAAATACCAAGTCAGAGGTATTTTTTTTCTCCCTTCCCTCTGGCAGGTTTAAGAGACGCTACAGGTTCTGAAAGTGATGGTGGTGATTCAAGCAGTACAAAATCTGAAGGAGCCAATGGAGCAACAACAATTCAACCCAAAAAGATCAAGGGAATTGGCTTTGGCGACATTTTCAAGGACAAGCCTATAAAGCTACGTCCAAGGTCAATAGAAGTAGATAATGACTTTCTACCAGTTGAAAAGGTACAGTTTGTAACTTAATTCCTCATATGTGTTTGGAGCCTAGTTTCTTCTCCAGCAGGTTTTGTCCTGCTGTACTACTGTCAAGACAATGACCCTCTGATAAACTAATGTAATGGATCATCCTAAATACTTAGAAGATGGGTACTTCACACCAGTGATTCATTCCTGCATGCTTACCTTATCCCTTAGGGTTCAATAACTAGTAGTTGAGAACAACTGTCCTTCAGCATCTGCCTAAAGATTATGCCAGTATTTTTTTGGTACATAATCATAATAAGCAAAACCTGTCTTCAAGCAGGTTTTATAACATCTCAAAACTATTAGGGAAAATGGGGGCCAGAGGCCAACATTTGCCTAACATAGTGTGCTGAGTAGACTTCTAGGAGAAGGCTTCCAAGTGGAGACTTACAAACTCCAGGCACCAAACTGAATTCCTGGGGAGTCTCAACCAAAAGCTGACGAGAGGCACCCAGACCACTCCAAGTGGATACATGGGAAAATGGAGACATAGCAACATTCTGGAGTGAGAACATAGATCACTCTGTGGCTCTGAGCAGTTTTGGTGATTTCACCTGTTAAAAGGCAAAGGGTTTTGCCATTGCCATTATGACCATATGTAGTCTCTGGGTTTTTGGAGTAGCCTGTCTCTGAATGCCAAATGCAAAGGAGTGGCAACAGAATACAGGTATCTTGTTGTCTTGAGTGCTGAGACATCTGGTGGGCCACTGTAAGAAAGCTGGACAGGATGGGCCCTTGGCCTGATCCAGCAGGGTTCTTGTGTTCTTATAGACTACTGCTTTTTTTAGCTTCAAAGAGCCTTTTGTGATCTCAGCAGTACAGAGGGATTTATAATTGAAGGCACAATGTCGGTGGCAAATTGTGAGGAATTCAGAAGAGACAGAAACACTTTGGCTGGGGAAGTCAAGGGTATTTATAGGGCACTGAGGCATGAGGAGGCAAATTATGGTGGGCCAGAGCAAGTAAAAGCAGAAAGGCAAAGGGGAAGTTTTTGGGTTACATCATGAGGTAACCAGGCATGGCCACCCCAGCTCCAGAGTAGTCTTGAATCTTGTGTTACTTGTTAAAACAAAATAATAAAGGCATAGGGTAAGGCATTCAAAGTGGTCTCATTAGCATCCTTTCAACTATTATATAAACCATTCAACTTTATTTGTTTATTTATTTACTTATTGAAAGAATTCTACCCCACCTTTCTACCATGCTCAAGGGAACACAAGGTGGCTTACAATAAAACAGTTGCACCTGATGAAATTCCCTCTTCTACACAATTGTTAAAGGTCAGAGCCCTAAAGTTGAAAGGTTGGCCATCCCGGCATATTCAGTAGAAATGTCTAGGAAGAAATTGTTTGGGGAAGGCATTGGAAACAAGTTTCCAAAGGCTTCCAGGGTCTTGATTGAATTAACTATGGTAGCAACCTGCCTGGTTATATCTGACCAAGAATACTGTGTAATCTGCTGGGCTCACAAATTCATTGGGCTGAGGCAAGACTTTGGTGTGCAGTGCTCATAAACTTTCAGGATTTGGTCAAGGCTCCTGTTCTGTCTGAGGCAGCGTTCTTTGGTACAAACTCTGGCTTTTTGTCGATTCATTCACATGCTTCCAAAATTGAACCAGCTTAGCCTCAAAAGTGGCAAGTGGAAATTGATTTGGGGTCAATTTCTTATTGATAGGTCATGTCCACATTCTCATTCTTTTCTAATGCTGTACCATATATTGTGGTTGTGCTAGGTCTACTGTTGAAAATAATATAGAGAGAATATAGAAGAATAGAATTTCATACACATGAAAACAAGTTAGCTGAACATGGATTTGAGCAAATAAATTATAATCACATAAAATAAACCATGGCTCTGCATGACACCTGAACCAATGTTAGCTTTTCAAATTATTTTCCAATGTTTGCTGCTGTTTCATTAACACATTTATTATTTTGTTCACATTACCCCTGAAACAGGCACTTAAGGCCCACTAGATACTAAAATTTATGTAATTTATTTAGCATTACCATTGAAATTAGGTACGTGTCTTTGGTACAGAAAAAATTAGAGGAAAGATGATGCGTAAAAGCTTAAATTGAAGATTTATGCTTCCTTCTGACTAGAAAACTGCACAGACTCTCAATAGGAGGTCTGTTTTCTGTGCATAACAGTCTAACCAGACAAATAAATCTGGTATGGTTTCTCAGATGATGGTGAGTTTTGGAAAACAAACAACTCTTCCAAGAATTTCTTTTTCTAAGAAATAATTATACCATTTTGGGCAAAACCAATCTTTCTAAACCACTGCATTTTGTGAAATTCTTTTAGACTATGAAATTGGGAGAAGAGGTTGATTTCTTGCAAGAGAACACTGTACAGGTTGAGTCTCATTATTCGTGAGGGTTCAGTTCCCAGAACTCATGTGGTTGGCAAAAAACCGCACAAAAGCAAATCAATTTAAAAAGCAAAGTCCCTTTGCGAGGCGATTTAAAAACAGCCTTGCTGACCTTTTGAAATGAACACCAGGCAATCAGTCTCTCTCCGGGCACTTAGGCTTCACTAGGAGGCAGCAATTCCTTCCTTCACCAGGAGCTGCAGTGAGGGGGAAAGAATGGAGAAGGTGATAATCACTGCCATTTAGCCTTCTTTTAAGTGCTCAGGGGGAAGGGAGGAGTGAAGCCTGGAGAGAGAATGATTGATGGATCGTGAGCTGCCCTCTCTCACATTAACCAGGCTATTGATAAATAACTGTTTTCCTTTGATTTAAAGGGTACTTCTCATCCTACTGAGCTAGGAAAATCTGTGGATTCCTCCCCCCCCCATGGATAATTAAGTTATACCTGTAATCACTTTCATGATTATCTCTCAACAACAGTAAAAAGCAGTTTTTTAAACTGTGATTTTAAAGGATGGATTTTTTCCCTTCTCCAGGGATCAGCACATTCTTTTTCATTTGCAGTGGCCATTTGTGTTGAGTCAAATCTGTATATAAAAAAAATCTGTGTATAACAAGGTTGGACCTGTAGCTGCTTCTGCTCAGTTATCAGCTCAACTCATAATGGGCAGGTTCTATACAATACTTGTCTCTATTATTTATCTAAAAGAGAACCAGTACTGTTCCTCCTCCTCCCTTTGCAATTGTCTCTATAACAGCCAATTAGTTAAGGGCTGTCTATCAGTTTGAACAAGCAATACTCCTATGAAAAATAGCAGTACAATTGTGCTGTGATATGGTAGATTTATTGGATGTGTAAGGTACATTTACAGACCTGACCCACACTAGTTTCCAAAGCGATGCCCAAATTTTCTTATCCCCCCTTTTCATTTTTGTGTATGCCTTCGTCCGCCTCCTCATCCAACTGGATGCTTCTTCAGAAGAGATTGGGAAGAGCATGTTGTGGGGGGGTGGGGGCAAGAAGAGGGTAACACAATCTTGTTTTGATGGCATTCCTGGGAAGGAAGCCATCAGAACAGCCCCCTGCTGCATCTTTCTCCAGCTTTGCCATTGCAGTTGCTTGCTGCTGTGTTGCTGGCAGTAAAGGTGACCCTCTGCTACCCCAGTCCTCCTCTTGCTTGCTCACTTTCTGCAAGCAAGAAGAAGACAATTGGAATGCAGGATGAAGTTGCTGCATGAGGGTAAGCCAAGGAAGGGAGGGGCAGGTTTGCTGGCTGGTCAGCTGGCATCATGGATGAGCCAGTCCAGGTTTTTAGTATTACCTAAGCCACTGGATATATGTTCAAATTAGGATATAGTGTCCAGTACTGCAGTCCCTGTGTGTGGGGAGTTCTACTTTTTGTTCATACATTGTCAAGTAAGGAAACTGAACTTGGCTTTTTCTTTTTTAGTATAAGTATGTAGGTACTCAAATAAACCAAGTGTTCCATCCCCAAAGTGCCAATTCTGAATAGATTAAAAAGGTGGATTTGAAATAAAAGCAAATCACAGGAAATGCTAAAAACTCAACAATTTGATGTAAGCATTATGTAACTTTATCTTATTTGCCATCACATCACCCCGCCTAGTTAACCAAGTGTACAAATGGGAAGATGCATTTGGTTGCTTATGTGCTTTGGATAAAATTGATTTCTGGATAGAACAAAACTGAGGCATGCCAACTCCAAGGCTGGCTCTCTACCAAGTGGACTGTGTTTGAATTCTTAATATTTAAATTGTGCTGTGAAGTTGTTTTCAAGGTTAAGCTGTTGGAAAACTGAAGAATTGTAGTTCAGTGTTTCCAAACAGTGCATTCCAACTGTGACTTGAATTGAAACTTAACTTCAGGAAACTAGGTTTGATGACTCAGTGTGGGTGGTAGCTTGCCCAGTGTGCGTCAAATCTTGAACCTGTTCAACTGCATGGTTTTGAGCTGAACATTTTATGCTGGAGAGGTACCCAGCATGTGTGTGTGACAAATCACTCCAGAGTTGTCATTATTTCTGTTTATTAAACGTTCTGGTATCCCTTTTTTTCTTCAACATAAATATGATTGGTAGCACCAGAGTCAGTTTCAGACCACACTAGGGATTCTGCCCTCCCTCTTACCTATGCGAGCCTCCATTCACTCCACTACTACCACCCAAAGATCAGTTGGCACAGAGGTGATCATAGGGATCAGCAATGGATCCTTCTGAGGGTCCTGGGTCCTTGGTAGCTGCCCAAAGATGCCAGTCCCTGACACTGACCCTAGCTAGCACTGATTAAATTGTTACTGCCTTCCTTTTTAACATTCCTCTTATTTTTAATCAGGATGTTCTTCACAAATTTTATTTCAATGTATTATATGCACATCTATACTTATTTATAAGCACCTACTCAGGAGCTATACAGAATCTACATTTATTCTTTGGCATGCAATATTAACCAACTGAGGGGCCAATCCTATCCAATTTTCCAGCACTAGTGCAGCCGTAATGCAGCCCCAAGGTAAGGGAACAAATGTTCCCATACTTTAAGGGGGCCTCTGTGACTGCTGCTCCACCACAAGATGCAGTGCATGCCCCGTTGGCACAGCTGCACCGGCACTGGAAAACTGGATAGGATTGGGCACTTAATTACTTATAAACCACATGCCTGGTTCTTCTGAGTCACCCTGCATTGAAGTAAACATTTTCCACAGTACAAAGGGAGAGGGACATCTTAAGGAAGAAACAGATTGCTTTTTTTTCCTCTTTAAATTTAAGCAAGAAGTTATGCTCTGGATTTATTTTGAATAATTTTATTTTAAAATGATTTTCTCTCTGGGTGATACAGAAAGACTGTGCCCTCCTGTATTCATGTTGTCTTTTCTACCTCTCTTCATGTGGTAAGTCAGAAGAAGTCCTGTGTGTTTTTCCTCTGGCCTACATCAGGGTAGTGGTTTTCTCTCTTTCCCAAACTGTGAGAAGTTCCAGGTTTCCTGTGAAATAAACAAATGCAAGCTTTGTTTCCTCATAGCTCACATTGGCCTTAAGTGTGACTCAGTTTTAGGTTTGGTCTCCCAGACTTAGTGAGCTCAGCACTTACAAGGAAGTGGGAGGACTCCCAGTACTGCTCTTGAAAACTCAGTGTAGTGTCTAGAAAGACAGCGTTACTTCACAATGGGAGAAGAGGTACGTCTCTCTTTAAAAAACACTTTATTTTTTGCTTATATCTGCAACTGTGTTGTAACTTGTGTAACGTAGAACACAGATGTTTGGCAACAAGAGCCTTTGGCTGATTGTATCATAGCATAAAAATGATGTGTTAAAAGTGAGAGACTTTTCACTGAAGTCTTAAAGCAGAAAGCAGCTCCAGCTGTGTTTGTAAAGTAATGTAACATATTAAAATAAGAGATTTTTTGAAAAGGCGGGACTTGTCCTGGAGCACTTTAGCTGCCTCTTTTCTCCCCTTGGATCAGTAAATGTACACAGACTTTTGTGATACCCTTGCTTGAGTACGGTTTTTTAAAAAAAAACAAGCTGATGGTAATCTTATGCCATCTATTTAGCAAGAACACCCTCTTGTTTCATGTGTTTCCCTGATTTTTTAAATGAAAGGAGAGGACGACTAATTTCAAAATAGCTTAGTTATACTGAAGCTCTTGTTCTCTTCTATAAGAAGATTGCTAGACAGTTATACAAGTTTGTGCAATTGTACAGCACAATGAAATGAGATAAATTTTGTATTTGCCAATTCCTGAATCTGTTTTTGTACCTATGAATATCTGTGTGTGTGTGCGCACGTGCACACGCATACATGTGTCTGTAAGAAATTAATTAGATGTCTGTGACTTTTGTGTGAAACACAGAATGAAGCTACATAGCTCCCTGAGTAGACTTTTCAACTTAAAGTGTGCCATGTGTCATTCCTTTTCCTGTTTGGAAGGGAACAAAAGAGAGCAAGAAGCAGATAGAAGAAAGAGCAGTCGCAATAATTTTGCGACATGTTGAATGCCTGGAGTTATTGTGAACATTTTTTTTAACTGCATGAAAAGAAATTTAATATGCAGTCAGTATTAATTTGTTAAAACTAAACATTTGATAATCAAGGTAATGGTACAATTCACCCTGGAACCCTTTCCTTTACAAGCTGAATTGAAATGAAGAAATATGCAACAGAATCACATCTGAAATGAAAGGGAGATGGCAAAAGCACTAACAGCACAATCCTATGCATGTCTACTCAGAAGTAAATCTCACTGAGTACAGTGGGGCTTACTTCTAGGTAAGCGTGTATCAGATAGCATAGACCTACGTAAACATTCCTGCAGGATTGTGTTCAGAAACACCTTCGTACTTCGTTCTTATCACAGTTCAAAGGATGAGATAGTACTGACAACTTCCAGGGAAACCTTTGACTGGACCTGCTCAAGTTAGTAACATGTAGCCATTTGTACAGGCTTCTTCTTGCTGCAGTTATGGTGTTTGAGCTAATTGCATCAGTTTGTCTGCTCAGCAAAGTTCCCAGTCCTTGTACACAAGATCAACTGTTCCCTTGTCACTCTCCCCATAGACGGGGCATGCTGCAGAGAAATATTAAGATCACACCATCTTAGACATCTGCAGTTTGTATTCCACATTTCAGAACAGCTTACACATTCCTGTCAGTTTCTGTTCATTTTCTTAACCCATGGAAGAAATTGACACTTGGATGGGTCTGGAAAAATGTGTGGGTTGTCTGTTTCCTTTTTCACTGCTCATCAATGTTACAATTTTATGCAGATGTTGATTTATAAAAAAGAACAAAAAACCTTAAGGGCAGGGAGTGATGAGAAGAGGAAACTATACTGGTGAGAACAAAAAAACCCATCCCACCCCTGGGGGCGGGAGAAAACAGAAATTTGAGAAGGGGGAATAGTTGAAGTAGTAACCAAAAAGAGACTGTGTATATGTTTGAATGAAAACTTGTACTCTTTAAAGCAGTACTGAAGACAAATGTGTGTGCTGCTGACTTCAGCAGGACTGGTTAGACTTGCAGCCACATTCTAAACTCTGTAAAATGGAATGAATGTGCCTTAATTTTTATATCATTTACTTTGAAGTAAATAGGCTTAGAATTTCTGTTAGTGCATTAAATATTTTGAAAATATTGTTACTGGTCTGAGGATTGCCACAGAATGCTAACCTGCAATAGATAAATGTATTGGTAATATGCTGAATATATGTAATAGACAGGGCTGGCTCAAGATCTCCTGACATCTGAGGCAGCATGTCAAATGCTGCCCCACTTCCCCTGATGATATACCAGCCTCTGTTCCTCACACTCTCTAATATTCTAACTCAGCATTCTCCACATAGCCTCCTCTTCCTCTCTGTCTCTTCCTCTCCTTTCTGTTTCCCTCTTCCTTTTCCAATACAGGAAGGAAGAGGAGGAGAAGTAGAGACTCACTGGTAGGCAGTCCCCATCTCCATCTGCTTATCTGCTGCCTGAGGCAACTGCTTCAGAGCCCAATCCTATGCATGTCTACTCAGAAGTAAGTCCCATTAGAGTCAATGGTGCTTACTCCCAGGAAAGTGTGGATAGGATTGGGCTGTCAGTTGTCTACATGGATGTGCTGACCTTGATTATAGCTGTTGTTGAATTAGAAACTTCTTAATCTGTCTGTAACAATAATTGATTGAATTCTAGATGTATTGTTTTGATATTTTGCTGGAATTTATCTCCGTTTTATGCTTGGTGGTATAGTCCTTCTGCATTTCACAGTTAAGGTACAAGCCTCAGTGAATCATTGTCTATATTGAGAGTTCAAGTACTGTCATCTTCACCTTTCCTTTTGGAAAGTGGAACGGTGCTTTGCCCAGCTTTCTTGTCCTATTCCCCTTCTGCTGCTCTGTTTCAAAATGGACTGACAAAGCAAAGATGAAGGAGATACGTGGGAACAAATGGGAGCAAGGTGAGGTGGTTGTGGAAGTGTCTTATTGGTACTGCTTGTGCTCATCCACCACTAAAAGCCATTGTTCCACCTCACTTCATGGGTGGTCCAGCCCTTCACCTATTTCTGTCTGGTTTCAAACATGACTTTGGAACATAAGTTGTCTTGTCCATGCTGGTAGATTATCTTTACCAGTCATGAACAAATTATATATGATTGCAGGAGGTGTACTTGTTGTTGCTCCTGAACCTCCTTGACATCTTTTCATAAATGCCATTGACTCGATGGCATATTTTTGGAGTACCTCTCAGAGTTGGAAATGGGAGTGCAGCTTGGTGGTCATGCTATTTATCTGTTTTCTAATTTTTATTTAAAGTGTTTATAACCTGGTTACTGAGTCATCCAAGGTTCCTACCTCTGGTAGAGTTCAGAAGGTGGTGCTGATAGACTCGAGTTCTAGACCATAGGACTTAAGACTAATCAGAAATTATTTTTTCCCATCCCACTGACAGTGGGAGCCATCTCAGCAGTTTTCAGGGGACCCTGAGAGATTCTGCACAAGCTTTGGAAGACGCTTCTCACTGATTGGTGGTAGCAGTGGCTAACCTTTCTTTCTCCTTTTTTTCCTTTCAAAATATTGTACCAGAGGCAGCAATAGTGGCTTACTCCTGCCAGTCATCACGATTTTCCAATGGAATGCTCTGGAAATTATGCCCTCGAATTCTTCCTACATGTTCCAATTTCAAGCCAAAGATTCTTCATCATGAACTTTTGACTCATTAGCTACCCTGTGGAGGGCTTACACAGGGTACTATGTTGTCCTCTTTGCTTTTTGTTTACATGAAGTTGCTGCTGGAGATTGTTATGGAATTTGGGGTTGTATATGCTCACTGTGCTGCTAATCTTCATTTTCTGTCCTTTTCTTCAAATTATGTTGAGACAGTGGCATCCCTGAATTATTGCCTAGATTTGGTGGGACTGATTGAGAACCAAAATTCAGTCCAAATATTGTGCATCTGATGGGCTGTAGTCCATGAAAGCTTGTACTGAAATAAATTAGTTAATCTTTAAGCTTCCACAAGACTTACCGTATTTTTCGCTCCATAAGACACACCTGACCATAAGACGCACCTAGTTTTTAGAGGAGGAAAACAGGAAAAAAATATTCTGAACTAAACACTGTAATAAAATATTTAATAAAATATTTAATAAACTATAACAGAATAACATTTGAACCATGTAAAGTGAACAGCAGTCAACAGTGGCATTAAGAACCATTATCACTGTCATTAACAAATGGAGAGACTTAAAGGTTTGAGTACTCTAGTTTTCTGGAAACCCCAAGAACTCATCATCGCTAGAGTCAGAATTTATGAAGCTCACAAAAGCAGGTGCACACAAATAGGGGATCACATTATCTTTCTGCTACAATGATGTTCTGCCAAATCCCAATCCACTGGGCCTTGTGCCCGCTTAAGGCTGATCAGTCCCCCTTGTGCAACTCACCAGTGCAGCAAGCAAAAGTGAGTCCAGTTCCAGTCCACAGATGCCAAGTAAATCAGTCCCATCAATCAGAGTTGCCAAATCAGAGTCCAGAACCAATAAGCCAAATTACAGTCCAGGGTCAGTCAAATCCATCAGGGTATCCAAGTCCAGTCACAATCCACAGTCAGATTCCAAATTCAATAAACCCAGTCAGTCTCCTCTCCTACCTCCAACCTGCACTCCTTCAAAACCCACAAACCCTTTTTGCCTCAGGTACTCCTTATATCCCTGAGGGCCCTATTGCCTTCCAGTGGCTGCAGCTGTGCAGCACACTCTGCTGGATGCCCAGGCCTTACCCTTAAAGGGGCCACTGCTGACACCACATCTACCTCCTCGACAGTTCTTCCATGATTCCAATACAAATGAACAAGTGGAAAGTCCAACCACAACTTGAATTATCAAGACACAACAAACCTCTGGATTTATGGTGATACCTGGGGCTTGTGCAATAAGCAAACACTGGCATTCTGACCAAGGAGACAGTTTTTTCTTTGTGATGGGGGTGGGGGGCTTACACTCAGATGCTGGATGAGGTGAGTGAAAGCGCCCCTCCCCTGCTGTGTGATTGTGTGTGGGGGGGCAGAGCATCTGTGTGTGTAAGAGAAGGGGGCAGCCTGTGTGTGTGAGAGAGGGGGGAAAGTGTTTGTGTTGCAGAGAAGTTGTGATGCTCCAGGCTTGGGGTGGGGGGAAAGAGAGGCTGTGATGCTCCAGGCTTGGGGGGGGAAGAGAGAAGCTGTGATGCTCCAGGCTTGGGGGGGAGCAAGAGTCTGTGATGCTCCAGGCTTGGGGGGGAAGAGAGAAGCTGTGATGCTCCAGGCTTGGGGGGGGAAGAGAGAAGCTGTGATGCTCCAGGCTTGGGGGGGGAGAGAGGCTGTGATGCTCCAGGCTTGGGGGGGGAAGAGAGAAGCTGTGATGCTCCAGGCTTGGGGGGGGAGAGAGAGAAGCTGTGATGCTCCAGGCTTTGGGGGGGGAGAGAGAGGCTGTGATGCTCCAGGTTTGGCAAGCAGAAGAGAGAAGCTGTGATGCTCCAGGCTTGGGGGGAGAGAGGATGTGATGTTCCAGGCTTGGGGTGGGGGGAAAGAGAGGCTGTGATGCTCCAGGCTTTGGGGGGAGGGGAAAGAGAGGCTGTGATGCTCCAGGCTTGGGGGGGGAGAGAGTGAGGCTTTCCTGGGAATAAGCCCCCCTGACTCTAATGGGACTTACTTCAGAGTAGGCATGCACAGGATTGGGCAGCGAGACTGCCACCCCACCCACGCTTTCCTGGGAGTGAGCCCCACTGATTCTGAGACTTACTTCTGAGTAGACACGTGGGCTTGGGCACCCTCCAGCGCTGCCACAGTCCGCGCCGGCACTGAGGGAAGGCAGGAGCCCCCCAGCCAGCTCAGCCTCTGACTGCCCGGGGAAGCAGAGCAGAGCGAGCGGGCAGGGGGCGGGGCCAGGGCGGATTTTTTTTTTTTAAATATTCGCTCCATAAGACGCACACACTTTTCCCCCCACTTTTTGGGGCGGAAAAAGTGCGTCTTATGGAGCGAAAAATACGGTAGTTCTTTCAACCCAGACAAAACATGGTTGATCTTTCCTGATCAAAGAATAGATAAATGACCTACTCTAGATTGCCATTCCCTCAACAAATGCAGAACTGTGGGCAAAACCAAATGAAACGCTTCTGTGTTGTTGTTTTGTAAACTCCACATGCCTTTTTTTCTTTTTATTAGATCTGAGATATTTGAGTCATGCTACATGCAATATCTGGTTCCCTGTTGACATCCTGGTTATAATATCAGTTACAGTAACATTTAAGAACAGAGGCTATAGAAATGCATTTATAGACACTCAGGAATGCAAGAGGTCGAGCAGTCAAGAAGTTATTTGTCCAGCCAAATGATATGGGAAAGAGAAAGAGATTGGCCATGCTTGAGAATATAGAGAAGTACATGTTGGCATCCTTTAGTCTCGGAAGACTATGGTATCGCGCTCTGAATGGTGGCTCTGGAACAGTGTCCTCTCCAGTATGTATAGAGAAGTACAGCACACATAACAAGAGAGTTAGATGATTACTTTACTGGTACTCCATAGATAGCTATGTAATTGATTTCACATTTAGCATTTAGTTCAAATTGTTATATGTAGTCTTGCATGTATGCACTGCTGAAACAGAGACGCCTGCGTTGGCTCGGTCATGTTGTGAGAATGGATGATGGCCGGATCCCAAAGGATCTCCTCTATGGTGAACTCGTGCAAGGAAAGCGCCCTACAGGTAGACCACAGCTGCGATACAAGGACATCTGCAAGAGGGATCTGAAGGCCTTAGGAGTGGACCTCAACAGGTGGGAAACCCTGGCCTCTGAGCGGTCCGCTTGGAGGCAGGCTGTGCAGCATGGCCTTTCCCAGTTTGAAGAGACACTTTGCCAGCAGTCTGAGGCAAAGAGGCAAAGAAGGAAGGCCCATAGCCAGGGAGACAGACCAGGGACAGACTGCACTTGCTCCCGGTGTGGAAGGGATTGTCACTCCTGGATTGGCCTTTTCAGCCACACTAGACGCTGTGCCAGAACCACTTTTCAGAGCGCGATACCATAGTCTTTCGAGACTGAAGGTTGCCAATACATACAGTCTTGCAAGATATTCAGAAGTTTTTTCCTTAAGAAGGCACTTGTTTTACCATTTTCCAAAATAATGTGCTAACAGCTAACAGCTAACAATGTGCTGTTGATAGGAGAAGGAAGTTGTCGTGCCAGCAGGTGTGCGAAATGTGGTTGTGTGGGTGTGTCAGATTCCAATTAGACATCACTAGTGATGAATGAAATACTTCAGTCTTCCTGTGTCAGCCAGAAGAACTGGGATACTGTAGATACCAGGATTCTCTTTTAAAAATGCTTAAAATTGTCAAAATAAGTCAGAAAATTAGTTTCCCCACAGTTTCCCCAACTTTACACTACAAAATCACTCCGTTTTCAGGGCTGTGGGGCAGTCTTCTGTGCTCTCAGAAGCCATTTCCAGGTTGTGCAACCCTTCCTTTGGCCCTGGCTCTCCCAGAATGCATTGTACAATCCATTTTGGAGTGAGCCAGGGTCAAGGGAGGCAGTTGTGTGATCTGGAAGTGACTTTCAGGAGCACAGAAGACTGTCCTGTAATGCAGCCCTGAAAATGGAGCAATTTTGCAACAGAGAGGTGGGGAAAATGACATTTTCAATGCCTTGCAAGGGAAGCCCTCCAGAAGAGTATTTTTTGTGTGTGTGCCTATGTGCAAACTTTTGGATTGGAGAGACCTGGAAAACAGGTGAAGCCTTCTGGTACGTGTGGCACACAGTATTGGGGGGGAAACTGGAATGGGAAGGAGGAATTGGCAAAAACCATCCCTTCCTTGTGCGAATGACAGGACGCTCAGGGGCTTCCCCTGGCCTCCCCTCACCTCTGGTGGGTGGAGGGGCATCTCCAGTTTCACTTAACCAAGGGGGGTTCCGAAACGGAACCTCCACCGATACTGGGGCACCCCTGTACTCATGGATTTCTCACAGCTAAGGAAATCTATGTGGGTTTTGCATCTAAACATGCAGTTATTCCATTGGAAGTGCATTGCTTAAAATCTCACAGTTGAACTGCATTCAACAGCACTATGTCTGAGGTGTCCTTGACAAAATGTTTCACAATCAAATGTTGCAATCATAGAATTACAACTATACTTACTTAACTGTGCAATTTAGAGACTTGGGTCCTGTCATTCACACAAGAAGGGAATGTTTTTAGCCAATTCCTCCTTCCCATTGCAGCCTTCTCCCCTCTCCCGTACCTTGTGCCATATGTACCAGAGGGCTTCCCATGTTCTCCAGGTCTCCCCAACACAAAAGTAGTAGATATTTCACACAGGTAAAAATCACCCAATTAATTCTCTAGTACTGGGAAAAGTAGGTCTGTCGCCTTCCAAAATGATGCAGATAAGAATCTTGACATGTGTAGGTTGTTAATCCCTTGGTTATTGTATATGTTAAGACATTTAATATTCTTCAATTCAGTTTTATTGAGTTTATATAAAAAAAAATTTAGTTTTAGACTAAATTTATTTTTTAGAATAAAAACTCAGTTTTATTGAGTTTATATAAAAATTCAATTTATATAAAATTTCTTTTAGGCTAAGCAGATGCAACCAAAACAAACAGAACAAATCATGTGAAGATCACTGATGAACAAGAATATAAAATTTAGAAAAAGAAATCAAGGAGTCTGATGCATTACATTCCCCACTGCTGAAAGATAAGGAAGCAAACACTAAAAAGACAGTTACAAATGATATTGAAAATTAATCAAAGGTTCTTTATGTTGAATTTTACTCTTTCTGCAATGTAAGGCACAGATACCTGTGATGTTGTTTTAAGAAGGATGGCAACTTTTGTTGAAATGTTAGTGTGCTAGCAACTGCATCATACTATACCAGCAATATTTTTTTTAACTTACTGTATTTTGCAAATAACACATCACACAGCGGTCTCTGACAGTTGCCTAACTTTTTTTTTATAGCTGTACAGACAGAAGCAGAACAAGAGTGTTATGATCAAAGTCGCATCTACCATTCATGCATACAGTGTGGAGCAGGGCAGAGTTCTGGCCTACAACTCCCCTGTGTAATTCATAAAGGATAAGGTTTAGATTGTACTGGCTTACTTCTGTGAGTCATCAATCACTTATCTTACAGGTAGCTACTTTATAAGCCTGGAGGCTCCCCTTTCCATTCTTCTTTTCCGCTCTGTAGTTAGTGTTGTACCTTCTAGTTAAAATCTGAGTGTAAATGTAAATGAACTCTCTTTCCAAAAAGCATTTGTTTCTGTTGACCTTGAACCTTCTTTAGGGTCCCCCCTGCACCAGGCCAGTTGGTGTTATTTTAATAATTCCTAATGTCTGAAATGCTTAGAGATATTGCCAAATGTGGTATCGGAATAGAATAGGCTATCACTTCAGCTTGCCTGTGGTTTATTACTTCTGTCTTTCTCTTACCCCCTCCCCACATGGTATACGGTCCTTGTGTTAAAAAAACCCTCACTGCATGCAGAAAACCTGCACAACAGGCAAAGCGCTTGTGCATAATTTTTCTCCTCTGACATGCTAGCTTCCTGTTTGATAGGAGAAGTAGGCTGTTTTGTTTGTCTTGCTTTTATACTGAGTAGCTTTCAAAAACTGTGTTCACCACCTCCAGACTGAACTGATGCATTTCATTTTACTATGTCAGTATTCAGTATTTAGTATTTACTATGTCAGTATTCCACTTCATTACCACTGTGTTCTTCTGCATGTGTAGATCAGGATGGAATGAATGGAGCAGGACCTGTGAATAAACAAAGCATTATTACTTCCATTACATCTTTTCAGCATTAGCAATATGAATAAACTAGAAAAAGGGTATCAATTTAACTCACATCAGAATTTTTCAAAGCATCAAATATTTTCTACAACTTTCTCTCTCTCTCTCTCTCCCTCTCCCTCTCTCTCTGAGTTTGCCCTATCACTGAAGTGTATGACGTGTAATCTTGCAAGTAACTTTCACAACATGAAGGCCCAGACCAAATGCGCAAAAACCCATGTGAAAATTGGCATTTGTGAATCAATCCTATGGTAACGCTACACGTCATGTCTTATTTGTGCCCAGTTTGGTGCTCCAGTACATAAAACTGTGACCATGGGAAATACTGACTTGTTTCATGCTTAAAGCTGAAGTCAGTGGTGTAGATTTGGTTGCTCATGCTGGCTGCATTGTGGTCCATCAACTGTACATACCAATGAGAACTGAAGCACCATAATCACATGTACTTTGCATTCATTAGAACTGTGTGAATACCTGAGAATAGACTTCCACTATTTTTTCAAACCAGATAGTTGCTTACATCTTCTGCTTTGGAAAGAATTCAGCACCTCTTCACCTTGACAACCAGCATTGACAACTGGAAATGGTGATTTGATGAATTCTCAGTATAGGCTGGCTTGCAATTTGGACATGTTTGGGGCCATCTGTCAAAAGTTTGTTCCAAGAAGTCATGTTATGCTAGAAAAAGAGCTATTTTTTTTTTACTTCAAGAGTCAGAAATGCTTTTTCAACACTTGATGTTCATGCTCATGTTTGATTCTCTGTGTTTTGACAGTATCTTATTTGCATTTAACTTCCACTAAATGAAGTTATAGTCTGAGGGCTGGATTACTTGTGGTGGCCTCAAGCTGTGCATGTCAACTCAATCCCAGTTGCCAAGCCAGTCCTGTGCAATTCCTGCCATGCACATGATGACATATCCTGCATGTTGTGGTAAATGCACATGACTAGCTGGCTACAGGGAAGAAATCAACATAAACAGCAATTTCAGATAATCTCCGCAGGCCTGATGGCTCTCTCCAGTGACTATTACTTCATTTAATGTAGGTCACGCAAGTCTGAAAACAATAATGCACTCATGACTGGCACATTGTAGAGACTAACTAGATTTTGTGTTGGCAAGAAGTAAACCAGCCACAAAACACTGGAAATAAACAGGCCACAACTTTATTAAAAGGACATGGCTCGCAGAACCAACAAGACCAGTGGAGATGAGTCAGTAACCCATCCTGTGAAGATGCCCCTGTGGATAGACATGGATAATTGTCCATGTCTTTGATTCAACTCTTCTAATCCTTACCTTCCCAAACTCATCTGTTCCCCTTGTTGGGAAGAAAGAATGGCGTGAATTGAATTCTTTGTTAGACAGACCACAACCACTTACATGTTACCCCATACCAAAAACAGCAGCTCTCTCATCAAGTGCTCCGGCTCCATGAGTGACATGCCATTCCCTTGGTATCTGCATAAACCCTGCAACTATGAATTTATGGCAGTCTTGGTGGTAACATGCTGGAACATGCTCTGGTAAATAAAGTAAATTAGAAATTTTTGGACGGACATAGTCAGTGGTGTAGCTACAGGGGGAGGCACAGTAAGTACTGCAGCAGTGCACTATGTAAGAAGCCCCTCCCACTCACTGTTGGACCCATTCCAGGCTCCAGTTAACAGAAGTACACAGGAGCACCTGCACATTGCCTTTGCTGTCCAGAATTGCTCCAATGACAAGTAGAATAGGCTGCTTATACAGTGCATTGCAGCATCTGCAGTATTTACCCCCAGCTCTGTAGCTACACTGTCTCAAATAGTTTGTATTTCTACCTCTTGCCCAAAATCTCTTGAAATTTGGGATAACTAGGTCTGTATCCTTATGAAGCACAAGGCCTGATTTCAGACTAACCTCTCCTTTAGGGCCTCTGCAGATACACCCTGGCCCTTTCATAAGAACATAAGAACAGCCCCACTGGATCAGGCCATAGGCCCATCTAGTCCAGCTTCCTGTATCTCACAGCGGCCCACCAAATGCCCCAGGGAGCACACCAGATAACAAGAGACCTCATCCTGGTGCCCTCCCCTGCATCTGGCATTCTGACATAACCCATTTCTAAAATCAGGAGGTTGCGCATACACATCATGGCTTGTACCCCATAATGGATTTTTCCTCCAGAAACTTGTCCAATCCCCTTTTAAAGGCGTCTAGGCTAGACGCCAGCACCACATCCTGTGGCAAGGAGTTCCACAGACCGACCACACGCTGAGTAAAGAAATATTTTCTTTTGTCTGTCCTAACCCGCCCAACACTCAATTTTAGTGGATGTCCCCTGGTTCTGGTATTATGTGAGAGTGTAAAGAGCATCTCCCTATCCACTCTGTCCATCCCCTGCATAATTTTGTATGTCTCAATCATGTCCCCCCTCAGGCGTCTCTTTTCTAGGCTGAAGAGGCCCAAACGCCGTAGCCCAGGGGTGCTCACACTTTTTTGGCTCGAGAGCTACTTTGAAACTCAGCAAGGCCCGGAGATCTACCAGAGTTTTTTTTACAATGTTCGCGCCATCATAACATATAACATTTATGTGTACAATGTATGTTGGTGTACCTTGAGCCCCACTGAGTATAACAGGACTTACTCCTGAGTAGACATGCCTAGGATTAGGCTGTGAGGCTGCAATCCTAGCCACACTTACCTGGGAGTAAGCCCCATTGAGTACAATGGGCCTTACTCCCGGCGTTTCCTCCCAGAGGCACCTGAAGGGGGGGGTCGGCACTCTGCGATCTACTCATTTTGCCTCGCGATCTACTGGTAGATCGCGATCCACCTATTGAGCACCCCTGCCGTAGCCTTTCCTCATAAGGAAGGTTGATAGAGCTGATCCCCACAAACAGTGGCCCACTGTTTATAGTTGGGAAGTGTCAGGCCAAGTTCTAGGAGCTAATGATGGGTATACTCTTTGATCATTGTAGTGGATTCCTACTATGACATCATAATACTAAATAAAGATATAATAAGACTGCAATCGTATCCACACTTAGCTGGGAGTAAGCCCCATTGATTTAATGAGTCTTCATTCTGACTTGACATGCACAGAATTGAACTCTCAGTGTACCAAGCCATCTGTAAGGTGCATGCAGAAGAGAAGGAAAGATTTGAAATACAAAGCAAATATACCACATTAATGGCATACTAAACCTTATGCATTTTAAAATAAAAATTTTAATCAATTTTGTTGCAGCGCACAATAAATATGATACAAGCGCATGCATACCTGTGAAGCTATACTAACCTTTTCTTACTACTCCTTTCTGAAGTTAATTGGGTAAACAGTTATTGCTACATCTGGATATAAGTCTTTATGAAAGAGGCACCTGTCATTTCTTTTATTTTAGTTACCATGCTGCATAGTTTTACTGACTTCTCTTGCACTTAAATTAGTACTGTACTTGGTATTATATTTTGTAACCTGTAATTTGAAAGTCTATACTCAAATATCTCCAACAGTAAAAGTACCTAAGAGGGGGAAAAAAAACTGTTGGAAGCAGAGGAAAGAATGTCGCTGTTTAAAATATGAGTTCTCTTCCAGTATTTTGAAGTACTAAATACTATCCTGAACTGCCTATCAAATTTTTCTACTGATAAACGGTACAGTGTGTTGCCCCTTGTCTTAGGCACAGTTGACTTGTGCAAATTCAACTACACATGCTTGGCAAAGCAAAACATCAGAGACTTTAAACAAACATTTAAAACATCAGTTTAAAAAGTGCATACTGTTCTGCCTGCTATTCTGCTTACAATGTGCCTGAGATCGGAGAATGAAGCTGCTGTTCCTTCAGGCCCTCTTAGTTTCCTTTTACATCTTGTACTTTTTCAAGAGAGAGTACCTATTTTTCCAACATAGGGGGTTTTCAAGATAATTTTGAATTTATGTGATTGTAACTTTACACACTGATTCTGAAATGTAACCCTCATGACCAGGGGTGACTGTACTTATTTTTTAATGGATGGATGGAGAGGGTGATATCGGAACTAAGCATCTAAACAACAGTTGTCAAACTGTGGGTCTGGAACCCACCAGTGTGTTGTGAACCAATTTTGGGTGGTTCACAAAACTGACAGGGCAGATTAGGCTATGTGCATCAAGGGTCTAACAAGCTGCTACTTGGCAGGGAACACTGCTGCCCAAAAACCATTATAGCCACATACTCCTTGGCATTTATAAATCAGGTAACAGCTTGTAGGGCCTCTAAAAAGTTTGAGAACCACTGACCTAAAGAATACAGAACCACTCAATAAATCCAGACTTGTTTTCATGTGTATGTTTGTGTTTGGGGTTACCTACAGCACTTGAGATTTCTTATGTTTCAGGTATTGCTTGATTTTTATAAAGTCTTCTGACATACTCTTTTTATTTCTTCACTCATGTGAAGAATGGCTGAATGTTTGAAAGTACTGAGTGTTTGAGTGGCAGTTGTAAATTTACAGCAGTGTTCAAAATCTATATTGAACTCGCATACACAAGAGATTACATTAAGCTGTCAATTAAAAATATTGATATTCCACTTTTTGTCAGACGTTCACAACGTGCTTGATATACAAAATGAATGGAAGGATGGTTCCTCTTCTTGGAAGACTCACAGTCTGAAAAAGAGAACCAGCAAACAGCCACTGGGCTATCCCCTTGCTACCGTTTAAAAATATGAAAATAAATAAAATACTCTCTTCATTTATGTTATTAAACCTAGCATAAGTATTCTGGTCCAACAAGAAGCTGACGGAATATACCAAGATTCAGGTCTACAGAGCTTGCGTCCTGAGTACACTTCTGTACTGCAGCGAGTCATGGACTCTTCGCTCACAACAGGAGAGGAAACTGAGCGCTTTCCACATGCGCTGCCTCCGACGCATCCTCGGCATCACCTGGCAGGACAAAGTTCCAAACAACACAGTCCTGGAACGTGCTGGAATCCCTAGCATGTATTCACTGCTGAAACAGAGACGCCTGCGTTGGCTCGGTCATGTTGTGAGAATGGATGATGGGCGGATCCCAAAGGATCTCCTCTATGGAGAACTTGTGCAAGGAAAGCGCCCTACAGGTAGACCACAGCTGCGATACAAGGACATCTGTAAGAGGGATCTGAAGGCCTTAGGGATGGACCTCAACAAGTGGGAAACCCTGGCCTCTGAGCGGCCCGCTTGGAGGCAGGCTGTGCAGCATGGCCTTTCCCAGTTTGAAGAGACACTTTGCCAACAGTCTGAGGCTAAGAGGCAAAGAAGGAAGGCCCATAGCCAGGGAGACAGACCAGGGACAGACTGCACTTGCTCCCAGTGTGGAAGGGATTGTCACTCCCGGATTGGCCTTTTCAGCCACACTAGACGCTGTGCCAGAACCACCTTTCAGAGCGCGATACCATAGTCTTTCAAGACTGAAGGTTGCCAATACAATATACAATAAGTATGTACTGTAACATAAATGAGACAGCCCAATTCCTGAAATACAATAATGATAATGGGACAATGAAATCCACGGATCAAGCACCCTGTAATCTTCCAAACTCAACCAGAGCTGTGCTCAGAAGGCCTTGTAAGCCCTCCAGAAGGCCAAAAATCACAACTTCTGGTTTTTGACCGCAAGTTGCTGTTTTTGGACTTTCAGAGGCTTTCCCAGCCATCAGAATGCCCTGCAGACATGACTGGAGCACAGTTCCTATTGCATTCAGAGGATCTGTCTAGCTGAACCCGCAAGTTCAGAAACCGCAGTTAGATAAAACCGCAGGCCCCAAATCTGCAGATGGTCAATCTGGGCCTGTACTAAAAACCTAAAATGCATCGGCCTAAATAACACAGTTGATTTTTAAGTGGTATGTGGATCATGTAATCTGAGTGGAGCTTGATTCAGTTTATCATATATAGACCCTGTCAAAGTAAGTCTTTTACATGTGTGTAGTCTGCTGGTCCCAGAGGCAAGACAGACTCTAGTGTTGGGCAGAGTAGGTGGATCATGTGGTCCTGCCACACATAGCTGCTAAATTCTTCAGAACCAGTTGGCTGAGTTGTTGGGTATTCAGAACAAATAGAGTGGTTTCAGGTATGATAAAACTGGGGAACTGAAACTGCTGACACCACATGCTTCATACTTCCTCACTTTTCATTGTATCTGAAATAGAACTTTCATCTCTTTCCATTAGAGGTGGGAGGATATGTGCAGGCTTAATTTAGACGAGACAAAGAATCACATAAACAGGAAGTGCAGTACAGTTATGCTTCCTGCGCTTTCCACATAATTGGCATGTGCAAAGAAGAGTATAAAAACTGAGGTATCATTTTTAGTTTTTCCTAACTTAAACCTCTGCATTCAAATGTTTTTAAAATGTGCAGGTGCAAAGTTGGCAGCCCTAGATTATGGTAGCACATTCTACTTTTCAGTTTTTTCTAGATTTTCAGAAGTCTAGAAAAAATTGAGAAACTATATTGTGATCTAATGGAATATAAAGTAACTTGTATCTTCTACTTGCTTCTACTACTCTTGTTCAAATCATATTATAGTATACCTTGCTTCTCTTTGTGTTCTTCCTTGACTTCAAGCCTTTATAATGTTAGGTTAACATTCTCAGTATATTTCTAAAATTAGTATATGCTTCTCTTGGTTTAATTAATTATATACTTGAATTTTGTAAATAGAATAGCTTCACTTTTAATTGATTTACTTAGGGTGCAATCCTAACCCCTTATGTCAGTGCTTTCCAGCACTGGCATAGCGGTGCCAATGGGACGTGTGCTGCATCCTGCAGTTGGGTGTCACTCACGGAGCCCTCAAAGTAAGGGAAAGTTTGTTCCCTTACCTCGGAGCTGCATTGCCCTTATGTCAGTGCTGGAAGGCACCGACATAAAGGGTTAGGATTGCGCCCTTAGACATTCAAACCTGCCAATTGTTTTTTAGTTGAAGATTTTATCTATCTATAGTATATGATTTTGTGAATTTTGATAGATAAAATCTTCAACTAAAAGATAACCGCCAGGTTTGAATGTAATCTTTCTGCAGAGAGAGATTCTTGGTGCATTTTAATTTGAAATGTTTCAGAGGGTGGCAAGAACTTTAAAAAGAAACATAGCATTCCTGCGCCCCCTGTATTACACCAGAGGGCAATGCAGTGGGTTCAAAACAAAAGTAGTATATGTTCTATATTTTATGAATTTTTAAAAACATACAGCACTAAATGTGTAAAATTTGATGGAAATGAAAAAAGGACATTGGCCTGTATCCTAATTGTTGTTTCCATTTGTAGAAGTTCCATGTGTACAAGTGATTTTGGCCCATCCCCCCTTTCTTCGGAAACCTCCTTCACTGCCTGAAAATCTATTTCTGAGAGTTAGAGAACCTCAGGAACAGATATTCAGGGAACTGCAGAGGGAACTGGAAATTGGTGAAAATGCCCCACCCACCTGGGCACACACGGCTTCTTCCACAAACGGAAGACATATCTTGATTCAACCCATTGTTTTCTATGAGTCTTTTACTCATAGCACGTTGCAATAGTGGAACACACTTCCACTGTCACAAAGTCACTACCAATAGCGCATGGAACACTCCATCAGCAGCCATTTTGTAAGCACTGCTGTAAGAGGGGCAGCAGTCCATGGCCATTGCTGGTTGCCACCATGTCTACTTTAGCAGATAAGGCAGTAGCAGGGGGCAGGAGGGGGGAACTGGGGCAGGAAGGTGCAAGAGGGGTGGATCTGGTGGCAATGGTGCACACCAAATCCTGTCTCCTTATTTACCAGGCTTCCGGTCCCTTTCTTCTCCTCGTTTTTGATTAACTACAGAAATGCCATAGGTCTGAAGAGACTCATTACAGAGTGGAAACTTTTGGAGGTGTACAGGGAAATTTTTTATTTATTTTTCACATTTTTATACTGCCCTTCCTCCAAAGAGCTCAGGGTGTTATACACAGATGCTGCCCTCCTTTTGTCCTGAGCTACCCTCTTTTTGTCCTCAGAACAGGTTGACAGCCCAATCCTAAGGGGCAGCCCAATCCTGAGCTGCCTGGGGTGCCCCTGCTCAGTGGCACCACGAGGGCTGCCGCCACATCCAGCGCCTCCCACGCTACCGCGGGAGGCACCTCGGGAGTAGGGGACGTTCGTCCCCTTCCCACGGGTAAGGGAGACAGCCCCGCAATGGGACTACTCTCTTTAGCAGCGCCCTTTGGGCGCCGCTAAAGTAAAGGCACTCGTGTAAGGCACGCAGCCTCCATGAGCGCAGAGGATCCTGCGTAGCAGAGCTCCGCGGGTCCTCCTCCCACCCGCCCCCAGGCACGCCTCTGGCACGCCCCCTCCCTGCTTCACGCCAGCCTCCCTGCCCCCTCCCTGTGTCACGCTGGCCTCCCCCCTCCCCAGAATGCCCCCGTCCCCACCCCATTTGCTGTTCCACAGCCTGGCAGTGGCAGGCACCCCCCAGCTGCGGAACGCAGGCACCCGCTGAGCGGTGGCTCAGTGCCGGCCGGAGCTGAGCCATCTCCGGCGGGAGCCCGGCGGTAAGTCCCGCAAACGTGCCTTACAGCACATTTGTGACTGTGGTCCGTGTTGCGGAGGCGCGGTGCAGACCATAGGATTGGGCCCTGAGACAGTATCTTTAGGGGAAAATTGAATTGACACTACTAGCATTGAAAAAAAAAATTTTCATCAAGGGAGGACAGTACGTGCCAGCACTCCTAAAGGCATATAAAGCAATGGTATTGCCACGTATGTTATATGGCTCACCGATCTGGTTTTTGGGACCAATAGAACAGCTTGAGCGACTCCAGCAAGTCTTCTTTTGGAAGTTTTTAGCCCTACCCCCATGTATACCCTCTGAAGTTATACGGTTGGAATTGAGACTTCCAAAGATTTCAACCTTGATTTGGAAAGCTATTATCAGATTTAAATACAGACTTACAATTGCTGAAAATCTTCCTATTTTCACAAAACTAGCAGCACAAGAATGCTGCTGGATAAAATGGAATAACAACATTAATATGAAAATATGTGAGCTGGGCCTACAGTCACTAGAAAAATTCAGTGGATGAAGCCGTTCGCTGCTTGTTGAAAAGCTGTGAATTCAAGATTGGGACTGCCATCTGAGGAAGGCTCAGCGTAAATGATCCCCTTCTTATTTCAGAATTAAATTTCCCACTAAATTTTTCTTTACCCATTTATTTTTATGTACTGATGGTTCCCAAGTTGAGGCGTGCTTATATGATTGCACGATGTAATGCTTTACCAACTGTACAAATGAAGGGTCGTTTTCAAAGGATCCCTCCTGAGCAGCATTATTGAGATTGTCCCTTAACTGAATTAGACACCCCGGTGCATATCTTTTTCCGATGCCCAAAATATACAGCAGGGAGAGATTGATTCTTAAAGAAATGGATACATAAATTTTTCAGACTCTTTAAGATTGAAATTACTGTTAAGTAGTCTTTGGAAAGAGTGTGTTGTGGATATAGCCAAATTCTGTTTCTATGTGGTTTTAAACTCTGGTTTTAAGATTTTAGATAATTAGGTGTATGGCTTATGTGCTGATCAACCTAATAAACTTGAAGCTTGAACAGGTTGAGAGAAAGTGACTGGCCCAAGGTCACCTAGGAAGCTTCACAGCCCAGAAGATTTTGAACCTGGATCTTCCAGGTCTAAGCCCACCTTCCAAACCACTTCACCTCCCTGGCTCTTCTCAGAACCAGGCATAGTTTGTTGTTTTGGCATGGTTGAATATGTGGGAGGGCAAAAATTAGAATTGGTCCTTAATGTGGAATAAGAAACAATTTTTCAAACACAAAATATCCTTTTAAAAAAATTCTGGTGACCTTGCTGGCAGTGGATGTCTATGTAAATGGAAATGTATTGACTGAATCACTTCTTGGTCATCTCAAACATAAATCAACCAGTTCATTTCCATACAGCCTCCCAGAAGAAAATTTGTTCCATTACTATCATGTGTTCTTATATGTAACCATTTAACTAATTAATTAAATTATTTCATGAAGCAGATTTGTCCCACATCTCATCAATTTTGGGTTGATTTCCTCTTAATTTGGGGTTAATTTTTAATTTTGGGTTGACCCTCTTAATAGCATTTGAGGTCTTGTATGCATGCTCTCTTTGTTAATGAATTTGGAAATCATCCTGCTTTTCTCCAAACTAGATCTGGTGTTGTTTGTTTATTTTCTTATAATTTTTTTAGGGTGTAATCAAATTTGCTGCAATTAAAATTGTCAAAACAAAGGAAGTTCTCTAAACTTCTCATTTATGTTTCGTCACTTGAATCACTCTGTTCTTTGAATTTATATAGCAAAGGCCATATTTCTATTTTGCCGATATTTTTCCAAGCAAAATAAATATGTTGTGTGGTGTTTAAGAAAGCAAGGTGCACAAGACCTTAACTTCCTACTCAGCGGTTCTTAGCTGTAGATGTAAAAATAGCAGTAGACACAAAAGTAAATTCTCATTCCTCAAAAATTATGTAATTCAAATGGTAAATATGCACTCACTACTGGTAACTGCAACCAGAAAACTCTCTTGTCTTCCCTCAGTATTCATTGCATCTGCCCAAATGTTGTCGATGATACTGGTTTCCATATACCAATTAATCAATTTTGTTTCTCAACTATAGATCCACAATATGGCAAAAACTGTGAGATAAACTGAAGTTAAATGTTAAGGAATAATTGCAAATGTTTATGCAGTTAGTTACGACAGGGTAATGCTAAAGCTTTATTTGTACCTATGCTTGTACAATTATTGGTATGATGAAGCAAAAGAGGTGGTTATCCTGGAATATGCCAGATGCAAGGGAGGACACCAGGATGCAGGTTTCTTGTTGTCTTGTGTGCTCCCTGGGGCATTTGGTGGGCCACTGTGAGATACAGGAAGCTGAACTAGATGGGCCTATGGCCTGATCCAGCAGGGCTCTTCTTATGAATATGCAACTGTCAACAGACCATTGACATTTCATATGACAGCACAGAGAGGAGAACTTCCTTTGCTAGAAAATATCTAATTAGAAGGTCACAAGGTGGCAATTAACTAACCAGTTAAACTTCTTAAAGAGATTGTTTTGGGAACAGACTGAATGAATCACTTCAATACTTACCAGTTTAAAATGTGTTTTGCTTTACTATGCTCCTAGAGGAGCAAATACACAGATGGTGGTATTTGGTACATTACTTATATTAAGACACTGGAGGGATAAAATAAATTAAAGAAGAATCATTTCTGTGTTTACAGACTGTTGGAAAAAGAATACCTACAGCTACAACAATCCAGGAGCCATCAAAAATAGAACTGGACAGCAGAACAAAGAGTACGTCTTACTAATATAATCTCTCTCTATATATATTTGTGCTTGGGGCATTTAAGCATCTTGGGAAATTTGGGGCACTTTCCTTTCTAAGCACTTTCTAATTTTAAGTAACAAAGAAAATATACCATGAGGCTTTATGCTAAAACTGTCAAGAGAGAAGATGTACTGTTTCCTGGATTTTAAAACTTGAAGCATTTTCCTTGCGTCCCCGCTTTATGTCACCAAATATTGCATTAAAATTGAATTTTCAGCTCTTATAGAAATCAGATGTGTTGGGTGTTTTTTTTTTTCTTTGCTAAAAGTAATTACATCTTTCAGATGTGTTTGGGAGGGGAAAAAAATACCCTTGCTTTTTGTGTTTACAGAAAAACATGCTGTCAGATGGTAGTCTCCCAGAGGAAATAAAAACAGTAGCAGGGCAGTTCCTGCACTCTGAATAATTGAGCTTAAAGTGGTTGAAACCTGTAATTAAATATATTTGCTTACCTCTGTTCGCTTGGTGGAAAACTGTTTATATTTAAATACCAAATTAAGTTCAAATTCTCATGTTTTAATCTTAGCTTGACAAGCATGTTTTTAATAGCCATTTCCCCTCAATTATGCTTTTTAAAAATGTATTATATTCTTCCTGGGAAAGCCTGAAATCCTCCCCTCCTCCTCTTGAGGTGCCATTCAGTTTGTCCATCTTCTTTTGTGATAGGAACCATGAATAAGATGATAGATTGAAAGTGAGCACACAGGGAACAGAAGGTTTCTTCAGTGACTTGCTATACGTCTATCTCTCTCTTACATTTCCTCTTTCAGTGAAATGGCACTCCAAGGCATTTAACTGGAGAGAGGGAGAGAAGAAAGCTAAAACCTCTGAACAAACTAATTCCAAAGCATAGAAGAAGAAAGAGAGTAGGACCATTCAAACACTCATGACCAAGGGGAGGTAGAGCTTGTACACTGACCTAGAAGATACATAAACTGTAGCAGAACAGAAGATATAACAGACAAAAGAGCAATTGGCTTTGCAGTGAAGAAAGGAATAGCAAAATGGCTAAGGTGATTCCAACCAAGAAACATCCGCTGAAGCAAGAAGGAACTACAAAGGCAATATAAGGAGAAGTTTACTAAAGAATTGCACTGGGGCACTTAACGACCCTGTGCCGTTTGCCCAGCCTCCTCCAATGGGCTTGGGGCGGAGGCGGGAAAATTGAGGCAACTGATTGGCTGCTGAATCAGTTGGGGCGTGGCATGGCTGTTGCTGGGGCCAGAAAGGTCTCCCCAGCCTCAGTCCATGCCTTTTCAGCAAGCCGCACCCGCCCGCCCTTTATCCAATCTGAGAGTAGCTGTTCACTCCATGTGGGGGCCAGGTAGGAATTTTTGGCTGGTACAGGCATTTGGGCGTGTTATTATAGAAGTAGTTATTTAAAGGTTTCTCTTGGTGGGGCAGGTGGTGTGCTGGCTGGGTAGCCAGGAATGGGGGTGGCGTGCATGCCGAGGTAAGCAAGGTCAGGGGGTGAGCCAGGACCGCTCTGACAACACTTGTCCAGGTTGGTGAGGCTGGCTGACAAGCTCCCTGGCTGGTTAAGCAAGGGCCAGCTCATGGCTTAGCCTGTGCGGGTCAGTGCTGGCCAGCTGCCTTGACCCCAGGGGGTTGGCTGGGATAGGCTAACCCTGTCTCTGACGGGGTGACGCCTGGAGTCAGGATGTCACGTCCTTAGGGTTTCGGGGGAGGTAATGGCTAGTGCCGTTTTCCCCCAAGCTCTTAGGGGCCAGCACAATTTGGGGATTTTACTAGCTCAATTTTTCCCTCCTACAGGTTACTTTTATTAATTCAATTAACTACAATCATCCCAAGCCTCTGTCTCATGTCCTTCTTGGGGAGTGCCTGGGTAAATGGTAAAGTACACTAGTCATCAGCTGGACTTGATTTCCATTTCCAGGAAGTTTATACTTCAAGACTTCATTATGAGAGGAGTTTAGACCCAAGTAGAAGGGAATATAGAGTGAGCAGAAAGGTCAGAGACATGAAGAGAAACAACACATTGATGTTGTACAATATTTAAAATATAGAGGCTCTTGGCTTAAGACTGCTTAGAAGGTATACCGTCACACATAATGTACTGTATGACTGTCCCTAAGAGAGATCCACAAATAATTTGCTGATAGGGGCTAAGGTAAGATGTGAGCGATGTGAGAAACGAAACAGTTTGCATATTTAGTTAAAGACTAAAGGCAGATTCTGAAGGCATCACATGAGCAGTGGAATGCCTTTCTCTGCAGATCTGATGTGACTTGGTGGATCTCCATCCTAGCAGGAACACCTGCTGCTTGCGTTCACTGATGCTCTATTTGAACATGCCAACAATACATATGGGAATTTCTAGTTAGCACAACTTCCTGAGTAATTTCTCCAATTAAGCAATCTGTGCAAACTAATTGTATATTCCCTTGAGGATCTAGCAAGCAGGAAGAGTGTTATGTGGATGCCTACGCAAATGCATCATACTTACAGCTAGAATTGGATGGATTTCTCTTGTTCTGTTCTTCTGTTGAAGAAAAGCAGAGAAGAATACTGGACACAGAAAGCAAGTGCAAGGAGAGCCTCCAAAGGTGTAAGCAGGCGGAGCAGCTGTGTTGCTTTTCCGTGGACTACAGTGGGGAAGTTCTGCTTCACCTGCCGCTTCTGCACCCCACATCCCTGGTGCAGATTGTAATCAGTGGTTCTCAAACTTTTTAGAGACCCTAGAGATTGCTGGCTGATTTATAAAAGCCAAGGGGTGTGTCTATAATGGTGCTTATATCCCACCTCAAGTATCAGTATTCTAACCCTTCATGAACATAGCCTAATCTGCCCTGTCAGTTTCATGAACCACCAAATGTCGGCTTGTGATCCACTGGTCAGCTCCGAACCCACTAAATTATTTTTAAAAACTGACAGCAGTCAAAGTAGTAAGATTTTTCACCTGACACTGTCAGTTTCACAGGAGACCAATTTTAGCCAGGACCTAATTTGTTTTTCTTCTCCAGCCAGCCAAGGTACAAGGACATTTTTTTGTTGTTCAAAAGGGTGTGTGTGAACATCATACAGTAATGTTTTTAACTAACAAACTTTCTGTAATGGCATAAAAAAGGACTTCTTGTACACAGGTTTACAGATTACAAGGATGATCAAGAGGCTTTTTGTAAATTAGACAAAATCCTTGTATCACCACTGCAGTATGTTTAGGGTGTTTTATTTTTTGTTTTTTCTTGATTTTTGAAATGCACTCTGCAACAATAGCAGATAGCAAATGTTATGCCACTCTATGACTAGAAGGGAAATTGAAACTTATATTGGTAGAGAAACTTGGAGGGAACCAAATTCAAAAGCATGCCTACTGATTCTGCTGTATTGAACTTGCTAAATACAAGTAAAAAAAGCAAAAAAAAAAAATTGCTAAATAAAAGTAAGAATTTATTTGCTAAATAAAAGCAAAAAAATTGCTTGAGAAAATTCTAAAAGGGATACTTTACATAATGTAAAGTGCTTTTAAATACTTTCCCTCATTATGTTATTTGTTTTAGAATAGAAAACAATGTATGTATTCTAATCTAAAGGACCAGAGATGGAGGTATCTGTAAAGGTGCCTCAAAATTATAAAGCATAGTAATGGCAAATATTGCTTTCCTTGCAGTTTGTTCAATCTCTTCATTGTGTACAGTTGGCCTTCCTTATTCACGGGTTTGGCAGCTGTGGATTTGAGTCAACCCAGGTGCTGAGCCCACATCTGGAAGACCTCAAGGATTCCCAGAAGCTACTGGAAATGCCTTCTGGTTGCGTCCAGGAGGTGTTCTGAGGCATGGGCAACCTCCCCCCCACCTGATGAGCAGCCCTGGGTTGCCCAGGAATAGGGTCAGGATCCTGGCCCCGCCTCCCATTCCCCATGCACCTGCCCCGGGACTGCCCCTCCTTCCCCTGCCCCAAAACGCCTCTCTCCTGCCTCCTCCCTGCCCTTCCCACACACACCCCCTGACCCCTGTGTCAGTCGAGCTTGGCCGACGCAACTCACCTCATCTCCGGGGCCTGCAGCAGCGCAGGGAGGTCAGAGCGCATGCACGCACTGGCCTGTCTCCCAGAAGAGTGGTGCAAAAGTGCTTTATGGCATTTTTGTGACACTTCCCAACCAGTGCAAAGGACTTACATCAGCCCAAGTGCCTTCTAGGGTTACACCCTCCAAATTACTGTAGCTGAGAAGGATTCTTATTATGTAGCAGGCTAAGCAAAGAGGGTTTGTGAGAGAAGAAAGTGTGATGTATCAAAAGTGTAGGAAAATTGTTTCAGAGTTTCATTTTTCATTTAAAAAAGTAGCAACTTGGTTGGAATACAAGTAAAGACAAGTAATATTGCATTTTATTTAGCTATTGGTTTTTAAGCAGATCTGTATCTCACATGCAGATAGAGAAATATTGACACTACATAAATTTTGCTTGGTAAGCATGCTGCTTTTAAAAAGGAAAACTTATATATAAAAATAAGAAATGACATCTAGTTCATTGTGCTCCAGTTCGGCATATTTTAGAAAGTGAGAGATGACACCTATAGTTCCTTCTTTGTTTTTCTGTATCCTGCTCTGTATACATAACACTCAGCTTGCAATACATAATTAATGTGTGCAGGTCCTTCTTGCTGCTGCTGTTATGTATTGAGTTTAAAATGCTGGTCACCGTATGCTTATATACTTGTATCATATGAACTGATCTGTTAGGAATGCTTGACTGGATGCATGTGCTTATTCCTGGCAGTCACTGACTTTTAGTACTTGTCAAGAGTTAAGGTAACATCTAGAAAAGAAATCAACATGCTTGAACTATGTGTTTCTGTTCTCAGAATTGTAGGCATTCTTCCATTTTAATAATGTTGCTGCAGGAAAAGAGAAAGTAGGATGACTATATATATATATATATAAGTAAGTATAAGCTGTGGGCATTACATAGCACTTCTATGAGAATTTCCCTTACCACCTTAAAAAATGTAAATAGCATGTAGGGTGGTGTCTGACCAGGATACAAACTGTGACAGGGATCTAAAATCCCCCAACCTCACAGAAGTTTGGCAGCATTCCATGCACATGCATACTGTTTAACAACAAAAAAGGAAAAAAATGGTTCAACTCACACGTATATCATAACATAATCCCACCCCATCTTCGCTCTGTTCCACCTGCCTCCCACCGTCCTGTGCAGTGCCTTCCTGCTCCAACTGGGAATGGGAGGCTGGCGCAAGCCTTTCCACCAGTGAGATGGACTTCAGTGCTGGCACAGCATGCCTTACCATTGTCAGATTTGCGATAGTGCATGTGCTCATCCTTCTGGCAGAGACTGGCATAGGTTTGGGCCGTCCATGTAGGATACAAGCCAGTGTTTCCAAGTACATAGCACGTTGCTGGCTTAGAATATCTTTTTAATGACTTTCTAATGTTGTGGTGAAATCTTTTAATACTTCAAGCAGCTTCTGCCTTGAAAACCCTTTGGAAATACCATTGTTTTGGTAACACAATGTATTGAAATACAGTGTTTTTCCTTTCAGTAAAAGAATATTGCAAAGTTATCTTTCCATATGAAGCACAAAATGAAGATGAACTGACAATCAAAGAAGGTGATATTGTCACTCTTATAAATAAGGTAATTCTAATGATTTTCTATTTATAAAACAGTCATCCATTTTCATATGAAAACAGGAGTTGATGCTTGCTAATACTCAAACTAATCCACAGAATTGTTTGTGTATGATTGTGATCTATAGTTTAAGGTGGCTGTTTTTCAGTCTTCTTGCAAAAACTGCAGCTCTGTTTTTATCATAAAAGTTGGATCCTTCACAGTTCCTTTTTTAGTTAAACTGCATTTATATTTCTAAGGAAATAGGTTTCTCAGACTGAGAAGTGGCTCTTAGGCTTGTGATGCAAGCTTGCAAGGTATGTTGTGAATCAACACTATATCAGAAAATCTAGGTATCACAAAATGCAGAGTAACATCATTGCAGCAAGAACATAGGTCCAGCTGGTTCATCTTGGTGTGATTCTCCATTCTTTGTGGCTTTGATTCCATCCATAGTGGTGATATCTGGAAGCGGGAAGCATAGGGGTCAGATTACTTTCTTGCTTCTTACATCCATGCTTTGTTTCCACAACTGCTCACATATCACCTCAATATGGTTTCAAGGACTAGCTTGGAACTAAGCTTCTAGGTGTTGCCTCTGATTTTTTTTAAATATTGAACTATCCGGCTCAAATGCTTGAGTATTTAAAATAGCTAAGAAATGCCACACTAATCCTTATAGATAAGTAAAGTTTAAAGATTGAGGTCCCAATCCTATCCAATTTTCCAGCACCAGTGCAACCGCAATGCAGCCACAAGGTAAGGGAACAAATGTCCCCATACCTTAAGGAGGCCTCTGTGAGTGCCCCTCCACCACAGGATGCAGTGCACGCCCCATTGGCACAGATGCACCGGCACTGGAAAATTGGATAGGATTGGGCCCTTAATTAACTAAACTAAATAATAGTTAATAAACTAAATAGTTTAGTTAATAAACTAAAGTTCTAGATCAGTATTTCTCAAACTTTGGGTTAGGACCCACTAGGTGGGCTGCAAACCAGTTTCAGGTGGGTCCCCATTCATTTCAATGTGTATTTCATTTTTAATATATTAGACCTGATGGAACAGCGGTATGTGACTACATTTGAGAAATGTTACAGATCTGTACTTACAGGCTATTACATATACAATTTTCACAAGAACATAAGAAGAGCCCCACTGGATCAGGCCTTAGGCCTATCTAGTTCAGCTTCCTGTGTCTCACCTGTGCCTTCCACAGCTTCCTGTGCCCACCAAACACTTCAGAGAGCACACAAGACAGCAAGAGACCTGCATCCTGGTGCCTTCCCTTGCATCTGGCATTCTGAGATAGCCCACTTCTAAAATCAAGAGGTTGCACATTACACATCATGGTTTGTAACCCATGATGGACATTTCCTCCAGAAATTTTGTTACCAAAAGGGCTGTTTTGTTTAGGGGAATTATTACACTGCCCTTATTGGAACATTAGGATCGTAGGCTGGATAACAAGATGGCGTAATGCAGAGAACTTCCCTTTTGCTTAAAGAGGAGACTGAGAGAAAGATAACTTTTAATAAAAGATTATAGTTTTATTACAAAAGCACGAAGGTAAACATAATGCAGATGGAGAAATGATAAGTGTATGTTTCTTGGTCCTAATACTTGCATCCAATGTACCTAGCTTTCATGGTGGTTGCGTGTGAAGAGTATCTGGTGCATCCGAGGAAATCAGAAATGGAAGGGGGGTTGTAGGGAAGGATTTTAGGGGTCCCTGCTCTGCCAACCACAGCTGCTAACTAAAGATGGGGAAAGAAGGGGAGAAAAAGGGGGAAAGAAGGGAATACGTTCCAGGCGCAAGATAGTTACCTGTCCTGTAGAGCAGTTGGGGGGGAGAGTCCTGTGGAGAGGACTCTCTGACCCAAAACAGATGTGTTGGTCCTTGGAGAGAGAGAGAGCATGTGAGAGGAAGCCCTCACTTAAAAGGGGTTGGGAGACAGTGCTGAGCTGGATGGTAGCTTGATTACTACCACACAGCAGGGTGCTTGGAGCATGTAAAACATTGAAAGAGGATCAGAATGTCAGTTATCAGCAAAATTCAATGGGGTCTATGGCTGGGTTCCTAGATGGGGGAACTTAAAACAATACAATGAATACAGTAATGTAGGAGACACTTAAACAGTGATTTAAGACACCAGACTTCCTCCCATAATGTGTGACTATGGGGGTGGTGGTTGTGTAACCATGAGCTTGTGGCTTGACCAGAGTTCTGCAAATGTGGCCTGTGTGCTGGGAGAACAGTTTAGCCCGCATGATATTTTAGTCCAGGGGTGCTCACACTTTTTTGGCTTGAGATCTACTTTGAAACCCAGCAAGGCCCGGAGATCTACCAGGGGGGAAGGAAGCGTCTGACAGACACCCCCTTTAATGTATGGAGTCTAGTCAGTTTCGTCAGTTTTGTTGCTGCATGCCTGAAGAGCAGCTAAAGTGTCAGTTTCAGTGTCAGTTTAGTGTCAGCTAAATGTCAGTTTCGTCTAGTCACTAGATGAAACTGACATATTAACAGTTTGGAGAGACAGGGCTCCACGATCTACTCATTTTGCCTCGCGATCTACCGGTAGATCGCGATCCACCTATGAGCACCCCTGTTTTAATCCATAGTAACATAACCAGATATAGAGAGAAAATCACAACTAAAAGGCAAAAGGGGGTTTTCACGTAACAATTTGTCCAGTTCCTTTTTGAAGGCATCTAGGCCAGATGCCATCACCACATCCTGTGGCAAGGAGTTCCACAGACTAACTACACTGAGTTAAGAAATGTTTTCTTTTCTCTGCCCTAACTCTCACAACACTCAATTTTAGCTGATGCCCCCTTGTTCTGGTATTGTGTGAGAAGGAAAAGAGCATCTCTCTATCCAATCTATTCATTCCCTGCATAATTCTGTATGTCTCAATCATGTTCCCCCAGGTCCCTTTTTTCTAGACCTGAACAGCCTCAAACTCTGTAGCCTGTCCTTATAAGGGAGGTGCCCCAGCCCAGTAATCATTTTGGTAGCTCTCTTTTGCACCTTTTCCATTTCCACTATATCCTTTTTGAGATGTGGAGACCAGAACTGGACACAATATGCAAATACAGGTGTGGCCTTACCATTGATTTATGCAATTACATTATAATATTAGCCGTTTTTTTCTCAATACCTTTTCTAATGATCCAAAACAGAATTCACCTTCTTCATCGCCACTGCACGTTGGGTCAATGATACATTTTCACGATGATAGTCTATGGGGCTTATTTCCTTGTAAGTGTGGATAGGGTTTCAGCCTTTGGAATGTTTGGGAAAAAATTTTTAAACCAATCAGCAGCAACTTGGGAGGGTTAGCAGAGTTCTCTATTTCAAATAATTTTTTTAACGAATACCTATTGTAAACTTTTAAATTTACTTAATTGATTTTATTTGGTATAGGGTTGTTAAAAATTTTCCTGCTTGATGATGTGACTACCAGCCATGACATCACTTCCAGTTTATTGATATCATTTCTAGTGGATCCTGACAGTGGGTCACTAAAAAGTGAGTCCCAGTGCTAAAAAGTTTGTGAACCACTGTTCTAGAAGTTATCAGCTAATTATTTTTTTTTTAAGTTTTGGCATGTGTCATTTTATTTAAACAATTAAATTATAGTTTATAAGGGAGATGAGTGATGAACAGTTCTTTGACAGATGGAATGTCTAGATTAAAGAAACAGATAAAATGAGATGGGATTATAAATAAATTTGAGACATTTATTTCCTGTAATCCATTAAAGTATTTTTCCCTAAATCAAGAGTATGTTGGATATATCTTTCTCTCACACTCACCTATCCTCCTAAGCACTTACCCATTTGCCTGTTTCTGTTAGAACGGGCAATTAATGTCAATAATTTATTGTTTAGTAACCCTAGTTTCATGAAGAAAGCTTCAATTCTATGCACATTTACCTGGGAGTAAGCTCCACTGAACCGAGTAAGTGGGAGTAAATGAGAATAGAATAGCATTGTAAGTCATTCTGCATCTACTAGTGTTTTCCTGCATGTGTGAACCATGTGAAAAGGTCCGCTTACTAGAAAGAAGTGTTCAGTATTCTGTAATGCAGTACAATTCCTATTTCACATCCGCCTCCAAGAATTCTTACACCAATTATTGGGGCCTGTATTTAACTTTAGATGTAAAGTGTTGTTTCTCATAAAACATTTTCTGTCTAATTAGATTAATTATAGTTCATTCACGAAAGACTAACAAATAATTATTTTGTAACATTTTATTGCATACTCCCAGATCCACCACTTCCCCTCAGAACGCAAATGTGCTGTTAGTGTTTAAAAATACTTTAACGTTTACAGTGTGCTAGAATATATTGGGAGTTATTTAAAACTTACATTATATAGCAAAATTTGATTGTAGTCGGTTGTCTTATTGACCTAATATATCTCCCAGACACCTACTTATACAATCTATTATAGCTGTTGTGTGAGTACTGTGGAATCATTTCTATATTCTGTCAGTGGGCCACAGCTTTTATCAGGCCTTTAAAAGGCAATGACAGAGCCAAAGGGGCATACCTTAGCAAACGATTTGAATTATTGGAGCAATTACATTTCATCCAATATCCTTTCATTTTAGTGCACCCTAAATGGAACCAACATTCAGTAAAGGCACCCGAGCTCTAGCACTTATCACTTTAATGATGCATACTTTAAAATACTTTTATTTGTTTATTATTTGCAAAACAATTCTGATTTTTTTTGTTAAATTGAATGTCTTTTTAATTTACCCCAGAACTCTATAAAGAGCTTACAAATAGGAACAGACTAGAGCTCTAGAGCTAACATTGCAAAATACAGTTAAACATAATACTGAAATTCCAGCATAAAAAAATCAATGTAATCCAGGCTGAAAACCTACAAAATGCTCCAACATCTAACAGGACTTGTAGAAGATGCTGAGAATTAGTAGGTTTTTTGGTTACAGCTATTTCCTCAGTATTTGAAGCACAGCTGGAAAGGACCTAACCTGTACCCTGACTATCCATTTCCCCCCCTGACCATTTCAAGTAGCAAATAATAAGGCACGAGTAGGCTTATATGGAGAGATGCAAGGCCCAGGCAATTTAAAACTTTATAAATGATAATCTGCACCTTGAATAGAGGTACAGACTATATCTGCTTTGGAGGAAAAATATAGCAACTGGGGGGTTGATTTTTTGCGTGCAGTTTCTGTTCATTAAAATACCATTTCCACAAGCTTCTTAATTATTCATTAAGCCTTTTTAAAATTAGGCACACTTTACAATAATTGTGGTGCAGTCACAGGAGAGATCGTGTGTCAAATTTTGTCTGGTCTGAAAAATGAGTTATTTCAAAACAGGCATGTGAAACTTGTTTCATTCAGCTGGATGAAGTTAACCTCTATGGTGCCTGTTGAGGACTAGATGTGACATCATTAAGCAGGTGGTAACCAAAAATAAGCACTTTGTTCTGGTCTAGGAAATCATTAGCTGTGCATGACAGAAGAGAATATATACAAATGTTGATCATATTTTTCAATGTAGGAGAGCCCAAATATCTTCTGGGCTGTCTGTTCAGCAGCATTGCTTCTGCTCAGCAGTATTCCCTGTATTTTTTTCCCTACTTTGTGACACAGTTACTGTAACAACCTGAGTAGTACCTAATCACTGACATCTTAAAATGGGCAATGGCTAGTCTGACTTAACTATTATGACCGCACCACCTACATCTCCTGGTCCTCCCTCGACCAGCAATCACCCTCCAGTGCTGCCACCCTCAGTCACCTCATCCTAGCACTAAGGCAGCAATCCTAACCACATTTTCCTGAGAGTAAGCCCCACTGAACAAAATAGACTTACTTCTGAGTAGACCTGGTTAGGATTGTGCCCTAACTTTCTTAAACTATCAGTGATCTGCTCTCACGCCTGGCTACCAAGCGTCACTTTTATCTGCGATATGCACACCTTGTCTCATTTCTTTCACAGGTTCCAGCAGGCATGAGGAAGGAAAGAAAACAAAGGAAAGTGATAAGCTGGCCAGCAATGTCTTTCAGTTCCTATTGCAACTGAGAGTCATGCTGCCAGTTGTTCTTTCACAGTTCAATTATCACAAGCCCAGTTATCCTGTGGGATGGCTAAGAAGATTCCAGTGGGACTTATGTTTGATGCTCCTAAAACATTTCAAATATTAAAATCATAGCATTTGGATACAGTATATTAAATGGGAGGAGTAATTTATTAAAATATTAAATGAGAGGAGTATATTAAATGGGAGTAATTTAATTACTGTATTAAATTAATACAGTAATATACTGTATTAAATACAGTATATTAAATGGGAGGAATTAGGTGCAATCCTTTTATTTTCTGTTTGTATAACCATAGGAAGTATTTTTGCAAAGCAATCTTAGAATGTTATCTCAGTTCTATAAGGAATTTAAAAAAAAAAGACATATGAGTACTGGTTCAGGTTTCTGCTGGAAACAATGTGGAGTTAAGGGAATATACACCTGTACGTGGCAGAAGTAATGCAGGTTATTCTCTGGATGTCGTGTTTAGACTCCTTGGTGCACCTGACATACAGAAATTAGGTTGTATCCAGATTCTGATTTCCATTAAAGACCAAAGGATGATTCAGAATTTGTTAGCTACAACTAGAAAATGTTTGGTGCATGTGTCTAAAGAACTTTGGTTATGTGGATTAAGGACTGGCTGATAAGCATCTGGAATGTTGCAGTCATGGAAAAAACAACATTAAAAAAACACTTTAGAGCGACAGTAATTCAAACATACATTTCAAAGAACTTAATACGTTTTGGGAAAATGTGTGCAGATATGGCTTTGATACAGCAGCTTAAGAAAGATGTAAATATCTTTAATTATATCTTTATAATTATATTTAATAATATTTTCAGTCTTTGAAATATGTAAATCTTCTTTTGCACATGTTGATGTAAACTTCTCTTCTAATAATAAGATTATGCAACAAAAAATAATGCATTTAGCCTAACATGCTGTATGGCCCTTAGTTATCTCTAGCATACATTGTGACTTTAAATTCATCCCCTCTAACCTCTTTAATGAGTGTAAGCCTGCTTCCCAGAATGGAAGGAACTTGTAGCCATGGAGCACTTCTGCATGAGAGTTTAGGATAAAACCGAACAAAAGATACTTCAATGTATTGTACAGGAACACCTCAGTAAGGACTGATATCATTACAAGAAGTCCAGTAAAGGTTGAGATGTATCATAGAGATTTGCAGTGAAACAACTATCCGCCATGGAATAGAATGAAAGATTAAAGCAATATTTATGACATTAAGCAACAGCTTTGGTTACAAAAAATACAGAGCACAACCTACAGCATCCCAAAGTTAAGATGTCAATGTAATTTGTATCACAAAAGTGAAATGGATTTATAGCTCTTTCTGACAATGTAATTTTTCCTAGACATTTCACTACATTTTTAAATTAATTGCCAAGTGCTGGATTAAAGTTCTGGTTGTTTTCTGTGCATTGAGAATTATTTTCTCTGCCCCCCCCCTCCAAAGGTCAGAGTTTTGTGTATGCACATACATGTGTTTTGTATCTCTTTGTTCTTTTCACTGTGTCTTATTAGCATGATAAACTTACTGGTATTATGTTACATACTGTGGTACTTTCATTTACAGGCTATCTGGATATCTTAAATGAATGACAGTTTATTTAATTTTAAGCTTCTAATATTTGCCAAATTTGCAAAAGAGTGATGGCAATCTGTTCACTCTATGTGCCAGCAGAACCTTTTGCAGAGGCAAACATCTTTAGTTTGTTGTTTAACAGACATCTGTGGTTAAGAAGAACATTCTTTCAACTATATGGCGAGTCGCATGTGTGACTGGATATTGCATGGCTGGGAATTCTTACCCTTACTTATTGTTTAGGGAAAAAATTTTTATCCTGCCTTTCATCCTCCAAGGAATCTCCCCCACCCCAAGGCAGTTCTCATCAATTAAAATGCACAACATAGTGACAAAAAACATAACCCCGCTCTTCTTCTTTCTCCTTTTCATGGAAGTTGGTATCTCATGGCCACTGTGAGAGAGAAGGGGTACAGTCTTAGCTTTCTTTTCTTTCTTTTTTTAAGATGCAGCAGATAAAAAGTGGTGATGATGGCTCTTCACCTGCTAACTTTTTTTTCCTTCCTCCTCCTCTGCCAGTTAGTGCTTCATGATCCATCCACATGGGTGGGGATGATGGGATGTTGATTCCATGGTAATGTAGCTGGCTTGTTCATGAGGTCAGATCACTTAGATGTTCCCATGGATTGGATTTGCTCATGAATAAGCATTTCCTACACAACTTCCCAAAAGTCTAAAGGGCACCTTAAACATAGAAATACCCAGGAAATGCAAGCTCACTGTGTAGCTATGTTACTTGAAAACATAATATGCTTACACCACTTGGCTTCTAATATAATAATGTTCCACCCACTAGGTCTCTGCAGGTCATGCTGTCATTTGGAAATCCTTAATAAACCCTGAAGAGTAGTTGAAATCTAAATTAGCAGCTAATAGTAATTACACAGGGAAGTAATTTTATACTGCAGAGTTTGCCAAGAGGGTGGTAGTTTCCCCGCTCCCCCTTTCAGGCAAGTAAAGATTCTTGCAAATTGAGGGCCATTTGTATTTTTGTTCTAATATTAAAGCCTGAAGGTGTTCTAAATTTATGGAGAGGCAATAGCTCAGTTGTAGAGCTCATGCTTTGGGATACAAAATATTCCAGATTCAAGGATTTCAGATGCTAAGATCTCAGATAGCAGGCCTAGGAAAGACCTCTGCCTGAATCCTTGGAAAGTTGTTTCCAGTGGAAGTAGACAGGACTGGATCTGATGGGTCAATGATCTGGGTATAAATCAGTTACATGTATTCCACATTTGCCATCAGTTCTGCATGCTAGTTTCTGCAGCCAATTCTCTAGCATCTCACAGTCAAAAACCATTGTACACAACAGAAAAGGTCTACATTCTGCAAAGTTGCACCACGACTGCATTTTTTTCCTTTTCACAGGTCTTTCAGCTGATGGCAATAGTGGAATACCCAATCCACATGGGATGTATATTTGGTATGGGGCAAGTACTAAACTCAATGAATTCTATCATATGCAATGACTTGTGTTACTAAAATGAAAGAAAACAAAACTTGCAACATAAACTGAAATTAGGAATAGGCAGGCGTTCCCTTTCTCACCTTGCTAGTGTCTCCCTGCACTCATTCTTCCTGCAGATGTAAGAGGAGCAAGGAGGGTTCCTTCCTTCTTTTGCCCCATCCTCAGTTGCCCAGGTGCACAGTGCACCAGGACTAAAGCATGGGGACAAGGAGGCTTTTTCTCCTTCCTTCTCTCTGAGGATCCAGAAAATCAGGTCTATGTTACAGAGGGAAGAGAAGAAGGAACAAGCCTCCTTGCAATCATGCTATACTTGTGCCACGTGGCACATTGTGACAACCAGGGACAGAAAAGAATAACAGAAATCTCTCACCTCACTGGTGCTGCTCCCACTGTCAGAAGTATGAGTAAAAGGTATATTTGTGGGAGCTGAAGGGCTTATGAAAAGGATTAGTGGGAACAGGGCAGAAACAAGCTTTGGCACCCCATGGGTGGGCCTTTTTTTCAAAATTCCTGAACTCAGACTGGGAGAACTTCACAATATGTCTGCTGAAAATTGTTTGTATTTGACCAGCTTATTCCCTTTGCTGTGCAGATCATAATAATCACATTGGGGCAGGGAGATTTTTTTCTTTTTCTTTGTATGGTGCTAGACAGATGGCTGGATTTTTATAAATAGTCATAGCAGTGATGAGACATCAGGAAGTGTCGTTCCGCTGCAGGCCAAGGTGGTTCTGTGCAAACAGATGTTACACTTTACTCACTCTCTTTTTCTCCATTACCTTTGCATATCTGTATAAAGATAACAGTGGCTGTGTTTATATTTCCCTGCATTCTGAATGAGTGGTCTTCATAATACAATTAAGCTGCACATTCTTTGACAGCCAAGGAAATTCATTATTTTTCCATTCACATCCTTCATCTCAGTAAATAACAACATGCAAGAGGCCTTCACCAGAGGAATGCAGTTAGAAGTAGTCTTTTAGGCACTCTACTCATAAACCATAAACTTATAAACAGCACTTTGAATTTGCACCCAGAAGGTATTGGCAGCCAATACAGCTGCTACAACAGTGGTGTGATGTAACCTCAGGACTTCTCCCAGGTTAGTGCTCTTATTTCAGCATTTTATATGACCTGAAATTTCTGAGTGATTTTGAAGGGCAGCCTCATGTAGGACATGTTACAGGAATCAAATTTTGATATGATCTATTTGTGGGTGCCTGTTGACGTGTCTGATAGGTGAAGTTGGCACACCTGCTGAAACTGGACAGAAGCACTTCTGGCCACAGCTAGGACATGCAGGAATAAGGCTGGATCCAGGAGTGATTGCAAACTGTGTACCTGGTTCTTCAAGGGGAATACAATCCCCTTCACAAAACGTTGACATTCTGCTATCAAATCAGCAGGTCACAGGACCAGAAGTACTCCTGTCTTTGTCTGAGTTTAACTTTTTGTTTGTATACCATATTCAACCCATTCCTGATCCCAGGCAATCATTCAGGATCTCCTCCATCTCCCTCATTTGTAATGCCTGGGAGAAACAGGGCTGCCTGTCATCTTCATACTGATGACAACCAAACCCTTGGAAGACCCCTGACAATGATTTTGTCAATATTAAATAGAAAGCAGATCAAGATGCTAAGCAAGACCACTCCAGCACCACTTTCTGGAATCTATCATCTAGGAAGGATTTGAGCCAACACAGTACTGTGCTTCCAGGCTCACATCCCTACAGAGTAATCCAGAAGGATTCCATGGCTGGTGAAAAGTTCAGCAGAACCAATAGAGACGCATTCCTCATTTAGGACGTGATCCTGAGCCGGCTTACTGCTGGCAAGCACTGTTGCAAATGTGCTGTAAGGCACATTCACTAGCCCTTACTGCAGGCCCAACTGCACTGGGCCAGTTCCAGTGCTGGGCCCATGTTCTGCTGCCCGGTGGTCGCCCAGACCGCTGGGTGGCAGAGAGGTGAGGGAGGCATTCTGGGGCGGGGGGAGGTGGGAAGAGGGCAGGGAGGAAGCGTGGTAGGAGAGGGAGCAGGGCAGGACTGGGGGAACTCTGCTCCACCAGATGCTGAGCCCCATACTGGGCAACGTGGTCCTACAAAGAACTCTTCAATTTTGCAGCAGCTCAAGATCTGTTGCAGAATTGAGTAGCCCCATTGTGGGGCTACTTCCCTTACGCAGAGGAAGGGGACGAAAGTGGCTACCTGGGGTTTTCTGGATACCACGGCAGACTTTTTGATGCTGCAGCAGCCCTGAACACTGGGCAGTTTAGGATTGGGCTGTTAGTTTCCAGCATAGGTAATCCATTTGAGCAGTCATTGTGATCTACAATTTTGAAGGATTGTGAATGAATCCTAAGAGATTTATTAGGAATCCTCAAACCCTAATGGGCACTGGTTCTCAAACGTTTTAGACAGGCTGCTCCATTGACTTATTGGGCCATTGACTGCGGCTCTCCATTAGGGTTACAATCCTATACATTGTATAGGGTGGTGAGTTTTTCACAATAATTCCATGGCTCCCCTGGCTAGTTTCCCTGGCGAGCCACAGCTCACAGCTTGGGAACCACTGCTATTGGGTGTTTTGGGGAGAAATGCGGATGGCGTGTGTACTGATCATTTAACAGGTATATATTACTCTTAACAGGTAACAGGTATGTGGCAAAGTCATGATTTGCTACCTATTCTATATCTTGTATCCCAAAACATGTTGAACAGGGAACTCCCAACTTATTTTTGACTTGTTAAAGTATTTAGCTAACTGGGCTAAGAGGCATCTTTTAAGTGGTGGCATTCTCATGTCTAGTGGAACAGAGCAACTGTTCAGTACAGCATCTTGTCCAGAAGCTATTTCCATCCTGTGTCTTTTTCTGAATTGTGAGTCCTCTAGGAGAAGGAACCATCTTTACATATATTTAGCTGCGTAAACCATTTAATGAGCCTTTTTGTTGAAATATGATATATAACCATTTTTAATAATGTAAACCACTAGACACTACATCACACACTTATCACTCCATGTGTACTTCATCACATTAATCACCATCACATATGTTCATCTGAATTAACCCTCAGAGAAACTGGAAGGCAGTTCACCAATGATCATTGAGAAATGAACCTGAGGAATCTGATCCCATGATGAAGCTTGCTTTCTGTATAATTAAGTTTCCTCTACACTATCTCTGCTTATAGGGACTATAAATCCTGCCATATCCAAAAGACATGTATTTTAACATATGCACATTTATTTTCATTTTCTTAATATTCCATAGGATTGCATTGATGCTGGCTGGTGGGAAGGAGAGCTCAATGGCAGAAGAGGAGTGTTTCCAGATAACTTTGTTAAGCTGCTACTTCCTGACTTTGAAAAAGAGGTAGGAGCACTTTCCCTTACATTATAAAGGGTGCAATCCTAAAGGCGCCTAATGCCGGCCCAAGTCCCTTGGGACAGTATAGGAGGGTCGCAAACGTACCATAAAGCACGTTTGTGCCTCTGTGGGTGGGAGCCGCAGTGGCGCATTTAGATGCACCAACACGCGGAGGCATGCAGGGAGCCAGGGGCGGGGCTGGGACCCGGCAGTTATGCCGGATTCCAACCCCCATCCCCAGGATGAACAGAGCGACTTCTAACCGCTCTGCTCTCCTCGAACTTGCGCCAACTCCAGAGGTGGCGCAGGTCCAAGGAGACCCATAGGGGCACGCAGCCCTTACCCAGGGGTAAGAGGAAGATCTTCCCCTTGCCTCTGGCAGAGCCGGTGCACCCAACGAACCTGCGTTGGATGCAGTGCAAGCCTCCTGGCTTGCCTGCTCCAGCGCAGGTTTGGATTGCGCCCAAAGTCTAATATTTGAGTTTTTAGAAACCTCTCTGCCTTTCTTGTGGAACTTGTTATTTAGGATAAAATGTCCGAATGCTGAACCTTTAAAGCCCATGGAAAATTATTACAAATGATTCCATATGTGCGTGGCTCTTCTAAAGCTTGGTATCAGCTAACAGAGGTCATCAGGCTTCCACAGGATTCTTACGAAAGCCCAGGCTCTATTAGCTTTAGAGTTGATCATTTTATTTTTAAATTGCTTTATTGAATTGTGCTCAAAAATATTACACATACTGCTGTGGTGTGTGAAGTGGCTGGGTCATTAATGCTGGGACTGCTAAGAACCGAGAATAAAACACTTAGTTCCACTGGATCCTGAACTCCATATCCAGCCTTCCAGTCCAACACAGAGTCTCTGGCAAAATAGCTGGTAAAGACTTGAGGGCTTGGGGAAAGCCCCTGCCATGGGGCTTTCCCCAGAGGGACAAAAGTCCCCTTCTCCAGAGGAAACCTCCAGCAACTGCCATGGTGCCACAGGATGCAGTAGTAGCCACTTTGGCGCTGCTGTATGTGGCTGTTGCTCCACCTTTAGGATTGGGCTGTGAATGGATACATTTTACTTAGATCTTTTTTGTAATTGGTATGATATGATTTAAAACAAAAGATAAATGTGTCAACTCCAAAAAAGGCCATGCTTAAAGTGAAAAATGATATATAATGAATAAAAATGTCAAACAGCAAATGACTCTGACAAATAAGTTATTGTAGGATGGATATATTAAGTATGTATCTGTAAAAAAAATCTGTGTGTGTAAGAGAGAGACAAGCTGAGTTTTAAAAAAGTTTCCTACAAATGTACAAAAAACAACCAAATAAATGTTTGTATAGTTAGGAAAAAAAAAAAAGAATTTGTTTACACATACATCACTACAAAACGATTGGGTACTCATAATGGAGTAGACATGGCACCCTAAACAAAACTGTTATATTTATCTTAATATGTTTACCTTTTTTGACAATATTTTTCCCTTCCCTGACAGTTCTGCCCTGACAATTTATATCAAGGAGCTGGAACTTTGGGACTAGTAGAGCTTTCTTAAGACCTACAAGATCATTTTTTAAAGCAGTTTGTGTGTCATTTTGTAATAAAACACACATTGGCCTCAGTACCTCTTGGTCCTGTCTTCTTTTTTCTCTCCACCCTTTTTCCCACTATGTACTGGACCCAATCCTATCCAACTTTCCAGCACCAGTGCAGCCCCAAGGAAAGGGAACAAACATTCCCTTACCTTGAGGAGCCTATGTGACCATCCCTCTATTGCAAGAAGCAGTGCGTGCCCTGTAGGCTGGAAAGTTGGATACAATTGTGCCCAGTCTACCACTACTAATGTATGCCATTCTCTCGACCCAGTTGAAAGCATATGAAAACATATGAAACAAGGTAATTGTTGCTCATGCCATACTGTCCTCAACATACATATTGTCCCCTGCTTGCAGAGAAGACTGGAGCTAAAAAGATCAAGGAAAAATGTGGAATCATGGAGTCCAATGTGAAAGCAAGCATAAAATGCAAGATTGTAGAATTGGGAACCCAATCCTATGCATGTCTACTCAGAAGTAAGTCCCAGTAGAGTCAGTGGGGCTTACTCCCAAGAAAGTGTGGATAGGATTGGGCTGTGGGTCAAGTACCAGTCATATAAACTGTACAGACAAGCGTTTTAACTTGCCATTTGCATGTTTAGTGAATGAGCGAATTTGAAATGACCTAACTCTTTTCTTAAACCTTTTTTATATGTTAGAGAGTGGCATTTGCTTGAACGTGGTTGCTGTTTCAGATATTCTAGTCCAGTGGTTCCCAGCTGGTGGGCTGTGACTCACCAGCCAGGGAAGCACTGCTCTGGTCCCTTAAGGAGCAGGAGCGGGGGATGGCAGCAATATGATCCCCAGGATCATGCTGCTACTGGGCTGATCAGGGTTTTTTTTACTTTCCCTTCCACAGCGATTGTCTCCAGGAGTCACACTGAGCCCTCTACAGGGCTCCCCAAGCCTCTGTAAGTGTAAAATATGTGATTAGAAACCACTTCTGGTTTTCCAGTTGAAAACTGGAAGTGGTGTCTGATTGCTTTTTTTTTACACTTACCGAGGCTTGAGGAGCCCTGCGGAGCCCTCCCTGCACCTTCCAGAGGCCAGCACTGCAGAAGGTAAGTTTAAAAAATCCCTGATCAGTCCCAGCTGCAGCACGATCCAGGGGATGGTGTTGCTGCCATCCCCCTTCCTCTACAAAGATTTAAGTGGTTCCCTCCTCATGAGAAGGACTTTGGGAACTGCTGTTCTAGTCGTACTGAAAACCGTTTATAGTACCAGTTACCTGTCAGTGATATGTACCTGTTTTTCTCTGTGATCTCAAGGCTCTCAAATATAATAAGCAGGAACAGAATTGAATCTCAAAGGGATTTGGTAATCATGTTTGTTTTACATCCTCTGTACTTCAGACCTTTTTGGATTGAAGGTGGGTGGATTTGAGAGAGAAAAAAATAACACCTAATAGGTTGTTGATGTGCATAATTAGTTTCATTCCATCAGGATTCGATACCTTTAATAACTGTGCTTTACAGTGTCCCCGACAAATGAGATAACAACCATATCACAGCAAATGAGAAAAAACATGACCTCTGGGGTGTATTTCCTGTGATCTGCATTTACTAATTTATAATAATAATAATAATAATAATAATAATAATAATAATAATAATAATAATAATAATAATAATAATAATAATATACAGGTATTTTTTAGCTGATTGTATAAAATTTCTTTCAGCTTGTGTAATGCCTACTTGTTATGATAATAGCTTTGGGTATTCATTAGGCTTCCTCTAACACACACATGGTATATTTCCTTCCTTATGTCCATTATAAAATTGAAAAGAGTTGGTTTTTTGTTTACATTTTCTTACATTTAATTTATTTGCCAAATTGGTAAAAGACCTTACAAACTGAAGTTATTTTACTCTTTGACGTATAAGAATAAAGTGCATCTTATGTTCAGCCCAAATTCTTGTTGTTAATCTTGTGTGCACTTCCTTTTACTTTAGAGACCTAAGAAACCACCACCGCCATCAGCTCCTGCTATCAAGCAAGGATCAGGTAAAGCACTGCTGTCATGTAATAAGCATCAGGAAATACACCATATAGACAGTAAAACCACTTTTCTTCCTTGTAATGGAAGCTCTCAGTCACTATGTCTCTCATGCACATACCTTCTAGTTGTAATAACTGTTCTAGAAGCTCCAGGGTTGCTGATGTCAATGAAAATGATTTTGACAGTGCTAACCAAGAACCTGTTGAGTTCGGTGAAAAACTATGTGTTACATTTTTGCTGAGCTAGGCAGGAAGGATTGTTCTTTATGGAAGACATATATACCTGTTTACTACAATACATTTTAAAACACTATTAGTATGCGCCTACTTTTTTTTTTTTTTAAACATAGAACAGTGGTTCCCAAACTTTTTAGCACTGGGACCAACTTTTTAAAATGACCATCTGTCAAGACCCACCTAGGTTTACCAGACTGTTAAAAATATGTGATCTAGAAAGAAATAATACTTTATTATAATAACCAGAAAAAGACCCTCAAACATTTATCTCTCTATATTTACACATGCTTGCAAACTGCAAGAGCTGAGCTCTTTGCAGGGTAATTAGCAGCTACAATATCTGATTTTTGAACAGCCTCAGGACTTGAGGCAATTAGTTATTTGATCTTTCCATCACCCTTTGGGGACCCACCAAAAATCAGGTTGCAACCCACCAGTGGGTCCCTACCCACACTTTGGGAATCACTGACATAGAAGAACTTTAATTTTATGACTGAAAGATTGTTTATCAGATAGCTCTCCAAGTTATCTGGTATCAGTAATGTGCCCTTGCCATAAAGTGGTTGTTAAAGAACAGAGTTGCCAATTGTTATCCTCATGACTGAAATTAAAGCCAGTAATGTCTGAGATGCATCCTCTCTAGTTACATTGTAATGCTGGAGTATACCATGCAGGTGATTGGCCATAATTTTGTTAACTAAATAACAGATGGGCAGATGAAAACTTACCAACAAGGGTCAATCTCAGTTGGCATGTTAAATAGCAAACACAATAGTCTGGTGTACCTGAAGGATTAAAATATATTATCCTTACATATTAAAATATGTAATCCTTTTGTACATTGGTGTGATTTGGTGCACATTGTACCAAAGTAGGTACTAGCTTACCTAAGCTTATGCTTCATTATCCACTGGGGTTCCGTTCTGGAACCCCCAGTGAATAAAAAAAATTAGTGGATGCCAAATCAGAGGAAATTTAAAAACCACTTCCAGTTTCTTGCTTCTCCATTGTCATCCCAGAATGCACTGGTATAGGTGCTATACCACATTCAGTTACCAGATGGGGTGAATAATGGAATCTAATGAAATAAATTATAATAAAATAAATTACAATCATTTAACATTGTGAAGGTAGGAAATTGGATTTTGGTGCTTTTTTCCCTTGTTACAAGGCATTTAAAGGTAGACCCCAGTATCAATAGTGAGTCAAATCAGTGGATACCGAGGTCCCACCTGTATATCCAATTTGGGTAATCTCATTTGTGAAATGCTACTTCTGTTGAACTAGTCCTAGCTAAAACAAAGTGTGTTCATACGTGGAAGCCATTCTACAATGTAGACAGATACTTATAATACAATTCCTTAGGGTTGTTGCATTATTGATTCCCAAAATCAAATTTGATATTTTCAAGTATTCTGTACTCTGATTCCCCTCCTCCCCCCAAAAAATGAATTGATGTCTTTTTTGGCAGCTACCACAGATAGAAAGCATGAAATCAAAAAAGTACCTCCGGAAAGACCAGAATGTCTTCCTCATCGAACAGAAGACAAAGGTAGGAAGTACACTTCTGATGGAAAAGTGTGTTTGAGTCTATATTTTGTAACTTTGTTAGAGGAGAAATCAAACCAAGTTCATGGTCATCCGATCTATCCATACCTTTTGCTGTTGATATTAGGTTGAGCGAAATGGGATAGAAAGAATAATTCATAGAGACACTGCTGTGGGTACTAGAACAGGTATAAGAAAAGTTCATTTTGATTTTCGGTAAACAGCATCGACCATTTGTAATGTTAATATAGTACTGCTATAGCTGGTATAGCAAAACAGATGGACAGATAGTTTCCTTTACAGAATTCTGTTTGAACTCCATTCTGGATGCAGTGGTTGGGACTGTTTCTCATCTCTTGTGTTTTGGGAAGTATAAGACACATACTTGGTCCTGAATGGAATCCTGTTCTGAAGGCTATATGTCAGATGCTCCCCCTTTCTTTTGGGGCTCAGAGAAAGTAGAACTGACCCTGATTATTTGCAAGGCTGCTATAGCACATTAGGTTAATGCAAAGTATTTTTGCCCCTATATGTATATTTGTAATTTCAAATATTAGGTTTGCATTAATGTTTAGACCCATTTGTAAATTTCAGTGGATCATTACTTCCCCAGCAATATTATTGACTTCCAAGAGTCACCTCTGGAATCATTAATTTTAAATATGCAGGTTTTCTACCTTAGCTCTATAAAGAAAAGAGAATATGGAACTGTGGTCTACTCTAAAGGCATATTATATGCGACTTTTAATTCTTTTGAGGAACCAAGTAATTTTATTTGTATTTATTTAAAAAGTTAGAAATAATATTGATAATATTATTACAGCAAATAAAATATAATATATATTACTACCACAATAAAGAGAAGTGGAAAATGCAGTATTTTTCTTCAGTTGGGTTTTGCTGTTGTTTGCAGCTTCTGTATGTCAGAGAGTTCTCCTTAAAAATGTCTTTATTCTTTTGGGGGCGAAAATTGATTTAAAGAAAGACCAGAGAGAGAGCAAAAGCTGTTAGATTTACAGAAGCCTTCTGTTCCTGCTATACCACCGAAGAAACCTCGACCACCAAAAACAAACTCTATGAGCAGACCTGGTACATTGCCTCCAAGAAGACCAGAAAGACCAGTTGTGCCTATGACCCATACAAGGTATTACTTCTTCCACTGCTAATTGAACTGATGAGTGACTGAGGGTGCAATCCTAACCAATTTTTCAGCACTGAGATAAGGGCAATGTGGCTCTGAGGTAAGGGAACAAACACTTATTTACCTTGAGGAGGCCTACATGCCTTCCATCCAGCTGCAGGATACAGCACTTGCCCCATTGGCAAAGCTATGTCAGTGCTGGAAAGTTGGTTAGGATTTGGGCCTGACTCTCTAACAAGAAATCTGTGGGTGATAAAAAATATTTAAACCTTTACACCGCAATCCTCTGTTCAGAGTTATATGTGCTTAAGTCACTTTTGAAGTATTATTGTATGTGGAATTACAAACAAAAAATCTGAAGAATCTGTAGAGCAATGTGGGAGAATAAAATTCCCCGTCTCAAACAAAATATTGTGATTGATATGACTGTTTTGGGGGAAAAAATGAAAGATTTGGCTTCCAGTTAGGTAGTAGAACCATTATACTTTTCTACCTGTGACATAATGAAGCAATTTGGTCAATTTGTCTAAGGGATTTAATGATGGTGGGCTTTCATCATCAAAAAGGTTGCAGATTAGATTTTGTAGTAATTCAATCTGATTATGGAAAAATTGTAGAAAAATTCTGTTTTGGTGCTGAACCAAAATGGGGGCTTCTTTTTACCAAAAGTTGTCCACCTGTCCCCTCCACTGATCTCTCAGAAATTTTCACAAGGTGCTGCAAAGGGCACCTTGTTTAGCAATTATACAGAGAAGAATATCTGCTGATGCCAAAGATATACCTGTTACCAAGATGGCTAAAGTAGGGAGACTTCAATAATTAGTTCCCACCACAGTTTGTAGACCAATTGCACACCCTCTGCCTGCTGTTTATGGGGAGGGAGGCTTCTATTGGCTTTCAATATGTATGGGACATTTTTACTGCATAGAAGCAATGAGTCTTCCCAGATTTAGAAGCAGCAAGAGAGAGTCTGTCATCACTGGACTCTAAAATGCCAAAGAGTGTGGACCAGTGAAACTTACGGGTTGAGCAGGGAAGGGATTTTAAAGCTGAGACAAAATGCCTTTCATATCACTGCCCTGTTTTCAGGTGGCAGAAATGGGATCATTGTGGCAATTTGGGGTGTGTGTAAAAGGGGCAAAGCCAGCTACACTTAATGATTGTAGTTCCTGTAGTCTAGTTGACTAGCCACTCCCAACTATCAGGCCTGCAAGGAAGAATTGCTGCTTGTCAGGACTGAGCTAAATAAATGCAACTAAATTAATTATGATGGGAGGATTGGTTTCTGGAGAAATGTTCATCCCATATAACTCTCAATGTTGAGAGAAATTCAGTTCAGCCAGTAAACATCAGTCATGAGTTCAAGCTTCCAAATCAGAGCTACGGCCAACCTCCAGATATTCAATGATGAGAGAGGGAAACTCCTTTTACTGTATCCCCTTTAGAAGGTCATTGTAGAGATAGAGCAAGAGAGGCAGGCAAGGATTTTTTAAAGGCATAAATATAAGGCAGGGGCCGCAAAACAGGAAGAAACCACAGGAAGGGTGCTTTAGAAGTTTGCCCCCATTCTGGTTTTGAGCCCAATCACACCTCCCCCCCCCCCCCGTTGCCCTTTGAAATGGAGAGAAATTGCATATCCAAATAAATACTGTACACAGCAAATATTGCAGGCTAATTTTTTTTTTTCCTGAATGCTTGTTCCCTTGACGGAGAAGTTAACCTATACAATAGACTACAAAGTTGTTCTCTTTACATATCCCATTTCAGTGCTCATCCATAATGCCACCATTCAGAAGCAAAAGACCTCCCTCTGAAATTATCCATAGAAAGTCATTAAGCAACAAAAGCTGCAGTGACAGAACTGCTCACATTGGAGAAACTGCAGTCAGCAGCAGAACTAGGGAGCAATTAACTCAGTGATCACAGCTTGATACTTTATCCATTTATCAGTTAATGGGTCTGCACATTTCTACCTTTCGTGTAATCATGATTTCTGAGAGCAAATTATTATTTTAAACTTACTGATCAAAAAGGATGTCCTTTATTTTCTTCATCTCGAGATGCTGTTAACATTGGATAAATTGTTTAGGACACTTGCAGATCTAAAATAGGCACTTTTGACAGGTGTTAAAGAGAAACAAGATAAGGTTAATCCAGGCAGCATGTCGGTTTGCAAGAGATGGCTGTCTCTGGCAGCTTGTTGTGACCCAGGTGCTGTGCAAGAGGAATGCTTCTTTTACCCCCTGTTTGTTAACTGGAAACTAAAAATGTTTCTGTAAGAGGCAAGTCACTAAATGTCTCACTTTTGCCTGCAGGAGTGATATTCCAAAAGTAGACTTAGTGGGCTGTACACTGTCCAGCACCTTAGAAAAGGACTCCACCGAAAGAAGCAATGACATTGGTAAGTTGAAATGCTTTTTATCCCTGAATTAATAAAGTCATCTGGTTTAGAAAGGCATTAAGATAGCAAGCTGCTTCATGCTCATTCACTTTTGCAGCATTAATATAATCATGCAACGTAACATTTTAATTAAGAGATCTATTGGATATTGATTTTTTAATGTTCCTATAAAGTCAGAACTGGCTCCAAAGTATTTTAGTTGTTTGAAAGTGTTTCATCTATTTGCAAATTGTTTTGATTTAGATTTTTAAATGCTATATTTTTTTTAAAAGTGTTACCTAAAATTGTAATGGTTTTTGTATATATAAATGAGTTGCAGGTTTCTGAGGTCACTAAGAAATGTATCAGGCTTCCTGAAATGCTTTGAGACCCACCTTGACTAAATATAAATGCTGATATCGCCCCCTCCACAAGTTTGCAGTCCATGAGAGAGGTGTTCTGAGTTGGTTGGAGTAGTGGACTCCTGACCATTGGAAAGTGAGGTGTTCTGACTATGGTCACATATCTGTAAACAAACCCAAGGATAGTGTCATCTGCTGATGAAAATATTTCAAAGTCATCTGCTTCAGTCACTCAGTTCAGTGACAACTGTGCGGCAGCAGACATGTTTTTGTAAGAGGCAGAGTCTTTGTATCCTAAATTGTAAGCATTACTGCATTTCATTGGTAGCATGCACTGTTATTTTTATGTTGGGGCTGCTTCATAGAGCACATATTGATAGGACGTTATGCTGCAGAAATTAATCTTCCTTTTCTCCAGACTTGGCAGTTTTGCATTGATTTGTAACTGCTAATATTAAAACCAAAGTTTTACTCATTAGGTAGCAATTCTAAGCATAGTTAGTAGGAAATTAAGTCCCATTGAACTCATTAGGATTTATTTCCAAGTAAACTTGTTGAGAATTCAAGGTTGTCAGTATGTTAAAATCCTATATTTTTGTTTGTTTCTTATCTGTGTTTTTTTCTGCTGGGTGGGATCAGTAATATAAAGTAATATCACTCAGTTTCTAAACAGCTTTTTTAGCCAAAGAATTGTAGCAGAACAAGATAGCTGTAGGGATAAGTAAATTACAATAAGTTGTATGAAGTTTTAAATGAGCACATTTATGCCGCATTCCTATGCATGTACAGGTATATTCAAAAATAATTATATTCAGTGAGGCTTATTCCCAGGAAAGTGTGTGTAGGATTGCAGCCTTATTCTTTTTCTATTCTTCATTTTTTAACATTTAACAATTTTATGCACTTTAGAAATGATCTTATTTATTCCATTCAGTAGTGATGGGTGCCACTAGGATGCCATGTGTGTTCTGCTTTTGAAAACCTTTTGGTATTTTTAGGATTAGTTTTTTAATTATAACTTTAAATCTTCATATCTTACAACTTTAAAAATCAGCTTCTTAGAATTCTCACATGACAGGTAGTTCTGAGTTATTAGGAATGCAGAAAAGGCTGATGTTCAGTCTCTAGTAACTATAATAACAATAATGGCTGAACTAGAAAATTGGAACAGAATTTCCAATTCTTTTGGTGTGCCAAGAGCAAACTACAGGGGGGGAAAAACCTGAAAAGTACATAAAACACCAACATGCAACATTATGGTTAGTCTCAAATATTTTTGTTCTGCTGGAGGGAACGAATTGACTCAAAGTATAACATTTACAACTTTTGTCAGCATAAATGATGATGGCAGCCTGTTCATTTGCAATGGCAAATCAGGACTCCCTGTTTGGGATAATAAAATCCATTCATCATAGAGTGTGGCTTGTCTATCAAGTCTTTGTATTTTCATAAGACCTTTGATAGTCATTTTGCAAAATAAATGAAAATGTAGTGTATTTAATTCCTTAATGAAACCAATATTCCTACGTAAGAAAGAATTAAATACTGAAAAATTAAAGTACTTTGCTGTTTGCTCATCATGGTTGAAATGATGATTTAGGGACGTTTAAAGGGTTTGTAAATTATTTGGGGAGGGAGGAAACAAATATGAATTGGTTAAATTATATCTTGGTTTTACTAATTTGAAAATGGTGGATGACAGAAGAAGTACTTAGGTTTTTATGCACAAATGGATTGAGGGCAGAAAGCGAGCAAGTGCAATTAAAGTGAAATGCATGTGAGGTGAGAAATGTGCTCAAAACTGTCTTGGCATTTTATATGGTGGTGACCTCAACAGTGAGAATATGGACATTAACTCAGTCTTTCAAAGTTGATTTCAGCACAGCGCAGTTCAGAAATATTGTCAGTTGGCAAGTTTGTTTTGTAAAAGAAAAAAAAGTCATATGTTGTGATAGTGTCTCTTGGGAAGGGGAAGGAGAATGTTATTGACTTGTACTATGCTGGCCTCAAGTTTGCAGTCAGCATGGACAGGGATGAGTTGTGCTTCACACCTTGTCAAATGGTAATATATGAGCCATAATGGTCTCATGTGGGTTTATCATGAGTGATGTTTCTGTCTCTGTCTTGGTACTCTGTGATGACTGCAAAGTTACGGTCAGCACTTGTGTATGGCTCCCAGGAGGATATATATGCTTGATGTAATTCTTTTGGCATGAAAACTAAGGGTATTTATATCTATTAGGGTAGGATTACTTAATTAGTTAATGGTGGATATATATGATTGTGTCCGTGTGTGTCTGTGTCTGTGTATTTAATGTGAAGATTGGCACACACTGTATTTTTTCCATAAATGTACCTGTGACTCACCCCCTGATGCTTTTTAAAAAACGTTGTTGTTGTTATTATTGTTGTTGTTGTTAAGTTTCTTTAGAAATCTATTCCCTTTCCTCCTCACACTTTTTTTTCTTTTTCTACATTTCTAGTGATGCCTTTCTTTTCCTTTCCACTCACATTTCTTCAAGCTTTCCCTATTCACATCCCTTTACCATGGGTAACTCTTCTTCACTTGATGATGGTAAGGCTGTTTTCCACCTTCTGTCTTTCCTCCCATATTTTACCTGAGAATGAATTGCATGTGTTGTATCATTCTCTGGACATCTTGTTTGGTTTACAGTTAGCGATATGGTTGTTGCATAGACTGAGAAGTGGTCCATAATTGTAAATGAAATACCTCTAAAAAAGATTACACTGCCTTATGCTTATTCATTATGCATACAGCGTAGTTCATTATTATGAAATGTGTTGCCCACAAAGTTTTAAAACACACATTTTTGCAACATCATAAATTAAATCAAAAGAATTGTTAATATACCCATTGTTAAAATAAACTAGATGCACACTTCTTAGTGAGCTGGTACAGTGTAGCGCAACAGTTTTCAACTAGGTTGTACTGCAGGAGTTTTGGAAAGGGTCATTTATTAGTAGGGACACAGTGTGGTGTGCCTTGTTAATTGTCAAAAAACTGATGGTGTGCCTTGACAACTGTAGCACCTTGTCACCATGAGATGAAAAAGCTTGAAAATGGCTGATAGCGGCTGAGACTGGTCTGTGAATGTCAGAAACTTCCAGGTTCAAATCTCACCTCTGCCATTAACTCTGCTAGGTGGCCTTATGCAAGCCGTTTCTGCTCAGTCTCAGTTACCATATAGGAATAATAATATTTCCTACAGAAATGTTGTAAGGATGGTAATACACATGTGCTTTGCACACTCAAAAAGAACTATACAAATGCTAACTTTGATTATTATGAATAACATACAATGGACATAATGCACTGCCTTTGCAGGGGCCTCTGATTTTCTGAGAATGTTTCATGCACATGCAGAGACTGTGTTTTTGGAGTTAAAAGGAAAAAAACAAGGAAGCCACGCAATACCAGAATTCCCATCCTCTTATTGGACCACTGGATTAGTGCTATTGTAAAGATATTATTTAAAAGTAGCTCAATTTTCAGGCCATCCTAGGAGTGATATAAACCGTTACTGTAATTACAGTTTTATTTTGAAAAATGTGTAGGTTAAGCCAATTTTAATGGTCATTTATTCAATGTACTTCCTAATCTACAGGAAATCATGTATATTTTTGTAGTGATTAAATTTAGCAAATACTTTCTTATGTCTTGCCACTTGTTTAATGTGTATTTAGGCATGTTGGTTGATTGCAGTGTCACAAGCCATGCCCAAAATAAGAGACTGAAGAGATGCAGAGGTCAATTTTAATGACCCCTTTTGATTTTTTATTTCAGTGTAAACGGTTGTGAAAACTGTATTAGAATGTATTACTTAAGGGGTCACTAGTCCTCAAACGTTTCTTGAAAGACTTTCTGTTTACTGAAATGGGCAAATCAGCCTTAAGGCCTTGAAGTATAAATTTTATCATTGGTTCTTTTCAGGGATGGGAACTTGAGTCAGGTAACTCAAGTCCATGTTGTGAAAATCAGCATTTTTTGCTGACTCATTTACACTGGAGTCGTGTGTGTGGAAGACTCTGCAAAACACTCAAGTCAAAGCCCCTTGACTTGGCACTTGTCCCCATGCAGGCAGACTCGAGTCTACCTGTGTCTGAGTGTGCTTTCTTACTGTTTTCACAGTGTGAAAAATCTCTTGGGGCCATCATTCAGACCAGGCGAGCAGGAGGGAAGTTCCAGCCAGGAGGCAGGGAAGTGTTAGTGTTTTGCTTTCGCGTCCAAACAGGAGTAAGGGATGTGGGAGCAGGCTCTCTTGCCACCTCTGATAGGAAGGAACTGATGATCGTTGGATGAAGGATGAGTGATCTGGTTTGTTTCTTTGGATGAGGTAGGGCAGGAGGAGAAGCCCAGGAAAAAAGGAGGTAGAGAAACGGGGCAGGGAGGTTCACAGGAATCACGCTTTTCAATAACGTGGCTCCTGTGAGCTCCGTTGTTACTTAGGGGGAAGGGAGGAAGTTCCATTGAATGAATGGCTGCAGTGAAATGTACTTCCGAGTACAGCTGCAAAGGATTGGATCATCCTGGTAAGCCTCAGCTGCTGCGCATGACCCTCCTCCCTCTTGCTGCTTCTGTTGCTGCTCTCACGCAGTCCCACTCCCTCCCACCTTGTTTACAGATGGGCAGAGATAGCAGGGAAGTGATTAAAGAGAACTCACACACATACATACCCTGGCAGCAGCCTTGTTTTTCCCCCACGCCTGACATGTGTATTAAAAAGACCAGGTCTTTCTGAGTCGTGAAAAGGTGACTCAGCAATTTGGAAAGTGCCCCCATTATGACTTGTTTTTGAGTTGAGTAACGGGGTGGAGACTCATGACTCAAGTTTAGTCAAGCCATGCTGGATTTACCCATCCCTGGTTCTTTTTCTTCAGAACCCAAGAAAAGGTCCTAAGCATGCACTTATACCATTTTCTAGGTGTATCATGTAAGCTTGTCACAGAGCAAGCACGTTCATTTCCATTCTTGGGATTATCTGGGAATCCCTCCTTTGTTGTTGAAGCTGTTTGTACTTACAATAATGACATTTCTCTTAGTTTTAGTTGAAAGTGTCCATAAACAAAGTCTTAATTTTGATTGAGTTGGTTTTCTTCTTCATTAGTGAATTACAAGGTGCTTTTCTTAAGGCGGGAAGCCTGATTATGTGTGTGTTCTTATGTTTAAGCTTAATATTTTAAGAAGTTGTTATTGTTCTTGTGACTGAATGGCAATTGTGAGAGACTGAAGCTCCTACAGAAGGGAACTGTTGGAGGGTGGGGTGACAAGACCGTTTTTTACTATTGTCAAGTAAGTGCTTATGCTCCACATCTTCAAGCGGTGAGAAATTCCAAGAACTGTGGCACAACCTGGGTTTGGGCTTCATTTGGAGCAGAAATTGCTGGAGGTTTGTGGAGTCTTTCTGAAATGTACTTTATTTGCAAGTTTCCAGACTTGAAAATTGGGTGGAGTAGGTAGCTTACTCCTACAAACAGCATCAGCTATGCTGATGTCAGCTCTTCTGCTTAGATTCCATTCCAGTCTCTGCCAAATCAAATGCTACTCTTTTCTTTGTCTCTTGCAGAATCTGCCAGGCTTACCTACCCCTTTGTCTTTCTCACTGCCTCAGAGAGACAGGAGGATTGGAATCACTTTGGCTTAGCTTCCTTGGGTCATTGTATTCAAGGGCTCTGATGGAGGCTATCATTTGAGCTGTTTCTTGGGCCATTAAAATTTGTTGCCCATTACAGGCAACTGCCTCAGGGTCTTTCTCTAGTTCAGCAGTTCCCAAAATGTGAGCTGTGGCTTTCTGGGAAGCCATAGAAACCGGCCAGGGGAGCGGCAGCATCCTTGTGAAAAACTCACTGCCCTATAAAATGTATAGGATTGTAGCCCTAACAGGGAGATGTGGCCAGTGGCCCAGTAGATCAGGAGAGCCTCTGTCAAAAAGTTTGGGAACCACTGCTGTAGTGCCATGCGTATTGACAACATCAGATCCCAGTTTCACAACACTGTTGGTTTGACAATACCATCAGTATATATTTTACTGAGTGAACTTGCCTTAAACTGAGTCAGTTCATTTACGTCAGTAATACCTATCCTGACTAGAAGTACACTGTTTCTTAGCCCTGCTAAGAGTTGTCAGGGATTGAACCTGGAACCTTCTGCATTCAAAAACATGTATTCTGCCAATGATTTATAACCCATCTCCAAAGAGAGTAACAGAGAGGGGAGAAAAAGTTTCTCTAGGAGCTTACAGTCTAAATGTAGACAGGCGCAAAGGACAACCATGTAGGGAATTGAATGGATGAGAAGTAAAGGGTAATTAGGAATGGATGTTTGGAATGCAGTTAAACATTCTTAAGGCTAGTTGTCACCAGGAGACAAGGATTAAGAGATCAATCTAAAGATTTCACAGAAGGAGTTGGTTTTGGACAGGCTCATTCTGGACGGTAGTTCTAGGCATAAGTTCCAGAGCTTTCTGCAACCATAGCTGTAATGGTATCCATAGTGGCAAAACAAAACTGCCATACTTGCCTCTCAGATATTTTCCTTGCTCCTTCCTACAGGTTTCTCCTGAGCAAGTCGTATACAGATGACCAGTAGATGGGTCGCTCAAAGGGTTCTAAACAATGGCATTTCTCGCCACTTTGCCACCTGGGAGCACACCTCCAGGGATGCTGCCCCCACATGACTGTCACTTTCTCCACCCTGGCATTCTGAAGACCTTCTAAGGCCTCCAGCCAAAAACTGGAAGTGACTATTTTCGGCCCCCAGAACGCCTTCTGAGAGCCAGGGTATCTGCGTTTTGGGCCGAAAACCCGAAGTGACAATTTTCACCCTCCAGAAGGCCTTAGAAGGCCTTCTGAGGACTGGGTAGGCTGTGCATGGCTTCCTTGGCCTTCTGAATACCTCTGTGGGGAAGCTGTCAAGGGGTGGGCATTAGCTTGGTGCAACGATACTATTGGTTGCTGACTGTGTGCTGTGGGGAAGGACAGCACAGGGGGAGTGGATGGCAGTGCAGCATCACCCCCCAAGCCTGGCACCCCTTGTATTGTCCCCCTTGTCCCCTCTCACGTACGCCACTGGTTCCAAAGGCATATAATCTTGTTTAATGATGTGTAAACCATCATTATTGCATCTAGACAGCTCCCCTTATTTTTCTTCAAGTGTTCCTGCTGAATACTAAAAAAACTTTCAAGGGAGTTTTCAAGAATAAATCAGGAAAGCAAAAAAAGAAAAACCCCCAAACAAGATGAAATGAAATGATGAAATGTGTCGATCCCCCCCATTACCTTTGTAATTTTGTAAGGGAAAGGGGCAAGCAGGCCTCACTAGATGCAAGAGCCAGTTTGCAGATGCTACCTTTGGGTAGAAGTGAATCAACTGACCATGTTCAGGAACATCATTCCTATCAAGGCTCGTGGAATTTGTAGTTTCTTTGACCTCCTGAACTGAGAAAATCACAAACCCTGTGATCCCCTTGAAGAAATGATTTTCCTGAAGGAGCATCACTTGCAGCTAAGGTTTAAACTCACAAGGCCTCTCCCATGTCTAGGAAACCCTCCCACTTCACAGAGTTAAGGAGTTTGATTTGGTTTGGTTTTGAAATTGAAAGAGAACTAGCACAGAAGCTGTGGGCAGTGGTAAGGTCAGAAAACTGGATCCAAGAACGGGTCTGGGCTTAACATGAAATGGGCAAAGACTTTTCAAACAGGCATGTTCAGATTTCAAACCCCATCCCCATTTAGAACTCACCACCCTAGTTTGCTCTTTCCTCTTCCCCATCTTATGGCCACTTCCACCAATTGAGCATTGTTTCAGTGCAGGTCTGGCTAATTATGTAGTAAAAAGTATAAGTGCATAATGTGTCACCATCTTACGATAGCCATTGAAGCCTCTTATTATCAAACTTGGTTTTGCATGAATGTGCTTGTTGTTTAAAGATCAACTGGGCGAAAAAGAACAGGTAATAACTCTGAGAGAGGTTGTAGAACTTCTTGAGCGAGTACAAATGTACAGTTTAGCCTTGTGATGCTCTCAGTATTTCCTGACAGAGCTGAGTCTGTAACCCTTTCCTAAGTGTGACTTTTATGTGCTTAGTTGTCTTTCGATCTGTGTAACTTGTTTGCTTCCAGGGGGGAAGTATGTGCAGTATTTACTCATAGGCGTGAATAAAGTTATACTAGTACAGGTTGGGGATCCCTTATCCAGAATTCCAAAAAATGGAGTATTCCAAAATACAGAACTTTTTTGAGCGCCAACATGACATTTTTTTTACTTCTTTTGCCTTAATGAAATAAAATCACAAACTGTGTTCCATGCACAAACCTTGTTTCATGCACAAAACTATTTAAAATATTGTATAAAATTAACTTCAGGCTAGGTGTATAAGGAGTATATGAAACATACATGAATTTTGTGTTTAAACTTCAGCCCCATCCCAAAAATCTCTCATTATGTATATGCAAGTACTGTATTTGGAAATTCAAAAAAATCTGATATCCAAAATGTTTCTGGTTCCAAGCACTTCAGATAAGGGTTGCTCAACCTGTACACAAATATGCCTAGTGGTTCATAACCGTCTTATCGTGGGCTGTTTTCCATTTGCTAGCAGGAAGTCTTGGAAATTGAAATGTCTTTTCACTGAAGCTGCCTTGGTGTATAGTCTTGGTTTCTTGGTAGAGGGATAAACATCCTTTTCTAAACCAGTATGAACTAATCTTTGCTCTTTCTGTAAAATATGATTGGCATCCAGAGTTGCTTGTTCTGGAAGAAGAGTCACTCCCATGGAAAATGAGTCTTGCTCTTGAGGAAGTGAGAAACCAGGGGTCAGATCAAGCTATATTAACTCTGTGACCTTAGAGAAGCCATTTCGATATATCATAACCTGTTCTGCTCAGCTGGCAGATAGTTTGACTGGATGTTAAGTGTTCTGGTGGAAATGAAGAACAATCTAATTAAATTGATGATCAGCTTCAGATAATGGATTTACATTCAGCAACTGAGCAGCAGGTGCACAATAGAAGGCTTTCCTCTGTAAATTATTGCATCTGACCTCTGCAGGGATCAATGTGCAACTTCATATGCTGCCAAAGATTGAGTGACAGAATGTGTAACTTTTCACTGTGGCAGGCTATACTACAGGACCCGATTAGAAGAGGAATTAGATGCAACCCTGTTAGGAGTCAAAGGGATCATCTGCTTGAGCAGTGAAGAAATGAAATTAACAATACTACACTGTATTAAGTGTATCAAACGCACTAAAACTGTAGTGCATTTTCAGAAGTGATGCTGTAAACACTTTTAGATTTTAATGTGTTACTTCCGGATGTTTTTAATACAAAATACAGAACAAAAGGTATCAATTTGAAAATAAAATGTGTGTTGTCTTCAGTGCAAGTTCTACATTTGGTTTCACATGCAAGTATATAAATTCAATACCTTTTCTTATTATTGTTTGTGACAGTGCACTTAAATTGGTAATTTATTTACTGTTAGTAAAAACAGTAATTTATGCTGTTCAATGTGAAACTATCTGTGCTTGAGTGTTTCAGTTACTTTTTAACTAGCTAGAAATCAGTACAGTGTAGAAGTTTCATCTATTCTAAAAAGCAAGTGTCATCATGATTACAGAATTGGAGTAGGACCAGGGAGAACCAGGTTCAAATTCCCACTCAGCCATGAAGCTCAGCGGATAACCTTGGACAAGTATCATTTGTTCCCCTCTTCAGAGTTCTTACTGTATCTGGGTTTTTTTCCTCATGTTTTTAAGATCTGGAAGGGTTTGACTCTGTAGTACCAGTTGCTGAGAAGCTCAGCCACCCAACAACTACCAGACCAAAAGCTACCGGTAGGAGACCTCCATCACAGTCATTCACATCTGTAAGTACATTTGAAGATCTTTTATACTTTATATCAGGGGTGCCCAAACCCCAGCCCAGGGGCCATTTGGGGCCCTCAGGGAGCCCCAGTCTCCAATGAGCCTCTGGCCTACCAAAGACTTGCTAAAGCCCACTCTGGTCCGATGCTACTGCTCTCAGCACGAGGGCCAAGTATTCAAGCTCTCATGCAAGTTGCAGGCCACGGGCTCCCTCTGCTGCTTACTGTTTCACGTTTGTGAAGCAACAGCGGCAGCAAAGGAAAGGCCAACCTTGCTATCATGAAACCTTCATTCATTCATCTAAGTGCCATCTCTAATATATTCATTTATGTAAATTTATTCAATTTATTTCAAAATAAAATTCAAAAATTTATTCAATTTTTCCCAGCCCCCAACACAGTGTCAGAGAGATGATGTGGTCCTCCTGCCAAAAAGTTTGGACCCCCTGCTTTATATCCACATTCCTTCTTCATCCAGTAATGCAAATAATGCATTGGTCATGATCTGGTTTCAGTAAATGCACAGAAGTTTCCTATAAGCTCAAAGAGCTCTGTTTTTCCTTAATTAGTTCACTGAAAAGCAATCTGTTAAGACAGTGCTTCCCCAACTTTTTAGTACCAGGACTGACTTTTTAAAACAACAATTGATCGTAACCCACTAGGCAAAAAAAGAGATCTAAATTATTAATTAATAATAAGAGGGGTCCTGTACTCCTGAGATTGCTAGAGAAATTACATATGGAATGTGTGTGTAGACATTTTCGGGACCAGGGGTGTCTAAACTTTTCAGCACAAGGTCTGCACAAGTATCTGACATGGTGTTGAGGGCTGGAAAATAAATAAGTAATAAATACATGGAGGATGGATGTGCTGAGAGTTTGATTGAATACAGTAAGTGAGTGGGGATGGAAGGAGGAGGGGAGCAGAGGGCAAAATTGATTTGCACAGGAAAAGGGAGGAATGTTGAAAAAGCATCAAGCAACCTTTGATGCTAATCTCAAACTTTTGTCTCTGTTCCATTTTAACTAACATTATATTTATATTCCAGGTCTCCCAGCATCGTTATATATCCCATTCAGCCACTAGAAGTACTGAATGTAATGCAATGTAATGAAATAATGCAGCGGTTCTCAAACTCTCAGGGAGTTCAAACCCTGCTGTAAGTCCTTGTGGGGGAGGGGAAGGCAGCTATGCAATCACCAGGATTGCGTCACTTTGGAGGGGTGCAGGGGTTTGCTAAGACTTACCACAGCCTGCAGCAGCCTCCCGGGGTGAGGGGAGCCCCATATCAGCCCCCACAGGGCTCCCCAACATTCAGACAGGCAAAATAATGATCGCAACTCACCTCCACTTTCACAGTTGCAAACCAGAAATGGGTCATGATCGTTATTTTGCCTGTCTCTGCATGTTGGGGAGTCCTGCGGAGGCTGGCACAGGGCTCCCTGCACTCCTGGGAGGCTTCTGCAGGCTGTGGGTAAGTCTCAGCAAGCCTCTGCACCCCTGCAAAGCAATGCAATCCTGGCGATCATGTCACTGCGTCCCCCCTCCCGCCCCCTAAGGGGGCAAAAACCAGGGCTCTCTGACTGGGGCATCGTGATGCCCCAGTTTGAGAGCCACTGGAATAATATCTTCCCATTACATTGAGTTGCATTCAGCACCTCTAGTGTCTGAATGAGGAATATACCCTCAAGTGCATCTTTTTAGTTATTTTTAGCTCTGAGAGGTTAGGGAACCTCAAGGGCTAGATAAAACCCTCCCCAGGGGTTTGGACTCCACTGTGCTAGACCTTCCCTAGAAATAGAGTTCAAGGACTCCTAAACCTTTGCAGACATTCCAGGGTATCCAGAAGGCTGAACTGGAGAACAAGATGTGCAGTTAGGGACTTCCAGGCTGGACAAAAGACTGGGTTCACATGATCTAAACCAAAAAAACATCAGAACATCATTTAAATTTGTGTATTCTTAATGTTTATCTGTATTTTTTAACTTGATTGTTAGTCGCCTTGGGTTCCCTTCGGGAAGAAAGGCGGAATACAAATCCAATAAATAAATAAATAATTTGGGGGTGTGAAGATTACCTCATATCATTCTAGCTAAAAGTTTTCTTCTGCAAACCAGGCAAGCGTGCTTGCAAAGTGGTTTTTAAAATGTTTCAAAAATGTTTCAAAAATGTTTTGTGACCCAATGAAAATCTACTCATGACCCACTGATGGTTCTTGACCCACAGTTTGGGAAACACTGTGTTTCCATATTTCTGTGGAAATTGCTGCAGATTTTTGCTTTTTGTTTGAACAAAGAAAACTAGGATCTAGAATAATACATAAACAGTTAATAATTTTAAGAATGTTTTACACCTTGCAGCAGAGCATTACATAATGAAGTGGAACTAAAATCTGAAGTTGCTCTTCTATTTAATTCAGCATCTTAAACATGCAGAAGTGTGAGAACTATGATTATATTGCTCTGTGATGCAGAGGCTGCATGTGCTGTCACGCAGGAATTTAAAGGACAGGATTAGCCACTGTTTTCCTTCCACTCCCAGTTCTTTAGGTTCATCAAACCCAGAGAGGTATTTGAAAAAAGTATCAAAGCTTAGCTGATTGAATTTTAGCAGCAAGTCAGAAGCAAGAAGAAGCAAGACATGGTCTCTCTTATTAAAAGGGGAAAATTCCACCTGCATCTGAATGGTTTTATAGGATATGAGATGTAGCAACCATGTCAAAGCTTACTTTATGTATGAGACAAGGAAGGTTGAACTACTGATAATTGCCTTCTTGAAAGATGGTCATTATTACCACATCCATAAAATATCTTGGTTTAATGATCCATACTTAAGTTCAGATTGATATGAATGTCTTTCTGGAATAGCACTTTCAAGGTCTAAACTGATGGTTGTCTCTTAAAATGAATCTCTAAGAGCAAATCCATACTCTCAAAATCAGTGTAATGCCAAAGATCACCTGAGAGGGCCTCCCCCCCACTTTTGTCAGTATTTAGGAAATGCATTTGGGGCACTACACTTAAATGTAGGAGAGCCTATGGGGGGGGGGCAACTTCAGCTTTCAGCAGATAAGATGGTCACAAATATACACCACAACCTACTCTTCAGTGTGAAGCATTTGTTCCTTGAAACTGCTCACAAAATTGGCTCTTTTGGAAGTGGAGCAGTTGCACTGTCTGCTCAAAAGCAGGCCTAAGCCACACACTTAATTTGGAATATTCACAATTATATGGTTCTGCATACATGGCTGGTAGACTTGCTTGATAACACAACTAGCCTTTAATCCAATATATATGGGCATCCACATGTAGCATTGATACTCTGCTGAAAGCCTAAAGTTGATTGCTAGTACGTGTCCTAGGGCTCAATCCTAGCCAATATTCTTATGTTAATTTTCCAGCTCCGAAATTGTGAAGCCGCAATGCAGCCTCAAGATAAGGCAACTAATGTTCCCATACTTTGAAGAGGCCACTGTGACTGCCTCTCCCACTACAGGATGCAGTGCACACCCCATTGGCATGGCTGCACCGGCACTGTAAAACTGGATAGGATTGGGCCCTCAAGCATTGCACTAAGAATGGTTTAATTTAATCTTCCACCTGAAGCACTGCCAAAGCATGTGTAACTTGCACAGTGGTGGGCAGGACTATACAGCATTCAATTCTTTTAAACAAAATATGGAAGGCACTTTGCTTTATCCCATTTCTTCATACTATTCATTGAGTTGCCTCTTTGTACCTTTCTGCACACACCGCCAACGAGAGGGGTGACAATTCTATGTGCTACCTTCAGATTAGGAGGTAATATGCTTTTGAATGCCAGTCCTGCTTCTGGGCTTCCCAGAAAAATCTGATTGGTCATTGTAGTTTATTTTTTAGAACGTGATTTTTATTTCACTCTATGTTTCTCCAATGCAAGTTTATTGATTCAGCTTCTTAAACATTACATCTTGGGATAATCACTACAGTTTAAGTCTCTTTGAATGCATCTGCAGCATTTTAGGAGCTGCTACCCCATGATATGGTTCTATGTGCTCTGTGTGTGTGTGTGTGTGTGTGTGTGTGTGAGAGAGAGAGAGAGAGAGGCAACCAAATGGAAAGAGCTGATTGTATGAGTTTCTCTTACTAGTTTGTGGCCTGATCAAACGACTAACTTTGCAGGGCAATTCATTATGTTACCAAAAATACCCTACTCCATCCTGAAACATTTTGTAGAATTTGGGTAGTTCAAATGTTTGAATTTGGTCCATAGCTGGTTACGGCATGCATTTTTTTTGTCTTGGATTAGATATAATGATTTTTTTTTTGATGAATTTAAATAAGCTTTTTTAAAGTATTCATAGAAAGAACATATTCTTGTGTCCCCACAGTCTTCACTATCAAGTCCTGACATTTTTGATTCACCAAGTCCTGAAGATGAGAAGGAAGAGCATGTTTCTATTCCACACAAAGTAGCTGAACCATTGAAGAAAGCAAAGACTGTTACAATATCACTAGTAAGTTAAAATATCACCAGTAAGTTATTTGAGATATTTTTTAACAAAAGTGGGGATGGTCCCCAGTATAGTAAAACCATAAGTATGGGCAGGAGGTCTGGTCTAGAGGGTAGAGTCTCCATTTGCCCGAAGATAACATCAGAAGGTTGCCAGTTTGAGGACACCGGCAGCTCCCTGGACGGCTGAGAATGGCAAGACCTTGAAGCAGCTGACAAGCTTAGCTGAGTGATTCCACCTGCTCTTGGTGTGAGCAAGAAGCGTCTTGGCTGCCCTCCATGTGAGAGATGGAGCTGCTTGTCAGCCTGCATGGGAGAACTGGAGGCCAGAAGTGAGACCAAACCAGAAAGATCCATTCTGAAATGTTGTTGGTTCTTGAAAGAAAGAACCTCTATAATTGTAGAAATCCCCTTGAGGGATTTAGAAACGCCTGCCTATGTAAACCGCCTTGAATAAAGTCAGAGGAGTAATCCGATGACCAGAAAGGCGGTATATAAATACCTAGTTGTTGTTGTTGTTACTACTACGTACTACTGCAAAATATGCATTAGGCAGTAAACACAAAATCTGATTCCTGTAGTATTTCAGCCTCCAATCTCGGCCACACATTCAACTGATCCCTCCCTCCCCCACACACAAACACCCAAAAAAAGAATGAAAGGAAAAAAATCAAAATGACATCTGCTGGGAGTCACATAATGTTCTGTCCATGGTATATGATCTTGAGGATTGCCATATGACTCACTAGGTCTAAACTGTTGCTAAGAAATCAGTTGGGAAAACCAGCCAATGTTATGGTTAAGTAGGAATTTGTCTGGATTTTCCATTTTCTGTGTCTATCTGGGATGTTTCTCCTATGCAGAGTACAATCTCATATTGCAGACAATCTCAGTTTCTTCCAAGACATTTAGAAGAGATCTACCAACTTGTACAGATTTCTTTATTTCAGATTTTTTTCACATACCGTAGATGCTCACCTATAAAGTGAGAAATTTCTGCCAATAAATTGAGCGTCAATCATCTCTTCATCTATATGCGAGGTCACTAAAGGATCAGGGCTGTTCAGGCACATCACAGCTGCCAGGAAAAGCCCAGAGGAGAGCAAGAGGACAATGAAGAGATAATGACAGGGCAATTAGGGCCCAATCCTATCCAAATTTCCAGTGCAGATGCAGCTGCAATGCAGCCCTGAGGTAAGGGAACAAACATTCCCTTACCTTGAGCAGGCCTCTGTGAGTGCCCCCCCCCCCACTGCAGGATGCAGTACATGCTCCAGTGGCACAGCTGCATCAATGCTGGAAAGTTGGATAGGATTGGACCCTTAGTCTCCAAGGCAACCAGGTTCCAGGCAAGCTGCAGCCAAAGTTAACCTTTGCAGTCCTCTTAAGAAAAACATAAGCCAGGGCTCAGCACTCCATTTAAATCAAGCAAGCCTTGTTCTCTTTGGCAGGATCACACCCAACCCTTCTGCACCCTTGTTCCATTTTGCAAATGTTTGGCAGAGGTCTGATTTTTAGAACACCAGGATGTAATCCTCATTTCCGTTTGAAACAAAGTCCAAGGCTCCAATTCAGTGCATCATTCTTTAAGCATGAAAAGCAATGTGCTTACTTCTGAGTAAATCGGGTTGCAACTCTGTATGGCTGCACTTGCTTACACTCATTCCTTGTTGCTTGTCTCTCCACTGTGAATTGAATAGTACACTCCCCATTATGTATTAAATGTTATATGTAGAACCTCTGGCTTAACACCCCAGGCACCTTAAAGAGGGATTTGATTAATGATTCTACTGGTATATTGTTTATGGTGCACTTACTCTGATAGTATTTACAAAAAGATTGTGAAGACCAGAATTTAAAAAGTTAATGAATAAAAATGTATCTGAGGATCTTTTCCTATATTTTTAATAGAGACTGTATAGTTCTTGGGTAACAATTACTGGTAGGTTATTTTTCAGGATCTGGCCTCAGGTAAAATCAGACAAAACTATAGTCAGATACCCCCTTAAATTTAAACTTCCGTCCCTGACTTATCTGAGGGTCATAGAAAATTCCATGATTGTTGGCTCAAAATCTGTCCTTGACTTATCTATGTGATCAACCTATATTCAAGTATCTACAGTAGTGCATTATAAAATACGTTAGAAACATTTTGGCAACTGTTTATTGCAGTTGTTGTTTTTTTCTGGGAAAATGTCACTTCCTTCCATAATCTAAATTCTTTTGTCTGTAGCACAAACTTATAATGATGCTTTTAGGTGGCCATGTTCAGAGCAAAGTTAATTAGATACATTTGACATTTAAAAAAATATTCAGCCAAATGCTATCACTTTGATTTCTTTCATATTACAAAAAAGAATATTTTTCTTTTCTGTCCTGTTATCTTTAATATAATTTCTGTTGACTTTTTTCATAGTGACCCAGTCTTTGGTGACATTCTTTCTGGTCAGTAAAAGCAATTCAGAGCGAAAGCTGGCCAGCAGTGCTTCCATGGGTGAAGGATGACCCATGGCAGGCTAATGTCAGTTTGATGATAAAATCATTTTGGAAAGGCATATCTAAGTAGCAGCGTGAAACTGTGCTGTTTATTCCATGACCAACTATATGAAGCATCTGTCCAATGTGCCTTTGGCATGGCTACTGGGTCAAGAAACACATAGCTAGAAAACATATTGTTGGTATCCTAATACTTGTGTGTGTTGTCTTTTTAATAGGTATCTGATAACAAAGCTTCATTGCCTGCCAAGCCAGGAAGTTTGACAAGTGGAAGCAATATTCCATCTTCATTATCATCCTCATCTACACCTGCACTTCATTCAGTTTCAGTAGGAACAACAGGCCATAGGTCAAATTCCCCATCTTTGTTCAGTACTGAAGGAAAGCCAAAGACCGATCACTCCAGCCAAGGTGAAGCATCTTTGGAAGAGCTGAGAACACAAGTTAAGGAGCTACGAACTATTATTGAAACCATGAAAGACCAGCAAAAGTAAGAATCAGTCCTTTTAAGAATTGCTGTGGTACCATGTACTACTTCTTCCCATGTATATTAATCATTTAGCCCACACAGGGATGACACCAACTTGCACTGGAGCAGGAGCAGAGTATCTCGCCCTCACATGGGGTGCTGGGCTCTTCCTCACTTCATTCTGCCTCACTCCCTTGAAGGGTAAAAGAGGTGGAGTGGCTCCAAACACTATCTTTGTCCTACAGTTTCACAGAACCACCAAGGACAATGCCCAACTGGCAAGAAGAAGGAAAAGAGAGAAGAAAGCATGCAAGCCTCCAATCCAGGTCCAGAGGTTGCAAGTGGAGTAAGATATGGAGTAAGATATCCCTATTTCTTATTCCATCTGCAACTCCTGGTCTTGGATTGGACCACTTCAAAGAAATGTCTAAATGCCATGTTACTAGAGCAACATTTGTGTCTTAACCATTGTAGGGTCTAGTTCATAGAACATTTGTAGGAAAAAGGGTTATAATAATATCTAAAAATACATGCAATATGAAAATACAATCACTTCTATGTTTTATCTAGGAAAGAGATTAAACAATTGCTGTCTGAATTAGATGAAGAAAAGAAGATCCGGCTACGATTACAGGTACCTTAATTATATATGGCTTGAGAGGACTTTACAGAGAGAAACAAATGGTTAAACTTTAAAAAAAACACACTGTCTTAAAAATTTTGTAAGGCAAATATATAGCTTTCTTTCAACAATGGGAAATATAATATGGAGCAAATCTCTGGCTCTGTTGTAATCAATGGCAAGACTCCCATTGATATATAGGAAGATGAAATTGAAGCTCCTGAGAATGTGTGATTTAATGATACAACCAATGGTCACACTTCTACAAAGCTTAAGTTTTAGAAACATATTTTTGCTGTGCAGCAAAAGTTGCAGTCACTGAGTCTTAGCTTTCCTAGGTGTGTATGCGTCCTGCTGACTTCCTTGGTTGAACTTGAAATCAAGGAGCTATATGCAGCTCTCTAAACATGTACCTGAATACATGAGACATTTATTAGGAAAAGAAACCAAAGAGGCCTAAGAACACGAAGAGCCCTGCTGAATCAGGCCAAAGGCCCATCTAGTCCAACTTCCTGTATCTCACAGTGGGCCACCAGATGCCTCAGGGAGCACACAAGACAACAAGAGACCTGTATCCTGGTGCCTCTCCCTTGCATCTGGAATTCTGAGGTAGCCTACTTCTGAAATCAGGAGGTTGCACGTACCTGTCACAGCCTGTAACCTGTGATGGACTTTTCATCCATCTTTAAAGACATCTAGGCCAGACACCATCACCACATCCTCTGGCAAGGAGTTCCATAAATTAATTACATGCTGGGTAAAGAAATATTTTATTTTGTCTGTTTTAACTCTCGCAACATTCAATTTTAGTGGATGTCGCCTGTTTCTGGTGTTGTGTGAGAGGAAAAAGAACATCCATCCCATGCATAGTCTTGTGCATCTCAATCATGCCCCCCTCAGCACCTTTTCTCTAGACTGAAGAGCCCCAAACGCTCATTATGCTCATAGCCTATCCTCATAAGGGAGATGCTTCAGCCCAGTAATCATTTTGGCCACGCTCTTTTCCAGTTCCACTATATCCTTTTTGAGATGTGGTGACCAGAACTGTACACAATACTCCAGATGTGGTCTTACCATCAATTTGTACAATGGCATTATAATATTGGCCATTTTACTCTCAATCCCTTTTTTGATGATCCTGAGCATAGAGTTGGCCCTCTTCACTGCTGCCACATATTGGGTCAACACTCTCATTGAGCTGTACACCAGCACCCCAAGATCTTTCTCCTGATCAGTGGCAGGCAGCCCATTAGCCTATTTAAAAAGTTTTGGGTTTTTTTTGGCCCAAATGTGCATTACTTTACACTTACTTACATTGAAATGCATCTGCTATTTTGCTGCCCATTCTCCCAATTTGGAGAGATCCTTCTGGAGCTCTTCACAATCCCAAAATCTGCAGAAAAAATAAACGGTTCTGGAAGACCGCCAAGCCGTGGAAGCTGGGTGACCACCCCGCACTAACCCAGCACCAGCCGGCGTTGGGCTAGCACCAGCGGGAGCCCAGCGGTGAGCCCCGTGAACATGCCTTATGGCACGTTTGCAGCTATGGTCAGCGGCACAGAGCCGTGCCGCCGACCACCGGATTGGGCACTTACTTACTTACTTACTAAATTTCTATCCTGCTTTATCTCCCCCAAGGGCATTCAAAGTAGCTTACAATATAAAGTTTCCATAAAAACCATAAACATTAAATGTCTACTTAAAACAAGGGAGCATTAAAATATCACATTAAAAAGGTAAAACTCATCAAACTAACAGCAATCAAAAAAGGGGTCAGACCAATTAAAAGAACCACAATATCCAATATTAAAAGACCTAGAAATCTGATCTAGGGCATTTGGTGGGCCGCTGTGAGATACAGGAAGCTGGACTAGATGGGCCTGTGGCCTGATCCAGTGGGGCTGTTCTTATGTTCTTATCTAAATAACCATGTCTTTAGGCCCTGCCGGAAGTTCTCTAAAGGGACCAATCCAAAAACTAAGAGAGAAGGAGTTCCATGAAATTGGTGCCACTGTTGAGAAGGCATTATTCCTTGCCACTGGCGTCACTAGGGCAGTGCGGGGGGTGTGGGCCACATCAGGTGACGTGCCGGGGGGGTGACGCACCCTGGGGGGATGACGCGCCCTGGGGGAAGGATGCGCTGAAATTGCAGCATTAGGAGCTAGCCGGTCATGCCATACACCATTGGATGCGGAATGTCCAGCAAAATGCAATGCAAAAAACAGAATTGAAACAGTTCCTTTCCTTCAAAAGTTATGACCAAACAACCGGAAAGAAAAAATGCATGGATCCCTATGGAAAGTGAAAGTGAGCCATATCGCATGTTTACTCGCGAGTAGGCGTACTTGCCATAGTCCATCAGAAAGGGCAGGCTGCGAGGAATCCAATGACACCAGAATGGTCCTGATCCAATGAATGCAGTCTCCAAAAACACAAAAGGGATGAGGTCCCTCCCTCCCTCTCAGCTGCAGTCTGTTGAGCCCTATGGAAAGCGAAGCAGCCTCATGGTCATGTTTACTTGTGAGTAGGCAGACTGCTTTGGCAGGTGGTCAGGCCAGGCAATGGGGAATGTGAGGACACCAGAATGGTGCCGATCCGATGGAGCTGCTCCAGAAGGCAGCCTCTAACCTCCCATGTTCCTCACTAAAAAAGGACAAAAAAAGAGGCTTGAACTGGTAAGGGGAAAGTTTTCTATTTTGCACTTATTTTGCACTGTGCACTTTTGCACAGAAGTCAGGTGGGTCTTTATCTTGATATTCCTGAAATAGAAGAAGTTTCAACTGGGCACTGGGGAGGGCTGGAAATCTCACTGATGCTTTGGGGAGGGGTGTTATTGCAGGCAGACTACAGAGTAAGCCCCATTGACCACTGTGGGACTTACTTCAGAGTAGACATGCATAGGCTTGAGCTCACAGGCTGAAATTCTACCCACACTTTCCTGAGAGTAAGCCCCATTGACCACAATAGGACTTACTTCAGTGTAGATTCACTTGGTGGAACAAAACTGACTCCCCCTTATTTAATTATTTCTTTTAATTTAATTATAATTATTTATTTTAATTTGCTTGATGATGTCACCTCTGGTCATGACATCACTTCCAATGGGTCCTGGACAGATTGTCATTCTAAAAAGTGGGTCCCAGTGCTAAAAGTTTGAGAACTGCTGTAATAAGGTATTAGTAAGTTGACACAGGGGTGTTTGTGTCTGTGAGACTCTACAAGTTTTCAAAATCACTAAAATCAGAGTCTGGAGGAATAATACCATCATGTTATATATCAATCAATGCGTAATTTCATGCAGAATGCAGTGAAACAAACCACATTGAAATGTCTGTGTTCTAACAAAAGATACAACCAAAAAACCAGTGGGGGCAGGGCGATGGTACATCACCACGCCCACTGCATGGGGCGACGCGCAGGCCTCCCACACCGGGTGACACGAATCCTAGTGATGCCACTATTCCTTGCTGCCATCCCTTCCACCTCCATAAATGACAGCACCTGTAGAAGGGCCTTCTCCGATGACCAGAGCGGACAAGCATGATTGTACAGAAGTTGGCAGTATCTCAGATACCCTGGCCCCAAACCATATAGGACTTTGTAGGTCAAGACCAGCACCTTGAATCGGACCCAGAAAAAAATGGGGAGCTAGTGCAGCCATTTGACCAGTGGCCTAAGTTAAACTGCTCGTGAGTGAGTGTGTGTGTGTGTGTGTGTGTGTGTGTGTGTGTGTGTGTTTCTCAAAGGGAGTATGCCATCTTCCAAGTGGAATGATTTGTTTCTGAACTGTAGTAAGCAGAGCTATGCTATAAATGGGGCTCCGGTATAACTAGTTATTGTGCATTTATTTGTTTTATAAAGATTTTACTTTACCTCTTTTAATAATGCAAGGTGGTTTACAATATTAATAAAGTACAATATAATCATACAACAATAATAATCAGCCCAAAACAACAGTAAGCACATAACACCAGTAACTGAGAAACAGTCAAATATTGGAGGCCGACTGGAAAAGGTGTGTCTTCAGTTTTCTGTGAAATACTGAAACGGAAGGGGCCAAACAAACATTCCACTGGCAGGAGTTCCATAGGGAGGGGCCACCACCAAGAAGGTACTCTAGTCTAGTGTTTCCATGATTCGTACCATAAGCAGTGGTGGATTGTGCAAAAGCCCCCTCCCCCAAATATCTCAGAGCATGGACAGACATGTGTGGACAGAGGCAGTCCATCAAGTACCTTGTTCCAAATCAGTTTAGTGCTTTAATGGTCATAACCAGCATCTTAAATCACATGCAGAATCTTGTGCAGCCAGAACAACAGAAGTGAGATATGTTCATACTCGTAGTATACTGCTTCAAAAACATCTTCAAGGGTAGCCCCATATAAAATGTATTGGTGTAATTCAAACAAGCAACAACCAAGGCATGGATAACCAAAGTCACATAGTGGTCATACGGTACTTGCTGTTTTACTTTCAGTCCTGCCTTCAATCATTCCTAACATTAAATTGGAGATGTAACGTGCTGCTAACCTAGTGTTAAACATGTATTAGATGTTTGGTGTTCTTACTGTTTGCTTAAAGTAGCCAACCACAGGAAAATAATTAATCTGGATTTTTTTTCCTTTTCTAGATGGAGGTTAATGATATAAAGAAAGCTCTTCAATCAAAGTGAATACTTGAGATATGGAATGTTGTATTATTCATTGTGACAGAGACTCAAAACGTATACCCCAGACAAAATAACTTTGTGCCAAATGAGTAAGGACCTGCCTCTACATCCTGATGTTTGAACAACTAGCACAAGAGTTTTAATAGCACAACACGAATTCCAGTGAGGAGGGAAAATTTTCATGTGATGCAGTTGCCCAAGCATGGCACTTGTTGTGACTGAAATTGTTCTAACTGTGCTAAAATCTTCTCTACTTCAAGTTCACAAACAAATTGAAAACTCAGGCAGTTTAGTTCATAGTGGTACTATTTTAATGATATTTTCCATAAGTAAAGTGTACTTCAGGTTTATCAGTTTACAGGTTTTATTATTTTAAATTTTTAAATTGTCTTTTGTCACAGGTTCTTAAAATATTTGTACTGCATATAGCCAGAAATGAATGTTGGGTGAGGAATTGTTTGTTTGCCTCTCTCTCTCTCTCTTTGTGCTTCACATAAAGCAACTTAATTTGTGTTATTTTAAATACTATTACATATGCAATCTTACGTCCAAAAATTATCTACAAGATGAATCTTACATTTGTGTACAAGAAATCTTACATTTGTGTACATTTGTGTACAAAAAGAAAAAAAATTAAGAGAAATCTGGTCTTTACAATGATTTGTGCCTTCTTTTCCCAAACATGGATTGGAGCTGGTTGTAAGCCAGGTCTTAGTAATGTAGCTACCACACCGAGGCCTGTCAGTCCACTAGAGGTCACTCTTTCAGTACATTTGCTGCTTGCTCAAAAGACACTCTCTTTTGTTTCTTTCCTGTTTTTGCTATGGTGGTAATAACGACCACAAAAGTTGAAGCAGCTCTATTTCAACAGCTGTAGCTTTTTGTTTGTTCAGTTGAATTCACCTCTGCTTCATTTCATTTGAACATTTAAACATCTGCTTCCATTTCCAATTTTGCACATCTTGGGTGAACAGAATATGCGTAATTAAGAGCAAAATGAATAAAATATAAAACAACAAGAGAGAGTTGTATTATTTCATGCACAGAGAACATTGTGCAATATTAACTGGGTATTTTTAATGTCCTTTGTCACACTCCACTGTGAGCTTGCTAATATTGGAGAATTGAAACATTTTGATAGAATGGTATCCTAGCAAGTGGGCTTTCTTTCCTTAGAATTGCAGGAAAAAACAGTGTTTACTTTTTCTGTTTATAGGTAGTGAGGATTTCAGTTTTTAAGGTAACAAAGTGTGTGTGAGGGGGGTCTTTGTGTGTCTGGGGGGAGAGAGAGAGAATGTGTGTGTGCATTGCAATCTGAAATAGCTCATAACAAACTCTAGCTGATTTTTGTATTTGCGTAATGGTGTTCATTCAGCCTCCTAGAACACGTGTGCTGCTGAAACATCCACTTTCTTCCGTGGGGTGTTAACAGTACAATGGTGTTTTTTGCACTGCTCTACTGTCTTGTTTACATTAAAAATCACACAGTAGATCTATTTATTGTATCAGGTGTGAGCAGTGAGCATTTCCCCACAAATGTCAGAATCCAACGTTATTTCTTTGACACTTAATTCTACTTCCAGTAAGCTGCCAGACTTGCAGTGTGATGGTAGTGTCTATAAGGATGAAATCTGTAAATATCTGCACAAAAAACAGAACATCGAGTATCTGATATTTCATGATTACATCAGAATCCTTAGGTTAATAATTTGTATTTCCCATTTGTTAACAGTTACACACAAGCATTAATTAAACATTTTTCACTGTGATTCCACTAAGATTTTATAAGAGCATGAAGATCTTTGTATAAAAATAACCAAATCCATCTTGATAAGTATCTTTTAAGCATGAAAGGTACTTAATGACACTGAATTTTTGATCTTCACAATGTTCATGTGAGAAGAACAGGTTAGTATTATTCTTTGTCATTTTGCAAATAATAATAATAATGCCCGGTATTAAGACAAGTACTTACAGTAATGTACCACAACAATTACACCAGTGCAATATAACTGAAGTGTTAACAATCTGGCATAGCAACAACAGTGAAAGTGAAGAGGCTGCCTGAAGGGGTAAAAGACGAATGTAAACTTCAGATGTGCACTTAGGATGCCCAATCTCTGTGGGTTTTGGTATGTGGCCATGACTGCCCTTCAGTGGCAAGCTATATTGAATGTGTTACTGGTAAGAGATGCTTTAACATCCTTTTGCACGTACGCTGGAAATTCTCATGCGTCCCAAACTGCAGGCATCCATGTGGCAAATGAGTATGCAAAGCCACCGTGAGGGTATCCAAGCCACTCTCAACAAGCTGGTTTGTATATTAGCATTGCAACATTGGAACTGCTTCCATCTGGTTGTATCTGACCCTGATCTCTTAATGTTTACAGACAGAAACTTTCCGTCAGGTCAGTTATGTGGTTCCTTTCCATGCCAGAATCATTCCTCACTGGGAGCCAATGGTGCCGACATGGAAAGAAACACAGTACCTGCCATGGTACCTGTACACAGAGATCACCAATATAATGTGAGATGTGGCCATGTTAATTGAGAGCCTGAATCTATGAATGGATGGCTCTGAACCAGTATTTCCTACTGGACTTTTCTAGTTCTCTTATAGTTTTCTAGCAATAAACACTTATAGCGAATAACTTCAAAATTAAGTCAACAGGTGGAGAGCTAGTACTTTAATATATGAAACTTGGAATCCACAGGACAGCATAGTAGATTCCTGATTTCGCTCACTTGAAAAACTGAATTGTTAACAGTGTGGACCCGTAGAAAGAGCCTTGAAATGTAAAACATAGTTCTAAAACAATATTTTGAAGAAGAAAAAATAAAACCTGAGTTCATTGTTGATTTACCTGAAATCAGGGCCTCTAATTCCCATCCTCCTGTTATGATGGTAAATTGTCATTTTATAAAACTGTATTGAGGAGTCAAAAGTATTGTGGTTTGTAAAATAAGATTAAATGAGATTTTGTGGAAATATTTTGTTCAAAGCTTCATTGTTCTTGGAAAGACTAATTCATTCTGCATTGCATTTACAAATCACAGACAGCATTTATAAAGAAATTACGTTTTCACACATGACAAAAGATTACCAACGATGCATTTACACTTGCAGTTATAATGTGGTTATGTTGGAAGTACTTGGTTTTTGTGGTCAAAGCAAAACAGAAAGAGATGGTGAAGAATTCTTCTTGGAATGAAAGTGATTCAACTGTTTTCCATGTGAGGTCTATAAAATTGCCTAAAGCACAGATAAACTGACAATTTAATTGAGATGCATATTGAGCATCTTTTGTTTCTTGCACGTCATATGGAAAGTGTGCCATAAAATATACAACTGTGGTCATCGTGATTAGCTGAAGGTTTTTTATTTTGTTTATAACCCATATATTATATTTGCATTGCATGGTTATACCATGTGCTGAAAACAGATCTGTATCATTAATTTTTTGTATGTATATACCATCCTAACAATCCCATGAGGTAGATTAGGGCGAGTGAGAGTTACTGTGATTTCAAGTTTACATGTTTACCCAGTGCGCTTCATGGTTGAGTAAGGCCTTGAATCCAGGTCTTGCCCACTTTAACCACACCACCACATGGCTTTTCAATCTTTGATCTACAAGCATCATTCTATATTTATTATCAGTCTCAAGACAACTGCATCAAGTATTGCAACACTATCTTTATTTCAGTATATTTATATTCCATATTTATGTAGATTTATATGTAGCTATCCTTTAGACCACCTCTGAGTTCAATTATAATTTATTGATACAGTTGAAGACCAGTATAGACAAAACTCAGCCATACAAAAGCACTATTGCTTATGTTACTACAGGTCAAAAATGTGGATTAAAAGGAACTAAAATTCCAGCAAATTAAAATACACATTCCTTACATCAACAGGAAGACAAAGAATAAGCAGACATTAGAATTTTCCCTTGTTGCTAATAATTCCCTTGCAAGTTACACAGGCGGCTGCCAAGAAACTTGCACTCCAGGTTTTAACCATGAAATAGATTCCATGAGGAGCTTCTTGGCAATCTCTGCATCAGGCAGACCTGAAAATTTCCTAATCAGAGGGGTAATAATCTTTGCACATATCCCCAGGTAAAATGAACAACAAAACAACATGCTCAGTTGTTTCTCCTTCACCCGAGCTACAGGGGCAGACCCTTTCAGAAATAGGGATCCTTAAGAACATAAGAAGAGCCCTGCTGGATCAGGCCAAAGGCCCATCTAGTCCAGCTTCCTATATCTCACAGTGGCCCACCAAATGCCCCAGGGAGCACACAGGACAACAGGCACAACCTGCATCCTGGTGTCCTCCCCTACATCTGGCAATCAGAGGTGGCTTGCCTCTAAAACCAAGAGCTTGCACATACCTACTATGACTTGTAACCCGTAATGAACTTCTCCTTTAGAAATTTGTCCAATTCCCTCTTTAAGGCATCCAGGCAAGATGCCATAACTACTTCTTGTGGCAAAGAGTTCCACTAACTAATTACATGCTGGGTAAAGAAATATTTCTTCTGTCAGTCCTAACTCTCCCAACACTCAGCTTTCGTGGATGTCCCCTGGTTCTAGTGTTATGCGAGAGGGAAAAGAGCATCTCTTTATCCACTCTGTCCATCTCCTGCATGATTTTGTATGTCTCAATCATGTCCCCCCTCAGGCACCTCTTTTCTAGATTGAAGAGGCCCAAACACTGTAGCCTTTCCTCATAGGGAAGGTGCCCCAGCTCAGTAATCAATTTTGTTGCTCTCTTTTTCACCTTTTCCATCTCCACTATATCCTTTTTGAGATGTGGTGACCACAACTGGACGCAATACTCCAGGTAGCCCTCAACTACAGCCAAAGGGAGTGCTCTCCAGAGTTCAATTTCAATTAGAGATGTTGCATGTGCAACATCTGCCCTTGGCCACCAGCACTCTCCTGGCACATGAGGCTGTAAGGGAAAGCAGTCAAGGTAGTTTATTTGAAGAATGTATTATTATCATCAACAGTATTTATATACTGCTTTTCAACAAAAAGTTCACCAAGCGGTTTACAAAGAAAATCAAATAATTAATGGCTGTCTGTCCCAGAAGGGCTCACAATCTAAAAAGATGCAAAAGAACACCAGCAAACAGCCATTAGAAAGGACACTTCTGGAATGAGAAAGATCCGTTACTCTCCCCCTGCTAAATAAAGAAAAGTGCCTCTTACCCAGTTAGCAGGTAACTATATCCCACCTTTCCCATGCTAAGTCAAATGTCCAAGGTAGCTTATAAAGCTTAATAATAAATGAACAATATATTACAAAAATAAGTACCAAAAATAATTAAACCAAAACATTAAAACGTTAATTTTCACATTAGAAATTAAAACATTAAAAAAAATTAACAAAACAATGCAAAACTAACACGCAATGTTGAACAATGGGGGAGAAGAACTGGGGAAATGGCAGGATGTGTTGGAACCACAGCCCTGAGTTGCCAGCTGAATACCAAGTTTCCCCCCTTGACCTTATACAACAAGTCATAACAAGTGGCCATTGCAACTCGTCCAGAAGCGTTTTTAGAATCTCTAGTCCAAGTCCAAAAAGTGAGTCAAGCTGTAAGTCAGGCATGACTCCACAGAAGACTTATTATTATTATTATTAACAGTATTTATATACTGCTTTTCAGCGAAAAGCTCATAAAGCAGTTTACAGAGAAAATCAAACAATAATGGCTCCCTGTCCCAAAAGGGCTCACAATCTAAAACAATACCAAAGAACACCAGCAGACAGCCACTAGAAAAGACACTGCTGGGGTGAGGAGGGCCAGTTACCCCCCTCCACTAAATAAAAGAAGAGCACCCACTTAATAAAAGTGCCTCTTACCCAGTCAGCAGGGTAGCAGCATTTAGAGGTGCTGCTGCATGAGTGTCAGAGTTCTCATTTAACTCTGCCCTGATGCTCCTATCCCATCTGCTGTCAGTGACATAGTGAGGTCCTTCAACCACCCTTTTCATTTCATTGATGTAATAGTAACTAAACAAAATCTCTGCTGTTATTTGAGTGAGCACAGCACCGCAGAAAGCAATCCGTTCCTTACGCACCCCAGAGATGACCCCCCACATCCACATCTTGACTCCTGATTCAACCCTCAGAAGGATCACCAAGCAACACCCCATGGATGGACCAACAGGGAGGTATCCAAGCTTGGCATGGCGGGAGGAGTTGGGCAGCATGAGTGGAAAGAAGCAGCAGGCAGAAGGAAGGGTCGCCTGCAGCAGTCAGGAGACTTACAACCCAATCCTTTGCAGCTCTACTCAGAAGTCCCATTGCAGTCAGTGGGGCTTCCTTCCTTCCTCCTCCTATCCCTTCTTCTCCCCCTGCTTTGTCTGCCTTCTTAGCCCACTCTATGGGCTATCCAGGTGTTTTCCTATTGCAGAAACCCTCCCCCCCTTCACTGGACTCCTTCTCCCCTCCCTCATCGAGAGAAAAAAATTCAGGCCATCCTAGATGGAACAACCTGCCTCCCCCCCCCCAATGTCCTGGCTGCCCCCAACCTTCTATGCATTCCTCCTCCCAACCTTGTGCAGACTCCATTCTCCCCTCAACCCCCCCCCCCCGCCCTTGCCTATCAAAGTGCTGTGGAACCTCATTCCTAGTCACTTCTGACTCAGGGTGCAATCCTAACCCCTTATGTCAGTGCTTTCCAGCACTGGCATAGCAGTGCCAATGGGACATGTGCTGCATCCTGCAGTTGGGTGTCACTCACGGAGGCCTCCTCAAAAGGAATGTTTGTTCTCTTACTTCAGAGCTGCATTGCCCTTATGTCAGTGCTGGAAAGCACTGACGTAAGGGGTTAGGTTTGCACCCTCAGTCAAATCTATATTTATTTAAATTATTTATACTCTTCCTTCTTTTACAAAAGGGCCTAGGGCAGTTAACAACAAAATGAAAATCATAAATATATATTTATATATACAACAACAAACAAAGAAGCAGCCAAAAAACACAAAATAACAATCATAAAAAATATTACAGCAAAAGCAATATGTATAAAGATTTTAAGTTCCCACCAGACCGGGCCTGACCCCTCACAGCTGAAGTTGCTAACTTCTGTGTTGCAATGCTGTTTGTTTCTACACTAAATTGTTTTAAAGGAAGTTAATTGTGTAAGATTTCAAGAAAATATACTCTGTTTCTGTGCCAGCACTTGCACAACAGAACCCCACAGTTCTGCTCAGGCAGGCAAAGATCTGTTTTAGTGATAGGGTTCTTTCTTTATAAATGCAAGTGTGCTTATATTAAAAAGAGAAAACAGTCAGTTTTCTTTATATGCAAATTCGCTTACCTTCCCTCATTATCCACACCTCTGTTCTTGTTATCCACTATGCAGAGACCTTCCAGAGGCTGCAGAGATCTTCAGAGTGGTGTCCATAACTAGCATTGACCCTGTTACATTGGCTGGTGGTGCCATTCTGAAGGTTCTGCAGCATTAAGAGATATTTTGGCACTTCCTGCTGCACTCTGCAGCTGCACACTGCTGATGTCCTGAGGGTCTGTGCTGGATTCTTCTAATGGTACCCCTTCACCCACTACGGTATCCAACTGATCCCACAGAATCAATGTTTCCTTATCTGCAAATTTGCTATCCACTAGGTTTTCCAAGAACCTAACCCTAGCAGATAACTTGAACTGACTGTAGATGATTTGAAAAAAAAAAAAATCTACAACTTAAGATGATTTTTGTGTGCCCACAACAATGCACTCATTCACTGAGGTTACCTGAAGTATTGTTTTTTGAAGAGAGTCATTCTCTCAAAAAGTGAAATAATTAGCAATGCATGTGGTTTCTACACATTCTTCTAAAAAGTGTGTCTGGAGTAAAGCTGGTGTTCAAACTTCTAATTGAGAAAATAAATGGAGAATTCTGACATGAAATGGTATTCTGAAATTTCAATCTTCACAGCAGATTTTGCATTACAAATTTGCTGACCTCTTATAATGGAAATGTGCAAAATCCCTCAAAGAGATCCCCACTGTTGAGGTGCCAACAGTGTCCCCTTGCTCTGGCAGGCAAGGCAAGCATGGGGTTAACACCAGGGTCTTAGATTGCAGTGAGTGTGCTGCACAGCTGCAGCCACTCAGAGGCAGAAAGGCCTTTGGGTTAAAAGCAGCACCTGCAGAAAGGAAAAAGGGTGTGGGGAGTAGGAGGAGGAAAGCTTGGAGAAACAAGCAAGAAAGCTTAAACTGATGGATTAATAGACTGAGGAACTTATGGACTAGCTTATGGTCTACTGGACTTGCTGACTGACCAATGGACTAACTCACTAAACTCACTAAAACTGACTGACCGACCGACCGACCGACCGATGGACTAACTCACTATTCAAACTGGGGTGTCACCATGCCCCAGCCTGACAGCCCTGGCCTCTGCCTCCTTAAGGTGTGGGGGCAGGGGAAAGGCAGTGGTCCTTGGGGGCTGCAGGGACTGAGATGCACTCACCAGTTCCTGCAGCAGCCTTCCTGGGATGCAGGGATCCAAGCATGAGTGTCTGCAGGGCACCCCAGCCTTCCAAAAGTGAAAGTGGAGCAATTGCGCTCCACTTCCAGTTTTGCAGAGGTGGAGCACAATCGCTCCACTTTCACTTTTGGAAGGCTAGGGCTCCCTGCAAACACTCGCGCAGGGCTCCTTGCACCCCAGGAAGGCTGATGCAGGGACTGGTGAATGCATCCCAGTCCCTTCAGTCTCCCTTAGTGACGCAATCCTGGGCATCATGTCACTGCCTTCCCCCCATCCCCGCTGCCTCCCTCCCCTCCCCTGCAAGGACTTACTGCAGTCTTCAAACTCCCTGAGAGTTTGAAAACTGCAGGACTAGAGGACAGATGGGTAAATGGACTTTGGAGACTGCTGGAACAGAAACTGCTGGAGACACTGGAGATTGGTGTATGGCTGCCATGCCCAAGACCTGCTGAGGACCAAGATGCTGCTGGAAAAGCTGCTGGCAGGAGAGAGGAGGAAGGAGGGCCTCTGCAGTTGAACAGACGAGCTACTCTGGTGGTGGGGTTCAGCAGTGCAGAACTGGGGTCCTTGTTGGGGAAAGAAGGGAAGCTAATTAGCTTAAAGTGGGCATAATTCTCTGAGTCAGTGATTTTCAACCTTTTTCATCTCGCAGCACACTGGCAAGGCACTAAAATGGTCAAGGCACACCATCAGCTTTTTGACAATTGACAAGGCACACTGTGCTGTCAATAGGGGCTCACATCCCTCAATGGTCCTATTGATAAATGGCCCTCTCCCAAATTCCCGTGGCGCACCTGGGGACCATTCACGGCACACCAGTGTGCCACGGCACAGTGGTTGAAAATGGCTGCTTGAAGTGAAACTTGGACCCGGACTCTGGCAAAACACCTCATAAAATATTTGTGTGAAATTTAAACTAGAATCTGTAATGGATACATAAAATTATGTCCAAAATCTGGCCAACAACTTTCATTTTTATATTTCAATCTAGAAGGCAGATATCAGTTAACAATATTTTGCATTTTCTTTTCCTCTCTAAACATTAGCTAAGGAGTTGAACGGATACTGAAATTTAAGACAAAGATTTCTGCCGCATACTTCAAGTAAAATATTGCGTTACAAACAGATCTATAAACAGAATGCCAGACTAACAAATTAAACTGACAGCCCAATTCAAACCAACTTTCCAGCACTGAAAAAGCCACAATGTAGCCACAAATGTTCCCTTACTTTGAGGAGACCTCTGTGACTGTATCCCCCGCACCGTAGGATATAGTTGGCATGGCTCCATTAGCACTGGAAAATTAGGATTAGGTTGTAAAATCCTCACTGAGTAGTTAATAAATTGAGTTCGCATAATTCCCTTGTTGTCTGAAGAATTAGCATTAATTCTAATTAACATTTCCCAATCTTAGATTGCCATCCTGTGCACACTTTCCTAGGATTACACCCTACCGAACACTTCTGAGTTTTACTTCTGAGGAAACTGCACAGGATTTCAGTGCCAATGTTTTTTCTGGGACTCTGGGCCCAAACCTATCCAACTTTCCAGTGCCAATGCAGCTGAAATGCAGCCCCGAGATAATGAAGTAAATGTTCCCTTACCTTGAGGAGGCCTCTGTGTCTGCCCCCCTCCACTGCAGGATGCAGTACACACCCCATTGGCACAGCTGCATTAGCACTGGAAAGTTGGATAGGATTGGGCTCTTAGACATGCTAAGGTGCTTCTAGTAAAATGCGGGTAATTTTACGGCTGTTGCTTGTCTTAGTAACAGAGTGATTTGAGTCTTAGTAGCTAGGACTGGGAGTCAGTGGCAGATATAACACAACATTCTCTCAAAATTTCTACTACCTGTCTTTGCCAGGGATGGGAACTAGAGTCAGTAACTCAAAATCAAATGGCAAAAATGCACATTTTTTGGTGACTTGTTGACTTGTGCACATGGATGACTCTGATAAACACTCAGGACCCCCTGACTCGGCACTTATCCCCACACATGCTGACTCAAATCTGCCTATGTCTGGGTGTGCTTTCTTACTTTTTTTGTGGCGTGAAAGATCTCATGGGGCCATCATTCCAACCGGGTTAGCAGAAGGGAGGTTCCAGCCACAAGTCAAAGAAGGTTAATGCATCCAAGCAGGAAGTGGGAGGCAGGAGAAAGCTGTTTTGCCCATGAAAGGAAGGAAGAAAGCCATGATCATTGTATGCAGGATGAGGAGCCCAAGGGGGTTCTTACTTTAGCATAGGCTGGAGGGGGAAAATGGAGGTGGGGAAACAGGGGGGTGGTGGTTCATACCAATCATGCTTTCCAACCTCATGGCTTCTATGGGCTCCATTGTTACTTGGGAGGGGGAACCTCCCAAGTAGGTCAGTCATACTGAATGACTGGCTGTGGTGGGACTATTTCTGAGTAGAGCTACCAAGGATTGGGTCGTCCTGGTAAGCCTTGCAGCTGCTGCACGTGACAGTCCTCCCACTTGCCACTTCTGTCCCCGCTTTCTCACAGTTCGTCTCACCCCCCCCCCACCCTGTTTACAGATGGGTGGGAACAGCAGGGGAGTGTTCAAAAAGAATTCTGACACGACACACACCCCTTGGCAGAAGTCCCGTTTTTTTCCACAGTGGGCTTTTTAAAGGGGATGGGGTGACTCAAGTTCTATTGAGTCACAAAGGGGTGACTCAGCAACTCAGAAAGTGTCCCTATTATGACTCGTTTTCTTGACTCTTGACCCAAGTCAAGCTCCACTGGATTTTCCCATCCCTGGTCTTTGCCATGGAGCAAACATGGATACACTCCTGCTTGTTGGCAAAGATAAAACACTAAAAGGCACATTACTTCAGAAAGTCCAAATAGGAAGCTTTGCATGAGGCTTGCATTCAAAAGTCAAAGATAACTTTATTTAAGGGAAATACATGCATTTGTTAGAGGATGGCTGTCTTGTCTGGCTACATGTCTTTTCAGGAGGAAGGGAGTGAAAGGAGGAAGGAAGGCTTAAGAATTACACTCTGGGTAAGCTTCCTACCACTATCTACCTAGCCTTACTGCCACCTGTTGGTACAGGTGCAGTGTTATTGCACTGCTGTGTATTCCCAACACTGCTATAAGCAGCCAGAGGGCACGTGGGGATTCCCCCACAATCAGGACCAGTACTGAGGACTGATCCTCATGTGTTGCTTAATCTTGCATCAAGAGAGGAAGAAAGATTCAGCCTTGTCAAGGAAAGCAGAGCAAATAGCTGTTCTAAAGACAACAGGAAAATAACCAGAGGCAATTCTTTGATCGTGCCAATCCAACTTGAAGACAATGACACACACTTGAATCCCATGGGCTGAGAAGTCCTGATCTTTTGCCAACATGAATGTTTTCAAGCGGGCTGTTTTAAGTTCTGCTTCCTAAGATATAAACCTCAAAACTTTCCCTTTTGGACAGGAAATGATCTATAGGGATGCTGAACATGAAAAAACAACATGTATGTTGGAAAACTCTTATCTGCATAATAAGATTGCAACTGTGCAATGTGGTAGTGTTATATTCTGGTGGTAGCATTCATAAAGAATGCTAAACAGAAACAAAGGAAAATGAAATATATGCAGGGTATCATATATAAATAGAATTTTGTAATGTCACACATAATGGTTTTGCCACTGATTTCAAAATAATCAAGTCCATGAATTTAAATCAAAACAAATTAAAAGTCTATTGGTACTAAAAGTAATTTGTTAAAATGCTGATATTTGTTTGTGGTATACTTTTGCTTTTCTATTAACCATATTTAAAGCAACTTACAAAACAACGAACATCAACAATCAGTAAAACAACAAACCACAAAAATAGTAGAACACCAGTGATAAAAGCAGCTGAACACTCAGATTTTTAAAATGCTCATCACTTCATTAAGGGAAGGTGTTAACAAAAATAATGGCCAAAGGGAACTATTGAGAGGAGGAACGAAATGAGACCCATTAGGAAGATCTGTGCTTTCTCAGAACTAATTTTACTAAAAAGGAACATGAAGCAGCACAGGACAAAAATGGAACAAGGAGAGAAACATGTTCCTTCCGTTTCACAGGACCAAGCCATTTATGCTTTTAAAGGTGATGCCCAGCACAATGGAGTGCACCTGGAAGCAAACAAAAGCCATTGCAGACATGCCAAAATAGGGATAATTTGTCTTCCACCATTTATTAAAAGCAAAGCTGTGGAGTCTAGTTTAGCCTTTGTCTCTCCTTCAGGGACACCTCCACCAAAAGCACATTACAGGAATCAAGACTGAAGATTACCAGGACATGACAGCCAGAGTCAGGTGTAAAATCCTCCTGAGTCTACTACTACCACTGCCACTCGGGGTTCAAGAAGTACTTTCATGCTGCTTCAACCTGCTACCTTGAGATCTAAAGGCCGCTTAACAATCGATGCCTCTGTCTTGTCTAGTTGAGTTTCATTTCTTAGCCCTCATCTGTGAAGTAACATTTAGGTTTAGATTTGGAAAGATCACTCTGGATTTGGTGAAAAAGAAAACAAGACCTGTGTATTATCATGTCTTCACTATGGACCATACTGATCCCAGCAGCCACATGTAAATGCTGAACAGTTCTAGTATGGTGAAACCAGGCTCACCTTTGTAAAGCTGACCTTCTTCTTCCCCTTGGGTCATATCTACACCCATACAGTACACATGGATGTGCACAAACAGCATTTGCTGCCACAAGGAATGTGGGTTTGAAGCCAGGTCACAAGCCTTTCTCTCAGCTGTCTGTTAGTTGACAGGCCTGCTTGCTGACTAACCGGGGGAAGCATCTACTGATGCCTTTACTCCCTCTCCCCCCCCCTCACTTTCACCAGCCTCTTTGCGTAGGGGCTGGGTAGGGCTGAAAGAGACATGGGGTTTTTTTTAGAGAAAAGAAATAGGCAGGTTTGTTTAATCAAAGGAAGGAAGAGGTTTATTGAAATAAAAAGGGGAAAAATGGAAACATGGGAGGCAAGATCTCTCTTTCAAACCAGAGGCAACTTTCAAAAGAAAACAAACGATTTTTCTCACTAAAACTTCCCTGGCTGATAAGGTTGCTTAGTCGCAGCATCTCCTGGCACCAGAGAGGCCAGATTAATTCTGTCCTTGTTTGACAACACTGACATTCCTTCTCACTTGGCTGGCATTCTGCAACTAAATGCAGTCAGTCACTTCCTTTGTGTCTCTTTTTGGGAAGACTGGCTCCCAGCTCTGAGAGGCAGGTTTAACCTCAATGAACCCCTAATTTCCCTTTTTCAAGTCTGGTGAGTGGACTTGGGCTAATGAGCTAAGTACAGCAGAGGTCCAGGGAGTTTTCTCTTAAACATTTTGTTAAGCTTGTTGATAACAGCCAGTTTGGTATATTTGATACATACCTTAGGCAAAGCCTACAGGTGTCACAGAGTTCTTAATGGAGCAGAGGAGGTGCATTGTTTTCTAACTGGGAATGTGGTGGTGTACTGGCTGACACTGACCTATCAAACTTACTGCTTTGTCATGCTGCCACTAAATGGTACTTCAATTTCAGAAAAGATGAGAAAAAGTGTTTCTTATTTAGCCCCTAAATATCTTCAGTAGCTCCTAAATATTCAAAGTTTGACGATATGGCAAGAGAACTTACAGCCCAATCTTGAGCTGCCCTGCATGCGGGGCTCCTATGGCACCAAAATGGCTGCCATGATATCCTGAGCACACTGGGCAGCCAGCAGCAGCTCCTCAGGAGAAGGGGACATTTGTTCCCTTCCCCGGGGAAAGGGAAATGGCCCCACAATGGGGCTTTTCAACTCTGAGTCAGTTATTGAGCTGGCACAGAGACAAGACGCCTCGTGTCTGAGCTCTGCTGGTCCTGCCCCCCTCCCTCCCCTGCCACGCCTTTCCCTAACCCCCACTCAGGAACATCTCCCCCATGCCCCCACTCACCTCTCTGCCACTTGGCACTCTGGGCGAGCACCAGGTGGTGGACCGCCAGCCTCTGACGGTGGGCCAGCTCTGGCACTGGGTGTTAACTCCAGCAAATGTAACTCCAGCAAATATGCCTTATGGCACATTTGTGACAGTGCGCACTGGGGCTGAGCTGGTGTGCACTGTTCAGGATTGGGCCCTTATTCAGGAGAAAATTAACAAGCACATAATGGTACATTTATGGTGCAATCCTAACCCCTTATGTCAGTGCTTTCCAGTACATAAGGGCAATGCAGCTCCGAGGTTAGGGAACAAACATTCCCTTGCTTTGAGGAGGTCTCCGTGAGTGACACCAAACTGCAGGATGCAGCACATGTCCCATTGGCACTGGAAAGCACTGACATAAGGGGTTTTTGCAGGGCAATTAGCAGTTACAGTATTGATGTTTGAATAGTCTCAGGGCTGGAGGCAGTTATCTGATCTTTCCATCATGCTCTGGCAACCCACCAAAAATCAGGTTACAACCCACCAGTGGACCCCTACCCACAGTTTGGGAAACACTAGATTGGATAATGAATATTTTCTAATCTAGTTCATTCCACTGATGATTAAGTGTTGTTTTTTTTCAATAAAGTGATAATTTTTAGCAGGATGATGTTGTGGGGAAAAGTGGTCTTCAAGTGTTTTGTTTGGAGAGTTACATTCTTTTTAAAAGGTACTAATTGAAACACCAATCTTTTCATTTACTCAGCAACACCAGATTCCTACAACTCTTTTGGCTTTCAGGGGAAGGGATTGAAGAACTGGAGGGGTCACTTTCCACAGAAATGACAAGTTAGATAGTTAGAGACCTGTCTATGACTCATTGTCATGCACCTTGCTCCTTGATGATGCTGTATTAACCCATTTTTGCCCAGCCCACAAGTATACACACATTTTATCCCTGTTGTATATATGCAGAAATGGCTTTTAATAAGAAAATGGCACAGTGCAAACTGCTTGCATCACAACTGTATGTCCTGTACTTATTCCAACAGTGCTGGTTCCGCAGCTGGGGCCTAAGTGTGAGTAGCCCCAGTTACTAAGCAGCGTTGGTGCTAACCTTGCCAGATCTCCTGTACCTGGGCAGTGCAAGGGTGAGGCTCTCTGGGGCACTCTCATCCAGACAACCTGTACAAAACAAAACAAAAAGTCAGCTGCACTTTTCCTGCTGCGAAATGATTCGTGAAGGTGCTGCTTTGCTTTCTCCCAAACATGCGCAACCTGGGCCAGCTTTCTTGGAAAGGGGGTGATGCTGCTGTGCGGGCTTCTCTCGCCACGCCCCCTGAGGGGGGCAGGCAAAGGCGCCTATAAACTCCACACAGAGCAGGGGTGGGCAGAAGTTGGGTTCATTCCTAGCTGGGGAGGGAGTGGCTGCTGCTGCCCGCAGGGCTGAGGCTGCAATCCTTGCCACACTTACCTGGGAGCGAGCCCCATTGACTATAATGGGACTTGCTTCTGAGTAGACATGCCTAGGCTTGAGCTCTAAGGCTTGCTACACTTGCACAGGAGTAAGCCCCGTTGACTATAATGGGACTTACTTCCGAGCAGACACACGTAGGATTGGGTTTTGAGGCTGCCATCCTGTCCACACTTTCCTGGGAGTAAGCCCCGTTGACTAGAATGGGACTTGCTTCTGAGTAGAGATGCCTAGGAGCGGGCTCCGAGTGGCTGATAGGCAAAGCCGGTTGGCCACTTCTCCAGCGTGACAGCCGCTTTCCGGAGCTCAGCCCTGCACGCGGGCAGCGGCGGGAGCGAGACGTCACCCCGAGGCGTCGCCGCTGCCCCCCTTCCCTCCGGCCGGCAGTCGGCGTCCGGTGGCGTGAGCGAGAAGTTTGCAGCCGCCACGCTCGCGCGCCCTTCGCCCATGTAGCGCCAGCCCCATGGAGAGCGCGGCGGGCAGCGCCTCGGCGGGCGCGGAGCTGCAGGCGGGCAGCGGGGACCCGGAGCAGCCGAACCCGCCGAGCGGCACTGAGGCGCCAGCGGGCTCGGAGGCGGCGGCGGCCGCCATTGGGGGCGGAGAGGGCAGCGTCCCGGTGCTGCGGCGGCGCTCCCTGCGGGCCGTGTACGTGCTGAACGACAACAACCTGAAGGGGGGCGGCGGGGCGCGGAGCAGCCCCGAGGCGGGGGCGCTGCAGTGCTTGGTGCGCGCCTGCGAGGCGGAGGGGGCGCAGCTCGCCACGGTCAACTTCGGAGAGCTGGACTTCGGAGAGACGGCCGTGCTGGACGCCTTCTACGACGCCGGTGAGTCCGGGAGGGGCCTCCCTGCGGGGACCTGGCAGGGCCAGCAGGGGGCGCAGAGCGAGCGCCTGCCCAGCGCCTCCTGCCGGCCAGGGGGCCGCTCAAGAGCTTCTACAGACTTCCCAAGCAGGGGCGTGCGGGTATGGCTGCTGAGGCAGAACCACCCCTCCTAGTCCACGGAAGAGCACCGCAGCTGCTTTGCAGTGGAGGTTCTCCACACCCGAGGAGGCTCTCCTTACACCAGCTTTCTCAGGTGTAAGGAGAGCCTCCTCAGCTGTCAGCAGGCAGGGCAGCGGCGGTGCTTCTCCATGGACTAGGATGGGGTGGTTCTGCCTCACCTGCCCAGACCTGCACCGCTTGTCCCTGCCTGGAACGTCCCTCCGAGAGAACCTTCCTCCCCGTGTCAATCAAGGGGCCACCAGCACCACTGAGAACCCTTACCTGCCCCACACAGCTTGTGTGGGGTTTCTCAGTGCCCACACGCAGTGACAGCAGGGCTCACAGCTGTGCCAGAAAGGGAATGTCAGCAGGGGCAGTGCTAGGAATGACAAGCTGTGCCTAAAATGCTCTCTTCTTCTTCTTCTTCTTTAGCGCGGTGGCGGGATCTGCTATTTTGGATCGAAGTCGTCATTTATCTTCTACCCCACTATTTAAAAAAGCATCTAGGAGTCCTTTCCTCTTTGTTTGTGGCTGGCGTAAATCTTCCTTCAACAGTGGATCAGGCTGTGGTTACTCAGGACTTGGTTATAAGCAAAATAATTTTAAGAACCCCTCTGCCACATCTGGCTCTTTCCATTGCTAGGGCTTTGAAAACAAGTTGTGTCACTGGGGGCCCAATCCCATCCAACTTTCCAGCACCAGTGCAGCCACAACACAACCCCAAGGTAAGGGAACAGATGTTCCCTTATCTTGAGGAGGTCTCTGTGACTGCCCAAGTTGGGTAGGATTGGGCTCTGGGTCACTTGTTTAAGCCATTTCTGCCCAACACTGCATATATGCAGCAGGAATCAAATGTGTATGCCTGTGGGCTGGGTAGAAATGGGTTAAGTTCAGACAGTTCCTGTCTGTGTTGAGAGGGTACATGCTATAGATGTAATATACCTTATATAGTTGCAGGAATATGCAGGGTTTAAATTAAACCACCTTCCTAAATGCTTGTTAAAATTGAACATTCTTGTTGGTATACTTAAAAGATGGAGCAAAACCAAGTGCATTTTTTCTATTGTATTGAAAATGTTAACTGAATTGCAACTGACCTCTTGTGAAATGTAGCTTAGCCTTAACTTGCTGTGGAGCTTTTGCAAGGCACTGGGATTTTGTCATAATACTATAATAATCTTGCTGAATCACGCCATGGTTCATCTAGTCCAGCTTTCTCTTTCTAGTTGTGGCCAACTGTAGGCCACTGGAAGCTTGCTGGCAACGTGTGTTGTCTATTTCCAGCATTTTGTATTCAAATGTATGTTGTCTCTAAGCATGAACATTTCATTTATCAGTTGGGAATGGTTGCTGTTGATAGACTCATCTTCTGTGAATCTGTTTAAATAATGAAGAATTATACTGGAGAGTGGGAATGTTGGTCTAAATCAGTGTTTCTTAACCAATAGTATTTGACGTGGTGTCTGGTGGTACTCACAGGACCCTTGGACACCTGCCACCCAGAACATAACAAACAGCAGTAGGAGACTGCAGAGCATGCTTCTCCATGCTCAAAAAAGCACTCCTGTCCACACTTAGCCTCTTACTGGTGTTTGTTGTGTCTCATCTGGCCTCCCAAACTAGAAGTAACTGGCAATTATGACATCACCAGTTATATGTCATGGAACTTCGAATAGATGGACCATGTGCAGTGGTATGGCAAAGGACAAATGTTGAGAAGCACTGGTCTAAATAATACTCTCCTAGTGAGGTGATAATTCATATGATACTTGGTTTCGTTTTAGCAGCTGAATTTCTACATGCAGCTTCTGACCCATCTCAGAATGCATCTCCACTCCCCTTTGCCCATTCCTCTAAAAAGATAATTAAATGCCATTAAGACTGCCTCCCAATCCTGACTGCTTACAAGAAAACCCCTATATTTGCAAATCAGCATCAAGGCTGTAATGTTCTGTAGAAGCCAACTTCTTTGTTATTGCTGAGTAAGAACTACTGATAGGCTTAACTTCTCTTAACAATACATCTCTGCTCCATGGACTTTCCTTACCTTATTTTTCCTCTTGTTCTTAGTTGAGATGTGGTAGGGGAAGGTGAGCAATACTTACCAGGCTATAGACTCTAACCATGTATTTGGGAGAAGGAAGAGCTATTCTGTGGGCAGGATTTGGATGAAAGAGAGTGGGACAGGGATTTGCTGTCAGGACATTGTCACTGTCCTGGCAATTTAGTGATACCTCCTATGAAGCTGTTTTCCTATAACACTTTCGGTCTTAAGTGTAACTTTTACAATATTGTAAAAAAGAAAAAGGTTAATGCTCCTGAAACCATTGTAAAGTTCAGTGTAGAAAGGCTTTCAGCCCACAGAATCTGTGCATTCTGGCTAGTGCTTCACCAATGAGGGCAGTGTATTTTGGCTAGCATGGGGCCAATCTCTTGTTTCCAAGAAATGCTTCAGGAAAGCAAACAGGGGGCTACCTTGTATGCCTTCTCCAACAAGAAACCTGAACTTCCCAAGGATGAGTCACAACTTGGCTAATCCTTCTGGAAGTAGCTTCTCCTGTTATCACTGCTGCCAGGTAAGAAGAGTGACAGCAGCAGTGGTCAGTTACCCAGCAGGTTTTTACCGAATGCGCTGGTGAATTCAGTACTGGGAACTGGAACACTGTGTAACACAACACTGTTTTCCAGGAACATATCCACTGCATTATAGGAGGCATTACTGTAATGGTGTGGGCATCTTCACTGCAGAACTGCATGGGTTGGGGGTTCTTCCTTGGCCTGTGGCTCTTTACTCATTCCATTCTCACCATGATGCAAGTGAAAGTGAGGACTGGGCTTGCTGCAGTCCCAATAACTAACTCATTAGTTCTTTGTGTTTGCAAAGATGCTGTTATTCTTTAACATCAGGTGTGAGATGTACTCTTTAAGCCCTGAACCTTTTCTTTTGAATTGTCACTGGGATGCATGCATCACATTTCCCCAAGTTTAAAATTAGCTTGAGAAAAGGATCTGATTATTGAACTCCAAACCAATTATTATTCATGTTTGCCTAGTTACAAGCAAACCTGGAAATACAGCTGAAAAATCTAGTCTATCAGTGCAAGTTTTCTGTTTTTCACCAACAATTTTTTTTGTAACTGATAAGTTTATAAAGGTTCATATGGTAGAAAAACAAAAATAATACAGGTGAAAATATATAACAAAGCCAAATTAAAATTAATTAGTACATTTTTCTCAGGATATTCATCACATCTGTTTTAGGAAAGAAAGTCAGTAAGTTGCCCAGTTTAATCTGTAGTTAAAAGAAGCATCTCGTTCTTTTGCATGCTTGAAAAAAGGGTGTCAAATACTTGACCTCAGCACTTCAGTTATAGAAGAATTTTAGCTTAAAATGCAAGCAATGCAGATAATGTAATTGCTTTCTAGGACTATTTCAGCACTGGGGCTTTGTAACCTTATAGAACTGTTCTATTTAAGCCATTTCTGCTCAATGTTGCATATATGCAACAGGGATCAAATGTGTACACTAGTGGGCTGGGCAAAAATGGGTTTAAAAAATTGATAACGCTACATAACAGGCAGGGCAGCACTAATTGAAAGGAACATACTGCTTCAGATAGTAGAATATTTTAAATGTAGGGCAGTTTTGGAAGTAGAATAAGAAATATGGTACTGTCTTGTTCTGTGGTATTGTCTGACCTGCAATCATCTTCCTTTAGCCCCACTTACTTGTTATTTTGATGAACTTAAGATGATTTAAAGTATGCTAAATTCATTGAGAGTTACTGTAAAATTATTGCTCTTAATGAACATCTTTTGTTTCCTAGTAGTACTTCACTGAAATGCTACTTTGTACCTAGAAACATATTAACATATGTTAATATGTTATTAGCTGTAACATATATTATTAGCCTTTCACATTAATACAGCATTGAAAATTATGGGTTTTCAAGTTTTTTTAACTTGCCCATATCAAGCAAAAAACATTTGAATTAAATACTGCGGGCATTGTGCCAGAGGAGAATTTGACAAGCCACAACTATGCTGCAGTTATCCTAATTTGACATATTGTAAAAATTGAGATTTGGGAGACTTGGAGTGCAAGGGCAACAGGGGAAACAGATCATGACCTGTGTTAAGAAATCTGATGGCATGTGTGACAAGAAGCATGTTTGAGACACTCTGGCACCTCTTGTGTTATGTGTGAATGAAGACATCCAGCAAGTGTATCCATGCAGGCAGCGGTCTGATGGCTGCCAACCAACAAGTTCACCTATGTATGGATGTTTCTTCATGCGAATATTTTGCTGAATCAGAATGATTATATTTGTGCAAGAGAGAAAAAAAAACAACTGTAGATTTTGTTGCCTCTGGTTGAGTTTACTTAAATTGTTTTGATTAAAGATGAAATGAGAACCCAAGACACATTGCAAGGGCAGATTGTATATGCCAATTTGATTTTGTGCAAGATTAGGCACTGCTCTCATCCAGCCTGGAGAAAGGAAATATTGCTGTGTAAAACCTGGAGTGGTCTTTAAAGCTGTCTTGAACCCGTAGAAGCTTGCAACCAATGCAGTTTAACAGCACAAAGGTAGGAAATGGGATTTTGGTGCTTTTTTTCCTTGTTAGAAGGCATTTAAAGGTGAAACCTGATGTCAGTGCTGAGTCAAATCAGTGGATGCCAAATCAGTGGGTAACAAGGATCGGTAGAAACAACAATAATCTGACATTGTCCCGAAATAACAGTAACATTCATGAAATCCACACTAGGAAGGAGTAAAAAAAATGCATCATAAAACAATAGCAAACAAAACCAGCTAACTAAGCTCCAGAGAAAGTTCACTTAAACAAACATGTTTAATTTTATGGTGAAAAGATTATTCTGGTATTGTAAGCTGGACTTCCTTGGGCAAGAAGTCACAAAGAGTCTGGATGACCATGAAGACAACCTTGCTCTGAACATGTAATTCATCATGGCTTATACGTCTTTTAAAAAAAATTCTTGCTGTGCAGAGTATTTTGTATGAAGCAGTCCTTAATTTTTTTCTTTCTAGCAGGAGAATTTCTTTAGTTTTAATGTGCCATAAAGTAGCTCTCTAAAGAGAAGTTGGATTGCTCCCTTTTTAGCAGGTACTATAAGCTAACAATGTAGGTACCCGAGCAAAAATACTTTTTTTTTTAGTAAGGAGGAGTTTGGCGAAGTCTTGAATGGATTTGATTCCATTCTGCAAACAGAGAATCTCAGATTGTGGCATATTCCTCACTTTCTTAGCTCACAGGGTGAACTCGGGGTGTCTGATTGTGTCTGATTGTAAACTAAAAATTATAATCCCCAACTCGTTTTCTGCAGGAGTCAAATGTGTGAGAAAAACTGAAGTAACATGCAGAGCACATAAACTGATTGACAGAGTTGTATCTAATCATAACGTATCTACCATGGAGTATATCAGTAAGACACACTTCAGTTATCAGATTTTGCAAAACAATATAATGTATATTATTTTGTGAAGACAAGATGTAGTGAAGAAAGCCATTCAGAAGCAATAGGCATGTGCAAATACAGTACTCTTCACCTAAATTTATAAAGACACTATGGTGTTGGTTACAATTGTACCCAAGCATTATCATCACTCTCTTAGAACACTCATCACTGGCTAAAAATAGCAATGCTGGTTATTTCTTATGTTTAGGTATCAAATGAATTACATCTGCTTCTGAAACAATTTGTTCCTATTACTACAACGTTAAGTCTATTAAACATTGCAAAAGCAACTTTGTTATGTGCTCTAAAAGTAGCACAAAGGTTACTTGTAGTCTTTTGTCAGAGCCTACAAAAGATGCTTACTCTGTTACAACCAGTGATATGTTGGAGATTTATTTCAATGGGATTAAGATTATACTTCGAGATCAAATGGGTGATTCAAGATCAGATGAAATTATTACAGAATTTCTACCCAACCTAGGTCAAATATGTTCTGGTCCAAATATCCTTTTTTGTTACCTTGGCCTAGTCAAATATTTGACTTTAAATATTTCAAATGAGCATAGGAAACACTCACAGGTTTTCTTTTTGAGAATGAAAAGTCCCAGGGTTTCTCCTTGCTAAGGATCATATGCCCATATTGTAGAATGGACATTACTTATCCAACTTTCTAGTGCCAATGCAGCCCCTAGGTAAAGGAATAAATATTCCCCTAGCTTGAGGAGGCCTCCATGACTGCTCTCCTCACTACAAGATGCATTGCACATCCTGTTGGCATGGTTACATCAGCACTAGAAAGTTTAGTAGGATTGGGCTCCAGGGGTCTCCAAACTTTTCAACACAAGGGCCACATTGTATATCTGACACAGTGTTGAGGGTAGAAAAGAAATAATAAATACATGGAGAAGTGATGACTGACTTACAATAAGTGGGTGGGGGGACGTAGGAGGGGAGCAGAGGGCAAAATTGATTTGCACAGGAAAAGGGAATGGATTTTGAAAAAGAATCAAGCAGTCTGCAGCACAAGTCAGACTTTTTTGTCTCAATTTCTGCTCTGTTTTATTTATTTTATATCCCGCTTTTCTATCCCAATAAAGGGTGTCAAGGCGGCTCACAGATAAAACCGTACTAAAAACATTGAAATATATGAGAGATATTTAAAAACAATAGGACACAATAAAACTTGGATCTTGAATTAAAATACATTCAAAAACGCACCATCCCCCCTGGTGTCAGCATAAAAAGTCTTCCCTGAATAAAAAGGTTTTAAGGCCCCACTGAAAGGAAGTTCTCAATCCAGGGAGAGAGAGTTCCACAGATGGGAAGCCACCACCGAGAAGGCCCTCTTTCTAGCCACCATCTTCTTCACCTCCACTGGTGGCGGTACAGTTAGAAGGGCCCCCTCTGATGATCTGAGAAGATGGGTTGGATTGTATGGAAGGAGGTGGTCCCTCAAATACTCTGGACCTGAACCATAGGGGGCTTTAAAAGTCAATACAAGCACTTTGAATTCAGCCTGGAAAGGAAGTGGCAGCCAATGTAGCCGCTGAAGCAGCAGACTGATAAGTTGAATGGACGAGCCCCAGCAACTACACGGGCAGCTGCTAATGTTCTGCACCAATGACAGTTTCCAGACCATCTTCAGAGGCGGCCCCATGTACAGCACGTTGCAGTAACCTAATCTGGATGTCACATGGGCATGAGTCACTGTGGCCAGGTCTGAGCAACCCAGGTATGGTTGCAGCTGGCGAATCAGCGGAAGCTGAGCAAAGGCTCCCCTGGCCACAGCTGTTGCCTAGGAATCCAGGAGCAGCTGTGGATCCAGGATCATTCCCAAGCTGCGGACTAGTTTTAAGTTTATTTAAACTTTTATTTATATTTATATTCCAGGTCTCCCAGCATCGGTATAGATCTCATTCAGCCACTAGAGGTGTTGAATGTAATGCAATGTAATGGAATAATTTCTTTCCATTACATTGCATTCCATTCATGTGGTATACACCCGGAAGTGCTTAATAAATTATTTTTAGCCCTGAGAGGCTGAGGAATAGGGTGGGCCACATAAAATCTTCGCGGGGTTGAATTTGGCCCCCAAGCTGGGGTTTGGAGACCTCTGGTCTAGTCTCTTAAATGGGCTTTAGCCCAGACAGCATACTGTATTCAGTGTTTCTGGTCTCTTCTGTTTATTTGCCTGACTTGCTTCACTGATTCCTGGGAATCAGCTATTTTTTTTTTATGGTTGTATTTTATACATTTTATTTTTTTCTGCATGCTTCTTGTGCTTTGTATTAAGAAAATCATTATGTTTTTTTCCTCAATACAATTAATTTTTAGCATCGATTTTGGTTCCAAGTAGGTTGACTGTGGGCACAATCCTATCCAACTTTTCAGCACTGGTGCAGTTGCAGTGCAGTCCCAAAGCAACAGAACAAATGTTCCCTTACTTTGTGAAGGCCTCTATAACTACTTTCCCACCACAGCACACCCCATTGGCAGTGCTACACCAGGGCTGGAAAGTTGGATAGGATTTGGCCCTATGTCTACTGTTTTCATCCCACAGTGTTAATAGTGGCTTTAGAAACCATTTACATCAGACAAATGGTATAGAAAAAAGGGTTAATTATCCCCTTCCTCCTTGGCCACTACTTGTATCACATTCAGAACACTACTATCCCACAGTTGTATTAACAAAAAAAAATCAGATGATCCAATAACAAACAGTGTGTAATATGTAGTTCAGATCTAGGACACTATGGTGTTCTAAATAAGACAATCTTTTTAATATCTGGCAACAGCTGAAAATAGTATAGAGTAGCAGCTAATCTAGGAAGTTTGGTTCAAACGATAAGCAGAACTGCATGTGTTATTTTCCGTTAACAACTAAGGCTGTAAACCTATACACATTTACCCAGAAATAAATCCCAAAGGAATTTACTTCTAAGTAGTCTTGCATAGGATTGCACTGCAAACACCCTTTTGATCACATGTAATAGAATAACCTTTTCATAATTTCAATACCTAATAATTTAACTAATCACATACACATAACAGGCTCAAAGAGAGCAACCTTACTACTATGAATATGATCTAAGCTACCAATAAATACTAACTATACGAAACTTTCTTGCTGGTTCAGGCTGGTATTTCAAGGTATTTTTTGCAGTGTCTGGGTATAGCTTCCCCTTTGAAAGGCCACTGGTTAATGGGTAACCTTAGTGTTAACCAAGTCCATAGCATAACCGATTTCCATGTCAACTGTCTGACTCTGTTTTCAGGCCTGCAAAACGATGTTTCCCATAAAGACCTGCCTTGAACAGTGTCCTTAGGCAAGTCACGCTTTCTTAGCCATCCGGAAAACAGCCATGAGGTGATATGGGCAATACACCGAATACTCCAAGTGCTGCATAAATGGTATGCAGCTTATTCTTAACTAGATGGCTTCCACAAGAGAGCTGGAGTATAGGCAGGCTGGCAAGAGCTGTATGCAAGGGAAGCCAAAGTATACATTGTTTTAATAGTTAAGAGCAGAGATTCCCAAACTTTCAGGGAGAGGTTGGAACCTTGTAAGTCTTTGTGGGGACAGGAGGAGTGATGGCACAATCATCGCAATTGCACCACCGTCAGTGAGAAAGGGATTTTATTCTCACTTACTGTGCATCATGCCGGTCCTCCGGGAAAGCCCACGGACCCCTCTGCAGTGCTCCCTGTGCCTTAGAACACTGAAAAAATGCAATTGCAACCCACTTCTGGTTTTGCGATTGCAACAAAGTGGGTTGCAATCATATTTTTTCAGTGTTCTAAGGCAGGGGTCTCTAAACTTTTTAGTTGAAGGGCTGCATCAAATATCTGGCAGTGTCGAGGGCCGGGAAAAAATTTAATATAAAATTTAAATAAATACATTAGAGATGGAACTTAGATGAATGAATAAATGGATGTGCTCAAATGTCCAGGACTTCTCCAAGCACGAACATAGCCCAAGAAATAAAGAACACACTTAAACGGACCCCCATTCCCCTATCCCACAAGCACAACTCTGGTTGTGTTTGGTCAACTGGGCCAGAGGCTCTGAGGGAATCAGAAGCTGGCCGCGGGCCGGATAGAGGCTCACCACAGGCCACATCTGGCCCTTGGGGCAGTGTTTGAAGACCCGTAAGGCATGGGGAACACTGCAGAGGAGTCCATGGGCTCCCTGCACCCCCCCCCCAGAGGGCCACCATGACCCACTGTAAGTAAGAATAAGACCCATTTTTCCCTAGTGTCCCACAATCATATCACCACCATTGCTGTTACCCTGTTCTTTGTGGGAACAGACTCAGGGCTTCTTAGGCTGGGGTGTTGTGGCACCCCAGTTTGAGAACCTCTAGTTAAGAGCATATTTAGAATTTGTATAGTACTGTAATTGTTGTAAGTTTATCTGATTCAGAATCAGAATTCATGTGCTTCAGGGGCTTCCATAATAAAACAAAGGTAATGTAATGGGCGTGCAAGAGTTGCTGTCCATACAGGCATCCCCCCTTACCCTAATGGAACCCCTGTGAATACGGACTCCTGCCTATAGATATAAACTGAGAAGTGCTGCAGTGCAGACTTAGAGCCCAATCCTGAGCTCGGTACTCTGGCTTTCTGCTTGGTTGCTTTCTGCCAGAGTGCACTGTTGCAAACGTGCTGTAAGGCACGTCTGTGAGGCTTACCTCCGGGCCCACAGCCGTGCTAGCCCAGCGCTGATTGAGACATACAAAATTATGTAGGGGATGGACAGAGTAGATAGAGATATGCTCTTTACCCTCTCACACAACACCAGAACCAGGGGACATCCACTAAAATTGAGTGTTGGGAGAGTCAGAACAGACAAAAGAAAATATTTCTTTACTCAGCATGTGGCTAGTATGTGGAACTCATTGCCACAGTATGTGGTGATGGCATCTGGCCTAGATCTAAAAGGGGATTGGACAAGTTTCTGGAGGAAAAATCCATTACAGGTTACAAGCCATAATGGGTATGTGCAACCTCCTGATTTTAGAAATGGGCTATGTCATAATGCCAGATGCAAGGGATGGCACCAGGATGCAGGTCTTTTGTTGTCTTGTGTGCTCCCTTGGGCATTTGGTGGGCCGCTGTGAGATACAGGAAGCTGGACTATAGCCTGATCCAGCAGGGCTCTTATGTTCTTACAGCACGTTAGCAACAGTGCGCTGGGCTAGTGCCAGGTGGGTGCCCGTCCTCCGCTGCTTGGCAATCTTATTGACCGCCGAGCTGTGGTATTGATAAGCGGGGGCAGGGAGGGGGGCAGGGAGGAGGAGTTCCGGGGAGGGGAGGCAGGCAGAGGGCGGAGAGAGGGTGGGGAGGAGGCGTGACAGGGAGGTGGGAGGTGGAGAGAGGGCGGATGGGACCCCTGCTAATTGGGTAAGAGGCACTTTTTCAAGTGGGTGCTCCTTTTTTTTAGCAGGGGGAGAGTAACTGGCCCACCTCACCCCAGCAGTGTCTTTTCTAGTGGCTGTCTGCTGGTGTTCTTTTGCATCTTTTTAGATTGTGAGCCCTTTTGGGACAGGGAGCCATTTAGTTATTTGATTTTTCTCTGTAAACCGCTTTGTGAACTTTTAGTTGAAAAGCGGTATATAAATACTGTTAATAATGTTAATAATTAATGGGAGGCGTGCCAGGAGGGAGGGAGGCGGGTCCCATGGAGCTCTGCTTCACTGGATCCAAGGTGTTCGTGTGGGGCTCAGTGCACTACATAAATGCCTTTCCCTTAAGTGAGTAGCCCTATTGCAGGGCTGCTTCCCTTACCTGGGAGAAGGGGACAAAAGTCCGCACCGCCCGCAGCAGGCTGACGTGCACAGGATGTGGTGGCAGCCATTCTTGGCGCCACTGCAGCCGCACACCTCGGGCAGCTCAGGATTGGGCTGCCCAGCTACAGAAAAGTCTGATCACACATTAGCTTATGTGAATGCTGAGCCTTCAGTTCAAATTTAGTCTAACCTATAGTTGGTCAAAGTGAACACACCAGTAACATAAAACCAATTCATGCTGTTAGTGGGCCAGAACCAGAAGTCTTGAGGCCAAGATTAGGTTTCCTGGAATGCTTGGTTGCAAAGAAAGTCCTAGATATAATGGACATAATGGTAGTTTGGTGCACTGGAGAAACACATTGGAATTTCCGTATGCATGCATTACAGAAAGAACCAGGAGGGACGTAGTGGGAGTAGTGTAGCTCTGTACATCAGATAAGAGAAAACAACAAACTAGAAAACATAGGAAAACCGGACTCCTCCACAGTGTGAAAATACTAGGCTGAATAGTTTGTGCTGGGGAGATGCAGTTGTCCTCCTGGTCCAAAGCCTGAGGGTGATCTTACCTTAAAAACATCTAAAAGAGAAAGTGTTGCAATTGCCCTCCCATAAAATGAATAAGTGATAAGTGAAGAGGCCATGACACAGAGATAATGTTTCTACATACACTAAATGACTGTGCTCTAGATCAGTTGATCTTATAACCAAACAGAGGCAACCCTAGACTTAATCCTATATACAGCACTTCGGATTTTGTGTGAGATGTATGTGTGAACCAATAGAAAACAGTGATCAGAGTGCAATCCAGTTCAAAGTATATGTAACTAGAAAGTTTCCAAGGAAACCTCACAAAGATACATGGCTTCCAAAAATGGAACTTCTCAAAAATGAGGGGACTAGTGAAGCTGAGAGGAACAGCTGGGAAGGTCCAATGTCTCTGTATTGCATAGTCATTATTAAGGGAACAAAAACACAACTACAATGTATCCACAGTGTAGGGAAGGCACCACCATGTCCACAAAGATGCCAAGGTGGCTTATAAGTAGAGTTGTTCTTAAACATTTTTATTTTCAGGCAGATTTTATTTTTTCCCAGGGAGAAAAAGTGCATAGAGCAATATGCATTTTTATTCCAAGGTTGCATTTTATAAATAATTACTTTAAAAATGTACTAGGTAGATGCTACAGTGTCAACAACTGCAGCCGCAGTCCAGCTCTATTTTTTTTTTGCAGATTTCAGGGTGGTTTTTTTCCCCAAAAATGAGAAGTGCAGAAAGTGGTGCTATGTGTTTTTATTTTATTAGTGAAAAATCATACCTCTACTTATAAGTGAAGTCAAGGCAAGAGGGTTTCTTCAGAAGATGGGAGTCTTGCCTACATGAAAAGGACACAAAGGGATACAGACTCTGGCAAAAGAAATGTAAGCTGACAAGGGTTGTGTAAAAAGCATGAGGAGTACATGGCTATAGATATCTTGGCAAACAAAAAAATTCTTCAAATACAGCAAAAGTAGGAAACCTGCCAGGGATGTGGTTGAGCGTTTAGGTAAGGAAGGAATAAAAGAGAAGATTAAAGAGAATACGGAGCTTGCAGAGAAGCTGAATGAAATATTTGCAGTTGTATTCACCCCAGAAGACAAATACGGGTACTGAATTGACTTATACTGACTGTACTATCCTATGCATGTCTATTAAGAAGTCAGTGTTCAATGAGGCGGCATCTATCATAGCCACTGCAGGTACCAACACCTCTATAGAGTGGGGGATCCAAAGAGGGATGAAGAAATGGAAGTGTGCAAGTGCGCAAGAGATGCACTTTCCCTCGATTTGAGCCTTGAAGAGGCAGTGTGTGGTCATGTGCTGCCTTTGGAAAGCCCAGACAACCTTCCGGAGGGGAGGGAAGCAGAGCTCCACTTGCTTTCAGAGGGTTGGGGTGTGCGCCCCCCAATGACCACAACAGGTATGTGATCCTGGCATAAGCTGGAACACCACACAGTGGCACACACGTGTGTTTGAGTTTGTATTAAAGAAAAAGCTACTCTGAGATCAACTGGATGCCCCTCTGTTTTGGTGAACCATGTCCTTCACTCTCTCTGAATATGTAGAGCTCCCCATTTGGGATGAGGGAGTGGGCCCCACAAGTGTTTACTTGTTGATAGCAGAGATTTTTGCCAACCTTGCTTCCTAAGATCCTTTTTCGTGAAAACACCAGGAACTTAATCTGAGACATTCTCCATGCAAAACATCTGCCTATTACTGAGCTACAACCCTTCCTATTAATTAGAGATTAATGGCATTAAATGGGTTTTCACACAGCAGTTGTTTTGAAGATCTATCTGATTAATGTGACGTTGTTTCATTAGAGCAGGGGTGCCCAAACCCCACCCCGCGGGCCACTTGTGGCCCGCTGTGGGTCCCCATCCAGCCCCCAGGGGGTGTCCCCATCTCCAATGGGCACACGGCCCTCACCCCAGCCCACGCTGGCCTGCGGCGCAAGCTCCGTGCCTTGCTTTCCCTCGCTGCCGCTGAGCTCAGTGGCAGCGAAGGAAAGACGAGCCCAGCCGGCTTGCAGGGCCTTTTATAGTGGGAAGGTAATGTGAGACTTGCAGGTCTCACGTTACTTCCCACTATAAAAGACCCTGCGTGCTTGCATGCTAGTCTCTTTTCTTGCCCAGGGGCTGGGCTGGGCTCTGCTCTGCTCTGTTTGGCTCAGCTCCCCTCCCCTCTCCTTCCCTCCTGCAATCTGAGCCAGGGGAGAGAGAGAGAGAGAGAGAGATCATGAGGGAGGGGAACCCAGCCCAGCTCGCAGCACGTCTCCCTCGGGAGCAAGCGAGGGAGGGCTGGTTGGCTGGCCGGCCAAGCAGGCAGCCAGGCAGCAGCAGCACATGGGCAGGCAGGTAGGCAGCCCAGGCAAACGAGGAAGGGAAGGACAAGGGGGCAGGTGAGCAGGCAGGTATGTGAAAGTGTGGAAGATCCCCGTGTGTGTGTGTGTGTGTGTGTGTGTGTGTGTGTGTGTGTGTGTGTGTGTGTGAGAGAGAGAGAGAGAGAGAGAGAGAGAGAGAGAGAGAGAGAATGGGATCATAAACTGGCATGAAGATCCCCCTTACTAGGGTGGATGGGATCATAAGCTGGCATGAAGACCCCCCCCCCCTTACTAGGGTGGATGGGATCATAAACTGGATGGAATTCATTCATTCATTTTCAGTCTCTAATATATTCATTTATGTAAATTTATTTAAATTTGAAATGTAAATTAATTCTTTTTTTTTCCGGCCCCTGACACAGTGTCAGTGAGATGTTGTGGCCCTCCTGCCAAAAACTTTGAGCACCCCTGCATTAGAGTGAACGTAGAAGGTAGAAAGAGCAGAAAGGTTGTTTCCATGAACTGTGTATGGATCATCAACTGTGATGCATTGTGCAGTGACCAAGGTGTGAACACATTGTATACATTCATCAGGAAGGTGATCTTGATTTCATAGCATTGTGTTTCCACCATTTGCACAGGCACAAATCTTATGTACATTTCAAGGGTTGATTTTTTGCAGTTTTTCAAACATTAATGAGGACATACTGCACTGAAACAATTTTGTGTATCTTGGTGTTGGAACTGAAATGGATTGATGTTTTTCACCAAAAGTTTTTGCAAAAGTCATCCCCTAAGCTTTCTTTCTTTCTTTTTTTTAAAAGGAACAGAAGCAAATGTGTTTGTCCATTCAGAGTGAGAGCAGGAAGCATTTCCATCACTCTGAATTAGCTTATTGACACTGTCCTACCGGATCTGATTGGTTATGTGACATCATAATGTCACTGGGCTGGCTACACGATCCCTAACAGGTTAGAACAGGGGTGTCCAAACATTTTGGCAGGAGGGCCACATCATTTCTCTGGCATTGTGTCAGGAGCTGGGGGAAAAAAGAATTAATTTACATTTAAAATTTGAATAAATTTACATACATGAATTTATTAGAGATGGAACTTATATGAATGAATGAAGGTCATGCAGTAGTTTAAGGCTTATAAAAGGCCTTGCACAAAGCAAAACCAGCCTTTTCGTTCGCTGCCACTGCTGCATCACAGATGTGAAACAGCAAGTAACATCTTTGTTTATGGCCAGTAGGGTTCTGTTCAGTGGAATGTGTATGTACCTGATTCTTTTGTTAAAGTTAACAGGGAGCTCACTTGTGTGAGAGTTCTTGGTTTTGTGCTGCAGCACTCATGTGTTTTTGGATGGAGCTAGGGCTTTAAGAGCAAGTGTTTGCATTACACGTTATCAACCATGACCTTATTTTAAACTTTTTTTTTTACTGCTAAGCAAGTTCATAAGTTTTCTTTGGATAAATTTGCATGAATTTAACAAAATTTGTATGTTTTATAAACTAGGCAGAAGTTGTCATCTCTTAACAAAAGTACTGTATACACTTCTGAAAGGGAAAATATAGTGTTTCCAACATTGTTTATAATACAAGATGAATTGGTTTGGAGAAATGTGTGGGTGTTTTTCTCCTAACTTTATCAGATTTTCTTATTGCAGATGTTGCAGTAGTGGATATGAGTGATGTTTCTAGACAGCCATCTCTCTTTTACCACCTTGGAGTTCGTGAAAGCTTTGACATGGCCAATAATGTTATATTCTACCATGACACTGATGCGGATACTGCTCAATCACTGAAGGTATGATTCTGTTTATACCTCAGTTATGTGCGGTGGCATAGCTGGAGGGGAGCAGAGCACTCAGGCTGGCAGGGAGCCTCAGTGAGGAGGGCAAGCGGCCCCTCCCTTCAGAGCCATTCCCAGCGGGGGGAGCAAAACGGAGCCTTTGCAAAACCCTAAGGCTCCGTTTTGCTCCCACCTGCTGGGAATGTTTCCGAAAGCAGGGGCCACTTGCCCGCCTTGCTGAGGCTCCCTGCCAGTCTGAGTGCTCTGCCCCCCCTCCAGCAACGCCACTGGTTATGTGTAAAGGTGTGAGTTTGATCCAGACTTGGTGTGACCAGCTTCAGTTGTCTGCATAAGTATTATCACAGTTCCACCTTTCCCCCCTTCGTTCCATGGAGGGGAGTTGCTTCCAGAACAGCCGGGTATGACACCATCGTTGGAGATCTTTGGCGCCCATTTCCAAATAATGGGTTTATCAGAATCAGCAAAAGATTCTGGACAGACAGAGCTTTAACAGAAACTGGTTCCTTCACCTTTGCATGGGATAGTGCCTCTAAGATCTGGCAGTTGCTTCATTCCAGCCATGTCTTACTCATCTTCTGGTGCAGAGCGTTCACCTCCAAGCCTACTGGGTAATTGTTGTAATGGAGTACTCCTCTGCTCTGTGGTTAATCATGAGCCAGGTTGTTGCTGGCAAGGTCTTCCCAATCTTGGGGTGGTGACTGCATGAAGGGAGAAACTCACGTTGTGCCTCTCAAAGTACAGTGGGTCCTAGGCAGAGGCCTAGGGATTCCTGCCACACCAGGCCCAGTTTCGTTGTTCCGGCCTCCCTGAGTTTCCTCTCCCACTGTGACCCAGCAGGAGCCACCACTGTCACATATTATGGTTGCTTACAAGTTGGGCTCAATATGCCCATACTTTACTTACTTTTTGCCCTCAATCCACTTCCTCTGCATGTTGAAAGTAATACTAAGCGACAATTTCCATACTTTCAGTTGCATAAGTGAATTTGTAAGTGTCTTAACACTTATAAATTCACTTACAAATTAACGCTTAAACTAAGCATGTTTTAATCTGAAGACTTCTGTATATTTTTAAAAAGGATTACACTTCTGCAGCAGAAGCAACTTTTATTTATATTCCTAATACAATTAGTCTATGTTTGTAAGAGCCCAGTCCTGAGGTCCGTGGCATGGCTCCACGCCACGGACCTCAGTCACAAACGTGCCATAAGGCACATTTGCGGGGCTTACCACCAGGCTCCCGCTGGAGCTAGCCCAGTGCCAGCTGGCCAGTGGTCACCCAGGTTCCGCAGCTCCGCAGTCCTCTGGACTGCCGGGCTGCGGAACGGGAGGTGGGGGTGTGGCCAGGGGCGTGGGGGAGGCGTTCCGGGGAGGAGGGAGGCATGGCCAGGGGCGTGTGGGAGGCATGTGGGGAGGCGGGGGAGAGGCGGATCCGCGGAGCTGAGCTCGGCAAGATCCAAGGCGCTCATGCAGGGCTGCTCGCCCTACACGAGTGCGTTTACTTTAGCGGCAAACTTTTGGTCACCACTAAAGTGAGTAGCCCCATTGCGGGCTGCTTCCCTTACTCGGGGGAAGGGGACAAATGTCACCACCCACGGTAGCGCGGGAGGTGCAGGATCCGGTAGCAGCCCTCCGTGGAGCCGCCGGGTCTGGAAGCGCCAGGCAGCTCAGGATTGTTCTGTAAGTCTACATCTTTCTTTTTCTTTTCCAGGACATGGTGTCTCAGAAAAACACAGTAAGTATTTAAAATTTTATATTTTAATATATAAGTTGAGAATACCACAGAGAAGTGTTCATTTAAAGGGATTATGTGCAATGAGAGACCTTTCTTTGACACTACATAACTGCAAGTATATCATGCATGTGCCATGGCTGCTACAAATTATGGCTGCCAGGTATGGCCAACACACTTCCAAGCCAATTTTCATATATTAAGAGCTAGAAAACCAGCTTCAAACCAGCTTCAAAAACAAGTGGACGTTCATTCTTAGAATAGGAATGCTGTTCTCAATTTCTACACTTGTGTGATAACAACTCCTTTATTAAATGAAATAAAGTATTTGGGATAGACTCTTAGCTCTCTATTTCCTTTTCTATCCAGAAATGACACTAATGAAAGCCCTGTTCACTCATTATGTTGCATGTACTCCTGAACGTGTGAGGACTTCCTGTGGCACACCCTTACCCATGTTCAGTGTTCGTTACTGCAGACAAATGGCGAGGCTTTGCCAAGGGGTCACTGGCAGGAGTGGATCTAAGCTGGGCACAATAACAGGAAGCAACTTGCACATACAGAAACATGCAGAGGCATAATGGGTGAACAGGGCTCTAGTGAGGTACTGCAGGCCACTTCTTATTCACTTTCCCAATCGCGTCTTCTGTGTTTTTTGCATGAAACCCATGAAGCTGCTGGGCTGCAGATCCCAGCTTCCCTTCATTAACAGAAATTGGGAAAGTTGAATTTTCTGTCCCACCACAGCCATAAAGCAATGGAAAGTACATATCTAGAATAGCAAAGCAATGTGAGATTAAGGGCCAGCTCCAATATTACAAATTCTGTAGTTACATTTTAAACAGGATTTCAACTCTTTGAGGATCCTTTATGAAATGCTCCACTCACCTGAACTTACAGTTTCTCACTGATAAATTGCCCTTATTCAGAGGTGAAACCTAAGATTTTCATGAAACTTTATTGCAAAACCATGGATAGCACAAATATTTGACGTATATCTGTGGGACAACAGTGCTATCAACTAGCCTAGGCAGCAACTGTTACTCTGCGCATGCCCGATCTTGTTTGATCTCGGAAGCTAAGCAGAGTCAGGCCTGGTTAGTACTTGGATGGGAGACCACCTGGGAATACTAGGAGCTGTAGGCTTATACCATAGTCTCTCGAGACTGAAGGTTGCCTGCCAACCAACCAAGGCTTCACATCCAGGCCAGGTGTTCTGTGAAACAGCCATTATAGAGCAGCACATAAAATCAAATGGAAATGTCCTTTGGCTATTAATTTGTGTTACAAGTGTAAGAGAGCCATTTGTTCAAGGCAGTGCATTTCATTCAATTGATTTAATGCTGCAACATCTTTACATGCTATAAGCTTGATATAGGTGATGACTTGTGACTTAGCTCATTTCTCTGTCATGCTGGAGAAATTAGAATCCTTTCAACGAGCAAGAAATAAATGGTACTGATTACAGTTTATTGTTGCTCTAACTCATTTTGACACTTGCAGATGGATTGGGCTATAGAAGTAAACAATAGCCTGTTTACAATCTAGGGCATGTAGTGAAAGTAGTATAAAGAAATATGTGTGGAAATTCAGCAGTTGTGCTTTTAAGCGTAATCTGAGAATGAATAATGGGCATCATTGTTAACATAAAGACATTGTTTTGTTTCATTTTTGTAAAATCAAAATGCTTTTGTAACGCTACCAATAATTCGTAATCAACATGTAAAGTAGAAATTAAAGTAGAAACTGTGTTTGGAGAGATTATATATTCAATAAGTACATCATGGGGTGTGACCCAATATGGACAGGAGAGTTATTCAAGCTGAAGAAAACTATGGGTAGAACAATAATAGTATATAAATTGTCATCTGTTTAAAAAAAAAAAACTAAAATAAATGAATATTATGATAATGATTCATCCCCAGGAATGGATTGGCATAGGGTTCAATGGATTACCATCTTTTGGAGACCCTGTGAGGCACAAAGATTACACTACTGCCAGGCCATTTGAGGCTACAGCAATAGTGAATCCCTGCTATTGCAAACCGTGGATGGTGCCAGGGCAGTTAGTCTGGCTCAGGGGCAGTTCATGGTAGGGAGAGGAACCAGGGGATTTGTCAAGGATGATAAAGGGTTTATCTGGTGGCAACAACCTTTGCCAGATCCTATCTCCTATTTTCCAACTGGTCCTGCCTGCTGACTCTCCTTTGACTTGCTCCAGCAAAATGGCTGGTGCAGGTCTGAGGTGACCCATAGTCAGCCTACCAGGAGGTAAGTAAAAAATACCTTCTGCAGACTGTCCAATTGCTCCCCCCTCCCCCCACACATAGTTTGCAGTGTGTTCTCTGTTGGTGCAGTTGTGTGCTATAATGTGGCAGCAGATAAGATTGGGCTATCAGTATGGTGACTTCCATCTGAAGAATAGAGTGGGGAGAATGGTTTACCCTCTCCCCTACTGCCATTGCCCCAAGCCAATTTGCCTGCCTTCACGTGTCTGCTTTTGAAACATTGGAAGATCAATTTCAGGTCTCTTGTGTAATGTCTAGTTTGGCCTTAATCTCTTTGAATCCAACTAGGCATGATTTTGAGCTGCTGAATATCCTCTGGTGGCATGTCTGGGCTTGATATTAGTCCCCTATATATTGAGTAACTAAAGAATACAGACAGATGAAAGTACAGTAATTGATACCCTTTGAAAAGGGCAGGTTGGAAGTAATTTTTCTTATACACCATTTAGATGATAGTTTAGATTTTCCCACATTACTGAAAGAACACTTAAACTGGAGACTAATTTGTGGAAGGAGGAAATGGAATATGAAGCTGAGAGCAATAGGCATATAAGCAGTTGAATGTACTGTATTTGTTGCAATATGACCTTTGAGCCTGTAATAAACTAAATGTGAAAATCCCTCAGTCATTTTGTAGGTGATCTAAAGGATAAAGCTGTGACATGAGTAACCTTTTACTCATGGGAGAAGGCCTAAAAAACTCTAGTTTGTCCTTTTTGTTGTTTTAGAAATGACCTTTTTTGAGATAAGATTGAAATGAGAATTTACCCCACCTGACTCCCTTAAAACAAACAGTTAAAATTGTGGATTATTAATTTACTGCCCCACTGAGAGTTCTAAATAAGGAATTACAAGCTACTTCTTACATCCTGTAGTTCAGTTCCCAAAACAAAAGCGGCCTTGCATGTAATTAAAAGTCATGATTCTCAGTGCCCCTTTATATGGCTAAACTTCCTTGGAGACTTGAACACTGGCTGCCAATTTCAGTGAGGACTGATTTGCATGTAACTTTATTGAGCCTATCAAAGCACTTATCTATTAAATAAATTGCAAATTTTCAGCCTAATAGAGCAGCCACTTCTTTCTCAGAATTATCATGGTTTGGGAACAGAGGTGAGATTATCCTCCATGATGTGTTTTCTGAGAACTTAGCATAATGCAAAATATATATCTAAAACAGTGGTTCCCAAACTGTGGGTCAGAACCCACCTGGTTTTGACACGGTTTTTGGTGGGCTGTGAAACTTGCAAGCTGATAGCTGACAAGGAGAATATATTGAACCCTATGGAAAGCAAAACTGTGCCACAAGTGTGCATTTACTTGCAAGTAGGCAACCATGCCATGACAAGTCATGCGAAGGGGAGCACAAGACCCCGAGAATGGCTCAGCAAATGAAGGCAACCCTCCCCCATTGTATAAAGGATAAAAACAGAGGCTTCAGTGTCTGGTAAAGTGAAATTACTTTTTATTTAGTCTCAAAGCTAGGTGGGTCCCGATAACAGTGTCATTTAGTAATGTGGGTCCTGGTACTAAAAAGTCTGGAAACCACTGATCTAATATATTCCTTATTACATGTTATATATGTAGAATTCTTGAGTTTCCATGACTACCCACAACTTAGGTTGTTGGATTACAGTTTGCAAAAAGAGTCTGCATTCAAATATCTTAAGAAAGAAATTAGCAACAGAAAACATGGAAATCACTATAGATCCTACTAGCTTTTCAGACTATTGAAGCTGCAAGAAACGCAAGAGATAGCAGAGATTACTGCTATTTTTTTTCCTCCAGCAAGAATGAATGGTCGAGGTGACTCTTTGATGCTTGTTTTGTTTTATTTATATTTGGATAGCAGCAATAAAATTATGACAAAACATCCTGTTTGATTTCACTGTGTCTTTTCCCTATATCCTCTTAATGGAATATTAACATTTATTTAATACTTTTATGCATTTATTTTGCCACGTAAAACTGCTTTGTGAATTTTTTTGTGTTGAAAAGTGGTATATAAATACGTATTATAAATAAATAGCAAAGTCTCTGGTAATTTTCAATTTCAAGCTATTTCATAGATTGTATAAAAAAGGCATATCAGACATACAAAACAAAAATTGTCCTTTTTTGGCTAATGAGAAGTGTACAGTTTAAATATATTTTCTTCTACATGAAATCAGGAGTTCTTTACATAAATGCATACTAACTAGAATATGTTGCTTTTTCAGAAAATAACTTGTTATGATACTATAAGCACAAATAATACCTATCTCTCATGTTGCATAGTTAGCGCTGTTGCTGTGGTCATTTCCCTGATGTCATGTCTGCATGACATTTCTTTCACCTAATAGAGGAGAAATGATATCCACCTTAATTTCTGATTAGGCATCTGATTCATGGGATTGACCTGACTGTTTTCGTCAGGATTAGGGGGGCATAGTCACCTGGTGTAACCATTAAAGAAACATAAATCAATGTCTCTTGTGTGACAATAGCAATCTCTTTGTAATGCCTCAGAAATTGAAATGACCATTAAGAAAACTTGGAAAACACAAAAGTTGTCCAGGAAAATTGGGAATTGAGAAATATAGGAGTATGCTTGTGCAGGATATATGGAAGACTTCACATGAAGGGGTCTGCGCAGTACAGGTTATACTGTTATACCACTGATTCTCATACGTTTTTAGTGAGAGATATTAAATTTGAAAAAGTAAACACAACATAAAATCTATATTGAAGTGTAGTGGTAGATTATTCTGCAACTTCTTGCAAAGCTGTACAAATCTTCTGTATATATTATGCATGTTTATTGCAACATTTATTGCAATGTAAATGGTTGGACCGAAACGTGTATGTTTAAGCAAAAGGCCATTAAATAAGATGACTCTGAATATTGGACTAAGTAATTCTGGCAAAGGCCAACTTTCAACTCTCATCATTTCTCTTTCATGCATAAGCAAGAGGCTTAATGAAATGCCTCTTGCATAGAGGTCATGCTTATTAACAGTTTTCTTTATAATGTGGAGAATATTAGTAATTCTTTAGTATTTTTTTTAAGATGAAAGAAGTAATTATGCTGCTGAAAAAGCTATGCATCATGGCCAAGATCTAAAAATTTCTTCTATTATTAAATAAGAATAAGAATATTTATTAAGAGTATTATTTATATACTGATTTTCAACAAAAAAAATTGTTCACAAAGCTGTTGTAATATCATCCATGTGCCTTGCTTTCTGGCAGTTTTCAAAGTGGGGCCAAGCCCAAGCTCTGCAGGGAGCCCAGGCTCTTCCATCAAGCTCATGGTTATATCATTATTTTACATAGAGGTGTCTCAGAGATCTCCCTTCAGGACTTTCCCATTGGGGAGGGGGTTGGCTCCACCATGTAATAGAGCTGCCTCTTTGGACAGTCTTTGGATTGTCCCCAACTAGCTTTCACCCTAGCCAAGGGCTTGGGACCGGTCCTCAGCCTAACACACAGCATTCATCATTGGCTTGTGTTGTCCCTCTCCCAGTTGCACTTGCCTGATCTCATCTGATCTCAGAAGCTAAGCAGGGTCAGGCCTGGTTAGTACTTGGATGGGAGACTGCCTGGGAATACCGGGTGCTGTAGGCTTATACCATAGTCTTTCGAGACTGAAGGTTGCCAACCATCATTGGCTGCAGCTGGTGTTTTAAGGTCCTGGCTGCACTCTGTGCACCTGTCCCTCGTCTCTGCCACTCCAGCTGCTTCAATGTAAGCTCATTCCTCTGACAATGTGGGCACCATTTTCCTGGCTGTGGAGCTGCTTGGAATGGCCTCCAATGGCTCCCATTGGTCTTGGCTGCCCTGGGAACAGAGCAGCTGCTGGAGCTGGTATGCCCATGGCATCTCATTTGATGAGCAGGGCAGGCAGTTCTGGACAGCTGTTTACATAGCGAAAGAAATAAATGGTTTCTTGTCCCAAAAGGACTATTAAAAAATGCAGAAGAAAGACCAGGAAACAGCCAATGGAGGGAAATGCTATGCTGGGATGAATAGGGACATAGTGCCCCTACTAAACATAAGGGAACCATCACTTTAAAAAGGTGCCTTTTATTTAAAAAGTGATGGTTCACTTAGCAGGGTTATGATTTGGGTGCCCACAATTGAATCTCTGGCTCTTATTGGTTCCCCCCACCCAATTCCCCCTAGCTTCAAAAATAGTCTTTTTCTTCTCTTCTGTAACAAAAAGCAAATGTGATGGCTTCTTGGGCAAAAGAAACTAGCTGCATAGTTCTTTGGGTCTTAGCCACTGATTGTGCCTTAAGACATTATGGTTTCTGTTCATTTCTTTGGTTGGCAAACTGATCACAATGATGAATTTCTGTAACAGGTGCATTTTTGTGTCAGAAAAAACTATGGGTCTTGAACAAGTATTTTACCCATCAGTGATAGGCTATTCTTGTCCTGTAAGATTTAATTTAACATGGAGTTCTTATATTGTTTCTTCTATCTCAAATAGCTTGATGAATAAATCTCTCTGTGTGAGCATACTAATGTTGTAACAACAAATTTGATTCTTACCTTTCTAATGAGTACCTTTCATTATCAATTCCATAAATATTTTTTAGAATCACAGTTAGATATATATGTACTTGCTGCATGTATATACTCATATTTCACTGCTTCCTTCTTTTTAATAATTTTTCTGTTCTGTGTATCTTTTCTTTAAAAAAAAAAACACATACTTCTGTGATCTTCATTTTTCCATAATGTTCCATGACAATTTGGAGTAGGCTGCAGTTGCCAACCACAAAGCTTTACTTCGAGTCCAGCTACCTCCAGAATACCACAGTGGTGGTATGATAGGCAAAGTATGTATCCATTCTTCTATTCCACTCCTGTGTTTTAAAAGTGTTGCTATGCCTGTATACTCTTTCTCTTTTGCCTTTGAAAGCACTCTTACTTGTTTATATATTCCAAAATGATACTTGGTCTTTTGTGTGCGTGTTTTAAAAATAGGATATTGTCTTGGGGTAGTTAGTACTACTGTTTCGATTACATCCATGCTCATCTTCTTACATTATGCCTGTGCAGCATGGCTCATGCCCACACTGCTAGGTACCTGTTGCAGTACGCAGCTGACTCCGCAGCTCCAGAGACTCAAGGTCAGGCAAGTACTCCCAGAAAATAACGAGGCACAGACACGGCAGTGCTCCACCACCAGATGTCCTTTACTTGAAGTATGTACAATATTTACAGTTCAAAGGCAACTTTGCAAGCAAACAGCATAGATAGCTTTCTTTCTCGACACTCTGATCACGATCCACATCAACGTAGCTTCCCGCAGACACTCCACATAACATCTCCCATATAGCAGCTTGCACTGGCTGCAGTATATACTGGCACTGGCCAATCAGAGGCAAGCTACAGTCTGGTGATCCTATGACTCACCATCTGGTGACACATTGGGTGACCAGGTATTGCATCAGCCACTCCCATGATGCTATACTGTATGCAGGCCAAGACATCAGGGCCTTGCTCTATCCAGCCTGCAAATTCTCTACAGGCCTGGGGCATATAGCATAACCACATGAACCAGTCCTGAACCACATGAGAAGAGTCCACAGTGCTGTTACTCCCCAGACAAGTATTGCCTGACCATGCCACCTGAATCCCCTGTGCATGGCCACCTCTGGGCACATGTGCACACACACACCCCCATGGAGGTTGGGCAGCTGAGTGAATGCACGGTGCAGTCTCCCTACCTCTTCTGTTTGAAATGAGCAGGAATAGAGGATGTTGGGAACATAAAATGTAAGAAGGACTCTGCTGAATCAGGCCACGGACCCATCTAGTCCAGCTTCCTGTATCTCACAGTGACCCATCAGATGCCTCAGGGAACACACACAAGACCACAAGTTACTTACATCTTGCTGCCACCTCCCTGCATCTAGCATTCTATTTACACTCACCCTTCAGCAAAGACACCAGATTGCAATTGGGTTTAACTTGTACTACTTTATTAAACACAGTGACCAATTTTTAATGCATGAAACCTGCTGAATATACCTTCCCTCCCTTGCCAGTCTGGGGTAGGTGAAAAAACTGCCATCCACGGCCAATTTGAATGACAGAAAAAAATTCCCGGCCCTTATGATGAGCAACCAGCTAATCTCAGACTGTACATACCCGTCATAGCTTATAACTTGTGATGGAGTTTTCCTCCAGAAATCTGTCCAATCCTTAAAGGCATCTAGCCTGGATGCCATCACCACATCCGGTGTGACAAGAAGTTCCACAGACTAATTACATGCTGGGTAAAGAAATATTTTCTTATGTCTGTTCTAACTCTCCCAAAACTCAATTTTAGTGGAAGTTCCCTGGTTCTGGTGTTGTACAAGAGAGAAAAGAGCATCCCTCTATCCACTCTGTTGATCCTCTGCATAATTTTGTGTGTCTCAATCATGTCCCTTCTCAGGCACCTCTTTTCTAGACTGAAGAGCCTCAAGTGCTGCAGCCTTTTCTCATTAGGGTGGTACCCCAGCTCAGTAATCATTTTGGTAGCTCTCTTCTGCACCTTTTCTAGTTTCAATATGCTTTTTAAGATGTGGGAACCAGAACTGAACACAATACTTCAGGTGCAGCTGTACCATCAGTTTGTACAATGGCATTATAATATTGGCTGCTTTATTCTCCTTTTTAATGATCCCTAGCATGGAATTGACCTTCTTCACTGCTGGCGCACATTGGGTTGACACTTTCATCGAGCTGTCCACCAGTACCCCTAGATCTCTCTCCTGAGCTGTCATAGACAGCTCAGACCTCATTAGCCTATATGTGGTTTGGATTTTTTACCCCAATGTGCATTGCTTTACACTTTCCTACATTGAAATGCACCTACCGTTTTGCTGCCCATTCTCCCAGTTTGGAGAGATCCTTCTGGAGCAGAGAGGCTGCACAGTATGGTCTTGGTACGTAAATAAAGGGAAAGAGAGGCAGACTTCAAATTGCCTGCCCCTGCCTCCTTGGTGGAGCCATGGCAGCTTACTTTTTATTTTCTTCCAACTGCCCACTACTGCAATCCTCTTCCAGTTTGCTCCCAGAAAGTCAGAAGAGAATCAGAGCACCCGCTGAAGTGACAAGCTGGAAAGGGTGATGGAACACAGGTAGGGGGCTTGTCTATTCATCACCCTTCTAAAGGTGCCACTCTATGCAACCATTTCAAGTCGCCTCCAGGTTGGACTGTCCCTGGCCTGAAGTTCTAAGAGGGGCAACACTATTGAAGGAGCCACAATGTGTGATCCTTCCACATGACCCAGGGTTTCTCATTGCTCTGATGATTTAGGAAGGACCTCTACTGACCTCTTACACTGACAGTGTAAACATAAAAAGATGCTTAAGTTGCCATGCTCTTGCTTAATTAGTAAATACTTATCCAGATTTATAAAATGTAGCTTTGTTTTATAAATAAGGTATTACTATCTTGTTAAATATTAAATAACAGTTTTTTTAAAAATGAAATCCATCCTTTAGTGTTGAAAACTTTCTTGGTCCTTAACACAACTGACAAATTGCAGTCTTGGAGCATGTTTCCACACTGAAAGCATGTGATAATTCTGGAAATCATTTTAATGAATGCCTGCGCTTTAGGTTATTTCTAATTAATGGAGCCTGCCTTTGGTATGCAGCTGGTTTTTTAAAGTTATGTCTTTATGTTAATATAGTAGGTAGAACTTTTTGAGTTGCAGTGTTCTGTATGATAATAGTTGAACTGGCTACCTTTTAGTTCTTTCTTGTGATCACACATCCTTCGCATCCTGCCCTCACTTTGAACATGTTTGTTTAGTAAAGTGTTTTTTAACGCTTGAATTGTAGAGATTTCCTGTCCATTTGCAGGAGACTTAAAAGCTATGCTCCTGTGCATCTTCTTTACGGGGGATGATAAATTACCTGGACATAGTGAAAAATGATAGCTGGTGCTGTTTTTATAGTAACCAAATGTTCACAGAAAATTCCATAGATGTTGTCACCAATCTCAAGCCTAGTAGGCATTCTGCCAAGTTCACTTTAATAGTAGCTCTGTTTGCAAAAGAATTCATTTATGGAGTTGTTCCTTCCATTCTACTTGAGTGTGTGTGAAGTATATTGAGCATGGAGCAGTTCTTTGCATTGCAACACTCCTTGAAGTAGGCTGTGGATCAGAGCAAACTTCATTAGCACCTCATCCCAATGCTTGTTATGTGGAAGAAGTCCAATGTATTATCTGTAAAATTGGCTTCCAGGTGAGCAGCGTTCTCAGGCTGCTTCTCATGTTGCGGTCTTTTCAGGGCAGACTTAAACTCAGACAAACAACATATATTGTATAAAAGTGGGTATGGATCTGCATGCATAAAACTGTCATGAGAAATAATTTGAATATCTCATGTCAGTGGTTCTCAAACTTTTAGGGAGATTTACTCCCTAAGTAAGTCTTTTGGGGGAGGGCAGTGACGGAGTCTCCAGGACATCGCTAAGGGGCGTGAGGGGGGGGTGCTTTCACTTACTGTGGACTTGGGCAAGCAGCAGGAGGTGTGGGAAGCCCCACGCAGCCCTCCATAGGGCTCCCTGGGCTTGGAATGTTGAGAAGCAGTGCGCATAAACCACCTCCTAATTGTGACACGAAACTGGAAGTGGTTTGTGTGTGCTGTTTCTCAACATTTCAAGCTCAGGAAGTCCTGCAGAGGGCTGTGTGGGGCTCCCTGCACCTCCTGCTGCTTGCCCAAGCCCACAGTAAGTGAAAGCACCCTTCCTTGCCCCCTTTAGTGATACGATCCTGGGGATCAAGTCGCTACCTCTTCCTTCCCCCACCCCTCAAAGTGACAGGGGAAGCTTTACACCAGTGGTTCTCATACATTGAGCACCGAGACCCACTCTTTAGAATGAGAATCTCTCAGGACCCACTGGAAGTGATGTCTTGAACTGAAGTGACATCATCAAGCAGGAAAATTTTTAACAATCCTAGGCTGCAATCCTGCTCACACTTACTTAGGAGTAAGTCCCATTTATTATCATTGTTAAAAGCACATACATAGTAGCTTGTTAAAAGTACATGTCTGTAACATTTCCCCAAATGCAATACTATGGTAGCATCAAGTCTAATATATTAAAAATAAACTATTGAAATGAATGGGGACCCACATGAAATTGGCTCGAGACCCACCTAGTGGGACCTGACCCACAGTTTGAGAAACACTGCTTTACACAAACTGGTGGGTCATGACCCACCAGTTTGAGAACCACTGTCTCATGTATACATAATGGCAAAACAGAACCTGGATACATCTGATGATTCTAGAAATTCTTTCTAAGTGAAAGGAAAAAGTATAACACAAATTCACACTGGCGTACCTGGGGGTGGGTCAAGGGAGGCAAATGCCCCAGAGTGCTATGCCTATGTGGGCGCCACTGCCATCCACGCGTCTCACTGCGTTTCCGCATTTCTTCTTCATCTGTGTCCCCCTCTTCCTTTTTCAAGCCAGGGAGTGGAAGGAGATGGAGGAGCAGTGGGGTCAAGTAAGAGGTCAGAGATGGGCACCCCCCACCAGTCTGCTGCCTGAACTAACTGCTTCAGTTGGCCTTGTAGCCCCAGCCCTGTGGAGAGGGATACTATACTGAAGTGAATAAGGCTACTGAATATATCTCCTTGCTAATTAAAAGAGAGTCATCTCTGTGATAAAAGTGAGGTTGTTAACAAAACAAAGATGTTTTGTAAAATCTTAGTTTGGAGTTTTGTTTTTGCTTTTGGGTTGTTGCAGATGTAGCATTTTTACCGGGCAATTCTATTCATGTCTACTCAGAAGTAAGTACCATGGAGTTCAATGGGGCTTATTCACAGGAAACCCAGTCTGTTAACTATGAGACCAGGAGTGGGTCTGTGCTCTTTCATAAAGCAGTAATGATATCTGTGTTTACAGGATGTAACAGTGCTCTCTTCATTACCAGGGGCTGGATGAGCAGCTAGGCTTCAGCCAAGTTGTGAGCCCATCTCTGCTCCCTTACCCCCCACATTTGCCTGCTACAAGGATCTGGCAACAGGATGGGTGGGCAGAAGGACTGTGGGAGAAGAGGAGGGAAGTCACAAGATAGAAGGCAACAGGAACTTGGTGATTGGAGCTTGGAGGGAGAAGGGAGGCTGACTGGAGTTAATGATAAACTTATTAAGTGGGAGCAGAAAGGGCACCTGGGGGGCTGATAGTGATGGGCAAAAAGAAAGAGGAAGCCTGGGTGAGGAAAGCTGCACCTACTAAAATTTCCTTATGTTCTTCTTTCCTGGTTGTAATTGTTATGAAATTATGTTTTGAGCGAGTCTTTAAGAGTTAAGGGAGCTCCTTCACACCAATGTCCCCCTCCAAGAGAATGGATAACTGAGATTGCAATCCTTTTCACACTTTCCTGGGAGTAACCCCCATTGAACACAATAGGACTTACTTCTGAGTAGCCATGCATAGGATTGCACAGTAAGTCAACTGCAGATTTGTGAAAGCAATCCTTAAGGCTGCAATCCTATCCACACTTAACTGGGAGTAAGCCCCGTTGACTACAGTGGGTTTTACCTATGAGTAGCTATGAATAGGATTGGACTCTTAAAACTGCCTTTGTCCATATTAGCCTACCCTTACTTTATAATCAGCCTGAAGTGGCCTGATGGTTGACTCTTGATTGACACAGGAACAAGGCTTTTTGGTGGTAGTGCCTCATCTTTGGAATTCCCTTCCTAGGGATTCCTTAAGCCCAGTGCCGTAGCTAGCGAAGGGGGGATCCACCCTAAGTACCAGCCTTGGGGGAGAGTGACACCACAAGTGATCAAAATCGCTAACGTTGTGGTGGTTAGGAATAGCTCCATCATGCTATATACTGTTGGATGCAGAATTTAAAGCTGAATGTAATGAAAAAAATGGAGTGTAATATCTCCTTTCTATCTAAAGTTATGGCCAAAAAACTGGAAAACAAAAAACACATGGAGCCCTATGGAAAGTGAATCAGGGCTCTATCACGTGTTTACTTGCAAGTAGGCAAATTTGCCTTAGTCCAGAGGTTTTCAGACTGGGGCGTCGCGACGCCCCAGCCTGAGGGCCCTGGCCTCTTTCCCCTTAAGGAGCAGGGGCAGTGAGGTAGCAGGGAGGAGGCAGTGATGTGATCCCCAGGATCACACTGCTCAGGGGTCTGCAGGGGCTTGGCTGCACTTACCAGAGCCTCCTGCAGCCTCCAGGGGGTGCAGGGAGCCCTGCGTGACCTTCTGCAGGGCTCCCCGATGCTTTAGAAGTGAAAGTGGAGCAGTCGTGCCCTGCCTTCGCTAAACCGGAATTGGAGCATCGGTTTTGCGGAAATGGTTTTGCGCATCGGTTTTGCGGAAATGGAGCGCGATCACTCCACTTTCACTTCTGCTGACCTGGGGAGCCCTGCAGACACTTGTACAGGGCTCCCCACACCCCAGGATGACTGCTGCAGGGACTGGGTAGTAAAGCGTTCATGTGGGGCTCGGCGCCCTACACAAACGCCTTTACTTTACATGAGTAGCCCCATTGTGGGGCTGCTTCCCTTACCTGGGAGAAGGGAATGAAAGTTCCCTTCTCCCGAGGCACCGCCTGTGGTAACCCGAGGCACGCAGGATCCTATGGCAGCCGTTCTCGGTGCCGCCAAGGCTGGGTGCCCTGGGCAGCTCATGATTGGGCTGTGACCTAGCTACACCACTACTTAAGCCCCTTCTCTTTCTGAGTTTTAAGTCTGTAGTAAAAAGCTTTTTGCTCTATAATGCTTTTAATTGCTAGCTTTAGCTGGTATGTTATACTGAAGTTTTTAATGTTTTATCTGGTTGTTGCTTACTATCTTAAGAGGATTTGTCTTAAAACCAGAGCACCAATACTTTAAATGAATTGTGAACTGGAAAATGAGATACTTTCTTTTAAAGAGGGTGATGGTGCCTCACCTCTGCATTTGTTGAATAACCAATGTTTTATGATTAGCCACTTAATTTCCAGGCTGTTTGGTTAAATTAACAAATTAAATATCTCAGCTGCTCTTCAAGCTGTGTGTGAAAAAGAATAGAAATGGAGGGGGCCTGGGAAGAAGAGAAATTTGCATATGATGGAAGAGGAAGGTGTTTAAAAATGATCCACACCGGGTTGTGCTGGGTATGTCACTGTGTTCAGCAGTGCTTGTAATATGTACAATTCAGACATTTACTACTGTATATTTGGATTTGTGCAAGGGAACAATTTCTTTTCAGTAGATAACTTTTTAAAAGATAAATGTCTCACCCTGCGCAACAGGAAAAATTTATGCTATGTTCTAGTGGTATATTCTGAATTGGAGAATTTAGAGTTATTGAGTCTGTTGTCCCAGTACCTCAAAAATGGGTTTTCTGTGTTCAAGTGGGAATCTTCATAAAGTTTTTAGTATTTAAAAGAAATAGTTTATCTTAATCCTCAGGAATTCTTGTTAAAATGTAATTGATAGTAGCTATCCATGCAATCATTATGGACAAAAATATTTTGGTTGCGATTTGGATTTGGGAGATGAATTCAATAGTTTATTTCTTTCTTGCACATGTTTCCATCTGTGTGACTCATGTGGGAAGGAACAAAATGTAGTGCTTGACTGCAACTGAGCAGGCCAATGTGAGTCCCAGTTGCCCTTAACTCCTGGAACGTGCTAATAAGGTGTTTTATCCATAGCTTCTGGTCCAGGGCTAGAGATTCATTTGGATCTGATCCAAGGCTGTCATAAAAGAGCTATATTTGGCTAAAACATAACAGCATCAACTTACAGGAGCACCTCTAGGTATCCAGAGGCATCTCTAGGCATAGGCTTACAGCATTTCAGGTGGCTGTTCAATGAAGTCCAAGAGCAAGGCAATGGCCAAATACAGGGTCTTATATAGGCATGCTGTTTATCTGCATTGATTTATTTTATAGGGAAATTTGTGCTAATTGGCCAGACATAGACTAACTGGTAACAAAATGACATATGTTCCAAGTTCTCTTCATTAGGAGACATCAGACCTGTGTAGCAGATCATTGGCCAGGCTGATACCAGCAAGAGATGTTCCCATCATTAGGGAGAAAGGTTAACAAGGTACATCTAAATTAATATGCATAAAAAATAAACAAAGCCTTGGGCTTTGAAGTAGACAGATGTCTTATCGCCCTGTTCCCATAACATTGAGCAGCTACTGCAGATGAGGTCTTTAGTTTGAGTCCAACTTTTCATGAAAATAGTTCATTGAGACGAAGACAGCTCCCAGGAGCTGGGAGCAACACAAGGGATGCCTGATAGGCATAGGGGATAATTGCTAGCCATTATATTTTGCTGATACAGCTATGGACAGCTAGACATATAAAGGTACAGGCATTTCTGCATGTATGTTTGCCCTTGTTTCCTAAAAAGAGATCAGTCTGTCCATCCAAAGTTTGGAGCTCTATTTAGTATAAATTTAATTATTGCTCTGTTCTAATGTTTTGATACCTTTATTTCATTAGGCTTCAAGCGGCAATTACTACTTCATTCCTTACATTGTAACACCTTGTGCTGATTATTTTTGCTGTGAAAGTGATGCCCAACGCAGAGCTTCTGAGTACATGCAACCTAATTGGGACAACATCTTGGGGCCACTTTGTGTTCCACTGGTGGACAGGTGTATCAACCTTCTTAAGGACATCCATGTAACATCATGGTAATTTTAGCACTCTTTGCCTTTTTATTTGCAGGTTTCCCCCTAGGTTTTTAAAAGAATCTGCAGGATTTCCAGTGATTATAGATTTGTTCCCTGCCAAGTGCTTTGGCTATAGTCTTAATTTGACAAAATGTCTTTCTCTATGCAGCTGTTCTAGTAAGCAAGGCAAGCAATTGGTGTTTATTTTCCAAGATACTGTACCAATAAGCAGAATCAGAACTGCCAACTCAGCAAAAGAGATATACTTAAAACTAATGTGACTTTCAAAGCACACTGTTGTAATAAAACCTTTGAAATGGGTATCTCTTCTTGTGCCTTATGGGTAAGGTAAAAACTTTGAGTTGTACCTGCCTATCACAACTAACCACCCCCGGCTGTAACTGACAGTGTTTTACAGTGAGAGGCTTTACATGGTCTTTCTTTCTTTTATCTTCCCCCCCCCCCCAAATAATATTTCTAAAACCCATTGCTGGTTGAAGTATTAATTTACTGGTGGGTAGGTACAGTACTGCATTGTGAATTAAAGAGGCTCTCACAGAAAGTAAGATAATAAAAGCGAGAGAATGGAGAATTACAAGTTAGGTTTTACAGATAGATAAAATTTCAACTATACAGGTTGAGCCTACTTATCTGTGGATTTTCCATCTACAGTTCTGGCTCAACAAGTCAGCTTAGCCTGAACCTTCCGGGGCTTCCCCACCTTCCAAAGGCCTTATAAGGTCCTATTTTATAAGGGGTACCTAACTGTGGATTTTTTATCCATGGTTTTTTAGTGTCTATGGGAGGCCCAGGAACAGATCTTGCGCGGATACCAAGGCATCACCTGTACTTGGAATCTCTCCATATTGTCTTCCAAGAGGGATTCCTCACAGAATAACAGGGGGTAATGCTTTGATAGTGTAACAGTTCAGCTACCTCAGGATAACAATTCTGATACATTGTTTCTTGTGCGTGTTCTCTTAGTGCTTATTGCAAGGAAACTCTGTTAAATGACATTAGAAAAGCCAGAGAGAAATATCAAGGAGAAGAATTAGCAAAGGAATTGGCCAGGATTAAGCTTCGTATGGACAATACTGAAGTCCTGACTTCTGACATTGTAATAAACTTACTTCTGTCATATCGAGATATCCAGGTATGTTACTTTTATTATGTTACTTTTTACCATATTTCATTTTTTTTCTAGAGTTTTCACCCATTGTAGGTCTTAGATGCTTTGTGGGATGATATTAATTCAAGTTTAGAATCAGTGTTATTTGCTACAAATTTTGTGCCCTTTTCCAAGATATTCATCCACATGAGTTGCCATTTGAGAAAATGAACTCCATAATTTTTTGTTATTTGACTCTATAACCTTATTTATCTAATGCATTGATTTTACTTAGTGCTCTTTGGTTTATTTGTCAGTAAGTTTTCCACTAATAGATTAGCTGTAAGCCTGCTTTGCAATTAACTGCACACTTGTCTTCAGCTGGACATAGAAAGAGTTTAAAGAAATATCATACATTTAGTAGAGTAAGTGGCTTGTTAACACAAGAAAGGACAAGTTCTGTCAAGGAGTGTATTGGTTTATAAATCGTGGTCCCAGCAGAGTTGTTTGTTTGTTCCTTAGGGACAAATAATATCTTATTCTCAGGTTCTGCTCTGAGAAGAAATATTTGTCAAGGCAAAAATCTATAAATCTTTCTTAAGAATTCTTGGCCATGGTCATTTTTAGTAAGCTAGGAAAGTAAAAGCTGTTTGATGGATGGATTTCTTTTATTAAAGCTTTCTTTTATTGGCTTTTCCTACTGTTACTAGGACTATGATGCTATGGTGAAACTAGTGGAAACACTAGAAATGCTCCCAACTTGTGATCTGGCTGATCAGCACAATATTAAATTTCACTATGCATTTGCATTGAATCGGTAAGATTAAACACTCTTTGAATTCATTTATGATAAACAGAGATGGGCAGCTGTGTCATATACAATGCATCTATGCCTTATAACGAACTGCAGCAATGGCTGAAAATACACAGTTTTAAATAGGAAAGTGGCTGGAAAGTTTTCAGCCTAAGATCAAATTCAGTTCTATTCTATGTAGACGGATCATTTCCCCCTCCCCCCTTTCTCATACTGTTTCTTTCCAGAAAATAATTAAATTTCTTCTGTGGGTTATACCTAATTGAATTCTACTTAGCAGGTTGGTAATTTTATTTGTAATTTCTTGAAGTAGACCAATATGTATAGATAGTGACCCACAGCCCAATCCTATCCAAATTTCCCCACGCAGAGGCAGTGGGGTCAGAATAATTTGCACTGTGTCCCTTGGGAGAATTTTGCAGTCTGGATGTCTTCTCGAGGTAAAGGGACATTTGTCTCCTTGCTCCAGGGAAAGCCTCAGCCGCAGCAGTGGGTCTACTTGGACCTGTGCCTGCTAAATTGCTGGCGCAGGTCCAAGTGGTCCCATGTTCAGATTTCAGGCCCAGGAAGGTGTATAGGTCCTATGTGCAGGTCAGCGCCACTGATCCTGTCCTTTCTCGGATCCAAACAGTCTGCACTGGCAGAGCACTAGCTGCACTGGTGCAGAGTCACAATAGGATTGTGCCCCTAGTGTCAGATGATCCTCTCACCACCACCTCTTTGCCTGTATAGGGAAAGTGTCATATATGAAAAGGCCCTAAAATTATGAAGTGAAGAAGCATACTCTTGTTGTCTTCACTGTCAAATTTCATCAGTTATGAATACTGTTAGTCACAGGGAATATTTTGCATTGTCCTGGCCTTAATGTTGTTCTGTTCCCCCTGTTGTACAAATGACATTACTGAGTTTGATGCTGTTTGTGTGTTTATCAAGATAGTGTATCAAGGCTGAACTATATAAATAGCTTCACTGATTAAATTATACTATCTTGGAATGTGATCACCCCTGTTTATCCTCACTTGTTTTCATCCTATTCCTATCCCAAATCTGTAGGTCAGGGAAGGAAACATTACAGGTGAACATTGCTTAGCAACATTCTGATCAGCGATGGACTGCATATGCGACGATCTATTGCTGATCCTTGCTTTCCCCTCCCTTCCGGCACCCGGAGCTGAGGGGAACTGTGCTCCCCTTGCCTCCAAAGGCTTTTCTGAGCTTGGCAGAGGCCCTACATGTCCACCCGCAGCCTCTGTGGAGCTCAGAATGGCCAAAAAGGCCAAAAAATTGTTACTTCTGGTTTCCAGAGGGAAACCAAAAGTGACTTTTTTCACCTTATAAGGCATTCTGAGAAACAGTAAAGCCCCTGGAGGGCTTCCCCAACCTTAGAATGCCTTATAAAGCAAAAAAAGTTACTTCCTGTTTCTCTCCAGAAAGGGGATTGCCCCTGTGTGGCTCAGAAAGGCCTCCAGAGGTTTTGCACAGGTGCTCAGAAAAGGCTCCATAGGTTTTGTGCATGTGATGTCATCTAATGACGGTGTCACTTAACAACGGGATGCAAGAATACATCCCTGTCATTAAGCAACACACACCCGTACAGTGAAGCTGTTCCCTGTTAATTATAATATAGTCACTAATAACTGAGGTTCATTATTGTAGTGCAACTTCTAGTTTTACAGCCAATATAAGTTAATATAATAGATAATTACTTATGTCACAACATGAAAATACAATTACTTTGTGAATGGTTTTGTCATACATGTTACAGGTTCAACTGTCCTGTATTTTCACTACTATGAAATTTAACACTGAGGTCATGTTTATAAATGATAACTCGGATAGTAAAGTGTTGGTAACAGCTGCTTCAAGAATGAAGTCATAGCCTTAATATTGCTTGTAAATTAACATGATGGAAAGATAACCATACCCACTGCACAAACTAACAGGCACCTTTAGCCCAACATCTCTGCTGTTGGCCTTTTGAAGAATAAAAAGTGTTGAACAGTGAGATAAGATATTTTTCCTATAGTTGACATAAGTACATTAAAAAAAAAAATCCCTTAATTTAGAAGGAGAAACTGAAAAAGATCTGTTTGGTTATGTTATCTTTGGTGTACGTTTCAGAGCTTCTAAATAGTGTGCACCTGCTTATATGTAAATACATTGAGGTATCAAGACCTACTTTGGGCATCCTTCTGAATGAATTGACTGAACCCAGCCATATTTTTGAACTTTTTTCTCTTTGAAAGAATATCTTTTGAAAATCCCTTTGAGAAACTTAAATGCAGAATGAATCAATCTGTGACATTTTAATCCACACCAACCTTCTTGTTTCCTTTCACTTCTGTCACATACTGTACATACTAATCTTGATACATTTAATTGTGTGCTTCATTCTCCTGGACCTGTAGGCTTTAAAAATAATGATAATGTTAATAAATTATGATGATGATGATGCTTGTTAATAAGCATTGAATAGATGCAGATTTTGTGACTCCATTCCATGCCCACACAAATAAACCTGAGGAAGTATTTCTGAAAGGGCCATATGGATCATTTGACATGGAACCAGGAAATAGGTGCAAGATTTTATATTAGAGAACCAGGAAGAGGAATATAAATAGAAGTGGATCACAGACTAAGAAGTGAACTAAAACTTCTCATATGGATAATATTAATTTGCTTGTCAAACCTTTGATCTGGATACATTTTAAGTCTCACAAGTATAATCTTTTGTTGTTTGTTACATTCTGGTCCTAAAGCCCTGACTACAGTGAAAGTGTTTTCATTTAGCAGTCTGAGCCACATCAAATCTCTATCCAACCAAAATGACACAGTCGAAGTAGCAAAACTTTCAGACTTTCCATAACTCTTTTAACTTTGCTTCATATCCAGCTTAACTAAGAGATCTAGAGAATTCAAAAGCTTGCTGCTCAAAGTTTCCTATCATTTTTGTTGGTCCTAATAAGGCATTAGTAGATTGTGGATTTGGAATTTCTACATTCTAAATACTGTACAGATCCAACCTTTTTATACACGGATTTTTATACACGGATTTGACTCAGTACCAATGGCCTCTGCAAATGAGAAGGAATGTACTGATCCCTGGAGAAGGGGAAAAATGCACCCTTTTAAATCGTAGTCATACAATCCACAGATTTTTCTATCTCAAAGCTGATGAGAAGGGCACTTTAAATTAAAGGAAAACAGTCCTTTAATAATGCCAGAGAGGGCAGCCTGCTGACAATCTATCAATCATTCTCTCTGCAGGCTTCTTTCCTCCCTTCCCCCTGAGCATGGGAAAGAAGGTTAAATGGCAGAGATTATCACCCTCTCCATTCTTTCCCCCTCAGTGTGGCTCCTGGTGAAGGAAGGGATTGAAGCCTAAACTCCTGGAGAGAGACTGATTGTATCTGTGTGCATTACAAAGGTCAGCAAGGCTGTTTTTAAATCCTGGAGCAAAGAAACTTTGTTCTTTAAATTGATTTGCTATAGTGTGTTTTTTGCCATCCACAAGAGTGCTTGTAAGGGAACCCTTGCAAATAATGAGTCTCAACCTGTATATCAATTTCATCTGCTGTAGATACACATTTTTTCCCTTTTCCATTATACATGACTGTGTTTACCTATATGGTAACTCCCCCCCCCAAAAAAAAAATATATATAAATATGGAAGTTTTCTTACTATAGGAAAGTGAAGCATAGTTTTCTTACTATGCGTGTGAAGCAGCCTGAGTGATTGTAATTCCAGTGCCTTGAGGCTAGCACAGTGTTTCTCAATGTTCATCCTCCATTGTACCACTTCACATGGTCCACCTTCTCAAAGTACCACTGGATGTAACTGGAAATGCCATCATTACCGGTTACTTCTGGTCTGGGAGACCAGATGCTACATAACAAACACCAGTAAGAGGCTCAGGATGGACAGGAGGGCTTTTTCAAGTGCAAAAAAGCATGCTTTGGAGCTCTGCCTGCCAAGGCAAGTCTCCTACCACTTGTATTGTATTCCTGGTCTTGCTGCTGGGCAGCAGGTGTCCAGGGCTCCCACGAGTACCAACAGCCACCATTTCAACTACCACTGGTGGTACCCGTACCACTAGTTGAGAAACACTGGCTTAGCATAGCTGTGTTCCCAAACAATGAAAAATTCATATAATTCACTCAGGGACAGTGGGGAGCAGAGTGCCAGGACTTCTTTTGCGGAAATGGTGACATAATCAGTATGAACACTCAGATGCTGTTTTAAAGACTTTATTTCAAAAGAATTCCATCAAGAAGAGACATCCAGCTCAGCGACAGGTAGCAAGCTATTTGCATGGGGCCATATGTTAATATTCTAGGGTAGCAACTATCTACCTTTTTCATCTCCTGGCACACTGAAAAGGTGCTAAAATGGTCAAGGCACACCATCAGTTTTTTGACAGTTGACAAAGTACACTGCAATGCCGGCTGAGGGCTCACATTCCCCTAAGGCCCTACTAATAAGTAACTCTCCACAAAACTCCTGTGGCACACCTGTACACTGGCTGTTCTAGACCATTGTTTTTCCCAAGGGCTGTTTGAGAGACAATATGTAGCTCATGTTATGGTAAGACTACAATCATATGTAAATGCCCAATCCTAGGCATATCTATTCAGAAGTACGTCCCATTATTCTTACTTCTATTCAGAAGTAAGTCCGGGGGTATTTGAGGGACCGCCTCCTTCCCTACAATCCGGCCCGTGTTCTTAGATCTTCTGGGGGGGCCCTTTTGACTGTGCCGCCACTAAGAGATGTGAGAGGGGTGGCGGCCAGGAAGAGGGCCTTCTCAGTGGTGGCCCCCGAACTATGGAATACCCTCCCCTTAGAACTGAGAACTGCTCCCTTGTTGCTAATGTTTCGGCGTGGACTGAAGACCTTTTTATTTCAAAAAGCTTTTAATTGTTGACAGGCTGGCTGGCGTTCTTGCTTTTTATATGAAAATCCACAGGGTTTGTTTTATTTTGTTTTTAGCTTTTTAATCATTGTAAATTGTTTTTAACTGTTTTTCATGTTGTATTTTTAAATTGTTTGTTAGCCGCCTTGTGTGCCCGTTGGGCAAAAAGGCGGGGTACAAATTAATAAAATAATAATAATAATAATTAGAGTCAATGGGGCTTACTCCCAGGAAAGTGTGAATAGGATTGGGCTGTAAGTCTTATTGGGTACAGTGAACTTACTTCTGAGTAAACATGCATAGGCTAGCACTTGCTTCCTGCAATCCTATACAACTAAAGTGGGGTAAGTCCCACTGAACTCAGTAGGATTTACTTCTGAGCAGACATGTTGATAATTATGCTATAATATACCTTTATATATGTATTAGGGATATTTTAATCCAGTTTTTCAGTTGTATTCACTTGTTTTATACTGTTGGAACCTATTACACGAGTCTGAGATGAAATGATCTAAATCTTTAAATGAAGTATAATTTTTGAAGTAGAAATAGCTGGCAGGAAGAGAAAGGCACAAAGCATGAAATTTAAAGTTGATTTTTTTTTTTGTATTATAGCATAAAATTATCTTTTGAAGCTGCTTACTTAACCAAAGCAAGTTCTGTACTACAGTATGTATTTCTTAGTGTTTTTGAAATAAAAAGTAGTGTAAGGAGTTTATTAACCGTATAGTTCCACTTCATGAATTTACCAGTACGTGAAAATTTTTTACAGTGAATAATATTTTATTTTCTAGACAGCACTGATTTGTGAACAGATCACTGTAAGTGCCAGTTAGTGTTGCAAATATGATGCCTGCTGTGCTGTACATTGGCCAACAAATGTCACAGCTGTGTACTCCATCTGCAGAAAATCCCACATTTCCTTAAATCCAAGCATCTCTACAATGTGTGCAATCACATTATCACGTATTAGACTTGTGTATTGATCTTGGCAATCTGTAATAATAATAATAATAATAATATACAGTATTTATATACCGCCTTTCTTGGTCTTTATTCAAGACTTTATTCAAGGCGGTTTACACAGGCAGGCTTATTAAATCCACGCAGGGATTTTTACAAATTGAAAGAAGGTTCTCTCTTTCAAGAACCACCACATTCAAGATGTTACACTCCGATCTGGTTTAACATTCTGGCCTCCATCCTCCCACGCTCTGAGCAGATGGAACAGCTCAGCTGCAGCTTGCGGCTGCTTCAAGGTCGCACGGTGCCGGTGGCCTCGAACTGGCGACCTTGTGGATGTTAATCTTCAGGCAAATGGAGGCTCTACCCTCTAGACCAGACCTCCTGCCTCCTACAGGAATGATCTGTACATCATTCCTGGATAAATTAATTGCATTCTTTGGTCAATTACATTCAGATAATCTGATGTAGAATGACTTTCTAGAGAAACGTGTATTTTTTTATGGCTGGGTAATTTAAAATACATGCAAATGAACTTAATGGCATAAGTCATAACAAATATTGGACAACTAATTATACATCCATATCCTATACCCATATAGGGAAAATTTTTGCCATACTAATATGCATGGATGGATATTTTTTGTAGCTATGCTGTAGTCTTGATTGCTTTTTACCTTTTGATTGCTTCAGAAATCAAAACAATTCAATATTATGTTCCTTTCATGAATGAAAATGGTAGTTTGCCTGCCACTGACTTGTCCAACATACAAACACACTAGTTTTTAAATTATAAAACCTCTTTCTAGTTATCAAGGGGTCAGGAATTCATCAGCAGATCTGAAAAATTTATAGATTGATAAATAGTTTAAACCTCACTGGACATTAGCAGAACATTTTAAAGTGGCTTTTAGCCTGCAAAGTAGTGTTTGCTTTTTTTGCTGCAGTTTTTTTCTGCTTATATTGAAGTGTCTTTTTAATGCAAACAATGAGAGTGCCTTCTATGTAAGTTTATTTAAGGTATATCTGATTTTATTTAGACAGGAATCTTTGAGTAGGATTGTTGATTAAAAATACTTTATCATCTTTAATGTGTTCAGCGCCAATGATAATGTGCATGTTTAAAAATGTGGTCATCCTTAAAGTGCCTCAAGACTATAGTTCACAGCCACACTATTACTTAGAATAAGACATTATTTGTTTTAAATAAGTCAGCGTGGTTGGGGGAATCATGAAGGTGTTACGTGAAAATCCCCTTTTGCCTTTTAGTGGTGATTTTCTCTCTATCTGGTTATGTACTATGGAACTAAAATATCATGCAAGTTAAACCTCAGCACACAGGCCACAATCAGGTCAAGTCACAAGCTTACACAACCTCCACCTCCCTGTGATTACACATTATAGGAGGAAGTCTGGCATCTTAAATCCACCTCCCTATGGTCACAGATTATCATTGTTTATTGTTTTAACCCAGTCTCCTACATTACTGTATTCATTGTATCCTTTTAACCCAATCACTGCTTAAGTACTGTATGCAAACCTGAACTGCCTTCTGTGTGCTGCTGATTCATTGTATTGTTTAAGTTCCCCCATCTAGGAAGCCAGCCATTAGACCCCATTGAATTTTGCTGATAATCCTTTCACACACTCCCAAGCACCCTGCAGGTAGTAAACAAGCTACCATCCAGCTCAGCTCTTTCTGAAAACCCCTTTTTAAGAGAGGGCTTTCTCTCACATGGTCTCTCTCTTGCTCCCCCTCTAAGGACCAACACATCTGTGTTGTGTCAGAGGGTCCTCCACACAGGACTCTCCCCCCCCAACCAACTGCTCTACAGGACAGGTAACTATCTTGCGTCTGGAACTTTTTTCCTTCTTTCCACCCCCTTTTTTCTCCCCTTCTCTCCCCATCTTTAGTCAGCAACTGGGTTTGGCAGACCAGGGACCCCTAAAATCCTTCCCTACAACCTTCCCTTTTTCTAATTTCCTCGGATGCACCAAATACTCTTTACATGCAACCACCATAAAAGCTAGGCACACTAGATTCAAGTACTAGGACCAAGAAACTTATACGTACTTATCATTTTTCCATGTGCATTATGTTTACCTTTTTGTTTTTGTAATAAAACTATAATCTTTTATTAAAAGTTATCTTTCTCTCAGTCTCCTCTTTAAGCTAAAGGGAATTTCTTTGCATTACGCCATCTTGTTATCCAGCCTGCAATCCTGAGATTCCAATAAGGGTAGTGTAATAATTCCCCTAACAAAACAGCCCTTTTGGTAACAAAGGAGCCTGTTCTCCCTCTCTTTGCATGGAGGACTTAATACACTGGCTCCCCAAGTTATTATGTCCAAGTTATGGATGTTCAAGTTACAGATGGCTGTGTTGGTGCTTTTGTGCAAGGCACGATAATGCTGACCCAACAAGAACTGGATGTTTCAATGTAAGTACATTTCCACTTAAGTACAGACCCCTAGGACCTGACCTACACTTAAGTAGGGGACTTGCTGTGCATTTCTTCATGGTTTGCTCAAACCATAGTTTGCTGCTAATGTCCAAACTTGAAAATGAGTATGAAAAAGCCTTCTAAGCCAGAACTGCAAAATGGAATTCCTTTTATGTCAGCAGAATTTCCAGGTATTAGGTTTCTCAGACAGCTTCTCTTACAACTATTTCAACATGAGCTTCTTTGTATATGTTTTAGAATGGCTAGAAAGAATGGAATCTCAGTTGTGGAGTAATGCAGTTCAGTAATTACAGATTTTTTCATTTTAATGTTCAGTACTGATGCTGAATTTCAGATTGCTTGTTTGGAGTTGGCAAAGTAAAAGCTGTTGTATAAGACTGTTTTTTGTTTTTTTTTTAACTATAGTGATAAAATCTACTATATTAATCATCCAACTTTTAAGTTGGCTACATGTAAGACAAATCATGTACAACAATTCGCAGTCATGTGAAGTGTGCTGTGGCTACCCAATGCAACCACTTAGGGCGCAATCCCAACCCCTTATGTCAGTGCTTTCCAGTGCTGACATAAGGGCAATTCAGCTCTGAAGTAAGGGAACAAACATTCCCTTACTTGGAGGAGGCCTCCATGAGTGACACCCAACTGCAGGATGCAGCACATGTCCCATTGGCACCGCTATGCTAGCGCTGGAAAGCACTGACATAAGGGGTTAGGATTGCGCCCTTAGTTGCACAGTCTTCAAAGTGAAGAAAAACATAAATATGATCTCTAGTAGAGAAACTGTTGTGGGTGAAGTGAACCTTGTATTGGGCAAAAAGAATATACACCAATGTATCTTGTGTAAGCAGAATATAATATGTGCCATGGATACAAACAAAAAGCTCTTTAATGAACATTAAAGATGTAATTTATAAGTGGTTTTTATATCTTCCTCTCACTTCAGTAATTTAAAGAGTTACTTCTACCCTTTTGATGAGAGAGTATATATGTAAATATATATACATTTGGCAGAGTCGTATATATAAACTAATTACCTAGAGCAGTGGTTCTCCAACTTTAGCTCCAGGACCCAAGTTTTTAGAATGAGAATCTGTCAGGACCCGCTGGAAGTGATGTCATGACCAGAAGTGACATCATCAAGCAGGAAAATTTTTAACAATCCTAGGCTGCAATTCTAGGCTGCAGCTTTGCTACTCATCTCGCCTCTAGCAACATGAGATAATAGAGGATATTATAATTTAAAAGTCTAAGGGCCCAATCCTAGCCAGTTTTCTAGCACTGATGCAACTGAGCTGTGCCAGCTGCATCTTGCAGTTGGGGGGGGCAGTCACACAGGCCTTCTCAAGGTAGGCTGCATTGTGACTTCATCAGTGCTGGAAAGTTGAATGGGATTGAGCCCTAATTTGAATAAAGGGAAAAGAGCTGGCAAGACACAGTAGTGGCATATGTTTCCTTGCATAACATATATGCCAGATGTCAGATCCAGCTCTGGAGAAGTCTATTAGCAGGAAAGAAAAGCTGTGTTTGTGTTTACAAATGTATGGTTCTTTATCCTCCTAATTTCCTGCCTTCATTACAGAAGGAACAATGCAGGTGACCGAGGGAAGGCATTGCAAGTGATGCTCCAGGTCCTGCAAACATGTGATCATCCTGCACCAGACATGTTCTGCTTGTGTGGGAGAATCTACAAGGATATATTCCTTGATTCAGACTGTAAAGACACCAGTAGCCGAGACAGAGCCATTGAATGGTAAGAGAAGTTATAGTGTGGTGAATGTTGCTACATAACTGTGCAAAAGTAAAAAAAAAAGTATCCTGTGATGATGATTTGTATACTGCTTTTCAACAGAGTATTCACAAAGCAGTTTACATAGTAAAATAAATCAATAAGTGGTTCCCTGTCCCCAGAGGGTTCACAGTCTAAAAAAATTACAAAAGATGCCATGTTAGAGGCAAAGCAGGACAGTTGCTCTTCCCTGCTAAATATAAGAAGACACCATTTTTAAAGGAACCTCTTCAACCAGTACTCCTCTCTCCCTGATTTTGTCCTCTCAATTCTGTTCTGCTCCTTCGCTTCACGTTTCCCTTTCCATCTTTGGCATCTTCTCTCTTTCCCCTTTTTCTTCCTCCTGTTTTTGCATATTTCTGTTAAACCCATCAACCACCATGTTTTTGCCTGTCCCTCTGAATTTCTGTCTGCTGCAAGGCTGATGTCATTCTGGTTCTCTGAATTGCTCAGCAATGATGTCTTCACTGATCACTGAACAAAGGAGCTGTGACTGTGATGGGCTACATGTGGCTCATACAGCAGTGGGTGATCACAAGCATGAAATGATGGAATATTTCATGAAGCAACTCTTACTTTTGAACATGGGAAGAGTGCCTTCCTTACACATAAAGTGACTTTTAAAAAAAGACAAAAATGACCTGGTAACTTTTCATGTTAAATTGTAAGAATTATTAATATTTCATTTGAAATCCTTGTGTTACTAGTGGAATAAAAATGTAAATAATATTTGGTGTAAAAATTAAAATTTAACTTACATGATACATCTTTGGACATAATTGTTTAGACAACATTATATGCATTGGCATGTTTAAATGTGGCCGAAAGCTGTTCACCTTTCCTTTAATGCTGTCTGATTAAATCTTCCACTCCCACCTTTCCAGGGTTACTTGTTTATAAACAAGAAATGAATTAAAATTAAGATTCTGTAGTATGCAACAATAGTTGTTCATTGTGAGCTGAGGATTTCAAATGTTTTTCCTTGCAAGCTTGGTTTTCAATTTGTAAAATTTTATCTCTGCAGGTACCGCAAAGGGTTTGAGCTCCAATCAACTCTGTATTCTGGAATTAACCTTGCAGTTTTGCTGATTGTTGCAGGACAGCAGTTTGAAACCTCCATGGAATTAAGGAAAATAGGTGAACAGAGTGATTAGACTGGTTGTGCAATAGTAGAGTTGTTAATTCTTGCTAGGCACTTTGATAATGCTCTACATTACTTAACAGCAGTTGTTATGGCAAATGTGAGATAAGTCAGAGTGCTGTACTTTCAGTTATAAGTGAACACCAATAATATATAATTTCCATTATCAACTGCTATAAAGGAAATTGTCTATGACTACTGTCATGCAAATTGCACTGCTCATTTCCTCTCAAAGTCAAAACATAACCAGTGAAAGAAATTCCACACCTGCAACATTTCCTTCCCACCAGTGATGTTTAGTTGCAGATGGCTAATGTCCCTATACAGAATTCTCCGCTGCCTCTCAGATTTTGAAGTTGTTTTTTGGTTTTTTTTTAGGAATGCATGCCCTTCTCTTTCCAGGCTCTCTGAATGGGGATTGTTGGGTTTGCATATAACAGAATCTTTCTTATCTGAATTCTTCAAGGTGTGCGATTAAATAGCTTGTTGGGAAGAAAAGGGAGCTTGGAAAAAATGAATAATTACTGGGATGTCGGGCAGTTCTTCAGTGTAAGCATGTTGGCCAATGACATTGGTAAAGCAGTGCAAGCAGCAGAAAGACTGTTTAAACTGAAACCACCAATCTGGTATGTATCAGGACATACTGTAATTGAATATGTGTAACTACCTTCCTGTTTCCTTCACTGGGCTACTTTAGGGTCTTCTGAGCTAGGGCATAATAATCATTCTTTATTACATGATGGAAACAGTGGCCATATTTGTATTCTTTAAAAGCATGGAAATGAAGGAGGTTATGGCTTTTGTGCAACGGAAAGTTTCAGTGTGTCTGCCTCTGTATTGTTTGCATGAGACATCATAATGCTTTATTTATGTAGTATGCATAATTTAAGTGCAGAATGTAGTACAGCATAGAAAGGTACTGTATTAATGCAGTTCTTTACTCTTTCATTTAACATGATGATGATGATGATAATAATGTTTATATACTGTTTTTCAACAAAAAAAAGTTTTGAAACCAAATTGCATGGTAAAATAAATGAAAAGATGATTCCCTCAGTTTGTAATCTTAAAAATAATAAGAGTCACCAGGAAACAAAGATGCTGTTCTGTATAGGGACATTTGTTCTCGCTCTATAAGAGCCTTCCATTGGCATGGTGTCTTCTTCAATGGAATGTACCTAAACTAATTTTGTAAATCATTCATTTGTGAAACAGGACTGCAGATAGGAAAAAAAGTTAAGGTTTATGTTGCATGAGATAGCAATTTACTCTTAAAATGCAGATGTAGAGCCTCCTGAGGATTAATTTCAAAGATCCACAGGGAATTTTGAGGACAGAAGTGTAAACACAATGTGCCTATTTGTGTTCTTACAATAGCATTTGCAATAGTTGCTCCCATACCAACCAATTTGAGTACTGATTTCCAATTTTAAGTTCAAATCATGTGGAGACTGGTGCTTGCAATAAGGGAATTAGGAGAATTAAGAGTTGGCTACAGTGTGTAGAAAGATGTAGAAAAAGACAAATAGTCCTAGCAAGGTCAGTTTCGATCCAAGCTGTCTGTTTTCAGTGACAGAGCTCTGTAATTTAAATGAAAGGTCTTGTTTCATCATTTGTTACCTGCTATTGTTTTGTTGATTGATTGATTTTATGTGTATGTGTTCCAGGTATTTGAAGTCCTTAGTACAGAACCTGATGTTAATTCAGCGTTTCAAGAAACTAACCATAGAACATTCTCCTAGACAAGAGAGATTGAACTTCTGGTTAGACATCATTTTTGAGGCAACCAAAAAGACGACTAATGGCTTGAGATTTCCAGTAAGACTCTTGGTGTATAACAGTATTTGGATTGTGTTTTAGTATTGAGTTGAATGTATTTGAATACTGCAGGCTGATGTTATGAATTGCTATGAAAACTAACTGGCAGAATCCAGTGGCAAATAAACTATGTTAAACGTAGGTCAGAGATAGCTGGCCTGGGCCTGAGGATTGGACTTAAGGAGTGAGACAAATTGCTGCTTGCCTTTTGCTGCCAAAGACATCTGTAGGATCACTGATAAACAGGAATCATTTGTAGCAAAAGCCCTTCTTCCGTCATTCCATTGCTGCATGGCAATAGGCACCATTTTGTTTTGGGGGTTTTTTCTCGATAAATGCCTCAGCTATCAGGACTGTGATATGCTGTCCAAAGTGGTGATAATGGCTGTACCAATTTTTTTTTCAGGAGGCAGGGAGCAAATGGATGCTGAGAAAGTGTTCAATAGGTTCAAACAGATTTTTTTCTAAAGTTTATTTAGCAACTCAGTTTTGGACCAAATTTTACTTTGTGGGTATATGTTAATAATAGTTTTGTTTTTTTTAAAAGGAGGGGGGGTGTTGGTTGGTGGGGATCTATTTGACCTGATCTTATCAGAAAAAAATAATGCAGCAGGGTTATCCTTTACAGCAGTTTTATATAAAATTTGGGGATGAGAGTTTTCCACCATGTTTGGCTGAGACTGATGGTAACCAAAGTCACCTGGACACAGGACAATTCAGAAGTGGTGGGGGAGAGTGACTGTCCTTGGTCAGAAATGTGGAAGCAGACATGAAAGCCAGGGCCCTAGCCAGGACATGTTCAAAAGAAGCACATGAGCAGAGAGTGGGGGAACAGTGGATCTACCAAGAGAAGCTGCTTCCCCCTGTGCACTTGGGACAAATGCACAGGTGAGCTGTGACAAGCCCAAGGGAGAAGGGGCTTCTGCTTTTGAAAGAACGCAGAAAGGCAAGGCCCCATCTTTTTCCTTTTGCTCTTCCACTTACCCTGAACTGCGAGGACAAAGTCAGGGCCAGCCTTAGGAGCTGCAGAGTTCAATTAGAAACAGTTTTCTACTGAGGTCTTTAGAATCTTACAGACGTAAATAAAATTTATTATAGACTTTATATTTCTATGACAGAATGGAAAGCAATCAAAATGTGTGTTTAAAAAGTACATGTGAATTAATGGATCCAATGAATCTAAGCACATTTTAATTTAAAATTGCATACAAGAATAGAGCAGATAACCCTAGCACAAGGCACCCTTAGGTTTGGGGTTCAATTGGCTTAAAGCTGGCCCCAGGCAAAATCAACTAGCCAAAAGGAGAAAAGGAAAAAGGGGCTCATTTGTAGTCACTTGTGCCCATATAAACAACTTACATAGAGCATATACACCCAGCTGCACATGTTTTTGACAAATGAGCCAAAAGTATGGTTAACTTTCTCCCACCCTCTCAATAGAAATCTCATCATTTAATAATCTTCTTATTATGAAATCCTTCTAATCCTGTTCATTAAGAACTTGTGAGCAGTGCATTGAAAGCAACCAAGATTCATCTGGAAAGTATTTGGAATACATTTCATGTACCTTCTGTTGTTACTTATTTTAAAATCTGTTCAATACATCATAGAAATGAATATAATCCCATACAAGAAACTGCAAGATGCAATCAGTTCAAGAAATTAAACTCTCTCTCTCTATCTATTGATCGATCGATAGATAGAGACAGTACTTTTTTGTAAAAAAAATAGGTGCAGGAACTCACAACTTCTTATTTATTTATTTATTTATTTATTTATTTATTTATTTTTAAACCATTTTTTACACACACACACACACACACACACGTCCATCCCGTGTGAGCTCGCTGATAGCAAAAGCACTTCTGCCACAGCTGGAGTGAAACACCCCATTTTTTTTTAGGTGGGGAAGTGCTCCATTGGGCTATAGGAAACTCTCTCCATTGGGCTATAGGAAAGCCTATACAGTAGTTAAAGTGTTCAGAACAAATATATAAGGTCTTGAGCCCAGCTGGTGGCCATCAGTGCCTCAAGTGTTAGTTCCAAACACTTTGAGCCTAAGACCTCTGGTGGCTCAATGGCTAAACTGCAGGTCTGTGGAGCCAGAGGCTTGGGGTTCAAATCCCTATGAGGAATAATTTTTTTTAGGTGGGAAGGTGCTCCATGGCTGCAAAATATAAAGTTTGGTTGCTGGTTGCCAAAAGGGGGGCCAGTTGAGGCTGCAAAACTCCTCAAAGTTCAGTCCCAGGCAGGCTCTTTTTTGACCTTTTTTTTTTTTTTTTTAAGTTCCAGTTAGGACTTAATCCACAGTTAAGCTCCTGGAGTGAGCCCCCTGCTGGAGGCTGTGGGTTAAGTCCTACCTGGGACTTTAAAAAAAAAAAAAGTTCAAAAAAGAGCCTGCCTGGGACTGAACTTTGAGGTGTTTTGCAGCCTCAACTGGCCCCCCTTTTGGCAACTGGCAACCAACCTTTATATCTTGCAGCCATGGAGCACCTTCCCACATTAAAAAAAAAAAATTATTCCTCACTGGGATTTAAACCCCTAGCCTCTGGCTCCACAGACCTGCAGTTTAGCCATTGAGCCACCAGAGCTCTTAGGCTCAAAGTGTTTGGAACTAATACTTGAGGCACTGATAGCCACCAGCTGGGCTGAAGACCTTATATATTAGTTCAGAACACTTTAACAATAGGCTTTCCTATAGCCCAATGGAGAGAGTGCTGGGCTGTAGAGCATAAGGTTGGAGGTTCAAATCCCTCCCTAGCCAGCAGTGCGGAGCGGGGCGGTGCAGGCAGGGGGGAAAAAAGGTGGGGGCAGAGAGGAGGGGGAAAAAAGGTGCCGGAACGCCATTCCGGTGTGTTCCATTACAAAAAAAGCCCTGGATATAGATATAGATATCTTTTGTTTCTCCTTAATGAAGAGAGCGAGAGTGAGAGATGCTATTTTATAATAAATTTAACTCTGAGCAAACTTACAAATTCACTTTGAGCAGTCTGTATTATGGTAGAAGCTAATGAGATTTTACTGAACAAGTGTGCTTTGTTTTAGGTATTAGTGATAGAGCCAACTAAGGTGTATCAGCCTGCATATGTTTCAATCAACAATGAAGCAGATGAGAGAACTGTTTCCCTGTGGCATGTATCTCCTACAGAAATAGTAAGACTGACAATGAATTTTCTTTGCCAAAACGGAAGTACTTCACACTAATATGCCAACTTCTCTGTCTTAAACCCTTATATAATGTTTTACAAAAGTGTCATGAAAGCAAAAATTCTCAGTTGTATTGATAGAAAAATAAAAGTCTTAAAATCTGTGACTGGCCCTAGGTCCTTTACAGCATACCCCAGTGGCGGTCCTGGGCATTTTCCCGCCCAGGGCCACAACTCTGTTTGCTGCCCCCCCCGCCTCTGACCTGGAAGTAATTGTGATAACATCATCATATCACTGCAATCACTTCCGGAATTGTGCCAGGAGTTCAAGCCTCTCCACACTGCTCTGGGCTGGCCCCTTTCCTCTCTTCCAAGAAGAGGAAAGATGCAGCCCGGAGCAGCATGAAATCACACCAAGAGTTTACCAGCTTGTCTCCTCAGATGAGACAAAAGACATGACCCAGAGCAGCGCAGAATCACATCCAGAGTGACTGCCACTCCAGGCACAATGCCGTTCTGAGTGGCATCTTTTGTTTCCCCCATGGAGATGACAGATGTGACCCAGAATCATGGCTGGAGAGGCTATGAGTTGCTGCCTCTCAGGCCGCAATTCAGCACTGGACTGAGCTGCCCCTCTCCTCTCCTCCATTATAGGAAGAGAGGGAAGCGGCAGCCTAGAGCGGCAGCAAACTGGAAGTGGTTGCCACTCTGGTCACGATGCCATTCTGGGAAGTGTCTTTTGTCTCCTCCAAGGAGATGAAGGACGTGGCCAGAGATACTGCGTGTTGCTGCCTCTCTGGCCATGATTCAGAGCCTGACTGGCCTGCCCCCCCCTTATAGGTGGAGAAGGGGGCAGCCCAGTTTGGCGTTGAATCATGGTGGAGTGGCAGCAACACAGCTTCTTTGGCCATGATTCTGGGCGCTCCCCTCCTTCATCAGGAGGAGCTGCTTGCTTCTTTCTCTTAAAAAAATAAACAAGCGGTGGGAAGACAAGACAGTTAGCGCTGCCCCTATAGGCGTGGCACACAGGGCATTTGCCTCTGTTGCCCCCCCCCCGGTATGCCACTGGCACAAGCCTGTGTATGACTACTCAGAAGTAAGTCCCATTATGTTCAGTGGGTCGTACTCCCAGGAAAATGTGCATAGAATTTCAATCAAGAAATACACTAGTACAGTGGTTCCCAAATTGGTGGGTCATGACCCACCAACCAGGGAAGCACTTGTCCCAGCCCCTTAAAGGGGCAGGGGAGAATGGAAGGCAGCAACGTGATCTCCAGGATTGCATTGCTGCTGGGGATGGGAGGGTTTTTTTTACTTACCTGCAGCCAGTGCTGCAGACCTGGGGAATCTTCTGCAAGGCTGCCCGTGCCTGCAAAAGTCTGAAAAAACGAAAAAAAAACTGGCACTTCTGTTTTTGTTGTGAAAACTGGAAGTGCCAAGTTTTTTTTCTCTTTTTTTAGACTTCTGCAGGCTACAGGGTGCCCTGCAGAGGGTTCCCCGGACCTCCCAGGACTGCAACACTGGTTGCAGGTAAGTTTTAAAAAAACAAAAACCATGCCTGGCAGTAGAGTAATCCTGGGGATGGTGTTGCTACCTTCCCCTCTCCTGCGTATACACTTACAGTTCTCCCAGCTCCCTTGTAGGAGTTTGGGAAGCACTGCAGTAGAGTATTAGGGTTAGATATAAGGTAATTCTAACTCTTATTTTAAAATGTATTTTTCTGTAATATATTTAGGAGACAATTAGTAAGATTTGGAGCAGTGAAACAAATTCATCATACAAATTCTTCTTAGGATGTGAAGCTCAGCTTATCACAAACGAGTTTAACTCTTGAGTTCCCAGTCTCTACTGAAGAAAAACATGTTTGGCCCTGCAAGTCAATAGCTGATCCTATAGGCAGCTAAGCTAGGTAACCTTGCAGTCTCATCAGAAGTTATTTCATTGCTCCTGTATGCTGTAGTTTCTGGCATAGCCTGTAGGAGCTGAGTCCACCAAAGAATATCCTTGTCAGGGAGGTGTCTGGTTTTATTGGAAAGAGCAATTGCTGCAAATGCTGTGTGAAGGCATAGTTCCCGACTTCCCTTGGAAGGAGAATTTCCTGTGTTTGAGAAGACAACCCTAGTTGTGTAATGGCAATCAATAATATATTGCTGCAAAGGCCTGGTCATTACGCCCTTTTTGCATACACTTGGATCTGTCATATCAGTATCATGTATTTTTTTTTTGTCTTGATTGGATCATGTATTTTATGCATTGGTTTTTCTTGAAGATGGTTTCCTTCTGGACTTCTTGTAACTAATTGTGTCACCTGCTTAATTTTGATCATGTCAGGGGCAGTGTAACCTGGAGTCCTGCCTGATGCCGTCTCAAGTCTGCTGCCTCTGTGCTACCAAAATGAAACCCTTAACATGCTCATTGTGCACTGCTGTGAAACCCAAACTCTTGCACTGTACCTGTAAATGAAACCAGACATCCTGCACTTCTGAGTTTTGTTGCAGTGCACATAAAGCAAAGTAAGGAGGGGAATGATCTGCTTCTCGCTTGAGCAGTCTGGGAGCAGATCATTGCGACTTGCATTGACAGCAGGTAGAAGGGAGGTCGCAGAGGCAGATTTGGGTTGAATTTGCTGCTCCCTCAAGTCTCTTGCAATATGCTGCTGATGCAGCCTGCAGCAGGTGACTGCATAGATCGGCTGGCATGTAGTAGTTCT